>NC_057354.1:54710653-55910653 GCF_016509475.1 Prionailurus bengalensis | reverse complement strand
GCTGTGGACTTGAAAGGCAGCAAGTGCAGGATCCCATGCCTTCTTGAGTTGATCAACAAAGAAACCGGCCCACACATAGAGTGGAGCTGAAAAACTATTCAGATTCTCTACTGGCATTGCATTCAAAAACCAAAGCAACAAGGGGAAAAATAAATGAAACTACCGAGGTCCTATTGTTTTGCCTAAGTAGCAACATCATTAGCGATATTAATATCTTGTATCTTGCGTCCCCCCCCCCCAGGCTGCTCAGCTATTTTAAGTCTTCTTAACGTTAGTTAAATGGCTAGTGGCGAGGTTGATGTGCCCCTGTTTCCTTCCAGAGCTCCCAGGCAGTAGCATGTACCGTTGTCATTTTGTTAATAAAATGGGATGGCATTGGTTTCCAGCATCCTGGATTTTTGTTGAGCAAAGCAGCATGGTGTATCAAAGGCATGTCAAGAGATGTGACGTAAATGAAAATCGCGGAGTATCATAATGCCGCACAACAGGTGCACAAAATAGATGTTCAGAATGGTTTCTATTATTTGGCTTTTTTGGAATCAAATCAGAATCAAGAACAATAGTGGCCATTTCAGATAAATTACTTCTGCACATTCTTGCAGATTGAGCAGCTGTAAAGGAGGGGAGGGGGGAGACGGGGGTGCACGCTATTTGGAAGGTGGATGCAAATATATTTGTAATGTGTATACAGTGTCCTCAGTATATTAAATTTTTGCCTTTCATGTGCAATGATAAAAGTGGTTTCCTTTCCAGGATTGCATGTTTCATTAATACCACATTTTAATAATTAAATAGCACAACTCTAGAGGCAATAACCAAGATAAAAGTTTGCAGACAATCCATTATTTCTCGCAGACAGCCCTTGTGAAGAACCCATGCAGATGCAGCCTAATGATTTAAGTTCTAAAATGGGTTGTTTCATAAAGTCTTGGGTGTTTGCGGAGTTTTGTTCTGGTGGGCAGTCTCTTTTCTTTTGTCGGGCGTGGCGTTATTATTAATGATAAGAGATGGGCTGAGGGGCTGGTATCCCTTCTCTACATCATTATCCACCTTGGCCCACTCTGGCTATTTTTGTTGCATTACAGTTCCTATTTGTAATTTTTAACGTTGGGAAGAGAGAGGTTTGTTGTCTTTTTAATCCTCTCTGTTAGCATATTCTATTTTATTAGACATAATTCACAGGGAGAGAGAGAAAGGGAGGTAGACACTGGTTCAGGGGGATATATAATTGGGTGTAGGGGGATTAAACTATTATTATTCTACCCTCTTAATGGATGCCCCATAAAGAACCCATAGCACAGGCATTAATGAGTTATGAAGGAAGAGTAGGCAAGCTGAACAGTGTTTCCATTACTGCAATTCCTACTTACGCACAAATTGTTTAGCACCACTTGAAAGGAACCCCGGACTCCTGATGTATTTAAGCAGAGAAATTTTCCTTCAGAATTGTCTTGTTCTTTCTCAATCTCTGACTTCCAATTTGCAGGATCTTTCTCACATGCCAATCCCGATATTTAGTTTTGCTCCACATCAGGCCTTGCTATTAAAAAAAAAAAAAACTGCCTGAAATTTTTTACATCAAATAGAGAAATCTATAAATAGCTATAAAAACATATTCTCTTCTTTGATTAAGGAAAAAAAAAAAAAGCGCAAGATATGTGAACACTAATGCCCCCAGGTGATGGGAGTGGGAAATAAGTTTAAAGAGCATTATTTTTTAGGTGTAAATATTCAAAAGTTAAAGAAAAAGGTTACACGTGAAAATTACGGCGCGCTTTGACGTTGAGCTTAGCAACAGAATCAGAGCCTTGCCCTTGTGCCGTGGTTCTTGCTGTTGATGTTGGAGGTGAAAAAGCAAAGAGAGAGTAAAAAGCACAGAGCTTTCACAGATGTATTACATAATGTATTCAGGTGGTTTTAGTGGATTACTCCTTGGTTTAAGGGGCTTTCGGATACACTGCTCTCCACTCACATGGTGTATACAGTAAATCTTTCCCTCCTTGTATCCTTTCCACTCTTTCTGCCTCTTACAATACAGTTGGATTTTTCCCCTCTTAAGGGAACGTATAAATTTGGTGACCACAGCAGAGAAGCCATCACACATCACTTGGAGCTACCTTTGTGTGATATTTTGCAAACCTCGCAGACTTGTCATAAAACTTTTATCGAAGAATTACTACTCCGCTGAACTGTAATTCACAGCAGTGAGTGTTTGTGAAACGCTTCCTCCCCAGTAAAATCATCACTCCACCAGACGATGATGGCTTTGAGGCTTCTTTATTTTAAACTTGTATAAGAATTAGGACTGGAGGTCCTGGTCAATTGGAAAGTTTTTGAGTCATATTCTTTCCCAAGCGAATGTATTTTTAAAAACAATTTTAATTCCGCGGCTGGCTGTGTTTTCTAATAAATCCTCTCTACTTTCCTTCTGTGGCAATCTGTCCAGCATCTGTAACTTGGAATGTGTTTGTAAAATATGAAGGAACCGAGGATGGTGTTCCAATGGAAACTGAGCTACCTCCCTAAAGGGAATGTTTATGTAAGCAATTTCACACGATAAGGTTTACGGTTAAGGTAGCACACATCCAAGATCTAGGATTTAACCTTCCAAAGAGGCACCGTTTCATTTTTGATGTATCTTTTCGCTTTTAGAAAATGCGTTTCAGTTCTCATACATAAACTACGAGGCAGAGAAATGAAAAGTTCTTTGCATGAGAAATAGTATCCTAAGGTATATGAAAACTTGGTGTTGGAAGTCATTTTCACTTCTTTCCATTCGTTTTTATTGCTTTCCAAAGTGAAAACTCCATAGACTCGGAAGCCAAAGGGCCTTTTGAAAAATGCCACTTTCAGATTTCAGCCAACAGCCACAGCTGAATCGACAAGGGAGGGTTCTAACAAGACAGTTGCTTGCTGCTGGCTACAGTTCCCACTTTTGTTTCCTATGGAAACTAACACGGGGCAAATTGAAAGACTGATTATTTTAAGGCTCCGCTGTCTTTCCTGATCCAGTGTCTACAGTATTTTCATAGAAAATGGGAGCAGGCAAAGCAGGGGAGATGTCAGACCTTGTCAGTTCCAGC
The DNA here is from genome assembly GCF_016509475.1 of Prionailurus bengalensis. Classification (NCBI taxonomy): domain Eukaryota; kingdom Metazoa; phylum Chordata; class Mammalia; order Carnivora; family Felidae; genus Prionailurus; species Prionailurus bengalensis. The sequence goes on along the minus strand of NC_057354.1, from coordinate 55,907,570 downwards.
TGTGGTTGTTGGCAGAGGGCTGAAAGTTCCAGCTTTTCAAACAAGCTACAGAAATCTCTGCTCTTTTTGCTTTTACAACAAAAATGTTAGTTGAACGGCGACTTCACCTTTACCTGTCCCTTCTATTCCTTCCTTTCGCACTGGGATTTCGAGGGAGGAAAGATGGAACGATAGTTCGTTTGGGCAGTTAAGAGGGAAAATTGCACGGCCAAAAGTTTGTTCCAATAAATAACCCATGAATAATGGATTCCCTCTAACCACGAGACTCTGTATCTGTGAATGTAAGTAACTGGTCTATCCAATTGGCGATGTATTCAGAGCCTCGGTTTTCTCTATTGTTTTCTTCCCAATGAACATTTCTTCCCTTGTGAATCTCACCTTTTGTGGGGTGGGGATAAAAAAGGCAGGAGGTACAATAAATACCAGTTGTCCGGAACACGTGAATTATTACAGACCCTAATGCTAAAAGTGACTTAAATTAAGAGTTTGATTGGCTTTGCACGGATAAAACCTGTCCTGTCCTCGAGTGCCCGCCACTTCCTTAGTCTCCTCCAGAGATTTCACAAAATCGCTCCATTTAAATTTTACAAACTCTATGCATTTAGCAGCTTTTGGTTCCCTGATGATGACCAGTTACCTTTTAAATCACATGGTGGTTCAAATGAGTTCATAGTTTAATGCATTCTATTTTAAAAATGTCAGAATACGTAATTAGAGGAACGGGGGAGGGGTTTGAGTGCTTTATGTTATCACGGGAAGGAAACTCATGATTATCTACTCAGGGCATCTATTATTATTGTTTGCTTACTATGAACCAGGCACTTAATATATACCGTCTCAATTAATTCTCCCAAGAACACTGGGGAAGTGGTTACTATTCTCTTTATCGCACAGACGAGAAAACTAGGGCTGGCTTGAACGGCGTTCTAACGTCACACAAGAAGAGATGGAAAGATATGGAAACCCGGATCTTTCTGACTCAGCACACATCTTCTTAACAACTGTGCTGTGTCACTTCCTTTCTCTCCGCTTGCTCACACACGGGAGAGGGGAGGGGCGAAATGGCATAAAACGATTGTCCACAGGCAATTTGCCAGTATAGACAAAGAGCACTCCCCGAACCGTGAGGCTGACACAGTGGAGGCACGGTAGGTGCAGTCGCTGTGGCCCTGCAAGGTCATTAGGAAGAGTGAAAGCTGCTCACAGAGAGAGCTGTCAATAGAGATCTGGTTTGTCCTCTCACACCGAAGCGCCCGGCATCTCCGGCCAGGCTTGCTGTCAGCAGCTTTCCATCCCATTCCTCCTGGGAGCAGGGAGAAGTAGTGATAACTCACTACTGTTCCTTCCCAGAGTGGCCCAAACCCGAGCAAGAGCCTCATCTTGAAGCTGAGAGGATACAGACACGCAAGAGACGTGTGACCTCAGGAACATGTGCACCAAATCCCTGGCATCCAGCCATCTTGGGCGAAAGGAGAGAGATTAGGTTTACATCAGAGAAAGAGGCCGGCCCAGGCATTTTCTCTCCTTTCCAAAGGCATCATTGCAGACACACACACACGCTGTGCAATCCGTATTTCTGTACGAGGTCAGAGTTCAGAGTAGGCCCATGGTTAGACTCCAGAAGCTCAGTATTGCCTATTATTCCTTCGATAAGGAGAATTAAAAAAAAAAAATTATCCCACAGATTAAAGTCAATGCCGTTAACATTTAAATATCTGTGAGCTTTGGGGCGCCTGGGTGGCTCAGACAGTTGAGCATCCGACTTCAGCTTGGGTCATGATCTCACAGTCCGTGAGTTCGAGCCCCGCGTCGGGCTCTGTGCTGACCGCTCAGAGCCTGGAGCCTCTTTCAGATTCTATGTCTCCCTCTCTCTCTGACCCTCCCCTGTTCATGCTCTGTCTCTCTCTGTCTCAAAAATAAATAAAAGTTAAAAAAAATTTTTAAAAAATAAATATCTGTGAGCTTTAATGATTGGTATAAATGTTATATTTAAAGTCTAAACGAAGACCCCAAATTTTTTCCCAGGTTGAGGAAGATGGAAGACGGGAATTTAGGCATCCTAAGACATTTGTGGTCTGAAGGGGTGGGCCAAAGAGATGGCACGAATCTTGGGTGGGAGAAAGGCAGAGCGAGACAGTCAATTCTTCTCCACCACAAACTGGCATTTCTTTTTTTTTTAGTTTATTTGTTTATTTTGAGAAAGAGAAAGAGAGAGAGCACTTGTGGGTGGGGGAGAAGCACAGAGAGAGAGGGAGATAGAGAATCCCAAGCAGGCTCCATGCTATGATCAGAGAGCAGGAAGTAGGGATCGATCCCACAAACCACGGGACCATGACCTGAGCCGAAATCAAGAGCCGGTCGCTAAGTCAACTGAGCTACCCAGGTGCCCCCAAACTAGCATTTCTGTGTACCACTTAGTGTGCAGGAGCATTTTTGTCTACACTGGTGCATTTATAAGTTGAAGAGAAAAAGCCCCAAAAGTATGCTCTCTGGTTATGGTTTGAAGCACGAGAATTTTTCCAATTTAATTAATGAGGTAAATTGGCAACTTCCTTCCTTCAGAAAAACAAAAACAAAAACAAACAAAACTCGGCTCTTAAGGACTGAACTCTTAATGATTGATAACAATATTTTCCAGACAATTTTTTAATATATGTTTTGACTGAATCATTTTAGGCTTCAAGAGCAAAACCCCAAAACTACTTTCAGACATCTTACAAATTAAAAATACACTGCATTGTCAAAGGGCCAATACTCAAATCTTCCAACTTAAAAAAATCCTACCTATTCCACAGATCCACACTAATCTTGCCGTTATAGACATAGGCGTGTGTGTGTGCACACATGCATACATACACACACACACACACACACACATATATATACACACACACACACGTATACACGTATATACATATGTATACATATATACACATATGTGTATACATATATATACGTGTGTGTATATATATGTATAAACATATATATACCTATATATAGTATATATATATACACATATATACACGTATATACACGTATATATACATATATATGTATATATACACGTATACGTGTATACGTATATACGTATATATGTACATTTACATATATATACGTGTGTGTATATATATGTATAAAAATACATATACCTATATATATAGTATATATATATATACACACATATATGTATACGTATACATATACGTGTATATATATATATATACTATATATATATGTATACGTATATATATATAGTATATATATATATATACTATATATATATACGTGTGTGTGTGTATGTATGTGTGCACACACACAAACGTACATATACCTACTTTCTTTTAATTGAGAGAGGGTATGTAGGAGTATAGTCTCTGAAGCCTGCGTCAGCCTTGGGGTTTGAGTCCTAATCCTGACAGTTACCAGTCGTTTTTAAACTTTTTTTTTTTTTTTTGCTTATTTTCTTTTGAGAGGGAGAGCAGGAATAGGGGAAGGGGAGAGAGAGAGGGAGACACAGAATCTGAAGCAGGCTCCGGGCTCCGAGCTGTCAGCCCGAGGTTGGGCTCGAGCCCACGAACCATGAGGTCATGACCTGAACCGAAGTCGGACGCTTAACCGACTGGGGGCTCCCCCAGGCCTCCCTGACAGTTCCTAGTTGTAAGACCTGGGACAAGTTCCTTAGCTTCCTTGTACCTCAGTTTCTTCATCTGTGAACTACAGGGAAACAAGAGTCATTCTGTCCTGCTACATGGTAAGCACCATGTAAGTGTTTGTTGAATGAATAAAATACCATTATGATGATAATTCTACTCCCAATCCAATAAGGTAATAATTCAGGCTTAGACATCCCTTTCTGTGTCTCAGAGAAATGACATTTAAGTGCAAGAAGGACTGAATCTACAGCTTTGTCGTTTCCACTAAATCACACCGCCCATCTTTTCTCAATCTACTCTTGTCAGTAAATTTTCTTTCCATACCTACTTATTTTTAAGTCTTATATATATATATTTTTACTTGACGGTATTCTTCAGCGCTTTCGGATGCCAATTTTTTAACGATGACACAGCTTGTTTATTTTGGTTTTTGAACTAGCGTTTGATGGTGTCTCGTGTGTAACAGATCAATTGTGTAGCATGTCCTTTCTCATTGTCACGTCAGAAAATACTTGAACTCCACGTCGATAGTATTTTCCCTTGTAGTTTCTTCTAAAAGTTTTAGCTTTATTTTTCATAAAGTACGTACCCATCCGTAATACGTTTTTGAAAATAGTGTGAGGTTGGAATCTGATCTTTTAAATGTACATATTTATTTATATTTCTATTTGGGTATATTTATTTATTTTGAGAGAGAAAACGCCTGTGTGAGCAGGGGAGGGGCAGAGAGAGAGAGAGAGAGAGAGAGAGAATCCCAAGCAGGCTCCACACTGCCTGTGCAGAGCCCCCATGCAGGGCTCCAACTCAAGAGCCACGAGATCATGACCTGAGCCAAAACCAAGAGTCGGATGCTTAACCAACTGAGCCACCCAGGCGCCCCTGGGATCTAATCTTTTAAATCTTTCCTCCATTTAAAAGATTACCATTTATTAATAAGTTCACTATTTCTTACATTGTCATCCCAGCTTCACAGAAGGGCACTATACTGTGCTCCCATGTGTATATACACACACCCACACATGCAAGCACATACACATCCACGTGCATATTTTCAAGAACAGATACAGACATCGATGATGTACAGGCATAGATTGGATACAGAGGCAGAGATATAGCGAGAGACACAGACACAGAGATATACACTCACACACACACACACGTATATATCTCTCGTCCTGAGTTTCTGCTTCTGTTCTAGGTGTCAATTTGTTTATTTCATAAGCACCGCAATGGTTTAGTCACTGTGGCTTTATAATAAGGCTTCATACGAGTTTTGCTCCTTTCTGTTCTCTTTTTTTAATGATTATTTTATGAATATATTGCTTTCATCTGTGTGGCTTTTTTTTTAACTTTCTTGCGCACTTCTCTGCTTACTTTAGGGTTCACTTTTTCTATTCCTGAAGTAGCCCTTCTCCTGTGATGCTCGTGGGTGGTACACACTGAATCTTTGAAAATGTCTGAGTTTCAGCTCGGGTCTCAAATGCTTATTTATTTGACATTCTGTGCAGACAATTGAGTTATGTTCTTCCCAGTCCACTTAAGACACTGTTCTGCATTTCTGGCACCTGGGGAGTTTCCATTTTAGACATCAGCTGCATTGAAAGAATCTTCATTAAATTATATCTCGTTTTTTTTGTTTTCGTTTTTTTTTTTTTTTTTTTGGTGTTTATACCAGGAAGGCATTCATGTTAATCTAACCTGCCATACGACAAGAACCTGAAATCTAGGAATTCCCTTATCAGATCTTAGCCAGAGGCCATGCTGCAAGGGAACCAATGAAAATAATAGGGGGCTTGGGGCTCCCGGGTCCCTCAGTTAGTTAATCGTCTGACTCTTGATTTCGGCTCAGATCTTGATCTCATGGTTTGGGGATTAAGCCTCGCATCCGGCTCTCTTCTGACAGCGAGGATCCTGCTTGGGATTCTCTCTCTCTCCCTCTCTCTCTCTGCCCCTTCCTCGCTAGCTTTCTCTCTCTCTCAAAATAAATAAACTTTAAAAAATTTATTTAAAAAAAAAAAAGAAAGGAGAGTGTAGTTCAAAGGCATAGACTGGTACCAGAAAAACAGAGCTTGATAAAAAGTAGAGCATTTCCAAACTGTACAGGTTCCTCAAACAGACTCCTACTGAAGAATTTTGATTTGATTCACTTACGAAGTTGAATCTGAGAAGTATTAGCAGCATAACAACCACGAGGAATGATTTAAATATTACACATACTATATGAAAACACATTATTTGGGAACTATCCATATTGTTGCACGTATCAGGAGTTCATTATTTTTTATTGCTGAATGAGGAATTTTTATTACCTTTTGTTTATCCATGAAACACCTTATGATTTTTGGAGTTATTTCCAATTTTGGCTATGACAAATAAACCGGGATGAGCATTTGTATACAAGATTTTGTATGGTCTTACCATTTCCAGGTCATTTTATCTCATAAATACCTAGCAGTGAGATGGTTTGATCACATGGCAAGAGTCCTTTTGCTTTTTTTTTTATTATTTTTTTAACATTTATTTATTTTTGAGAGACAAAGAGCATGAGTGGGGAAGGGGCAGAGAAAGAGGGAGACACAGAATCTGAAGCACGCTCTAGGCTCTGAGCTGTCAGCATAGAACCTGACGTGGGGCTCGAACCCATGAACCGTGAGATCATGGCCTGAGCCGACGTCTAACACTTAAGCCACTGAGCCACCCAGGTGCCCCAAGGCAAGAGTCCTTTTTAAAAGAATGCCACAATTGTCCAAACATTGGTACCATTTTACATTTCCACCAGCAGGGCACAAGAGTTCTAGCTCCTCCATATCCCTCTCAACACGGGTGATGATCAGAGTTTTCGATTTTAGCCATTCTAATATATATGTACTGGTATCTCATTGTCGTGTTAATTTGCATTTCCCAATCATTAATGATGTTGAGCATCTGTTCATGTGCTTATTTGCCATCTATATATCTTTCGTGAAATGTCTATTCCAATATCTTGCCCATTTTTAATTAATTTTTTTAAATTATTGAGCGCTGAGACTTCTTTATATTCCAGCTACAAGTCTTTCTTCAGATAAATGCTTTAAAAATATCTTCTCCAATATGTAGCTTTTCCTAGTTTTTTAGTAATAGTGTCATTTGAAGAGAGGAAGTTTTTCATTTTGATGAAGACCAATTTAGATTTATCAGGCATTATTTTCCTTTTATAAATAGTGATTGTGCTTTTGAATCTAAAATATCTCTAGACAAAGCAAAGTCACAAAGATTGTTGTCTTGTGTTTTCTTGTAGAAGTTGTATGGTTTTAGGTTTTACATTTAGGTCTACGGTACATTTTGAGTTAACTTTTTCACATGATGAGGTTAAAGTTCACCTCTTTGGGTACAGACATCCCATAGTTCCTACACCATATATTGAAATGTCCACCTGGTTTTAAAATGCAGAGTTTTTCTTTTACATTTTGGCTTAGTGAAACATATCATTTCTTTGTTTCCTCTTTTCCATTTATGATGAGAAAAGGCTTTTCCAACCAGATATCAAGTAAACTGCATTTTCTTCAAGACTGTAAAATTTCCTTATCTCTTATTTTTCTGTTCCATGTTTTAATCCAGTTGGAATTTATTGTGGTAGACAGTGTGTGTGTGTGTGTATTTATATATATATATAAATATATATACATATATATACATATATATGTATATATATACAAAATACATGAGTGTATATACATATACCTATATATATATATATATACATATGTATACCTAGGTATATACTTTTATATGTGTATATATACATATACACACATATATATGTATATATATACATATATATACACATACATATATATGTATATATACATATATATGTATATGTGTATATATATACACAATATACATATATTGTATATACTATATATACATATATATAGTATATATATACACATATACATATGCGTATACATATACATATACATATGCATATACGTATATGTATACATATATACATATATACATACATATATACATATACAATATATATGTATATATATATACAAAATACATGAGTATATATACTTATACCTATATATATATATACCTATATGTATATACTTTTATATGTGTGTATATATACATAATGTAATTAATTAGAATCCTACAGGATTCCTTACACCAAAATGGTTTCAGTGGGTTCTAAAGGTTGCCTAGAAAACTAAAACTGAAGGCACGAGGAGAACATGTAAGTTTAGGTTAGGGTGGGGTAGATCTGAGACATGAGCTAGGACCACATAAATAGGATGTAAAAATGGTAATATAATATCAAATCCAAATTCGATGCTAACACATTTGGAAACACTGGAGAGTCTAAGAAAATATAAAGTGATAAGATTGACTTTAGAAGTTGACAAACTGAATGTAACAATGAAACGGGAGACTGGAGTAATTTTCAAAGAATTCGCTTCATGAAATGCTATAGGTCTAAATCGTATTAGAGGTGAATTCTTTCAACAATTTCAAAGAAGTACCATGGTGTATCAACCGAACCAAAGCAGAGGAAAGAGTAAAAGCTCCCTGGTTATATATACAAAGCTCTTACCACACTCAAAAACAAAACTACAGTTTAATACCAATTGTGCATATGGATGTAAAAAAAATCCTAAACCATTTTAGAAGACCGGATCAGTCAAATGGAGAAGTACATAGAAAAGTTGGGCTTTATTCAAAGATGAGCTTTATTCAAGAATACCATGGACAGTTCATTATGACAATTCTATTAATATTAAATCAACAGACAAAAACTATATTACTACCAAAAAGCATCCTCCAAGATCTATTTTTAAAACATGTTTCACTTTGGAGAATTGCAGACTCACACAGGGTTTAAGAAATGATATAGAAAAATAATGCAGAAATAATATACCCACTTTTCACAGTGTAACATCTTACACAACTACGGCACATTATCACAACCAAGAGATTTATATTGATGAAATCTATTTACCTTATTCAGGTGTCACCATTTTTACATGCATTCATCCAATTTACATGTTACATGTGTGTTTTAGTTCTATGGAATTTTAATCACAAATGTAGATTCACATGACGACGACCACAGTCAAGATACAGAAGGAGTCCGCCATAAAGATCTCTCCTGCTACCTTTTATAGCCACAGACACTTCCCATGGCAACCACTTAATCTGTTCTCTATTTCTATGATTTTGTCATTTCCTTTTCAAGAATGTTATGTAAATAGAATCACACAGTATGTGACCTTTCTGAGAGTGTTTTTTTTCACACAGCATCATGCCCTTGAGTTCATCCAAGTTTTTGCATGCATCACTAATTTGTTCCATTTTATTGCTGACCATTTTTCCATGGTATAGATGTACCACAATTTTGTTTTGGTTTGGGGTTTTTTATTCTTGTTTTTGTTTGTTTGGTTTGGTTTGGGTTTTTTGTTTTTGTTTTTGTTTTTTGCTTTCTTTAACCATTCACCTGATGAAAGGACTTGGGACGTGTTTCTAGTTTCGGGTCGTTATGAATAAAACAGCAATGAAAATTTACGTACAGGTTTTTCTGTAAACATAAGTTTTATTTCTCTTGGAGAAATTGTCCAATTTATCCCAAAATGTTTTTTTTTTTTAAAGAGTGCCATTGCTGGGTCATATGGTATGCATATGTTTAGTTTTATAATCAACTGTTATACTCATTTCCATTTTACATTCCCACCAGCAATATATGAGTTTTCCGGTTTCTCTGCATCCTCACTGGTATTTGGTGATATCACTATATTTTTTTATTTCACCCGTTCTTTTAGGTGTGTAGTAATATCTCCTTGTGGTTTTAATTTGCATTTCCCTAATGGCTAATGATATTGAACATCTTTTCATGTGCTTATTTGCCATCTGTGTATCTTCTTCTGTGAAATGTCTATTCATGTCTTTTGCCCATTTTCTAATTGGATTGTTTGTTTGCAAATATTTTCTCCCAGTCTGTAGCTTGTCTTTTCATTATCTTAACAGGGTTTTTACAGAGCAAAAGTTTTAGTTCTGATGAAGTCCAGTTTATCAATTACTGCCTTTATGATTTGTGCTTTTGGTATCATATCTGAGAACTCCTTAGCAAGCCCTAGATCCTCAAGATTTTCTCCTGTGTTTTCTTCTAAAAGTCTTATACTTTCAATGCATTTAACCTTGTGATCCATTTTACATTGGAGTTAATTTTTGTGTAAAGTGACTTAGGTTGAAGTTCACTTTTCTTCATATGGGTGTATAATTTCCTGTTGCTCCAGCATCGTTTACTGCAAAAGCTATTGGTCCTCTATTGAATTGCTTTTATGCCTTTGTCAAAAATCAGTTGAGTATATTTGTGTAGCACCATATCTGGGTTCTGTATTGTGTTTCACTTCTATGTGTCTATCCCTCTGTCAATACCACATGTCTTGAATTACTATATAGTGGGCTTTAATATCAGGTAGAGTGAAACCTACTTTATTCTTCTTTAGACTTTTTTTTAGCTATTTTAAGGCCTGTTTTTTTTCTAAATAAATTAAATTTGTCTGTATCTACCAAAAAAAAAAAAAGCATTTCTGGGAATTTGTTAGGAGTTGCATTAAACCCATGATCTATTTGGGAAGAAATGATACCTTTACTATGTTAAGTCTTCTAATCCATGAATGTGGTATGTCTCCTCATTAGTGAGATCTTCTTTGATTTCATTGGTTAGGAGTATGTAATTTTTACCACCGAGATTCTACACATAGATGAGATTAGATTTATAACTAAGTATTTTATTTTCTTTGGCACAATTATATGTTGTATGTTGTTTTTAGTGTTGGTCTCTACTGGTCTTTTCCTGTTTATGGAAATACAATTAATTTTTTTGGTGTTGATCTTGTATCCTGCAACCTTGCTGAATCATTTATTAGTTCTAGGAGATGTTGTGATGTCCTGGGGTTTCCTATGTAGACAATAAAATTATAATGTCAACTACAAATAAGAATAGATTGTTTTCTTTTAGATATGCATGTTCATTATTTCTTATTGCTGTGTAAGAACTTCCAGCACTATGTTGCATGTAAATAATGGAGATAGACATGTCTCCCTGTTTGTGATGTTAGTGGGAAGGATTCAGTATTTCACCATTAAGTTTTATGATAGACATGCATCATTTGAAGAGGCTCTTCATCAAATTGGAAAAGTTTCCCTTTGTTCTGATTTTTCCAAGAGTTTTCACTATGAATGATTATTGGAATTTGTCGAGTGATTTTTCTGCATTAATTGATATAATCACATCATTTTTCTTTTTAGCTTGTTGATATGGTAGACTACATCTATTCATTTTCAAATGCTGAACTAGCCTTGCATACTTGGGAAAAAAATCCCTTTGTACATGGTATGCAATTTGTTCTATATATTTCTGGATTCAATCTGCTAATATTTTGTTGGAGATTTTTATGGCTAAGTTCATGAAAAATATTTGTCTTTACTTCTGTTTTGTCTTCTTTTTATCTAGTACTGACATCCGATATTGATACTAATCTCACAAAATGAAGTGTAAAATGTTCCTTCCTATTCTCTTTTCTGAGAAAACCATTGTGTGGAATCGGTGTCATTTTTTCAATCGTTTAGTAGAATCCTCCATTGAAACCACCTGGGCATGGAGATTTTATTTTTGGAACGTTTTTATCTACAAATTCAATTTCTATAATGGTTTATAATTATTCATATTGTCCATTTTATCTTGGTTGAGTGTTGGTAATTTGTGGTTTTGAAGAATTAGTAGTACATTCTTCTAAGTTGTTGAAATTAGGAGCATAAAGTACTATACAGTCTTCCCTTTTCTTCTTACAATGACTGAAGAATCTGCAATAATATCCTGTGTTTCTTTCCTGATATTGGTGATGCTTGTATTCTCTCTTTTTATTTTTGTCAGTCTTGCTAAAGGTTTATCAATTTTACTAATTTTTCCCAAAGAACCCACTTTTGTTCATTGTTTTTAATCTGGTTTTTTTGTTTTCATTTCATTGATTTCTGCTCTTGTTTTTATTATTTCCTTATTTCTGCTTGTTTTGTGTTTATTTTATTCTGTTTTCTAGTTTCTTCATACAGGAACTTAGATGATTAATTTGAGAGCTTTCCCATTTTCTAACGTAAGCATTTACTGCTATGAATTTTCCTCTCTGTGCTGCTTTAACTGTATCTCACATGTCTTATAGGTTGTATTTTCAATTCATTGAGTTCTGTTTGTTTTTAAATTTCACACTTTCTCTTTTACCCATGGTTTATTTAGAAACATGTTATGTTTGGAGATTTTCCTGTTAAATTTCCCAGTTTGATTACATAATGGTCAGAGAACATACTCTGTATGATTTTATTATTAAAAAATATTTCTTGGGTTTGTTTTATGTACTAAAATATGGTCTATATTGTTGAATATTCTATGAGATTTTTGTTTGTTTGTTTGTTTACCCAAGTGGCTTTGAACTCAAAATCCCGAGATCAAGAGTTGCATACTCTACTAACTGAGCCAGACAGGCACCCCTATTCTATGGATTCTTGATATGTTTTTCTTTCGGTTGATTGTGTAGTTCAATTCTTCTATATGGTTGCTGGTTTTCTGTCTACTAGTTCTATCAATTGCTGAGAATACAATGCTAAAATCTGTAACTATAAGTGTTGATTTCTCTATTTCTCCTTTCAGCTCTAACGGTTTTGCTTCATGCATTTTGAGGTTTCAGGTAATTGGTGTCCACCCATCTTTAGGGTCATCATGCCTCTTTGTGGATTGATCCTTTTATCATTGTGTAGTGCCCATCATTGTCTCTAGTAATTATGTTTCCTCTGAAGTCCACTTTATTATATTAAGGTAGTCACTCCTGCTTTTTTTTTAAATTAATGTTTGCATGCTACATTTTTTCATTCTTTTCTTTTTTTTAAATGTTTCATGTTTATTTATTTTTGAGAGAAAGAGAGACAGACAGACAGACAGAGTGAAAGCAGCAGAAGGGCAGACAGAGAGGGAGACACAGGATCTCCAGGCTCTGAGCTGTCAGCACACAGCCAGATACAGGGCTTAAACTCACAAACTGTGAGATCATGATCTAAGCCAAAGTCACCCAGATGCCCCTCATTCTTTTATTTTCTAGCTGCATATGTTATATTTGAATTGAGTTTCTTGTAAACGGTATATTGTTGCATCTTTCCTTTTTAAATCCACTCTACCAATTTTTCTTAATATAATTTATTGTCAAATTAGCTAACATACAGTGTGTAAAGTGTGCTTTTGGTTTTTGGGGTAGATTCCTGTGGTTCATTGCTCACATACAACACCCAGTGCTCATGCCAACAAGGCCCTCCTCAATGCCCATCACCCATTTCCCCCTCTCTGCTACCCCCCACCCATCCATCCTCAGTTTGTTCTCTGTATTTAAGAGTCTCTTATGGTTTGCCTCCTTCCCTCTCGGTAACTATCTTTTCCCCTTCCCTTCCCCCATGGTCTTCTGTTAAGTTTCTCAAGATCCACATATGTCCACTCTACCAATTTTTATCTTTTCCTTGATGCACTTAGATCATTTATTTTTAAGAAAATCACTGATATGATAAGCCTGCAGCCTGAAGTTTTATTGTTTGTTTTCCCAGTTTTTCATTCCTCTATTTCTTTTTTCTTGCCTTCCTGTGGTATACTTGTGTATTTCTCAGGATACCATCTTGTTTTTTTTGTTTGTTTCTGAGTATATCCCTTTCTATAGTTTTCTTAGTCATTGCTCTATCAAAGGTCAATTTTTAAAAATGTCATAATAAAGTGAAATTGAAAGGCTACTCGGCAAACATTATTTAAATATCTTAAAATAATTAACATCAAACATCACAGCAAAACATGAAAAGCATTTTCTTAACGTCGTGGAAATACAAGAATGCGTGTTATTATTATTAATATTTATGTTTTCTGAAACTTCTAGCTAGTACAGTAAGACAAGAAAATAAATAAAGGAGGCCATACCTGGGTGGAAGTTTCCAATGTATGATTTTCTTTGTATATTCTGATCATTTGATTGACTTCCTAGAAATCCAATGGGAAAAAATGCAATTGATAAGATATTTCAGTTCTGCAACAAGCTACAAAATAAATATATTTAGGGGTGACTAGGTGACTCAGTCAGTTAAGCGTCCTACTTTTGTTTTCACTCAGGTCATGATCTCAGACCTGATCACCCTCTCCCTCTATAAAATAAAATAAAATAAAATAAAATAAAATAAAATAAAATAAAATATAAAATAAAATAAAATAACAGAACATGAAGTAAAATAAAATAAAATAAAATAAAATATAAAATAAAATAAAATAACAGAACATGAAATAAAATAAAATAAAATAAAATAAAATAAAATAAAAAATTTTTAAGGGTATGATTTTGTATTTATTTATATTTTTGTCATTAACTTTTAGTTTTATAGCCTGATGTCAGAGCATGTGTGAGAGAATTTCTTTTTTGTGAACTATCTTGAGGTTGTCTTTGTAAATAATAAAATCATACTTGTATTTCCCACAGACATTTAAAATGTGTAGTATAATTTGTTTCATGACTTAGACTTTACATACCCATTAATTTTTTTGCCTATTATTTCTTAAGCATTCATAAAAGTATATGAAAATCTCTCATTTCTGTTGATTTCCTGTCACTTACCCTTTTACGTTTATTTATATAGTTTGTTGCGATGCAATTCTGTGTGTAAACTTTCATGAGCATTATTTTCTTTGGTGATTCTATTCTTAATTTTTAAAAATTCTCTTGGTTTTGTCACATGCTCTTTTGCCTTAAAATATGCTTTGTCTGGTATTAAAATGCTAAGTCATTTTGATCAACTATCATTAAGTGATATGCGTGGTCCCTTTTTCTTATCAAGGTATTTCTTTTTCATTTATTTTTTTCCTTTCCTTTTATTTTCTTTTTCTCGTTTTGGCAAAGTCAGTGATGATCCATTTGATTGGTTTTCTTCTCGTAATTTTGAAGTTACAGATATGCTGTTTTAATTATGCTAGTAAATGGCTTTAAAACACATCCCTGGCTTTGGGCCCCTGCTAACGACTCCATCCAGCATCAAGGGATGCTTGTGAATTACTGCTCTGCTGCTTGACGTAGCCACCCTTGATCTCCACTGTAGATGCTGTTATTCAAAACTGGACAAACCGACTCTGAGTCGCATATTCCCCATCTTGTTTGTGACCTGTTTTGCCCCGCCAAACGGGCACAGTTAGGTTTCTGACAGAATCTCGACTTACATCTTGTTGAAGCACACTTCTTTCTAGGGGAAGGCAAATGAGGGTTTTCCGTCAGTGTCTTCTTCAAAGGCAGTCCAGCTACATAATATCTAACTTGAATTTCTAAAAATGTTTGTAATCCCACCTTGATTGTGTGGCACTGCTTTCCTCCCCACCCCACATCTGGTTTTGATATTGCTTTGTTCATCTTAATTGGAATCCATAGAGGAAGAGTCGATGTCTATGCTCAAGGTGCAGCTTATGTAGCTAAGACTGATCCTCAAGGCTGTGTGTGGGACAGATTGTGGAAGAAGGCAATCTATGGAACAGTTTATAACACAATCACATTTGGAGCTTTTAAAATAATTCCAATTTTTAGTATTCTGAAGCTTCTTATTTAAAACCATGTATCTCGGTATATATGTAATTACTATAAGAACAAACTAAGAATATGGATTTGGTATCCTATGTGTAGGTGATTGGTTAATCATCACGTTTTCAAGCCTCATATTTAAATCCATGAAGAAATTCCTTTTTTTTTTAAGTTTTATTTATTTTGAGAGAGAGAAGGAGAGAGAGAGAAAGAGCATGAGTGAAGAAGGGGCAGAGAGAGAGGGTGAGAGAGAGTCCCAAGCAGGCTCAGCATTGTCAACCCAGAGCCTCACGTGGGGCCGGAACTCACAAACCATGAGATAATGATCTGAGCCAAAATCAAGAGTTGAATTCTCAACTGACCGAGCCACTCAGGTGCCCCAAAATCCACAAAGACATTTTTATTCATCTCATATCCCTCCATGAGTAAACATTTTTTTTAAAGGTAAAATGGGGGGGCCTGGGTGGCTCAGTCGGTTAAGCCGCCGACTTCGGCTCAGGTCATGATCTCACGGTCCGTGAGTTCGAGCCCCGCGTCGGGCTCTGTGCTGACAGCTCAGAGCCTGGAGCCTGTTTCAGATTCTGTGTCTCCCTCTCTCTGACCCTCCCCCGTTCATGCTCTGTCTCTCTCTGTCTCAAAAATAAATAAATGTTAAAAAAAAATTTTTTTAAAAAAAGGTAAAATGAACTATCACAAAAAATATTACATTTCATAGTAGGATCAAGAACGATGTTCTTAAACCATCACAATTATAATTTAATATATGTAATTTTAAGTGTTTTCTTGAATTAATCTAGAAAAATTTCAGTGATCGAATCTCATTACCCTGTTTGTCCTTTCCTTTTAGGTGGCTTTTTAAAGTTTATTTATTTATTTTGAGAGAGCGTGTGTGTTCTCAGGGAAGGAACAGAGACAGCGGGAGAGGAAAGAGAGAATCCCAAGCAGGTTCCACGCTGTCAGCACAGAGCCTGATGTGGGGCTCAATCTCATGAGCTGTGAGATTATGACCTGAGTTGAAACCCAAGAGTCAGATGCTTAACTGACTGAGCCACCCAGGTGCCCCTACTTTTAGGTGTCTTTTATTTTTTTTTTAATTTTTTTTTCAACGTTTATTTATTTTTGGGACAGAGAGAGACAGAGCATGAACGGGGGAGGGGCAGAGAGAGAGGGAGGCACAGAATCGGAAACAGGCTCCAGGCTCTGAGCCATCAGCCCAGAGCCTGACGCGGGGCTCGAACTCACGGAGCGCCAGATCGTGACCTGGCTGAAGTCGGACGCTTAAACGACTGCGCCACCCAGGCGCCCCTTAGGTGTCTTTTAAAGGGAATAAAGATATGTTATCCTGAGAGCTTCCCTAACTTAGAATCGTAGGCTTTTACAAAGACCATGCATCTTGTATCTCAAGAAAGACTGCTGTCGCTAAGTGTCTTCAACGTAATCACCGTTGTAAAGAGTTTCTTCATTTTCACAGTTTTACTCACGCCACCTAAAGAGAGGCATACAACTTTTTCTCCGCGCTGCACATTTTCTTCAGAAGTCATCAGAGTTGTTTGAATCCTTTTAAAAATAACTCTACTCTCCTTGGGGCGCCTGGGTGGCTCAGTCGGTTGAGCATCTGACTTTGGCTCAGGTCACGATCTCATGGTTTGTGGGTTTGAGCCCCACGTTGGGCTCTGTGCTGACAGCTCGGAGCCTGGAGCCTGCTTCAGATTCTTTGTCTCTCTCTCTGCCCCTCCCCTGCTCACGATCTATCTTTCTCTCTCTCTTTCTTTCAAAATAAATAAACATTAAAAAATAAAATAAAATAAAATAAAATAAAATAAAATAAAATAAAAATAACTCTACCCTCCTCTCTTGCCTTACACTGTTTTCAAAACCCAAATAACAAAACATCAACAGAGCACCTAAAGAAAATAGTTTATGTTCCTATCTTCATATCGCCAGTTGAAGTTTAATTTATAGTTTGGCATAGTATTTTTTTCAGTTATAAAGGTTAAGAGTTCATTCGAAACCTTCAGTAGAATAGAAAAATTTATTTTTCTATGATTAATTCACTGTAAACTGGCAAGCACCAAAAAAAAAAAAAAAAAAAAAAAAAGAACCATGCTAAACTTTAGGAAGGAAAGAAACTCAGAGATCATTCTGCCCAACTATCTTATAGATGAGAAAGTTTGGCCCTGTGAAGTTCTGTAATTTGTGTAATGAAAGAATCATAATGTCAGTAGCGTTAGCAGTTTCCAAGCAAAACAGGACGACGGCAGAAAGTTGAATGGGTTCCCCGAATAATTCATATCAAAAGGAGCTGAGGTATCTGAATTCAAAAAGCCTGAGTATATGGTTGCCCTCAAGTATCAGGACACATTTTACTTGTAGTTTTCCTTCTCCAACTCTGTTTGCATCTTCCTGATTAAACGCTTAGTCAGTGATAACTAGTGAAGCATAAGAAATTCGATTCTCATTTTTGTTCCCATCTATGAGCCACTTACGAGGCCGGACACTGGGCTGTGTGTATTGTACGTACTTTCTGTGTGAGAAAATGTAGGAGTACCTTGCTTAAGTTCCTACGTCTAGTAAGAAAGTTAGACATTCGGCACAAACAAACACTCTGACTCCAAAATGTACCCACTAGGCTCTACGCAAATCTTGGCTGGTGAAAGCTCTGTGGGGACACCTCTGCTCCAGTGACATTCTCTTGTCTAGCTCCCACCCCTTCATCCACCCTGACCCCAGGCCACTCCCGGGTACCTGGCTTCTCACACCTGCACAAGGACATCGGGCCTCTCTTCAGAGAGCCTCTCTTCTGACCAGAGTGAGTGTGAAAGCCACCCCCCCCCTCTCCAGACACACACACACACACACACACACACACTTCAAGGAGGGGTATCAGGCTATCTCTCAGATTTCATTCACACTCCAGAGCCCCTCCTGGGTTCAGCTTGAGGACACTACTGCCTAAAATGGCTCCCCTGCCTGGCTTCCTCCCCTGCCCTCCCCTGTCCCGCTTCCCTGTTCCCTTACAGTTTCTCCCGGGAGCCCTTCCTTGTATGACTCCTCATTCCCTGTCCGCTCCTAGAGACCCCAACCTAAGCTGGTTTCCGTCTTATCCCGGATAGCCTGAAGCTATAGCCTCTGCTGAAAAGTGACACAGCCTACTCTCTTGGCAGAGAGAGTTAGAGAGCAGAGCAGATTTTTTTTTTTAATTTTTTTTTCAATGTTTATTTATTTTTGGGACAGAGAGAGACAGAGTATGAACGGGGGAGGAGCAGAGAGAGAGGGAGACACAGAATCGGAAACAGGCTCCAGGCTCTGAGCCATCAGCCCAGAGCCTGACGTGGGGCTTGAACTCCCGGACCGCGAGATCGTGACCTGGCTGAAGTCGGACGCTTAACCGACTGCGCCACCCAGGCGCCCCAGAGCAGATTTTTTTGTATCATCAAGGAACAGTTTGTGAGGAACATATACTTTTGCGGAATCCCCAACAAGGAGGCTCGTTTGGGCGAAAGTGTTCACAGAGATGATTACCTGTTTTCCCTTTCCAGCTTCGCGTAATGAAACGTCCGATCCTTTGACTTTCCCTGGTGATTCTCAGCACAAATTAGAGTTACGTCCAGCTTCCCTGGAGATCGGTAACAGGGATATGCATTTCTCTTTTGCGTTTTGCCCATGCTGCCCACCTTCCCCTGGCACCCAGTGTAGGTATTCTGAAGCCCAGCCTGTTGACCAGGCACCCAGCCACGCGCACCTATGCCCATCCATCCTGTGGGCTTCCACAAGCTAAGTAAACTTGACCCCGTCTTCCCTGATTACTACAGTTCCCAAGCCTTGGGGGAAGACCATGGTTTGTTCTTTCTTTCTTTCTTTCTTTCTTTCATGTTTATTTATTTATGTTTAGAGAGAGAGACCAGGGGAGGGGCGGAGAGAGAGAGGGAGAAAGAGAATCCCAAGCAGCCTCCCCACTGTCAGTGTAGAACCTGACGCAGAGCTCGAACTCGCGAAGCATGAGATCATGACCGGAACCAAAGTCAAGATACGGACACTCAACTGACTGAGCCACCCAGGCGCCCCATAAGAAAACATGGTTCTTAACTCAGTGAGGTATACTCCCTTTAGCCCTGTCTCTGTGTGTCTAGCTTCATCTCCTACACTCTCTGTCTTGTTCTTAATCTGTCTTCCTGTGAATTTGTCCATAGTTTCCTCAACTCAACATGACCCCACCTTTACTTCCAGGTGAATCCAGCCACAGCTATCATCACAGAGGTTAGTCTTCCAGAATTCCATAGAATGGACATCTCCCTTCCTGGTAAAACCGAAGCAAAGAGCCGTGCCCTCACATCCGACCCAGTGGCCAAGCATCATTAAAATTAGTCAGTTTGGGGCGCCTGGGTGGCGCAGTCGGTTAGGCGTCCGCCTTCAGCCAGGTCACGATCTCGCGGTCCGTGAGTTCGAGCCCCGCGTCAGGCTCTGGGCTGATGGCTCAGAGCCTGGAGCCTGTTTCCGATTCTGTGTCTCCCTCTCTCTCTGCCCCTCCCCCGTTCATGCTCTGTCTCTCTCTGTCCCAAAAATAAAATAAACGTTGAGGAAAAAAAAAATTAAAAAAAAATTAAAAAAATAAAATAAAATTAGTCAGTTTGTTTGGTGGCAATTGATAAAATCTGAATCGATGCTGCTTTTAAAATAAACATCTTCGGTGACGGACCTCAGGACCCATTGCCTTCAAGCCACACACGTTTCCCTTCTAGGAAGGAAATGTGCCACTCCGGTAGAAAAATTATATTCATCCAATTAGGATCTGCCTATGTTTGCAACCCCCATGGTTGTACATAGAAGCCAGAGATGGCTACTGGCATCAGAAGGGATCTTACACAATCATCTGCTGGTCCAGCCCCTCACTTGGTAGAGGAGGAAAGAAAAGTGACGAGATCCTTGGGGCTCCCTTCACTATGACATATATTGATTTGAGCCATTGAGAAAAAAAAAGTATGCAAACAGTGGAGAAAGGCTTTTCTTGTAACTCCCCATGGTGGTCAGTCTACACCAGGGGATCAGTACAGCTGCATCAAAAGGGCTATCCAATCCGGAGTCAGAAGTCAAAGTATCCCCCAACGTAATTGTGTCGGGGTGCCTTTAGGTTCCCAAAGAAATTATTTATTCATGTCTCATGTAGAAGCTTAATTTAAATACCAAAGCTCCTTACTTAACAAATGCAACAAAACTATGAGTGAGAGGATTTACACCCAAGACTGCTTTGTCACTGGCATTCAGTCGGGCCTTCACAAAGAAAGTACATGAGAATCCAAGGCAACCCCTCCGATGGCGTGAGTCAAAAATCCAGGAATGTGTTTTCTCCTGGGGAGAGAGGATAGCCAACTGTAACCAGTCACCCTAGTAAGTGACGGTTGGACAGGAGATGGCCCCTGGCGCCACAGAGCCAGGAGGGCTCAGAGGACAGAAGATGTCACTGGGTCCTCGTTGTCAAGCACATTCTCCTAGAGGGCAATTTTGCATCGGATGGGCCAAGTCACAAATGACATACAGATTGCAAATCAGAATCATTTAGCACAGATCTTTTGTAATAATTCATTGTCGCCGCCAAGCAGTGATACTTAATTATTTTGCTGCGATGACAGTCTATGGATATCTAAGAAATGTCCGAAATTCTGAGTCTAAACAAAGACTTGTAGATTCTAAAATGGCATAAGCCATTCAGTAAGTAATTGTTGACAACCTTCTAGGGGGATCCTATCCTGACGCTGAGACAAACTGGTCAGATATGACACAAAAGATGCTTTTGTCTGCCCAAGTCCACACCCCCTGGGGAGACAGATCCATAAACAACCCCCCTGTGTCACCAGTGATCCACAAGGTCAGGTGATGAGAGTCACAGCAAAGGTCTGTGCTGCAGAGGAGAGGAGACCTTAGAAGAAAAAGCAATCCTCCCTCCCCGAGGGAATCAGCAGCGCTTTATAGGGTAGGTACTTTAACCACGATTTAAATAACAGTGGAGAAAGGGTTAACTCAGAAGTAAAGTCCCCACTAAGACCCAGAAGCAAGTATGTGAAATAGCCAGCACTTGTGCCCGGGGTTTGGGGCATAACCTTGCTTCTTTAGGCGAAATGCACCCATGCACCTGAAGAGAATAATCTCGTGTCATGACAGCATGGATTTCTAGTAATTTTCGGCCTTAGTAAATTTAGATATATTACTGTGCATTCTGTTCAATTCATTTATACCACCAAATAATGCAAATTGATTTACGAAAGCATAAATTGTGGGTTTTAGATTCCTTAGCCTGTGTACTTCACGACAGTCATTAAAAATGGTAATACTTAGGCTTTTGCCCTTGCGGCTTGGTAGGGAACTATAAAATGTGTATCTGCGATCCCTAAATAAAGGGTGCATCTTATTGGTAGGCAACACTTCAACCTGTCTCAGTCAAACAGAGAGCCATACATAACTTCCCTTCTGGGGCTTTGGAACTCACATGTCCTCAGTGAATACAAACGAGGGACAAAAACGCTTTTGTGTCAAGGCTCCACAAATGTGGAATCAGTTACCAGTCGATTTAAGAACAATTGGGAGCTTTTCCTGTTTTAAGATGGAACTGAAACAATACCTCGTGATGACTAGAAGTTGTCATAATTGTTTTAATTGACGTTATTCTTGTGTTATCGCGGTTTATTGTGTATTTATGTGCATTTGCTTATCACAGGTCAGGCTTGAAAATGGGCCTTCAGCTCCATTTACATGCACAGTTAACAAATCAATCACGTCATGTATGTATATTTCTCAGCCCCACTTGTTTATATCAGATGGGCCTGCCATATGTACTCTCCATACATTTCATGCCCACATGTTTATATCACACAGATAATCCATCTGAGATTGATTTCAACTTCACTTGTAAGTCCTTAGGACCAACACAGCAAATATGCCTCTTGGAATACAAGCTGAAGTTGCGATTTTGCCATCGAAGAGCAAACGACCTAATGTCTTTTTAACTCTTTGTTACGGATCTATTTAAAGTCATGTTCCTGCGGCTCCTTACAAGAATCTGCGGGTTGAAGGAAGTCGCCATCGCCATCGGAACGCTGCCTTTCTCCATTTGAGAGGACCATTGCCTCTATAGCCCCAGCCACCTCCCGGCCACCAACACCAAAAGCAGAAAGATGCTATAAACAAAGCCGCAAAGGCAATCGCTTGTGGCGAAATGCGTTCTGACATCAAGCATTTAAATCACGGCTGATGGAGACACGGCATGTTCAATTTGCACTCTCTTTAAAAATGATAAACATCTATACACACATCCCTACCTGTCTCTCACATCCCTGTATCCCAGACGTCGCAAATAAACCAACCAACACACACACACAGAAATGGAGTGTGGCATTGTCTCAACCTTACAAGCCACAAACATACATCTGGGAAATGTGTTTTTCTCTGAGCTTCATGAGGCTGATGTGTTAACTCGGACATAATCACAGCCATGTGGCCACTCTCGCTGCAAGGCCCCGCCTTCGTGGCTGTCTTAGGGGTGTTCGGCTGACAGTGAACAGAATTGGGTAGACAAAGTCAGGCTCCAGAGACCTGCGACGGCTGCGCCGAAATGATTTCATCACCCAAATTGGAAAGTAATCACCTAAAATAGTAGCATTTGGAATTTAGAGGAATAAACATTGTGTGAAGAACAGAGTGTCTTCGTCAGGGGACGTGTGCCCCTAGAAGTTGCCGGGCTCTTACGTGTCCCCGAATAGGCACCCACATCGGAACGGTGCCCACGGTAGTGGCTTGTAAGCAAATCTTCCGGGGGGAAGAGGAAGGATTGCAGTGTGCAAAGAGTATGGAAAAAAAAAAAAAAAAACCTGAAAAAGCTATTAGGGTCCATTGTGTCATTCCAGCTGCTACACAGACAGTCTTAGTCCATGTGTCAAAAATGCTTACTAAGTTTTTCTCTTAGAGGAAAATAAGCCATAAGTATACAATAGCTTTTGTCTCTTTCAAAGGCTGTGTAATTCACGGGCTCTGCACATCTGCATTGAAGGTAACTCGGTTCTGTACCTAAAGCCCTTCCTATGCTCCATAAGGCTTGCCTGGAATGTCTCTGGGCACCACACAATCGACTGACAGGGACCCCGGAAAGCTCTGTGCTGGGCACCCAGGAGGATGCAGAACAGGCCAGGCCCCATCCTCGAGGGCCTTGAGAATGACCCCTTGCTCCTTCCCACAGACGTGCGCTCTCAGGGCTTTCTGCGGTCCGACCACGCATGTCCGTTGATGGACTTCCTGCGGTCCTACCATGCATTTCCGTCCGGTTAATGGACGAACCAGATCCTAATGACCCAACAGGCTCCAAGGGTTTTCCAAATGTTTAAATCACAGTTGTAGGCACCGATGACGATGACCGTTTTCAAACACTCAGGACAGGAATGAAATGCATAGAAAGATGAGAAATTAGCTTAAGAAGAATAACCACAGCTAAGGGAAGACTATACAAACCATATGGGAAATAGACTCATTCAGTTGTAAAGTCCAGAAGAGTCCTCAGGGACAACATGGTATAAACAAGGAATGGGAAGGACAGAGGAGTCAAATGATTTGTAGAAAATGGCAGAGGGAGCGACCTGGAGACACTGCATGAACCCCTGACTCATAGCTCTCCCTGCTATTCCACACTGTTCCCCACCACACACATGGGAGCCATCCCTCTATAAAAATAAGAATATGAGGCCCCAGGAAGAAAATATTACATCAGCTAAATTACACGCTAACATGCTTTTATTCATTAGAACTCCTGTAAGAGTTTTAAAATTGGATGTAGAATAAAATACGTTGCAACATATTTATCAGTAGAAAGGTATGTAAGATTGTTACCCGTTCCCCAAGACCTTTTTGTTTGTTTGTTTCTCATTCTAAGCTTAGCCCACGGTAACAGTTTCAAGGCAGGGTTGAAACAAGCAATCTACAGCAAGAAGTGGTTTTTTCAAGGTTCCCAGATGATCCCCCCTCCCTTTTTTTTCTTTTTGAGCCTACTGTCGTTCAAATCACATCACAATAATACTCCTCCTGATAAGTGTTCAGTTCAAATATCAAATTATTCTACTGCAGACCCATGGCTGTCACCTAAAATTATGTATTCCTAATCATTCATTTGCTAGAATTCTTTGAATTCAGGGAATCAATCTTGCCGTGGAACGCAAGTGTAGCATCACAAATGAGCTACGCCAGCTTCCGACTTTGTGGTGTGAGAGGATTTATAGCTGGCAGAGAAATGGGCACTGGCCACGTCTGGCTACATAGACAGCGAGAGTAGCCACATCATTTCTGGACGGTATTGATTTGTAAGCAGATCACTTAATAAAACTTAGTTTGAAAAAATTAGAATCCGTGGCTTAGCAGACGCTTCAAGCTGGCGGCATGGTCGCTTTAAACACGACTATTTTTTAATTGACAGCCGTTAGCTATGCTAACACATAGCAATGATTTTCTTTTAAACAGGTGATGCAGTAAGTCGATGGGTATTATAAGCCCACCCTCGGTGTCCGAGAAACCCGACTTAAATAGCAAGATCAAGAGGCGAACCAGCTCGAGTGAGGCACGCTACTTTTTTTCACCCAGATCTAAGGAACAGACAGTTTTCCCTGCTCATCATGAGGGTGTGCAGGGTACGGATGGCTGTGGGTGGACTGGACTCTGTGGCGACCGGGAGAATATGATTCATTTTCTTATTTACCAAAAATTCACTGACCCTAGCTGATGCAAGCACGGTGCTGAGTGCCAAGGATATAAAAAGGCGTGACTGTGCTTGATTTGCAGCAGCCCCCCGTCCTACGGGAAGGAGTAACTAGTATTTAAAACAAAATACCTACAACAGATGAGATTTTACATCCAAGGGTCAGGGGCCGTAGAAAGCATTGCCGACATGTCACCCGAATCTTAAAGGCTGAAACGTCCGTCTCCAAGTGGCTGGGTAGGAGGAAGGCCTTTCGGGCAGAAATCATCACAGGTAAAGGATAGACCACAGAAAACACAGACATTTTTGGTGGATTGAAAATTGCTGGGGATGAAGTTTGGTTGTTGTTTTTGGGGAATCCTTATGCTCTCAGTGCTTTCCAAACACAAACGTTTGTACCGTGGAAAGGAAAACTTTAATTGTTTGTGTAATGGACAGGAAAAGGTTGACCAGAGTGAGAGGCTGCAAGAGGTTGGACTTTTCTGGGTAGACAACGCAGAGTCAAGAGAGTTTTTAAACAGGGAACGCGGATGGTGGTTTTCCAAGTCAGAAGGCGTCTTGGCATCGGTGAGAACGGGAGGTAGAGCGTGGTTATAATTCCGAAAAGGTGCAAAGGATTTGGGCTTGGCTGAGTTTATAAATCAGAAATTAGAAACTCTTTATTTCACGTGCTGTGCCCTGAGTCACTTCCACAGACTGTCTGAAATGTCCTTTTAAAGATCAGGGGCGCCTGGGTGGCTCTATCGGTTAAGCGTCCGACTTCCACTCAGGTCATGATCTCACCATTTGTGAGCTCCAGCCCTGCCTCGGGCTCTGGGCTGACGGCTCGGCTCGGAGCCTGGAGCCTACTTCGGATTCTGTGTCTCCCTCTCTCTCTGCCCCTCCCCCACTCGTGTTCAGTCTCGCTCTGTCTCTCACAAATAAATGTATGTTAAAAAAAACTTTTTTTGGGGTGCCTGGGTGGCTCAGTCGGTTAAGCTCCAGACTTCAGCTCAGGCCATGATCTCGAAGTCCGTGAGTTTGAGCCCCGCGTCGGGCTCTGTGCTGACAGCTCAGAGCCTGGAGCCTGTTTCAGATTCTGTGTCTCCCTCTCTCTCTGCCCCTCCCCTGTTCATGCACTGTCTCTCTCTGTCTCAAAAATAAAAATAAAATAAAATAAAATAACTTTTTTTAATTTAAATATCTTGTGATTTCGGTCTCAGAATTGCAAAGACAGTTAGAATGTTAAATTATGAATGTGTAGTGACTATCTAGTAAAATCAGATTCCACTCTGTTCTTAAGGACTTATTTATTTTAAGAATACAAAACCCGGAAGAAAAAAAAAAAGAATACAAAACCCGTCATTCATTAACATATATTGAAAATATATACAAAGCCAAGAAATACAACATTGAATTGTTTAAAGTCTATTTCCTCTGTTGTGTTCACTCAAAAACACCAGTTTACAGAAAGATTTGTGCTCGGTGGTGGGGAAGTGATCTTGACCATCTTCAAGGCCTGAGTGGTAATTTAGGCTCTATTAACCAGGAAATGTAAGCATGTCGGGGGGAGTATCAATACTTCCAAATAAACGAAAGCTTGTCTTTAAACAATTTAGAAAATCTTGAATTATCTCAAAGGAGGCTATTTTCGCAAAGATATCCCGGTAAGATTGGCATAGTGTAGTATTAAAGTGCTTTTATTTCTTATGAACGATTCCAATTTACTTTATTTTAATGAACAACTGGCAGTTGAAAGAGTTTGGGATAAATACAAATGTATGAAAACCCCAGGGATCTCTAAAACCATTTCGCTGATTTCACAATAGACAAGATATTGCATATCTAAAAACTCAAGATTATGGGAGGTTAAAAGAACATTTTGTAGCACCAGTGATTTCAAGAGAAGTTAAGTTTGTAATGGCAACTAACCAGGGTTGCTGGTTTCCTGAATGGAGTAGGTGAAGTGTTGCAGAAGTAATATGCAACCCTTCCAGTGGAAGGAACTAAATGGGTCATTATGAAGATACTCATTACTGGCTGTTTCACTTAATGGCTCCATGAAAAGATGTATCAAGGGCTACAAACTTTGTGACCAATAAGAGAGTGGAGAAATAATGAGGTAAACTTTGCCCAATCTTTAGGCAGATAAAATTCCAATAAGCCACAGTAGGGGGTGAGTGTTTGCGGCTCTGCGTCCCTTTGGTTCAGGTGCTAAGGGTTTTCTAAAGCCTGATTGAAACCAGGAAATGACAGAGAGAGGGGGAGAGAGAGAGAGAGAGAGAGAGAGAACCCACCAGCAAGACGATTTTATTCCTTATAGAAAGCATGTTTCAATGTTCTTGTCACACACTTGTTTAGACATTATTGAGTGTTATGTTTCTGTAAAACATTTCAAAGGTTGATGGAAGTTGTACATTTCACGACTTATGGAGTAGTACACTGTGCACTCGCTAATAACAGATGTAATAAATGTATTTTGACGTTAATTTAAGAAGAGTGTTCCTTCTCCTGACACTATAATGTAAAGATGCAGAATGGGAAGCCCTGAGACATATATATCTGTTCCCACTCGCGTCGATCCCCAAATCTATTATGTGAGGGGAGAGGGGTTCACTGACACATCAAGCTATGCGTATCAGAGAGGACTCGATCTGAAAATCCCCAGTCCGCCCCAATTAATCACCCATTAAATTCAACCTCAGCCATTTCTCAGCAAGAGGAGCCTACGTAAGGCCTCCCTCATCTTCTCCAACTTCTGATAGTGTGAAATCTCATCCTGATATTTAACCTGAATCTGCCCTGCCACAGTGTAAGCCTATTACTTCTTGTTTTGTCCCCATTGACTAATGAGAATAATTGGTCCCCATCCTCTTTATAATATCCCTTTATGTCGGAGTAAAATAGTTATTATGTCTCCCTCAGCTCTTCTTTTCTGCAGATTCAATGTGTCCAGTTCTCTTAACCTTTTCTCCCGGGTCACATTTTCTAAACCTTTTATCATTTCTGATGCTCCCTTCAGAGCTCCCTCTAATTTGTTCTGTCTGTGAAAGGCGGGATGCCCCAAACCAAGGCTCCAAATGGAGCCGATCCAGCTCCAGTCAAACTGAATAATTGCCCAGCTTGCTTTAAACGTGAGCACCTCTTAACTGTTTAAACGGCTATAGTCCAACTTCTCTTGGCAGACGGTCGTATCTGCTGGCATTATATTATGTTCTCCACTCAAACAGTGCACCTGGAGAGGGATTGATTGCCTTTCCTCTCATGAGTTTGCAGACTTTTCGCAACAGAGATACACTTGCCGGACTATTTTCGGGAACCGGACCCCTACCTTAACAGCAGATCTACCCAAAGAAAACTCCTGTGGTGGAGTACCAAAGTTTTATGTCTCAAATTGTACATTCAAGCAAATTTACCGGATGTGCCCTTTTATAAATAATAATGAACTTTCTTTTTCTTTTTAGACTAAGTTTAGGTTCATAGCAAAACTGAACAGAGAGTTCTCATTTACCCCTCGTCCTCACGCACGCACAGCCTCCCCAGCTCTCAGCATCCCGCACAGGAGTGGTGCACTTGTTACAATCGATGAACCTACACTGACACATCAGTATCACCCAGAGCCCATAGTTCACGTGACAGTTCACTCTTGCTGTTGTACGTTCCCTGGGTTTGGACACACGCAAAATGCACGTGTATCATACGTGCGTGTATACAATTACATGTGTGATAGCAGGTGTCATGATAGCATCGTACGAAGTAGCTTCACTCCCCTAAAACTCTGGGCTCCCTCCTTCCTCCCAACCCCTGGCAACCACCAATCTGAAGTGAGTTCTGCCTTTTCCAAAACGCTCCATGGTCGGAGTCCTAGCTATGCAGCCTTTTCAGACGGTACCTTTTTGAATTCTTTCAAAACAAAAAACTCGTCATGGTATGCTCCACAGCCAGACCAGAGAAGATAGGGGTTCCAGCACAGGAAACATCAAGTTCCTTCCCAGTTCCTGCCCCTGACCCTCTGAGCTCCACTCCAGAGGTAAACTCTGCCGTGGCCTCTCTGTGCACGCGTTCCCAAGGTAACGTCAGTACATTTAACGTCTGACTCTCCCATTCTGAAGCCTCAGAAAGAATGGCAAAACCTCCGTCTTCGCACTTAAAATCTTACCGCCTTTGAGTAGTCCTATTTCCAATTTTAAAACAAAAGGGACCAGAAAATGTATTTGACCATCCTGTCACAAAAAATCACATGTGCATACCCTTCAAAATTACAAGGAATGGGGCGCCTGGGTGGCTCAGTCGATTGAGCGTCCGACTTCGGCTCAGGTCACGATCTCGCGGTCCGGGAGTTCGAGCCCCGCGTCGGGCTCTGGGCTGATGGCTCAGAGCCTGGAGCCTGCTTCGGATTCTGTGTCTCCCTCTCTCTCTGCCCCTCCCCCGTTCATGCTCCGTCTCTCTCTGTCCCAAAAATAAATAAACGTTAAAAAAAATTTTTTTTTTAATTACAAGGAGTTATAAGCGAAAGAAGAAAGAAAAACAAGTTTCAAGCCCTCCCAGCTGAGGCCCAGAAGACATAAAGACAAACACCCCTTATATCCACTTTGAATTCCTGACCCACAGAATCTTCCAGTGTAATAAATGGTTATTCTTAAGGACTGAGTTCTGGGATAATTGGCTACACAGGCATAGATAACCAGAAAATTTACTTAACAGTTTTGAAGAGTGTCAGTCTAGGCAAAATGCAGAGATGTGGAAATTAGGTCTTTGGAATCGCTAGCCGGTACAACTTTCTCTAGCAATACATAGAACGAACCAGAAGGACAAAACACCTATATAAAGAGTATACCGCCGTTCGACTCCCCGGAACATCTGCGAAATGATTCCAACGATCTCTCGCCCTGGAAAACCTTCCTTCCGTGAGCCTAAATGTTATTAGCAATTTGTTACAGCCTTTCTCACTCTTCAAAGACACAGATTCAGACTATCATCAATAAATCACCGTTATATTTTCTGGGGCAGCCATTGCTTCTGTCGACACAATGTAATTAGCATGCAAACAAAGAACAAAGTTCACATCTCGGGCCAGTTAGCACTGACTTCGCAGTTGCCAAATCCCACCTCTGAAAGCTGCCCTTGTTTTCCTTCTCCCTAATACCTTGCAAGACAGGATGAAAAGTCGGCAAGTGCTACGCCGAGAGATCTTTCATCAGAGAGCTAACTTTCTGCGTTCCCTTCCTTCCTCTTTCCTTCTCAGAGGGGTTGCAAGCCCGGGGAATCGCTGCTCCCCAGCAGAGATCCTGAGAAGGGGCTCTTGTCACATCAGATGATTCATCAGAAAAATGCCTCCACTCGTTCCTTTGTGCAGAGCTGCAACTATGATAGAAAGCCAGGCAAGGTGTGGACAGGGCTTGTCCTTCCTTCTGTCTGGTTGGTGTGGAGTGAGGGTTTTGGTTTTCCAAGCAATGGCATCCCTTGTCGCCCGTTTCCTTTTTCAGCGCATCGGTGTAACTGAGCTAAATGCCAAGCGAGCTCCCTGCTGTGCGGTGGTCCTTCGGCCACCCCACCCCTCCCCCGACCACGGACGTGCGAGCTATTTAATTTTGGAAATGACATTTCCTTCCAGCCCTTCTCAGAGAGCAATTTATGTCAGTCATCCGGGATCTCCCTCTGCCAATAACAGTGTCAATGGACTTGAATTTCCTATTGACTTTGGGGTGAGAGGGGCTCTCTCTTTGACTCTTCCGAGCCGCATGCTTTTCACCGCGGTAGAGAAAACTTGACTTCCCGAGGAAGTTTCCTTGTGCTCTCAGACCTAATCTAACCCTCCTTTTATAGTCTCAGAGAAAAGGGGGGAAATCTGCACAAGTCTTATTGCCGGGCAGCACGAGTCTGGCTGGATTTACTCCACCTTGGAGTCCCGTGATGGTATCCACATAAAAACGTGGGTGTAACTCCGCAAAGAGATTAAGGTGACTGGAGCACCCAGAGTGGCCAATGTCGGTGCACTCTTGCCCCCTAGGAGCGGCTGTAAAAGTTACCTGCGTGAGTTCTAAAATGCACTGCGTTTGTACAAATAAAACGTGTCTTTTTATTTATATGAATGTGAAATTTTCAGAGAATGTGTATGTGTCTCAGAATTGGACAATTAGACTTCAATTCATTTCTTCCCTCCCAAGCGCACAATTGGGATTCTTCTGTGTGTCACTCAGAGAAATCAAACATTTGTAGGACACGGGACACAATCTTATTGAGATGAACAATAGATATTTGATTAAAAAAAAAAAAAACTCATACCCTATTACTGTCCTCCACTTTATCTAAAGACGTTGATGACCTGAGGGGTGCCTGGGTGGCTCAGTCAGTGAAGCGTCTGACTTCGGCTCAGGTCATGATCTCACCGTCCGGGAGTTCGAGCCCCGCGTCGGGCTCTGTGCTGACAGCTCAGAGCCTGGAGCCTGCTTCGGATTCTGTGTCTCCCTCTCTCTCTGCCCCTGCCCCGCTCATGCTCTGTCTCTGTCTCAAAAATAAACATTTAAAAAAAAATAGGTTGATGAGCTGAATATTTTTATGTCGCAAATAGTTTACAAATTCCACGTTGAAATGGTAAGAAAAGTTATTGCCATCCAGAAGGAGACGATGTTCTGGAATAAATGTGAGATTCAGGTTAGATGATGAATTGGTAGGATTCTGCTAAGAAAACCCCATTTTGTTCTCCTATGGGAATAATGTGTGTGTGTTAGGAGTAATGATTGCTTTTTTGTTTTGTGGGGTGAGTGGACTCAGAGCATTTAAACTCAGGCAAATCTTTGATGACGCCATGCTACTTCAAGCTATCTGTTCTCTGCCTTCAAAGGGAAGTATTCTGAAGACCAAATGTTCATAAATTCTACTTCCTTGAGGCTGCTCCAAATTATTTGTCTCATTCTTGAACAAGGGCTATACATCCCTCTACGGATTCATCGAGTGTGTTCTTAATGCAAAGTTGGTTATTCAATGTTTGATCGTCCCGTTTAAATTTCGGTTTGGGGGTTTGAAGTGGCAAGTATAAATAAATTCTACCTTCCTTCCCTCCTGGTTTGGAATGCACTAAGACTTAAGACACGGGAGACAGAAAAGGAAATATCAGCTATATTACTACCAAACTGATTTAAGCATTTGGTTTAGGTATGCTCCGCCCTCTCCAGTTTGGACATTTTACCATCTGATCATAGCCCCACATGGGCAAAGCCTATTCTTCTAAGCTTACCAAGGGCCTAGCACAGGCCGCAAGGCACTTGTTTGATGGACAGGTACCTCCAAGAGAGCAGGCTACATGGAACCCACCACGCTCAGCTCGTTGTCTCGAATGCACTGTTCACCTAAAGTCATTCTCATGCAACCGGAAAGGAGTGTGGTCGGAACAGATTTCAGCTGGAAGTTTTCCTTCTGTAGTTTTCTCTTCGGGCAAGTGAAACGACAACTCCCTTCTCTTTAGGGAAACACTAGGGGTGGATGGTTTCTTCCGACATCTGGAATCTTCTCAAACATCACTGGGGAATAAAGTCTAGATCAAATGGTACATGTACCATGCTCCCCTCCCCCCCCCCATGTCTGCCCACTACCAGCTCTCAATTAGTGTTATTTTTATTGATCTTATAGCTTACTATTGTCATCTATAAAAGTTGACAGCACCTTTGTATTCCAAAGACAAAGTATCCTTTTCTAAATAAAACAAAATAATCGACTTGGCACTTCGAGAATGATGCTACACGTATGAGAAGTAAATGCTATTCGTTTAACAGGACCTGTTAAAGACTAGTGAGAAGCAGGAAGCGGGGTGTCTATGTGGCTCAGTCAGTTACGCGTCTGACTCTTGACTTGGGCTTAGGTCATGAGCCCACGGTTCGTGAGTATGAGCCCCGCCTCAGGCTGTGCGCTGACAGCGTGGAGCCTGCTTGGGAACCTCTCTCTCCCTCTCTTCCTCCCCCTTCCCTGTTGCACACAGTCTTTTCCAAAAAAAAAAAAGAGCAGTGAGAAGGACACAGGCACAGCATTGAAACCTTCTCCGTCTTCCACCCTCATCCTCTCCTCAATTTATTGTTTTTGTGGACCATAGGCACACCATTTTTGTTGCATGTGATAACATTGCCTAAAGACAGGCCACCACGACTCCTCATCTGGCCAGTGGACCTGGAAGTATCCATTGGAAGGGTCCCTGTATGATGTGTCCACACTGCTTTCCCCTCAAGCTTCACCGGTGTGAGTGGCTGTCGGGAAGTTGAGGGGACGACCGTGGCGAAGTCTGGAGCTCAGTTATGGTGACTCAGCAAGGGTGTGATGAGGTTCCGTGGGCAGGAAGAGACTGGCATTGCCCTGGCTGCATTCCCAATGAACATATTTTATCCAGAATACACGTGGACATGATAAATAATTTTATGATTACCAAGAATGTTCCAAATACCGTACTGACTCCATCATGCGATAGTAAACCTCTGGCCACTATGCATGCCTTAGAAGAAAAGTATCACCGGGGGCGCCGGGGTGACTCAGTGGGTTAAGCATCCGATTCTGGACTTCAGCTCAGATCATGATCTCACGGTGCGTGGAATCGAGCCCTGCACGGGGCTCTGTGCTGACAACATGCAGAGCCCGCTTGGGATTCTCTCTCTCCCTCTGTCTCTGCCCCTCCCCCGCTCACACGCGTGTGCTCTCATGCACACACTCTCTCTCTAAAATAAACAAAATAAACTTAAAAAAAAGAGAAAGGTATCGTCACCTTTAGTCTACAGACACACAAGCTGGGTCTTCTAGGACAGAAGTGTTTTCCTAAAGATGCAAGAATAGTAGGTAACACGGCCGGTTCAAGCTCGCTCCTTTGTAACACGGAATCAGACTTCGGTTTCTCTTTTGCACCAAGACTGCCTTCTTTAAAAAGCAAACATGCTCAGAGGTTTTTGGTGCGTTTGTTAAATCTCATGTAGTCCCCAAATACGTGTTGTGCTTTTACAACAAAGTAGGTCCTGGGAGTAGCCTGAAGAGAAAGTTATACCCCTGACAATTAAAACCCAGCAGAGCACCGTAAGGACTGAGAAGGGCAAGGACTGTCTCCATATCGTCCGAATCTTTTCAGGGTAAAGATGTATATCCAGCTGGATTCATCCGTCTTTAATCTGAGTCAGATTGGTGGACACGTCCAACGAGTTTAATGAAGGAGGTCGTAAACAATTGCAGTCAAAATTTAAATTCATGTAAATCACATGTAAGATCCTCCGAAGTTGATTAGCACCTGATAACTCCAGATAATGAATTCCTTGGATAGTGGGAGAATAATGATACTTTTAGGGCAAATTGGGACAATCAATTGGAGAAGCCTCTTTGGGGAAGATGGTCATTTCATCCCTCTAGAATAATTTTGATTCATTTAGGAACTCTTGATTCCAGCTTTCTGAATGTGATCTGGGGTACACACATTGTTTGGGCATCACAGTTCTTTGTAAAGGTGATTTGGCCAAGCAAACTCCCAGGCAAATTCTGTTTCAAATTCCCTTGGCCTCCACAGAAGCCATCAATTTAAGCAACCTTCTGTCTGGATTTCCCCTGCCAACAATTTGCTGCTTGATCATTGTTTCCAATTGCTAAAGTGACCCTTAACTATGGCTACTAGAGAATTCCCTGGTTCCCACAAAGCAATGGAGAAAGCCTAGACCAGTGGGATTTTTTTTTGGATTAGCTTTGTGCCCCCCGCAAATACTTAGGTAGCCGCATTCTCCCTTGCCCTAAATAGGCATTCTTCAAAACGCTGATAGCGTGAGTGACATCAGATGAGAGAGATCTATACAGATCTACTTGTCTCACTAAAGGCTGCCCTTTAGAGCGCCAGGAAACCTTTATAGCTTTAGTCCACCACCCAGAATTTTTCTTTTTTCTTGGTGGGGGGGGGGGGGCGGCTAGAGTAGCCAGAAAACGATATAACCCATTTGTGTGCATTAGGTTAGGTATAGTATCTGAAAAACTAAGCCCATTACTTTATAAAAACGGAAACTTCAAGTTGAAGCTCACCAAAAAACTTTGACTCTTACAGCAAGAAAGACTAATTCTGAGAGGGGACTACAAGGTGGGGTCATTTTTGCACCTGGGCTCTCTTTGGTGTCTCAGCTACTTAGCAGACCATGGAAGAACATGCTAGCCACCCCCCCCCCCAACCCAAGTCTGGAATTTGGCTTCAGTGAAGAAGAGGGGAGATGCTGCTTTTGGGCTGTCACTTAACTTCTCAAGGAGAGAGTTCAGATACAGCATTTATGTATGGTAAAAGTGTATGGAAGCGTTCGCTTATTGGTGGATATCTTCATTCCTCTAGTGGACATCTTCCATACAATAGGAACCATTAAGACTCTGGGTGCCCTCTGTCCTCAAGAGACACCTGACAGCCCCAAGGGAATAGAAGCAAGCATATAACTGAAACACAATGCATTTCAATTGTGCAAAAAAAAAAAAAAGAGGAAAATAAATACAAGGCGATAATGCTTATAATCAAGATATAAACCAACTACTAGGACAGAACAGCTCAATGAGCAACCGACTTCCTGGGGACTCAGGCCGTGCTTCAATGAGTGTGCTATTTGAGCTGCAGGTCAAATGTGTTTCTCACCCATAGAATCACTTTGGTTGAAAAAAAGGAAAGACACTGGAAGTGGTTTTATTTCAGCTGATAAATGCATGGGTATATAACTGGGGTCGATATATAACATACCACACAATCATGAGTTGTATGTGGAAAATATGACAGACAAGATCTTTTCTGTTATGCAAATTTTATATTTAGTAGAAAACCATAGAGTTTAAATATTTAAAAGCCTTATTTGACTTTCCCAAACCAAAGGTGTTTGCTTCTTGAGAGCGTTAATCATTCACAAACATGAGTTATGAATACACAGTAGATGCCTGTTTATTCAGAATCCAAATTGAGGAGCTCAGAAAAGAGCTATTAAAAGCATATTCTATGATTTCTTTAATAGAAAACATTTACTAACTAATGTCAAAGATTTGTTATGAAGATTGAAATCTCTGGTGGCTCCTGGGTGGCTCAGTCGATTGAGCATCTGACCCTTGATTTCAGCTCAGGTCATGATCCCAGGGTAGTGGGATCGAGCCCTGATTAAGATTCTCTCTCTCTCTCTCTCTCTCTCTCTCTCTCTCTCCTCTGTACCTCTCCCCTACTCTGTCTCTCTCTCAAAAAAAAAAAAGGAAATCTCCATTTTTTTTTTGTAGGAGCAAGACAATACCACATTAACATTAAAAATCATGGAATTTGGAAGGCCATAAGAAACATTAAACTTCAGTGGATTGTCACTGCTAAATATTTTTTTAGTAAGTGGAAATTTCCTGAAAACTCATTACTGTAGCGTTTTACAGATAGGAATTGAGCAAACAAAGATATTAAGTAACTTCTCCCCTCCAAATGTTTTACCCGCAGTCTCTCCATCTTGGGTGAAGGATATTCAATTCTTTCCATTGTGTAGGTGAAAGACATGCACTCCTTACTTTATTAATTTTCCTGCAGGAATTTGCTTCATGTATTGTGTAATTCACACACTTACCAGCCACAGTCTGTGTCTCCCTGTCAGAATGTCAGACCCACAAAGGTTAGATCTGGATCTCTTTTCTTCAACTGAGCTATCTCTAAAGCAACTGCTGGAATATGGGAAGTGCCCACTATTTGTTGAATCTAAATAACTTACAGTCATCCTACTGTCTCTCCTCCTTTCCCTCCAATTTCCTCTTGATCCCACTCCAATCATGGCACCACCCTCTCTGGGTTCTCCTAGCTGACTTCTCACATCTTCTTGGACTTCTTTGCCAGTTTTTTTTCCTCCTTCCCCTTAGAAGCGGACCACTGGAATCCCTTCTTACGCCTCCTCCCTCTCTTTCCTTCTCACACCCTAAATGACATCACCCAATCCCTAGGTTGAAAACACTAACTCTACATTTCTCCAGATTTCTACATGTGGGTCAGACCCTTCTCCTCATACCCAGAATTATATCAAACTACTCACTCATTTTCACAGGGTTGTCTAATATGCATCTCAATTTCAGTAAGCTCCAAGGTGAACTTTACCTGTTTCCTAAGATAAGCGTATCCGGCAGTCTACGCCATCTTCGTTAATGGCAACTCATACTTCCAGTTGCCCAAGCCAAAAGCCTTCAACGCTCCTTAACATCTCGCTTTTTCTCACGGTATCTGTCTGTTGGTTATATCTCCCAAATATGCCTCGTGTCTGACCATCTCCAGCACTACCACCTTGAGCCAAGCCTCCGTTCTCTCTAGCACAAATGATTGCTTTCCAACTGGTTTCAAATTATTCTCTGACCTGAATCAAGGTGATCCTTGTAAAGCATAAATCATCCAATCACCTGACCCCTTTGCTCAAAAGCCTCCAGTGTCTTCCAGTCCCAATCAGTGTTACATCCAATGTCTCCACCATGATCCATGAGGCCTCAGGTGTTCTGGTGCACCAGAATAATATTCATATATTCATATATATGAATAATATTCATATATATGTATGTATATACACATTATATATATATATATATATATATATCCCTCAGTTCTCCGTGCCTATCAGTCCTCTCCTCTTTCCAGTTACACCATCCCTCAGACACATCTGGCATGCGCCCACCTCAGGACCCTTGTACATGCTGTTCAATTCTGCCTGAGATGCTTTTATATAATCAGATATATTCAGGGCTTACTCTGGCACTTTTTTCAAATCTCTGCTCAAATATCACCTTATGCAAGAGGTCCTCTCTGAGAGCTCAATATAAAAATAGCATCTTCACGCCTCTCCATTCCCTTTCATCATTCCGTAGTGTTCATAGTTCTTTCATGACTTAACTTTGTTATATTCATTTGTTTACATCCGTCAGTGTACAATGCACCCCGTTGAAAGCTGAAGATTGTTCTATGTTGCTCCTGGAAAAGTGCCTGGCGTGAGCATAAATAGTTTTTGATAAGTCAACACTATTTTTCTGAAACCATTTCTATCAAAAGAAAGTTTGTTCATTCCTGGGAGGAAATAGCACATTACCCCTACCACACACCATATGTATAAATTTATTCAAAAGGAATGAAAGACCTAAAGGGAAGGGCTAAATCTATACATGTCTTCAAAGAAAGCATAGGAGTAGATCTCTGTGACCTTGGACTAGGCAATGGCTTCTAATATATGACACCAAAAAGCAAAGCAACCAAATACAAAATAGATAAATCGGATTTCGTGAAAATTAAAAACTTTTGTGTTTCAGGGGATATCATCAAGATAGTAAAAAGACAACACACTGAAAGGGAGAAAATATTTGCAAATCATATACTGGATAAAAGTCATATCTAGAATACATATAAAATCAAGAATACATATATGCAGATGGAAAAAGGCCAAATTACTTAATTTAAAAATAGGCAAATGGGGCACCTGGGTGGCTCAGTCAGTTAAATGTCTGATTCTTGATTTCATAGTTTGTGAGAGCCTGCTTGGGATTCTCTCTCTTCCTCTCCTGCTGCCCCTCTCCTGCGCGCTCTCTCTCTCTCTCTTTCTCAACTAATAAATTTAATTAAAAAGTAGGCAAATGGTCTGAGTAGACACTTGTCAAAAAAATACATATATATATATATATATATATAAACACTAAGCACATGAAAAGATATTTGAAAACATTACTCATCAAGGGAATTCAAGTCAAAACCACAACCAGCTACCACTTGATACTCACTAGCATAGCTATAATGAAAAAAAAAAACAACAGATAATAATATGTACTGGGAAGGATGTAGAGAAACTGACACCTTCATACACTGCAAGTGAGAATGTAATATGATGCAGCAATTTTGAAAACCAGTCCGGAATTTCCTCAAAAGATTAAATAATTACCATCTACCAGTAACTCTATTCCAGGGTGTATACCCAATAGAAATGAGGACCTATGTCCACATAAAAATTTGTACGTGAATTTTCATAGCAGCATAATTAATTCATAGTAGCCAAAAAGTGGAGACAGCACAAGTGTCCAACAGCTAATGAATGGATAAATAAACTCTATTTAAGGGAATATCATTCATCAACAAAAAGCATCGATACATGCTACCACAGGAATAAACCTTAAAAACCTTATGCTAAGCGCAAGAAGCCAGTCACAAATGACCACCTACTGTAGGCTTCCTTTTTTATGAAATGTCCAGTGTAGAGACATTTATAGAGACAGAAGGGTATTACACTGGTTGTCTAGGGATGGGGATGGGGGTCGGGGGGGGTGTGGAATGAGAGAATTGGGGCAACAGTTAGAAAGTATAGAGTTTCATTTTGGGCTGATGAAAATGTTCTAAAATTGATGCTGATGATGATTGCACAACTCTGTGAATACCTAAACATCTGTATCGTTTATTAGTTTCCTTGCCTGGCCTCAGAGTGTGAGCTTCATGAGAATAGGTACTTTGTCCCATTCACTACTGTTTCCACAGAGCCTAGAATAGTGTCAAGCATACACTAAATACTCAATAAGCATATGGCATATGTGGAATATACTCTAGCCACAGCATTGTTAAAAAGACTAGCAAGTGACGATTGTTAGCAGAGCATATAACAGGTGCCTGGCATATGTAGCACGGCAGGAGCAGTATTTGGATTTTTCTTAAACAGCACAAATATTTCACATTGAATAATTATATTCATTGAAAAAGATCATTTTTAAGAGATTTCTTTGATAACCAAGAGTTTACTGCATTATTAAAATGTTTTAATGAAGTGTCCTCTCATAGAAATTGTTTCATCTAAACACACTGGAGTCTCATCTTAATTTTAACTTTGCTAATTAAGTTATACCAAAAAAAAAGATATGCAGAAGGGATTTCAATGAAGACCAACGACCAACAGCAGTTTCTATTTGATATACAATATACATTTGATTCTTCTGACACTTTTTAATGACTTTGTAGATAACCAGCCAAATCAGGCTGATTATATAATCCAGTGCTAATAATTATCTTCCTGAATTTATAGTCAATTTTCTAAGGAATCCAACTATCAGAGAAACATCTGTTTGTCCCTCTTCTGTGATTTGTGTCTTGCTTTTTAATTTCACTACTAACACCAAAATGCCATTTAAACTACTTTTTAATTCAAAATTCCACACTGCTCATGCAATAGAACATTGGACTCTCTCTCACCTAATGTAATGCTACAAGGCTATTTATAGATGCTGCAGTATCTGAAAGCTATAAAAAGGGTTATTCCCAGGCAGCTGCCTGAGAAAAAAAAATACTAAAATAGCTGGTAAAGTTTGGAATTGATCACAAGGTCAAAATACAAATATATATTTACCACTTAAAGTATCCTACACAGACCTTTACTGAGCTCAGGATTTATATATATTTGAATGAATTTGAATGAATATATATATCATATATATACACATATATATATATCATATATATGTGTATATATATGTGTATATATATGATATATATTTGAATGAATTTCTCAGTAATACCAAAACTCAAGTCCCTTGATTCACACTTACTTATTTTACAGCAAATATTTACACGGCCCCATTTTTCCCCAAACAAGAGTCATTTTTTCCCACTCCTCCAAGAAAGGTACTTTGAAAATATATGTATAATTATCACACAAAAGAGAAGCTACATTAAACTATATCTAATTGCTGGCAACAAATGGGTCATTAATTGTTGGAAGAAACGGGGACTTTTATTAAAAAATACTTTGCAGATGTGACACGGCTTTTTTTAAAAGCACACATTTTTCTTTATTAAATGTACAATAATTGAGAGTGACACAACGAAAAACACTTTCATGGCTTAGCAGTAATATAAAACTGACTATTTCAAATGAAATGGCTGGAAGGAAAGCAAGCTGTGTTTTGGGTTTCTCCTCTCCCTCCAGGGTTGTCATGGGAAAGGAAATACTTTTACCTGGGCTTCGGGAAATGGTGGTCTGGCCAATGGTCTCTGGGGTGACTGCAGATCATGAATAGTGTTTACACATTGGTGATGGTTCCTCCATGACCTCCAGTGGACATGCTCTACCCCAACCCACACTCACCAAAGATGGCTGGGGTTCTTCTGGAAGGATCTGGACAGAAACTTGAGGAAGAAAGCAAGAGCATAAGACGGATTCAAACGAGAACCAGGAAAACTCCAGTTCCAATCACTGAGTGTTCATAAATTCCAGGAATGGAAGAGTCAGGATGTATAGAGTCCCTAGTATTCCTCCCTAACTTGACCAAAAAACCACATGAGGCTAAACAACAACTATCTTCTGTTTTTTTTTAAGTTTTCCAAGCAAGTATGTCTCTCAAATATTAAAATTTTTTAATATTTACTTCTTTTTGAGAGAGAGGGAGAGCCGGAGTGCAAGTGGGGGAGGGGCAGAGAGAGTGGGAGACATAGAATCTGCAACAGGTTCTGAGCTATCAGCACAGAGCCCAACATGGGGCTCAAACTCACAAGCCCCAAGATCATGACCTGAGGGGAAGTCGCACGCTTAACCGACTGAGCCACCCAGGTGCCCAATGTCTTTCAAATATTAATAATCATTCCCTGTTTATTACCTATCTGCTATGATGCTTCAGATTGAATTTGATGCTGACTTAAATTTGAAGGGACTTACTAAATTACCCCCACGCATCTTTCCTTTGGGCTTAATACCGTTTTACTACCAAACCCTGCCCCTTTTGCATGAAGCCCAGAACTCCCTGATGCCCCATGGAAGACTTCAGTTCATAGCTTTCTTGCAACACCGGAAAGATTTCTCTAACCCTCTTCTGAAAGGTTTAAACCCACATTCCATTCCATTCCATCCTGGTCACGTGAATTGCGTTGAGTCTGTCTTCTCTCTCAGTGCTCCTGCAAGGAGGATGGTGGCTTTGGCTGGCCAACTGCCACCCCACATGGCTTCTCCACTGTCCAACGGATGCCTCACCCCACCAAGGCAAGACACTTCCTCCCGGCAGCCGAGATCCTTCATGTCAGCGGTCCTGCACCCTCCAGTTAGCCACCTGTTCTTCTCGCAGGATTACTCGCCTCTTCCACCTCAGCAAATGCTTTTTGCATTTTGTTCATTTTTCATTTCCCTTGTACATTCTTTTCATCAGTTTCTCTACTGCGCCTACAGCTAGGTGAGAAAAGTTATACTACAGCAACACTGAACAATAAAATTGGGAACAGAATCACTTCCTTCACCTCCTAGAAAGGGAACATCAAAATAGCAGGGATTTCAGAAGGAAAAAAGAATTAATCTTCTGAAACGTCAGGCGTGTGTGTTGGATGTGGGGAGGGGCGGGGGGACCGATTCCCCTACCTTCTGATCTTTAAGGTCACAGTTACTCCAAATTCTAAAAACATATGTATGCTCATGTAGACAGTGCCTCCTTAATTATCAAAATCATACATTTTCCCTCTTTAACCTGAACAATGACTTTGGCCATAAAATATTTTTTAATCTAGTGTTAATGTTGCTATACCAACAGTTGAAACTTATGCAATCTATTTCCATTTTTTATTTTCAATATTTTCAGGGTGATTTTGTTTCATATAAGCAGAATATAGCTATATCTTTTTTTTTAATAAATCAGTCCACAGTGCCAATCTTGTAATAAAGGTGTTTAATCTATGAACACTTCCTGCAATGATGGATATATGTGGAACTAGCTTTACTGCAATCTTCTCCCATTATACCTTTTTCCCCTTTCTTCATGTACCTCAGAAAATTAACTGTAAAAGGTTTTCACAAGACCCTATGGTTATTTGGCGTCTCTATTCTCCTTCTGCAAAGGACAAGGGCTCGCACTGTGCTTGGAACAGTACCCCTCACTCCTCAGTACCCTCTGTCCATCTGTGTGTGTCTTTCCCTCACTCTCTCACTGCCCCCTCTGTCTCATTATTGACGTTGAACACGGTTTTTGTTCTATTTTTAAGAACAGAAGAAAAACCGTGCACATAGGATGTTGTAGTCAATAGTTACTTTTTAAAATTTTTACATTTATTTATTTATTTTTAAGAAAGAGAGAGAGTGGGGCACCTGGGTGGCGCAGTCGGTTAAGCGTCCGACTTCAGCCAGGTCACGATCTCGCGGTCCGTGAGTTCGAGCCCCGCGTCGGGCTCTGGGCTGATGGCTCAGAGCCTGGAGCCTGTTTCCGATTCTGTGTCTCCCTCTCTCTCTGCCCCTCCCCCGTTCATGCTCTATCTCTCTGTCCCAAAAATAAATAAACGTTGAAAAAAAAATTAAAAAAAAAAAAAGAAAGAGAGAGAGAGAGGAGGCACCCAAGGAAGGAGCAGAGAGAGAAAATCCCAAGCCTGCTCCACACTGTCAGTGCAGAGCCTGGTGCAGGACTCAGTCTCACAAACTGAGAGATCATGACCCGAGCGGAAATCAAGAGTCAGAGGCTTAACCGACTGAGCCACCCAGGCGCCCCTGTTATAGTCAATTGTATTATCAGTTTTACATCACTTTTCTATTCTACTCTGTATTTGTTTTCCCCTTGCTGAAGTACTTCATCAGGAATGTTTTCAATAGGGCCTGTAAGTGGTAAACTCCGTCTTCTTATTTCTGAATTAAAAACAAATTTTTTTTTCTTTACTGAATAATAAGTTACTTGGGTATAGAATCTAAAGTTGGTGACCCTGAATATATTTACCCATCATCTTCCGGTACGATTTACTGCTCATGAGATGTCTGCCATTAAAGGTTTTTGTCTAACCTGTCTTTTCTTTCCGGTGTGCTCTTTTATATTATGCTGTCACACTATGATGTACCTAAATGTGGATTTCCTTTCTGTTTTTTTTTTATTCTTTATTTGAATGAATTTTTATTTTTTTATTTTTATTTTTTTAACGTTTATTTATTTTTGAGACAGAGAGAGACAGAGCATGAACGGGGGAGGGGCAGAGAGAGAGGGAGACACAGAATCTGAAACAGGTTCCAGGCTCTGAGCTGTCAGCACAGAGCCCGACGTGGGGCTCGAACTCACATACCACGAGATCGTGACCTGAGCCGAAGTCAGATGCTCAACCGACTGAGCCACCCAGGC
This sequence comes from Prionailurus bengalensis, assembly GCF_016509475.1. NCBI lineage: Eukaryota > Metazoa > Chordata > Mammalia > Carnivora > Felidae > Prionailurus > Prionailurus bengalensis. Next base: position 55,863,522 of record NC_057354.1, on the reverse strand, counting down.
ACCCCTGAATGGAATTTTTAATATAAGAACACATATCCTGAATCAATGTTGGGAAATTTTCACCCATTACTTCATCCAATATTACTCCTCCCCTATTCCTTCTGTGTCTTTTTCCTGGAGCCCTGTTAGACGTATGTCACAGTTTTTTGACCTATCCTCCATAAGTTTAAAAGTTTACATATTGGGGCACCTGGGTGGCTCAGTCAGTTGGGCGTCCGACTTCTGCTCAGGTCACGATCTCACAGTTGGTGGGTTCGAGCCCCGCGTCAGGCTCTGTGCTGATGGCTCAGAGCCTGGAGCCTGTTTTAGATTCTGTGTCTCCTCCTCTCTCTGCCCCTCCCATGCTCATGCTCTCTCTCTCTCTCTCTCTCTCTCTCTCTCAATAATAAGTAAACGTTAAAAGAAATTTTTAAAAAAAGAAAAAAGAAGTTTACATATCTATACCTGCATTTCTTCATTTCCTCACGATATATTTTATGGAGATTTAACTGACGTATAACACTGTGTTAAAGTATACAGTGTAATGATTTGATATATGAATGTATTGTGAAATGATCACCACACTAAGTCTAGATAAGATCTGTCTCCTCACACAGTTACAAATTGGTTTTTCTTGTGAGGAGAACTTTTAAGATCTACTCCCTCAGCAACTTTCAAATATGCAATACAATCTTACTAACTATGGTCATTGTGCTGTACTTTATATCTCCAGGACTTACTTACCTTATAACTGAAAGTTTGTAACTTTGAGTATGTAGCTTTGTACCTTTTTAGAACAGATATGTAGAAAGGATATTTATTCATCTGTGTATGGATATAGAGATACATACGAAAGAGACAGACAAAACAGGCATATTCTGGGTGAAATCCTCGATTCCATCTCTCAATTTTCTTTTATTTATTTATTTATTTATTTATGTATTTATTTATTTTGAGAGGGGGAGAGAGAGTGTGAGCATGTGAGCGGGGGGGGGGGGGGCGCAGAGAGAAAGAGGGAGAGAGAGATTTCCAAGCAGACTCTGTGCTCCTGACATGGGGCTCAATCTCACGAACTGTTAAATCATGAATGACCTGAGCCAAAATCAAGAGTTGGACGCTTCACTGACTGAGCCACCTATTATTCTTGTTACAGGCCCTGTTCCTTCATTTGTCTCATCGATGATTCCTAAACGTACTTAAAGCCGCTTTCAAAACTTTCTGTTGTTTCGATTTTATCTGTCGTGCATTTTTGGCATCTTGGCTCTCTTTCTCCGCATTACAAGTCTCTGATACGCTTTGCAATTTTCATCTCGAGGTTCATCCGTGAAACGTGTGGTTTTGTTGTGTGCATTTATTTACCTCTCCTTCTGTGTTCCTCCCTGCGTAGAGCTCTTCCAGTCACTCTTCCACATCCTGAGGGTCCTGACTCCAGAACCAGGTGTTACAGCGATCACAGTGATTTCTTTCCTTCCAGTGACGCTGCATACACTCAAGGAATGGTTTGTTCAGTTCTTGATGACCAAGTGGGGTCTCTGTCATCCTCTTTTCCGGACACACAGATTCATCTAGGCACTAGTCCCTGACAGCACGGGTGGCAAATATAACCTGCCTTCCTTCGCCAACCTGGGAGCTCTGCTCCAGATATGTTTTCAAGCAGCGATCCCAATTTCCTGCCCGCCCCCCCCCGCAACTTATTTGAAACATCTTTGGGCTCTGTTACCTCCGGTAACAAAATTCCATCCATTTCCACATACTTCCCAACAGGTATCCCCATTGGCCTCAGCACTATGCATTTACTTTTCTTTTCCTGGTCTCCAAGGAATGGTATCTTGTTACTGAGCAATTTTCTCTTTTAGTATTTTTGCCTCTCATGGATAGAAATGTGTTCTGGTGGATTCGGTGGCACAGGATTTAAGAGCAGCCGCTCTGGAGTCAGTCTTGGGACCAAGTCTCAGCTTGACCACATGCTGCCTGAACCCATTTGGGCAAATTACTCAATCTCTATCTCACTGTCCCCTCTATAAAATGGAAATATTTATTATTTGCTGCAACGAATAAATGGCATAACATACACAAAGCACTAAAACTCAATGCCTAGTCCATCGTATGTCAAATATGTTAGGTATGTTAAGTATATATGTTAAGTCATGGGGCGCCTGGGTGGCGCAGTCGGTTAAGCGTCCGACTTCAGCCAGGTCACGATCTCGCGGTCCGTGAGTTCGAGCCCCGCGTCAGGCTCTGGGCTGATGGCTCAGAGCCTGGAGCCTGTTTCCGATTCTGTGTCTCCCTCTCTCTCTGCCCCTCCCCCGTTCATGCTCTGTCTCTCTCTGTCCCAAAAATAAATAAACGTTGAAAAAAAAATTAAAAAAAAAAAAAAGTATATATGTTAAGTCATGATATTAAGAACACAATTAGGCCTTAGTTGTGACAAAGTCTAATATTACATATTTTTGAAGAATATTTTGTTGGGGCGCCTGGGTGGCTCAGTCAGTTGAGCGTCCGACTTGGGCTCAGGTCATGATCTCGCCGTTCGTGAGTTCGAGCCCCGCGTCGGGCTCTGTGCTGACAGCTCAGAGCCTGGAGCCTGCTTCGGATTCTGTGTCTCCCTCTCTCTCTGCCCCTCCCCCGCTCATGCTCTGCCTTTCTCTCTGTCAAAAATAAATAAACATTAAAACAAAATTTTTAAAGAATATTTGGTTAGTGAAAGCTCAAAAGAAAACAGTCACCAGAGAAAATACTATTAATTACCTGATATTTATTCTTTCATAATTTTTCTAAGGCATTATAGATATGTAATTTTTATAGAATGCTATCATTCTGCACACACTTTTTATACAATCCGATTGTGTTGCTTAGCAATATATTATGAGCTTATTCTTGTGTGAATAATATTCTATAATAAAACCAAAATAATATTCTATAATAAGACTAACATATCAATAACACTGTACTGGATATTTTTGGTCATACAAACCAGAACATTTCAGGCAATATTCTTTTGAAAAGTGGCATAACAGGATCTGTTCCAAGACTTATGAAACATACTGACAAATTATCTTGCAAAAAACTTTTCACTTTATATCTCAATCCAAATGTAGGAGTATCATATATATTTTTAATGTAGACAGATTTAATTGGCACTAGCTGCTTATAACATTTTAGAGCAAGATCAAGCCTGCTTTTCTGTCCAGTGAATCTATGTTGAGCTATCTTGTTCTACTGACAACTTACTTTTCAGTTTCAGCACTAAGTCTGATGTGTTCCTCTGCTTCTAAAATTTCTATGTTGAAATCCTAACTTCAAATCATCATAATTTTATTTATAGAAGTATTAAAATGCGTTAGTGAGTTCTGTCTGAATATTATAATCTTCACTCTGTAGAAATGTAAAACCTGATTTTCAGAAGACGCTGAACCATATATTTTAATTTAATTCCTTCTTTTTTTTTGCAGAGAACATATTCTTTCAGATGTCACGCTTTTGAAATTTCAGATTTTTTTGATAGTCTAACAGATGACCAACCTTGGTGAACATTCCACCCACGCTTGAAAAGACCATGTATTCTGCAGTTATTGAAAACTGTGTTCTATAAACATCAATTAGATCAAGCTTGTTAATTGTGTTATTCACATCTTCTCTACCTTTACTGATTTTTCTAGTTCTGGAAAATGACTGCTTGCGGTAGAGAGGAGTATTACATCTGCCATTGTGATTGCAGTGGTTTATTTCTCCTTTTAGTTCTGAGAGCTTTTATTGTGAAACTCTATTTTTAGGACATCATAATTATTATGTGCACATTAATATGTATATTAACAGTCATGTACATAATAATTAAGCACATAATATAATTATGTCATCCAGATGTACTGACCCTTTTATTGTCATTGAAATGTGTTTACCTCTACTGACGCCCTTTTTCTTAAAATCTACTTTGGTCTTAATATAGACATGCCAGCCTCTACGATTAGCATTTGCACATATACCTTTTTCTATTCGTTTAGCTTTAAATCTGTTTGTGTCTTTGCATTTTAAGTATGTCTCTTATAGACAACATAGTGTAGGATATTGCTTTTGTTATCCAACCCTACATTCTCTCCCTTTTAGTTGTAGTATTTTATTCATTTATACTTAATGTAGTCGTAGATACACTTGTGTTTAGGTTTGTGATTTTGTTTTTTGTTTTATATTTGTGTTTTTGGTTTCTCTCTTTCTCCTTTCCTGTCTTCTTTTAAAATAACTTAATGTGCCTACTAGTCCATTTTGACCTGTCTATTGGCTTTTTAATCTATGCTTCTTTGCCTTTTTAGTGGATCCTCTAGGAATTATAATGTGTCTCTTTAGATTAACTCACCCTGATTTAATATTGTGCTATTTTACATAAAATATAAGAACCTTGCAAAAGTGTCATTCCATTTACTTCCCTTTACTATTGCTATCATATCAATTATGTCAACAACCATGACAAAGTACTCAACAGAGTTATGACTTGTTTTGAAGAGATCCACGTCTCAAATAAAATTAAGAGAAGAAAATAAATTTACATATAAAATCTCTCATTTCCCAACTACTTGTCTTTTTTACTGGTCTTCATTCCTTCTGTTATTCCCCCTTTGGCCTGAGGAATGGCCTATAGCCTTCCTTGCAATGTAATTCTGCTGGTAATAAATTCTCTAGGCGTCTTTGATTTAAAGTGTTTTATTTCATCCTCGGTTTTGAAGGATGTGTTCACTGATCATAGAATTCTGAGTGACATATTTTTTTTCTTTCATCATTTTAAAGGTACAGTTAATTTGTATTGAGATTGCTTTGTTTGAGTTCTGGCCTTCATTTCTTCTGATGAGAAGTCAGTCATCATTTTTTATCATTTTTCTCTTCGTGTTATATGTTGTTCTTCTACACCTGATTCCATGATTTTCTCTTGATCTTTGGTTTTACCTTTATACAAAGTTATTTATTTATTGTGTGTGTGAGAGAGAGAGAGAGAATGATGGAGGGGCAGAGACAGGGGTAGAGAGAGAATCCCAGACAGGTTCTACACTCAGTGCAGATCCCAATGCAGATCGATGGCTAGATCTCAACTGTGAGATCATGGCCTGAGCCAAAATCAAGTCAGACACTTTACCAACTTAGCCACCCAGGTGTCCTGTTTTTTACTTTTTTATTTCCAATATGTCCAGGTTTGACTTTCTTCTTATCTTTTGGACTCATTGAGATTCTTGGGTGTTGCACCAAATTTGGGAAGATTTTGGCCATTAATTCTTAAAGTATATTTTCTGCCCATCTGTCTGTCCTCTCCTCTGAGGCTCCAGTTGTACATGTTAGAATACTTGAAGCAGTCTCACAGACCTCTAAGGCTGTGATGATTTTATTTCAATCATGTTTCTCTGTTTTTTTGATTGGATAATTTCTACTGATTTATCCTCAAGCTCACTAACTTTTCCTTTAATCTTATTTAGTCTGCTCTTAAACCCATCCAATTATTTCTTTTTTTTGTTACTATACTTTGCAATTCCAGAATTTACATTTAGTTACTCTGTACAGTTTCTGTTTCTCTGCTGGTATTCCATATATCTTAGTTTATTATGTGTGTGTTTTTGCCTCTATGTCATTGACTATTTATAATAGCTATTTTAAAGCCCTTGCCTGCTAATTATAACTTCTGAGTTACCTCAAGGTGACTTTCCATCGACTTGTTTTATTTTTCCTGATGTGGGTCATATTTTCCTGTTTCATTAAATAAATAGTGATTTTTAAAATTTTGGTACTGGCCATTAAAAATAGTATGTTATTGAGGCTCTGGATCCCATAATGATCCTCTAAAAAATGACTTTTGCAATAGCAGGCTCTTAATCTAGCTGGACTCGGGCTGTAAACTTGGTCTCCCATGTGGTAGGTAGCAGCTAAAGTCTCTGCTTAATTATTTCAGCTTCCACTGATGCTTTTCTGTTGTGCTCCCAAGGCCTCCAACTAAACGTTGTTTGACAGGAATCTAAGGATCCGGGAAAAGATTTTGCACGAATGTGGAGTTCACCAACTTTCGCAACTCTCACCTACAATGACCTGTCCCCGTACTTTTTGGCGGCTGCTTGACCAGCCTCTAAAGTGTCTCCTGAAATCTCAAGCCAGCAAGGCAGCCAGAGCCGTATTCCAATTAGAGAGTGTCCATAAAAAGGCCTCAAACCTCCAATCTTATCTGCCATAATCCACCTTTCAAAGTCACACCTCTCTCCACTAAGTTTCTGCCTGCTCTGTGTCTCTCAAAAGGAATTGCAAATTGTTTGTGTTGTCTGTGTATGTTTGCTTTTTGTTCTGATCTTACATTGTTATTGACAGAAGAGCTAAACATATCGAACTACTTTACTACTCCAAAAAGCCATGTAAATTATACCATCTATTTTAAATGGTTTATTTCTACAAAGCATAGCTTTGTCTGTATAATTCAAATAATCCACAATTTCAAATTCTACCGTCTTTGAACAACAAAAACACCAGTATATCTTGAGACCAACGAAAAGAAAAAAATTTTTTTAAAAAAAGCAAGTAGTAATAAACAGCAGAAAACCTATTTTGACTCTGAAGAGAAAAAAAAAGCCCCCAGAATTTAATTGGAATGTGAAATTTCTTCAATTTTCAAATTAAACATCTAGTGAAGCTCTGTCCAATAGAACTTTCTCTAATGATGTATATGTTTTACCTATGTCTTTTATGATAACCACAAGACATAGGTAGCTATTGGGCACTTAAAATGTGGCCAAAGTTACTAAAAAGTTGAATTTGTATTATTCTTAATTTTATTTTATTGCTTTTAATCAGTTTATTTGTTTTGAGAGAGAGAGAGTGTGTGTGTGTGTGTGTGTGTGTGCACATGTACATAAGCAGGGGAGTGGCAGAGAGAGAGGGAGAAAGAGAATCCCAAGCAGTCTATGCTGTGAGCGTGGAGTCAGGCTTGGGGCTCAATCCAGCAAACCGTGAAATCATGACCTGAACCGAAACCAAAAGTCAGACGCTTATCCAACTGAACCACCCAGGTGCCCCTATACTTACTTTTACATATGGGAAATTTATTTTTTTAATTTTTTTTTCAACGTTTATTTATTTTTGGGACAGAGAGAGACAGAGCATGAACGGGGGAGGGGCAGAGAGAGAGGGAGACACAGAATCGGAAACAGGCTCCAGGCTCTGAGCCATCAGCCCAGAGCCCGACGTGGGGCTCGAACTCACGGACCGCGAGATCGTGACCTGGCTGAAGTCGGACGCTTAACCGACTGCGTCACCCAGGCGCCCCTACATACTGGAAATTTAAATAGCCACACGTGGCTAATGTCAAGTGCATTGAGCAGTATAGGTATAGTGCAAGCAAGAGATTATCATCAACAGCAGGTAGAAGCCATTTTTGATGAGATAATAGAGATATTTTAATGTGGCTTAATCAAAGAAATAAAGAATTCAGTGATTTATGATATAAAGATGTTTAACTATCCCTCACTATACCATTTTCTTCTAAAACATTACATAGCATTTATACTGCTGCTGTTTCTGGACTATATTTTTAGGACCAAGGAGCAAACGACTAAAAAGAAAAAGGATAACATGAATTTATCAATCAATTAAACATTTTATCATGCAGATTATGTAATAATCATGGCCCCCAAGTTAAAACTCACTTGATTTATTATGGTGAATATGTACATAAAGTAGGGTCACATCTCACTTAGAGGTGAGGATCTCAGGTAAAGTGAAAAGCAAGATGGTCTGAATCACCCTTGAAGCAAAAATTCCTTTATATCTATCTGCTATAAAATGAAGCATGGTCCTAACTCGTGATAAATTCACTCCCGACCCTTTTTCCTCCCAGACTGGAATAGATCATTGTTTCCAAGGCTGAACGACAGATGGTAACAACGGTCTAATATTTAGATGTAACGCTGTGTGAGTAGCATTTCCTACACATAGACTCCCAGAACCCACTCAGAGAGGACAGGTATCTTGCTCTGAGATACAGGGACTGTGGCCATTTAAAGAGCCAACACACCTCTTGCCGTGCAGTTACCCCATGGCAAGGCTCACGGTGAAGGGAAGACGGGGGACATTGCCCCCAACTGTGACAATTCTCTCTCCTTCTCTCTCTCTCTCTCTGTGTTCATCATAACTCCTGTCAGAAATTCATGTACTTGAATTTGAGCAAGATAAGTATGCCTGTGTGAAACTCCCTTATAATGCGTTTGGGGAAATGATCAGTAAAAATGGATAGAGACCATAGTTTTTGACTCTAATTGTTTGTATTTCCGGTACCCAGAAAATCCACACTGCCCCTTCTTTAGCCGTACTAGATAATTAAGTCTTTAGACTATTCTTGGATTCACAGGGAAAATAGAGTAAGACTGTTAGATCATCTCCGAGCACAAAGAATTACCATCCAGAAAGACTGACCAATTGTAAGCACGTCCTAATTAAGATATTGGCATTGTCTGCCATGCTTCTGGTCTTAGAGTACAATTAATCTGACATGTTTCCCCTCTGTGTATATGTCTATTCTAGTGCCTATTGGTATTACCAGAGTTACCCAAATGATGCAGTTACCTCCGTGTTCTAGCAGAAATAAATGGAAGCCTTGATTACCGTTATTTATCTGTTTGGGGAAGTCTTGCTGTATAATAAAATAGTTCCAAAATGTTAGGAGGACAGAATACAAACTCTATCTGTAATTTCATTATGTTTCACCCATTCTAAATGGCAGTGTGGGCTTTTTATTTTTAAAAGACTATCTCATGAATGCTTTCCGATCCTTGGCCCACTTACCCTTTCAATTTTTCCTTATGGAACTAACAATGATAATGCCAACAGCACCAAAAACATAGCAAGTGCCTTATGTCTAAAGGTCATGACCTTGGCCTTCAGAAAAACACAGTCACTCTTCCCGCATGAGTCTTTGTGAATCTTACACTGAACCCTCTACCAAAAGTACTTCTCTACATTGACGAGAACTGGTTGGTTGACTATATTATTTGATAAGAAGAGTTGCATTTTTATTTGAGGATGGGATGATTTTTCACTTTGAATTATTGCTTGGTTTTCTTCCCATACAATTCCATTTTGAGCCACTTGTGCATGCAAATTGCCTTATTTATTACCCAAAGATCAGGATCCTATCGTTTGTGTGTTTTCTCCATTCCTTCAATGTTATGGGACTTATCCCCATAAACTGATTTTCTGACTTTTGACTCTCCTCTGTTTCTGCCTATTAGTCATTTTGCTTTTCCATCTCTCCAGCGTCAGATTGCCATTGTGCCACATGTGAAACATGTTGCTTTCATTTCTCCTGTTACCCATAGTCTGAGATCTGATATCTTTAGAAAATTGCTTTCTATTGTTGACCTGCCCTTTTTTCTACAAGTCTTCTGTGATAGGACTTGTTCTCCCCCGTAGTCAGAATGCAGTGAGTAACTGGGGGAGACTTTTCTGGAATCGGAACCGCTCCTTTCACCGATCCTCTCTAGACGGTTTCCCCTGATCCGGGGAAATGCCTGATTTTCTGCCCAGTTTGTTTGGACCATCGTGTGGTCCCCACTCTTTGCAGGCAGAGCGAGCCTATAGATGGAGATGGGGAAGTTCCGTGTTAGTTAGGAAGCTGTGGTGGTTTTTGAATCATATTGGATGTTTTTGCAAAGTCAAATGTATCTTTACCTTTGCGTCTTTTTTCTTAAGAACTCAAAAGATGTTTCGATGTATTCTCTTGCATGGCTCTTTGAGGAGAGAGCAAAGGTGATAGGTACACGTAAATAATGTAAATAACATCTTATCTCAACTGAAAAATTCATCATTTCTCTTCCACATTCTTTTTCTGTTGAAGTCATCTTGCAAGATAACTTTTGCTAAAAGGGCCACTAAAATTTGTCAGTAATTCCAATGGATATACTTTTCAACGCCCAGCAGAAGGCAGGCCATGGAGGTAAAGCAGCTCATGGGCACTGCACAAAGTTATTCATGGGCATTCCATGGACAGGAGAAAGGCACAAGGAGAGGACTGACTAGAGTCAAAAACCCTCTGTCAGTGCTTTATAGTAAGCATCAAAGGATGAGACTACAAGTCCAGCGGTCCAGACAATAGATCTCAGAGGGAGTCTACTGACCTATACTCTGTCCCACTAAGCAGTCAAGTTGAGGAGGATTCTGGGACCTTTATAAGAAAATCAGTTAGAACAGGATCCCTCATCCTCCAATCCCACAAATGGCAACAATGCTTAAGAATCTTTTGAACTTAGTGTCTGTACCACAAAAATGCCAACTGAAACTCAGAGTTGATCAGAGCTGGTTTTTCTGAGAATTATAGCTCAGCTAAATGACCCACTATCGCTCTCACTTCTGATAATTTACTTATAATCTCCCAGAATTGTCTTCCCCGTAGAATTGCTGTAAAGATTAAATGAGATAGTGCTTAGGACGTGCGCAGGCTAAGAGCCTGATAAATGAGCATTGTTCCTGCAGAGGCTGCTGAGAATAACAATGCTAGTTTCACTTCTGCTACATAACCAAGGGGATACGTACCGGGGACCCACAAGGTGAAAAGTGCAAAGTGACGGGGTGCTTTTTATACCTTGTCACACACAAGCCAAAAGCACTTGGTGCTTTGTCTGGCGGGGCAGAGAGTTAAATTATGAAAGTGGAATAAGATCCAGAAGGTGAGGCTAGAGGTAGAAAAGGAGGACCAGAAGGCAGGTTTTTGGCAAGGGAGGCATAATGCAAAGCTGGGGTGAGTGGCAGCCAGAGTTCCTTAGAGAAGAGAACATCCTACTGGCAGACGATATCTCTGCTTGGATCCTGGTCCCTAGAGCCTGTCACCAATGCACAAGTTCCAGACTGATAGTCTACCTGGTGGTCAATGGAACTCAGGCCCTCTACTGCGTCGTTGGGGCCAACCGAGGAGCACTGGACCTTACCGGGGTGAGGCTCCATGTGGTAGAGGCTAAGACGCCTGGTGGACCCTTCCATCCAGATACCGAGACTATGGCAAATCCATTGTCTAAAGATGAGTAAGTGATTCTCAGTGTTTCCCTAGCACCCATGTTGAAGGCCTCTCAGGATCACCGTAGCTGTCAGGTATTTGTAGAACAGTCTTCAGGAAGGAGCCAGTAGTGTTATGCACCCTGCACAAGCAAGGGCCACGCAGAAGAGCTGCGTTAAACCCTTTGCCTCTGGTCCCGCAATTCGCCCTCCACAGAGCTGGGTCTGACCAAGGTCATGGTGGGCTCATTTTCATGGTTCCATAGCATCTTTCTGTTAAAGCTTGAAATAATTTTTACCAAGCTGACGATAAGAAAGGCAATTGTTCAGAGCCAATAAAATAAAGTCGAGAGGACAGCAAATATTTAAATGTAAGTCATATTCAGATATTTTCAGCGGAGCAATGCGCTAGCAAAACATTTCTTGTTGTTCTTTCATTAAGTGGAGATGCAAGGAGGTCATAAGATGCGCTATCCTGCGGTCTGCTGTTACTTGGATAAGCCGGAAGCTCGTATTTGCCAAGTTTCCTTAGTCGAGAAGTGTCATGTCAATGAAGTTAACTGTTGAGAACAAAGTATTTGAACTTCAAATTGTCATTCAAGAAAAGAATTTTGAGTACTCCTTTAAAAAAATTGGCAGTTGTCATTTAATAGATGATGTGATCTAAAAGCATATTATTTTTTAATGTTACCTAGGAGATCTCATCAGCTTCATGACATTCTTAATCTTTGGTATAATTGTCTAAATTGATAGAACATCTTTTATTAAACTGATAGAGGTACATCCTGCCCTTTTATGAGTCAAGTAAACAGGTGTGATTATTCAGGGCTCTAAGTTCTTACTTCTTTTGTCTTTCCCCCCCTTTTTTTTATCAACCCTCCTAAAACTTTCTGATACTGATAAAAGTGGCACGGTTTTAAAAGATAAGAAGCACCCAAATTATCTTCTCCCTGACCTTTATGGCTTCCAGAACAAGTCGTTTCTGTTAACAGCACAGTTCAAGCTTTTTCTTACAAAGGATGCGTGGCATTGCGCCCTAAGAAAAACATTTATTGTTCCTGATAAGGAAAGTTATTAAGCCCTCATCTTTGCTCAGAAAACCATTTCGAGCAAAAGAAAGTTGGGGGATATTTTAGAACGCCTGAGGAAAATTTTGAAAGAAAGGGGGGGAAACGTCCCGTTAAGTTACATTTTCTTCAGGTACGCATGTAGTTTTATAACTCTGACTATGCCTTGTTGCAACAAGTAAGGTAGGTTTCAAGGATAATTCTTGGCAGCCTTTTGATAGAAGCAGCACACTGACACTGCTGAAGTTTACTGTGTTGAAGGTAAGTTTTGTAAAAAGGATTATTGGGAGAATGTGAACAGGAAACTGGCACAGAGTTAAAATTCATATAATATGTTAACCGAACTTAAACCTCTAAACCCGGCTGCTTCTTTTTATTATTATTATTATTTATCTTTTTTTTTGAGAGAGAGAGAGAGAGAGAGAGAGAGCTGGGGAGAAACACAGAAAGAGCGGGACAGAGGATCCAAAGCAAGCTCTGCCCTGACAGCAGCAAGCCCGATGCGGGGCTCGAACTCACAAACCGCGAGATTGTGACTTGGGCCAAAGTCCAAAGCTCAACCGACTGAGCCACCAGGGCGCCCCTAAACCTGGTTGCTTCTCACATTGAGCAATTCAGATTCAGTGGTCATCTTCTGAACCAACCTGTGTGTTTTCATTAAAAGCGGTTTCATGAACAGTGTTTGTTCAGAAAGGCAGGTGCATACAAAAGCTCATCCACTAGTGGTCAGCTGCCTTCGTCAGTTTTTTCCTGGGGCTTCAAAACAAACAAGCGTGATCTATGGATCCTTGCAGGTTGCACGGTCTGTGACAATACAACTCTGTTGCCATTAATTCTTAAGGAACTACGGACCGAACGACCAGGAAGGCAAAGTTATAATATAAACCTCCTCCTTGTTACCAAAAAAGTGGGGGTCTCTTTTGCGCTGTTTTGGACTAGCTGAAGGTACAGTGCACAGTCAGGGAAAAAGCACAAAGTATCTTGGAGCCACATAAAAGGAAGCATACATTTACAAATAATAAGATTCATTAAGGAAAATAATAGAAGAGGCAGTAATAGTCATTAAGTCTAGAATTCATAACTTCAGATTTCTCGTGCACAATAAGCTTTCTGGTGTGCCACTGTTTTTAATAGCCTAGCAGCTTTTTAAAATTCTTTTCTTAAAAGATGATGGGCTTCGAGCGCTAGGATATGCAAGTACACAGAAAAGACTGGCTTTGCTGACCATTTCTTTGTGTTTGGGTATATATTTCTGTATGGCATAATATTTCCACTTGCACTGGTTTCCTGGCACGAAAATGTTTATTGCGCTCATTAGCTAAGAGGGTATCGGCACTGGTCCAATGAACACAGATCTGCCTTCTGATTTCAGCCATTAAATTGCAGTGGGATTCACAGGCTTAACATTGTGGGTGTGAGGATGATAAAATGGAAACTCCGTCTTTAGCCCAGTTACCATGGATGCAGTTAAAGGTCATAGTGCCAGCTGCTAACTAGTTGCCTTTTGAGCTGTGCTTCCCCTCCTGGCTCTGTGTTTTCGAGCACTTCCGTTCCTTGAGGTCTGTCCTGGAATACCTTCACCTAATTTCGTGACACACTAACCTCTTCTTTAAAACGGCAGGCTCCCTCCTTTCAAGACAACGGTTGCCATGGATCTCCTCTTTTATGTACGTATTATAGACACGGTATAGAATCCAAAGGTAAAGGCCTTAATAAAAATCCAAATTGCTGTGGCTTCGGCATCCTGCGTTACTTTCTCATTTTCTGCACAGCGCTCATTCCCAGCCTCGCCCCCGCCGCCCCCAAAAAGTACGGTAAATTCCCATCTTCGTTCAAACTGGTAATGGGTTGGGGCACCGATGCATTCACAACGTGAACCATCAACTTCTTCTTCATTCGGCCCAAAGTCCTAGGAGTTAATTCCTTGTATTGCATGAGGTGTCAGGGTAATTACTGCTGATCAACCCTGTTTCCCCGCGTGCTGCCCAGCCTCGCGGGCCCCCTGTTTATTGATGCACCGCTACAGCATCGCGGGCGCTTTCATTCGGCCAAGCTTCTTAATCGAAAGGGTTTGGACAATGTCGGATTTTCAAAGAGAAGAAGTAGGGGAAAAAATTAAAAGTAGCCAAGCAAAATAAAGTGCCTGGTAAGGAACCTGAATGCTCTACAAAATATTTCCTGATGTCGACACTTCGTCTCAATACATTTTAAAACTCCCATTCATTCCCCAAAGAAGGTGCTGTGAGCCTTTCCTTGGGCGACCTAACTGTACGGTCACATTATGAAATATTTGGGGGAGCGTGTAGCTTGAAAAAAAAAAACACTTCGGGAAAGTTTATTGCTTTTTGTTCTATTTAGATATGTCTCAACTGTGTGGAGCTATATAAGCCAGAATACAAAGAAACTTCCCCCCCAAAAAAAAAAATGTTGTGCCCCTCTGTTTTAAACACACATTTATATAACTTGTCATTTCATAAAAATAAATTAAGTATTATATGAGCCAAATGTTTCAATTCCACACAAGAGTGGTTTCTGGGGCTCTTGGCAGAATGCCACTATATTCATTTTTATTTCAAACACAATGTGAAGTCTTTAATTTTAATACACTTTGTAACTATAATGGTTATAAGGCATATACTGTATTAATCCACCCTCATCTTTTTCTGGGCCTGGGCAGATTTCACCGAAGAACAGAAAGATCCGTTGATTTCATGTACCTGACACACTTGAAAATCCTGCGGGAAGCCTGGGGTGGGGTGCGGAGCCCGGAGAAAGAATTCAGAGCCGGGCACTCAGGGCTCAGCGCCCTAAACGTTGCCACTGGCGTTGGCCTATCATCCTTGCCCGTGTCCGGTCCCCGAGTTCAAGGGACGGCCAGATAGAGAAAGAAGCGAGGCGAGCAGTCGAGAGGGGAGGGGAAGTCCCATCTGCCGCCTGGGGCTCTTCCCAGGCTCTTGAGTCCCTGGGCACCTCCCTCGGGAGCCATCTCTCAGCCTCTGGCAGTCTGAACGGAGAGGAGGACCGGTTAGTCAGCTGATGGGAGCCTCTCTGCAAGCGCCCCATGTGATGGCAGTGTGGTCATGGGCCAAATCCTTCCCTACAGCTCCTTTATCCTCTGGAACTCTACTGGCCAACAGTCAGAGAATGAGCAGGGGACAAGAACACTAGGAGATCCCTGCCCCGTTTAATCCGAGCTAGTCTGCCAGAAAAAACGAGAGGCTGATGCCCGGTAAGAGGCACCAGAGTGGCAACGACAAATACATATGTAAATCTATTAATCCCCAGGGACAGTCCCCAGGTCTCAGAGCGACCTCAGCCGCAGAGAGGTATTTCTTCATTAAAGGGGCCGGCGGAGGGGGCGGGAGGGAGAAGTCATTCTCCTAAGCCTTGCGACTGTATTCTTGGGGACACCAGAATAACACGTTTCCAGCGCTCAGGGAGACTTGAGCTCTCTCCTCTTCCTCTGCCACACTTCCAATCAGAGAATTTCTTCCTGTGCCTTGTTTACTGTTGATATTTTCTGGCTGATTGGAGAGGAATGACATTTTGACAATTTACTGTAGCAGTAAGCACTGTACAAACAAAAGGTGCTGATGAAAACTGGAACCCATTATTATGTAAATGACGGCTGAGTAACACAGAATCTGTCTCCCAGTCACCATCATTGAGACCAGTTTTACTCAATGATAATAATTTTCATGATTGCAGACTTCAGAGTGATCAGAAATATGCTTTAGCTGTTGCATTTATCTGCTGCTGGTACTTGACCCTTAATTAAATTCTGAAACTTTTTTATATAATAAAGTAAAATACAGCTGACACTTCCGTTCAAACAAAGAGGCTCAAACACAGAGCTACCAAATAAGATAAAGGTATTTCAGACTTACCTCGCTGTATTTATAGTAAACACGGATTGTACAGTGTATTTTGAAAGCGAGCTTAAAGTTTCAAATGCAGATGTGTGTTTTCAAGTAATTTCAATTCTGTACTTCGGCACGGCTCTTCTTAAATAATGCGAAACCTCTGCAGGCTCATCTTGGACACGTCATAATAAAAAAATCTGTTTGAAAGGCATGTAAATGTGCTCTGAAAATAAGTTCTGTGGATTCTTTAAATCATCCGTCTTAATATCTAGACTATTCAAAGCGAGTCCTCAAAACTACGCCACTTATTAAGACCCACACAGCTTGGGGAGCCTGCACTGAGCTTTGGAAAGGAATCTTTTCTTCAGAAATGTGTTCTTGTCTTAAAAGGAGAAAGCCAAGGCAAATTTTCAAGCAGCATTTTGGCTTCAATGACAAATTGATTGGCTAAAACAGATGTCAAAGTGAAAATACAAAGAGCCAGGCATTATATGCAGGTATCAGCTGTTTTCTTAAGAATGGCTGACAGTAAAAGACACTTTGGCTAATGTGTTCTTATTCTCTTGAAATCCTGCTAATGCTCCAGAGCATTTATTTACCTTGGAGTTCTCACACTCTTTCAGGGTTGGCGGGGGAGGGCAGAATGGGGGGGGGGGGGGGCGGGGAGGGGGAATCTTCGTTTTGAATATGTTAATAAGTAAAAGTCAATTTAAAGGGGGCAATTGTATGAGCCCGTTTTTAATATTTCCTTAAATATATAACCCTTTCTAGCCAGGCAGCTCACAGAGCCAATGAGCTAAGAAGGTAATTACTTAAGTGGATTTCATGAAGAGCAGAAAGATGATTGTGTCACATTAAATAACAATTGTGTCCTTAATGATGTGTTGTGCTATAATGCAAACACCCCTCCGCCATCTCTGGCCAGGGCTCCAGTGTTCCTTTCTAATGACTCCTGGGGCTTCGGTCCCCTTGCCACGACTCGGGGCTTTCAGAGCCTATGTAAACACCAAGTGAGCTGGTATATTTTTGTAGACTGTGGTGCCTGCAGCTGCGTGGTCATTGATAAATTGGCTATGAATTGCTGAAATACTTCATATGAATATAAACATTGTTGTAGCTTTGTAGCTTGGAAAAAGGAAGAAAGAAATGGACTGGACCTGACAGAGGAGACGGCAAGTCCAGAACACAACCTTCCAGAGCTTTCGTTCTTTGTAGAGTAAAGGCCCCATTTACTTGGAAAACCAGCACAATAGTCCCCAAAAGTGTGTGTGTGTGTGTGTGTGGAGGGGGGAGGGATGTGAATGCAGCTTTAGAAATTGCATGAAGTGTGGTTTCATATTTAGGCATTTCTCTCCTATAGAATATAGAAGCAGGACATAATATTGCTGTATATTAGATTTTGTTTCTTTGCAATATATAGTATTCTGAGCATCTGTACCCACTCCACTTGGTCTAGAGATACAAAAGAAGGGCCAGCATAATAAATATATCCTATCTCTGACTTAGGATTCACATGAGATGCTATCTAGCCTTAGAGGCAGAATTTTCACAGTGATGTACACTTAAGAAAGAGAGAAAAAAATAAAAACATGAACAGGATAATTAGCCCATGGCTATAAATTTTCTTGACTGCTCTTGGATGCTATTATAATGACCAGTTCCCATATAGTCCATCACAGTATCTCTTCGTAGACATGCACATCGAATCTTTACAACATCATTTCTTTCCTGATGTTAAAATTAATACATCTGCTTTCAAAGGATATGATTCAAATGAAATGTACAAAATGCAATAAACAACCCAAACGTGGAGAAAGTACTTTGCACGAAATCCTATTTGAGTAGCAACGTACCCATTTCACAGCACGAAGAAATAAGGTCCTTAAGGTCAGGAAATCTGAACCTCACTATAGGTTAAATATGTTGTGGTTGTTGAAATGAGCAAATCTCTTACCTCTAATACTTTGTCTTTGTCTGTTTGTTGTTTGTGCTATTCAAGGAAGGGAGACTTTTGGATCAGAACAGATGATTGAAATGGAGACTGGAAACCCCTGATCATGTTGAAAGACACCGGATCCGACTCTGGAAATAACTAGCACAAAATCAGATTCCATAATCATGAAAGAAACACCTGTGGGGTGCCAAGCATCTCTCTTTGCAGATATAAGATCACCGCCCTGGAGCAAGAAGGGGAGAAGGCCACCTTTACTGGGTCCTGTATAGGGCACTGCCTTAGCTGAGCTTCCTTCCCGTTCTGTGAGACAGAGTATCAGACCCCACAAGAAGCTGCATAACCCCCCTCCCCCCCGCTTTCTCGGAGCCTGGGTCCACCCAGGTCTGACTGACTCCAAAGCAAGACTTGTTTACAGCATGGATATGATCCAACGGGTGGGAGAGACTGGTCAACACTGAAATCCAGATGCAATAATAAAGCCTCAACCAAGCGCTGCAGGCAGCTGGAGAAGGAGGCGACGCAACAATACGGATGGTCACAGAGGCCACCCCTCATCTCCAATATCCTTTTCCAAAACAAGTATGAGCAGCTCTACAAGCTTATGGGAGCTATGCATAAGCTGCTTAGAGAGCCGATCATACTACTGGGCACCGAGGACTCTAATTACTCGGCAAGTATTTCCCCCTGCACTCTAAACAGTTAAGTATTTTGTGTCCATTTTACAAACAAGAGAGAGAAAATGCATGAGATAAATGATTCCTCGAGCCACACACTCTTCCAAGTGTTTGACGTACATTAACATCTCAAAGCCACCTTGCGAGTTAGGCATTATTGGATTCATTCCCATTTTACAGATGAGGCAGTGAGCCACCAGGATGAGTGACCAGGGTGAGGTCACGTAGCTGGAGAGCGGAGGGCCAGTTGCTGACCCAGGATGGCTGTCCCGAGCCTCGATCACTGAATTGCACTGCCTCCAGCAAAAGCAATTAAGGCTGGTCAGAGTGAACCATCCCAGACCGTGGGCAGGGTGGAGGTTATAAACATTGACCAAAAACCCTGTGACGAAATGGGTGAAGTATTTATTCCTTTCAATACAACCTATCTGGACGCTTTCCTTTTCTCATGATGCATGTACAGAATTTGAGTTGGTGCCCACAAAATTTGCCTCCTACCCTCAGATAAACATACAGTAAAATACAGACATGGTTCCAGCGAAATCTACGCTTGTACGTATCACATTTAATGTGCTTCTGAATTGTAGATAAATTTATCATCTAGCATTTTGATGCCAATAAGCCAATTCCTATGAAAGAGCCTTGCAAAAAGAAAAAAAATGATTCTTGAAGCTTCAGGAAGAGACTTACAAGTAATAATCAGATACCAGAGGAAGGTATAAAATGATTTGGGGTGAAGTTATACATGATAGCATTCGCTCAAAACATTTGAGATAGTAAACTTTTCCATCCTTGAGTGATTTCTGAATTTCTCGTTCAGTGCTACTCAGTTTTCTCAATCAACGTTGGGGGCTGGCCCAGCATCCTTTGCAGTTTCCAGAGCATGTGATGATGTTCTATTTCCTTTTCCACCAAACAGAAACCACGGTCTTCTATCTCTTTCCCACGAAGCCCCTCAGACTGAGACACCACGGAGGTCACCACTCGCCTTCAGGAGCTGGCTGGTCACTAGCTCCTGCATGCCCTCTGCCCTTGAGGGTCGTGTACAGAACCTTCCCAATAAGAGCACAGTGTCCCTCTGTTCACATATGGCTGGGGGTTGTAATATATACATTTTAATGCATATTTGCTGAGCTACCACTATGTACCCAGCACTGTGCACTCCTTGTCTCTCCCTGGAGCATGCATGGAGATTTCAGAGCAGTCCTCTCTCTGAATACAGAGCAAGAGAGAGACCCTCACTGGCCTGAGGCTCCCTTAAGGCTTATGTGACAATGCACCTGCTGAAAATGCAAGCAGGAGCCCTGAACTACATCTAAGCCACTTTACTTTCCTACACAATGATGCTCTCTACCTGGGTTCCCAGAAGCAGACACAGAGGTAGAGTTTATAGTGTGTGTGTGTTGGGCGGGGGGCGGGGGAGGAGAGGGAAGTGGTCTAAAGGGACCAACAGGTGGGAAGGAAGGGAATAAAGCCAGACTAGGCGGACAGAGAGGCTGGGCTGCCTTGAAGTGTCTACAAAGTCCCAGCTGACCTCAGGAGCTCTGGAGCTAGAGTAGCCCTTCAAAGTTGTCCCCAAATGGAGCAAGGCAGTCAGGCTTTTTATCCTCTACATCAGCTGACCGATGACAAGGGATGTCCCAGGAAGAGGCGTGACCTGGGACAAAGCAGCACTCTCCAGTCAAGGAGACTTCAGGAGAGGCTGACAGTTGAGCACCGTTCTGCCCAGCTGGCAGAATGACGGATGTGGGCAGGACAGGATAATGTCCACGAGACTCTCCGTATCTTAAACCTAGAATCCCGTTCTATCCATGTCATTTAATGGGAAGCAAAGGAGTCCAAAGAATTAGCATTTCTCAGATGCATCAAGTTCGTGTCCGCGCACGATAGGAATCACTCCTACCACGCCCCGGACAGCAGGTCACCTAGCTTCTATTTGGACACTTCTAGGAACAGGAGCTCATTGTTGGGGAGCTTTAGTTGTTACACGGTTTTTCCCAACGTTGAGCCAAATCTTCCAGGTAGAAATTGCTCTTTAATAATAGCCATCGTATTGACAAGTTATTGGCCGGGTAGCAAAACTAGGAAAGAATAGCGCGTTTGTGCAAATCCATTTGGACCAAGGACTGAAATAAGGGAGTAGATATTTATTCCTTTTTTGAAAAAAAAAAAACTATTCTACGGGCTCTTCTCCACCGAAGAGTCAGAGTGATCTTTTTTTAAACAAAGATCAGATCAGTCATAGGCTATGCTCAAACTCCTTTACTTGGAATGTAGCCCACAGGCCTCGTCCTGGCCTACAAGTTCCCCTCTCTCCGGAGCCTGACCCTGGCGCGGCCCTCGCCTCCTACCTAACACCCTGGATTCAGCCACTTTGCTCTTTTTTACTGTTCTGCAGACACTCCCACGTCATTCTGCTTCAGGCCTTTGTACTTGCCGGGACGTCTGCCCTTAACGCGCATCCTCCAGACTTTTGCAAGGCTTCATTCAAATGCCAACTTCTCAGAAAGGCTTCCTGACACACCCCTTCTCAGAAGAGCTCCTCACCCTCACGACCCCCTCATTCTGCTTGCTTTCTCTTCATAGCCCTCGCTAATTCTTAGTGCGTGTGTTGGAGTTTTGTGCGGCACCACATCTCTACGCTCCTAAAACAGTTCCTGGCACATAGGAGCATTAAGTAAATATTTGTTGAATGAGAACGCAAATAAATACATCGGTGCACAAACAGAACCTTGCCCAAAAGTTACGGGTAGCGCAGTTGGGAAGTTGCTGAAATGCTCGAGGTGGGGCTCAGAATAAACCTCAACCGAAAGAAAACCATTTAATAAAGGGAAATCCAAACGTTTATTCTCCTGAGTCACAACCAAAGAGAAGAGAATTTCTATCGCACTTCATATATAGGCACCATACTGTAAATTCCTGGAGGGCAGGGACCAGGTTTCATTCTTCTTTTATCCCCTGAAGCTCCTAGCCTGGTAACCTTGAGTGCATTAGGCACCCTCTAAATGTCTGTTGAACATAATCCATTTAGCATATCAATCAACCTGGCCACTAAAACCAAGACTTTGGTCACCTGATGCTGTCATGGGGGAACGGAGAAGGCTAGCCTGTTTCGAGCATCATTACATTTTTTTCTTCCGCATCTTTAAGAGCATTAGACCGGTGCACCAAGTTTCTTCGCTGTGTCTGTAGACGTAGTTAGGAAAAAAAACATTCAAGATTGCATTGCCATTTAAGAGAGTTTGCTAACGTTCCGTAGAATGAAAGCCCCATTCAGTGGAACGCGGAAGGACCAGCCCGTAAACAACATTTACGGAGTGGGCTCTGTGCTCAGCCCCACGGTGGTCAGAGCTGCGTTCTTAATGACCCGGAGGAATGCCCAGGACATACTCTGCTGTTGAAGGGAAGTTGTGTGGGGAGTTTGGCTGGGTTCCTTGATTTTAGTTTGGTAAACCACCCATTCTGCCTCCTTAGGAGAAATTGGTACAGCGTCCTGAGGCAAATGAATGACTGACCCTGAGTCTCCCCTTTGAGGACTCATGCTTCCCCGGGGAGGCCAGGAGAAGCAAGTCCTTCGGCCCTGCCTAGACCCCTCCCGCCACGACGTGGGGATGTGTTGGCAATGAGGGTAGCTGGTCGATAATAGTAGGAGACTCATTTAGCAGAGAGGTACTAAAGCAAACATGCAAACATGAACCAAATATCACCAAGTCCGGGCCAAACCTCCCATCGCCAACAGCCTTGGGGGTGGGGGGGGACGAGAAGATGAGGGAAGCAGAGGGAACAGGAAGAGCGGAACAGAGCAAGAGCGACCCATGTGACAGCAGGAGGCCCCGTGTGTCCTGTTCCTTTGTAAAGCGGTGAGCCATGCTAAGAAGACATTTCTTTTTTTTGTTGTTTTTAATGCTTATTTATTTATTTTAAGATGGGGGGGGAGGGCACACAGAGAAAAATAGAGAGAGAGAGGGAGGGAGAAAGAGAATCCCAAGCAGATTTCATGCTCAGCGCAGAGCCCGACGCGGGGCTCGATCTCACGAACCGTGAGATCGCAACCTGAGTGGAAATCAAGAGTCGGATGCTTAACCGACTGGGCCACCCGGGCACCCCGCGACGTTTCTTTTTTAAGTTATCTCTTTTTTATTATCATAAAAGGAACCAACTTTTTTTTTTAATTTTTTTTTAACGTTTTATTTATTTTTGAGACAGAGAGAGACAGAGCATGAACAGGGGAGGGGCAGAGAGAGAGGGAGACACAGAATTGGAAGCAGGCTCCAGGCTCTGAGCCATCAGCCCAGAGCCCCACGCGGGGCTCGAACTCACGGACCGCGAGATCGTGACCTGAGCCGAAGTCGGACGCTCAACCGACTGAGCCACCCAGGCGCCCCCCAACTTTTTTTTAATTTAGACAACACACCCACGCACAGAAAGGTTGGATGAAACCACTTGCAATCCTACCACATGCAGATCAGCACTTGTTAATCTATTTACATGGATGCTACAAGTATCTTTTTCTCTATATAATGTAGCTAATGTCTGTTAACAAAAATCTAACTGTTGACCATTAAAGAATTCTGCAGTTCTGCAGTATCCCAGAGAAGGGAATGATCCAGTACGTGACGTTGCTGTATAATCTTTGGTCCATTCATTCGATGAATACTTTGTAAGTACCTACTATGTTCCAAGAAATAGTCTTACAAGCTTGCGATACAAAATGAAAGACATTGTCCTTGTCCTCAAGCAGGTCAAAGCGAGACAAGAAAGTAATTACAGTTCAGTGAATTATAATTCAGTGAGTAGGTGCATCTTGCTTAGCCAGAGACTGAGATTTTCAAAAGACATGATAAATGAATTCAGTATTGATGAGTAGGAGGCAGTTAATAGGAAAAGAAGTTAGGGGGAGGGAACCTGATGTGCAAAGACACGGATCTGAGAGTAAACACGGTGCATCTGAGGAATAGCCAGGAGATCAGATGAACTGGGGCAGAGCAGGCAGAAAACAAAGTAGGAGACGTAGGAAACGGATCATGCTAAAGAATAACGGACCTTGCCAGGTGCAGGACTCAGGAGGATTCTGAAAAGCCCAGACTGGCATTTCCTAACACGACTCCGAGTCCGGTATAAGGCATGGACTGGGGATACTGGAAGCATGGACAGCAGTGAAGGGTTTACCTGAACCCAGGTGGTAAGATGCCCCCGAAGAGTACCCAGGACCAAGGGGAGCACGCTTGGATCCCGAGGAAAAGGAGGCAGATGGAGCGGAGGGGGTGGGCAAGACGGGGGTCAGCATCAGGTGATAAGGCAGTGGGTGGAACATACGGACCAGCCTTCTGGGAGAAAGGACTGGCAGAGGTTGGGGTGCCCAAGCACCAGGCTCGGTGAAGAACCATACAGCCAAGCAAGGAAATGGAATTGAAACTTAGTCACATGGACTGAACTCTACGACAGACGCGAGAAAAAAGTTGAGGCTTGATGGTTATGCAGGTGTTTGAGGCACACAATTCGAGACAAACTGCATCCCGGGCATATGATAGTAAGACTGGTCTGCCCCTTCCTGACTCCCTTCTCAAAATGGCCACCTTCAGGAAAAGTACCGCACAAAAGCTGTTCCCCCCAGGTTTTCTGTATTTCACTTCTCACATCTTACCTAATCCATCAGAGGAACTCTATTTCTTCTTCTCACTCTCTTTTCCACCCTTCCTCCCCCTCTTTCCTTCCTTTCTTCTTTTTTTCTTGGAAAAAGACCTGTCGTGATCTGTCTGAATGGAAGGCCGGGGTGGGACAGCACATTAAGTTTGGGACAGTATTTAGAAATATTGAAGTTAGGGCGAGCGTGGGTGGCTCAGTCAATTAAGCATCCGACTCTTAATTTTCGCTCAGGCCGTGGTGTCAGGGCTCATGAGATCAAGCCCCGCATCAGCGCGGAGCCTGCTCAGGATTCTCTCCCTCTCTCTCTACCCCTCTCTGGCTCCTGCATGTGCACTCTCTGTCTCTCTCCCTCTCCTCAAAAATAAATTAGTTAATTTACAAAAAGAAATATTGCAGTTAGAACTTTGCTTCAGAAGACCCACCACACACACACACACACACGCACCTCAATCTACACCTCATCTTTTAAAAGCAAACCTACGTTTCTTCAAGTGTTAGTATCCTAGATCAAACGTGTTAGAGGATTTCTTAATTAACTTTATCACCTTATCGGGGTGCCTGGGTGGCTCAGTCGGTTGAGCGTCCGACTTCGGCTCAGGTCACGATCTCACGGTCCGTGAGTTCGAGCCCCGCGTGGGGCTCTGGGCTGATGGCTCAGAGCCTGGAGCCTGTTTCCGATTCTGTGTCTCTCTCTCTCTGACCCTCCCCCGTTCATGCTCTGTCTCTCTCTGTCTCAAAAATAAACGTTAAAAAAAAATTAAAAAAAAAACGTTATCACCTTATCATTTTTCTATTTGGTTTAATTTGCTGGCATGGCAACTCTACTGACATTGGCCTGTAAACTTAACAGTTTGTAGCTTTTTAGTCACACAGTTCCAGTGGATTAAACACTTTTCTAAGGCACATCTAGAACACAGTCACTATTTGTCATATTTGGGGGGGGGGGGGCGGGCGGGGAACGTGTGCTCAGACTGCAACAGGAGAAGTTACCTGCTCATAACTTGAAGCTTCCAGAATAGAGGCAGATATAGATATATGTAAATATGTCTAGATAGAACTTTTCATGTACAATATAATTGTGTTGTAGCTAAAGATAATGTTCCACAGCAGGGTAAATGAGCACATTCGTGAATTATCCATATGTTTAACATCAGTTGGAAAACTCTAATCATTAGTTGAAGAAAACCTTATGTCTCAATCAGAAACAAATTTCTACATGAACATTGTTTGATAAACTTAGATTCCTGGAATGAACGGCAAGATCTATCAAAGTCAAGCAAGCTTGTGCTTTGCAAACAAAATTTTTTTTTCCCCCCAAACATAATTTTATTTGCTAATGGCCACTTGTCAACCGTGGAGTATCTTTAAGCTATACCGAAACGTACGAACACAAATCAGAAGAAAGCATAATCGATCAAATCGCAAACTTGTCCTTTCCTACCACAGACTAATCTTGAGACATAACTATTACAAGCAGGAATTTAGAAAAGCATGTCCCAAAATAGATTCTATGAAAGATTAGTACCCCATAAGATATTGACTGTTACTCTATTAAAAAAAAAAAAATCAGTTGGGAAGGTTTGGGAATGCTGAGTTAATCACAGTTAAACAGGCTTCTTTGCTCTAGACCTTGTCAGAGGCTTTACTACGCTGACATGTGCTGTGAACTTCCAAGGAAAGGCGCTATTTCTCAAACGTACTTGTGAGTCAGCAATTGGGAGTAGAGCTTTGTAACTCAGATGGCAGGGAGCTAAGGCCCAGGATGAGAAGACTTTTCAAAATGGGTGAAAATCCCAGGTGTTTCCAACTGCACTTCAGGCCTGCAACTGGCCTCAGGATATCCAGGTACCCAAGAGAGATTTGGGGCAGCTTTGTCACAAACGCAAATGTGAGAAATAAAGGACATTCGGCGACATTCGACATTCCAACAAACGCAACGGAAAGGAGAGAAAAATGAAGAAAATTTCCCAGAGCTGCCACTTTTTTTTTAAAAGCGTGGTATTCTGGGAGGGGTGGCTGGGAACGTGGGGGAGGGCCTGCATCACAGGTAACCTGAGGGGCCCAAGTGACGGGTGACGTCCACCCAGCTAATCTACTCTCCCCACGCTGGCAAACATTAATATTCATGTGTTCCCGGACATCTTGGAGGGATGGCTCAATTTAGCCACCATGGTGGAAATCCCCATAAACATTCAGTGCAAACTGCCACAGGGATTGGTCCTTCCTTCTGAAAGCTAAGCCCTTATCACTCCACAATGGCGGCACTTTACATTTGGGATCAATATTTAATTCACAGATGCTAACCCTGAAAGCTGAAAGTACTGTCAGAGGTGGCAAGGGGACTCTAAATTTATGTTTTAATTAGTTGGCCATTTCATCAAAAGGTAGACACGGTGTCTGTGGTTTAGAACTCTGAAATAAACCCTATATGAGGAAAAAAAAAATGCCAGGCACATAGAGCCCATTCATGAACATGTTTATGGTTTCTCTACCTGTGAAAAGGAAAGAGTTTGTGAAGGTGCATTATGGGAGAAATTTACACAGGTTTCTTGTTCATCAAATTCAACCCGTGCATATTTTACTCAGCGGAACGTGAACTTGGGGTGTGGCTACTTAAATCTGGGAGGGGGTGGGATGGATGGTTTTTTTTTTTTTTTTTTTTTTTTTTTGCATGCAGATTTTCTCTGGATTGTTAAAAGAAAGTAGCACGCACACGGGAGAGAAAGTTTGCAGAGAAAATTTCGTAGGCATCATTTTTTTTTTTTAAGTATGTCAACTCAAGTACTGTCAATTAAACTTTAAAAGACAGCACTTGTTGGAAAGGAAATCAGAAGCTGTCGCTAACGATGACATACGCGCAGAATAGGTTTTCAGTGCTTTATACACTAACGATTCCGTGACATGGGTGAGACTATCCGTGTCACCAAAACCTTGACTTCTCAACACCGCAGCCGGGAAACAGGAGCTAGCCACAGCTTTGGTCCTCCTCGGTGGAACCCTTGGATTGGCCAACGCACAGAGAACACAGCCCTGTCTAAACTGGTCACGCGCCCAGTCTGCAATACAACCAGCCTCGGGACAGATGTTACAGGGAAAGTGGAAGGTCATTAACAGTTTCATCCCCATTATTGTAGGCGCGAAGCCCATCCTTACGATGCACTCTGCTCTAAGAGGGCTAGAAAACCAGTATCTTTCATAGTAATGACTTCCAGTTTACAGCCTTCATTTTGTTATATTTCCTCAATAGCTGTTGTGTTGAGATTAACTGCATAAATGGTCTGCAGCTGTCTGTTATGAATTAAGGGAGTTTAATCAAAGTATTTCTAATGTACAGCATAATGATAATACATGGGGGAAGTACTATTTAAGAGATAATGATGGCTTCAGAAGATCACTGTTGTAATGTTTAGTGCATATGCCTTCAGCATTGAATTTGTTGTTGTTCTGAATATGCTTTAATGGATCACTGAAAAGCTGCCTAATGCAGGATTGTTTGATGGGGCTGACAGAGCTGGAATTAGCCCATTGCTGTTTACTGCATACAGCCATTAAGATTAATTGCTGCCAGATAATTTTGACTGTTTTTATCTTCTGGAAAAAGTGTCACTAATGGGTTTATAAATTGGTTCACTATTACTAATAGTAAGGCCAGTGTAACAGGATAGAATGTCAGCTAATTCTGAAGATAAAGGTAAAAAAGTATAAAGTAATATATGGCTGGCTGGTTTTAAGGGATACTGTTATCTAATAACAGACACGCTGATATATGATGCTCATTAATGCTATTTCCTGAGCTTGGGGTTGAACCTAATAGATGCTAATAAAGTCTTATTTGATGTCCCATTAAAAAGCTCAATCTGTTTTCTACATTAATGCCCAGTGTGGTTTATCACATCTTGGATGACTAAAACCCAAATTCCAATCTGTTCCAAAACCAAGCTTTTTCTAAAACTGAGACTCTTTCTACCTATGTTTGGTTTTTATATGTGTGACATCGACACAAACGCACAGCAGGAGGACAGAGAAAGTGTATGCACGTGCAATCGTGATCAACGGTGTGTAGGTTACCTATGAAGTTCCCAGTCTGGGCATTTTTATGTAACGTCCAGACAAGCCTCCAGAGACAGTGTGTGTTGCCTTCCCAACTATCGTTTAGCGTTTGTTTGCAACTGACTACAATTTGGAACGTACAGGTACTTTAGCTTCCTGGTGATTAAAAAGCAACTCACATACCTAAGTCTTAACAGATTACAGCATTAAAAAGTTCTTGAATTTTTCTAAGGAAAGTTAAATGGACGTAATTATTTTTAAGCGATGTGATTCTAGTATATAATCCAAAGAGCATCCACAGCCATCACCACGAATTTACCAACCCAGCTTCCCACACCAGTTTGCAGAGGTTAACACATCAAGTCTGCGTTTTCCCAGTTTGCCACAATTTATAATGAAATCCCCTGCGCATCGAGTTTGAAATGTATTCCTTATTTCTAAGAGTGCTAAAAATCAACAGGAAAAAATATGAACAAGACAGATGGACAGACAGTGAATATTTAACCAGGAAGAAGAAACCAATAATTCATGAGTGGTAAAGTTGCTCTTCCCTCAAGAATGGAGAGTGTAAATTATGAAATATTTCTTTTGTGAAGTCAAAAACATATTTATAGCTCTCAGCTACTTTTTTTATGTTGCACTTAAAAGTTTTTACATTTAAAAATACTTGAACTCTCAAAGAATATATATACACATGACAGATTATTTTTCTTCCTTTTTTTGATGGTGTTGTTGGAAGAGAAGAGAACAAAAGCTACATATTCTAAGTAAGATTCTCTGCTGAGTTTAGGTTCGTATAAGGAAGTTTAAGAAAGCCATTCGGGGGGCGGCTGGGTGGCTCAGTCAGTTAAGCATCTGACTTTGGCTCAGGTCATGCTCTCATAGTTTGGGGTTTGAGCCCCACATCGTGCGGACGCTGCTCTCTCAGCATAGAATCTGCTTTGGACCCTCTGTCTCCTTTTCTCTCCGCCCCTCCCTCACTCACGCTCTCTCTCTCTCTCTCAAAAATAAATTAACATTTAAAAAATTAAATAAAATCTGTAAAAGAAAGAAGGAAAGCCATTCTGCTGGATTTTACAACCTTGCTCTAAAGTAAGGTGAGGTCAGATACTGAATCGGGCAATATTTTTTCCTCTCGTATTTTCAGTATTTAACTTAGGTTGAATACTTAGCACAAAAAATATGTGCACTGTCATATATCCTGCCTGCATATAAAGACATTTTTTCCACCGAGGAAAACTAGGACTTTCATTACATCTGTTGGCCACCTCTGGAGGGTTCCCCTCACCCTCCCTCCTGAAGTAGGAAATATCACTGAGCTTCTTTACCAACATAGGCTGCAGTTCTCAGAATAGGCGAAATGTTGCAAGACATTGTTGCAGGTTACAGATTTAGAGGGAAGAAAAAAAAAAAAAAAGACCTATATTTAAGCCTCCCTCCACCTCCAGTCCCGCTGGGGAACAGGAATGCCTTGGCTTGGGCCACCTTTGCAAAAACAGTTAACAACCCCCACCCCAGCATAAAGTCGTGTATTTATTCCCTCACCTCTTAGACGCTTTACACGGGTTCGCTTGAAAACTGAAAAACAACCCTGATTGTACCCGATTGAGAAACCAAGAGGAAGTCTATTATTTCAAGACCGTTTTCTCTTCCCGTGCAAGGTACACGGAGGCGCGGTGGTGTCGGTCGGTGGGAGGCGCCGAGCGAAGCCAAGGACCACAGGGGAGGAAGGGAATGGCGCTCCGAAATGATGCGCACGGTAGCAGCGGGGCACGGGGGCTCTCCGTCTAAATATCGGGAAAATGACGCAGCTCCAGGCCGATCCCAGAGCCTTCAGCTCCGTTCGTACATTTGTGCAACTCTTGCGGCGAACGGGAAAGCTGCACCGGCAGGTACTTTAGGGCCGGGCACGATGTGGAGATTTAACAAGGATCCTGAAGCTGGAGGCACACAATGACTGCCACTGAAGAGGAGCTGCCTGTGCAGCATCCCCTTGACATCTGCCTCATTTCAATAATTTCCAGCCATTGAACCTCTGTCTGAATGAGCATTAAGGAAACAGAGGCATGTTTGGATACTAATTTGAGCCTCTCTCGGGTTTGAGTTTTATGCTGATGCCTGTGGCTCAGTTGACGGTGTTGACATCTGCGGCTTTCCGTCCGTAAGACCGGACACATTCCCACCGAGTCTATCAAGGAGACGGAAAGCCCTGGTGTGTGTCCCCCTCTCCCTACTGTGGACGGTTAGCATCCGTTGAGCGGTGCACACGCCTCGACCGTGAAAAGCTGAGGGGAGACCGAGAGCCTCGTTTCATACGAGGCTGGGTAAAGGTCATCTTGAAGTCCTTCCCCGGTGAGCTAATGCCCTTCGGTTGTGACCACCCCGCATTTGAAACCGTGACCTACCGCTTTGCCCCACGCAAAGGACCAGTGCTCTGAAACCGACTTGCCGTAAGACATCATGTGCCGCTCTAAGTTGTCCGGGAGGACAGGCGTGTGTCCTGCAGGTGACACCCATCTGGCCATCCAACAGCTTTGCCAGTGCTTTGGGAGGGAGATGTCGTGGGAGAAGGGCCGGTGGCAGTGAATCGGATGTGTCTGCCAGGTGAGGACTCTTAACACCTGCTTTTGTGTGGTCTCTCATTCCATGCTCCATCCTTTGTCTCAGCGTGGTCGGTCCATCCAGAAGAATCTTGAACGTTCACATGCCTCGTGACTTACGAATGTATATTCACCGATGTCAGAGATCGGGACGTGTGCTTCCTGAGCTTATTACTGTAACAAGTTTCTCCCGTGCTCCCGGGCAGATTCTTCGTGCTCCCGGGCAGATTCTTCGTGTCTCCTCGTCCAGACTACTGACTCAGTTTAAGATTACATCCTTTTCTCCTTTGC
The DNA here is from genome assembly GCF_016509475.1 of Prionailurus bengalensis. NCBI lineage: Eukaryota > Metazoa > Chordata > Mammalia > Carnivora > Felidae > Prionailurus > Prionailurus bengalensis. The sequence goes on along the minus strand of NC_057354.1, from coordinate 55,832,397 downwards.
ATTTACTGCATTTGCCCTGTAAAACTCATTCCCTTCGCCTCATAGGACACCTAGAGACACCAGGGGCATTCCAAGACTGGGCATGAGGTACGTCTGATGCTGTTCCTTTAACACAACTCTGTCTCTCTCTGATCTGTGAAACTCCCTAGCATCCTGTCAGAGTTATTGGGACCCAGGGATAGAGGGCAGGAGCCTGCCTACGTATTAATTGTCTGGCGTTGGATGATTTTTTTCTCTCAAGCGCATTCAGGCTGCTACCTCTGCAGTATGGTTCTCAGTGCCTCACTGCATCGCTGAGAAAAGAAATGGTAAATTAAGTAGATTTTGAAATTGCCCATTGAACTCACATCATTAAATAATTCTATAAGAAATTCATAAGCAGAGACAAGTAGGAAGATTAAAATGCTATAAATTATGTATGTGGGGTGGTGGGGTGGGATATACATTTATTTTGCCCTTTGTTCTGGCCACAAAGCACCCACGGCTAGGCATGGTTCTGCCCACGGCTTCACAAGAAGCACCTGAAAGGAAGCATGACCCCTGAGTGCCCCCAAAAGGGGGATGATTGTAACAACATTTAACCCATCTCTAGGAACTGACTCAACACCTCTGTGTCACTCAAGTTACACTTTGTCCCAGTGAGACATTAAAGGTTGTGTTTTTCCCTCTTAAGTTGCCCTTTTAGGTGCTTTGCCCTCCTCGATCCTATCCTATCCAGCAGCGAGCAAGTAGGGGAGGGACACTGCTTATCTTACGTTTAAGGCATTTTCCTCTCGTTCACCCCCAAAATGCCGAAAAAGTTCCGAACACACCTGGTCATTGGTCATTGTCCTCTTTCACTATTCTTAGTCATTCCGTCCTATCACTTTGAGAAGTGTTCTCGCTAGTTATCCTCAGTGACTCTGTTTCTACCTGGTCTGTAAATACAGACAAGGACACTTGGATTTTCAGACCACCGTACGTCAGTACCTAAAACAAGGCCTGGTCCCAAAGCAGTGCTCTGGTTATCCACAGCCATGTCAAATCTCTCCAAAATGTAGTTGTTGAAAACAACAACAATTATCTTATTATCTCTCACTGGCTCTGTGGGTCAGGAGTCAGGGAGCTTTAATTCCTGACCTACAGTTTCAATGGTTCTGCCTCAACGTCTCCCATGCAGGTGCAGGAGGCCTAACCTCCAGGGATGGACTTTCTGGGTATCTTTATCTCTTACATGGAGAGGTCTCAGGGCCTCTCGGTGTGGTGTCTCTTTATCTGACTAGTTGGGCTTCCTCACAACATGGCTGCCTTGGGACAAGAAGATGACTCATGAGAACTGAAAGCTTCAAGACTCAGCATTCCAACAGAAAGGCAGAAGCTATGAAGACTTTTCCAGCCGAGGCACCGGAGTCACACAGCACCATTTCCACTGCATTCTCTTATTTACAAGTGAATCCCAAGCGTATCCAGATTCCAGGAGAGGGGAATAAGACACTACTTCCTATGGGGAGTGTGGCACAGTTCTAGAAGAGCATTGGGTAATGGCTATACTTGGATAGTATAATCTACCACAGAGAGTGCTGCCCAAGCATTGTTTGTGAAACAAGTAAATAAATAGTTCTTAATGACTTCTCAGTCTCTCCTTCTAAGGATTTCCTCTGACCTCAAGTTTCAAAAGGACTGTATTTCCATCCCAATGTTTCAAGATCTCCACTAGAAACTGCATGCTGTCCTGTCAGCAAATGGCCCTCTCTATGCTACCAATTCAGCTCCTATAGATTATCTTTACAAAACACTGGTTCTCAATCTTGTCTTCCTTCTATGTGCTTTCTCCATCCAACATCTCTACATTGTGTAGAGCTTGGGTTTCTGCCATTCATCTTAAGGAAGAGTCTAGAAAATCCAACATACCCCCTCACCTCAGCAATATAGTCCAGTCTACTCACACCCTAATGAAAATCACTTAAGTGTTTTATAAATTTCCCCTTTGTGCATAATTTTCAGACTTCTCTTTGCATGTTTGGCCCCTGCCAAGGCATCTAGTTTGGCATCTCTGTTTATGTTTCCAGAAGCTAACTAGACACAATTAATTAATTCATATTTAGCATATCCACACTGACCTGCGTTCTGTGTAAGCTTCTCTTCTTTATCGACTTCTCAAGGAACACGGTTGTAAGAATTGTTCGATTTCTTGTATACTCTTGTATACTCTTGTATACTCTTGTATACTCAAGTGTGTAGCAACATTATTCACAACAGCCGAAAACTGGAAGTGACCCAAGCGTCCATCGATGAATGGACCAGCAAAATGTGGTACCTACATACATACAATGGAATTTTCTTCAGTCTTAAAAAGGAAGGAAACTCCAACATCTACGATAGGGATGAAGCATGAGGACGTTCTGCTAAGTGAAATAAGCCAGTCACAAAAGGGCAAAGACTGCATAATTTCACTTACAGGAGGTTCCTAAAAGTAGTCAAGCTCATGGAGACAGAAAGGAGAATGGCGAGTGCCAGAGGCTGGGGGAGAGGGCAACAGGGAGTTAGTGTTCAATGGGGCCAGAGTTTCAGTTGTGCAAGACGGAAGAGTTCAAGAGATGGACGGTGATGATGGTTTCACAGCAATTTAATGTGCTCAATACCAGGGAACTGTGCGCTGAACAATAGGATAGAATATTGTATGTTACGGGTAACCCCCTCATAACTTAAAAAATATTTGTAAAGGCTTGCTCAATTGCTTTTACGTTTTCTTGGGCAAGATTTGTAAAGCATAACCTTGTCTCGGCTTCTGCTTCTGGGAGAAAACACTGAGGCTCCTGGCCTCTCTGTTTCAGGTCCATTTTGTTAAAAAATCACCTGTTCTAAAAGAGGAACTGGTTTATTTTTTATAAAGTATTTTTAAAGTTTATTTTTAAGTTCATTGATTTCTTTTGAGAGAGAAAGAGGGTGCAAGCAGGGGAAGGGCAGAGAGAGAGGGAGAGAGGGAATCCAAAGCAGGTTCCACAGAGCCCGACACGGAGCGTAACTTCCACAACCCATGAGATCGTGACCTGAGCTGAAATCGAGAGTCGGACGCTTAGCTGACTGGGCCACCCAGGCGCCCCAAGGAACCTGTCTACTTAACAAAAGTGTTTTCTGAAAGCCTGATGGGTAATCTTCAGCACCCTTAGATAAGGATGTGGATGCAAGTGATCTACCTATGAGTAATCGAGGAAGAACTGGGAGAATTGTGGGAAGTGACGGAAGGTAATACAAAGTACCCTCATGCGCAGGAGAATGCTAGATGCATCTGAACTCCGATCGCTGGAGATCTCTGGCAGCCTATGTAGCCTCAGATTTATCCCTTTTTATCTCTCTGGTCCTTAATGCTGTTGCTAACATTGGAAGGGTTTCAATCCCCAGTTGGGCCTCTGCTCCCCCATCACTTATGTTAACAACTTCCTTTATTAAACACCCTCTATTTGAAATACCTGCGATGAGACCAGCTCAGTTAGTGCCTGCCGCTTCTCCACAGACATGCTGATCCTGATATTATCAACCCCCGGAACAGTGACAGGGTCCATCTCTCTCCAGACATCATATAACATGAAAAAATAAAGTTACTCCGTCTGCTTTATTTATTCAATCTGCTGTGATGAGAGTGTTATATTACTCCTAAAGAATCCAAAAGGTCATCTAAACAAAGTTAGTCTAAAATGTGTACTGTACTTCAACTAATCAGTTCTCTCCATTTATTTATTATTTATCTGTTTATTTGTAGCAACATAGTAATAGACTGTTCATTCACTGGACTATTTGCTTCCTAGTGTGTCATATATTGTCCATGAGGAAGTCGAGACTAAGAGAAAGATAGACATCCAAAGAGTTTATTTCTGTTTCCAGTTCTTTTTGAAACACACTGAACTGTTTGTTCCATCTAACCTTATACTCTCTTGGACCCAGGACATGTTCTTCTTGTGACCAATCCCTGGAGCACCAGAGCCAACCCAAAGCCACACAAATACATCTAAGGCTTATATCACATTGACGAACATTCCATTGGCCAATGCAAGTCACGTGGCCACATCCAACATGAATGGGGCTAGGAAGGGCTCATGCCCCCAGTAGGGGAGGAAAAAGAGTGCTGAAAAATAATTGTCAAACGTTAACATACATCAGAATTCCCTGGAGGGTTTGTTAAACTGGATTGCCGGGCCCCATCAATGGAGTTTCTGATTTGGTAGGTCTGGTGTGGCACCTGATAATTTGCATTTCTAACGAGTTCTCTGGTGATGCTGATGCTGTTTGTCCAGAACCTACACTTTCAGAATCACTGATCTAAACTATCACAGTTGGTATCTAACAATACCAGGCAATGTCTAAAAGCAAGGGGGGGTGGGAGAGTATAAAGTGCACAGAAATGAAAACCAAAAATTGTTAAAGCCCTGGGAATAGTCTCTATGAGAAAATGCAAAAGAATCTTGGTTTAATTAGCCTAAAGAAGGGCAACTAAAAGGGAACTTTATAACACTCTTCAGGTATGCATTGAGATACGAGCAGCTGTTTTTCTGAGGACAGGACGAGAATTACAGGGCACCAGGGGAGATTCAAGGTGGCCATGAGCAAAACTGCCCATCTGCAAGGCTGCAGACATGACATGTATACTAAGGACTCTTAGAAAATCAGAATTAGATCATTTAAAACATGAATCTCTTCTATAATTATTTGACTTTTGTCCCACACGGGAGCAAAATTAGAATTGTCTGCAAGCGTCACTTTGGCCCCATAATTCGGATATCAGGATGAGAGAAAGAACAATAAGGAAGGAGACAGAGGTAGCACTCCAGAGGAAAGAATGCCTTCTTCGCGTATAAGTGCATTGAAAGATGCCACCGATAGATTTTTCGTAACAGCAAATGTTTCAGAATTTTGCTGTCACCTCGAACATACAGTGAATCCCATTCTAGGAAGAAAACGGCCTTTGGGAGGAAACTGAAAAAAGCAATAATTATGGAAGTCAGAAGATGTGGCTGCACACTTGCATTCTGCCATGTTTTGTTGCTTGATTAAACTTTCTGGATTTCAGGTTTCTTGTCTGTAAAATGCGGATAAAGATACCGAGAACACTGGGGTGTTGCAAGGATCCAAAGAAAAAACTACATTGCAAACCATAAAGTGGTATTAGAATGGTGGTTTGGGGGGGATCTAGTGTTGGTAGGGGCATGGTCTATATTTTGGATCTCAGGCAACTAAGTTCAGTCAATTGACTTCCGTTAAGACACGTTGCGAACATCAGTTCGTACAAGATCCTTCTCTTGCTTTCTCCTTTTCCCTTTAACCCTATTCTCAACCTTCTTCTCCTCCCCACCCCCACCCCCCACTCGGTATATGTCCCCGATATGCATAAATCTTCGAAATACAGTGTCTTCACTGACGTGTGTGTGATATTGTGCTTTAGATCTCCTTCTGTGCTTTACTCGACACGATGTTTTTTTTTCCAGTCTCTCCATTTAACATTATGTACCTCAAGTGACTACTATACCTGTAATTCTTTTTTTAATTAGATTCTTGACATAGGTAATAAACTTTTTATTTTGTCAATTAAGGATATAGGACAAACAAATGCCTACCAGCTACTCTTCTTATCGTTTCATCAAAAAAAAAAGGCATTGCAACATCAAAAAAATTCTAAAGGATAGACTCTCAAGCAAAAGAATAGCTTTTATGTTGAATACATTTAGATCATCTAGATCCTCTCTTGCTTGTGGACCAGTGAAGCTTTCTCATGGGCCAGGAACAGGAAAGTGCTGGAGCTCGGCAACAATTGGCTGTAACTTACGTAACTTATGGTTTTTTTTTAATTTTATAAGTTTATTTATTTGGTTTGAGAGAGACAGAGAGAAAGAGAGAGGGGGTGCAGAAAGAGAGGGAAAGAGAGTGAGAGAGAGAATCCCAAGCAGGCTTCGCGCTGTCAGCGTGGAGCCCAATGCAGGGCTCAAACCCACGAACCATGAGATCATGACCTGAGCCGAAATCGAGTCAGACGCTTGAGCGACGGAGCTGCCCAAGCATTACTTGGCTGTAACTTTCAATTGTGTAGTAATGGTGTAGACTTTGAAGGCTCAGAGCTGGCTTCGTGGGCAACTGCAAAGGCCCTACCCTTAGAGGGGGCTTGTGCTTGGTTGAATGCCCTCTTGTCCCCATAATAATTAAGAATTCTTAATAATTTATAAACATAAGTCTTTGCATTTTCTCTTTTTTAATGTTTATTTATTTTTGAGAGAGACAGAGACGGAACGCGAGTGGGTTAGGGGCAGAGAGAGGGGGGGAGATGCAGAACCCGAAGCAGGCCCCAGGCTCCGAGCTGTCAGCACAGAGCCCGACGCGGGGCTCGAACTCACGAGCTGTGAGATCATGACCTGAGCCGAAGTCAGACGCCCAACGGCCTGAGCCACCCAGGCGCCCCAAGTCTTTGCGTTTTCATTTCGCTCTGGGCCTCGGTCCCGTGTGGGTCAGGCGGCCTCTGTCACGACCACTTACCACTGCCACTGGAGCACAGCTCCAGTAGATCACGGGGACACAAATGGAAGCTGCCGTGTTCCAATAAAACTTTATTTAGGAAGGAGCAAGTTGGAATTGGCCCATGGGCCACAGTTTGCTGACCCCTGGCTTGGAGCACAGACTGCGGAGTAGGTCAGTCTAGGTTCAAATCTTGACGTTGAACGTACAACCCTGGGTCCTCACTTAAATTTTTTCCTAATGCTACTTGCTGCCATTGGAAAAGCACAGTAGTAACTGGGCTGTCTTACACGGCTGCTGCCAGGATCGGAAGAGATGATATACACAAGGGGCTCGGTACCCTCCAGGTACAGATTTGCTGGAAGCAAAACTCTTCCCATTTCCATTCTTATTAATTTCCTCTAGCAAGGCCTCTCGCCCGTGTTCTTTGCATATTCCACCTCTTCAACCCCTCTGGGAATTTTTCAGACTACGTATCAGAGGAAAGTGGGAGAGCACGGATTAGTTCCCCTCTTCCTCCTTTTCAAAGTAAGCTTTTTTTTTTTTTTTTTTTTTTTTTTGCTAAAGTGAGCAACCAAGCAATCGTTTTCCAGAAACCATAACACAGCCAGCAAGCCGTTCCTCCTAACTCATCCTGGGTTCCAGAGTTTTAGTCGTCAAGGTATGAATGAACTCTCATCAAATTCCCCCCACTGCTCACTGGTAGGAGGCACAAAAGCTCATACATTCTACAGGCAATATAGTTGCTTCTGTAACTCACCGGTACTTCCAACGTCAGGCCATTGGACGTCCACGTATGTTTCCCATGTTCCCATGGCCTCAACCTTCTCTTCTGTCTGTCATTAAAAATAATAGGACAGGGGCACCTGGGTGGCTCCGTCAGTTGAGCGTCCGACTTCGGCTCAGGTCGTGATCCCACAGCTCCTGAGTTCGAGCCCCGCGTCGGGCTCTGAGCTGACAGCTCAGAGCCTGGAGCCTGCTTCATATTCTGGGTCTCCCTCTCTCTCTCTCTGCCTTCTCCTGCTCATGTTGTCTCTCTCTGTCTCTCAAAAATAAATAAACATTAAAAAAATTTAATAAAAGGGGCGCCTGGGTGGCGTAGTCGGTTAAGCGTCCGACTTCAGCCAGGTCACGATCTCGCGGTCCGGGAGTTCGAGCCCCGCGTCGGGCTCTGGGCTGATGGCTCAGAGCCTGGAGCCTGCTTCCGATTCTGTGTTTCCCTCTCTCTCTGCCCCTCCCCCATTCATGCTCTGTCTCTCTCTGTCTCAAAAATAAATAAACATTAAAAAAAATTTAAAAAAAATTTTAATAAAATAAAAAATTAAAAAATAATAATAATAGGACAAGTGACTTCTTACCTAGTGTCAGCTTTATGGTAAATACATTTTTCCCCTTTAGTCTCTTTATTGATTTAAGTCCTCAGATCATAGGCTTTGCATCACAGATACCTCTGAGGTCTAAAGAAAACTATCAATATTCTACAAAGGAAAAAATATACACTTTTACACACACACACACACACACACACAACATTCCAGGAGCTTATGGATCCCCTGAGGCCTGAGGCACAACCACTAAACACATCTATCTATGAGAACAGGTTAGTAATTCCTACCAGACTTGCAAAAACTTTGCTTTTTAAGATCTCAGAATCATCAGCCCATCTATTCTGACCAGAGCAACCTGCAAGCAGAGGTACATTTGTAAAAGTATGAATTAGCTAGTGTGAATTCCTAGAGTCTTCAAGTCCTGTTAGGACACAGGATGATGAATGAATGCCTCCCAGAAAAGAAGCACTTCAGCCATCCATTAGGATAGCTTTGCGTTTCCACAGTGATGAGACCTGTATGGATGGTTCTTCCGGTTCCTTTCAGGGTAGTGAGTTTTGCTTCAGAAAAGGTGATTGATGTGGCTGGGCCGCCATGCACACATCATTAGTTTGTGGCGGGTAAGCTCAGATGGTTGGACCTTCGTGCTAATGAGGCGAAGGTTAGGGGTTCAGTGCCCATGTGGGCCACTTAGCTTTTGTCTCATTCACGTCCCCAGACTACTCCCAACGCAGGCCACCTGTCTTGAAAATGTATGTCTACGGTCAAAAGGAGGAGCCATGTAAAAGGGTCCGGATAGATTGCTGCAAATGTATCATTACTCTTGGAAATCCACCCCTCTATGAGTTCCTGGTGGTTTACGAGGAAACTCACCGTTAGTTAAGAAGGACAGCAAGTATAATACTCAAGACGTGCATGGCCTGTGGGTTTTGTGAATAACTGGTTAAATTACCACTGAATCTTATATCCTTGGAAAATATGTAATTGAATGAGAATATGGTGGTGAAGTGCCCTTCACTTTAAGTAAACTAAATGTAAATATTTACTTAGGTATAAAAGGGTAAGCATTCACTTTCCAGAAAGTTCCTTGCACAAAAAGCAAGCACAGACGTTCTCGACTTATTTAATTGGCAGGCCCTCAACAAACAGTTATTGAAATAATAGCTACATTGAACCAAACTTCTCAGTCTCATATTTCTTTTCTAGAACAAAGCATATGTTTGTGTCCAACCTGGTCTTACTCACTCTGGGCAAAGGGCCTAAGATCCAACACAAGCCGAAGATCAGGAAAAGATCTCCGGGCCCTCCCTGACCCCAGACTTTTCTTCCCCTGGACCTACATGAAATCAAATGGTGTTGTTTGAGATCCTTTGCAGCTGTCACATCTGTCCCTCCCTGACTCTCATGACCATCACTTCAGCTCATACCCTGGTTCTTTTTCCTCATCAAATGGCCAAAGCACACAGCTAACCAGTCTTTCATTTTGCCCCAACACTGAGGACAAATTATTGGAGTGAGCTCCAGAGTACCACTGCTTGGTTCAAAACACAAACCTACCATGTACTATTATGTAACTTTTCACCTGTGCCATAGATTTGGGGGATTCTTTTTTTCTTTCTTTGTTTCTCTGTTTTTACTTACGCATCGAGGAGAATAAAAACTGGTCCATGGGAGTTTTGTGATGGTACAAACCAGTTAACTTATAAAATGCTTTTCTTTTCTTTTTAATGCTTATGTATTTTGGAGAGAGAGAGAGACATGGAGCATGAGCAGGGGAAGGGCAGAGAGAGAGCCAGACACAGAATCCGAAGCAAGGCTCCAGGCTCCGAGTTGTCAGCACAGAGCCCGACGCGGGGCTCGAACCCACGAACGATGAGATCATGATCTGAGCTGAAGTTGGCTAACCGACTGAACCACAGCCAGGTGGCCCTACAATGCTTTCAACAGGGGTGTCCGGCTGTTTCAGTCAGTAGAACATGAGACTCTTGATCTCGGAGTCGTGAGCTGGAGCCCCATGTTGGGTGTAGAGATTACTTAAGCAAATAAGATGTTTAAAAAATCCTTTCCAACAATTTCCTGGAATATAGTTGTGCGTAATAAGTGCTATCATTATTTTTATTATTATTATTATTATTATTATTACCAACACTACTATTATTAATCACCATCATCATTTCTATACCTATAGCGTGGGCTCTGTAGGCAGACTATTTAGGTTTAAATACTACTGCCAAACTTCCTAATCTTCCTAATCAAGTTACTTTGGGCAAGTTTATATATCCTCTCGTTGGCTTTCCCCATCAGCAAAAAAGGTTTACTCACATGGAGTTAACAACAGTATCCTCATAATAGGATTGGTGAAGACTAAATCAGATATGCCACAAAGTGCTTAGGATGATGCCTGGCATACTGTAAAGGTTTGCTTGCTACGCGTGGACAAGGGCATAGTTTCCGAATCATTGAAAAGCAACACCCATTCCCTGCTTAAGTCATGTCAGAGTTCCTCATCAAATAAAGACATCCTTCCCAACTTTTTGGAAAATCAGACACTTTTTAATATAAAAAAAAATGCAATGACCATCACATAGCAACTCTAAATACTCTAAATATCTGTAGGAGACTTCGGCGATATGCCGCACCCGGCTGATTTGGACAGGTGACGTGATGTGATCGGGTCCCCCTCTGACATGAACATATAAATATGTTGGAAAAGATATACTACGTTCTAATACATAAGCAAACTCAAAAGAACAAAAGGAACTTTCCCAGGATGAGGGACTGAGCCCTCAATGCAAAGCTAGAACAGACCCCATCACTGCTTGCTGGAGTATATTTCCCTATGCAGACCCCAGGGTTTGGGACTGGGACTTTAACACCCAAGTGGAACAGGTGAGGAAACCTTTCACCTGCACAAGGTGGAGAGCCAGAATCAGCCATTTTGTTAAAGCCCGGAGTTGTGAAGGGTCATCTCAGCCACAAAGAGAAGAATTAAAACTCCATTCACTAACCTAGAGAAACAGCAACGCCACTTTCCATCTGCTCTCAGCTATGGGAGAGAAAAACTCTCCTGCAAGAAATTAAGACCTCAGGCTTGTGCCATGAGTATATGTGGGGGCCAAATTTATATCATTATCCATGTGCTATGGAAAAACCACACTGAGAAACTTATATGAAAATTTTATGCATAATATCAAATACCAAGAAACCTGAAGAAGAAGAAAAAAAAGAACATCTCTGTAGGGAACCTTACACAATCCAGAAGGCATGTGGGCCCCACACACACACACATATACACACACTCACAGAAAAAAATCACAAAAGAAAAGAAATATTACATAAAATGCTTAAATGGCAAGATTCAACAACATGCTAGCTCCAAGAGACACATTTTAGCCTTAAAGTAGAGTGAAACTGAGTGAAGGGATGGGAAAAGACATTTCAAACAATGGTCACTGAAAAAAAGGGGTTTAGCTGTCAGACAAAATAGCCTTTAAACTAAAAATGGTAAAAAGAGACACAGAGGGCTATGAAATAATGAGAAAGGGGTCAATATATCAAGAAGATATAATGATTGTAAATATCTATGCACCCAACACTAGAGGACCTAATTATACAAAGCAAAAAGTAACAGAGCTAAAAGGAGAAATAAACATACAATAATAGTTAGAGACTTTCGTACTCCACTCTCAACACTGGATAGATCATCCAGACAGAGAATCAACAAAGCAACAGCGTATTTAAATAACACTAGAGACCAAATGAACCTAACAGCCATATTTGGAACGTCTTATACAACAGCAGAATACACATTCTTCTCAAGTGCACGAGCAACGTCTTCTACGATAAACCATATGCTAGGGCACAAAACAAGTCTTAGCAAATTCAAGAAGACCGAAATCATACAGGGTATCTTCTCTGGCACAATGGCGTGAAACTAGAAACCAGTAACAAGGGGAAAACTGGAAAACTCACAAACACATGCCAAATTCAACAACATTCTCCTGATCAACCAATGACTCAAAGAAGAAATTAAAGAGGAAACTAAAAAGTTACTTGAGGCAAATGAAGACGGAAACACAACATGGCAGAGCTTGTGGGGTGCAGCAAAAGCAGTTCCAAGGGGGAAGTTCATAGCAGCAAACACATTAAGAAGCAAGAAAGATCCTGAATAAACTCAATGCCTTAAGGAATTAGAAAAAGAAGAACAAATAAAGACCTTTCTTCTGAAAGGAAATAATAATAGAGTAATAATAATAATAATAATAGAATTATTATATAATTCTATTATATAGAATTATTCTATTCTATTCTATAGAATAGAATAATTCTATATCTATATCTATAATTCTATTATTATATAGAATATATATACATATTATATATAATATAAATATTATATACTATATATTTATATATATAGTATTATATATATTATATAATATATAAATATATAAATAAATATATATAAATATATAAATATTATATATAAATATATATAATTATATATTTATATATAATTATATATATTCTATATTATATATTAATATATATAATTATATATTATATATAATATATAGAGAATATATATATTATATATAATATATATTATATATACATATATATGTATATATGTATATATAATATATATTTTATATATGTATATATTCTATATAATATATATATAGAATATATATATAGAATATATATATATACAATTCTATTATTATTATTATATAATTATATAATTATATAATAGAATTATATAATAATTCTATAATAATAAAATTATAGATATAGATATAGAATATATCTATATAGATATATAGATATAGATCTATATAGATATATTCTATATCTATATCTATAATTTTATTATTATAGAATTATTATATAATTCTATTATATAATTATATAATTATATAATAATAATAATAGAATTAATTATAGTAGTTAAAAGAATGAAAAATAAAGAAATAAATATCTCAATAGATACAGAAAAATCATTCAGCACAATTCAACGTCCATTCGTGATAAAAAATGCAACAAAATAGGCACAGAAAGAATATATCTCAACACAATAAAGGCTATATATGACAAGCATACAGCTAATTTCATAATAAATGGTGAAAGGATACAATCCTTTTCTCTACCATCAGGAGCAAGATAAGGGTGCCCACTCTTACTGCTACTATTCAACAGAGTACAAGAAGCCCTAGCCAGAGCAATGAGGCAAGAAAAAATAAAGGTATCAGAATTGGAAAGAAAAAAGTAAAATTGTCTCTATTTGCAGTGACATGATTTTATATATAGAAAATTCTAAAGACTCAACAAAAGGGTTGTTAGACCTAATCAGTGAATTCTGTGAAGTTACAGGATAAAAAATTAACACACAAAAATCAGTAGCCTTCTTATACAATAATAATAAAATTTCTGAAAAAATGATCCCATTTACAAAAGATCAAAAACAATATAATAATTAGGAATAAATGTAACTAAGGAGGTGAAAGGACTCTATTCTGAAAACTAAGATTTTGATGAAAAAAATTGAAGAAGACCAAATACATGGAAAGGTATTCCATGTTCACGGATCGCAATAATGAATAATGTTAAAATGTCAATATACTGAAAGCCATCTATAGATTCAGTGCAATCGCAAGACTCAATGGCATGAAAAATGCAATTCTAAAATTTGTATGGAACCACACGAGATCCCAAATAGTGGAGAAAATCCTGAGAAAGCAAAACAAAGCAGGAAGTGTCACGCTTCCTGACTTCAAGTTATTTGTAAAGCTACGGTTATAGAAAACAGTATGATACTGGCATAAAAACAGACCAATAGACCAATGGAACACAGTCAAGAGCCCAGAAATAAACTCAAACATATACAGTCAAGTAATATTTGACAAGAGAACCAAGAATATTCAATGAAGAAAAGTCTCCAAAAAATGGTGCTGGGAACATTGGGCATTCACATGTAAAACAATAAAACTGGACCAATTCTTACACCACTCGTAAAAATTAACTCAAAATGAATTAAAGACTTCAATGTAAACTGAAACCAAAAACCCCTAGAACAAAACTCCTTGACATGGATTTTCATAACGATGTTGGGGATATGACACCTAACACACAAGCAACAAAATCAATAAACAAGTGGGACTACATTAAATTAAAAACTTGTGCACAAGGAAACCACTGACAAAATGAAGAGACAACTTCTGGAATGGGGAAAAAAATATTTACAAACTATAGATCTGATAAGGGGTTAATTTCCAAAACATATAAAGAACACATGCAACTCAAAAAAAAAAAAAAACCCACAAATAACTCTATTAACAAGTAGGCAAAAGACCTGAATAGACATTTCACCTAAGAACATCCACGGACGGCCAACAGGCACATGAAAAGATGCTCGACATCACTTACCCTCAGGGAAACACCAATCAAAACCACAATGAGGTATCACCCCATGCCTGTTAGGATGGCCCCATCATCGAAAAGATAAGAGGTCACAAATGCTGGCGTGGACATGGAGAAAAGGGAACCCTTGCACACGGTTGGTGTGATGGTAAATCGGTGCAGCCACTATGGAAAACGGTATGGAGCATCTTCAAAATATTCGAAATAGAACTGTATGATCCAGCAATTCCTCTTCTAAGAATATATACAAAGGCAATTAAAACACTAATTCAAAAAGATATCCGCACCCCCATATTCACAGCAGCATGATTTACAATAACCAAAGTCATAGAAGCCACATAAGTATCCACCGATGGATGAATGGATACAGAAGGTGTGGCATATACACAGTGCGGTATTATTCAGCCAACCAAACAAGGAAATCTCACCATTTGCAACAACACGGGTGGACCTTGAAGGCATTATGCTAAGTGAAATAAGTCAGACAGAGGCAAATACTGTGAGATCTCACTTATATGTGGAATCTGCCAAAAAACAAAACACAACAAAACAAACCTCATAGAAATAGAGATCAAGGGTGCCTGGGTGGCTCAATTGGTTAAGCGTCCAACTCTTGATATTGGCTCAGGTCATAGTCTCATGGTTCGTGAGTTCGAGAGCCCCAAGTCAGGCTCCGTGCTGACAGCTGGGAGCCTGCTTGGGATTCTCTCTCTCTCCCTCTCTCGCTCTCTGCCCCTCTGCCCATTCGCGCTGTCTTTCTCTCCTTCCGAAATAAATAAACGTTAAAAAAAAAAAAGTAAAAGAGATCAGACTTGCAGTTACCAGAGGTGAGAGGTGGGAGGAAGGGAAATTATAGAAAGATGGTCAACAAAGTATGAACCTCCAGCTATAAGATAAATAAGTACCTGGGATATAATGTGTGCTGTCTATAACACTGCTCTATGATACACAAGGAAGTTAGAGAGTAAATCCTGAACATTCTCATCATAAATTTTTTTTGTCTTTTCCTCTTTCTGTTCTTTTTATTGTATCTGTACAAGAAGATGGATATTAGCAGAACCTATTGGGGTAATCTCTTCACAAGGTATGAAAATCAAACCATCCTGCCTGAAACTTGCACAGGGATGCGTGTTCATTATTTCTCAATAAAACTGGGGGGAGGGGGGAGGGGAGGAATTAAAAAACAGACAACAACAAAAGAAAAATCCCCAAAATGCAAACCACAAAGTGCTGTGTATCATCAGGGGGAAAAGTGAAGGGAAGAAAGAGTTGAGGGGAAAACTAGCCTTTCTCCTGCGGTCTCAGAATGTCAGCTGGAGCTGGGAAGGAGTCTTTTATAAGAGAGATAATTCAGAGCGCAAAAATCTCCCGTCAGGGCAGGGACAGCCTCTGGGTTGAACAGACCGACAAGTTCACCTCACCTCCGTGGCCTGGCTGCTCCACAGGTGCATGTGGCCCGAAATAAAGGTATAAATTAACAGCACAGCTATGGGGGCTTAGCCCGCCAGTGCCCTCCATTAACCTTCCACCCTCCTCTGCCTACAATCACCATGTGGAAAAAAGATCCCCCGTGTGGCCTGGCAGAACGTAACGCAAATGTTTCACGGACTTTTGAATTAAGAAAGAAAAAAAAAATCCTAACTGTAGCATAGAAAAGACATAGCAATTTAGGGTTTGGCTGTTTCCTATGGAAGGTGTATGGGGTGTGTGTGTGTGTGTGTGTGTGTGTGCGTTCGCGCGCACGCGTGTTTTATCCCTCCTCTGTTTTTCCCCTTAAAAAAAAATAATTGTTAAGTTTTTCAACGTTGTGGCCTTAGGAGGTAATTTGCTAAATAGGACAAAATTAGCTGATTTTTGGACCATTTAAAAGAACATTTCTTTTGAAAGCATATAAAATGTATTAAAGCAATCTTCGAAGTCTTTACCCCTGCTTGAGATTTTAATTTACTCCAAGCTAATAAATTATCCCCCTTCTCAGGAGCTATTGAAAAATTTCAGTTAAATCCTTTTTAAATTTTAATGTGTTCAATTGAATCCCGAGCAATTTAGACACACACACTCACAGCTTGGGGTGGTCAGCTCAGCAAGGCAAGACTGAAAAGGGGTCAGATTAACGCGAACCCCTCCGCCCCCCGGGATTACCAAGGTGGTATTAACGAAGGCGGTTTCTGCCCCCACGTACAGGTCTGATTGTTGGATAATTACTTTTCCACAACAGCATTTAACAAACGCCCCATTTGAAGGCCAAGACCATTGGCTCTCCAGCTGGAGGAAGCCGCAGCGAAGGCAGGAGGAGCTGGAGCTGGGGACGCGAGGGACGGGGCGAGCCGGAAGCCCGGTGGCTCTGATCCTAGACCCAGGCGCCACCTTGGATCTGGGTCCGTTCGGTTGCAGAGTCTGCCAGAGCACAAAGGCTCACTTCATCTCGGGCAGGGCTCTGCCTTACTTCTACTTATCAGAAATATTTTTTCAGCCTATCAATTATTATATTTGAACACTGCATCCCCGGCTCGGGGGAGCCTTTAGCAAGCTGTAGCAAAAATCAATCCAGTTTTACAACTTTTACCTTGGCAGACCTCCAGGTCTTTAGCTACGTTACCCGGGAATTTAAAGATGCCATAGCTCTTTCGGTGGCACGGGTGTATTCCTAAGTGCGACACGTCCTTGATGATAACGATAATTTTGTGAAGTTTACGCGGCGCAGCCTGGGCAGGGTTAACTCCGGTGGAAGTTGCGAGTGTCACCTGGTCAATAACAGTCATGACAGCAGTGGTTAGCAATACTCATTGTTTTCTCTCCCGTGGCTGCTCCTTCCCGTCTTGTCCGTTACGCACGCCGGCAGCCCGGAGCGCTGTTATTTGATGGGGTAGGAGAACCTATTGCGTTTGGTACGTCACCAACTGGGAATGGAGTCCGAGTCCCATGTGGGACGAACTGGAAGACTGAGCTAGGATGTGCACAGCTTGACCCTCCGCAACTTGCCTCTTTCATTGGCCCGGGGCGGGTGCGGAGCACAGAGCGTCAACCGCCTGTCAGCTGAGCGCACGTTTGCGTGGACCTCGGGACAGGCCGGGAGAGAAGGCTGCGTAGCAAGAGCCAGGGTGGCATGATTTAAGAGGATACGGTGTTGCTCAGGGAAGCATTTACTACCTCGCGAAAGCCAGGAAATTTGGGCTGCAGCTGCTGTTCTCGGATACGCCAGAGTTGGTGTAAATGGCAGGAACGATTGGCAAATTTTAGGCTTAAGAGCGTCTGTGAACAAATGGAAATAAAGGAGGAAGGCTCACCTTACAGCTGCATTTTGAAGAGACTTGCACGTGGATGTGTTTGAGAAGCAACCAGCATCTCTATCCCTCTGGTGAATCTGCGTGGATAGAGAGACGGGGGAGCAGATACGGCTGGTTTTCAGATTCCTTATTGTGGACGTGTGGTTCCAAATGTGGTTGACCTGGTTGCTGTGCATCTCATTTCTTGGCGTTCTCTCCGAGCATCTGACCAGAGGCTTCCAGGACCCTCTTCCTCTGTTTGAGGAGGTCTCCAGGGAACGTTTTGGTAGCTATGGTTGCTGTGAAATCAAAACTGAACAGGCATTAAATGAAAGATAAGTGTTCAGAACGTGAAATTTTTTGAACACCAGCAAATTTTGAAGTTGGCAATTCTCCCACTCTCCTTCCTTCCTTCCTTCCTTCCTTCCTTCCTTCCCTCTCTCCCTCCTTCCTTCTTCCCTCCTTCCTTCTTCCTTCCTTCCTTCTTCCTTCCTCCCTTCTTCCTTCCTCCTTCCTTCCTCCTTTCTTCCTTCTTCCTTCCTTCCTCCTTCCTTCCTTTTTCCTTCCTTCCTTCCTCCTTCCCTCCTTCCTTCTTTCCCTCCTTCCTTCCTCTCTCCTTCCTTCATTTATTCAACCCTTCTGTTTCTCAGTTATAACCTGTGATGATAAAGCAAGTTCATATGTAAGATTTCTACGTTTATTCCAAAGGCATTCCAGATTTTTTGTTGGTGTTTTGTTTTGCTTTTTGCCTTTTATGTTTTTTTTTTCATTTTTATTTTGCAATAACTATAGGTTCACAGAAAACCTCAGGGATGGTACGGAAGTGTGGTGTGCCCTTCATCCAACTTCCCCCAGTGGTTACATCTTATCACAGTATTTATTTTATTATAATACCACAATATCACACAGGGAAATTGACATCAGTATAACACATATGTACAATTCTATCTCATCTTACCACATTACACATTCCATATTTGTATAGCCACAATCAGGATAGAAAGCTACCCCGTTACTATCCTCCTGCCTCCCCTTTGTTATCAATATATATCTACCCTTCGCCCCCCACCATCCCTAAATCCTAACAACTTCTAATTTGCTTTTCATCTCTATCATGTTGTCATGACAAGAATAACATCTAATGGTATCATTCAATAGATGATATTTTGGCCTTGGCTTGTTTTCACTCAGCATCATGCTCTGGAAACCCACCCAAGTTGTTGTATGTATCAACAGTCTGTTCCTTTTTATTGTTGAGTAATATTCCATGATACGGATTTACCACAGTATTTATTTAAACATTCTGTTGTTGAGGGACATTTCGGTTGCTTTTAGCCCTGGGATATTACAAATAAAGCTGTGACGAACAACCACGTACAGTTTTGCATGGACAGAAATTCTGATTCCTCTGGAATAAACGCCGAGGACGGCATTTACTGAGTCATACGGTAAGCGTATTTTCACTTTTAACTATACTGCCAATTTTTCCCAGAGCGGCTGTATCATTTTCCATTTTACCTGACACCATCACTGTGTGAGAGATCCAGTCTCTCTGCATCCTCACGAACATTTGATATTTTCACGCTTTTTATTTTAGCTATTGTAATAACTGCATGGCAATAGCTCATTAGGGTATTTATTTACACTTCCCTCTGTGGCTAACGATACTGAACATCTTTGGCATGTGTTTATTTGTCATCCCTTCATCCTCTTTGGCGAAATGACTCTTCATGACCTTATCCCATTTAAAAAAAATTTTTTTAACGTTTATTTATTTTTGAGACAGAGAGAGACAGAGCATGAAAGGGGGAGGGGCAGAGAGAGAGGGAGACACAGAATCGGAAGCAGGCTCCAGGCTCCGAGCCATCAGCCCAGAGCCCGACGCGGGGCTCCAACTCACGGACCGTGAGATTGTGACCTGAGCTGAAGTCGGAGGCTCAACCGACTGAGCCACCCAGGCGCCCCGACCTTTTCCCATTTTATAAGTGGATTGTTTGTTTGTTTGTTTGTTTGTCTAATATTGAATTTTAGGTATACACCACAACCCAGTGCAATTTATTCCAGGAATGAGAGGGCTGTTCAGTGGTCAAAAGTCAATTCGTTTAATCTACCATATTAATAGGCCAAAGAGGAAAAACCACAAGATTGAATCAATTGTTGCAGAAAACTTATTGAACAATTCCAACACCGTGTATCATAAAAACTTTTTTTCAAAAAAAAATATAGGAATAAAGGACGTCCTCATCTTGATAAACATGTTTTTAAGCCCTACAGCTAATACGACACTTCGTGGTGAAAGATGGAACGCTTTCCCCCTAAGATTGCTAACAAGGCGGGAATATCGCATCCATCATTGTGCTGGGAATCCAGCGAGCACTACTTAAAAAGTGTAGTCGGGGCTCCTGGGTGGCTTGGTCAGCTAAGCGTCCGACTTCGGCTCAGGTCATGATCTCACGGTCCATGAGTTCGAGCCCCGCGTCGGGCTCTGTGCTGACAGCTCAGAGCCTGGATCCTGTTTCAGATTCTGTGTCTCCCTCTCTCTGTGACCCTCCCCCATTCATGCTCTGTCTCTCCCTGTCTCAAAAATAAACTTTAAAAAAAAAAAGCGTAGTCAAGGTGCGACAAGCAGCCTCCACCGACAGTGCCTGGGGTAGGGGTCGTTACACAGGGAAAGGAGTGTGAGGGGAAAGCGTTCATTACCACCCAATGGGAAGAAAGCGTTGCCTCCCCTTGGCCTTGTCCGAAGCAACTAGAGCCAGCTTAGGGTTGAGGCATCTTGCTACAGCCTCACAAGAGTGACAGGAGGGATGGGGGCCACAGATACTGTGTGGGGTTTGTCAAGCGTAGAGCATTTATTGTATACAAGGTCTCTGTTGGGCTCAGCCTCGTCCTTTGGCTTTCCTCGGGGCTCTTATGGGCTGCATCCATTGGCATTTCCAGGTTGCTGGCTTGTCCAGTATCCAGTCTGGGATATATGAAGCCAAAAGAAAGCCCAGGAAACCCAGTCACGTGTCATTTCTCAGTTGCCACAGTCCTCAGCCCACCTGCTTTGTCTCCACTTAGCAAGAAGGACCGGGAAAAGTTGATCAATTCTGTCTTCCCGGAAGCGGAAGTCTTTTGATGTCTTCCCAAATTATTATTTAGTTTCAAGATGACTCTTTCCCGTGACAGTTCTATGACTGGATTCATTAATGGACAAATGAGTTATTTTTTAAGGTATTGAACTTTACCACATGAGTAGCATTTGTGTTCATTAAAATTTGAAAGCAAATATAAACAACAAATAGTTCTGATGATAACTGCCTCATTTTAATATTTATGTAGAAGCTACTGCATCATAAATATTGAGTTATGCTATTATCCCTGTCTATCCTGGCTTTTAATAAATGTAAAATCTGGCAAATGTTACTACATCTATTCCTTCGTTAGCTTTGAACTGAAGAATAGAAAATATATTCCCTTATTAAACTTTGAGAAATGTCTATGTCTACAGATCCCGTTTACCGATTTCTTTCCCACTACCAAATATTCTCCCAGACTTGCCCTATCTTCATCATTTTTGTAAAGGCAGATAAATATGACATTATTCACACACCTTTTAGCTATGAAAAAGCAGTGAAATAAGTTGCTTCTCATCTGCTGGTGGTTTCCTTTTTAATGATTTGGAAAAGAGAAGAAGCTGAAAGGAAAAGATGGGAAAAACTATGAGGGTACTTCTGGGCCAAGGAGGTGTATGATAGCAAGAGGAGAAGGAGGAGAAAAACTGGGCCGAGAGGCGTGAACAATAAAAGGGGTATGAAGGATGATTTGGTGCTGTGGTTCTGAGGCCAGATTAAAACATGCCTTGAGGTTGGGACCCAGAATTTAAGTGTCCATCAATGGACGAATGGATAAAACAGACGTGGAATATGTACGTCATCGAATATTGCACAGAAGTGAGAAAGAAGGAAATCTTGCCATTTGCATCAACATGGATGGACCTTGAGGGCATTGTGCTTAGTGAGATAAGCCAAAGAAACACAAATCCCTTATAGGCGGAATCTAATAAACCTGAACTTGTAAACACAGAGAGCACAATGCTGGGTACCAAGGACTGGGGAGATGTTGTTCAAGGCTACAAATTTATAACTCGTAGATAAATACATTCTAGAGATCTGATGCACAACAGAGTGATTGTGGTCCACAATATTGTATTATGAATTTCGAAACTGCGAACAGACTAAATCTTAACTGTTCTCAACAGGAAGAAACGATGAGAATTACGTGAAGCCGTAAAGGCATGAGCTAACACTACCATAGTAATCACATTGCCATAAATAAATGTATCAAACCAACTGATTGTGCACCTTAAACTTATACAATACAAAGTCTCCTATTTGGGAAACCAGCATATCAGTAGCTCTCAATAGTGGTCTTCTCAGGACAGAGGAACCGTGTCATCAGTAGAAACCCAGCACACTATCTGATGCCTATCGAGCCACAAGTACACGTGTCAAGGATGAAATCCACTGGAGGGACACTACCCTTAACAGGACTTTGGGGTCCAACACCTTCCGAAGGGCATAGCCCCGTGGAGATTCCAGGAAAAAAAACACATACATTTAAACACAAACACATGAAAAGCATCAGTGCCAACATACACGTTCAAGTGTTGTTGTTCTAGTCAGCAAGTTCGGGAATAATATTTCAAACCTCCCTCAAGCAAGTAGACCGGCGAGCGCTTGGCAATGGTAACTGCCAAGAACTGTAGAAATACATTTCAGCTCGGGGAGTGTTGCAACTGTTTCATAAAGGCTACGGGTGTGCTACATTGAGAAGGATACTGAGGCAAGAACAGGAAACAAAACCACGGGAGAGGGGGGGTGAAGAAGCAGAATGCCGTGGCGTCGTGAATGCAAGGTCTTCGTGACAAGGGGAACTGGAACTCGCAGGATACACACATTATGTATGGCTTACGGTACCTAGCGACAAATCACACCCCGACTTCGCCGGTACAATTGATGAAGGCAGTGCAGCGTCACGGGTAGGGCTCGGGAGCCAGATTGCACAGGTTCAAATCCGGACTCCGCCATTAACCGGGTATGTGACCGTAGGCAATAGTTAACCTCCATTAACCGGGTATGTGACCGTAGGCAATAGTTAACCTCTCTGGGCATCGGTGCCCCGGAGAATCAGGGAGAATGCTGGAAGCATAGTAGCTGTCTCAAAAAAAAAAGTGTGAGAATTGAACGATTTAAGTTTGTAAAGCACGGGCAGATAATAAGCGCTACGTAAATACGTATCGTTTCACTTGCCATTGTTACTCATGAGTCGTTCCCTAACATCTTCCTCATGTCTTTACACAAACGTATCATGGTCACTGGAATTTTTCAGAAAGGAGGGAAAATGGGCAATGGAGCAGAGTGACAGACTTCTCCTCCAGGACACGGGGCCTCACCCAACCATGGCTCCTTACTGTTCCCAAGACCATCTTCTGGTAAAGAACAAACCAGAGAGGCTGGAGATCAGACAAGCAAGCGCCGGGTATGGTTGGCCGCTCATCATGGGCCATCTGGGGGTGGGTCTGGCCACATCTGCGGACGGTATGGTTATAGCTGTGCCACGGAGCCACCCTCATCCCACGCTGCTGGGCTCTCCAAGAGGCGGGCGGCCTGGCATCCCTACACCTGCCGGGCCGAGTGTGAGAGGTCCCCCAACCTCCTGCAGGGGCAGGCCACAGACAGTCTTCCGCTTGTTTTTCTTCCAGTGGCAAACACCAAGCCCTAGCATCATAAATGAGAAAAAAAAAAGTCACCAGCATGGAGCACGGTGCTAACAAGGCCAAGGCTGAGTCTTAAGGCCACAAATGCTTTCATTAGCTTTGCTCAGATTCGGCAAACCGTTCCAAAGACCCGGCCAGCCTTGTCGCAAATGCGTTTAGGATAACCTATTACCGTTGCCAGAAGGGCCGCTGGTAGCTCCGACTGAGCACTGTTATCCCCAAGGGAACAAGGTCAATGCCAGTGTGATGTGTGCCTCTACAGCTGTCTGTCCCATTAGCTCACCATCAGCACTCTTTGCCCTGGTCCTTGGGCTCTAAATTGATTGACTACTAGTTGCACAGAAGGCATGTGCTACTCTCTCTAGAGCTACAAAATCAAATAAGAAAACAGAGGGGAGGGGAGCCGTAAGCAGGGGAGAAAAGAATGGGAAGAAGGAAGGAAAGGGCAAGAAGGAGGGAAAGAAGGAGAGCTTACTCTCTACAGTGTTCCAATTACCGAGGGGCTTTTTTAAATACAGTGAAACCTTGGTTCGCAAGCATAATTCGTTCCAGACCGTGCGTGTAATCCAAAGCACTCGTATACCGAAGCGAATTTCAAGAACCGTGGGCACAGTTGTGATCACGTGATGTTCGGCGTCCCGCACTACTCGTATTGCAAGGCATCGCTCATTTATCGAGTTAAAATGTATTGGAAATGTTTGCTCGTCTTGCGGAGCACTCACAGAACAAGTTACTGGCCGTCCAAGGTTTTACTCTGTATATTATCTCACTTAATCCTCGCATCCACCTTACGGGTAAAAAATGTCATATCCATTTACACATGAGAGTAAGGGCCGGGTAGCTTATGGTTTGGAAGAAGACGAGAATAAGGAACATACACAAAATTTTCAGTGGCCATCGCTCCATGTGTTGGAGCTTACAGTGGTGATGGAGGGGGTCCTGGGCTGGGATCAGCAGCCCCGGGTCCTCCCCGAAGTCACGAAGCTGGCCACCTCTGTATAGATTCCATGGTTCAGCAGACTAACTCCCAGTGACAGATTTTTTTTTTCCAATATTCGTACCAAAAATTCCTTTGCAGCTTTAAGATCTCAAAATACTTGCTTTCTTCTGAATGGAGCCCCTGAAATAACTTAATGCCCATGATCTTTCCAAAGACTTAATTCCTTATGCTAATGCACCAAATATTTCACTCCTTTCAAGGCGTCTATGCATTGGCCCAGCTCTTTCTCACCGGCATCCAAGAAATTGGGTAAGATAAAAATAAGGGTTTAAAAAAAGGTAGGTATTGGGGCGCCTGGGTGGCGCAGTCGGTTGAGCGTCCGACTTCAGCCAGGTCACGATCTCGCGGTCCGTGAGTTTGAGCCCCGCGTCAGGCTCCGGGCTGATGGCTCAGAGCCTGGAGCCTGTTTCCGATTCTGTGTCTCCCTCTCTCTCTGCCCTTCCCCCGTTCATGCTCTGTCTCTCTCTGTCCCAAAAATAAATAAAAAAACGTTGAAAAAAAAATTTTTTTAAAAAAAGGTAGGTATTGATCTCAAGTTATGAAACTGGTTCAGAAACTACTCTTTGGTACTGAATATTGGTCTGAGCTTTCTGGAGCTGTTGAAGAAATTCTTGGAGGTGGTAATAATGCTGCTTTCAACCAGATGACTGGATCTGCAGTATTCCCGTGGTTTCCACAAGGACCTTTCAGAATCTTTATGCGAGGTGACTGTGTAAACAGACAGAAAAGAAGTAAATTCTCACAACGCATCTGCCCATTTCCTTCCCCGTTCACCTCTTCCCTTCAGGAAATGTGAGGGATTTTGGTCCACCGACGAGAGCGGTCAGGAGAGGGCAGGCACCATCTCTGAGGGTGCCCCGGGGCCACCTCTTCCCCCAGTGCCAACCCCCGCAGCCAGGCACTCCCCCACCTGCCAGGAGTCCCGTCGTGTGGGCTGACCTCCAGCTGGATGGGGCAACTGCAGGAAGCAGACGCCTTCCCTATCCGGGCGCCTGGAACCCGTCTGCCACACTCAGAACATTCTCAGCTGGGTGGCATTTCATGTTTGTGTTTTGACTAGTGTGGGATGTGGCTGCAAGGGAGCAGGGGGATACAGATGAGGGCACTTAGCACTTCAAAGACCTGGAGGCCTTCTTCCTAAACTTGAGAGTCAAGGAGAGAAACCAACCAAGGTGGGCAGGAGCTGGGATGCTTGGCGACAGCCCAGAGCACAAAGGGAGAGGGGCTGAGGCAGTCTGCAGGGGTCCACATCAGGCAGGAAGGGAACTAAAGGCTTTAAGAAGAGAAAAGGGAAGCTGAAGCACTGGGCGCTTTTGTTATAAGGTGAGGTGAGCACGGGGGGCCGTGGCAAGAGGAGCCCGAAAAGCAGAAGAGAGACTGAGGTCATCCAGGTGGCTCTTTGGGCTACTGAAGAGGGCTTGGGCTCTGAACTGCCAACACTCAGCTCCGTCATCTGTCCGGTCAGCTTTGTCGTCCCTCGACAGGCACTCTGCATGGGGCCTCTGTGAAACCTCCCACGGGGCAATTTGGTTCCTTCAAAGAGAAGGCAGCACAGGGAGTGACCTGATTCCAGGGGAGAGATGGCCTCCGAGGGAGAAAATATTTAAGCAATAACCATGCTGGATGTGTGCTCCAATTAAAAGGCGAGGCATGCTATTTACGATCTTTCCAGAGAAACCTTTAGCGTGTATTCACCGAACTACACAACACCAAGTATGAACAGGAAAACAAAAGGAAGTGAGAGAATCCAGACGGTGGCCACTGATGTCAAAGGCATTCCCAAGCAATTGACCAAATTGCTGGCTTTTTATCTGAGTATTTGATATCATGGACATAAAGCAGAAAACAAACTACAGGGAAGTTATATAACTAATGGATAGATTTTTTTTTTGACCTTGATTATTCGGTATAAACCTAAACAGAGCGAGGATGTATCACCATAGAAGTTCTGGAAATCTTAGTTGTTTTTGTTTTCTGAGAAAGCAAGTGCTGGAGAAAAAAATGGGAGATTGTCCTTCCTTAAAAATTAAGTTTCTTAGCTAGAACTCAAAACACTGATCTCGAATTCAAAAGGTGCATCTCTTGTGTCTCCAGCAAAAGTTCCCAAAAACAGAGTAGAGAATTGACACTACCCTTAACAGGCTTTAAAATTGTCACGTGAGGGGCGCCTGGGTGGTTTAGTCGGCTAAGCCTCTGACTTTGGCTCAGGTCACAATCTCATGGCCGGTGAGTTTGAGCCCCGCGTCGGGCTCTGTGCTGACAGCTCAGAGCCTGGAACCTGCTTCCGATTCTGTGTCTCCCTCTCTCTCTGCCCCTCCCCTGCTCACACTCTGTCTCTGTCTCTCTCAAAAATAAATAAACATTAAAAAAAAAAATGGTGAGCTGTTAGCAGTTAAAGCGACTTCTTTGGCATCGCAAAAAGTACATGGAGAGCACAATAAATGCAAAATGGAAACCATTATAATTGTCAAATAATATTTTGGTTACTCCTTTTTGTTACCCTTATGGTTAATCTATATTTATAAAACAAATACATTATTGGCATCAAAAAGACCTCCAAAGGATCTCAGTGGCAAGAAAGATGATTCAAACGTTTCCAGAGGCTGAGAGTATGGGACATTTGTTAATGACAAGAGTACTGTCCTTAACTGAATTTCCAAGCTCGTGTTACCGCAATGTCACTATCGAAAGTTTAAGAAACTCAAAATCACCCAATGCCATTGAAATTTCTGATCTAAGAGAGAGAATTCCCTAAGAGTTCAAGGCCAATGAAATGGAAGAAAAGCCAAGGTTTTAATCGTCACACTGTTGATCAAATTCTTCACCAAAGATCGATGGAACATTCTCGTCTGGTTTTGCTTAATTTTTGACCAGAGGAGGTCAGAGAATAGCCATAGGAGACAACCTCTAGTAACCATAGACCTTTTAAAACAAAAACAAAAACAAAAAAAACAGGGGGGCCAGGAGGAGAGTTCTCTGCCTGCTCCCCATACCCCGAGCCCTCAGTCAGCTGTCCTGAAGGACAAGAGACCCCTACATGGGTGAAGGTAAAAATGGAAGAAATGGAGAGGCCGGTGCCTTGTGCCAGTCGCTGTGCACCTGCTAATGAGGCTGACATGTTTGGACTAAGCAACCCAATTTGCATTTGTCACTAGAGTAAGACATTAGCAGTGTGAATATTGAGAGGGACAGATGTGCCCCAGCAGGACTCCCACCTCAGAAAGCCTGCTGTGCTATCGACACCAGGGAGGCTGACAGCCCAGGGGACGCCCCTCGCCTCTGAGGGGCCCGTGGTCCCGCCAGAAACCGCAGAAGAATAGAGAGACATATGTCCGTCCTCATGGCCCTGAGGTCCTGGCTAATGGACGGGGGACAAATTGGCTGGTGCCCCATTATGTGCTGAATTCACAGTGCTCGCAGACTGCGGCCTTTTAAATGTGGAGGCCCTTCGTCTCTTCTACCTCCCCACCCACCTTCCACCCACCCTTGCCGTGTTCCTGAGAGATGCAAAGACCTTACCGGATTTGACTCTTGTCTGAGCTGGTGTATGTTGCTTCATTAGTGTCACCAGATCGTCATTCATCATCTTCTGTTTTTTCCAAACCTCTAAAAAAAAAAAAATAATAACAGCCCATTAAGTACAGTTTAGAGTAGCTGGTATTATCCCCCGGTAAATGGAAGCCATGTTGTAGTATATCTGATTCTCTCCGTGGGCATATCTTCATTATAAAATGAGAATTTCACAGTGGACAAAATTAGAATTGCCAGCCGGTAATATTTCTTTATGCAACCTCACGGCTTAAGGCAGGGGTCAGCGAACTTTTTCCGTAAAGGGCCAAATAATAACATGGCAGGCCTTGCGCGTCTTTCACAACAACTCACCTTCGCTGCTGTAGCCATAGACGGCACAGAAACGAGAGGTCGTGGCCATGTGCCAATAAAACTTTATTTTCGGAAACCAGTAGGAGGCCAGATTTGTCCCACAGGCTGGAGTGTATTGATCTCTGATTTAGGACAAGGGCTGAATGCACAAGTTGCAGAATTCGGTCCCGTTTTGGAGAAACGGATGCCCCACTGCATCAGAAGCAACAAGGCGGGGGGGGGGGGGGGTAAAAGACAGGTTCCCCAGAACCTGACCTCAGCTCCTGCTCTCACAGCTGAATGACCTTGGCAAAGTCACCCAGCTTCTCTAAGCCTATAAAACGAGGATGTGGCCTTCTCTCGGGCACCAGCTTGTGGTTCGTATTAAGTGACACTGAGGTGGTGTTTTACAAGCTTGATACAGTGTAGCAAAGAGTAAATACACCATAAAGTGCTAGTCCCTCTAAACTCTGCAACCTGTGTTTCTAATCCCTTCCCTTGAAACGCTCCCACCTTCTAATCCCACCTTGAAACGCTCCCTTTCCCACAACCCCCCCCGAGCCCCCTCTTTCTCTGACCGCTCTCTCTCAATCTCTGTCAAGTTTTTGCCTTTCTTCTCCTCTGATCAACTACCTGGGGGTGCTCTCAAAGGTTCTGGCCTCGGCCCTCTTTTCTCTCCTCAGGTGATGATATGGTCAGCGAGGAACCTCCCCCTCTGCTCTCTTAGGTGTAGGGACTGGGAGCCCACTAGTTAAACTGACAGAAAAACAGATTAGGAATAGAGAAGACAGATTTTGTGTGTGTGCATACATACGTGGGAGTTCACAGAAAAACAGGACTCAATAAGATGGTTAGAATTGGGGGGGTAAATACCATCTTAACAGGGGGAGGGGAGGGATAGAAGGATACGGATGGGAAAACACGTGACTTCTGAATAGGGGAAGAAGTGAAAAAGGGCATTGTGGGAAAACAGATGACATTTAGGAAAGATAAATGGGCCCTTACGAGAAGACATGGCGATATGATCGTTTTTTGACCATGTCTGTTTAGGTGGGGTGCCGACTTCTCCTCTTGGTGATAAGTCCATCTTTCTTGGTTTCGGAACTTCCAGGGAGGGGATTTATGACAACTGACGTCTTTGGGGAGGCTCTGTTCATAGGCAGATACGGGACTTCCTTCCAAAAAAAAAAAAGAAGAAGGAAAGAAGAAGGAAAAGGAAGAGAAGGGGAGTGTGGAGAAGGAGAAGAAGAGGTAGACGCAAATGCAAGAGAAGGAGAAAAAAAGAAAGGAGGGAGAAAGAAAGAAAGAAAGAAAGAAAGAAAGAAAGAAGGAAAGGAAAGAAGGAAAGAAGGGAGGGAGGGAGGGAGGGAAGGAAGGGTGGGGAGGAGGGAGGAAAGAAAGGAGGAATGGAGCGAGGAAGGAAAGAAGAAAGGAAGAAAAGTCTATTCTCAAATGCCTTCGGCTCAAAATAAATTTTTTATGCCACAGTGGCTTATTCTGGAATCTTTCAATACAGACTCACTCTCACACTTTCAACTCCTATCTCTGAATCCAGGATTCCCACACGGTTCTCTCTCCGTTCCAGCCCATCTTTAGGGAGCTCCACCCACATGCACCTGTCGCTGCCCTGGCCACCGGCTAAGCCCCTGTCGACAGCCGCAAGGTGCACAGGAAGCTGATGGCCCAGAACCTGACTCCTGTGCTGACACTGCAGTCCCCCGGGGGCCACGCTTGCCACTCGCCACGCCCAAATCATGGCCAACTGTTGCAGTTTCAACCTCAAAACCTCATCCTGTCCTTCTCTCCTCTTATTTCAGATCTTCGCTCTCAGCCGGGCACCGAAGGCTCCTTGGACCAGACTTCCGTCCACTTTCCCAGCCGCATGGCCTGCTTGTCTGCTTAAAACCAATTCTGCTTGTCAAGCCTGGCTGTTTTGTTGAAACAGAGTATCTTTCTCCCCTTTCCCCACGCTTTGCCCTCTGCCTGGAATGCCATCGCTCAGGCCCACCGCTCAAAATCCCACCCATCATTCAAGGCTTTTGCCAAGGGCCACTTTATCACACTTTGGTAGCAGGGACACACGCTTGAGACTCATTGCTCCTGGACATGTCACTCTAGGCACTTACCAGATCCTGCCCTGTGTTCCCGTTATTTGGGTCTTTTTCCCTCATCGGACTGCGGTTCCTCGAACTTAAGAATGGTCCCTCGGGGCGCCTGGGTGGCGCAGTCGGTTAAGCGTCCGACTTCAGCCAGGTCACGATCTCGCGGTCCGTGAGTTCGAGCCCCGCGTGGGGCTCTGGGCTGATGGCTCAGAGCCTGGAGCCTGCTTCCGATTCTGTGTCTCCCTCTCTCTCTGCCCCTCCCCCGTTCATGTTCTGTCTCTCTCTGTCCCAAAAATAAATAAACGTTGAAAAAAAAAATTAAAAAAAAAAAAAAAGAATGGTCCCTCATGTGCTGTCCCCTGTGTCTGCTGGCAGTTCCCTACAGACAGCAGGCACTGAGAGGCCGTGTGTTACATCCACGGTTCCTGGTTCCACATTTGATGCAGGGGACACACGTGGAGGAATCTGCATGTGTCGCTCCTCGGTGGCGGGTGGGGATGCAAAGCCCAGCTGTGTCCTAGAAAGCTCGTGGCCCTTGGCCAGCCCATCTTCTGCTCTGCACCTCTCTTTATCCCCCTTGACGTAAGGGTAACCCTAGCGCCTACTCTTGGACAGAGGCCATACTTAGGCCTCCGCTCCCAGTAGCCTAGTCTCCATGGATCCTGCCCATAATCCAGAAGGAGTTGTAAAAGCTGAAAGAAGAGGCAATGAGGCATGAATCTTGACCCTTTGGGTGCCCAGACCTGTCATGATATTTGTTGACTCAAGAGGAATAGATCAAGGTTGTATTTAAATTACTATATATATATATATATATATATATACACACACACACATATATATACACACACACTTAATTATGTTGTCTGAACTGGGCTTTGGGGAAGCTATCGTGCCTAAATTTAGTCCCTGTGTTAGCCTCCTGTCATTCATGGCCACTGCAGAGTGAGGACCACAAAAAGCAAAGGGTCCCCAGAACTGCAAGGTCTTTCGGATTCATGGGCCTGTATGTGCTTTGGAGGTCCCCAGACCTGCTGCCTCTAGAGAGCTGGGGAGACCAGGGCTGGGACTGGGACACGGGCAAACCCAGAAGCACACGCAGAGAAGCCCTGAGATGGCCAGGCCCAGGGAAGCTGTCAGCACATGCCATGTCATGTGAGAGTCACATGGGAGAAAGTCTGGAAAAATCCAGAAAACTTGTGTTTCACTTGCTTTCCCAGCAGCACGTAGAGGCCCAGTCCTAGAACCCACAGCCCTAGTAAGATGCCATCAGGGAAAGAAAATCTAGATAGGTTTTCACTGGAGGAAAATATTTCGAGGGGGAGAAAAAAACCTCTCTTGAGAGGAACTTTCTGAGGAGAACAGAGCATTTTCCAGTTGTCTATGGTTTGAAACCCTGTCTCGAGCCTTAAGATTTTTGACTTGCAGCTCTGGGCCCAGTTCTTCTTGGATTTGATCAACCTTCTTGGTGTGTTCAAAGCCTTGAAACCTGTTCCACGAAACTGAAAGGGGGGGGGGGGCAGGGAAGAAAAGCCTGAGTGGTCTGAGTGAGCCTCTGACGTTATTTCTTCCGTCGGAATAAATTTTGCCTCCAAGTCTGGCAGATTATAAATGAAAGAGCTACATTTTTAGAAGCCGAAAAAAATTTTTAAAGAGAATGAAGTAGAAAACATGAGATAATAAGCCGTCACCAAACTGTCCTCTCTCAAACAAAAAACTATGGTGGGGGGGCTGGTACCCAATGATAATATAATAACTTCACAACTTACTGACCACCGACTCTGGGGCATCTCTTTGGAGTGTAGCTGAAATAAAATCTTAGTCCTTAAAGAATTAAAGAAATTTTAATTTAATCAGAGAATCACAATTAACGAGCCCAAGAAAGACAGAGCGTAACTAAAACACCTTAAAGGGGCGCCTGGGGTGGCTCAGTCGGTTAAGCATCTGACTTCACCTCAGGTCATGATCTCACAGCTCTCGAGGGTTCGAGCCCCGCCTCATCGGGCTCTGTGCTGACAGCTCCCAGCCCGGAGTCTGCTTCGGATTCTGTGTCTCCCTCTCGCTCTGCCCCTCCCCGACTTGTGCCAGCTCTCTCTCTCTCTCTCTCTCTCTCTCTCTCTCTCTCTCTCTCAAAAAATAAATACACGTTTGAAAAAAATTTAAGTGAATAAAATAAAAATAAAACACCTTAAATACTCTGCAAACAGTTGGAGGCGGATGAACATCTTTGAGTGTCTATGTAAGGAATCTCCGACAATATAGAAGAAGAAAGTTAAGAAATATTAACCCAGACTCCTCTGAAGGAGGAAAATAGACCAAATGTTTCTCGACAACCCTCCTGGCTTTATTAGACAGACTGCCCTGGGGCTTGAGCACCGGAGAAGTTGGGAGGGTCCAGGACAGGTGCACTCTGCTTTCAAATCATAATGTGTGAAAATTCAGGTGTAGAAAAAGACAGACTGAGTGAATCTTCACTCAACAGGGAGATTTTGATCTGGAAAGAAGTCCGAAGCGTAGAATCACCTGAAAAACCCTCGAGTGCATTTTGAATATGATCCAATTTACGGAAACATGACAACACGTTCTTCAAACAAAGCCGTCTATTCATGTGCATAGATTACAAATCATGCTTCTGCCTCTGCGCTATCTTTGCAAACGTGTGGCAACCCTGTAAAGGACGATGGCCTTCCTGCTTGTGCGTTTTGGCTTATTTGTGTATAAAGAGCGGATGACCATCTGAATACACTTGGCTTTCATAAATACAAATTTACATATCAAGGATTCACATTTGACCCTGGATTCAGTGATGCCTACCATCGTGGAAGGTCTGTGTCAACTCTGGGAAGGAAGGGCAGCTCCAAAATAAAACGTCTGTCAAATAAAGTATCTATTCCTCTCCGTGTCTTTTCCTCAAAGCAGCCAGGAAGCAAGCCGAGGGATTTGAATGGTCTTCCTTCTAGTCGCTTCTTTTTCTTCTGAAAATAGTTGACGGAAAACCGTAAGCTAAAATAATTGTAAATTCCATAGCTCACCGAGAAGCCATCATTCTCTTTTATTGGCATGGAAAGCCAGCCTGCTGAAGCTCCCAGCAGCGACCTGGAGAATAATTAAAACAGGGAAGTTGCCCGAGGAAAGGCACCTAAGGTTTTGTCCACAAGTGAAGGGAAATGGTGAGGTGAACGATCAACCAACAGCCTCAGTTCCTGCCAACAGTCCCGTTTCTTCACATCCAGACCATTGTCTTTGCTTATCAATGACGGTGCGTGACAAAAAAAATCGATTCCGCCCTGGCTTCCTTCCCCTCTCTGCCTGCAAAAACCCAAGCTTGATATTGCATGATACCTTCGTCCGTCACCTCGTTCCAAAACTTGAAGTTGGAACTAAGCAGAACCCGTTTTTGTTGAATGGTTTCAGCTCCCATGAAGTGAATGCTTAGTTTCCCAGGGGTAGATTTCAGAATGCCAAGAATTCCGCATAATAATGATTCCTTTTTGGTGTTAACACTGAGCAATAAACCTGAAAAGAAGGAACCCAACTATTTTGAAAGCTCAAACATGGTTCAGAAATACAGTTTGCTCAAACTTGGGAATCCAGCATGAAAGGCTAGGGTAGAAGTCTCTGGATAGGGAGCTACGCCCAAGGAGAGGCGGAAAGCCCAGCGTGTCACATGCCCGGGCATGCCCTTCATCAGGTGCCCACCATGACACATGCAAGCCCATCCCACACGTGATGCTGCCTGTGGTGTGTGTGTGTACCACATACGTGAATTCTCCTGTTGTTTTATGTTTTCCACTTCAGATGATATGATACATTTTGGCAACCTTGACTCCTTTTGGGGTGTGAAAAACTGTGGTTCCGGTCGAAGTCACAGGTAGCATAATATGTCATGCTGGTAAAACAGAAGCATGGGCCCTGAGGTAATCTCCTTCAAAAACGCCTGAGGGATGAAAACGTGGCATTTCTTTTACTGGGCATATGGCATTAGTACTCATGAGTAAAATTTAATGCTTTATTTGAAGATGTCAACGGATTCTGAGGCAATGTTTCTCTTTGGCAATTGCTTGCTTATAAAGTAATTCACTGAGAGTCAACAGCCTGTTAGGAAAACGCACTTGGCGTCAGAAACACATACATTAAGGATGAAAAATTAATTCTGCTTCTTTCTGATGCTATCTGACATTCTTATAGCATCGGATCTAACACCCTTCGGGTTTCAATTCCATTTATTCTGACTAATTTTCTAATTTCTAGGGGGAAAAGCACGTTAAACAGGTACAGAGCGACCAGTAGAATTCATTGGTGATGCTTTGTTGAGTTCAATATAAATGGATTGGGGGCTCAGGGTCACATTTCCCTGTAAATCACTACCCATAGTCAAAAAAAAAAAATAGTTTAAAACTTTACGGGCAAAGCAGCTGGAAAAATAACTGAAGACATCTAATATTTACATTTTCTTCTCATGACCAATTAGTATTTAGGATCCAATAATGCTTAAGTCATATTCTTTTGCTAACTACACAGTGTGATTTATGACAAGACATTTTAAACACAGAGAAGATTTTTTCATGGTATTTTTTGGAACATTCTTTAGTTTATTTGTATGATGGTTGGGGTGTGTGTGTGTGTGTGTGTGTGTGTGTGTGTGTGTGTGTTTTGTTCATGTGTTTAGAAAGAAAATGAAAGTCCAAATATAATTTCCAGGTTTTATCTGTGAAAGTAACCTTCTGTGTCATATTAATTCAGTTTAGTATCTTGACACGTTTAAGTGATTTTTTTTTTTTTTTACAGATCAAAGAAGCAACAGTTTTGGCAAACTAACGCCCTCATTAAAACTGAGTTAGCATAGGGTTATACACATCATCAAAAGAAATTTACATTTAAGAGTCAAAGTAGACCACGGAGTGAAGCCAATCCCTTCTTTTCTTGAATCAGAGATGGACACGAGCCAAGCAACAGGAAATCTTGGAACGTGGAATATCTTAAGGGACTTCATAGCCTGTTTTTTGGAATTCTGCATAAGGACAACCGCTCTAAAATACGAGACCCAAAACCAAAAAAGGATTTAGTATTTTCACTGGAACTTGGATCGAACTGACAGATATCTAACCTCTACTTTCAGGCACAAATGGGCAATTTAAAAATAAACTTTCATGAGCCTATTTGCATATGCTAACTTACCCACCCTGTTTTGTGGGAAGCTTTATGTATTCTCAGGGCTCAAAGAACAACAAACAGGATAAAGAAGATTTATCAGATCCTCCTGTCCCTTGGGTCCTGCCTCTCAGCCTTGATTCCCAACCCTTCGGTGATGTCCAGCTGTGATTATTTATGGGACATGGGACATTCTTTTGCTGTTGACTTCTCTGCAAAATCAAGGCTGCTAGCTGATACATTTGAAAATGCTAGATTTTGGACTAACAGGAAGCTGAGGCAAAGGTTCTCTATTGTACTCTCAAGGCTCACAGAGTCCCTGATATATGCTTGGGCCGGCTTAGTGTTACATGCTTTAAAAACTAGTGCTTGCGGGGGGAGGGCCGGGGGATTCAGTCAGTTGAGCGACTAACTCTTGATTTCAGCTCAGGTCATGATCTCAGAGTCATGGTTTGAGCCCCGCATCGGCTCTGCACTGACAGTGTGGAGCCTGCTTGGGATTCTCCCTCTCTCCCTCTCTCTCTCTCGCTGCCCCTCCCCAATTCATGCTCTGTCTTTCGCTCTCAAAATAAATAAACTTAAAAAAAGAAGAAATGGTGCTTCTTTCATCAACTGGCAGTTAAGTTACTGCCACTTACAAGATGCCAATGAACAAGCCTGGGGAATGAACCAAGAGTTCACCATGGTCAAGCTACATTTGAACCATCTTGTGTAGCAAGACTTCAACTTGAGTAGAACTCTTACTAACTATTGGCTACTCAGAGAGATGCAAATTTTATAACCTAGCACCATCTACTTCTTTTTTTTTAATGTTTTATTTATTTATTTATTTATTTATTTATTTATAGAGAAAGCAAGAAAGAGCACACATGAGCAGGGGAAGGGCAGAGAGAGAAGGAGAGAGAGAATCCCAAGTGGACTCCTAGCCATCAGCACAGAGCCCAACACGAGGCTCAATCCATGAACTGCGAGATCACCACCTGAGCCAAAATCAAGAGCGGGACACTCAAACAACTGAGCCACCCAGGTGCCCCCCCCCATCCACTTTTAAAACCTATCTCAGGGCTGATTTAGCCTAGAATTTTACTCCCAATTGCATAACTTTATCTCTGGAATTAGCAGAATATCTCTTCTGCAGCTTTAGTATTTATCCACAAGTATCATATCAGCACCTAAATCACGGTCACGAAAGCATGATTCCTTAGCATGATCAATCCCTCCCAACTCTGGACACTGTCCCCAGTCCTCTAGATATTTTCCATAATGAAATCCCAACTATCTAAGCCCAGGAAGAGAAAAAAAAAATCCTCATCAAAAAACTTTTCAAATAAAATTCCTACACCATTTATTTGTGAATCTTCTATTACATATTAAGTACATTTATGATTGCTAGATGATGCCACCTGAGAAACCAAATCATTCACAGTAGCTGACATAACACATTTAATGACCTGAATACTTCAATGACAAACACAGGCTGAGAGCTATTTTTGCAGTCATTTAATATTTAAGTATTGTTAATTTTCAAGCACAAGCTCTCAATCCTAATGATCCTCCTAAAACAGCCAGCTGCCTCCCATCCTTCTCATCTTGAACTTGAAAGTTTCCTTTCTTTATCCCTAAACTTCATGTAGGACCCATCACCCTAACGTTTTACACTAGGTTCGACCCAACTACTGTATAAGCATCGTCCCATTAAATCTTGCAAATGTCCGTTTTTAAGAAACTCTAATGCTAGCAATGTATGACGAAAAATTATCATAAATAATCCACGTAAAATACTTGCCTGTCAAAATAAGCAGAAAAGGACATTTTGCAGTGCAGGACTCCTGATTTTTCTTGTTTATTCATGTTCTCGCTAATTTGCAAAATTCTGTAATCCACAATGGGTCCCCCTGTCATTAGTGCTAATTAGTGGGATTCTACTGTACTAATAAATCAACATTACCCAAGCACAGTGCGTGGAGATAGGGGTTATGATATATCCCTGCCTATGAATTTTTAAAAATCAGGTAGTGTTCACCACTTGCAGTCCTGATGTGCACTGATAGTTTGATGTGGGTCCCATTCTACAGCTGGATCTCCACGGAGAGAACATGCGCATGTTTCATGATTGCGTACTCATCATAAGTGTCACACACTCGCTCGGGGCAAGGAGGGAAGGTGCTAAGGGCAGGAAGGGACCGGTGGGCTCCTATCTTCCAGCGCATAGAGATAAGTGCTGAGGGATAAACGAACTTGCCCAAAGTCCAATGGGAGCTCAAACTGGCCACCCATGTCAAAGGTATAAACACACAACTCCGCTAAGGAGTTATTTTTCATATGCCCTAAAATGCCCATGACTCTCCTACAGGCACTTTCATTTCCCAGTCTCCCAACCCGTACCTTTACTGGTCCCAGTTCTGCTGACCTTTCGCTCTCCCTGCCCCTTTCGTTGTTTAGCTGCGAACTGTGTCCTTCCTGCTCCTAGAATACTGAGTGTGTGTGCGTGTGTGCGTTTTCTCAGGAGAACGTTCAGTTGATTAAATTAGACTTCATGGTTGGTATGTACCTCCGCTCTTCTAAGGCATTTATCTGACCTTGGGATCCATTTATTGAACAGTATACTTTTCTTTCAACCTCACATCATCATTTAATTACAATAGACAAAAACGGTTTTCTTGGCCCAGTCGGCCCAGTGGAAGGTTATGTGGTCACTGACCCACATCGGTGCGGCTTTTCCTCAGCTCTTTGCACAGCCTAGCTCTCTCGTTGGCCAGTCATGGCCCATAGCCAATCAGTGCAAATGCCTTTGACTGTGCTGCTATTTTCCAGCAAGCGACATTCAACAGTAGCTGTGCAAGACCCGGTATTTCTCGCCTCTTTCCAAGGGGACGGGTGTCGTAGGAAAGTTCTTAGATCACAACAGCAGCACGTCCTCCAATGTCACAGAGATGAGGCAAGAAACCAGTGGGTCTTCCTCTATAGAAAATCTCTCCGAAAAAGAGCAGACAGTTTTTCCTTTGAAATGGGAGGGGAAATTTTCTAGGTGATCTTCCAAGGTGCTTTTAAGTCCCGTTGACTCTTTGATTCCCTCAGCAGTTGCTTTGAATTGTAATTCCTCCCAAATTTTTGTGATCTTGTATCTGAATGTACATTTATATGCACAAATGAATATTCAGTGTGGCTCCGCACAGTACATTGGGAAAAAATTGAGTATAATTTTAGTATCCCCATACTATACAAAGGGTATTCAGAATCTCACTAATAAATACATTGGCATCCTTCACTACTCTGTAATCCAAGATGCAGAAACTGTCTGGTTTTTGTTAAGGCTGGAGGAATTAAAAAAGATTGCAAGATTGCATTTGGGCAAGTATCCTGAAGTTTGGCTGCTTATTCAAATCTTGTGCAAATTTCCGCAGACTGCTGAATTGGTCTGAAGCGAGAGGTTAGCCTGTAAATATTATGGACGTTGACATGTCTTTTCATCTGCTGTTTTTTCTATCAGATTATAAAATAAACTTGAGGTGGTTCAGTTAAGTGAGAAAGTATTGAGAGACACACCCCAAAGCCAAGTAGGAGGAAAGAATGATACAAAGACAGGTTATATTGGGTTTCAAATTAAGCATATCATAGTGGATATGCTAAACATCATATTTTACCAAAGGGGAAATATAATATGTTTTTCCAGCCATTTAGTACTGAGGAAGCCTAGACTGTATTTGCAGAAGGAAGTCTTTGATTTGAGAGAGGTTTTGATTAGTTTTAAGGTCTCCTCTGAAACTTCTAAAATGTGATTTCTATTGGAAATCATGATTGTGTGTGTGCCTGTGTGCGTGCGTGTGCCAGAGTGTGGGGGTTCACTGGGAGGGGGACCCTTTGTATCTCTTCATCATGGGTTTTCGCATATCAATATTCCACTTTATGATGAATATGGGAATAAACTGGAAACAGAAAACTATACAAAAGCGAGAGATTCAGCAAAAAGCACAGACAGCTGGTTGCAGAGATTCGGGACATAATTACAATTAGTAATTGCCATGTTGTTTCTAAACAGGAAGTTCATGGAGAAGATCTTAGGATGCTGTAAGTGTTTTGCCACAAGATTCCTTTCATCGTTTCGAGTTGTGAAAACAGTCATTGAGGGATCGCCTCAGGAAAACCAAAACTGCTCAACGCCTCGCTGAGGAAGACATCACTCCTCCAAATTTCCTGCAGAAGGGAGCAAAGAGAAAAGTATTGCAAACAGCAAATGTGTGCACAAGCGCGCACAGGAGCCCAAATTTCCAAAAATGTGAATGGTTTGAGTTTCCTACGAGGGCTCATCATTTGCAACCCTTATAGGGAACAGATTGCGCCCTAGATGCCATTTGGCCGGGGTTAAATTGACCCCGGTTGTGTTACCAGCACAAGTAAATCCTTCCATGCACAGACCAGCTCCTACAACAAAGAGTTATCTGGCCAGAAAAGTCAGGAATGCCAAATTTGACAACCCCTGAACCGGGACACTTGCCAGTGCCTGGCACTATATTTCTCAAGTGTCAAGAGTCTAAAAGTCTATCACCTGGACACTCAAAGATAATGCTCTAAATGTCTAGCCAGTGCGAGACCCTCGTGGGTAACTGATTGCTCCTTACAGTAGGGTGCAGCTGGATAGAAATTTGCCCGAGGCACAAATCCCTTTTGTCTCTCCCTATTTATCATCATCATCATTACTTTTTTACTTTGGTTAGCAGATGTTTCTTTAGTGCTCTGACATCCTTTTTAATTTGCACATTTATTAATTTGGCTGGCGGAGAGCAGAGCGCTTTACCTGCCGAATCCTCCCTGTACCTTGGGGCTGGTGGTGTCACGCATAAAGAGTTGCCCTAGCCCACCATCGGGCACCGGGAAGCATTTTTAACTGCAGCATCTTTAAGTGGGATCATTGGGTGACCAGTGCAATTTTGGCTTTTCTCCTATCTCACACTTCAGATGAAAGGGGCTGATTGCCCCCAAGTCCATTTACTCATCCACTCTAGGGGGAATTGTTTGGATTCTAACATGTAACCCTCACAACATCCCATTTATAGCTGTGACAAAGAAGTAAGCAATTAATCAGACATCCCTGCTAACAATACTGACCTGCCAGCATTCAAATGCTTTAATTAAAATCACAGCACAATATATGCCAGGGGTAACAGCCTAGCAATGTCTCCACAAGACAGGAAGCTGCTCTCCTTACCAGCCCTGAAGCAAACATATATTACGGGCACCCCTGAGAAGGAAAGAAGGTCTCCAGGGATGGCTTGTGTGTGTGACTGCTCACCTACCAAAGCAGATTATGCCCATATCATGCTCATTCAGATGCTTTAACATAAAAAGACGCACCCAATGGAGAGGGTTTTCTCCCTCCTTTTCTTCCTTTCTTCCTTCCTCCCTCCCTCCCTTCCTTCCTCCCTTCCTTCCTTCCTTCCTTCTCTCCTTCCTTCCTTCCTTCCTTCCCTCCCCTTCCTTCCTTCTTCTCTCTCCTCTGTCTTTCTTTTTCTTTCTCTCTCCTTCTTTTTATTTTTTTTTTTTGAGGGGAAAGGGCATGCTTACGCAGATGAGGAGGAAGCCATATTACACGAAGCACTGTGAAGCTAAATTCACCTCTGCAGCTTCAAAAATAAAATGTCAATGCAACTTGGAGATTTGAAAATTTTAAATATCAGTAAGCACAGGAAAAGATTCTTTTCTTCCAACGTTAGCTCACCCTTGTGACAGGTTTTAGCCTTTTGATATTCATGCATGCTCCCCAATTGTTCTGCCTTTCTCGTACACAGGAATACCAAGATTTTAAAATCACAAGGGCACAGTGCATTTAGAGATAAGTGATTCGGGAAGAATTCGGAAAGATTGTCATCCGCTTATTTTTTTATTATAGTTATACTTAGTTTTTCCCAAGGTAATGTGTAATTTCATTGAAACACATCAATCACCATTCTTTGAAATATACACAAAACCCATTGTTTTCTCCTGGAGTTACACCCACTTCCACATTTAATAATTGCCTCCATTGTTTATATTTTAACCGTTAATGTGGACACATTAACAGGTAATATATAACATGGGTTAATTACTTTTCAACTTATGCCAAGCTAGCTTAAAATGCCTCTAAACTCCTCACGCCCTGTGGTCAGTGTCTTACCTTTTGAGTTAGGTGTTATTTTCTCTGGGGCCTCTCGCTAAAATGCCCTGACACGGCCTTCATGCAACGGATTTTTAAAGGGTTGGTCTTATTTGTAAACGTTCCCCTGGAGCCTCTGTCTAACACGGTTACTATTGCTCTCCCTGTCACTCAGTATTTCCAGCTGATGTTCCAACTCCGCGTGCCTCTTTCTGCAGTTCCAAATCCTGAACGCCGTTATTTGTGGGTCTCCCCCAAGCTGCCCTCAAAACTTGTGACCTTTGTGGATTCGACTGGAAAGTGCTTTCCGAGCTTATCTTCCCTTCCACATGTGGCTCATAAGCGTTCGGGGCATTTGTGGGAAGTTGCCTGCGTCCCCCAGCGCCTCGGGAGGGACCTCTTCCCCAGCTGCCTTCCCCTCGCTGGGGTCTGGGTCCCCCATTACTTCCTGAAGCCGGCCTCCGTCTCACTTTGTTTATGCACGCTTCCCCCAGGACACTGCATATGGTGAACTTCCTTCTCCACTCAGCAGCCCATTACACCCTCTCTTTTTCATATCCTGCCCCCTTTCAAGTGTGTATCCTTTTTCCTTTGAAGGACACTGATACTTCCCACAATGGTTTTCAAGTTGAAATATGAAGCTTAAAACTTTCCTTCATTTTCCTCCCCCTCCCCCTTCTGTACTTCCCTTCTGTGTTTATTAAAATAATATCTCTCCTCTCTCCCTCTTTCTCTCTCTCTGTCTCTCTCTGTCTCACACACACACACACACACACACGTGCACGCGCGCGCGCGCGCACACACACACACACACACACACATCCACAACTCCTGAGCCGAGCTCAAGTACAAAGAGAATGACCATCGACTTTTCATCCCATCTGCCTAATTATCAGGTAAGACAATGAACAATCTCAACAGAGAGGAAGGACACAGGTGTGGTTGGCAGTAGCCAAATACAATTTCATTCTTTTAAAAGGAAGTCAAAATATCATAAAGACTGTTTGACACAGGGAAATCATTTCTTAATCCAAAGTTCGCTTTTTCCCCCCATCCCCTTCATTTTTTTTCCTCCTCATCCTCTTTGACCTGGTCTGTTTCCTAAAATGTTACCTGGAGAGTATTAGTCATGAGTCTTCAGAGAAATAGAACCAACAGTGCATACGTAGGGAGAAAGAGATTTTAAGGAATTGGCTCATGAGATTGTGGAGGCTGGCAGTCTGGAGACCCAGGGGAGTCCCAATCCAAAGAAAATTTGCTGGCAGGGTTCCTGCTCTCTCAGGGGAAGTCAGACTTTGTTCTGTTAAGGCCTTCCACTGATGTGATGAGGCCCACCGACTCTAATGCCTAAGTAAAATAGGCTTTACTCAAGGTCCACTGATTTCAATGTTAATCTCATCCATAAAAAAATAACATCACAGAAACATCCTGAATAATGTTTGGCCAAGTATCTGGATATGATGGCCCAGCCATATGAACACATAAAATTAACTGTGGGGATTCCCAAACCCATGTTCTATGGAACCCTAGTTCCTTAGATTAGACACTGGACTGAACAGATTTCTCTCCCAGGTATTCCGTTTTATTATTAAAAGGCGGAAAATGAATGTTAATTTGATGAGCACCTTCTGGATGTCAGCTGCCCAGCATTCATTATCTCATTCAATTCTTAGAGCAATGTTATAAAACAGGTATCATTATCCGAGTTCTTGATATGACTAACCTCTTAAAGAAAATAATATATTAATTAGAACTACCACTGTCTTCCAACCTCACACTTTACGAAAAAACAGTGAGTCCAACTCCATTAAAGTCTTTGCCGTTAGACAAGCCACTTTTGAATCATCTAAATCAGTATGGCTGTGCACATCACCTCTTATTTACTTCCAGTTTGGCTGAGCTACAGAATCTTTGATCCATTATCCCAATCCACAGAATATTAGAACAGTTGTTTATCTAGCCCACGGAAGTAGCTTTGTCTTAGATTTTGTGAATTATCATTTGAAAGTTCATAAGCTAATAAGGTGATAATAGAAAGATCTTCGCTTACCTCTCCAACTATCAAAAGCCAGAACTAACCGAAGCATTTCCAGGCTGTAAAGTTTTCCCCAAAGGTACTTGGTCGGAAAAAAAAAAAAAAAAAAAAAGTGATTGACAGACATCTAGTGGAAAAAAACAAAAGAAAGTCTAGCAAAGAGTGAAATAGAAGGCAACTGCCTGGGTTTTTTTTTTGGGGGGGGGGGTGCTTAGAGTGATAATTTGGTGTTGATGGGGAAGAAAGAGTGATTCTGCCTTATATTCGGGCACACATGGTAACAGATTTGATCAAAGTCACATAGCAGCTTAGCTGCTGCTGGGTCAACACACCCTTTAGCCTGGAGGGTCACCAGAGGAAAGCAATGCCTAGAGTTTTCATGGCAGGAGCTGGGGGGGCCAGAAGAAAAACAAGAGAAACTGATGGTGAGGAAAAGGACAAGAGGAGAATAGTAGCAAAGCCCCCTAATGCTGAGGAGACTAGGTGAGAAACTCCAAAGTCAAGGGCATCTCT
Source organism: Prionailurus bengalensis (assembly GCF_016509475.1). Classification (NCBI taxonomy): domain Eukaryota; kingdom Metazoa; phylum Chordata; class Mammalia; order Carnivora; family Felidae; genus Prionailurus; species Prionailurus bengalensis. The sequence continues at coordinate 55,788,353 of NC_057354.1, read as the reverse complement.
GCCGTGTTAAATTCTCAAGAGCAGGGTTCCACAAACTAGGGCCCGAAGTCAAACCTGGCTCGCTGCTCATTTTTGTAAATAAAGTTTTATTGGCATACAGCCATGCCCATTCACTCATGTTCTGTCTACGGCGGTTTCCCCTACAACCACATAGCTGAGTGGTTATCATGGAGGTCATGTAACTCTTAAAGCCTAGGTACCTACCATATGGCTTTTGACAGAAAGGTCTTCCAGCCCCTGGCTAATGCAAAGCCAACACACTAAGGTTGCCCATCTTCATGGACAAGTTCCACACCCTCTGCTATGGCCTTTGTGGCAGACCCTTATAAAAACAGCCCACGTGCATTCCGCGGTGATTTTTTTTTTTTTAAGACACCCTATCAACTTGTGTGGAACAGTTCGTGCTTCCCCTGATCTTAACCAGTTGACTACAAAGAAAATTCATTTGTTTTGTGCGATTTTCTGGGTAGTTTTACCGGGCTCGCGCAGGCCTCCTCGGCCAACTGCAGGGAGCCAAAGGCTGTGTCAGCGGGAGAGCCAGGCCTCTCCTCACGGTGGCCCCATCCCGGGCTTCGTCCTGCAGCTGCTTCAGGGCAGACTCTGGGTTTGCATTCACCAAGTTTCTACGTGCTCCACATCGGCCAATGTCCCAAACAAGCCACCTGGCCAAGGGCCGAGGCACCGCGGAAGCAACCTCGCCCCTGCCTCCCCATGGCAGCCATTTCCAGCGCACCACGGTTGTTCAGGATGGGGCTTTAGCAGAGGACGGTTTTGTGTTTCTCCATCGGTGTTAGTTCTTGTTTCGGCTGCACCCCGGCCATTTTTGAGGCGCAGGAATGTTCTCCTGTGCCCCACCCTATGAACGGGTGTGACTACTGGACTGTTAACGGTCCTCCTCTTTCAGCTTTGTAGGAAAGCTCATTAACCTGCCCAGGATGGTGGCCAAGAGAGGGTGGAGAAGGACGTCAAACCCAGCAGCCATGCTCCAGCGCCCATCCTACCCCTACCGCAGCCTCCGCAGTGAGTTATGGCCAACGGAGTCCGAGCGAGTTTGGCATTCGCTTCTTTGCCTGGGAGAGCATTGGCCACGCAGCAGCGCTGGTGGCAAGCCCTGGAATCCAGGACGGCGGTGAGTGTGCTGGCCCGAACGGAACTCAGCACAAAGCCAGGCCACCTTCCCCCCTCTGCCTGTCAGGACCACAACTAGGCCACTCAACAGCCTGGGACTTACTTTTCTTGCCGGCACTCACAGGATGCCAAAGTCTTCTGAGAAGGGTCTCATGGGTATGCACGAAATTGGAAATTAACTAGGGGCGCCCGGGTGGCTCGGTGGCTCAGTCGGTTAGGCGTCCGACTTCAGCACAGGTCATGATCTCACAGTTTGTGAGTTCGAGCCCCGCGTCGGGCTCTGTGCTGACAGCTCGGAGCCTGGAGCCTACTTCGGATTCTGTGTCTTCCCCTCTCTCTCTGCCCCTCCCCTGCTCACGCTCTGTCTCTCTTCTCAAAAATAAATAATAAACATTAAAATTTTTTTTTAAAAAAAATAATAATAAATTAAAAAAATTTTTAATTGGAAATTAACGCCAATCTAGTTTCCTCTCAGAGAATGGGACCTCTCCAGGCCCAATACCAGTTAGCACTAGTCTCTATTTGCTCTGGACTTTCCCCATTTGGGAGGGTCCACAAAGCCCTAGGAAGTCTCCCCGGGGAATGCCTTGTCCTGGGCAAATCAGGATGGTTGGTCACCATGGTTACTGGACTAGTCTTCTCTCTGCTTAGGAATCTCAGAAAACATCCGGTCCCTGGCTGAACAAGTGATGGAATGATAAAAGATCTCCTTGATTTTTTAAAACAATTTTTAATATGCATTTATTTTTGAGAGAGAGAGAGAGAGAGACAGAGACAGAGACAGAGACAGAGAGAGAGTGAGCCAGAGAGGGTCAGAGAGAGGGAAACACAGAATCTGAAGCAGGCTCCAGGTTCCCAGCTGTCAGCACAGAGCCCGATGCGGGGCTCGAACTCACAGACTGTGAGATCGTGACCTGAGCCGAAGTCGGACGTCCAACCGACTGAGCCACCCAGGCATCCCAAAGATCTCCTTGATTGATTTTTGTTCACTCTATCTTCAGAGCCGAATACATAGCATTTGGCATCAAATAAGGGCTCGAAAACTACCTGGTGAAGGGCGCCTGGTTGGCTCAGTTGGTTAAGCGTACTACTTCTGTTCAGGTTATGATCTTGAGGTTCAAGAGTTCAAGCCCCACGTCGGGCTTTCTGTTGTCAGTACGGAGCCTGCTTTGGATCCTCTGTCTCCCTCTCTCCCTGCCTCTACCCAGCTCATGTTCACACTCTCTCTCTCTCAAAAATAAATAATCATTAAAAAAAAAAAAAACCTACCTGTTGAATATATGAGCATGTAAATGCGTGATTACATGATTCTAGCTCAGAGGAGGTAGCCCTTGCTTCCTGCTACCCCAGAGCATGGGTGACACCATGGAAACCCAGGAACTTGACACAGCATTTGCCCCAGAATGTGCACCAAAGAAACTTTGCATCCGGTTCCTTCTAAAACAAGGAGGACTGGACAAAGTGACTAGTTGATTCAAATAATTCAAGTTTCACTCAAATAAACAAAGTTTATTAGAATCACATAAAGTCCTCTTGAACTTCTATTTGGCGAAATTCTCAGCCAACACTTTTATGAACCCAGAAAAATCATGCTTTGTACAATGGAACCACCTTAACTTAAACTTTGTGAATTTTTACACTTCAGGGAAATGCTTCATCAGGGAGCAGCTATTTTAGTCTCGGTTAAAGCTATGAATAAGCCAAAGAGATTCTTAGCTGGAGGTGAAGGCAAGGGTTATGGACTGAATGTTTGTGCCCCCTAAATTCATCTATGGAAGCTCAAATCTCCAATACAATGGTATCAGGAGGCAGGGATTTGGGAGGTGACTAGGTCCCAGAGTGGGGGCCTCAAAAATGGAATTAGTGCCATTAACACCATCAGGGAAGAGATAGATAGAGATAGAAGAGATAGAGAGAGAAGAGATAGAGAGAGATAATCTCCTCTCCCCTATTTGAGGAGACAGCAAGAAGGTGGCTGTCTGCCAACCAAGAGGAGGACTCCCATTAGCAGCTAAATAGTCTGGCACCTTGACCTTGGACTTCTTAGCTTCCAGAACTGTGAGAAATAAGTCTCTGTTGTTTACACCACCCACTGTATGGTATTCTTTGGCAGCCTGAGCCGACTGAGACAGGCAGTATAATCCAGTAGTAAAAAGTAAGCATCCTGAAGTAGAGAAAATTGTCATTGAACTCTGGCTTTGCCACATTCTGGCTGTGGGACCTTGGGCATAGCATCTGACTTCTCTAAGCCCTTGTTTGCTCACTTACAAATGAACTTGGCACTTCCCCGTCGTTTGGAGCTGTAGTGACAATTCAGCATGATGATGCCTGAGGATAGTCCAGAACATTCCAGGATATTCCAGTGAGCCTGAGGAGAGTCCAGAAACAATTATCCGTAGCCCTACTTTTGCTCCCAGAAGTTACCGAGTTTGCACGGGATGCTATCTGCTCGCTCACCTAATACTGGAAGTACTCACCTCGACACCCAGTGAGTGCTCCATTAGGCACCGTGGTTCAAGGTACTAAAATTTTCCCAAACTTTAACACGCTATTAATGGTCGCATGGGACCATCTATGTGCCAGGAGCTGTTTAAGGTGTTTTACATGGTATTGACTTCTCCACATCCTCACACAAAGGCACTTCCGCCGTCACCCCCATTTTATGGGTGGGGAAACTGAGGCACGGAAGGTCACCCAGGAAGTCAGCGGCAAAGCTAGGCTTGGAACACAGCCAGTCCGCCTCCAGAGTCTGTGCTTTGACTCTCCTGAGTCCATTCACCATGTAAGTCTTGTTGTGTCCAGGATTGGGAAAACATAAAATAGGAGACTTTTCTATATAAAAGAGCTTTTGGGGCGCCTGGGTGGCTCAGTCGGTTAAGCATCCAACGGCGGCTCAGGCGGTGATCTCACGGTTCATGAGTTCCAGCCCCGCGTCGGGCTCTGTGCTGACAGCTCAGAGCCTGGAGCCTGCTTCGGATTCTGTGTCTTCCATTCTCTCTCTCTGACTCTCCCCCACTCATGTTCTCTCTCTCTCTCTCTCAAGAATAAATAAACATTTAAAAAATTTAAAAAAAAAAAGAAAGAAAAGAGCTTTTGTGGCCCTCAAACTATCTGACACCACTGTGACCTCTCAGAGTCTTTTTTTTTTTTTTTTTTTTTTTTTTTTTTACTTCTTTTCAAGCACTCACCTATGTTCCAAGATAGTTGAGGTTCTGGAGAGATAGTCTGATTGGCTGGAAAAAATGAGTAATTCGCCCTCTTGAAAATCAGCATATTTTACCCAAGGGAGGTTTCAGAATATCTTACCTCTCTATAAGGCTGATCGTTTTTCTCGTAACTACCTGGGTTTTTTTTTTTTTTTTTTCAATCACACCTAGAGAAGACACGAGCTCCACTCTAAGATAATAGGAATGGCTCAGATTCTACTCTCATTAATATAATGATTCCATAACACAATGACAGATAAAAGAACTTTCTTTTTATTCTACTCAAGGCTGGTTTTACATAAAAATAGACCATAACTCAGAGTCTGTAATGTCTATGGAAAGGTTATACTCGTTACCATCCAAATAGGCTGAGCTAATAAAAATTATATTTGTTACAATCCAAATAGATTAACCGGCCTTAAGGGCTTAGCTATGTATTACACTTTTCAATTTTCTTATAATTAAATTAACATAAAATAGTCTTCACAAATAAATGGCTGTTTCAGAAATAGTTAAGCTCTGTTTAACAAAAATAGCCATTCTATTGACATGTACAGGCACTCAGGTAGATCTGGAAAGCGGAAAGAGGCACTTCTCTGTAGAGTGGACTCGTGGTCGAGACATTAGCAGAAAGATCTCTCTCATTTGTCCTGCTGAGACCACGGGCACCCCAGCTAGTGGCACAGTACAAAGCCAGGACCAACGTCACGGGCACCACCCACCTGCTCTTGCCGGGTTCTCCCAGCCATCAGCCAGTGGGCACGACGGGTGGGACCGAGAGCTGCACCTGGGTTTTGTGCCAGTCTTGCAGCTTATTAATAAAGGTTCTGCTGCCATTTTCTTGGCTTGTCTTCCCCTTTCTTCTCCAGAAGCCTGAACCTCTAGATATTTGCCTTCTGGCTAGAAATCCTGCTCAAATATTGCTTCTATTTGTAAAATCCATTATCCTGGACTTTTCCCTTTTTTGTTCAGGTGCCATTTTATGACTCTCTCCCAGGAGTGCTCACCTCATCGAATAAACAATGATGATTGAAGCCCTTCGGCTGAAAAAGTCTTGAACAGAAGAGTTGTGGCCCCTGAACTGGTTGAAGTTCTTGAGTGTCAGGAGCTGTGCAAAGCTAATTAATTTCAGGCCCGCCTTTTGTTTTCTTCTACAAATGCCCTCAGAAGTGATAAAGAAACGGAACAAGTTGTGGAGCTTTTGCCATTGGAAGCAATTGGCAGCCTAAGTTTTCTCAGTTCTAGAAGTCAAAAGGGAGCTGACACAAGGAAAAGAGATGGGATCCCTCTTCGCACTGGCCGTGGGCTCAGGTGCCAGGGTGGGTGTTAGGCTCCACACCTTTACGTGCTTCATCCCATTCAATCCACACACCTTCCTGAGTACTGGGGAAACCTTCCCAGTTGAGCAACGGGGAAAGAGAGGCTTGCAGAGCTAACGTGAGTCAGAGCAAGTTTCGCCAACCCAGAAAATGGTGAGACCCCGGGTATGGGTCTGGAAAAGCCCTGAGCTGGAGTATTACCAAAAGCTTGAAGCCGAGTGGCCACCAACAGTCAAATCTGTGTGCAGGGGCTCTGGTGGGACTCTGAACTTGACAGGATGGTCAGGCGCCATCAACCATGAGTGCCCTCCTTTGAGCCCGGTGGTTGGACTGCAACAGTGAAAGACAATCAAATAAAACTCTATGATGATATGACATAAACACTCACACCAGCAGCACCCCCCTCCTTGAATATTATTGTGATTAACTCCTTGAAAGTAAATAAAACTTGGGAGATATCTTGAGCATATCCGGGCAGATGGTGCAGGCTCTTGAAATCTCTGCATGCCCCCTGCTGCTGCCTACCTTTGGGGTGACTTAATCCTCACGAGCGCCTCCACGAAAGGGTGCGCAAGAAAGATAGAAATGAGGCTCAAATGAGTCACTTGTGCGGCACATCGGCAGCTTTTGTTGGAGGCGTGATGAGGAAAGAGGTCAAAGGTAATGGTGTAATAAGAAAAACAAATGATCTGTGGAGCTCATCTATTTATGGCACCCCATCCCCATCATCGCGGATGAGCAAAACCCGGCCATACACTTACGAAGATTAAAAACACTTTAATTCAAGGTACTCCAGCAAGGTGAGTAGGTGAGAAACACTGTGATTTACATTTTATAGCTCTCCTCCACCTTCAGCGTGTGTGGTAGTGAGGGTGTTCATCCTTGTCTTCCAAGTGCCTGGCACGAAGTAGATGCTCAACAAAAGGTATTTGGAAAGCCCCAGTCACCTATCACATTCTGCCCTGGTTTTCAAAGTTGGCTGCGTGTCACAATCAGCTGGGGAGCACTGAGAAATGCTGAGGCCTGGGTCCTGATGGGGTTCAGGAAACACCACCCCCCAAATATGGCACCTCGACATGTGAACATTTTTCCGCAACGGTTGACTCTTTATGGAAACTACCATAAAAATGCTTAGGTTGAACTGTTTTTTGTGTCTTCCTTTCCTTGGGAAGCCTCTCATATCATGTAAAACTTACACTAAATAAATGTGTGTGCTTTTCTCACATTCTTCTGTTTCTGTCAATTCCAGTGGTAGACACAACCAGGAACCCTAAGAGGGTGGAGGAAAACTCTTTCCTCTCCTACAGTCCATCATCAACCGATTCTGAATTAATCCGTGTCGGGTTGGGCCTGGGCACGGGGATCTTTCAAAGGGTCTCCAGGAGACCCTAACGTGCAGCAAAGTTCAAGAGTGACATGAATCATCTGGGTGCCTGGAAGGCAGCTGTGACAGGAGTCAAGTGGGGCTCATACAAGGCTATGTGCCTGATAACCTCACCAAGTCAGGAGATGAGGATCAGGAAAGGAGACCCAACTGACAAGGCAGTGAGTGGGCGAGATGGAAGGAAGGAAGGAAGGAAGGAAGGAAGGAAGGAAGGAAGGAAAGAAGGAAGGAAGGAAGGAAGGAAGGAAGGAAGGAAGGAAGGAAGCCTGGGACACTGAGACAAGAAGTGAATGGGATGCAACCTGGTTCAGAGCCCGAATGCCTAGTTTTGAGCTATTTCTGATAGACACCAACACAGAGAACAAATACTTGTGTCATTTGTGCGCTTCCTAAACAACCAGTTCAGAGGCCCCACACTGGACAATTGAAGTGGGTTCGCAGAAAACGTGCGGCTTTAAAGACCAAGTAGGCTCCAATTCCAGCTCTGCTCTGTCACCCTCAGAGCCCCACTGACTCAGGGGTATGTTGGCGGACTCCTGTCAGCCTCTCAGGTTGTGGACTGAATGTTGTGTCTCCTCAAAATTGATATGTGGAAACTGCATCCCCCAGCGGGATGGTGTTTAGAGATGGGGCCTTTGGGAGATATAAGGTCATAAAAGCGGAGCCCTCGTGTTGGGATTACTGGCCTTTATAAGTGGCTTTCTTATAGAAGAGGACCCCTCTCCCTCCCTTTCCCCCTCTCCTCTCCTTCTCCCCTTTCCTCCCCGCTCCCTCTCTCTCTCTCCATGTTCACACATTGAGGGGAGGCCGTAGGAAGACCTACCGAGAAGTCAGCCACCTGCAACTGGGGAAGAGAGCCCTCCTCAGGCAGGAGCCGAATCAGCTGGCACCTTGATCCTGGACTTGAAGCTTCCAGAACTTCCAGAAGTGAATGCCTGCTGTTTAAGCCCCCCAACGTGCGCACTCTGTGATGCCAGCCTGAGCAGACTAAGACAGGGGTGGGGGGTCTACAGGGGGAGTAGGCACACGGTGGGCACCCCGCCCAGGCAGCCTGGCCCGATACATACACGCAGTATTTGCACGTGGGTATATACCTTTGCACACGCACCACCTTCCAAGCTCGTGCTGTCACAAAAAGTCTGAGAGGCCGTTTTGAGGCCACCCTTGCCAAAAACCACTTCCTTTGTCCACACACATCAGGCCAGTGGAAAAAGGCCTTCAAGCAGGGTCTCAGAGAGAGAAAGAATTGTGTCAAGGGTGAGGAGGAGTGGTTCCTCAGAGTCCCTGCCTTAGTTTGCTCCAGCTGCTACAACAGAAACATCAAAAACTGAGGGTCTTATTGCCAACCTATTGCCGAGATTTCTGGAGGCTGGGACATCCAAGATCATGGTGCGGTTAGACTCAGTGTCTGGTGAGAGCCAGCTTCCTAGGTCACGGACGGCCCTCTTCTCCCTGAGTCCTCACATGATGGGAGGACTCCCCCTAGGTCTCTGGGGTCCCTTTTATAAGGACGCTAATCCCATTCATGATGGCGCCTCCCTCATGACCTAATCACTTCCCCAAGGCCCTACCGTCACATTGGGGATTAGGTCTCAACATACGAATTTTAGGGGAACACTGACATTCAGACCATAGCAGCCTTCAACAAAGCAGAACTTCCCCACCCCACCCCTCGTGGTGGCCGTCAGCCTCACACTCCCACAGCATGAGACAGCAAGGCCCCTAGAAGCCCCCAGCAGCTTCCAGCGGCACCTGCTGGGAGCCCTTCCTTCCTGCCATCCACTTTTCCCTGCCCCCCTCTTCTGCCACTTGCTGCTTGCCGTGTGGTCCTTTCGGCACAAGCTGGGCTGACTGACATCTCCCCGGCCTAAAGTGTATCAGTTCATCCCACTGACCAAAAACTAAATGGCTCATGCTTCCCCCTCCCCGCCCTCCCCCGGCGCTTTCTTTTTGAAACGTATTTTTCACCGGAGCGCAAATTCTCGGTTTCACCAGAGCCGAAGGCCTCTGGGGAACACAGCATTTTCTTTTTAATTTTTTTTAACGTTTTATTTATTTTTGAGACAGGGAGAGACAGAGCATGAATAGGGGAGGGTCAGAGAGAGGGAGACACAGAATCTGAAACAGGCTCCAGGCTCTGAGCTGTTAGCACAGAGCCCGACGTGGGGCTCGAACTCACCGACCGAGAGATCATGACCTGAGCCGAAGTCGGACGCTTAACGGACTGAGCCACCCAGGTGCCCCTGGGGAACACAGCATTTAAAGGTTTCTTCTCGGGGCACCTGGGTGGCGCAGTCGGTTAAGCGTCCGACTTCAGCCAGGTCACGATCTCGAGGTCCGGGAGTTCGAGCCCCGCGTCAGGCTCTGGGCTGATGGCTCGGAGCCTGGAGCCTGTTTCCGATCCTGTGTCTCCCTCTCTCTCTGCCCCTCCCCCGTTCATGCTCTGTCTCTCTCTGTCCCAAAAATAAATAAAAAACGTTGGGAAAAAAAAATTTTTTTAAAAATAAAGGTTTCTTCTCATCCCCAGAGCAGATTTCGATACGTCCAATCCCATCGTCTTCAGGGAGAATGACTGCCTTCCCAGACCCACTCCCGACATGAAATTAGGCCACGCTTAAAACAAACAGCGGCACAGACAGCGTGGGAGGACGACACTGGCCTACATATAAGAAACACGCGGGGCTTTCTATTTTCGATCCCAGAGCAGAATGAAATTCCTCCCCGCACACCTATGACACTTGTCCTAAGAATACTTGGCAAAGATCGATTGTCAGAGTAAAAAGAAAAAGGGCCCTTGAGATGATGTAGCCCAGGGATTATTAAATAGGGGTGCGTATCAAAGGGGTGCCGCTCATCAAAACCCTGAAGAGGGTTCCCCAAGGCAACCAGGGAACCTGATTCTCTAACGTGAGCTGAATTGTAAAGGAATGAAAACATTGCCTGTTGATTCGGCGTTTTGCCATCATCCCTGTCTGGATGGACAGGGAGAGGAGGCTCTTTTTATCCTCGTGGCCCTCTGACAGGCAGGACAACGCTAGGCCACCCTCTCTCGCTTTGGCCCGTGAAGTTTTCTACCCCCTCACCATCTCTGCTGAAGGCAGGGAGGTAGAAAGTGGGGAACTGGTGGGGAGAACGAAGGAGAGCCCACGGAGTGGAAATATTTGAACTTCTCTCCCTTTTTCTTGAGAAGAGGGCCCTGTCACGTTTCCTCTCCTGCCCCTTCAATGGCCCATTCATATCATCTCTTTGCTTCATTTGCCTTTCTCATCGTATAGATTTTTCTTTTTTCTCCTTTGCTCCTTCTTTGGGTCCCCTTTGCCTCTCACCTCCCTTCCCATCCCCCTACTCAAATCCTCCCGGATAAAAATGACGATGACTTTACCGGCCGTCTCTCCCTCGCCGTTCATGACGCGGGATGGAGGGGACACACACACGGAGGCGGCTTCGTCCCGAGCTCCCCTCCGTGCCACGCCACGAAGTGTGGCTCGGTGACCCTCAAACCTCTGAGAACCTGCAAGAGTCACCTGGGAAAGCTTGTCAAAATGCAGATTCCCAGGCCTTCCCCGGCAGAAGTTAATTCAGCGAGCGTGGCCCCCAAACTTTAAAGCGGAGCATGAAATGACCGTAGGGCAGGTCGGCCCAGGAATGTACATTGAGAAGGCCGGTGTGGTTAAGGGGCTTTCAGATCCCTGTTTCAGACCTCGGTACAAAACACTCAACTCCCCGCCCCGCACTCAACGTGTCCCCTGTGACGAGATGGGGATTGTGTCACAGGCACTGCCTCGGGGTGTGCTGGGGACAGATGAGCTCCGCAGGTCAGGGTCAGAGCCCCAGGTGTGCACCGAACTCCTAGCAATGCCATGGGCACCTTCATTCTCACCTTACCTCTTCTACACGTGCTCTCAAAACTGGCAGGTGCTTCGGCCAAGTGCCGTTTTAAGAGAAAATGAAACTCCTGTAGCAATCCGGCTTTTGCCTGAACCTCAACGGTCTCCCACACACCTCTGAGTCCTGAACCTCCGAAACTTTAGACGAAGGAAACAGCTCCCTTTGGGTCCCAGGCCTCGGTCATCCCTGTCTCCAGCAACCGGATGTGTGGCAAGAGTCATCTCAGGAGGAGAGAACACGTTTGAATTCCCCTTCTCGTCACCACTGGGGAAAGAATAGATTCCTACACGAAACGTCCCCACCTCATCTAGCCAAACCAGTCCCAGATTGCCGTGCTCATCCCGTCGCATCCAAGTCCCTTCCCACCGTACATCGGGCAACTGCAGGGTCCTGACGCCACAGAGGCAGGCTGGTGACCCTGCTCCCCCCACCCCGCTTCCTCCCCTTCAGAATCCACACTGCTGCTCAGGTGTGATGCGGGCTGGAGGCCTCCTGCAAAGGTGATCGTTACTATCACTGGCCTTTTTCTGGATTTGTTTGTTTTTCACGTTCTATACTTTTTTTTTTCATTTTCATGTACATCTCATGCCCTCGGTCCGGCATCCTCTCCGACGACAAAGAGCGTCTTCAGCATCCCTGAATCCCCACTCTTCATCCAAAGTGTGATGGGCATTGGGTCTTTGGTGACACGTAAACAAGCCTTGAACTTCAGATTTCTTCGTGTAAAAAAAATATGAGAAAAGCGTGGCAGAGACACCTACACATTGAATAAGGACATCTGATACATAAAGCAAAGACGTAGGACCTTCCCTTTCAAACACCACATCTCTTTCTCCCCCAGCTAGTGCAAGGGTTCCTTTTTTACCAAGTGCGGATTTGATGGTTCCTCAGTTTAGCAGGGTCAATCGTGTCCTCTGCTCCAGGAGAAGGGATGTGGAAACAAGTTCTCAGATTTATTTAGGCCTACTGTGTCCCTGTAATGTAAAATTGCATATTGCTTGACCCCTAGTGGGGAGCCGACAGATATTTCTAAAAGGAATAACAATGCATTTTTTGGCATTGTGTTAGTGCCATTTTGACCTACAATCATTGCATGTGTTGCTTGGGAAGCTTTATAATTGGGGAGGGGGCAGTTGCTTTGTACCCACTTTTATATATTGTTTCAAAATGTAAATCATTTGCACGTATATTTCTACAATACAGCCACTCTTCTTTTTTTTTTTTTTTAAACTTTTTTTTTTCAACGTTTATTTATTTTTGGGACAGAGAGAGACAGAGCATGAACAGGGGAGGGGCAGAGAGAGAGGGAGACACAGAATCGGAAACAGGCTCCAGACTCTGAGCCATCAGCCCAGAGCCTGACGCAGGGCTCGAACTCACGGACCACGAGTTCGTGACCTGGCTGAAGTCGGACGCTTAACCGACTGCGCCACTCAGGCGCCCCTACAGCCACTCTTCTTAAGCACTGCATTAGTTTCCTAGGCCTGCCATAACAAATTGTCACAAACGGGGTGGCTTAAAACAGTGGAGATGCATTCTTTCATTGTTCTGGAAGCTAGAAGCTCAAAGCCAAGGTGTCAGCAAGGAAATGATCCTCCCTCTGAAAGCTCCAAGGGAGAATCCTTTCTGGACACTTCTAGTGTCCAGAAATTCCCGGTGTTCTGTGGCTTCTAAAAACACCACTCCTGGGGCATCTGGGTGGCTCAGTCGGTTGAGAATCCAACTCTTGATTTTGACTCAGGTCATGATCCCAAGATCATGGGATCGAGCCCCATGTCGAGCTCGGCACTGAACACGGAGCCTGCTTGGGGTTCTCTCTCTCTCTCTCCCTCTGCCTCCCCCAGCCCCCTACCTGTGCTCTTTCTCGCTCTCGCTCCCTCTCCCTCTAAAACAACAGCAACAACAAAAAATCATTCCAATCTCAGCCTCTGTCTTCATGTGGCATTCTCCCCTGTACATGTGTGACCAAACGTCCCTCTTCTTATAACTTACTTTTAGGTCCCCGTATGGCCTCATCTTAAATTTATTTAAGCTATCCTTCCCAGAGGATCTCTGAAACAAGGTCACATTCACAGATTCCAGAATGTGGATTTGGGGAAAACGATAGTAAACCCAGCACAGGCATTGTCTTGTCTTGAGAACTACGAGTCTATAAAGTTCACTAAAATTCTCCTCGGCCATTCGTTTTGTGGAAAAAGCAAATTTTTATATCCCTAAAGCCTTGACTTTACCAGTTAGTTAGAGGGGAGTGTCAGGGTACAGAAGTCAGTGAGAGAATTATTCCATCCTAAAAGACTGTGCATTTCCACTTACACAAAGGTCCAGGCGTGTGTTTCTGGACCAACTCCCATCCCAGAAGGAGGACTCTCAAGTCACGGAACTGAGACAGTCAGGGAAAGAGAGAGGGTAGAAACTGCCCATTGCCACATGTTTGCAGCCATTTAAAACCTCAGAGTCAGATGTTGTCTTAGTCAGCTGGGGCTGCCATGCAAAATACCACAAACTGGGTGGCTTAAACAACAGACATTTATTTTCTCACAGTTTTGGAAGCTGGAAGTTTAAGATCAAGGTTCCAACCAACTCGATTTCCCTTGAGACCGCTCTTCCTGGCTTTCAAGCGGGTGCCTTCTCTCTGTGTCCTCACATGGCCTTTCCTCTGTGTGCGTGGAGACAGAGAGAGAAGGATCTGTCACATTTCTTCCTCTTTGGACGAACACCAATCCTGAAGAATTAGGGTCCCCCCTGATGACCTAGTTTAACCTTAATTACCTCTGAAAAGCCCTGTCTTCAAATATAGTCGCACCGAAGTTTGGACGTCAGCATGTGAATTTTAGGGGACACAATTCAGTCCACAGCAGAGGAGACGTTGGAAGTAATAGCCCAAATCTCCATTTCACAGATGAAGATCATGGTACGAGGTGAAGTCTTGAGAAAGGTCACCCAGTTTGGCAAGGCTGGCATATTCTTAATAGCCGTTAAAGTCAAAAGTCTTGACCTTTCTTTCTTTTTCCCAGAATACATAGATAGATGATAGATAGATAGATAGATAGATACTTCTTCAATGAACAAATATGGATGGCATCCCCTTCATTTTGACTTATGTCCAAGGTAATATATAGAAACTTTATCTGGGGGCACCTGGGTGGCTCAGTCGGTTAAGCGTCCGACTTCAGCTCAGGTCATGATCTCACAGTTTGCGGGTTCGAGCCCCGCGTCGGGCTCTGTGCTGACACCTCAGAGCCTGGAACTTGCTTTGGATTCTGTGTTGCCCTCTCTCTGCTCCTCCCCCGCTCATGCTTTCTCTCTCCCTCTCTCTATCAGAAATAAAGAAACATTAAAAAGAATTTTAAGAAACGTTATCTGAACGGCCCTTCTATGAGGGGTCATTGATTAAAATGGATGACCCTTTTGGATACCCCATGAACCTAGCACTGTGTCTTATCCATAGTTGGCATACATTAAATGTAGATAATATTTACATGAATAGCTAACATTGTATGTGGTACTTATACTATTCGAAGCACATGTATTAGCCGATTTAATCCTCATAATAATTTAAGAGATAGGTTCTATTGTGAGTGGCATTTCACAGATAAGGAAGTCGAGGCATAGAGAATTTTTATTAATTTCCTCAAGGTTCGCAAATGAACGAACGAGTCGAGGTATCGGCAGACTAGTCTTAAGCTTTGCGCTTAAACCCTGCCTAGACAGACCCCTCTCCTTCCAGCAACCTCTAGTCTGAATTTGTTTGGGGGGGCTTTGTTATGGTTTTGCTGTTGTTGTGAAAGGCAAAAAGGTGCAGACAAATCACTAATAAAAAAACGCACTAAGTATAACTATACAATACTCTTATTGCCAGTGTTTTTACAAACACTCAAATATACACTTCTACTAAGACGTTTTCTGGAAATAAGACTTAACTTCACTCTACACCAGAATGTATTCTGATATTTTCTATAGTGTTCCATTTTAGTTTAGTCTAGTTTCTGCAATTTAATTTCTTAATGCAGATCATGACCAACACAATTGATTTCATGAGCCACAATCGCATCACAATCAGCCGTATGGAAAACAAAACTGCTTTATATAACAGGCCACCCTAATGAGTAGATTTCCCCCTTCTGCCTTCCTTCGCTGGAGTTCAGAATTATAAAGATGGGGTAATATGTAAGATGTGTAATATGTATACACGTAAAAGCTCTCACAGTGCTGTTGTGGTTATTAAAGAATGCTTGGTTGTCAGCCTGGAATAAAAGGGACCAACAGATCTCAGAGGTTTAGGTTCTGGAAACTCATTTAATTTTTTTCTGGTCGGATCACGGTGTGTTTCCCTTCCTTTCAATGTGACCTTCTTAAGACAAACACATTTTATAGTTAAACAATTCAGGTCAGACACCAGATTCTAGCTCCATCTGAGTTCTAAACTGTGAAACCCAGATGGAGCCCAAAATTTTGGAGGTGAATTCGGGTTCTTGCGTGAATTCCCAGTACTATAGTAACCCTATTTTCTTGACACATCGACTATGACGCAACCAGCTCCCTCAGAGTGTAAGATTCAAAGCTACCCGTTCCGATAATTTGATTGGATACACTCAGTCGGAGGCAGCAGTGTGATCTGGAGATTTGCGTTCTCCAGTGCTGCAGAGAGGACAAACATCAAGGAAAAAATCAAAATGCGGTTTGGAATGAGGCACTTGGGAAGGTAAAAAGAGCTAATATATTTTTAAATGATGATAAAAGAGAAGTTTGAAGCATTCCCGATTTACATATTCTGTTTATTTTTAAATCATGCCATGGGGGGTGGGGGTCAGGAAGGAGACGGTGCATACCCCATTGAATTGAAATATGCCCTGAGAATCGTCAGATCGTATTTATAGGAGAAAACGCTTTATGAAGACCAGAAGGGCGTCAATGAGCACATCATCACTGCATTAAAAAAAAAAAAAAAAGTTGTTCGGAGGTAACTTTTAAAGAGATGTACTGATATCAGTTTTCTTGCCCATCCCCTTCCTAAAACAGGACTGAGTCATCTTACAATAAGCCATGCCAAGAGACGATTCTAAATATACTGAGTAATCCAAAACAGTATTTGTATCTGGCGTTGGAATGTACTTTGTCAGAGCAGTATTTCCAACGGCAGTCAAATTTGTGCTCACTCCCCGAGGATCATGAGACGGCAGAGCCTCCCAGAAGTCTGCTATATTGGGGCGGTGGGGGTGGGGGGCAAATCAAGGACACGGATATCGCATTGCGGTTCTTCAAGACTTGAGTCCAATGAGTCTCACACTTGCACAGTCATCAGCAACACCTGGGAGGCTTGTGAAAACCTGGACCCCTGTCCCCCCCCATCTTCCCCCAACACACACACACCCTTCCCCTCCCTCCTGATTTAGTGGGTAGGGCCAGAGAATGGGCCCATCCAACAAGTTC
Organism: Prionailurus bengalensis; assembly: GCF_016509475.1. Taxonomy (NCBI): domain Eukaryota; kingdom Metazoa; phylum Chordata; class Mammalia; order Carnivora; family Felidae; genus Prionailurus; species Prionailurus bengalensis. The sequence continues at coordinate 55,771,998 of NC_057354.1, read as the reverse complement.
CCAAGGCGTGCGGCTGCTGGTGGTCCGAAACACGCTTCCAGAACCGCTGTTCTGGTCCCGTTTTATGGAGTCAGGACACTTCAGCATAATCCCAGTGGTAAACTAGAGAGCCTTCTTGGTTCCTTTAGAGATATCGGCTGCAGGCCGGTGACCACCTGGGCACCAAAGAAAAGGATCCACAAATGAAAAGAGGAAAGCAACTTTTCTAACCACAAGAATGCTGTTCCCACTCGCTAGAACTCAACAGAAGCTCGGCTTGGCCCAAGTCCTCAAGATTTTATCTTTCGTGAAAGGGAAGGAAACGAAAGTTCATCAGACTTAATGGTTCTACAGACCCACAGAGAGACGTCATTCTCCCTTTCGGTGAAGAGCTGACTTCTCATGACACCAGACAGAGAAAGGGCAGTAGCTCTGTGGCTCACAAGAGCAAAGCCTGTAATCTGTGTGCAGGTAAGAGAAGAATTTAGGAACACACATGCTGTGGAACATGGAGAGTGTTGAAAGGAGAGAGAGAGAGAAGGAAAGAAAGAGGGAGGGAGGCTGGGAGGAAAGAGGAAGGAAGGAAGGAAGGAAGGAAGGAAGGAAGGAAGGAAGGAAGGAAAGAAGGAAGGAAAGGAGCAAGGCTGGGAGGAAAGAGGAAGGAAGGAAGGAAGGAAGGAAGGAAGGAAGGAAGGAAGGAAAGAAGGAAGGAAAGGAGCAAGGCTGGGAGGAAAGAGGAAGGAAGGAAGGAAGGAAGGAAGGAAGGAAGGAAGGAAAGGAGCAAGGCTGGAAGGAAAGAAAGGAAAGATGAAAAGAAAGGCTGAAAAGTTCGGCAAAAATAATTGAGAACAGCAGTGCTCTTGGTAAGTGTCACTCTGCAATACTTTAGCACCTGACTTATGGGGCAGGAGACTGGCTGTAGCAGGTCTAAATGTGATTCCGTTTCCCACAATTCCGCAGGGCGGTCCATGCAGAACAAAGCTGTGGTTCTCTCCCTGAAGAGCCCCAGGGTAAGCCGTCCAAAACCAAGGCCACGAGCAGTGGGGGCCAGCAGGTCGGTTGCTTTAAGAGAAAAAGACTTTCTTAAAATTCAAAGGAAAAAAAAAAATAACCGGAGATGATTTAGAAAGCATTATGCATTTATTGAACAAACACTGCTAAAGACATTTCAGCAAACCGTGTGTTTAAAAAGTAATAAATAGCCATTGTGCTTACTTCATAAACTTGTCAGACTGTCTTCATTTTATTTTCCTGAACAAACTGAATTTCTGTACTGCTCATCCCCAGCCAGTTAATAAATACATCACCCTAAAAAGTGCTGTGGTATTAAATTTACAGCAGATAAAATATGGATGAAGTTACTGTGCCTCAGGTACGTCAAGTGTGATTTAATATCTCACACTCCTCTCGTGAGGAGTAAAAGATTGCCTGGCTGCTTCAGCCGCCAGAGAGCGACCTTTGCCCCTGAGTAACAGCCACTCAGCAAATAGCACCAAATGAAGACGGAGAATAACATATAGATTTGCCATAAGGAAAAATTGATCTAAATCCACATATCAAATCTGCTGATCAGAGCTCCGGAGAAACGCCTCATAATCTTTCGTATGCAACTGGAAGAAACTTTGGGCAGAATGGAGACATGCCTAAAAGTACCGAGGCTGTTGTGGGTTTGGTTTTCAATTTGTCACCTGATTACTATAATTATAATTTGCCTCTTAGGGTGCTGGGGTAAGATCTCCCTGGAAGGAAATACTCTTTGACTTAATGTCTTAGTGGTAAGTATTTTCTGCTCTCGGCAGGAACTGGGGTGGGGGGGAGCGGGGGGGGGGGGGGTTGCTCTTCGAGCATTGCAGTGATCAGGAGAATCTTATAAATGAAGATGTTATTCCCCAGGGAAATTTCCCAACAATCTGATTTAATTTATATCGTTTTAAAAAGTTCTGTCTAAATGATAAAAAAAAAAAAAGTCTCCGAGGAAAACATTTGTTAGCACAGAAAATAAATTCTTATGATTAACATTTTGCCATCCAAAAAGGCTGGTGACTAAGAGAGTCCTCTGCACTTCAAAGGTAGGAGAGAAATGAGTTTTAAAACAAGAGTCAAAAAGAAGCAAATTGCTGCTGAGCTATTTTTATTTCAAATGTATAAAAGTCGAGTTGGTAACTGCCGTGTATAAATCTTCAAAGTGCGGATTGCCAAGGGTCTTCCTCTAAAGTCTGCTGTGAAAAAATAAACTTTGACAATTAAAGCAGCTTTTGCCTTTCGCCACGGAAGTGAGGGAGGTGGCCCAGTGTCCCAGGGGCTCCCGGCATCCTCTCTGTTCCCAGGGAGCAGTGTGCCTTTGCTAATTTAAAAAGGAAGAAAGAAAGAAAGAAAGAAAGAAAGAAAGAAAGAAAGAAAGAAAGAAAGAAAGAAAGAAAGAATCTCTTCAGCTCTGGGCCTTTGCAAATCAAAGCCTTTGCTGCCCTCCCGAACGTGGGACTGCTCCAAGGTTTGAGGGTTTTTTGTTTGTTTATTTGTTTTCCACTGGGCACTTTTGTGCTCAATTGGTAATTGGTTTTACTGAGCCAGAGTGGGGGTGGGACAAGGCTGTTTATTTCGATTCTCCAGTGGTGAACAGTGAGGCCTTGGCACGAGAAGACAGGTTTGCACAAAAGCTAGTATTCTTATATGTGAACTGGGGGAAATAGGTCCAAAACAGGTGAGAGAAAGGATTAAGCGGATGGGGGTTGGGGATGTGTGCAAGCCTCTGCGTCTATATGCAGGCACACATTCGCCATGGAAGCTCTTCTGTTAGCAATGAAAGCTCTCTTTAAAGGAGTAGCGGGACAGGCCTGCACCCCCTTCCCAGCTGGCCTAGATCTCACTCAGTCACCTAGCGGTCTGTCTCTATACCATTCTGAACCAATGCATTTCCCATTCTGATTTTGCACCGGACAGGCCGAGGCAGGCGACACTTCTTGAGTGACAGATGTGCCCGCTGTGGGGGCTCCCCCGGCCCTCCTGCTTCCTTGGGATCAGCTGCTCCAGGAGGAGCTTCGACTGGTCCCTTTGTCTGCATCAGTGGGGAGGGCCGGGAGGTGGGAAGGAGGGACAGACAATGACAGGGGAGGGAGGAAGAGGGAGACTAACCCTTTCTGCTTTCATTCTTTTTTTCCCTCTTTGATTCTCTTTGATTCTTTCTTTCCCTCCCACCCCCAAGTTATAGACCATCCTGTCAATATTTTTTCCAATATGGACTAGGTTCCTTAAAAAAGAAAAAAAAAACTGAAAAATGATGTTCCCAGGGGATTCATGCTCACCTTGCCCGGTGATGAGCCCTGGCTGAGAAGGTGAAGGAAATCTCTTGAGTGAACAACTTTCCATTTCCATTTAATACATTTTGAAAAGATCTGCGCATGAGCCCTATTGACTTGGGTTCTGAACCGTATGTGCAAAACTAGCTTCTGGGGATGTAAACTTGACTCACTGGAAATGATCCCACCATAATTCATTAGCATTTCAAAACAACTAGTAAATGGCCATTTATTTTCCAATTTTTTAAAAAGCGAACAATACCATTAATTATCCCCTTTTATGAATCCCGGTAATGGCTGCTTACTTGCAATAAATTAATATTACACTGTCAGTGACATAGCACTCCCGCATCGTATAGCATTTTCGCTTCCCACAGACCACAACGTGGGCCTCCACAATTCTCTCACCACGAAACAGATTACAAGTGTCTCTCAAAATCTTGCAACTCCTGGTGCTTCGTGTCCCCGGCGCCACTTCTGTGATTTTCTGCCTTCTCCTCGGCTAAGACCCTTCCCTAGAACACGCCCACTTGACATCAGAACTAAGAAAAGATGGTGTGAGCGCCCCTCCCACCCCAAACACTTACCAATACTCCAGTCCTCCTGCCAAATTAAATCACAACTAATGGTTTGTTTTTCATCTAGTTCAGTTTAGTTTTTTTTTTTTCTTTTTTTTAACTCAAATTAAAACCCAGGTCACGTCCTCCTATATCTTATAATAGACTTTCAGTATTAGACTGAAAAGTTTTAGATTCTTCCTGGAGTGTATATATATATAGATATAGATATATAGATATCTCTATATATATATCATCTTGAAGTTTGTTTTCTTCGTTCAAGGAACATCACTGAAAATGTTTGAAAATTATGAACCGTGGCTTTTGAGCCGCGTGGATTAGAATTTACAGCCCATGACATAACGGTGAAGGAGAAAATGTCACTCAGAATTGTTCTGATGCTATGACAAGAAATACATTTGCCTGAAACGCTAAGGAAAAAAAGGCCTGGGAAACAAAGGTCATTAGTATCTCTAAAGGAACCAGATTATTTACTTTTTTCCCTTAGGAAATCTTACGGATGAAATTGTTGGACCAAACGAAGATACGCGTTTAGAGTGCTTGCTATGTCTACACACACGCCCATGCGTATACGTCCATTTCCCCGCGGAAAGGTTGTACCAGTTCGTATTCCTCACAACCATGGAGGAGAAAATGTCCGTTTCCCCGAAGACGAGAAATGCTGATTATTCTTATTCATTTCATAAGTCTGGCATACACTGTATGCTTTTATTTGCATTCGTTGATTTCTTCGGTTTGAAATTTTTCACCCGTTTTTTTTCTTCCGTGAGACTTTCGCAACATGTCTATTGGGATGTTTGCCTATTTTTCTTACTGCTGTAGAAAAGCTCTTTTATGTATTCAGAAGAGTGTTTACTATTTAATAAGAGTGTTCATCAATTGGGTTGTCTGCCATCTATCTTTCAAATTTATTTGACTGCGTTATTATGTTATTAGTTATTATGACATACGTCAGGTGTCTATATGTTAGTTATTACGACACTGAGGGCGGGGGTTGCTTAGGTTTTGTTTATTATGATATTGTAAAATGCGTTCGTTATCCTCTCATACTTCCTGCTGCCAGGGTAATGCCACGAGAGGCTCCCCTACCCACGGTCACGTATATATCCGTCTCTGCTTTCTTTTCACATTGTGTTCCAACGAGTCTGACTCTTGTCCTAGCGTCATAATGCCGGCAGCTTTATAGCACAGTATCTGTTCGGGCATATCTTTTCTCATTTCTATTTTCAAAACTCCCCTAGCCTTCCAGAGTGTTTAGTCTTCCTAGTGGATTATTTAAAACAACGGTACGTTCCAAATCCTCCTTGTGGTTTTATTGAAATTTTATTAAGTCTATTTTTTTCGACTTTGGAGAATGTGAATGTCTTTATCATTACCGAATCTTGCCATCCAAGAGTGCTGCAATCTCTTCATTTATGCGAGCCTTTTTTTTTATCATGTCAGTCAATAGAATTTTGGTTTCTGGTGTAAGTCAAGTCTTCCCAAGCAAACTGCTAGAGATAGGATTTTTGTGCCGTAATTACTTTTCGTAATTCTGGGAGAGAGTTTTTCACATTTTGTTTTTCTTTTCTTACCATTTTCTTACTATTTCTGACAGCTGTGAAGTTGACTCCTTTCTATTTTGTAAGTCTGTACTCCTACCGTCTACAAATAATCATTTTATTTCTCCTCTCTCAATATTTACATGGCATATTTTGATTTCTTGTCTAATGGCATTTGCTGGCTCTTTCGGAAAAATAAATAACATTGGTAATGGTGGGTAACCTTGCCCTGTCCCGCATTTAAAGAAATACTTTTCACTACTTCACCACAGAACATGAGGCTGTTTGGGGGGGGGGGGGGGGTTAACATATTCTATGTCCATCTTGCTACACGTTGTTTTAATCAAGAACAGAGGATGAATTTTGCATTCATCATGCAGGGGATCATTGGCTCTGATAAGATAACGTTGCTTCTTGTTCTATAGATACAATGAATTATACCGATACGTTTGGAGACACTCTTACAATCCTAAATGAAACCTGAATCTGTAGGGGTGGATGAAATCTCAAAATCCTGCTGAATTCATTCTAAGAATTCATTCATTTATTCAGGGATTTTGCATTAACACTTAAATGTGACACAGATTTACCGTTTTCCTTTTTTTTTTTTTTTTGTCCAATTTTTGGCACCTGTCACATCAAGGTTATGCTACCTTGATGAATCGAATTAATAAAATTGGTTTCATTTTTATTCTAGATAACAGTTTACGTGCACTTGGAAATAATTGTTCCTTGCAGTTTGGAAGGGAAATTGGGGGGCCCAAACCTAGCTTATTCTATTTTTTCCCCCCACAGGTTCTGATCTACTCAATAATTCTACTTCTCCTTGAATATATTTTTATAATTTGCACCCTAGAGAAACATCTTCTTTGTCCAGTATGTAAAATATATTAGTATCAAGTTGTACACATATTCTCCTATGGTTCTTTAATATTCTTATATATTATTTATGTATAATATGTATATTAATTCTTGTATAATATTAAAATAAATGATAAATATATTATATATAAAATAAATATCAAATGTTCTATGTGTATTAATTCTTATGCATTATTTATTTATGCATTTGCAGTTTTGCATTTACATAAAGGTATTAAAACTGTGAAGTTTCGGGGGTGCCTGAGTGGCGCAGTCAGTTAAGCGTCCGACTTCAGCCAGGTCACGATCTCGCGGTCCGTGAGTTCGAGCCCCACGTCAGGCTCTGGGCTGATGGCTCAGAGCCTGGAGCTTGTTTCCGATTCTGTGTCTCCCTCTCTCTGTGCCCCTCCCCCGTTCATGCTCTGTCTCTCTCTGTCCCAAAAATAAATAAACGTTGAAAAAAAAAAAAACTGTGAAGTTTCATCTGATTACAATTTTGACCATGTCACATAAAAGAAATGATATGTAATAACATCACCATAACTATTTGAAGGTATTATACACCCCATTCAATTGTGTTCTGCTAAAGTTTTTAAGGAGCTAAATAGAATAGGTTTTATGGTTTTATTTCTATTATAAATTTTATTGCATAGTTGTGAGAGATAATTAGCTATACTATTATGTTTTAAAAATTAATTTTTAATTTGTATTTATTTTGGTTTTTCTTTATTTACATTTTATACCTGTTTTATAGGCTTTTCATTTGGAAAAGATAGAAAAACAGGTACATCAAAATCCCTTTCTAGTCTTTTATTTTTTTTTTAATTAATTTATTTATTTTGAAAGTGGGGGGGGGGAGAGAGTGAGCAGGGGAGGGGCAGAGAGAAAGGGAGAGAGAATCCCAAGCAGGCTCTGCACTATCAGTTCAGAGCCCGGCGTGGGGCTCGAACACACAAACCGTGAGATCATGACCTGAGCTGAAGTCAAGAATCAGACGCTTAACTGACTGAGTCATCCAGGTGCCACCCCCCTCCACTCTTGTATTTTCTCCATTTCTCTTTCAGTTGTTAATAATTTTTTCTTTGTATATTTCAGGAGTATCTTATTTTTCACACTAAGGTTTGTAATAGTTAACATTTCACATTAGAGCGTATCTAAATACTATGTTGTCTCGTAATATATGTCTATCTTTGGTATGCCTTTGACCATTTCTAACTTCAAACCTTATTACTTTCTTTTAGGTATACCTCTTATAAGCGACATATAGTTGAATTTTTAACCTTTAATGGGGATTTTATTCTTATTAAAACATGATTTTTAATAAAAAATGGGTGGAGAGGTCAAAAGATACAAACTTCCAGTTACACAATACGTATAAGTCATGGAGATGTACAGCATGATGACTATAGTTAATAATATTTTATTGGGGGGACGCCTGGGTGGCTCAGTTGGTTGAGCAACCAACTTCAGCTCAGGTCATGATCTCGCAGTTCACGAGTTTGAGCCCCGCATCAGGCTCTGTGCTAACAGCTCAGTGCCTGGAGCCTGCTTCAGATTCTGTGTCTCCCTCTCTCTCTGCCCCTCCCCTTCTTGCTCTCTCTCTCTCTCTCTCAAAAATAAATAAACATTTAAAAAAATTTTTTTTAAATAATAATAATATTTTACTGCATACTGGAAAGTTGCCAAAAGAGTAGATGTTAAGCGTCCTCATCTCACACACACATATACACACAACTATAGCTAGGTATGGGAACCAATGTTAACTAGACTCTTTGCAGTAGTCATTTTGCGATATGTACAAATATCAAATTATTATGCTGTTCACCTGAAATAATTAATGTGCATCAGTAATACCTCAATTGAAAAGAAAAAGGCAAGAAAGAAGAGCCGCAGGCTAGTGACAATTCCAGGTGATTATCTTCTGTGATTCTGATAGACTGAGGTAGAGTAATTCACAATTAATTTTTCTGTCTACAAGGAGGTGAATATATTTCTAAGTACTTGTGAAATATTCAGAGCTTTTCTTTGGCCCTGAAGCATGCATTAAAAATCATATTCTCAGGGGCGCCTGGGTGGTGCAGTTGGTTAAGCGTCCGACTTCAGCCAGGTCACGATCTCACAGTCCGTGAGTTCGAGCCCCGCGTCGGGCTCTGGGCTGATGGCTCAGAGCCTGGAGCCTGTTTCCGATTCTGTGTCTCCCTCTCTCTCTGCCCCTCCCCCGTTCATGCTCTGTCTCTCTCTGTCCCCAAAAAAATAAATAAACGTTGAAAAAAAATCATATTCTCGGGGCGCCTGGGTGGCTGAGTCAGTTGGGCGTCTGACTTCGGCTCAGGTCATGATCTCGCGGTCCATGGGTTCTAGCCCCGCGTCGGGCTCTGTGCTCACAGCTCAGAGCCTGGAGCCTGTTTCAGATTCTGTGTCTCCCTCTCTCTCTGACCCTCTCCCGTTCATGCTCTGTCTGTCTCTGTCTCAAAAATAAATAAACGTTAAAAAAAATTTTTTTTTAAATCATATTCTCAAAAATCCTTATAGCATATATACTCTACCCAGTGTTCTTCTTGACATTGCATCCCAGTATGTAATCCTGGATATTTATCCGGCAGAGAAATACTAGGGGCAAAGCATGGCTCAACCTTGTAGACACTGGGATTATTGTTGAACATAGAGCTACTTGTCAACTTATTTCCTTTCTCTCTGTTTCTCGAGTTTATGCATGGGCCACTAGAGATTTTAAAATTTGCCTTCTCCCATAGCTAAGTTAGTAGAAATTTAATTCAAAGAGCACTGGGTGTTGTATGGAAACCAATTTGACGATAAATTTCATAAAAAAAAATAAAATAAAAAATGAAAAATAAAATAAATAAAATAAAACACACACACAAAAACAAAGATACACAAATTATAGACTCTTAATTTCCAGGCCTATTATCACTGTACCCTTTCTTTTTCTCCGATTTTATTTGTGCTTTAGTAGGCAGAAAGAAAAGAATGACCATGACATCTCAGTGAGGTTTGATTATAGCCTGTTTTTGTTTATCAACTTAAATTTATAACACTACTTTTAATATTTGGTCAACATTTTGCTGTTATTAGCTTAAAATATTTTTTACCTGATTACTACCTATACATCATATATAAAAGATCTATGGTGATAAAAGCTTATAAAAACCATAACCATATTACCCTGACATACCTACCCACTTTTCAGTCCAGAGCAAACTCTTTTAAAGTCTTTTCACTGTATCCAGTGTGGGGTTTTTGGTATTTCTAACTAACAGCATTCTGCTTTCTTTTGATTCAGTATGTTGGATATTATCTCTCCGCTTTTTTCCACTTTCAATTTTTTTAATGTTTATTTATTTTTGACAGAGAGAGAGAGAGAGAGAGAGAGAGAACATGAGCGGGGGAGGGGCAGAGAGCGAGGGAGACACAGAACCCGAAGCAGGTTCCAGGCTCTGAGCTGTCAGCACAGAGCCCGACGTGGGGCTCGAACTCACAGGCCGTGAGATCATGACCTGAGCCGAAGTCGGTCAACCGACTGAGCCACCCAGACGCCCCAGCTTTTTTCCACTTTCAACTATACTCAGCTTATATTCTCCCAGGAAGAAAAGAAAGAAGGAAAGGAAAGGAAAGGAAAGGAAAGGAAAGGAAAGGAAGGAAGAAAAAGAAAGAAAGAAAGAAAGAAAGAAAGAAAGAAAGAAAGAAAGAAAGGACACTGTTAACATCACCAGTGGACTTCCCACAACCTCTCCCACCATTTCACACATTTTTGTCTGAAATGTTTATCCTAATTTATTATCACTCTATTATTCCATCTTTTATTCTTCCAAGCTTTATAACACATGTAGTCTCCCTATCCTCAAAATTGCAACAATTGCTACTTAATCATTTGTTTAAATTATGCCCACTACAGGTTTTTTTACGCTATGACTTCCCAATTCAGAAGTTTCAAAATTTATTATATGTTCGATGTCTTGGTTAACTTTATTATATCTTTAAATATTTTTTTCAGAAATGAAACATTGATAGACCCTCTCCTAGGTCGCTTCTACATCTGGTAATGTCTTTTTGTTCCTTTCACTCATCAGCACAGTCTTGTTGGTATAGAATTTGCGCATCATATCACTTTCTCCCCAAGCTCTACAGACAAAACCCTATTATTTTCTGGTATCTAACTTTTGTACAACAATATGGCTGGCCTGAGATGATTGGTGTTTTAAAACTACTTTTTGGCCCTATTTTATGGTTTTCCCTACTTGAGTGATGTCTATAGCCTTAAAATTCAATTTTTTCAGCAAGGTATTTGTTACTATTGGTGTTTGCTTGCCTAGTGAGCCTTTTTAATCAAGGTGATTAACAGACAAAAAGGATGATGTGTAAGCCCTTTAAACTTCCTATGCCTTTTCCAATTGTCATAATTCCACTGTTATCATTTGATTCACTTTGGGGGGTTCTGTGTTTTGTTTCATTTGGGGGAAATGTCTGCGTGGCAAAAATTACATTTATTTTCCAATTATAACTTTTAATAATGTTTCTCTCCCAATTCTTCTGTTCTGGTTCACTCTTGTATTTTTTGGCCACTCTTTGTATGCAGAAATTGGTTTTTCATTGCCTTGCCTCCACATGCATTTTCATATGGTTCTTTACCTCTGTATTCTGAGAGATTCTCCCAAATTCATCTTCCATAAGAGCGATCAATTTTCTGCCATATCAATTTCTTTAGCTCTTCTACATTTTGCTATGGCAGAAATTGTTCTAAATATTTTCTTCATCTCAATGAAATCACTTTTTGTTTCAATATTCTCTTATTCTCTCATCATTCACCTCCTATTTTGTAGGAACTATCATTTTAAAATTTCTCTCGTCACCCAAATTCTACCTCTGTTTCTTGGAGTAAGCTTTCTTTTTTTTCAAAAATATTCTCTTCAGCTATCTCTTATGTGCTTTCATTATCGTTTTCTTTAAGGTTGCACAATTTATTTTTCAAAAGCATGATTATTCATCTGTGATTTTTTTTTCTGAAACCACTTCTGACACCAAATGTGTGGAGATTTTTCAGACACCAATATTTGTTGCGTTGCCTTCCACCAACACTAATTCGGTGTCCATCGATTCAATTCAATTCACTAATTATCCAGAGTTAATGCAGACCCCACAGGTTAAAGACTCAGTCCCACAAGGTACCCCCATTCCAGATGTTATATATAAAACAAACATAAGAAGACTCTGAAAGTTGGAAAGAAGAACACAGAATGGCAAGGGACCTTAGGACCAGAAGAAAGACATGATGGCGAGATCCCTGAAGTTTTCTTTTTGCTCCACATATCCCATACTTGGAGCTGAAGAGGTTACCAATATGGAAATCCAGTAGGTACTGACAAAACCCTCAACAAAAACCTACCATCTGTAGCCAAATGACCTGAAAAATTTTTAGGCAATTTTGAGGCAGATTTTTCAATAGAAACCATGGAGCTCAGAAGGAAGTGGTACGTATATTTCAATGCTGAAAGAAAAGAACTGTCAGCTCAGAATTCTAAACGGAGCAAAAATATTCTTCAGGAATTAAGGAAAAATCAAAACATTTTAGATGAAGGAAAAGTAAGATATGTGTCGTTAACCAAGTGTCTCTAAAAGAATGGCTAATGAAATATTCTTAACGCAGAAGAAAAAACAAAAGGGACTTTGGAATGTCAGGAAAGAACAAAATATAATTAGGTACATTTTGCAAAATACAGATAAATACAATAGGCCTTTCTCCTCTTTTTAAGTGTCCTAAACAATGTTTAAGAATATTATAAATTTTAAGAATATTACATAAGAGGGGCACCTGGGTGGCTCAGTCGCTTAAGCATCCAACTTCAGCTCAGGTCATGATTTCACGGTTCATGAGTTTGAGCCCCACATTGGGCTCTGTGCTGACAGCTCAGAGCCTGGAGCCTGCTTCTGATTCTGTGTCTCCCTCTCTCTGTGTTCCTCCCCTGCCTGTGCTCTGTCTCTGTCTCTCAAATATAAATAAACATTAAAAAAAAATTTTTTAAGAATATTACATAATAAAAGGGGAAAGTAAAGGAATGTAAAGGGAGATAAGATTTCTATAGCCCACATGAACTGGTAAAATGACAGGATTAGTAATCTGTGATAAGTTATATATGCATCATGTAAAACCTAGAGCAACCACTAAAAAAAGCTACATAGAAAGAGGTATACTCAAAAACACTATAAAAATCGGAAATCTAAAAAATATTCAAGTAATCCCCAGAAAGACAGAAAAAAGTAAACAGAGAAAATAAAAAATAAAAACAAAATAAAAAACAAAAAATACAATGGCAGATTTAATCTTTAACATATCTAAAATTACAGTAAATGTAAATGGTCTAAATACACCAATTAAAAGAAACGAATTAAAATGACAGGGTAGATTGAAAATTATGTATCAATGTATTCATTAATGTATTAATAACATATTAATTAATGCAATAACTTCCTATTGCTGCTGTGACAAGATACATACAGTTAGTGTGATTTAAAACAACAGAAATTTATTCTCTTCCAGCTCTGGAAGCCAGAGGTGAAAAATGAGTTTCAGTGGGCCATGACGAAACTATTGGCAGAATGTGTTCCCTCTGTAAGCTCTTGAGGAAAATCTATTTCCTTGTTTGTTCTAGTTTCTAGAGCTGCATTCCTGAAGTCATAAATTTCTTCTCCACCTTAAAGCCAGTATCCTATTATCTTCAAATCTCTCTCTGCTTCCATAATGTGACTTTCTCCTCTATGTCAAATTGTCCTTTGCCTCCCTCTTGTAGGGACAATTATTATCACACTTAGAGCTTCCCTGATAAACTAGTGTGGTCTTCTACCTCAAGATTCTTAACGTAATCACATCTGCAAGATGGCTTTTGCCATGTAAGGTAATTTTAATTATGATTAAGATGTGGACATCTTGGGGACTATTTCTCAGCCTATCATACCCAACTATATGTTGTCTACAATAAATTCATTTTGAATATAACAATAAAAGCAAGTTGAAGGCAAAAATATATGCCATGTAGATATTAAACAAAGAAAAGCAGGAATGAATACATTAAAAGCAGATAAAATGGACTTGAGGGCAAGGATAATTGCAAGGGACAGAGGATTATTACATACTAATAAAATGTCAGTCAAACAAGATAACATAGCAATCCTAAATGTATATGTACTAAAGAAAACAGTTTCAAAAATGTGTAGCAAAACTGAAAAGAGAAGTAGACAAATCCACAATAAAAATTAGAGACTTAGACATCCCTCTCTCCAACAACTGATATAAAACTATGCAGAAAATTGGCAAGGACATAGATGAACTCAACAAAGCCATTGACCACTAGGCTATAATTGCCATTTATAGAACATTCCACCCGATGACAGTAGACAGTACATTCTTCTCAAGTGTCCATAGAATCGAAAATATACCAATATAGAATATGCCTTGGGCAATAAAACAAATCTCAACAAATTTAAAAGGATTGAAAGTATACAGAATGTGTTCTTTGAAGACACTGGATTCAAACTAGAAATCAATAACAAAAAGATAGCAGGAAAATCTCCAAGCACCTGGGAACTAAACAATGCACTTCTAAATAACCATGGATTAAAGAGGAAGTCTCAAGGGAAATTTAAAAAATACATTAAACAAAAATAGAGTAAAATAAAATATAGCAAACTTTGTGAGATAAAGTGAAAGCAGTTCTCAGAGGAAAATTTATAGCACTCACAGCATGCACTAGAAAAGAGGAAATGTCTCAAGTCAATAATATAAGCTTTCATCTCAATCACCTAGGAAAAGAAGAGCAAAATAAACCCAAAGCAAGCACAAAGAAGGAAATGATAAAGGTGAGAGAGCAGAAATCAATGAAATTGAAAACAGGAAAACAATAGAAAAATCAATGAACAAAGCTGGCTCACTGAAAAGATCAATACGACTGACAAACCTCTAGCAAGAAAGACAAGGAAAAAACAGACAAGACACAGATTATCAGTATTTGGAATGAAACAAGCTATCACTGCAGTAACTACAACATGAAAAGAATAATGTATACTAAAAATAACTCTGCACACATACATTTGACAATTTGGATAAAATACCCCAATTTCTTAAAAAATGCAAATTACTGCAACTTACCTATGTAATAGGTAATTTAAATAGCCCTATAACTTTTTTAAAAATTGAATTTGTAATTTAAGCAACACCCTAAAAAGAACTCTCCAGGCTTTTAGGATTTCACTGAAGAATTTTTCCAGATGTTTAAAAAAGAATTAATACTAATTCTGAATAATCTCCTCTGGAAAATGGAGTCAAAAAGAACTTCTCAATTCATTTTATGAAGCTAATATTACCCCAATACAAAATCCAGACAGAAACAATAAAAAAAAAAAAAGAAAGAAAGAAAAGAAAATACACGCCAATGCCTCTCTGAGTGTAGGTGCAAAAATCCTTAACAAAATATTAACAAATAGAATTCAGCAATATACAAGTAACCATACACCATAAACAAGTGGTGTTGATTGCAGGAATGTAAGAATGGCTTAATATTTGAAAATCAATTGGTGTAATTTAGCATATTAACAGGATACAGAAGAAAAGCCACATAATCATTTCAACTAATGCAGAAAAAACCTAAGAAAATTCAATGAAAAACAATATCAGAAAATAAATAGGACTAACCTACAGTTAACATTACACTTAAGAGTGAAAGACTGAATACTTTCGTCTAAAATTGGGAATAAGGCAATGAGGTTCATTCTCATGACCACTATTCAACATAATGCTGTAAGAACTAGCCAGTGCAATATGGCATTTAAAAAATAACATGTAGGGGCGCCTGGGTGGCTCAGTCGGTTAAGCGTCCGACTTCGGCTCAGGTCATGATCTCGCGGTTCGTGAGTTCGAGCCCCGCATCGGGCTCTGTGCTGACAGCTCAGAGCCTGGGGCCTGTTTCGGATTCTGTGTCTCCCTCTCTCTCTCTCTGACCCTCCCCCGTTCATGCTCTGTCTCTCTCTGTCTCAAAAATAAATAAACGTTAAAAAAAAATTTTTTTTTAAATAACATGTATATAGATCACAGAAGAAGGAATAAAACCACCCCTATATGCAGAAACATGGTTGCCTGTGTAGAAAATCTCAAGGAATCCACCCCCAAGAAAGTTCTAGAACTAATAAGTGAGCTAAGTAAGATCGTAAAATGCAAAAACAATACAGAATTTTATTTCTATGTGCTAGCAATAAATACTGGAAACTGAAGTTAAAAGTACAAAGCCATTTGATCAGAAAGTTAAATACCTAAATATAAATCTAATAAAACAAATATAAGACTTACATGCTGAAAACTACAGATGCTGATGAAAGAGAAGACATATATAAAATGGAGAGACATATCATGTTCATGGATTGGAAGCCTCAACATGGTAAAAGTGTAATTCCTGGGACGCCCAGATGGCTCAGTCGGTTAGCTCTTGCTCCCATGTGGAGACTACTTAAAAAAATAAAAAGCATAATTCTCCCCAAAATGACAGACACGTGTCTTAGTTTTCTAGGGCTGCCTTAAAAAAAAATACAACAGGGGCGCCTGGATGGCTCAGTCGGTTAAGCGGCCGACTTCAGCTCGGGTCATGATCTCGCAGTCCGTGAGTTCGAGCCCCGCGTCGGGCTCTGTGCTGACAGCTCAGAGCCTGGAGCCTGCTTCCGATTCTGTGTCTCTCTCTCTCTGACCTTCCCCCGTTCATGCTCTGTCTCTCTCTGTCTCAAAAATAAATAAAACGTTAAAAAAAAATTAAAAAAATACAACAGACCAGAAGGCTTAAACGACAAAAATTCATAATTCGTTTTCTCATGGTTCTGGAGATGGGAAGTTTAAGATCAAGGTGTCAGCAGAATTGGTTCTCCTAAGTTGTCTCTCCTTGACTTAGATGTCCACCTTCTCACTGCCTCTTCACATGGTTGTCCCCCTGTGCACACACATCCTTGGTGTCTCTTCCCCTTATAACAAAACCTCTCATATTGAATTAAGGCCCTACTTTAACAACCTTACTTTAACTTAATTACCTCCTTAAAGACCTTGTTTCCAAATATGGTTACATTTTTGTGATACTAAGAGATCACAGCCTTATATGTAACATGGAAAACTATAAAACTTCTGGGAAAATGTAGGAGAAAAGTCTTCATGATCTAGGACTAGGGAAGGTTTCTTATGCTTTGACACCAAAAGCACAATCTTTAAAAGAAAAAGTTGATATACAGGACTTCATCAAAATTGAAAACTTTTGCTCATAAAAGACTTCTTAAGAGGATGAGACAACATATAGATTGGAAGAAAATATTTGCGAACCCCATACCCACATAAAACTAGTATCTAGAGTAGATAGATAGATAGACAGAGAGATAGAGAGATATCAAAGAACTCAAAACTCAACAAAGAACAAAATCCAGTTAGAACATAGGCAAAAGATATGGAGAGATATTTCCCCAAAGATATACAGATGGCAAATAAGCACATTAAAATCATTCAACATCATTTGTCATTAGGGAAATAAAAGTTAAAATCACACTGAGATACTATTGCATATTTACCAAAACAGCTAAAATAAAAAATAGTGAAAACACCAAATTTCAGTAAGGACACACAGAACTGGGTCACAGATACACTGCTTCTAGGAACGTAAAATACTGCAATCATTCTGACAAATACACTTTGTTTCTTTAAAAACTGAACAAGAAACCACCATAAACCCCAGCCATGGTACTTTGAGGCCTTCTTGCCAGAGAAATGAAGTCTTACATTCATACAAAAACTTGTACAAGATGTTTATGGTGGCTCTGTCCATAACAGCCAACAACTGGAAACAATCCAAACATCTTCCAGTAGCTAAATGGTTAAATGAATTGTGGCACGTCCATACCATGGAATACTACTGAGCGATAAAAAGGAAGAACAACCTGGATGAATCAAGGGATTCACTTGTATCGTTAACATTACCAAATATTCAAGCCTTCATTCATTTTCCATCAAGTGCAATGGAACACGGTCTAGGAGAGCTTGAGTTGAGCCAGATAATCTCCAAGATTATTTTAAAGTCCTAAAATTAGTTGGTTTTGCATTTACCTGATTTGGCAAACAATCTCAACTGATTCTCAAGAACTGGGAAGAGTCCAAGATTTTACCCTACTTGCAAGCTCACAAGTTAATTTGCCTTCGTTTCATGGGTGCTAGAATAAGACATGAGACTCCCGGGTCAGAGCAAAAGACAGTGTATTACTCATAACACCAGCAACAGTATCGACATTTCCACCAATTCCCCGAGCTCCAATTCCCACAAGGTGACACAAAGACAATAAGGTGACACCTGTAGGCACTGGGGGCTGTGTGACAAAAAAAGGAACGCTTAGCTTAGAGAACATGAATCTTTTACACTGGGCACTGAGCTCATTTGCTGTTTGCTCCAGAGTAAAACATTATCTTCGTTATATTTCCAGCCTCCATGATACTATGGTGAACTAACTTGTAAGATGGCGAGTAAGGTAAAATCTTTCTCTGCTCCAGATGGAGATACTCACTCTATCCTCCAAAGCTGTTTCCCATACTATATCCTTTGAAAAGTAGTCAGTGCCTTTGCTCACAAGATGTCCAGAGAATACAAGAGGTTTATGGAGAATGGGTTCCCAACACTGATACTCTGAAAACCAGGACTTGGAATTATAGCAGTTCTCCATGTGTTCTGAAATATATTCAGATTATATACCTTCTGTGGGTAAAAAAAATAATGGTTTAACAAAAACGTAGATCAGGAAAATGATCACTTAGGTTTTGATGTTTGAGAACATACAGAATAGAAATTTCAGGGCGTTTTCAAAGGAAAATAGGAAAAGGTTTATACATCACTCTTCCAATTACCTACTTCTGCCTATCAAATAACCCATTATCTAATGATTTCAAACACTTTATTGTTATCTCTTATGGTTCTTAGATCAGCTAGAGTTGATCAGAGCCTCTCTCATGTGGTTGCTGCCACATGGTGGCACGGGTGAGTTGTCTAGGGGCTTCTTCACTTCCATGGCTGAATCAGCATGTGGCCTCTTGATGCGCTGGGCTTCTTCCCAACATGGTAATCTCTGTGGTCAAACTTCCTCCATGGTGGCTGGCTTACTCTAGAGGGAGGGTGCCCCGGCAATACGGACAAAGCTGCAAGTCTTTCTAGAAGCTTCCCTCCAAAGTCCCATTTCATCGCTTTGTCCTCTTTAAATTAGTAACACTGGGCAGTCCAGATTTCTGGTAGAAGGGAACTCACATCGGGCATGAGTAAACAGGATGTATGGCTCATTGGGAGCCTTCATTTTTAAATCTCCATTCTCCATTATTGTTATTAAATTAATAATGGAGAATGAGTTATGTATCTATACATATACTTATGTTTACACATTCAGGAGAGAAGGACCATTGATCAAGAATCAAAAGCCCCAACTCTGAATTCTGATCTTTGATACTTAATGACCATGTCATTCTCAGTAAGTCATTTGTCTTCTTGGAACCTGTTTCTCCATCTTTAAAGGAGACATAAGATTACCCGACACACAGGTAGACCAGTTTAAGATGATGTGAAATCACTCTGCAAACCCAGTGAGAATATACGGGTCAATACCATGACTTTCTACCGTCCAAATTCCTCTTCCAACTTGCATGTTTTTGAAATTGTAACTTTTGCCTTATAAAATGAGACCCGCCCTTCTCCTCATCTCACCCACATGTAGTTCAGAAAGGATAGGTACTCATGGAGCTTGGTTGTGTTTCACGGAACCTTGATTTTTTCCAGCCTTGATGTGTCCTAATACAATCAAGATCCACAGTGCCTCACTCAACCAGGAATACTGCCTCTCTACGTATCGCGGGGCGATGAGAGTGAGCCGTGCAAAACAGGAGGTGGCTGGCTCCCAAGTTATACTATTAAACTAGTCTGTCCAAGGAAAGTGATCTCTTGTTTCAGCAGCAAGTTCTAGTCCCAGAAACTATCAAAACCCCAAGCCTTCTAAAATAGGCTATCACATAGAGCACCATAAATTTGCAGTCAAACATTCCGTCCTTCATTCATGCTAGAACTTCACACGAAGAAGAGTGGTCTGCCTGAGGCAGGCAAACACAAAAGCCAAACCTCGTTTCTGATTTCTTTTGATTCCCTCTCTTGCCCAATTCAGGAGAAGCTAGAAGGCAGCTTTATTTAATTATGTAATACCTTTTTTAGTTTTACATATTTAAAAGCTTCATGGAGCTGCTCAGGAGGGGGAAAAAAAGATTCTATTTCAGAGACAAAAGTGAGCTAACCATTCTTCTGTGCCACACAGCTGAATGTGTCAAAATAGCAAGGAAATTGTAGGCAAAACAAAATACAGAAAAACAAATGTATTTTCACCTTGATTCCCATTATAATTTCAGATTTGAATACTCATGGGAAATTGATCTAAGATGCAATACAAATCACCTTTTAGAATCTTTCCATCTGTTCCAAGGAATGCCCTGTCTTTATTGGCATGCAATCTATGTGCATGCAATTCCCTTCAGTCAGCCTCTGCTAAAATAGCTAGTCAAATAAACAATCGGTCCACGAGATCTTGACACACTCACTAAATGTAACATATATTACAGTGTACCACTCAGTGAATTGCCATTTGTTTAGAAGCTTTTAAACACTCTATCAGCCTTACGCGTACACGTTCACGGTAGCCACACCTTTGTTTCAGATATCCAACAGAATTTAAAAGCCCAGCCAGTCACAGGGAGGCTACTTTGGACTGAATCTAGGCTAGACCACTTTATTTTCATCACACAGTTATCAAAAGATCGGCATGGAGTGAAAGAGTCTCATTATCTGTTTAGAAGGACTTCCTATCAGCGCCTTGTTACCAGCACCCATTAATATAGATGTTAATTACAATGGCCTTTCGAAGATGAGGAGAGAAAAGAGACCAGGGAAGCATGCCTTCAAAATCATTTTTATTATTTTGTTGTGTTTCATTTATCTCCAACTAGCGGAAAAACCAAGAAAACTGCCAGACTGAACCTACAATTTATGCATAGACAGATGATCGGTAAATAGACGATGGTGATCGCTAGATAGATGGATGACAGAAATAGGTAAGCTGATGAATTCTCATTATTTTTAAATGAACAACATAGAAACTGGTCTAGGTAAATACACACAGATCAAGGCTGACTTATTATTAATGAGAAAGGAATTTCCAAGTTGATGGAGTTTAGTCATGACATTACTACTTGCCCATACACTTACTTGCTCGTTAAACGTTTATTGTGTCAAAAACTAAAGAAGGATCCAGGGATGAAAGGCATAACCCCTGTCTTCAAGTAGCTCCCTACTTGAAAGATGTGCATGCATGTGATCGTTGCTCAGTGCAATTAGCGGTATAATGAGGTCACAGTAATGCGGGGGGGGGGGGTGGTCTAGAGAGCGCAACCATGGCAAAACCCATTGTCTAGATCCATGGCAAAGACAGGGTGGAGAAGTCACCTGGAGATGCAGGACCGGAAGCGATGGGATACCATGAGACACAGGAAGAGGCTGTCCCAGTCTGAAGACATGCATGGCATAGCCACAGGGACGAAATGCCTTGATATACATGGGGGAACTGAGATAACTCAGGAAGACCTGGGCAGAAGGACAGAGCAGAGGATGACAAGACAGGGGACGAGTGATAGGCACCCTTGGCACAGGGGATGCCTCTTGGGCCAGACTCACTGCTAGCGACAGGAGGCCATCTGCCGAACAACTGCATTGAATTCTGCAAATACAAATTTCATGCCTATTTGGATAAATACACTTGATTTTTTTTTTAACAGCACTCTTTCGGAGACCAAAAGTTTTGTCGCAATCCTGACAGCCAAGCTAACAAATTCACAGGTCTGAGCATTGGAGGTGAGGTAAAAAAAGGCTGTGAGGTCAAGGTGGTTGAACATCCCTGGCTGGTAAAGGGTAGCAGCAATGCTCGAGTGGCTTGTGCTACTGAGGGGGCATCAACTTTGTAGCAGAAAAAAAATTGAAAATCGCTGCCTTTTGCGGAGTGATTTCCTCCTAAACTTGGGAAAACAAAACATTTGATAATATGCCGAGCCAATGTCTAGGGACGCAAAGCTGTCTGTGTATTCCACGAGTCCCTCAGACAACATGATACACAAAAGTCGTTCGTGTGTTGCAGATGGCACAAATTCCATCAGAGAATTGCACAAAGAGCATGAAAGTCACTAATATGACGTGAAAAGCCAGGAGCCTTCAATTATATTAGAGGCACTCGTCCATTTTATTAATCTTTTACACAGTTCCTTTCCATCAAATCAGATTAGCAAATTTGGTTTAAACTAATGTGCTATAAATATCTTATCATTTTTATTAAGTCTAAGACAATTGTGGTTTTGCTTATAGTGAATGGTTGATCTCATTCATCCCTCTGTGCCCGATTAGTGATAAAGGAGACCTGTGCTGCTCTTTATTTCCTATTTCTTAATAATGAAGACACCAACCTTACCACTCATGTTAGAGCAAGTTTGGATTAAGATAAAAAGGGCTGACAGCAGGTCCCTCACTTGAAAAAAAAACTGTAAGTTTAAACTTAGAGGTTGGGTTATTAACTCTCAATTTTATTTAATCTCCAGTGTCTGTAGAGTTGCCAACCAACTTATCCATGACGCTCTCCTCCCATAGGATGTACGTCAACTTGAACATGGTGATTCCACCCCAGGACAACCCTTAAGAGAGAGGTATTACCTCCATTGAATTAAGACGCAAAAAGTTTGCTCCCAGCGCTCACTAACTGGAGCATCTGGGAAGGAGATCTGTAGCTGTGGTTCCCCCCTTCTCCATCCTCACACTCATCCATGACCTTGCTTCCCACTTCCCCGAGAAAATCAAAGCAACCAGAAAAGAACTTCCACAGCTACTCGCTAGGGTTGGTAAATCCAATTGGCCAATAACTCTTCTCTTCATTGATGAAGCAACATTTAGCACAATTGGTCACTCTCTCCTCCTTGATGCGTATGCTCTGGGCCTTCTGGGACACCGTACCTCCTCGGGTCTCCTCCTGCTTCCGTGGTGGCTCTTCCTCAGTCACCATTGCCCCTTCATCTCTTCTCCCAGATGTCTCACTAGAGGAACCTCTCCAGGTTCAGCCCTTGATCTTTTCTCGATATATGCCCGCTCCCATGGTGATGCTATCAGGACTTGCCCACAAACAGCCATCCCCATCACAGTGGACATCAACTCAACCCTCCCAGCTGCTCAAGTTTTCGTCATCCTCAACTGCTCTTTTCCTCTCACACCCACATCCAACCCATTAGGGGTTGTGCTGGCTTTGTCTTCAAAATGGATCCAGAACGCAGCTTCTCGTCTCTTCCATGGCTACCACTCTTGTCAGAACCACCACCCTGTTGCCCAGATTCCTGTATCAGCCTCTCAGGTGGCACCCTGCTTCTGCCCTCGCACCACCAAAAGCCCCAAAACTGCCAGAGGAACCCTTTAAAAGCAGAAGTCATCCAACTTCTCAAAAAGGGAAGCCATGGCTCCCCTTTTCACTGGCAGTAAAAACCAAAGTATTTCCAATGGCTACCAATGCCCTTCATGGTCTGCCTGCCCCAGCTCTCCAGCAATTATCTTTCTGATCTCGGCTACTACTTTCTCCATCCCCATTCTGCTCCAGCCTCCTAACTCCCTGCTCTTCCTTTAGAGCAATTCCTTGTCCAGGGACTTTGGCTCTGATAGTTCTCTCTGTTTGGAATGGCCCTTCCTCCATAACTACATGGCTAACTTCCTTGCCTGCAAGTCTTTGCTCTTGTATCACCTTCCTCCCAATGAGGCCTAATGCAGCCATTTGATTTAATACTTCAATCTGCCCTCCAATGTCCCTGCCTTTTTTGATGTTTGATTTCTCTTATCCTACTTTGATTTCCATTTTCACTTAGCACTCTTGCCATCATCCAACATATTGTATGCCTCACTTCATTGATATTACTGTTAATTTTCTGTTGCCCACTGCTAAAATGTGAGCCCCCGGGGTACCTGGGTGGCTCAGTTGCTTGAGTGTCCAACTCTTGATTTTTGGCTCAGGTCATTATCTTGTGGTCGTCAGATCGAGCCTTGCATGGAGCCTGCTTGGGATTCTCTCTATCTCTCTCTCTCTCTCTCTCCCTCTCTCCCCCTCTGCCCCTCTCCCCAGCTTGTGCTCTCTCTCTCTCTCTTTTCTCTCTCTCTCAAATAAAAAAAATAAAAAGTAAAAGGTAAGCCCCATGTTGGGCTGACATAACCTAAGTACCTGAAACAATGACTGATATATAGGAAAAGCCGAGCATTTTACCACCTACAAAAATTATTTGTGGGGACGCCTGGGTGGCGCAGTCGGTTAAGCGTCCGACTTCAGCCAGGTCACGATCTCGCAGTCCATGAGTTCGAGCCCCGGGTCAGGCTCTGGGCTGATGGCTCGGAGCCTGGAGCCTGTTTCCGATTCTGTGTCTCCCTCTCTCTCTGCCCTTCCCCCGTTCATGCTCTGTCTCTCTCTGTCCCAAAAATAAATAAAAAAACGTTGAAAAAAAATTTTTTTTTAATTATTTGTGAATATGATGTTTTTATTTTGCATTTTTTCTAGTGATTTGAGTAAAGCAAAATGATTTGGAAACGTTCAAAAATGCATCATGCATAGTGTATAAAGATGTAAATAAAAATCATTAACATACCCATCAATCATAGAAAAAAGTTATTTTTTTGCATATTTTTCCATTATCATTTAGATATTAGATCATGCTGTAGGTGGGCCCTATTATGTATATTGCTTTTTTATATATACATGTTATACCAAAGCCATTCTATGACCTTAGGAATGTATCAAGCTTTGTGCAGTGGCACCATTATCACTTATATAAACCAGTGAGGTTTATATAAGCCGAGGTTCTTAATAAAAGAATGTATCAAAAACATACATCTTTTAAATAGCTGCCTGATAGCCCATCATGCAAGTTACCACGTTCTGCTCGGTTGTGGCCATTGACATTGTGCGTAAGTATTTTATATGATTTGCTATTACAATGAAGATCTGTGTGCAGACATCCTTGTCCACATACCCAATTCTTGCTTAGGACTAATTCATAGAAAAGGAGGAGGTCCTTGGACAAATGACATAGATACCATAAAGAATTTCTAGCTAAGCTGCCATTTTGCCTTCCAGAAGGAGGATGCCAACTTATGCTGCCACCTACAGCGTACCTGTACCGAAGAGAAATCATGACAAAATTATGCACTTAACATTCTTTAATCTTGCAAACGCTCTATGGTTAAAACCATGAGCTCATGATCATAGCAAAACTGAACATTTCTTCGCATGCTTATTGACTATATTTTTTTTGTGAGTTATCTTTCCTATCTGAAGCCAATTACCTACCAAAGTCTTTGTTCTTCTTACTGATTTGAATGGGTTCTTCATATGTCAGAAGTGTTAAATTTTTATCCTTTATGTACGTTACACATATATTCTAGTGTGTTGTCTTCCCTTGAGATCATTTTTGGCAAACAGTGGCTCTCACTTTTACATAGTTGCACTTATTAATATTCTCCTTTGTGATCCTTTCCATGTTTTTAAGCCCTTACCATTCAAAGATCAGGCAGATGTTCATCACAGTTGTATTCAATTGTTACAGTTTTCTTTAGGTTTTACTCTTAATTCCTTTAGAATTCATTTGGAAATAAAAATAGGAGTTGAGGCTGCGGTGTCTCTTTTTTCCCATTGCCCCGGCACCTTTTATTAACTTTCTTTTCTCCACTGATCTGGAAAGCCACCTTTGTCATCTATCAAAACCTCACCTGTAAATGTCATTACATAAGAGTGTTACCTTAGCATTTTGACCTGATTGTACTGGAGCATTTATTACTCTTTATTGTAATCTTTTGTTTATTTCTCTCTCTCCCCCTACAAGGTCATGAGCTTTCTCAATCTTTCCCCAGATCCCACACAGTGCCTGGTACACGGAAGCTGGTGAATAGATTTTGATGAATTCTAGGCCCTGTGACAGTCAGGGGGAGGACTGGGTGAGGTGGATGAATCCAAAGCCTTTTAGCCCCTCTCTGCCTTGGGGATTGTACGACTGGTTTTGGAAACAAAAACATAGCATCTCAGTCTGGGAAGGAATATTAAGAAGGGTAGGCAGTCTGTCTACAGAGCCTGTCTTAGGAGGAGGTGTGATGTTTAGATTTTAGGAAGGCTGCCTGGCTCTAAAATAAAATTTCTAGCATCTAAGTCCCAAAAGCCTTAATTTCCACAGCTATACAAACATTCCTTTGGCTTTAGACTGTGACCTCGGCAAACTCCAATCACTTATTTGGTTAGTTCTATTCCCCCTAGGCTTAAGTCCCCACAGGACTGGCAGAAATCCTAACTATTCATAGATTGCTGTACTCCCATAGTGATTTGCATAGTGATTAGCATATGGTAGACAATAAATAAATATTTTCTGAGTGAGTTGACAAATCAGTAGAGATCAAAACAGTACATCCAAGCAGCCATTTCCACTTATTGTGAGTATGTCTATAAGATACTGACCTCAAAAACAGTGTTCACGGAAGGGAAAATACATAGACACAAACGAATGACCTGAGGGTTCAGTAGAGCATTAATGGACTCGGGGTAAAGAAGAGCAGGAATGGAGGACGGGCCATCATCTTAGGTCATCAAAGGTTTATCCAAATCCATGCCTTCACTGTTCAAGTCGTGTTGCTACTCATTTTCATACGCTTCAGGGAAGGATATTTTGCAACGTCTCTTCCGAGATATTTTCTTCCAAGTTTTACATAACAAACCACTGCAGATTTGGGTGGCATAAAACATTGGTTCAAGGCTGACAGGCTCAGCCAGGCACCTCTCACTTGGGGTCCTTTATACCATCAACAGGTAGATGTAGCTGAGGCTGGGTCTTCTGAAGTTCCTCTTTCCCATGCCTGGCACCTGTCCAATGCAACCTCTCCACGTGGCTGGCTTGAGCTTCCTCGCAGCATGGTGGCATCATGATCATCAGACTTTGGGAGACCCAAGCTCCAAAATGCTTCTTCTCAGAGGCCCAGGAAGAAGTCACAGGGCTTCTTAAGACTCAGCCTCCG
This sequence comes from Prionailurus bengalensis, assembly GCF_016509475.1. Taxonomy (NCBI): domain Eukaryota; kingdom Metazoa; phylum Chordata; class Mammalia; order Carnivora; family Felidae; genus Prionailurus; species Prionailurus bengalensis. The sequence goes on along the minus strand of NC_057354.1, from coordinate 55,745,578 downwards.
AAGTTTGAAAATGTCATTTCTGCTCCATACTTTTTGTCAATCAGGCCAGCATAGATTCCACGGGAAGGGAATTAGACTCCACTCTCGCTAGGAGAAATGTTAAATAATTTTTACCTCTTTTCAGTCCTTCATATGTTCTCTAAGGGGAAAAAAAATACATCTTGTAAGGGCTGAGCTTCCACTTAAACCTTTCTTATTGCCGTTGAAGGCCATTTTCTTTACTCTGTCTTCATGGAGTTAGTCACCAGGTGACTAGAAAACTTTTTTTGATAGCCTTAGTTTCTATAGTTTAAGAAATTTGGAGGTGACTGCCTGGTCAGTCGGTTAAGTGACCGGCTCTTGATTTCAGCTCAGGTCATGTTCTCACGGTTGTGAGATCAAACCCCTCCATTGGTCTCCATGCTGAGTGTGGAATCTGCGTGGAATTCTGTCTCTCTCTCTCTCTCTCTCTCTCTCTCTCAAAATAAATTAATAAACATTTTTTTAAATAAATTTACACCTTGTCTGAAATTGGATTTTCCCTGTCTGCAAAATGAGTAGCTAAAATGTAAATGGTACTTTTTCACTCCGATTTTGGGGAGTCTGCCTGGACTCTTTACTCATCCTTGAGTTTTATACAAAAAAAGTCTAAAAGGGGCTTTACAGTGAATATTTACTTTAGATGACTGAACTCCAAACACTCAAATAACTGACAAAAATTCCATTCTCTCAGTTACTAACTACCACCAAATTATCATTGTCCAGATAGATACAGTTCTGAATTTACACATAAAAGATAGAGTTATTACAACATTTTGAAGAAAATCTTTGAAGCTAATTATCTAAAGATTAGAGAAAGAATATCTTTTAATTAATTTCAAACCCGGGATTGAGTACTAAGAAAAACATGAAAGAATGATTTCCAATAGAAAGTGTTGGTTATGGAGGAGTCTCCCTCCCCTTGAGGATTACCATTTAATTTTCAACATTGATTTGAAATAAATGCTGGTATGATCTCCAAGGAAAGACTGTTTCAGTTATAAACCTAATGAAGAAGCATCCAGTCTAATAAGCAAAATATATGTTGTGCTCCTTTGTTAAAGTAACTCACACACTCTCTGCTTTGGTTTTGATGAGGGTATTTACTTTTAAGAATTTCCTGTTCTCTCCAATAAACGTCATGGAAGGTGAATCTCCGGGGGGTGTGCCTCAGGCCTTTACTGATCTTTTCATTTACTTTCTCTCTCCCTAACGTCCAACACCCTGCTTGGCACTTTGGGTTTTGATCAGTGACTTGCCGCAAATATTTTGCTTTTTCCTTATATCCATGAATAAGCTTAAAATGTAATGTTATCAATTTATGGCATGGTACACCCTGTGTCTGGCTAAACTTAAAAGTACCTACAAGTTACTTCCACAGCTCACCGGCAAAAAAAAACCCTAATAACTGAATTAAAACATGAGCTAAGGACATGATAAGATGTTTCCCCAAAGATCTCCAAATGGCCAACAGGTACGTGAAAAGATGTTCCATACCTCTAATCATTAGGGAAATGCAACTCAAAGCTACAATAAGATACCACTGCCCACCTGTTAGGATAGCTATTATTTTTTTTAATATTTATTTTTGAGCAAGCCGGGGAGGGGCAGAGAGAGAAGGGGACAGAGGATCTGGAGCGAGCTCTGCACTGACAGCAGTTAGCCCGACACAGGGCTCAAACTCATGAACCCAGAGATGATGACCTGAGCCGAAGTCAGATGTTCAACCGACTGAGCCACCCAGGCACCCTGGATTGCTATTACAAAAAAAAAAAAAAAAAAAGAAGATAACATGTGCTGGGGAAGGTATAGAGAAATTGGACCCCTTGTGCCCTATTGGTGTGGAGGCAAATTGGTGCATCCACTATGGAAAACAGTATGGATGTTCCTCAAAAAATTAAAAGTATAAAAATATGATCTAGTAAACCCACTTCAGGGTGGTTATCCAAAAGAATTGAAATCAGGATCTTGAAGAGATGTTAGCACGCTTGTTTTCATTTCAGCACTGTCTACAGTAAGCAAGATGTGGAAACAACCTTAATGTCCATCAACAGGTAAATAGATACGGGAAATGTGGTACAGACATGCAACGGAATACGATTTCATCATAAAGAGGAAGAAATTCTGCAACGGGAGACAACACAGGTGAACCCACAGGACACTGTGCTAAGTGAAATAAGCCAGTCACAGAAAGGCAAATACTGCATGATTCTGTTCTTATGAGATACCTAAATGAATCAAAGTCATAGAATCAAAGCAGAATGGTGATTGCCAATGGCTGGAGAGAAAGGGAAATGGGGAATTATTAATCAGGAGGCATAAAATTTCAGGGAAGCAAGATGAACGCACTCCAGGGTCTGTGGTACAACATTGTACCTATAGTCCACAATACTGTATTGCACACTTAAAAATTTGATAAGAGCCCTCATGCTAAGTGTTCTTGCCACAATAAAATATATTTTTAAAAAATCGTATGCGCAGCTGGAAAAAAAATACCTACTGGTTAAATAATGTACGATTCACTGAGCTTTGTATATATTTTAATATTTTGGTGGTTTTCAAAGGAATGCTTACAGATTATCTACAGGACAGCAGACACCCAATGTGTCTGCAGTATATAAGGACGTGTGAGAAAAAAAAAAAAAAAATAGTCTCTGCTCTCCAGGAGTCTCCCAGGATTCCTCAGGCTTTTAAAAGCCAATTAATTTTCTGAGCAAGTCAACATGGACGCAACAATCCCTTCCTCGCTCCCATTCTTGTGTTCCACTTCCAAGCTTAGTTTTTAATTTGCCTCCAAATATACATTATTTTACCTTTAGGTAAAAATAGCTTGATGCACAATATATGATCTTTTTTGACACGCTGCTTAAATTTAACAACTAAAAAGGGCCCTTTGCTTCTTCTGTACCATTGGCTTTCAGCAAACTTAACCTTAACCTCCCCAGATCACTGCTTTCGTGTTCCAAAGGCTAATGAGAACCTTCCTAGCATGTAACAGCATGTTCCTCACAAAGGGCGTAAATCTTTCCGTTCATCTCATAGCAATAAGGTATACAACGATAAAAAGTCCACAACACCACCCTATCGCATCCAACAGCGTTATGGTTAGGTAAAGACAAATTTCAAATGGTGGGAGCCATTCCCAGATTGATCCACAAGAAATTTTCCAATCCTAATTAAAACTCACTTTAGTTTCATGTCAATTGATCGACACAGATCAACTGGGTCTCATTCTTTCTCTCTTAGACTATTAAATAGCTCCCAGCTGGATTCTCCTCTTCCAGTAATGCCTCCATTCATTCATTCATTCATTCACTCACTCATCATTTGCATTTTATATTTTTAACAACAATATTGCTATCATTTATATATTCATTTTTTTAATCTGTTGACCCTCTATTTCCCAGGCATGGCTATCTAACATTTTGATGAGGATAATTTGAATTCAGGAACATTTTAACTCATCATAAAAAAAAAAAAGACTAGCTCATATTTGTTTATTGCCACATTACATATACGGTAGAAACCCTTTCCTTCTCTGTGATCCTTGCTTCTACCTGACGAAGAGTTCTAGCATCTTCATATGCTGCACAGGGAAAACAAAAGCTGTGGCCCGTAAGATTGACAGGGGTGAAATTATGGATGACCGTGAGTATCCCCTGAAACTGTAAATTGTGGAAATCTGCCAAAAGGCCTGAGCAAGATCATCACATGACCATACAGGAATTCTGGAGAGCTCTCTCCAGCAGCAGGGAGGATGGATGGGGGAAAGTAGGCTGGAGGTAGAACCAATAAGAAATCTACCGTAACAACCCGGGCCAGAATGGTGGGACTGAGTAGGACTGGGAATGGGAAGAAGGAGGTAAAATAATATATTTATGATTAAAACCAACAGACTTAAGGTGTGAACAAGAAGGAATCTAAAATGACCACCAATTTTCTCACAGGGGGTGATTCAGTGGAATGTGGAACATTAAACAAGTTAGGGAACATTAGGCTATCATGCTTGGGGAAAGAGATAATGAGGACACATTAACTTTAAGATGTACACAAGGCATCCAAGAGGTGATATCCAGTGAATAGTTCAATGCTTCCCACGGCCTCGCAACAGCCTTAAGAAGCTTTAGAAAATGCCGATGCCAAGTCCCCCCTCCCACATTCACACCAAATTCCATAGACCAGGTTACCTTGGGTTGGATCCCGGGATTCCAACCACTTGAGTGAAAATCACTGAAGTAATTTAATATACAGGTCTAGAGCTTAAGATTCACATTTTTTTTTTTAATTTAGATCATTACAGTCCAGATGGTAGTTGAGGTCCTGGATGTGAGTGCGATCACCCAGAAAGACTAAGAAGAATGAGAGAAAAGCAGACAAAGGACAGAGCATATGCATCATCCCAGCATTAAAGTGCAGCCAAGGTAAACAGACACCACTAAAGTTATCCAAAAGGAATCACACACCAGTTGCACCAAGTTGTGACCCGGTTGAGAATGTCATGAAAACACAAGGTAGAATTGATAAGGATGCTTGGAGATAGAAGCGAGAAAGGAGGGAACTGGTGGCCTAATCATTGGAGAAACTCAGTGCTAAGACTGAAGATTCGTCTTGAACACAAGGAGGAGACGGAGAGGAAGAGAAAGACCAATGAGGATAGAGGTAGTTGGTAATGAAGGTCGTCACTGAGGGGAAGTTAATGCATTCTGTGGCAAATAGCCTCCTTTTCCTCTGTGAGTTATGAAAAGGAACGTCCTGAATGTGAAATGGTTTAAGGTGGTCCTTGAGAGAAGTGAGAAAAGCATGAATCAGAGATTGGGCTGTGTATTTTTTTTGCAGAAGTTCCCCACATCTCTGGTGTAGAAGCAGGAGAAGGAAAAAGCAGGCTAGAGCTAGATTGAAAATGCAATGGGGGAGACAAGTTGTCTCTAGGGAGACAAGCCTCATATAAAGTCGAGGGGCTGGGGCGCCTGGGTGGCTCAGTCAGTTGAGCATCTGACTTCGGCTCAGGTCATGATATCACGGTTCATGGGTTCAAACCCCACATCGGGCTCTGTGCTGAACTTTTGCTCAGAGCCTGGAGCCTGCTTCAGATTCTGTGTCTCCTCCTCTCTCTCTTACCCTTCCCCGCTCATGCTCTGTCTCACTCTGTCTCTCAAAAATAAATGTAAAAAAAAAAAATTTTAAGTCAAGGGGCTGTGGTGTGGGAGGTTGAACCACAGAGTGCAAGCTCCATTGGAAAGAAAATGACCCCACAGAGGGTGATGGGTAGAGATAATAGGAAAGAGTTGAAATAGCAAATGTGATGCCAGTGTGGGAGAGAGCTGGAGATAGGAGAGCACTGTGGGAGAGAGCTGGTTCCAAAGTAGTCCACAGGCGTTAAGATTCCAGAGGTATAGCCAGTTCAAAATGGCCCCGGGAGTGAGCTGCTGCATACAGGAAGGTCAAAGCGTTTTGAGCTTGGGTTGGTGGGTGGGACATTTAATAACAAGGTTGTTAAAATCCCCCAGGATCACTGGATGAACAAAGATGGAAAGGAAGGCTGTGAGCCAGGCTGCCATCTTCAATAAACAAGGGGGAAAGGACACTAAACAGAAGGGATAGAGAGGGCCGAACTGTTTTCCATTTGAAAAACATGGATTTTTACGTGAGTCTAAAAGTGAGGGTCTGGCAGCATTGGAGAATTAGAATATGCCAACATCCGCACACTGGATTTTCCCTACTGAAGCTCCCAGGAGCTTTCTAACACACAAAACTGTGGATTTCTGTCCTCTTTTTAAAATTTGTCATGGCTCCCCTCATCCTCTGAATAAACATAGCCTATGAGGTCCGAGGTCATCATGACTGGTCTTGGCTTTGTTTCCCTTTCCCACCTAAAGGATCGGGGTGACTGCTTGACATGCCCCAAACACCTGCTGTTCTGCAGCCACTGTGCCTGTGCGTATGCTAGTCCTTTTGTCTGTGGCCTCGTCTCCTCAGTGGTGATGGCTCAGACTCTGTCTGCCCACATGTGATCTCCTGGAAGAGCCCATCCTGATCAATGGCCTAATATGATCTTCTAGAACCCACCCAACTCTCTTGCAGAAGTTTCCACATTGTGTTGTGATTCGTGTTATGAGATTTCTACCCCTACTGATCACTTTGAGATTGGCCAGGTTTTCTATCTGTTCTCTGTTACCTTCAGTCCGTAGAGTTCTGCCCAAAATGTAGCCAGCACTCAGTACACATTGACCAAAGTGATATTTGCGTGCCAAGCTATAGAGTTAGCTCTGACCGTAGGAAGCTCTGGTTTGTATATAATTCGTAATCTCACACAGTCATCCCAAGCTCACACAGAGTTTCCAGGAATGACTATAACAATCCAGTTCTCAAATTAACATACATAAATATCATAAATGATTGTCAAGGCCTCATCCTAACATTTGTGTGAAGGAGATAAAATTACATCTTTCCAGAAGCAAAGGAAAGAAATTCATCCTAGCCTGTTCCTTTTAAGTGGTCTTTGCCATCCCCAGTAGCCTCTAGCAAAGAACTTTGTTTTTCTCGCAACTTCTATATTATTAGGCCAGCCATGTCTCTGAGGGGGTGTTGGTCATCTTCCATGAGGTCCCGCCCGAATCCTGTCCTTGATGATTATGGCCCTTGGGGTCTGCTCGGAGGCACATTGCTTTGTGGACAGGCCAGAGGCAGGACGGTTGGAACACCTGAGCATAAATATCTGGAAGGAGGGAGATGACATCTTTCGGTGTTTTCTACGCACATATTTGTTATCTACATATTCCATGCAGAGTAAGCCATCTCTAATTCATTTTTGTATGTGCGATTATACTGTACATGTCTTAATTGCTCGTCTCATCTCCTCATCAAATTGTGCTCTTGGAGACACTGGCTACCAAAATTGCTACCAGCTGATTGCTCCTGGCACAAGTAGAAATCTTCTCTTGGCAAAGGTGCAGAGAAAGTCATTACCAGAAAATTTGCCATTTCCTGAAACCTCTCATATTACGGCTATATAGGTTTGTCAAATCCACATCAAGATCACGCACTATTTTGGTAAAAATATAAAATAAAAAAAGAGCCCCTGGATGACAGTTCCTCCATCGTCATATTTTGTAATACAAAGAAGAGATATTCTTTTTATTATCATTATTCAAGAGAGACAGAGACAGTGTGAGTGGGGGAGAGGCACAGAGAGAGAGAGAGGGAGAGAGTCCCAAGCAGGCTCCGTGTCAGAGAGCCCAACGTGGGGCTTGAACTCACGAAACTGGGAGACCACGACCTGAGCCAAAACCAAGAGTCAGACGCTCAACCGACTGAGCCAACCCGCACGCCCCGAAAGAGGAGATATTCTTGAAAGTGCCCCTCAGGTTTTGTCAACTTTATTGAAAGAAGAGTATCAGCCCAAAAAAGCAAGATCAACACAGATCCTTTCTTCACATTCCTAAACTGAATGCTCTAATTATTTGTTTTAAAAATATAGCCATTTTCATTCTGTCACCGGAGGCAACGTTGGCTAGTTCATTGCGTTGAGAGGCCAAGAAGTTGTCTTTCTTTTCATTTCTAACCCGAAAGTCAGATCCAAACTTTTGAAGTTCTCTTGCATCATCTGAGGCAAGTGGCACCAAAGATTTTAATATCCACGCAATCTCCTGAGCTCTCCCTCACTTTGTAACTTTAATACTTAACAGAGTTTTGAAATGGCTGTTGGGCCAAAGTTTTTAACGGGGGGCTAGCCACTGGCCTTCTGGCCAGAGGTCTGTGAAAAAGGACACTGGGGACAGTAGGCTCATCAGAGCCCACAGACATCCTTGTGGAAAACCTCTCTCCCCAAGGAATTTGGTCCCAGCCCTTGAGCATTCCAAAGTCTGCAACTTTCCATGGCTACATATGGCCCATTGACAGTTAACAGCTGTCAGGCGGACAGGCCGTGCAAACCCAGCTGGCCGATTGAGGCCACGTCTAGACAAAATGAACGGACACAGCTCATCAGTTCCATTTGGGCATCCGGGCAATTGATGCGGATCAGCCCCGGGGCTCGTTGCAACTGCAGAGATGAGCGTGGGAGCGTGGCACTCATGGGGTGGAGCACATAGCCACACAGTGGCCCTGGCTGCCCAGGGTGAGCTCCATACGCCGTGCTGCCGAAGGGGACAGTCTTGCTCCACGACGGCTGCCCGTGTTCATTCCTGTCAGTGGCTCCTTGTAACCTCAAGTAACACCACCAAAGCACCCATCTCAAGAAGCATTTTCTTAAGAGTCACCCTGCCGCATGTTCCGTCTGGCAGACAAAACTAACTCAGGGCTCGGAAGTCAAGAATCTCTCTGCTTTTCGAAGACCGACCGTGGTGGAAAGGAACATTCAAACAATTGAGGAAGTAGGGAGGTTGACCCCAGCTGCCATCACAGGACGTCTGCTGAAGCAAAAAAAAAAAGCTGCAAAGCGTTATATGGTCACGAAAATAAAATGTCACCGGACTGCCCGTCCCATCTTTGGCCTAAACTTTACGATTTTTTTTTTAAACCTTTTTGGGAAGAATTCCAAAAATCACCACAAAATCCTCCCTCAGACATGAAATATTACTCTGTAAATGTGTTAACAACTCCAGCTAGAGTCTAGCCTTTGTGATGGATAAAGAAACCCAGTTGTCAGAATAGGTCCGGCGTGCCTCAAAAGACAAACGAGAAAGACAGAAGATGCCACGAAATCTGCCTGAGGACACAAAAGTTGTATGGCATCCAGCAACTCCTGGGCTGAGGCGATGAGCTCCAAGCTTCTCACCAAACGTGTGGCCCCATGCAGAAATATGCCAAAACAACACAGTTTGGGCTCATTGTGTCCCAATTAATACTATAATGAGCTTCCTTAGATAGCCAAATCCTTAATCGGCCCCTATCAAAACTATGTCTGCTCAGAAAAAGACTCCTGTTAATTCTGCTTAATGCCTGACAGTGGTTAAGCACCATTAATACTCCATAATTTCATTGTGTGTTATTGTAATCATATCAGCTTATATCTCAGTGGCTACGCAAGGCTCAATAGGCTGCCGTGAATTACAGGTCACGTGACTCGGCTTCAGTAAGAGACTATCTTCCATCACAGCCAGACCTCCTTTGCCCTCCCCGCAGTCAGTAGCCTAAGCAGGTATTAATAAAGGTCTCCTTTTTTAAATTGCATAGCTCTAAATGGTCTTTAAGGGACCCAGCAGTAATCTCAAGATCCCTATATTTTAGCAGGAAAGCAGGACAGAGGAATTAATAAGAGCCCTTTCTGTGTAAACTGCTCCCTGCTCTAAGGCTATAGCGTGATGTCAGGGCGCTAAGAGAATTTTAAATGCACAGGATGGATTGTTTGTGTTGCAAAAGCGAAACAGGGGCCAAAGGCTAAGAGACTTGAGAAAATTGAAAGACTGCCAGGGATGCTGGGATGCAAATAGCAACAAAACAGGGATAAATGCTCCTACTCACATATGCAGGAGTCCTGCAGAAGGGGGGAGAAAAAAAAGGTTATTAATTTTCACCAGGCTGTATCTTACAGCTGGTGGCTCAGCATCAGTTTTTGGTGTAATGAAAATGGTCTGAGCAGAAGATAAATGGTTCATAAAGTGGACCATTTAGATGCAATCGAGGCTCAATCTGCCCAGTGACTAATCACGTCCCCCCAGTAAAGCTGAATTCCACTAACAGACTTTTTTTTTCTTTTTTTTTTTCTTTTTTTTTTTTTTTTCCCCCCGGCTGTACCAGTGAATTGTAGCCGGGTCTAAGTTCAAGGCAGGCAGAGAATTATCTTGATTTATTAGCGCACTCCCTGGCCGTGCCACTCGCTCGGCTGTGCCTTTGTGGGCTTCTGCCCTGTTGCTGTCGGAGTATAATTTTTACTGTTCCCCTGTGACTAGTACACAGCATCATTTTCAGCTGCTAGAAAAATGGGCTGCTTTTGCACCTGTAATTTTTCTTCTTTTGCTGCTGAAGGTATATAATATATCTCTAAAGTGCGTAATAAGTTTCTGAAAAACGTGTTTTTAAAAGAAATTGATTCCAGTGGTTTATAAGCCAGAGCAAGGCCACATAAGGAAATGCACCAGATTGCAAAGGTATGCCTGGTTGGCAAGGCAGCCATTTTTACCCTTCCGCTTAGTAAATCCTGACTCCTGGTCCAGACTATCATTTCAGACATTTTTTCTATACAGTAGTTGTTTCTCGTAATGAACTCTGATCAAATAAAAGTGTTGTTTATGTGGAGACTTTACAAGTCCTGATTACGTATAAAATAGAGTAGAATCCCTCATAATGACATTTAATTGTGAGAAAGAAAAGATCCCAACAGAAGAGCGTTCAGCTGTATTTGTTCAGTGTTCCTTTGCAAAATGCCATTTATAGATCGTTCAATTATGACATTATTATGAGCCGCGTAAGAGTAACTCACTGGCTCTCCATATTTTTAGACCTATGGAAAAATAAACGTGGGTGTGATTTTCATTATTTTGACTGGGAGTCATTCACAAAAGACCCTTCGTGTTTACGAGGATTGACTGTCCCATTTGGCTAATGAATTCTGACGCTTCACCCGTAATCTTGTGAGCATCTTCAGAAAGGGAATCCGCGTGGCTGAGGACACTAGGAGAGGCCAACTCTCTTCCCCTTGGAGGCTCCAAAGATTCTAACCGGATGTTATTAATAACCCAACAAATGGCAGGAAGACGGGGTCTGAGCTGGTTTATTCTGAACCCTCTGACGTGATTTTTCCATTTTCTGAGGGACCTGACAGATGGGATAGGTAAACTATCAGGCAAAAAGCGGGCAGGAACTGCTGCTGAAAACCTCAGTGATCATACATCTTCTAGAAAAGGGGCTCACGTTCTCAGATACCTGCCTCTGTGGTTTCATTCCTTCCACGACACCAGTTTCCAGAAGGCGGCAGAAGGTGTAGATCCATTACTTCCCGAGCAGCCTCTCGGACCCACATCTGTCTCTTTCGCAGGGTGAGTTTTCACCTGCCTTCTTCCCTTTTCCACAGAGCTTTGACCAATGCAGCGGGGAACTGGCCTTTGCAGTGGGACAAATGGGCCCGTGTGATGCAGTCCACGCCTACAGTTAGGGCAGCAGACAAAGATGGAGAAGCTTCGGGGTTGTCATTTGCAGCCAAGTGTATCGTCAGACCACGTCTGTGACGACAGAACCAGAACATGCTTCTGTTATGCGTGTAGCAAACACTCATTGCATACTTATTGCGTGTCAAGTACTGTGACAGGTTTGCAGCACACACAGACAAACGAGGCAGCGCCCTCCTCCGACAGGCTGGCAATCTTGAATGACCAATGAGGAAATGAATGAATGGCTGGGTGTCTCTGTCTTGGGTGATGCTCAATGAATCTGAAGGAATAAGGCCAAAGGTCAGTTACCTCCACTTCTAGTCAGAGCCAGCGAGGATCCGTGTGGCTTTGGGGAAGTCACTTAACTTCTCTGTACGTTGATCTCATAACTGTAAAGCGAGGATAAATATCTTTGCCTCATTCATCACTCAAGCCAACTCGGGGGAATCAACGCGATGGCTTTTGGGCAATTGCATTGGTGGACCATGAGTAAGAACGTGGGCCACCGTTACTGTTGCCTAAAAGGTCAGGGACTGTCATAAAGTCGCGAACATCACGTCCCGCCCGATGGCACCTGGTAGAGCAGAGAAAGGGAAGCTGAAATACAGCTCACTCTTGGGGCACCAAGTCACGTGACTGGATGTGCGGCTGGGTCATCCACGGAGAAAGGCAGAGATTTTCCTAATTTGCACAAATGCACCAAATGAGCTAGCAACAGTGAGTGCCCACGTGGGAAGTATTTGGAACCACTCCTTTCCCAAGCATTTCCTTGAACCGTAAGTACTTGAGCTTTCACTCGCTTCTGTTACGTTAGACATTGGCCTGTGACACCAAGCTATGATAGCTTGAAGAATTACATCTTGGCTAAAGAGCATGATTTTTTTTTTTTGAATTTATTTAGCCAATGCAAACATAGCCTTAATTTTTAATTCACAAGATTATAAGGGTGCATGGGGAGAGAAAGTTTTCAAAATGAAAGCATAGCTTATACAGCGGATAGATCGGATTCTTTAGAAAGGTTCCTCGACTGAACCAGCCAGCTGAGAGTTAAATCAGAGATGATCCCAACACAGGAAGGACCCATTCAACTGTAAGCCAGAAATGATCTTTTATGTGTTCTAAACCTTCCCCACCAATCCTAACTAAATAGCCCCCTCCCTATCGCTGACTCTGCCCTGGTCTGTCTTATCTTTATAGCATTAGTCAATACTGGAATTATATTTTTGGTTTTGTTTACTTCCTTCTTTCTTATTTCCCCATTTAGGGGACACGGAGCAAGTCGTGAATCTGTTTTCTTGCCAGTCAAATGGAGACACTAACACTTTCCAGGGCCATTAGGAGATAATGAAGATAAAGAATCCCATAGAGGTTACAAAGAACCTTCCACAGTACTAGCCTAAGGGCCTCAAGAATGCCTGAACGCTTGGGGCACCTGAGTGGTTCCATTGTTAAGCTTGGATTCTTGGTTTGGGCTCAGGTCACCGTCTCACCGTCTCAAGTCTCGTGTTCTCACAGTTTCATGGGTTCGAGCCCCGTATCAGGGCTCCTGCTTGGGGTTCTCTGTCTCCCTCTGTCTCTGCCCCTCCTCTACCTGCGCTGTTTCCGTCTCTCTCAAAATAAATAAACTAAACTAAACTAAAAAAAAAAAAAAAAAAAAAAAACCTGAACCCTTGCCCCAAACACACACACAAAGTCCTTGACGGATATGTTCTAGAGACAGCAGGAAATAAAATTAAGGTTACCCTTCTCCCTTGAGGCCAGAGCTGTGATAGGGTCCAAAACCAGTCTGTCTATCTAACCTGCCTCCAAGTAGGGGGAGGGAGAGAGTTGAACCAGGTTTCTCTCTTGCTCTCTTTCTGTCTCTCTGTCTCTGTATCTCTCTCTCTCTCTCTCTCTCTCTCTCTCTCTCTGTATGTATGTAATGAATGGAAGTATGTAATGGTCGTTGGAAGGCAAAGGGAGATAAGCAGCCTGATTTCCCCTTCTGTAGCCAGCAGGAAAGAGAGAACAGCACAGGAAAGAAAGAACCAGAGAGAAACAAATCCATGGGTCTGAATTTAAACTTATAGCAGCCTCACCTGCTGGAAAAATCGCATTCTGCCATATGATCGGCAAACAGCAGCTCCTTCTTGGAGGCTGGCGAGTCGGGGGCAGGGAAGCTAGCCGCTGAAGCGGGTAGTGAGCACTTTACCCCCCACACAGGGGTTTCTAGCACCTGACACCTCCTGGGTACTCAAGACTGATCCCCATGGTGAACAACATCTCGATGATCCAGAAGAGAACATTTGCCAAATAAGATGCACGAAAGAGAATTCACTCCTTTTGAGTCACCAAAATGAGAGTAACCTTCAGGATTCTACATGTGAGTGGGTAGGTTGCAGTCCTCTTGGAGGAGGGCTCACAGCCCGGCAGGGTTATTCAACGTCTTAGTCAGCTTGGATTACTATAACAAACTACCACCGATGGGGTAGCTTAAACAGCAAACATTTTTGTCACAGCTCCGGAAGCCGGACGAGTCCAAAACCAAGCTATTGACAGATTCGGTTCCTGTTAGCAGACATCCCTCTTCTCATTGTATCATTACGTGGTCGGGAGGGGAGAGGTCATCTCCCTCTCCTCGCTTCTTATAGGGGCACTAATCCCTTATGAGCTAATTACCTCTCAAAGGCCCCACCTCCAGATACCATCACATTGCGGATTAGGTTTCAACATATAATTTTTTTTTCCTTTGGGGAGTCAGAAGTGGGGCGGGGGCGGGGGGAGGCACAAACATTCAGTCCATTGCATTCAAACTGGGATGTTTAGCTTTATAATTGGAATAATGAAAGACGAATTTACACTCTTCCAGAACTTCTGGCACTTCTTTTTTTAAAGAATGCATAAAGCATAGAATGGCTTACATTTATGTGGAAAGATAAATACTTACTGTTTCTACTAAGTGTTAGAAAACTGAATGGCTTGCTAGTTCTGGGTTGCAAATAAAATCAACACTTCTCTCTGTAATTTATCAGCTTGTCTCTACAAACACTTGGATTAATCTAGTATCTACTCGTCTCCGTGTTAAGATAATCGTGACAACGGGGTAAAATATTTATCAATAGAAAATTGAATCCAAATACACTGAAACACTCACTGAGCCACTTTTCAAGCCAGTAGGAATTAGGCATAAGACCTACATTCAAGGTAGGATCGTTCCCTGTTATAAATATTGGAGCCTAGATGGGTAAACTGGGTCTGGGAACAAAAATAGGAGCTAAGAATTCACGTTGTCAGAAGCTGTCCTGTCAAAGCCTTACACATCCACAGGTTCTGTATGTTTCCGTGAACCTCTTTATATACACTGGTGTGACAATATATTTGTCCTGACAGTAGGCTTGCGTGGGGGCGGGCTGGGGGGCGCAAAAGAAGTATGTGTCATTCATGCTGGGATACAAGTATACTAATTGGCCAATTATTTATTGATTAGACAACGAAAGATGATATTTAAAGCCCAATTGGCCACAAATTATTGACTTTTTTCCCCTGTACTTAGGAAAACTGTCCTTCTGAGTGGAAAATTACATTAACAGTAATCATAAAAATAATCAGCGTTATTTTCTAAAAGCTGATACCTCAATTTTGTCTTCGCATAGTGCCATGTCCCATTACTGTCACGTTCCTTACAAAACTGATCGTAGGCAGCTTCGTGGTCTTCCAGCCTAGAACATGACGTGGTTTAGCCAAAGCCTTACGGGCTACATCCTCTCCTTGCCTAGAATCGAGGTTGAAAATGAGAACTAAGTGGGACAAACGGGCGAGAGCGTAGGAAAACCTCCAGTTTTCAGGGTCTACTTCTGTTTGAGCTTGCTGCCAGAGGATGAAATGATTCTAAAGGAGGAGCACAGGGTCTGGAAGCAGGAAGACACCAGGATTTACATCAGAGGTACAATTGTTCACAAGAAACTCCCAAAGATGCTGCTGTCGGAGCAGGTAGCGGTATTCGAAGCTACTTCCGGTCCACCCTTCCCCGGCCCAGACCTCGGAGGGGGACTAGGACAGAATCACACGGGGCAGCCGCAATCTCCCCTTCTGCTTCTCTTCCGGTCACACGCTGTGCAGGAGAGCCTTACTGGCCATTTCGGGAGACGAGGTGGGTCCTCTGTCCCTACTTGTCCTTGTTTGCGGTGTAGGTTTTCCGCCTACACTGCCGATCAGACATCTTGTCCTTCTATTGAGATCTCCAGGGCACGGACGCGATCCATACCATGCGCGGAATTATCAGCCACAGGCGCAAGGACAGTTTAGGATTTCTAAAAATTTACTACATTCAGGGGTCTTCGTGCATATCTCGAAATCAAACATCTGGATAGGATAGGCACCGCAAACCCTCAGATTGGGGAAAGAAGGGAGCCAAGGTCACTTGATATTTTAAGACTATCAGGATCCAGCCCTTGGCCACTCCTTCCGGGTTTGAGAAGGTGCGTGCTTCACTCACTAATTATCTCATTGGGGACCTGAAGTCTACAGTTTTCAGGACAAATTTTATTCTAACCAAAGCATTCAAATGATGTGTGGGAAGGGCATCAGTGAAGGAAGTAAAAATTCTAGACTATCTGAGTTGCAGTGTAGATATCTTTATAATCCCAGTCACTATAACCTCATAAAGAAGCACCCCTGGAAGGATCCAAGTTGAAAATCTCGGGCAGGTATAAATACCAATTCCTAAAATGTTAACAACCAGAAAGTTATCACCTGATTCTCCACAAGGGAGAGTATGTCAAATATTGACCTGATACTCCAGCACCTGACGGAGCCTGCTCCTCCCAAAAGAATATTTTATACAAACAGGGTCAAAATAGGACCTGCCTGCATAGGGTCAGGTTTCTTTTTATGGGCAACAAGTAGAGGCTCAACGGCTCCAAAGTGTTAAACCAGAGGCCTTAAATTTCCGGTGTAATGTGAATACTCAGAAAAAGCAATGGTCACAGCTTTGAGGTTGAAAACCACTGTTCAAACAAATGATTGGTGTCTTCAGTCAACGGATGTTTGTTGAGCACATACTATATTTCACCCACTATTCTAGGTGCTTCCGTGGAGCAAAAAAAAAAAAAAAAATGTTGATTGATTGCTTTGATAACAGTATCCCCAGTCCTAGAACCCCACAAAGATTGTTACCAAGACCTTTTTTTGTGCAGCATTAGTTTCCAAGCTTTGCTTACAATCAAAGGCACTTTATTTTTTTTTTTAACGTTTATTTATTTTTGAGACAGAGAAAGACAGAGCATGAACGGGGGAGGGGCAGAGAGAGAGGGAGACACAGAATCGGAAGCGGGCTCCAGGTTCTGAGCCATCAGCCCAGAGCCCGACGCGGGGCTCGAACTCACGGACCGCGAGATCGTGACCTGGCTGAAGTCGGGCACCCAACCGACTGAGCCACCCAGGCACCCCTCAAAGGCACTTTAATAAGCACTTGGAAGTAGTGATAAAAAATGGCAGCCGTGACCTAGAACGCTGGCCTTCTATTCCTGCAGGGCTAAAATTGTTAACTCCGTGACCCGGCGAAAATCCCAGATGTTATGCTTGGAGTTTAATTCAGCCAAACTTACCATGAAGCAGTTCCAGGAACAAAGTGCACACGTGAGAGTTCAAAACCCCCCAGTGGGTCTTCACGTCGGTACCAGTTCCATCCCTCCTGGTGTTCGACTTGAGACTACCAACTCACCTCCACAGACCATGCCCACGCGGGGGTGGAAATTAGCCTTCGGGGGTCTTTTCAGGCTGTGGTTGGATGCCAGCCAGCCGTTCAGAAAGGAAAGAGGTCTAACCTCTCACCAACCCCCCAGCCATCCAGTTCTCTGAGAGGTGGACTGGGCTTGCCTTGCTTACCCCATTTCTTTTTTTCCACCTTTATTTTCATTTATCAGTGGCTGTCTGGAAAACCTAACCGCTGTCATTTCCGTCTTGAACAGGCTACGAGGTACCAGAGACGGAAAAGCTCTCCTCCCCCCCTGTTTTTTCTGAATTTACGAAAATAATAACAACGGTAACAGTAAAATAAAAGCCCCTATCGACAAGGGAAGTATAACCGGGCCTTTTGCCTTCACGAAATTTGCTTTCGTGAAAACCGAACCTGCAGTGCATGCTCCTTGATTCCTTTGGTGTGTTGCCTTCACCAGCGTAAATAAACCTCCTGCTTTCGAGCTGGGAAGCCCTGCTATTTTAAAGATGAAAAAATTTCAGCTTCTGGACGGCTGCTTTCATTTAACGCAGCTTCAAATGAATTTATGAACTGTTCTATAATGTTTTCTGCCTACACCAAGTGGTAGGCTTTAGGCAGAAACCCAATATATGTTTAGTTAGTGTATAATAAACATAATATTGACATGGGCTATGCACTGTGTTAAGAATCAAGAGCAGTTGCTCTATAAACTGTTACTGAATTCTCTAACATACAGCCCTAACCAAGTAGTCCATCAAGATTCCAGAAGAATTTTGGGGAAGGGACCCTGACCTGCTCCACATATACACACGCATGTGTGTTTGTGGGCATGGCAGCCTAGGACTCCTTCGTTTAAAAACAAATCTCCTGGGGCGCCTGGGTGGCGCAGTCGGTTAAGCGTCCGACTTCAGCTAGGTCACGATCTCGAGGTCCGTGAGTTCGAGCCCCGCATCGGGCTCTGGGCTGACGGCTCAGAGCCTGGAGCCTGTTTCTGATTCTGTGTCTCCCTCTCTCTCTGCCCCTCCCCCGTTCCTGCTCTGTCTCTCTCTGTCCCAAAAAATAAATAAACGTTGAAAAAAAAATTTTAAAAAAATAAATAAAATAAAATAAAAACAAATCTCCTTAACCAAAACCTTGACAACAATTTCATTTTCTTCGGCGGCTAGGATGACAATGTAGTTTAAGGTATTGTTTTTAACTTCAGAGGTATCTCTGTGGTTTTGAAGAATGTTTCAGGAGCTGAAAACAAAAAAAAATTTTTTTAATCCCAGTAGATAGAAAAAGGCAGTTCATTTCTTAAGCAATAAACAGAAAGCGGGGGGGAGGGGTGCTGGATAAGCATGCTTATATGGAATTTTTCTTTGAAAAGCCCACTAGTTAGGCACTATAACACTTCAGTGGATATTTCTACAGTGCAAACACGATAGTGGAAATTAAGTTGCCCCAGCAAATTCAGTTTAGTGGAAATTTGTTATGAATAAAACGCTGGCAGTTGGCTCTAGAACATTGAATTTATCCACCAAATAATATCTTAGAAATACCACTTCAGAAGAAATCAGCTCGAAATAATTGATAAATTTGGTTTGTTTAGAAACCTTCTGACCTCTGTAATAGAAAGTAAAAACACATTTCAGTTATTAAAGTCACATATATTCCCTCTGGTAGGGGGAGCTTTTAATTTTAAGCTGGGCTCTGTAGGGGCCATTTGATAAAGCTTAGAGAAATTTTTCAACTGCTGCTGTTGGATTTGGGTCAGCCTCCTTTGGGAAAATGGAAAAAGATAAATTTGTAGCTTTTCATAACACACAAGAAAACTTCAGAGATTTTAAACATTAAGACCTATTGGAAGTGAAAGATCGTTTTTTCGGCAGCCCCTTCCGACTACCTCCCACCCCCAAACTCAGTCTCTCTCTTTTTTCTTTGGAAAGGAGGTTTAAATGTTTGTGCTGTTAAAATAAAGGAAAAGATCATCAGCACTTCCTATTAATGTAAGACATTCCTTTTTAGATGGGCGCTGTGGCTCTTATCAGCCATATTTAGAGCAATTCTGTTGTGTAGGGAAAATAATAAGAAACTATTTTGCGTGTGTGTGTTGCTGTTGTTGTTGTTTTTAAGATACAGAGCAGAGGAGAGGGGCAGAAAGAGAGAGAGAATTTTAAGTAGTCTCCACACTCAGCGTGGAGGCTGAAGCGGGGCTGGATCCCATGGCCCTGAGGTCATGACCTGAGCCCAAATCAAGAGTTGGATGCCCATCTGACCAAGCCACCCAGGCGCCCCGCAAGAGACTATTTTAAAGTGATTTCTAGGGGCGCCTGGGTGGCTCAGTCAGTTAAGCGTCCGGCTTCCGCTCAGGTCATGATCTCGCTCTTTGTTAGTGAGCTCGAGTCCCGCGTCGGGCTCTGTGCTGACAGCTCAGAGCCTGGAGCCAGCTTCGGATTCTGTGTCTCCTTCTCTCTCTGCCCCTCCCCTACTCACTCTCTGTCTCTCCAAAATACATAAACATTAAAACAATTTTTTTAAAGTGATTTCAAACTGAAACCTTTTTTCTTCAAATACACTTATTTAACAAATAACTTTATTGGCTATTTCTCTTTTGTGATCCAGCATACCTCAGCAAACGCTCTCTGCCTTGGCTTTCCATGTTGAATAAACTGTGCAAGGCATGCAAAGGATTTACCTTTTAGGACATTATTGTCAATACCATTAATACATACTTAAAAGCACAGCCCTCCTCTATAATGAAGAAATGAAAGTAAAACATTCACCTCTATTGACGTAAGATGCGCTCAAATTCCATAGCTCAAGGAAGTGGATCTTTACGAGTTCTTTATAAATGCTACGTTTTAAGAAGGTGCACTGAAATTGCTTCTCCAACCCAAGCACAGCCTCGATGACATTTGGACATTATTTTATTACACCGTGGGCTTGTGACGCCAAAGGATTGTATCTGATCTTTATTACGTTCTTTAGGAAACAGATTTGCCCTGTTTTGCCCAATAGATGATTGAAAGTGTTCATAGCTGGAAAACCTTACGCTGATTCCAACATCAGAAGCAAGCCGTGGTGTTTTATAAGTCCCTCCCTAGCCACCCACCGCCTGCTGGGAAAAATAAAAGATTTTGTTTCTTTTTTTTTCAGAGCTCTCCTGCCGGAGACCCCCCATCCCACATTTCTTTATTTCTTCAAGTTCCGTCTCCCTCAGACTCTATCCCCTCCCTCCACTTCCCCTCAATTACCTCACAGGCCAGCACCCCCCTCTTCTAGACAACTTATTTAATTCCACATGTACCAGGCACTGTGCTAGTCTGGGTGGCTGGATTCTCAAAGTGTCTGAATAAAGATACCCATGGGGACCCTCCAAAGATAGAAAGAGGTTTCCTATCTTGATGTGGTGAAATCCACTGGCCTTTGACAAAGAACTCATCCCTCAGCGTGACTTAGAAGCCACCTGACTGAAGGAATACCAGGAACAACTCAAGGAAAAAATATGCATAAATAAGTGGTAACTGTCGGGACACCTGGATGGCTCAGTCTGTTAAGGGTCCGACTTCGGCTCAGGTCATGATCTCATGGTTCATGAGTTCAAGCCCCACGCCGGGCTCTGTGCTGACAGCTCAGAGCCTGGAGCCTGCTTCGGATTCTGTGTCTCCCTCTCTCTCTAGGCCCCTTCCCAGCTCACTCTCTGTCTCTGTCTCTCTCTCTCTCTCTGCCAGAAACAAATAAACATTAAAAAAATATTTTTTGAAAAGTAACTTTCTCATTTCTCAAGTGAGTATGAAGAGGCGGGAGGTTTGAGAGGAGGGAAGAGAAATAGCTGAAGAAATCAAGGTAGGTACGTACCTCAGGGTGAGTCTGAGGAAAGAGAGCCCAGCAAGTACCAGACCACCATCCCCAGAGATAAATAGCCTCATTTCCCTGGATTTAAAAGAGCTACTCCAAGAGGCTCTAAATCAGGAATACCCTAAGACTCTGGTGGATCAGTGCCTTCAAGGGAACAGACAACCCTGCCCATCAGCCCCTTCCTCCATGCATGTAAGGACATAATGGCTGCCTTATTGCATCCCATTCTCTCAGAAAAAAAAGAAGTGTGCTTTGTCTTTATCATCTGGGGTGTGTGCTTCCTTGGCATACGCATATTTAGATCTTGATCTTTAGGAACCAACTGGCTAAAAGTAAACAGTGATAAAGGGCCAGGGCTCACACTGATTGGGATGGTGATTATTTAAAAAACAAAACAAACAAACAAACAAAAAAAAACCTAGAAAGTCAGAAAATAAATGCTGGCGAGGATGTGGAGAAATCCGCACGTTGGTGCAACGTAAAAGGGTGCGGCCACTGTGGAAAACGCTGGCGTTTCCTCAGAAAAAAAGTAAACAGAATTCCCATAAAATCCAGCCATTCTACTTCTGGGTATATATGCTCCAAAGATTTTTTTTTTAATTTTTTTTTTAACGTTTATTTATTTTTGGGACAGAGAGAGACAGAGCATGAACCGGGGAGGGGCAGAGAGAGAGAGAGACACAGAATCGGAAGCAGGCTCCAGGCTCCGAGCCATCAGCCCAGAGCCCGACACGGGGCTCGAACTCACGGACCATGAGATCGTGACCTGAGACGAAGTCAGACGCTCAACTGACTGAGCCACCCAGGTGCCCTTATATGCTCCAAAGTTTGGAGAGCAAAGACTCGAACAGATATTTGTACACTGATGTTCATATTCACATTATGGACAAGAGCCAAAAGGTGAAAACAACGCCACTGTCAACAGATGAATGGGAAAACAACCTGTGGCATATACATACAGTGGAATATCATTCAGCCTGAAAAAACACGGGCATTCTGACACACAGCTGCAACACAAACGAACCTTGAAGGCAGGCTGACGTGGCGAAATTATGTTAAGTGACATAAGTCAAACGCAAAAGGACAAACAGTGTATGATCCTGCTTACGTGAGGTGCCTAGAGGGGTCAAATTCACAGAAGCAGAAGGGAGTATCGTGGATACCAGGCGCTGAGGCAAAAGGGCTTGGGGGCTTAATGCTTGATAGGGACGGAGTTTCAGTTTGGGGAGATGAACTGGTTCTAGACGTGGATGGTGGTGATGGTTATACAACACTGTGTACCATACACGTAAAAACACTTAAAATGTGGGGTGCCTGAGTAGCTCAATAAATTAAATGTCCGACACTTCGATACCGGCTCAGGTCGTGATCTCATGATTTGCTAGATCAAGCCCCATATCCGGCTCTGCATCGACAACGTAGAGCCTTCTTGGAATTCTCTCTCTCCCTCTCTCTGCTACTCCCCTGCGCTCGCTCGCTCTCAAAAATAAGCAAATAAACATTTTTTAATACTTGTCTATTTGGGGGAGCGCATAAGCAGGGGAGAGGCAGAGAGAGGGGGACAGAGGATCCAAAGCAGGCTTTGCGCCAACAGGGTGACAGCACCTAGCCAGATGTGGGGCTCGAACTTATGAACCGAGAGATCGTGACCTGAGCCAAAGTCTGACGCTCAACAGACTGAGCCACTCAGGTACCCCCAAGAAATCACCATGTTTTTTAAAAAATGCTTAAAATGGTAAATTTTGCTGTGTATGTTTTATCATGGTAAAAAAACAAAAAAACAAAGGACCCACCACTTACGGAAATCTCATGATAAAAATCAAGAAATCAAACGTGAACAGATCTTTCTGCTCAAGCCGATAAACAAAAAAAGCCTGCCCAGGGCACCGGGATGGCTCAGTCAGTTAAGCATCCAACTCTTGGTTTCACTTCAGGTATTGATTTCACCGTTCGTGGGTTCAAGCCCCTCATCAGGTAGCCCGGAGCCTGCTTGGGACTCTCTCTCCCTCTCTGTCTGCCCCTCCCGGGCAGACTCACTCTCTCTCTCTCTCAAAATAAATATAAATTTTAAAAAATACCCAAAACAAGAAGCCCTATTTAATATTTTTGCTGCTTACTCTTCTGTTTTATATCCCCTTTTCTGTTATATCTGTCACGTTGCCTTGTCTGGACCTAGCCATGCAAGAGGGCTTCTCGTCTTCTTCTTGACTCCAAAGATGTCTCTACAAGTCCACAGGGTTGGGTTCTAATCAGTCCTCCACCTGTTTGGGACTTTTTTGTCTGTTCTCAACTTACGAAAAACTCTTATTATGCGTGAGGAGTTTATTCTATTAAACTGATGAATCAAATGTATTTGTTTCTCTTCTAAGACATCAGCGTTCTTTGGGGTCACATACATTGAGTTCGATTACAAAGATTTTTAGGATATTCACGTGACCTGGTTTCCTTACACTTAGAATGAGCTGTAGGTTCAGTCATAGGAAAGTTCTTCCAGTTAATTTCAGCAGGTTGAATGTACTCATCTGGGGTGTCCTAGAATTTTCAATGAGCCCTAAGCATTTGTCACCAATATGTTTCCCTTTCTTTTTCTCTTCATTCCCAGATCTATGTCCAGCAGAGCAAACCTAACAGAACCCAAGTTTCCTTAGTATTAACTCACAAACGATTTAAAGTTTTGTTGCCCAGGGCCAGATCAAACCTTCTGGAAGAGACGGACCTGGCACTTCTGATTCAATGCATTTGCTTTTGAAAGCATTTCAAAGCGAAATGTGGTAACTAGTTTGCTCAAATATCTCAGTTATGCTCAACCAATATCACTTCTGTCTATCTTGCGTGGGGTCAATTTGAATTAAAATTAAAATATCTTTATGTGATCAGAAAATAATTTCATAATTGAGGCCATAATACTATTAACAGTTAAATCCATTGTCATTCGAATGCTTGCTACATAAATAATTTATTTTCTTTTTCTATCTTCTGTAGGTAATTCTGGCAAAGATCAGATGAAAGGTAGTACCTTTGAGAAAAATCTTCATAGCTTCTCCTAAACAAGCCAGCCTTTGATGAGTATCCTGGTGCCCAGTTACATGCTTGAAATTTGTTGCCTAATCATTTGACCCTGAGTCCTGCTTTTATTACATCAATCACTCACTCAACAACTCCTTTTTCCTCAAAAGATTTTTTTTCTGTGTTCACAAACTCCTGGTTGTGAAACATGAGTTCGGTGTGGAGAGCTTCCATTATATGGCACTTTGTTTAGCGGGAAGACGGGTTGCATTTTTCGTGTTTCTCTATGCACACATCTTTATGTTTTATCAAAAAAAAAAAAAGCTAGACTTGAATAGAATGAGTTCTTTACTTTCAAAACTACAATAAGAGAGCATGGTTCAGTATAAAAAGATTCTATCTGACTTCTTTTAAATGACACGCATTATATTTGTATGCTATTTCTATTCTACTGTAACCTGCAGAGTATGTAATGAAAGGGACTTTTTCGTCTGTTCTCAATTCACGAAAAACTCTCATTCTTCTTCAAACCCACATTAGACGCACATAGATAAAGCCTACATTCATGGCTTGTTGGATTTATCAAGTCATAGACAATCTTAATGACTGTACATGTGGACCTACTCTTCACCAATGTCTCATTTAACCTCCCTCCCATTGGGTGTTTTATTTGAAATGGCTATAATTTATTCCCCACACATGCCCCAGACTATGTATTTCTTCCCTAAACAGATCAGGAAGGCTATTACTGCCAGTGGTACGACCATGATCCTAGTCACCCCATCTGGCGGTGCCATCTTGGATTTATTCATTACCTTCAATATTAGTCCAATGACATTATGCTGTCATCAATTCTGTACTGACTGCCTGGGAACTGCAGGCTGGTTGCTCTCTGACGTTCCCAAAACCATCCCTTTCTCTTCCTCCCCACCCCCCCCCCACCCCACCAGACGTTCTGGTTCAGGTTCAGAGTCTCATCACCTCTCCCCTGGCTAACTGCAGGTGATCCTTCAGTTGTCTCCTCCCCCACCCCCCAACACACACACCAGTCGACATCAACCCCACCAATACCTAAGCAGTATCTTGAAAGGCTCCCTTTCGTTAAGTCATGCAACTACACGGAAGCACTGAGTTAACATTACACTACCTCGAATCTGAGCTCATTTACTTCGTTATTGGACATTTGTTAAATGTCTGACCTATCTGTCAAGGCTCTTCATAACCTGGCTTCCTGGCTTGCCAACCTGCTTCCCATCACTGCCCAGTAGATAACATGGGCTCCGTCTAATGGTCTCCATCGTAATACGGACTCCAGACCACGCTGGGCTCACTCCTGCCTCCACACCATCGCTCGTGTTCTTCCTTCACCTCTAATCCTCTCTATTCTTCCCTCTTCAAACAAAATCCTTTCTATCTTGGAAAGCTTTCCTCATAAACCTGAACTTTATTGATGTCACGTTCCCCTGGAAAACACGTAGTCAGTTCGATCTGATTTCATGTTTACTCTTTGTCATCGAGGATGGTCTCTTGCCAAACAGTTGATAGGCTCATTCAGATAAGAGTCAACCTTAACATTCTTCTCTGACGCCTTTGGGAATGCCCAAAGTGCTCTGCGTGTAGAGAAAATATGTTGGTTGATTAATTACTTAGTTCCCTTCCAGTTGTCCTGCTGTTTGTACTAGGAAACTGTTCATAACTATATGTCCTTTAGGTACTCCAAGAAACACAGGGGGAGCAAATAATATTAAAAATTATTGAGTAAGAACTGAGAGTCTTCAGGAGAGAGAATGCAGCCGGATGGGTCCCAGAGAAAGTCATTTGGCAAAAGTCAGGCCATGTTTCTAGGTAGTTTGACACCCTCCCAACGTAAGGCATACTCTGGTAGGCAACCATGTCTGGTATGAAAATACATTTTCGAGCTGTTGACCTAGGGTTCTTCTGATTCTTTGCCTACCCAAGATGGAAAATACCCATTCATGTCCAAATCACGATGGAGACCTTGGCCCCGGCTTCCTGAATGATTTGCATGTGCAGACCCTGTCAATATGTGTCTGGAGAGCCTGGTGAAAAATGCGGGAATAAAGATCAGAAATCGCATTTCCTGCTTGGCTTAAATGAGGGGAGACTTGAAGGGTGGGAGTCGCCTCCCCCCTTGGCCGTGAGACAATTGTATCAGAGGGTTCTGTTTTGTTCTGGCTGGATGGTGTCTACTTATCAAAAGCAGGAAATTGCATTTTAACTTGGATCTGTGGGATCCTGCCGGGGAGGGGTTGATCTGGTTAGAAGGGTAAAAGTAGGAGGAGGGCCAAGGCAGAGAACAGTCAGTACCAGACCTTGGTGGAGCCTGCGGCCATCAGGAGCTTGGCAGGAACAGAAACTGCATGAACACAAAACGAAAGAAAAACAAAAGACCTGGGCTGAAGATGTGAGCAAGCATGTCCTCTCCAGATGTGGAGATGCCGAGGAGCTATTTTTCTGATCTGGATGGGAGCACCGCTCCCGCGGTAGGGTTGGTGCACCATTACCAGCTACGTAATATGAGCGCTGATTCATTTACAGCCCTGAAGAGGAAAGAGGCAGCAAAGTTGTCTGATGCCAGATTACAGGCATCACTGATATTGAGATAGGACTATCTACATGCTGCAAAAGAGCTTAGTGGGGAAAGGAAGGGAAGGCAGATTTTTGTGAGCAGTCTTTTGTTTGTTTGATAATGAATGTGGTAAGAGACTGGGGGCGGGGGGTGTGGGGGGGCACGAATTTTAGCTAATGAAAAGACAAGGAGAGCTGTTAGGGACTTTTAATATACAGGAATATGAAAGCAAAATCACAGGGACTCACTCTTCTATAAACAAAAGCAAATAAATACTCATTGGACATTCAGCGATTAAAAGTTGATCTAACAGCATGCATAGAACTAGTTGATTGTTACCTTTTCAGGAGGTGTTCGGAAAGCATGAGATTCATCCATTTTCCAAGTGAAAAGGGTGTGTGTGGGTGGGTGGGTGGGTGTCATGTGCATTGCAAAAACATGAAAAAAAAACAAAGACAGACTTCAGATACTCAAATACATATACATGTGTGTCTCTAAGCATGTAGGTACCCATACACACATACGTGTATATAAATATTAAAAAAAAAACTATGGGATCTGTTAGAAAACAAAAGAGCATGAGAGAATATTACTAAAACTATAGCTAAAATGTAAGCTTGGAAAAAATGTATCAGTTTGTCTTCTCAGCCTTTTCACTCTTTCATACTCCTGTAACTCCGGTCACATTATAATTATCATTCTGACATTACATATGAGTGTAAATGATACATTAAATACACAAGAACACCGTGCTCTTCTCCGAAATCTGGTTGCTTCTTTTCTGCTGGGCTTATTATAATAGTCTGTCAATAAGGAAACTGCTGGAGTGAGGGTTCATGGTTGCTGTTCTTTATTTCAGTGTAACTGCTAGTCCGTCTCCAGTAATACTGTTAAAGAACTGCAAATCGGAAAATAAACCAGCTCCACTAAGATTTATCTTCATCCGCAAATGTTCTCTGTTTGCGACCGGGGTACAGAGACGTGGAACCAGATATTTACTTGGCGGATTTTCCATTGTACATTTCATATAAAACTATACAGGCAGAGGATACTTTGAAGGAAGGCTCAAAACAGAGAAAGACCTTCCTCAGTTTGAAAGTTGCTTTCAGTGTCAGTTTTAAAAGTGTTACCGCTTGTAAATCTATGTAATTGAAATGTTAAAGGCCTGGACCCCACTTCGTATTGTCATACTTACAGCCAGAAAGACTGAGATTAAGTTCTTTTACATTCTGTGTTTCGTTGAGGCAACGTCGTGCCTCCGGTTGGAAGTGCCTGGGTTTTATTTTTTTATTTACTTCCATCCCCAACAGCTCCGGTTAAAACATAGTTAATGTACCAACTGCAATTAGCCAACTGTCAAAGTCTCAACTCCCAACCGTTGACAAGCTTCATTTAACTCATTTGAGAATTGGAAGTTTGAATTTTTTTTTTTCCAGGAAGGTAGCTTGTTTCCTTATTTCCTGTCAAGAGAGCCAAGTCCTGTGACCTATGGCTAAAAGGGCTCTTTGTAATTAAGACAGGGAGTCTCCAAGTGAACAGTTCTCACAGTAGGAGGGAAAAAATTAAAAAGAGAGACAGAGATAGAGACAGAGACGGAGAAGGAACCAAGTAATGGGAGCGCAGCCAATGCCTGGTCCCCCCCCTGCCCCCGGCCTCTGAGCCCCGCGCGGTCCGGCCACCTTCATCTCGCTGCCATTGGTTCTGGGTCCATTTCATGGAGCGCCGAGTCTATTAAGACCTTGGCCAGTGGGCCTATCGCGGGGGATACTCCCTCCGCGGGGCCTGTGCATAGACAACCAGAAACTGATCAACCGTGTTATATCAATAACATTCTCTCACCAGGTTGTGTAAATTGATCTTTTACAATTTCTCTCGGTGACAGTCTCTGTAACCAACAAGATAAATCATTCCTCCTGTGGCTTTTTTATTGATTGCTGAGACCTGTATAAAAATTACACCGCTCAAGCTGTGAAGTGAACATCCTCATAAAAGAAGACTTTTTATTTACAATCAAAATATGTTTGGGCCCAGATCAAGTGCAGATTTACTAGCTCAGAACTACAAGAACAGTGAAATTTCACAGATTTAGAGAAAACTAGAAATTCAAAAGAAACACCCCCCCATCACCCAAAACCAACCATCACAAACTACAAGAATACATACCATGCGCCTCAAATTAAGACCACTATTTTTTTTTAAAGAAGAACTTTACACATTTGATTTTAAGCTTAACAGTGAACAGAGAGCCATCTGCTAAAAAAAAGAAAAGAAAAGAAAAGAAAAACTGTCACAACCAAATTAATCTTCGCAATGAATTCTATAAACTACCCAACTTGCCTTGTGATAACACCCCCACCCAGTTCTTGTTATAATACTAACAACAAGAGCCTTAGAGCCCTTTTCGTCTGGTCGTTTAGACAAAACCATAGAACAAGATGCACTTCAGAGATGAGACTCCGTCTTTTTTTTAAAAAAAAGTTTCACTCCCCTGATTTTGCAATCAGGCAAAGATCTGTGGTTCCACCACGAGAGGAATTTAAAATTCTGGAGGACTTAGAATTTTTAAATGTAGTTGAAATACAACAATCGGTGTCTTTAAATACGTATTTTATACAAATAGCCTCTTGGAATGTAAACTTTCTTTTCAGTTCTGTGTGCGGCTAAAGACGTAAACAGAGTTGCAGTTGGAAGGCACGGTGCCGTGCCGGAGGAGAGTTTTGAAGTGAAAAACTCTGTGCACAGAGTTTAAAGTCAGGTTCCCTCGGGGGCGCGGTTTGGAATCACCTGCTAAGAAACTCCATGACGTCCTGAGGCAGAGTCAAGGCTGCAGCTCCAGGACCCACGTTTGTGAAACGTGCAAGAGAGAGCCATGGCACAGTTTTTTGCATCATCTCATAAGATGAGTTAATGATGTTTATAAACTAAAGAGAATTACCCTAAGTTATGGCTGCCTGAAATAGCTTTTCGTGCCGGCCCTGTGAGGCGGGTATTGTGTTTCAGCTCAAATAGCATTTCACAGACCTAAGAATCTGAGCATAGCCTTTTGTATACATCTAAGAGGGGAGGACAGAGATGGTTCTTTTTGTCCCTTCCCCTTGAGCCTTTGCCCGGTTTCTCTGAAGCTGGGCTCTTTATTTTCGGGCAGGCGGGCGTGGGGGGGAGGGAGGGAAGGCTTGTGTGGGCTCGGTTCCTCACTTTCCCGGCCAGGAGGAAAAGTGAGAGTGTGACCGTGTGGAGTTGAGGCTCCCTCACCTCTCTGGGAGACTCTTTCACTGGGACACAGCAGCGGCAACACACACACACACGTTCCCGACAAACACCACTGCAGAGGAAAAAGCACTGGGTCTAGAAACGAGGCTGCAAAGGGGTTTGCTGCACACCAGCGGACGTCTCCTCGTTATAAAAGAAGCATTTGCAAGAAGACCTCATCTCCTAGCGACTGGTTCACTGCGCGGCCCCGCTTCTGCCTTCCTCCCCGTGGCCACCGGCCCAGCCCCCCGCGCCCCCCCCTCCCCACCCCGGCGGGGCAGGGTTCAGCCTTCTGTTTACATCTGGGCAATCCTTGCCCCTGTGCACAAAGACCCACTGTGCCCAGGTTCACCGACTGTCTTTTGGTTCTTTGTAACTCTTGATTTAGTTCTTTGGAAGGCTTTCTCGCCGCTTCCCCCAGCACACTTCCTACGGGCATTTGACCGCCCCCCACCCAACCGCCGTCAAAGGCCCAGCGGCCGTGAGGGGTTTGGGGGGCCTGGGGTGTGGGATCCCCCGCCCCGGCGTGGGAATGCCTCGTTCCCGGAGCCCACTCCGAGGCACATCCTCTCCATTTCTCCTCGCCTGCGAAAGTGACACGTCTGCGGCCGCACATTGTCGCCGATTGTGGGAAAGGGCCGCCAGCCTTTCCGCCGCTCCCGGCCGCCCTAATGAGGGAACAATCGGGCTCCCCGGAGCTGCCGGCGGGGTCAGGCCCGGCGCCCCGCACAATGGGCGCGGCGCCCGAGCCCCTGACAGCGCCATAAATTGGCCGTGCAAAGCTGAGCGCTTGGTGGTCCCCGGGAGGAAAGAGCCGCCGCCGGCAGCGCGAAAAGACGAGTCCGGGAGCCCGCCAGGGAGCCAGTGGTGTTTTTTCCAGATCACCTTGTTGGAACTTAGAGTAGCAGAGGTCAGACGAGAAGGACAATAGCGGGGTCCAAGGGTGAACTCCGGCGGGGGGGCGCTGAACCCGGGCTCCCAGGTCGAGCAGAATGAATGGGGTGGGCGCTGAAGTCGGGGGGCCCACAGGGGCCCCGGAGTCCGAAGGTCGCGGGGCCGGCCTGGCCCAGAAAGCCCCCTTCCCCCCTCCATCCCAGAGAAAGGAATGGCCCACACTGAAGAAGACGTTTCTGCTGCTCACAAAGGGCTTTCTTTTTTTCCTTTTTGGTTTTTTTCTTTCTTTTTTGAAAGATATTTTAGCACAGATCTTACCAGATGAGGACAAGATAAGAAAATCACTAGATGTGGGCTCCTTTTTTTTTTTTTTCACGGAAGATATACATATAATGCAAAGTACCTTTTGAAGTGGTTTTTTTTAATCAAAAGTTTTCTAAGAAAAAAAAATAACTTCTGTTCAATCTCAGAGAAATAAATGGCATAAGGATGCTCTTTCTGGTTTTTATTTAGCGTCAGTATGGGTTTTTTTCTTTTTAATCTCTCCAAGGAGCAGATAGAGAAAAAACAGAAGGATGGGGAAGCTTATATTAGGATTAAGTGAGCTTTTAACTTGAAAACATGAATTTAAAAAAAAAAAAATGTTTGCCAAACTAACATCAACAAATGTGGCCAGATATCTGGTTTTAATGGGATGATTCAGGAGTTTCGGTCTTTTGTGGGCCTTGGGCTGCCAAAATCCTGCACCAATCATGACATCCCCAAACTCAAAAATTTCAATTAAACAAACCCACGATTGCTAGACAGGGTACCCTAACTATTTACCTCTGAAGTTGTGTTTGCACGCGCTGTGCTTGTCGAGGTTTCCCTCTTTTTCTTCCTTCTTTTTGAAGGTGAGACTATGACCCTTTGGGAGACCAAGGGTCAGCTGAGGACCCAGCAGGCAATGACCTGTACTTTAACTGTATCCTGAGTGAGAAGGCATCTGGCCCAGCCCTTCGTGGCCCCACCGCCGCCCCCCGCCAACCCTGCCTGCCACAGCCCCATCTTCCTTCTTTAAAAGTCTAACTCACATCCCAGAAGGGATTGTGCAAGGCCCAAGCTATGCTGATAGATAGATAGATGATAGATAAAATAATAAGTGTGCAAAAACTGCAATCTCAAGTCTCCCTTGAGCCAGGACCCATGGGTTGCTCCTGCCCCAGGGCAGGGTGAGGGAGGCCCAGTGTCAGAGCCTCCCCTGCACACAGCTGCAGGCACCCCTCTCCGAGACTAGAAATGGCAGAGGAGAAGCAGGAGTGTTATCTGAGCCACCTGCCCCGCCCCCAACCCCCCACCCCGCACCCCAGAATCCAGGAAGCCCACTGGGAACAGCATCTCTCAGCCTCCCTGCCTCCATGAGTCGAGAGGGGGTGTGGCCACCCCAAACTGGAGGTGGTGGGTAGAAAGGCAGAGAGGAGATGGGGTGACAGCAAGAGAGAAGGTAGTTACACTTTTGTATAAAAGCCACCTTTGGTTCGATTGACTGATACTCTGCTTTATTATTCTCTGAAACCTAAAGCCTAAACTTGCCTAAAAGGGGGTGAGTTTTTCTTCTTACCTAATTTTTCCTGATATAGGAGGAGCACTGTGGAAGAAGGAAAGGAAGGGTAGGTCCGAGTAGCCTCTCCAGGAAGCACTGTGACCCGACATTCTTCATACAGAACCGCAGAATTAGATAAATATGTATTTAAGTGTTATTCCTGAAAGTTTGAAAAGGAAAACTTACTTCTAAGGTAAATCGGATTGAGTTTCCCTCTTAATCGGATTACCCTGGAATACATGGCTTGCTTCCTGAGGGTGGCTAATAATTGATAACTTCTTGGGGCAGAGCGTTACTGAAAACCCATTTGGAGGCAAAAACCAAAATGTATGTTCTGAATTAGGGGCCTAAATTAAGTTGGACAACAATTTTGTTTACATTCTTCAGGTGCTTTCCAAAGATGCCTTTTAAAATCACATTTTCTCATAATTTATCTAGAAAGAGAAGCCAGAAGCATTATCTTTCCAACTGTGGAAAAACTAGTCCCAAACAGTATTCCAAATAAGACAAACACAAATTTTCTTTGCAATAGACAGCGGGCTCTGGGGGAATGGGAGATGGTCATTTCTAAGTTACAGCCCGCTGTTCTTTATGAATACAATACTGATTCTCAGAAGCACACCCAAGTGAAGAATCCCCTACCTGTTCCCAGAATCTTGTGTTGAAAACAGTACTAAATCTACACTTTAGCAGGACATTGCAAAGAGTTCTATTCCATGAGACCTGAAGCTGAAAAATCTTTGTCCACTAACGGTGTGCTGTTTTTGAAACTTTTATGGTGTTGCTCTTACCTGGAGTGGTGAAAAAAAAAAAAAAAAAAAAAAAAGGTTGAATGGAAAATAAACCGGAGGGGATAAGCTGAACTTCCGGATTCTTCAACGATTCCATTCGGTTGTTGCATGGAAAAATCTTGAATGATTTCTCCATTTCCCACCTACCTCCAGGTTCCTGAAATAATACATGTAAAAAGAGAAAGACCAAATGGAATAAGAGAGATTATTATTCCAACCCTGTATTATAAGCATGTCACGTGTTCGTAAAGAATTGTTCATCTGGTGAAGGAATAATAAAACGTGACACGTGGAAGAAAGGAAACACAGCCAAGAGGCCCTGTTGCTGAGTGCTCTGTACAACAGACAACCTCTAAGGATCCTCGCCTATAATCCTGGCTCTGCCTTCAATTCACAGTATGCCTTTGGGTAAGTCACTTAACCTTTCTGGGTCTCAGTTTCCCTCTGGGCAAAATGGTGGTTATTATAATAACCCTCTTACCAGTATTTTGCAAAGAACAATGATTACAAATGAATGCAAATCGTCTCGTGTGTGTTGAGAATGACATACGAGGGCTGAGAAATAGCATATGAGCTTGTAGTTCACAGCACACTTTTCCGGGAACAACGCGAGGGTGTTGCAATCACAGAACGATAACAGGGACCACCGAGCAGATTATAACCAAGAGGAATCCTTTAGGAAGAATTCGTGATGAGTCACTGGACCAAAATGGGAAAAGTGGGAAAGGAGATTCAACTCTCATTTTTTTCATATAAATGTTGGCAAAAGTGATTTGGGTGTTAACAAACCAAAGGATGCGCTTAGGAGGGTTCATCTAAAGTCGTAGAAATATTAGATGTTACACAACTTAGATACACAACGT
Organism: Prionailurus bengalensis; assembly: GCF_016509475.1. NCBI lineage: Eukaryota > Metazoa > Chordata > Mammalia > Carnivora > Felidae > Prionailurus > Prionailurus bengalensis. The sequence continues at coordinate 55,711,960 of NC_057354.1, read as the reverse complement.
GGAGAGGGGATTTATTTACGTAGACGCAACTCAGAGGTTTACTATTTATTACATGTGTCTGGTTCTGTGATCAAGGAGGGTTTTATAGGTGGCTTTTCAAGAGGCTGGCAGAGATGTAATGATTAACTAAATGTTCAGTAATGCTTTATTTCGTTTGCTTCTAAAGAACAACATTTACCGGATTTCAAGGCAATTATGTTTTAAAACGCACTAAAAAATAAAAATAAAAAATAAATCAAAAAAGCACCTAAAGTCATATTTTTCTATTTTTATAAAATCTCAAACGTGGAGAAAAACAAGGAAGGAACAAAGGGAGTATTTATGGTAACAAAAGGTTAATAGCGTGCATACAGGCAGAAGAATTACAAATCAATAAAAAAAAAATGAACAACACAGGAAAAAAGGAGAATTGATATGAACAAGCAATTAGCAAAATAATAAATACAGTTCTCCAACTCACAGAGGAGTGTTTAGCCACAATAAGAAAGTAAAGTTAAAATACTCTGTGCCACACTGCAGGCAGTAGAGAATCTGCTAATACTTCCCGGGGAAATAACCACAAGCAATTATTAAACGCTATAAAAAGTGCTGTGCTCTCTACCCTAGCTACTTGACTTCGAGAACTTTGTGTTAAAAAAAAAAAAAAAAAAACAACTCATGATTGTACCCTAAGTCTTAACCGGAAGGATGATGAGGACAGCGTTGCTGGTTACAGTGCATAATTGCAAATAACTCTAAATACACAGCAGTGGGACAGCCGGTTCAATAAACTGGGTCCGTGCATAAAACGCATTCTAACTAGGAGAAAAGATGCCGTGGGGGCTACGAATGCATACTAAGTAGAGAGATATCTAGATACAAAAGGAGGTGAGGAAAAATTTAAGGGTGTGACCCTATTTTGAGGAAAGAAGGAAGAAGAATTGGCAGGACGGGCTATTTAGGCTGCAATATTGCAAATATTGCAGGGTTTCAGTGGTCTATAACAACAAAGGTTTAATCCACACTTGGATTTCAGGTTCCTCTCGGGGCAAGTGCAGGCTCTGCTCCACAAGTCCTCAGTGCCTGATTCGGAGTGAGGCAGCCACCATGAGAAGCATGGCCCGTCACCGTGGCGGAGGGAAAGAGTTCCACTACGACAGCCACCAGCCAGCCACAGGCAGCTTTGGGAACGTGAAACGGCGCCCATGTGAATTGAGACGGTTCTAAGTCTAAAATACGCACCAAAGCTCAAAGACTTTGTAGAAATAACAAAAGATTGCAAAAATATCTCAATAAATCTATGTCGAGTACACGCTAAATCTGTTTTGAGTGTCTTAGGTTAAAGCAAATCGCTTGTGAAACTTCACTTCACCGTTTCTCTTCCTTTTTTTTTAATGCAGCTACAGGAACATTTGAAATTGCGTATGTGGCTTACATTTGTGGAGCCACAGCGTTCTAGAGGGTGTTGGACCACCAACCTATGCTGCACCTCATTAGCTAGACTCAGTCACATGACCCCACAGAGTCACAGGAAGTCAGAGGATGCAGTCCTACAGTGTATCCAGAAGGCAGCCAACTGGAAATACTTAGTGAGTAGTCTTAATATGTGCCACAGAAAGGGAGAAAGAGAGAGAGAGGAAAAAAATCGCAAATTCTGAAGAGTACATTTGAGAGCATCTGCGTTAAATACAGGCTACTTGCTATGAGAAAATTTACTTGGAATCCTTTGGGAGTCCCTCCACTGATCTGAGCAGTCAGCCTCCAGTGCAACTAAAAAAGTTATGAGAATAGCCCTATACCAGCTGCCAGAGGGGGAAAATGCTACATATATTAAGACACTATATGCAGAGAAAGAAAAAAAGACCGGCAGCAATTTGAAGGGGAAAGAAAGTCATAATACACACGCACACACGAGCAGACACTTGCAGAGATGACATTTGGGTTGGCTGGTGAGCTGCCCTTGACTGTGCAATTCTATGTAGTATGCCCCGAGATGAGAAGCAACAAGGATTGGCCGATTCCTGGATACTGTTCTTCTAAGAAAAGCTGAGGGGTCAGCAAATGTGTGTTTGTGTGCGGATACATCCATACTTCTTGGACACACCTCGAATTCCATATTCCAAAAGCTCTGTCATCTTCATCGCTTCCTAATGGGATCCCACGTGATTTCAAATTCCTTCTCTTCGCTTGTTTTTGTTGTCAAGTCATTTGCAAGAAACTAATGACATCTGGGGGCGCCTGGGTGGCTCAGTCCGTTAAGCGTCCGACTTCGGCTCAGGTCATGATCTCGCAGTCCGTGAGTTCGAGCCCCGCGTCGGGCTCTGAGCTGACAGCTCAGAGCCCGGAGCCTGCTTCGGATTCTGTGTCTGCCTCTCTCTGACCCTCCCCTGCTCGAGTCTATCTCTCTCTCAAAAAATAAATAAACATTAAAAAAATTTTTTTGAAGAAATTATTGATATTCAAAATCACTTGTCACACCCTTTGCTCGGAGCTCAAAGCAATATGCAGTCATAACTGATTTCAGCTACAGGAAGGCAAGATAACATATTGTGCGCTCTAGAGGCAGGCTGCCCGGGTTCAAATTGCTGGCTGTACAAGCTCTGACAGGTCGCACAACCGCTCTTTTCTTCCATTAATCCATCTGTAAAATGGGAGCCATATCTGTATTTATTTCGCAGGGTTGTGAGTAAAAATCCACATGTGCGAAGAAGTGACCACCCAGCTAGAACCTGCTACTCGATTTCCGTTTTCTAATTTACCATAAAGATGAAAATCAGCTGAGCTATACTCCAATCTGCAGCTGATATTTGGAGAAGCATTAGCAGAATTCCCTTCGTCTTTGCTCAGCCCTTCCCTTAAAAGATCTCCAATTTGGAAACACGATTTTTCCCCCTTTACATCTGCACAAGCCACTGACTTGTCAGGAGAACAATACAAACACCTTCACATTTTCCTCAGCTCTGTCTCCTGAATTCAGCACTCCACTTCTGAATTTAAGGAACCAAAGCACCATTCCGTGTTTTAAGAGTGAGGAAAATATATAAAAATTAAAATGGCTTTGACAAGTTAACATCCATTTGAATGAGATTGGGAAAATGAAATTCTGTAGATGAGTGCTTTCATTTCAAATGGTTTTGCCGGTTTTCGAATGATTACCCAATTTTGTCTCGTTCCCTTCAAATTTACAAATTAATATTTTTAAGAGACGGAGTTAATAACCAGTTGAGTTAAAACGTATTAAAAACTATAAAGGTTTCCTCCATTCAAGTTCGGAGTTTTGCTATATAAAACCGACTTTAGAGTTACAATAAAAATAGCAATATCACGCAATACTATGTTTGTATTTCTCAGTTCAATTGCTTTTTATTTTCAAACTGTAGGCAACTAAGACATGCCTGAGTGAAATTTCCTAGGAGCCAAATAATTAATCCAACATTTATCCAAAATGCTGAATTAACTGACCTAATTCTTCAAGTGAATATCATACTTTGATGGTGACATACAAATTGTTTTCAACCTTAGGCTTAGAAAGGTATTATCAAGTATTCTGATTAATCAAGAAGAACACCTGGTAATTTGTGACACGCGGAACGTAGCTACCCAATTCCCTGAATATTTTAGCAAAACACTTGTAAAACTGCACCACCCAAACCAAGAGTGAAAAATGGTGCCAACACCAACAGAAGGTAAGAGAAGGATACATTTCAAAAGATTCTAGCTGTTTCTGTACCCTCCGAACCCTCAGAGTGAAATCAAGTATGCAAAGAGATTATAGGCTTAACGTTCAATTAAAATAAACACTTTAAATTCCATTATTTTACTATTTAGAATGAAAAAGAGAATTTTCTTGTCGAATGTTTTGGTTCTCTGCCTCTTTTTTACTTTTTTGGTGTGTGCGGTCTTATTTTAAAGTTCCATTGAGGCAATACACATATGCCAGCCAGAAAAATGCAGATATTAAGGGATTTTATTCATAACAGGCTAAATTTGTCTCTTGTGAAAGATAAAAGCACTTTAAAGTTGATGAGTCTATGATTTTAAGTAAAATCCTCATTCAAATGTGATTGCTTTATAGGTTTCACTCTGGTCAGAGTAATTTGTGTTCTTTCTATATATTACTCCGACTATAATAAAGCTGTTTATGCAAATGTGAAATTGTTGCTATCGCAAAATTTCTCCAACTGTGTAAGGTTGCAATGTTAAACTCGCATTCAAGATCCGAATTCCGCATATTCACAACCTGCAAACATCCCAAAGTCACACTTCGACATCTGTGTGGTGGCCAGCTTCCACGGCAATCCATAACATGCTTTTTCAGAAGTGAAAGAAAAAAGAAATCAAAACGTCGAGGTAAGTACCTTTCAGTAATTATAGCAAATGTTTACCAAATGTTTGCCATGGCATACATTTTATCAATTGATAGCACTTAGAAACCACATCAGGGGGGCGGCTGGGTGGGTGGCTCAGTCAGTGAGCGTCCAACTCTTGAGCTCAGGTCATGATCCCAGGGTCGTGGGATCGAGCCCTGCATTGGGCTCTGTGCTGAGCGTAGAGCCTGCTCGAGATTCTCTCTTCTCTGCCCCCTCCTGTCCCGCTCTCTCTCTCTTTCTCTAAAAAAAAAATATATATATTATTAATTTTAAAAAATTAAAAAAAACAAGAAGGAAAGAAACCACATTACGGAGGCAAAAGCCTTCAGAGTGTGTGTAAATTTTATAACACGCTGTGGCTCATGTATGCCTGGGAAAACCCACCACATGCCCAATTGTGACACAAACCTTAAAGGTTTCTTCGTCTGCACTTTTGAAGGTTCTTTACATTCCTTGTGTTATCTTAACTTAGAAACTTTTTGATAATGTGTAGTTGTGCATCCTTAGCGAAACCTTTATCTTGCCATATTCTCTCTCATCGAAAAGTCAGACGTTTCTATCGTGTCAAGTACGCTAACTACCTCTGTGAGAAACAGCGTAAAGTGATTCCATCGGTAAACAATTATTTTCGGGCCGTGTACAAATAGTTAAACCAACGTTCCACGTTTCTGCACCAACGTACATTAGCCTAATTATGAATTGTTAAAGCTCAGATCAGGGTACCTGTAGGTAACTGGATTTCTCTGCTGACGGCCTATGTCACTTCCACTACTCCTCCAATTATATTCTTGTCCTTCTGAATTTGGAGGTGAACAAGGATGGCAATAGGGATTTCAGACACAGTGAGTAAAACCGTAGGCTGTTCAGATACACGGGCCAATTGCTGACTTCTGGGGAAGAAGGAATTATAAGCCACATAAGAAAAATGGCTCTGTGCTATACATCTGGTCACCCTCGAATGTCTCCGTCTCCATCGATGCTTGAGCTTGGCCGTTCTTAGTTACTCTGGTCCCGTGCCCTGAAATTCTCTCTATTTTCTAGTGTGTTCGCTATAACATACAGCTCCTGATGCCCGCTCTCTACGGTTTCCTCACCTAACATTTTCTCTTTATCACTGTATCTCAAGAACCTCGTTTCTTTCCACCGTATAAATGTGTAGTAGGCTTAGCTCTGCCGTTAAGTCTCTGTGCTGTCCTTAATCAGTAAGCATTTCTGAGCCTCAGTTTGCTCATTTGTAAAACGCGAACAAATCATAATAAGTAGTAACTTCATTGTTATTGGGCCTCTATCACTCTTGTGGATTCTACCGCACCTCACTTGCTAACGTGAGTCATTTTTGTACAAGCAAGCTGTGTCACTGCACTCTTATCGATGCACGGTTTTGTTTTGGTGTGACTTTTTTCTGGCTATATCTTCCAACAAAGTAACAATAAACACCACTGAGAAGGTGAGGCCCAAAAGGTAAAATGCAGAAGGAACAAACATGAAGCCATGCACTTAAGTTTGAAAATCGGGGCCAGAAGTGGAGGGTTTGTACATTTGACAGGCACTTTTATTAAGCACCCACTGTGTCCAAGCTGGGTTCTTTTTTTTTTTTCTTTTTTAATGTCTATTTATTTTTGAGAGAGAGAGCGCGCCAGCAGGGGAGGGGCAGAGAGAGTGGGAGACAGAGAATCTGAAGCAGGCTCCAGGCTCTGAGCTGTCAGCACAGAGCCCAAAGACACAGGGCTAGAAACCACGAGCCATGAGATCATGACCTGGGCCAAAGTCAGACGCTTAACCAACTAAGCCACTCAGGTGCCCCCCTTTTTTAATGTTTGTTTATTTTTGAGAGAGAGAGAGAAAGCAAGTAGGGGAGGGGCAGAGAGAGAAAGGGAGACACAGAACTCAAAGCAGGCTCCAGGCTCTGAGCTGACAGCACAGAACCCGACGCAAGGCTCAAACTGACGAACCACGAGATCGTGACCTGAGCCAAACAAAGTCAGACACCCAACCTACTGAGCCACCCAGCCGCCCCCAGGCTGGGTTCTGATAACACAAAGATTTTTTTTAAATCCTCATATTTAACCAGCTCACGTTCTCACAGTATTGGCAAGTAGAGAAGGAGAGACAACGGACACTTAAATAACTAGAATGCACATTGAAATAAATATTATGATAGACTTGAGTGCCTATTCTATAAAAGCACAAAAAAGGGAGAAATTAATTTTACCGCAGTAGGGTGCAGATTGGGGAAGCGGGAGAGAATTCTGAAAGAGGAAACACCACCAGGCATTTGGCTAGCAGTGGCTATTCACATTGATTCATCCAGCTTTTCCCTAAGACAACTAAGGAGTCAGAGAAGATAAGAATTTTGACCCTATCACCAACTAGTAAGTGACAGCGAGTAAGTCGTAGAGCTGAGCCATAAAGCCAAGGGCATCCTACGTTCAGCCACGAAACTATGCTGCCTCTCGGCCCAATAAATGAGCCAGTTCTGTTCCAGCTTAAACTTATTACACAATTGAGACACTAGAACTATTACATTAAAAAGCTTTTTTTTTTTCTTCCGTGAAATCTGTAAATAATGTAGTGGGCATTTTTATTGCCAGAAACTTGAGTAATGATTTATTGCATCTTTACAAGAATGACCCAAACCAAGTGGGATTTTTTTTTTTCTTCTAATCGATAAAGATTCCTAAGGTACCCAGGGTAACTGTAACCTGTAATTGAGCTCCCCTCCGCATACTCTTCAACACAGGACCTGTGCCAGGTGAGTCTCAAAATTTTGCACATACATCAGGGCACCTGGGTGGCTCAGTCGGTTCAGCAACCTGCTCTTGATTTCGGCTCAGGTCACGATCTGATTTAAAAATTGCACATACAGTATGTTCTTTAGATATGCATGGGGAAAAAATGTTCTAAGGAAGTACACTGAAATGCAGGGTGAAATCGTAGGACCGTTTTTCCCCCCTCTGGGCTTTTCTACATTTTGCCCATATTCTACAAAGAGCACACTTTTTTTTTAATCAAATAAATAGCATATACACTTATGAGTTTGTTTTTAAAATGCCTGAAGAGGCGCCTGGGCGACTCAGTCGGTAGAGCATTCAACTCTTGATTTCGGCTCGGTTTACGATCCCAGGGTTATGGGATCCAGCCCCACGTCAGGCTCCTCAGTGAATGTGGAGCCTACTTAAGCTTCTGCCCCTTTCCGTCCCTCATATGCACTCTATCTCTCTAAAAATAAAAAAATAAAAAAATAAAAGTACCTAGGAAAAAAATGAAACTAGCCAAAATGACATATAGACTTATGGTGATTTTTGTTTTATTGTATGATTTATTTTCCCATAGTTTCTGAAATGACCTTTTTCTTGAAGTACTAATTTACATATTAAGAGCAAATGTGCAGGGGCGCCTGGGTGGCTCAGTTGGTTAAGCCTCCAACTCCGGCTCAGGTCATGATCTCACTGTGAGTTTGAGTCCTGCATCCGGCTCTGTGCTGACAGCTCAGAGCCTAGAGCCTGCTTCGGATTCTGTGTCCCCCTCTCTCTCTCTGCCCCTCCCTGCTCGTGCTCTCTCTCTCTCTCTAAAAAACAACAAAAAAAAGAACATTAAAAAACAGTTTTTAAGAGCAAATGTCCACGAGCAGCAAGCAAAAGGGGAAGAAAGTTCTAGAAGAGTCCTCAGTGCAGTGGAGTGGAGGCCTAAGCAGCCCCAGCCTCAGGTGGGAATACAGCCTATCCTGAGAATGGCTCAGGGCCCAGAAACTGGGGGGGGGGGGGGGGGGGGGGGGGGGGGGGGGGGGGGGGGGGGGGGGGGGGGGGGAGGAGGGGAGGGGGCAGATGGGCACAACACCCTGGTTGAAAGTATCCCTTCCAGAAAGGAGAGCTACCCCTCCTGGAGATCGAAAGGACAGAGGAGTGAAGGTACTCTGCTTACGGGCCCAGCGTGAGGAAGCAGCAGAAATGTCTGCCCAAGGCAAAGAGATGTGGGGTTGCAGGGTGTGGATCAGGGTTCAAACCCCAGCGGTGCTGCTGTTATAAATGAAAAAGTGGACCAGGAGAGGGGATGCCTTTAAAATTAAGGGCCAGAATGAGGTGAGCCATGGGTAAAGGGGGGGGGGGGGCAGCCACCTCTTTAGGAAAGGCTTGAGCTGGCGTGGTTGGTTGAGCAGATGCAGAATGGGGGGCAGGTGTCTGGACTCTGGGCCTAACCCGACCACTAACCAGCTGTGCGCATCTGGTCAAGACCGGGCTTCCCCGCACTGTGGCTCCTTCAGCGCTCGGGCCAGGCGCTCTCTCCCCAAGCACAGTCTCCTTTCCCTCATTCAAATCTGCCTAGCCACCCAGGGAACAGCCCAAGTGTCCGCTGTGGGCCGCGCACCGGGCTGGGTGCCGGGCAGGCGCAGTGAGTCAGAACACCCCTCACCCCGCCCCCGCCGGCATCTTGAATGGATGTCTCTCGAAGGCCCGTGGACTGCAGAAAGGCGGCGCTCTCAGATGGCACGGGTGCGCAGCAGCCCGTGTGCGTTCGTGAACTCTGACCAAATCGTCGTCGCCGCAGCCAGTGTCTCCTGCGCAACGATGAGAAAAGAGCCTGCCGTTCCGAGGTCATTGTCACGGACGGTTCCTTCGTCTCTTCCCCCCTTTTAGGAAAATACTTTCTGAGCTTCATCCACGAATTGATTGATTGATTTTTTTTGTCAAAGAAAGAGCTCCCTCCATTTCTTGAAGTCAACTGCTTATTCTAAGTGAACCCGAATTTTCAAAACCGTCTATAACTGAAAACTCTCCTGGAGCCTGGTAGGAATGGGACTCCCTAAGGGTTGTGCCAGGAGTGCTTGGCCTCAGACAGACCGGGAATACCATAGTGCCCTTTATTACTAGGTTTCAGTATTTCCATTTTAAGCCCTGGTAAATACAGGGCTATGAGAGAAAAAATTAATGGGAATATTTTCAAACCTTCGGAAAACTCAGGATTTGATATTTGGCAGGAAGGCTAAGAGGGTGGTTAAAGAAAAAAGTGCAAATACTCAAAACTTTCTTTAAGGTCGAGTTTGAGTCCAATTGACTCTGTTCTTTTTTCACACTGGCCCTAGCAAAGCTGCATTTTTTTTTCCCCCTGCTAACAACTCTTCCCTTATTCTATGGAATGTTTAATTTGCCCTTTGAAAGAAAGTATGATTTGTTCCATTTTTCCATGTGCAATTTCTGTGCTATTTACAGACTAAGATAAGAATCAAGAAGGATTCATGTGCCAAAAGCACAAATTCAGGGCGGGGAGAGGAAATCAGAGTCCTAAGTCCCCACTTGGACTGACTGGCTAGAATATTCTAGTTACAGACCTTCTCGACATTGTGCTCTCATCTACCACCGTGTACTCACAGAGCCCACCGTCCCAATCACCCAGTGAATCAAAGCCCGGCCTAAATCAAAATCAAAGAGTGTGTTCGGCAAAGCAGCGCATCTACAGGCTAAACAAAGCTACCAAACCTTAGAAAAATTCCGGTGTTAATCTAGTCACTCCTTACACCTCAGTGATGACAGCGTGATATGAAAACCCCAGTTGTTAAGCTCCACAAGTACAGCACACCGATCACCAAAGGATCCGAGTTAAAATTAATCCCTGTGGATACAACAGACAGCATCTAACGGGGGCCTTTTAAAAATAAATAAATAAAAATATGTATACTAAACAAACTCAAACCTGTGACCCAAACAACATGATAAGCAAGCAAGTTATGAAGGAGACCAGTGAAATCTAATTTAAAACCCCCATTTTGTTAAACCAGTTTATTACTGAGCTCTCTGTATATAAGCGCTGCCTTTTTCTCGACGTCTCGGCTATGGGTTGTTTCATGGATTTTCACCGTCCTGAATAGTTTGCTTTCTGTTCCAGTCTTTTCTCAGCTCTCTGACCCAACACAAGGGCTGGCAGTACTCACTCACACCCACTTCCCACCCCCCAACCCGCTTTCCACTCTGAGCATGCCTTGCTCCAATCAGTTCTCCATAGCGCAGAGAAACTGCTTCTCGGTTGTTCAGACAAACGTGGTAATTGCCATCACACTCACAGGCAAACTGAAAGACTTTCTCTTTTGCCCTATTCAGTGCCCACACACCACAACCCCCACCTCCCGGAGGGAAGTGTAAGTCCCCTACTTTCTAAACAGTTTGCATTCTTCCAAACAAACAAAACCCATAGCTCAGACGCCACACACGCGCGCACACACACACACACACACAGGCGCGCGCCCACATTTCACATCACAGCGGTAGATGTAATTTATTATATTGACCTTACTGACTTACAGATCCATTGAGAAAAGGGACTCAAAAATATTGGGGCATCTGAAGGTAGTACCTCCAGTAGCTTCTGATGGAGTCAGCTTTGCTGAATTTATTTATCCCACCCTAATCCCATCACCAACTTACTTCTCCACCATGGATTCTCGTTAAGCAGTGTATTATGAATAAAAAAGACTTCCCTTTGATCCCTCTTTAAATGTCAAGAGCAAGCCCTTAGGCGTACCCAATGGCGTGTACCCAGAGTCGATTTCAACTTGGGAGAAGCCGGGGCTCACTTTCAGTTCCTGAGGACGCACCGTCATCCAAGTTACAGGGACAGTAAAACTGAAGAGGTCAAGTACGACAGATTAAATGTCAAATACATACCATTAGTTTTATAAACATTTAAAAATAAGTATAATATTTATCTGCAAAAGAATTATTGATAATTGATTAAATAATGGTGATCACTGTTACTTAAGTTGCATTTAATTTTTCATGTTTATATCTTAAACCCTTCAAAGTTCACTTTAGAACTCTGGGAGGAATTGCCTAAAAGAAAATCTGCCCTAAAGGTCTGCTCTCCTAACATCACCAAAAACCCCCTCCTATCACCAAAGCTGACACGTGAATGATGTTGTAAGGTTCCCTGTTGCTAAAGAGGCTAGCGGTCTCCAAAATGGATATTGTGCATTACCCACCGATGATCAAGGTGTGATTGAAGTAAAACTCCTCCGACATTGCTGCAGAGAATACGAATTAGGGCAAACTTCCTGGAGAGCAGATTGGCTACACGGATCAAGATTCTTACAAATGTTCTGGTCCTTTGACCTAATAATTACACTTCTTGGAATTTATCCCAAGGAAATTATCAGAGAAACAAACAAAGGATTATGTACAAGGATGTTCACTGCAATGCTATTTATAATAGCAAAAAATTGCCGCTGCCTAATTAACCAACAATAGAGATTTGGTTAAGTAAAATTATAGTAAATCCACAGAACAGAATGCTATTCAGCCATTAAAAACCATGTGTTCAAAGAATGCAAAATAGCTCAGGGAAATGCTGACAAGACAATGTTAAGTTAAAAAGTAGGCCATAGCACGTTAAATGCAATGTGACCCCAGTTTTGTAAATAGCTGTACATGTATAGGAGACGTATTACGCGTGTGTCTGTGTCTGTGTGTGTGTGTGTGTGTGTATACACATTGGGAGAAAGGATAAAAGCTATACTGGCTGAGGGTTCCTAAATCCCAAAGAATGGGATAAAAATTTTAATTATTTTATTTAGTCACCAAGATGATTTGCAGAATGTATACTGTTTGGATCCCTATTTTAAAAATGATGAAATCAGAGAGATTAAATCACATCAATTCACTCAGCTAGTAAGTAGCCAGTGTTTATTCTCAGATGATGTTGGCCCTACATAACGCTGTCCGCTGTGTTGTTCCATGGGATTATGTTTCCCTTCATATTATTTTTGTATTTCTCCAAATTTTCTCCATATATATTTGACTTTTGTATCCAGATTTGAACAGGTTTTTAATAGTATGCAAAATGAGAGCAGTTGCCCTAATGATTGAAATTAAATAGCATATTCTTACCAAAATGAATTGACTATTTCTTATTTGTTAAATGCAGAAGGCAGCTTTTTGATCTGGTTCAGTTTTTTACCAATTCATTAATTAGTTCGAGTTTGAAAATGAACCTCTTGTTTCGTCTTTTATCGATTTTGGCACTTTGGTATTCCATGTTGCGTTTTCGGGTGCACAAGAGAAGTATTGATTCAGGGATATATTAAAGGATGAGTAAAAATACAAGAAGAGATCTTTCTAGGTGTTTTTAACCTTCTTAATAGAAAGTAAAGTAAACTGTTTCACATGAGTTGGGCAGAGGTGAAAATTGGCCTTAGGGGAGTAAAAGATCTGAAATAATTGTCTTGGTCTGAGCCAATTAGAAGTAAACGAAGGATAAAATATCATCACTGTGATCAAGATGACAAATGGGGCACCTGCATGGCTCAGTTAGCTGAGCATCCGACTCTTAATTTTGGCTCAGGTCATGACCCCAGGGTTGTGGGATCAAGCCCCGTGTCGGGCTCCTCGCTGAGTGTGGAGCCGGCTTAAGATTCTCTCTCCCTCTGCCCCTCTCCCCTGCTAGTGCCCTCTCTCTCTCTCCCCTTCTCTCTCTAAAATAAAAAATTTTAGGGGTGCCTGGATGACTCAGTCAGTTAAGCATCTGACTTCAACTCAGGTCATGATCTCATGGTTCGTGAGTTCCAGCCCCGCGTCGGGCTCTGTGCTGATGGCTCAGAGCCCGGAGACTGCTTCAGATTCTGTGTCTCCCTCTCTCTCTGCCCTTCCCCTGTTCATGGTCTGTCTCTCTCTCAAAAATAAATCCGCATAATACAAATTTTTATTAAAAAGTCTTTGAGAAAGATGACAAAGGATATGTGAACGGGGGGACAGAAGGCTATCCTGAATTTGCACCTGAAATCAGGCCACCGTCCCCAGTAGCTTCAGCTAGGCAGTGACTAGGCACTAGCATAAGCTGTGGCTCCAGTGAGTCGCGTTCATTTCCGGTGCCCAATCCTAGAAGCCTGAGTAGAGGAAGCAGGAGAGTGGGTGCGTGGGCCTGTTGGGTGGAAAATGAGAAGCTGGCTAAAGATTGGTAGAGTTCACCGGAACGTCACCCAGACAGCAGCATGATTCTGGCCACGAATACTGTGGCAAGTGGAGGGGCAGCGGTGTCCCGGAGGGGCCCCTCCAGAGCCTTCCAAGAGGAAGAGCCTGTGCTGGGCAGGAGCCTGGTGGCCAATGGGGAGTGCAGTTCAGGCATCTCAGAGAGAAGTCTGTAGAACAGCCCCTATATCACTCGCTGGGAATGCCAGGCAGGGAGAGGGAGAGAAAGGGTACCCACAGTTTCTGACATCCTCCAGAAAGCTGGCTGTGGGCCAGGAGGCCTCCGTGGCCCTGGGTTGCCTCGAGTTTTAATCAAGTGGCATACATTTCTAATGAAAAGGAGGAAAGTGAGGTTTAATTATGATGTCTTAATGAAAACAAAGATTTCGTATGTACAATGTGCAAGCCCGTCTCATAGTTTCGATGCTGAATGCTAGTACTCCATCAAGAGGTCACCCGGCAAAAAGGGAAAACGTATGTTAATTGGGGATACTACATAGCCATTAACACGGCAAAAGTCTCTCTCCAGCTTCCACTGGAGAAGATGTGGTTACCTCTTCAGTAGCCCCGGCCCTTGAAATCCCCTTTTCTGTTCTGCATTCTATTTAACACAGTGATTGGTGCGAGTATTACTTTCCTCCACCAACCTTGTCAATAGCTGGAACTCTCTTATTTGTATTTCCAGATCTACTCGCCCTGCCCACCCCAGCCCATGGCACCTGCTTTCTGGGATATAATAAGCATGGCCCAAGGACTGATTGAATTGATTTGGAAATACTCCCTGGAGAGCAAGAAGTTTTATTTCCTTCTTTTAGTTCGGTCCTTGTGCTCTTGAGTGTGGAAGATGTGACCTCCCCAGGATGAGTGGGAAATTAAGTGCCTTTGGAGGAAGACAGGGCCCAGTCATGTTAAGAAGTTGAAAGAAGAGAAGCAAGTTGTGCTTCCGGTATTTAGGCTCTGCCCACTGTGGAGCACAGAGATTCCAGGAGACAGGTCAAGTGTTGTCGAAGGGGACAGTAAGACGTCACTTGAGAGCAAGACAAGTGAGATGACAATGAGTAGGAGGTAGAAGGGAGAGGTCCCCGTAGTGTTTTAGGGGATAACCATGTCTCTGAGAAGAACAAGAAGTAAGTGCCGTGGACGCTGAGCCCTAAGTCAACATAGGCACGTACCACGGTTCATGGAGAGGGGCCCCCAGGATGCAGAATGGAATGTATTATTGGATCCAGAGTGCTCCTCTCCTAACCAGTATGATTTTAATCAAAATTTCTGGCAAAGAATTGAAATCCAAGTACTTAGTTTTGTTTTCCCACAACCATTTCCAACCCGATTTCTTCACCATCAGATCTTCAGCAACCTGTAGTTGATAACATTCGCTAAGATTTCAAGTGGGAAAACTTCATGGAGAAATTGTCTTTAAGGCGCACAGAAATGAAACCTTAACACTAATAGCTCACATTGTCCTGCAGCTGGTCCTGGGGAGACTAAGCACACTGACATTTTCCTCGAAAGCTGCAGTTTTCCTGTGGAATACTTTCTCATGTTCATTATCGCCGATTGACACGCATGTAAGCTGACGCTCCAAGAGTAACCAAACTTTAAAATATTAATATAAACATTATACCTCTTTTAACTGCAGCAGACACATTCTTAAGTAATGTAATGCCAACAAGACCCATTACCAATAAACAAAAAAATACATTTTGGGCGGCTTCCCTATCTACTACGAAGTAAGGAGGAAACTAAATGTCTTCCACAGCAAGGACCGGCAAGTAGTCTTGCCCTCTTTGTGTTTTGAGGTTGAACGGTAGACAAAAACTCGGGCTCCAGGCCAATCACAAACAAGACGGAGGAATATTGAGGGGCTAAGGGAAGTCATATTTGAACCTGGCTCCCTCTGGGCTTGTGGGTAAGACAAGTTCAAAGAACCTCTCACTATAAAGGGTATCCAATGTTGACTACGTGTTCCACTTTGAGTTTTAGTTCACTAATTACCAGTTACCATATATCGCTGTCTTCCTTTCTGATCTTGATAGAACTGCTGTTGAGTCTGTTTTCACCCAGACACCCTCTCAAACTGCTCAGTTTTCAGAGGACAGGTATCTTGAAAAATGTAGGGCTCTGTTAATATCATTTAAAAAGTGTTTTAATGTTTATTTATTCTTGAGAGACAGACCGAGCACGAGCGGGAGAGGGGCAGAGAGAGGGAGACACAGAATCCGAAACAGGCTCCAGGCTCTGAGCTGTCAGCACAGAGCCCGACATGAGGTCCGAACCCATGAGTGTGAGATCACGACCTGAGCCAACGTCAGACGCTCAATGGACTGAGCCATCCAGGCGCCCCCATCCGTTAATATCGTTCTAATCAGCTTTTCTGGCACAGTATTTATGGCTCACCCTCTAGCAGTTCTATTCCCCGAGTATGGGTGTAGTCTAAGCGTTTAATTTTTGGTTAGGTTTTTGTTTTTTGCTTTGGGCACCCAACCTTTCACAGTCTTGTTTTTTTTTTTGCTTCTTTAAGAAAGTGTATATGGGGGCGCCTGGGTGGCTCAGTCGGTTAAGTGGCCGACTTCGGCTCAGGTCATGATCTCGCGGTCCGTGAGTTCGAGCCCCGCGCCGGGCTCTGTGCTGACAGCTCAGAGCCTGGAGCCTGTTTCAGATTCTGTGTCTCCCTCTCTCTGCCCCTCCCCCGTTCATGCTCTGTCTCTCCCTGTCTCAAAAATAAATAAAACGTTAAAAAAAATTAAAAAAAAAAAAGAAATTGTATATGGACAACTCGGGACATGTGTTCACCACTTGGAGATCTGTATACTTCAACACATAGTTGATTTACGGGGGCAGATCAACTTTCAGTCTTTGGGTGCGGGCCTCGGCAAGTTTGTGTGGCCTTGTTCTCTTTCCAAATTCATCTTAGGAGTGATGTCCCCTACCCCCGTGGCGGGAAGAATTTGAATCATCGTTCTCATGACATTCATGTCATTGCATCGAATCACACTGAGCATAAATGAGGTTTTGAACATGTTTCTCTACACTTTGGGGAAAGAACAACAAAAACTGTAAGGACCGGCCCCACAGATAATTCGGTGTGGTCTTCAGCGAAGGCCACTCTGAGACAATATATCTCTTTACGTCCTCGGAGTCCGTTCAAATACAATCTTTAATACCATGTTTATTACACAGTTGAAAATTGTTCACATTCATAAAGCGGCTTATACGTAGAATGCAAACATTGTCAAGAGGTAAAATTCCTGTGTTTATGAAATTCATCAAATAAAGAACAAAACAGGGGCGCCTGGGTGGCGCAGTCGGTTAAGCGTCCGACTTCAGCCAGGTCGCGATCTCGCGGTCCGTGAGTTCGAGCCCCGCGTCAGGCTCTGGGCTCATGGCTGGGAGCCTAGAGCCTGTTTCCGATGCTGTGTCTCCCTCTCTCTCTGCCCCTCCCCTGTTCATGCTCTGTTTCTCTCTGCCCCAAAAATAAATTAAAAAATGTTGAAAAAAAAATTAAAAAAAAAATAAAGAACAAAACAGTATTCCCTTACCAAGGTACCAATAGAAGGTCTGCAAGAGAGAGGGGAGGAAGTGAGAAGACTCCCCTAGACCCCAAAGGAGATGCCAAGTTCGTGGAAAAGGATAAGATGCTGACAATAAGGAGAGAAAGGACTCTTTCAAGATACAGGGCCTCAGAGCGCCATGAAGTAACTGCACAGTGAGAAACATTACCAACAAAATAGGCGAATCATGACAGAACTATTGCCCTCCATCTGTTGTCTGCTGAGTGTCTGCATTTAGATATCATTGCTGTTGGTTATGATTAATTCAGTCCGTGCTATTTTTCCCCATAGGCAATACATTCTCTTTACTCAAAAGAAAGTGTCCCTGCGAGACTGTACTTGACTATACTCATTAAGATTTAAATTTATCTATACCTTTTAATATAATAATGGTAACAATAACAATAATAAGCATTTACCGAGCATTTGCTCTGTCCCAGGAATTGCTTTAAATGTTTTCAACGCATTAATCCTCACAACTCCGCGAGTGAGCTCTGTTACCAATCTCGTCTTGCAAAGGCACAGAGAGGGTCAATAACTCACCTGGTGTTGCCCAGCTGCTGGGGGATGGAACCACGACACAGATACAGGCAGTTGAATGCACAGACTGGACATTCTCACAGCTCTGTTCTTGTCCACATATGTTTGCTTATATTTGTCGTTTAACTGAATCCTGGATGTAAGAGAAACATTAACGTTTGCAGATAATTTTTTTAATGTTTATTTTTGAGAGAGTAAGAGAGAGAGCGAGCATGCACACAACTGGGGGACAGGCGGGGGGTGGGGGGGGACAGAGGAGCCAAAGCAGGCCCTGTGCTGACAGCAGAGAGCCCAACGTGGGGCTCGAACTCACGAACCATGAAATCACGACCTGAGCCAAAGCTGGATGCTTAGCTGACTAAGCCACCCAGGTCCTCCAACATATGCAGATCCTTTTGAAATAATACAAGAAATGTTGTGCCTGGGTGGCTCAGTTAGTTGAGTTTCCCACTCTTGATTCTGCTCAGGTCATGATCTCAGGGTCATGGGTTCAAGCCCCATATCGTACTCCATGCTGGGCATGAAGCTTGCTTAGGATTCTCCCCCTCTTTCCCCCTCTGCCCTTCTCCCCCGCTTGCACATGTGCGCTCTCTCTCTCTCTAAAATAAATAAATAAATAAATCTTAAAAAAAAAAAAATACAAGAATTGAAACTGTAAAACTTGGCCTGTGAATCAATTAAGAAAAAACTTTGAGGAAGAAGTGAAATTATTTTTTAATGCACTACCTGCTAAATATTGTTTTTTAAAATTATTTGAGAGAGAGAGGGAGCACAAGCAAGAGAGGGGAAGAGGGAGAGAGAGAGAGAATCTTATGCAGGCTCCATGTGTGGAACTGTCATGGGGCTCAATCTCATGACTGTGAGATCATGACCTGAGCCGAAATCAAGAGTCAGACAGGCTTAAATGACTGAGCCACCAAGTTCCCCTTAAACTTACCATCTGCTAAATTTGAAGTCACAGCTAAAATACCCACGAATCCTCTCCATGGATGTAGCTCCTTGAGTAATCTAACCAAATGAGATCAGCTATCTACTCAAGATTCATTGATTCTGGGCCACAGTGGCATCTTGGTGCCTTCCTTCCTAGTCTCCTTGCAGTGACACATGATAGCATGCTCTACAAAAAACATACTGACACTCTCTTAAAAAGACCATTTCTACAACTTGAGTTTAATATTTTTCAGTGAGACTAGGTCAGTGTCAGTACTAAGACATATTTCATTTCCTGGAATGATGTACCAAGAAATTTCATTTGGATATACATTTTTTTTCTTTTCATCATATATCACGTAGTCGGCACTCAATAAATATTGGATAAATTGTATTAACTTGATAAACAAATGCCAAGTCACATACAAATAAAGAAGCATTTCCAGCAGGAATTATTATCCACAGATTTCAAGGGAGATTTTGAAATTTCTTTCTCATATATTATTTTTGCTTTCCTCTGTTTTGCAAAAATTGATATCTATTATTGACCGTTTCTTCTGTAGTTATAGATATATCAAATTATGTCTGAAATTTGGGGATGTACATTGGCAATAGAAGCCTAGATTTTTAGCCCATGAGAGAATTTCATATAGGTAATGAAGTGTTTTTTAAAAGGTCTACTTGGGGCGCCTGGGTGGCTCGGTCGGTTACGCGTCCGACTTCGGCTCAGGTCATGATCTCACGGTCCGTGAGTTCGAGCCCCGCATCGGGCTCTGGGCTGATGGCTCGGAGCCTGGAGCCTGTTTCCGATTCTGTGCCTCCCTCTCTCTCTGCCCCTCCGCCGTTCATGCTCTGTCTCTCTCTGTCTCAAAACTAAATAAACGTTAAAAAAAAAGAAAAGAAAAGAAAAGAAAAGAAAAGAAAAGGTCAACTTAACAAAAAATATTTCAGAAAGAAGAGGCAGAATGACCATTCTCTTGGGGTAAAAAAGAATATTACAAATGAAATATTCATTCATTAATATCAGTACAAAAGAAGGAAGGAAATAAAGAAGGGAAGGAGAAAAGAAGGCAGATAAAAGGGAAACAGTAGCAACAGAGGAAAGAAAGCAGCAAAAAGGGAAGTGTCCTGCGAGCATTGATTGTGCTGATGTGTACTGAACTTTGTTTTCATTTTTCACTTGTCTTGCCCACTACAGTAGAATACCCATGGAAAGTTTCCATCCGCTGTTAATTCAAAGATTTAACCAAAAGAATCTCAGAACCTTTTTACCAATGCAAGATGGGTCATTTAAAATCGAAATTACACTTTAAAAAGTCCCATATGAGAGTGGGACTAGCAGAGAGAAATGACTTCCAAGACCCCGATATAAATCTTGAATTTGCAGAAGAAATGCACTCCAGTGTTTTTGTCATTGAGTGATTGCAGACTAAGTATTTTTCCTAACTGACCTTTGCTTTCTAATAAAATTTGTGCTTCGATAACCCTAATTCCCAAAAGTGGGTCTGGGCATGTTAGGTTGCCCTGTTATCGAGTTTTATAGGATTTTAGTCACCACGCCCATTTCAGATCCACAAAAATCCCGTATGGAGAAACAAGGAAATATGCCTGTTGGACAGGTGATTTTCCAAAATAGGAGAATTTTCTACCAGTTTGGAAAAAAGAAAAAGAAAAACACACAAACAAACAAAAAGCTAGACGAAAATGTTGGGTGTTGAACAATGGTTACCCAAAACTAAGCAGATCAAACATGGAATGCAGAAAGAAAAGCATGGCTCCCCCTCTAGAAATTTCCATTGGCTAGAATGTTCCTTAGCTTAGCATGTCTGTGTATGGTCTCCAGAGTTAATGTACCATATTTTCCATGGTTTGATGAAGACTCCAGAGCCCTTAAGATATGAATTGCTATAATTCCTAAATCAAACAGCATTCAATTCAGTTCCAGACCACTGCAGGGTAATAAGACCGGTATTTCTTATTTTAATTAGTCATTTTATACTTCTAACAACTTCTTTGACAATCTTGGATTACTTGTTTGTTTATATGTGATAAAAGCTATGTTTGGCTAAAAATATGAATGCTACATTTGAATGTCCATTTACATTTTAGTAGTTATAGAAATAAACTTTCTAGGCCTTTAGATTATAGCTTTTTATAGACACTGAATTACAATCACCTAATCTATTTTAATATTATCCCTTTCAGCTGTCTCATGAGTATCTCTTAACACAGCAGAGATATCAAGTTGATAATATGAATTCAAGACAAAATGCCTGAACACTCATCAGAAACTGTCTTTTAGTTTGCTGAGAAATTTGCTTCTGACATTTGAAATTTTCAAGATACATAAAAACGTCGCATGGCTACATAAAAGTATTGTGTGCTGTTACTAGATTAGAAGCAAAGTATAAAGACTCTCTTATCTTTGCTGCATACGGTGTCTTTAGACACGATACTTGCTCAATAAATATTTATTGAATAAGTAAATAAATAGATAAATAAATAGTTCCATCATGATGTAAAACTATTTTTTTCTCTAAGTGTATACACCAAATAGTGTGAGGATCCTTTAAACTAATATAATATGGAAAATTTTATAAGTATATATGTGGGGGGGGAATCAATAAATATTCATCCTTTGGTCATTGACAGATCTATATTTGTAGATTTCCCATTTGTTGCATACCCGTCATGTTTTATATTTCACATCATATTCTTGAGTAAGTTAATTCTTAGCATAAGCATATGAAGGGCATTCATTTCTGCACATTACAGAAGAAGTAAAGCAACACGGACCAACGACATAGCTGAATGCCCCAAGTCAGGATTCCTATCTGCGTCCAACTTCAACATCTTCTCATTGACCCGCACTGCCCATCTTTATTGATTTTAGGAAATGTAAAAGCAGCTTTATTTCAATACAAAACAAACTCAAGAAATACATTTCTTGGGAACATGGCCTTGATGATAAATAAAAGCATATCAAAAGATTTGGGACTCCTTAAGGAGAGCTATGTCGTTTTCGAAGAACCTAGGCTTTACTCGCCAAGTTTCCGATAGGACAGTAGATCATGTCCCACCTTGGGTCCACTTTTGGCAAAAAGAATTTTGAACTAGCTCTTATCCTGTGTGCAAGTCCCGGGACCCCAGATGCCATACCCCTTAAAGAAGCCATGAAACTGTCCAGTGTCCCTAAGTGATTTCATGTTTCCTCAAAGGCCATTACAAAACTGTGAAACCAAAACAACTACAAATATACACGTTCCTCAAAATTAGAGATGTTGAAGAGAGAAATGAAAGCTTAATTTCCCAAACTCAGAATGAATTTCAGTATTACAGAGTCGTATGTGTATACATATGTGTGTAAACACGTCTCCATGTGTATATGTACCTATGTATGTATGTAGAGTCGGGACTATTCTCAACCCCTCCCCCCATACACAACCTGGGATTGGAATCAAAGCTCTGGTCCTGGCCCCTCCACAGGCCCTCCAATTTACCTACCTTCCTTGACGGCTGTGCTCTTTCCTCTGATGAAACTGTATATGGAATTACAACACAGAAAATAACTACCCAATCAGCCTCCCTCTGACCCCCAAGTTGCAGCCCCTGGGCCTCTCACGGAAACTCTGGGACCCTGAGAGGTTTTCTGGTGCCTTCCAGCCCTAAGCCATATAATCTCGAGACTCCTGACTGTATCATCAACTAAAATCATTTCCCAGACTTCCTAAAGGAACCAGTTTACAAAAGAGAGTCAGTGTGTCATTACCTTCACCATATTGGACACCAGGAAATATAAATTCTGGAATGTACTCGTGATTTCTGTAACTGCAAAATCCTGAAAAGATCCGACTTAATTCCAGGTACCAAGAATAGCGAAACGTTATTGCTTTACAAGCATGAAGACCCAAAATGCAAGCCCAAACATTCTAAAATCAGTTATGAAAAGCATTTCAGAGGAAATTGCCAACGTAGGGGTCATGGGTGTGGAGTGGTGTCTGATCCAGGAGCATGAATGAGAACATCCATGGGAGAGAATGTCAGTGAGAAAACATGAGCCCAGTATGGAGCCCCAGGAGTGAGCCTAGCATGGGACCGAGGGGTGAACCCAGCACGGAACCCCCAGGGGTGAACCCAGCACGGAACCCCCAGGGGTCAACCCAGCACGGAGCCCCCAGGGGTCAACCCAGCACGGAGCCCCCAGGGGTCAACCCAGCACGGAGCCCCCAGGGGTCAACCCAGCACGGAACCCCCAGGGGTCAACCCAGCACGGAACCCCCAGGGGTCAACCCAGCATGGAACCCCCAGAGGTCAACCCAGCACGGAGCCCCCAGGGGTGAACCCAGCACGGAACCCCCAGGGGTGAACCCAGCACGGAGCCCCAAGGGGTGAACCGAGCATGGAGGACCAGGGGTAAGTGCAAGATGGAGCTTGGGTTCACTCCAGAGCAGCCAGGATGAACCAGGTAAGAACCAGGAGTTCTAGGAAAGAGCTTTTAGAGCTGCCAGGGCTGCCGACCCAGCTGGGTTGGGTGAGGTGACAGTGGAGGACAGGGCAGCCCCTGCGTTTGGCAGGCCTGAGAAGACCACCAGTGCAGGGGGAAGCAGGAGCCTGGCTGGCAAGAAGAACGAAGACAGCACACGACCAGTGCAGCCACACTTGGAATTTAATGCCCTGTGCTCGCTCTCTTGAAACGAACTCTATCTACAAATTTGGGTTTCATAAGTGAAATCCGATGGGACAACAGAACAGTAGGGCACATGCTGACGGTTTGGCCCACCTCCTCCCGCCTCTCTGGGATGTGATCTCTGCCTCTTGTCTCTAGCACACGCCCTGGCCCCCCATCCCTGCATCCTAGGCCTCCCACTTCTGCCTCTTCACCTCTACCAGCCTCCATCACGCTGGCGATGGAGGGGAAAGCCAAATCCCAGTGTCACCCTCCACCCCCACTGGGGCCTGGGCGAGGATGAGGGCTGGTTGGCGTCAGTCACCAGACCTGCGGCGTCCCAGGAGAGGGCAAGTGACAGCCATCCACCCAATGGATCACTGGGTGAGCGCTTCAATGGGATCATCTCGCCCACCTCCACACGGGTGTGTGGGGCATCTTGGTGCACGGGCTGCAATCCCCAGAGGGGCAGCTTCCATCAGGGGTAAGACAGCCACCCTGGGAAGGGGACATTGACTTCCCCACTCCTGGCTAGGTCTTGCGCTTCGATTTTACTCTAGGCCCTGCAGATTCGTGTGGCCAGCCCTTAGTGAAGGCGGTTCCTTTATGGAGTATAAGTTTGAAAAGGAGCAGAGAAGTGGGGGCTACACAAACAGAAGATGCAAGGCGGAAGAGGGTTTGAGAAGGTGAAGAGAAGTCACAGGTCCACGAACTGGGAGCGCAAGAGAGCTAGGAGGTGGGGTGCGAGGGATGGTTTTCAGCACACCACGTTTTTTTTTTTAATTTTTTAATGTTTATTGAATTTTGCGAGAGAGAGAGACAGAGTGTGAGTAGGGGAAGGGGAGAAAGGGAGGGAGACACAGAATCCGAAGCAGGCTGCAGCCTCCGAGCTGTCGGCACAGAGCCCGACGCGGGGCTCGAACCCGCGAACCACGAGATCATGCCCTGAGCCGAAGTCAGATGATTAACCCACTGAGCCATCCAGGCATGGGCACATCGCTTAACCAAAGCGTGTGGCCGGGGGGGGGGGGGGGTGGTATATTTACCAGTTCGTTTGCTGTATATGTGTAGGATGTGTGCTGTATTTCCTTGATTCCCTCTCCAGGCACAGACTGGCTCATGATAGGACTCATAAACACCATTGTCAGACACGGGAGTAAACAAGAGTCAGACATGATGGTCTAATGCGATTATTATTCATATTTAGCCTGTGTCTCTTGGGGAAAAAAAGTGCGTTTGACCGGATGATCAGAACACAGCTTGCGCCTTTATCGATCGATGTGACTGTGCAGTGGGCTTGCGTTCTAGATGTGCTAAATGGGGCTCCATCCAGGGAAGACCCTACGCACCTTCCTACTCCACTACTTCTGTCTTCTTACCCTTTGGGAGATGGGTTCTGTTCCTTGTTGACTACCCCCCCTCTGGGTTTTCAGCTCTAACTTCCCTTAGGGTGAAATGATCATGGAGCCAGGTCTCCCTGTTAGAAGCCGAGCCCTTCTAACAGGTGGGGATTGCGATTCCCTCCAGTGGTTACTGGGCAGTGCACCGACCACTGAGCCAGAGAAGGAATTAGAGGCCCTGAGTAAGTTCAGGCCCTTTCCACAATCACACCTGCTGTGGGTGGGTGGGGTTGCTCTTTAACGAGGAAGGACTCGTGTGTGGGCACACAGGGTAAAGCACGTGTGCACCAGGGCAGTGTCGATCAAGATCCACGGGCGGGGGGCCATCTCAGCATCCCCGCTGTGTTGGGGGGGGGGTGGATTTAAAACCCTGCTTCTGATGAGCTAAAGGCACGTGTTTGGCTCTTGAGTTGAGTTTTTAGATCCAAGCGACATTTCTGAGGTGTTCGAACCAGAGTCTGTCTTCTGCCTAACGATACGCAGATAAAGGTAATCGCTGAGCGATGACTTACAATCACGGGGAGCGTTTATGACTTCGGTGCACTTCATCATGCTGGCCAGTCCTCTCTACACAGCCCTCCTCTGATCCCGTTTGGAGGCCAGAGCCACCCTCCTCGCTTTATCTCCAAAGAAGTGAAGGCATAATGTGTGAAGTGACTCACAGATTCTCCTGTGGGAGAAAACTTCCCAAGTCGACAAAACACATTCGCACGTGTTATTCCCGTTCGATTTCCGTAACAACTACAGAAGGCCGCCTGGACACCCATGATTATTCCCATTTTATAGAATTCAGAAGGGCCGACGTTGCGCAGCTGGTAAGTGGTAAATTCGGAACTAGAAGGCAAGTCATTGAATTTTTGCGTTAGTGGCCTTTGACCCCTCCCCGCTGGGAGGCGCTGGGATGGATGGCATAGAACCACGTGCCAATGCTTCACGCAGAACCTCGTTCTGGATCTTCATGGGCCCCAGACTCCCTTGCCTTCATGAGACCTTCCCTCCACAAAAATAAGATTAAAAATGGTGTCTTCCAACTGTGCTGATATAAAGCCAAATGTATTCCTATTATACATTAAAACATTTGCTTTGACCCAAAATGCATCTCTTTTTCGTCTGAGTTTCGAAGAAATGCAAGTATTTTTGTGAGCCCCCGAAGTCAACGTGGACCATAGAGCGCCCTCCCACGCCATCCCCCACTGCGCTTGGTGATTTAGATCGTCCTGGTCTCAAAGTTCGAGGCCCTCGGCAAGTCACATGCCCTAGGGGGCACTCTCCCTTGTTCTTTGCTGCCATGCCCCAGTTTTCGAAACTGATAACTGATCGCACTCCTGTCACGTATCAGATCAAAGAAGAAAATCTTCTATTTCTTCTCTATGACGTCAGAGAATTCTCAAATCTCTAGCTATGATTTTAATCTCTCTGCTTTCGCTCAGCTTCCGACAGCTGAGTTGTCACCAAATATGTTAGTACTACAAAATATCTCTAAGTCCGCTGAGCTCATTCTTCCAGCTGTTACAATAAATGGACAAACTGAAGGAAAACCAAAACCCCAAGCGATTTTAACGACGCGATGATGGATGATTGGTTTCTATTTCTCTTTCCTCCTTTCCTGTATTTGGCTGCAAACTCCTTCCCTACCTCCCCAGTGTTTTTGGCCCTCAGGAGTATGTCCTTGCCAAAATGGAGAAATTGAGCTAGGTTTTCATGCCTTGGAATCCACTATGTACTCAACCCCCAAGCCTTTTGAGCTTCAGCCATAATTAGTTGTAATGTGTTTATGGGGCCAAGAGAATTTAAAACATGCAAGACATGAGTCAGGAAAGGATGATATCAAAATCCGTATTTATTCTGGGGTTTAGTCTAATCTCATTGGGTTCCACACACATCATTGTTTTTCTTGAATATTAGCAATGTAGAGAGAGAGACAGGGAAATCCCCACAGAATTCATACATTCAGGCCTGTACCCAACCGATGCTGATTTCCATGTGGAGGAGTTTATGTTCCTTAAACTCACGTCCCAGATATGGGCTCAGCCCTAGAAGGTCATGTTTTGTTTTCCTTTCGTTTGGCTAATAACCCAGTAAATATTTGCTCTCAAGACCAAAAATTATCTTGAAATATATGTAAGCATATTGAATGCCAAGAAAACATGGCATACGGTGAAAAAGCCGTGATGTAGAAAGCAAGTGTGACATTGGGAAGCTGTCTCAGTCTCTGCAGTCATTAGAGAGTCTTGAACGAACTCTGAATACAGTGGTTCCCAATCTATGCTGTCTCAAGGACCCCTTGTCAATTCATCCCATTTCCAAGGCTCATAACTTCCATGAGCACTTTTTTTTTTTTTTTTTTTTTTTTTGCAAAACTAAGCTCGGACTGGCTTCAGAGTGCAGCAAGATAGTCGACTAATTCCAGTGTGAATGGTGATGCTGACGGTGACACAACGACACGAAGGTACTTAATGCCACCCACCTGTACACTTAAATATGGTTAAAATGGTAAATATTAGGTATGTGTATGTTACCACTATAAAAAAAGGAAGAAAGAAGATTCCACCATGATGTCATCCCTTTGTGTTACGGCTTCTTCCCCAACAGGCCTCCGTTATAATACAAACACTTTTCCAAGGGCAGCGGGTGGGTGGGCAGTCACTAATGTGTGAAAGCAGGGGTTCTTAGCCTGGGGTCCATGTATTCTGACTTCTACTAGGGAAGGGGGATCTATCAAATGTATGCAAAATGGTCGTGGGGAGCAGCGTCTTGAGAGAGAGAGAGAGGGCTTCCTCATTTTCATTAGGTTCTCTGATGAGTCTGAGCCCACCCTCCAAAAGTCCCAGCCTTATAGTGCATTCGTGGATTGACTTAATGCCTTGTCTTCGCAGTGGAAGGAAAGTAACAGTAATAAACTTCATAATGGCGTCATTGCCACGTACGGAGCGCTCGCTATGGGTAAAACACTCATCTATACATTGCTGATGATTACTTCCAATGATTCTTAAATGATTCTTCTTTATTTTTAATTTTCTTAACGTTTATTTATTTTTGAGACAGAGAGAGACAGAGCATGAACGGGGGAGGGTCAGAGAGAGAGGGAGACATAGAATCTGAAACAGGCCCCAGGCTCTGAGCTGTCAGCACAGAGCCCGATGCGGGGCTCGAACTCACGGACTGTGAGATCGTGACCCGAGCTGAAGTCGGACGCTCAACCGACTGAGCCACCCAGGAGCCCTGATTCTTAAATGATTCTTAAAACAACCCTGCACAGGAGCTACTAAGCTTTTTTTATTATTATTCTTTTGTTAATGGTAGTAAAACAGATGTAACATAAAATTTACCATTTCAATTATGTTTAAATATATAGCTCAGCGGCATTAAGTACATCCACGATGTTGTGCAGCCATCACCACTGTCCACCTCCCGAACTTTTTCATCTTCCCAAACTGAAACTCTTTCTTTTAAGCACTAACTCCTGATCCCCCTCTCCCCCAATCAAACCTGGGGGTTTCCGTCTTTCCATCTTTATGAGTTTGACTCTTCTAGGTAGCTCATGTAGGTGAAGTCATTCAGGATTTGTACGTTTGTGTGACTGGCTTATTTCCCTGAGCATAATCTCTTCAAGGCTCATCTAAGTTGTAAGATGTGCTGGAATTGTATTCCTTGTAAAGGCCGAATAATAGTCCATTAAGTGTGTGTACCATATTTTATCCATTCATCTATTAGTGAGCATTCGGGTTGCTTCTACCTTTTAGCTATGGCGAATAATGCTGCTATGAACCTGGGTCTACAAATAGGATCTGATAGTTTTCTCTTTATTTTACAAAGGAGGACAGACACAGAGAAGGAAGTCATGCCAAGGGTCACATGACTGGCCCTTGGGGAGCCAGGATTTGAACCCAAGAAGAGGGGCGCCAGTGCCCACATCAGGTATCGCATTGTACTTTGGACCAGTTATTAAAAGCAAGCAGAGTCAGACTGTCAAACACTCATGTTTACATTAAATGTCTTTCTCCCTACCCTATCAATGTCCAAGAAGCACTTACAACTTACTAATTACATAGATAACATATACCAGTAAAACAAGAATGAGCAAGAACCAAGTAATAGGAGAATATGTGTTAAGGGGCAAAGATATAAGCAGCCTTGGCTTCTTACCTGAGCGTGAGAGGTGGCGGGTGTTTCTGGAACGTCAGTTTCACTCACATATTTGAGGAGAAACATTGGGTTATTTCACTGGTCGTTTAACGTCAGGATTCTACAAGGGTTGGGTTCGAGATGGCAGTGTAGGAAAATCCTGAAGTCACCTCTTCCCATGGACACACCACATCTATGGCTACATATGGATCAATTCCCTCTGGAAAAGACCTGACAACTAGCTGAACAGCTCCTCCACAAGGATAAAAGGACTGCATCAGATGGGTAGGAGAGGTAGAGGGTTGATCTCACCAAAAACCCCACCTCTGGGGCAGAGACCCACACTCAGGAGCGACCTCACAAATACGGAGCATCTCCTGAGGAGCAAGGGATCCATCCCCCATATCAGGCATCCTAACCCTTGGGACCTACACCAGAGAGATGAGCCGCAGAAAATCCCTGGCTTTGAAAATCAACAGGGCTTACGTCTAAGAGAAGCATGGGTTGTAGGGAATGGGAAGTCCATGCCTAAAGGGTCTGCAAGCCAACTCATCAGATCTAGATCATATGTGAAGAAGATTAATTAGTTAATCTTAGAGTGCCTGCCAGGTTCGCCCTGACCCCAGGCTCCCCCACAGCCCTCGCAACACAGCAGAAATGCACAATCCACACAGGGGATACTCCTTGAGTGTCTCTCTCTGGTGGCCTCGGGGTACTGGGTATCTGGGCCCTATGCGACTGAAACAATTGGAGGGATAGTTCTTGAAAGGCTGCCACACGCCAAGGCATGGCACAGACAGCTGACTGACACATACCCCCTGTCTTCCTGGGAAAAAGGCCTATTCACTTGTCCTAAGAGGCAGCTTCAGGCTTACCACACATCTAGAGGTTGTATAGGAGCTCTCGGGGACTCTAGACCAGGGGACATCATCTTGGCACTTTCCCTTGGCCTCGCTACAGCTCACTGGTATTTCCCAGAAAGAAGGCTCCAAGCTCCCATCTGGAGCCCCAATTTTTTGCAACTGTCACCAAGAGACACCTCCAAATAGCCTGCTCTGGAAGCCAGCCGGGATTACAGTTTTGGTCTCCCAGGACTGTATATGTTTGCATACTTTAAAAGCTGCTGTCAGAGGGTCTGACTTCCAATCAGCCCGAAACTAGGAGCTGCCTGCCTCTGATGGGCTTAAATGCAAGTCTCCATCGGTAGAGGAACGGATAAAGATGTGGTGTGTGTATGAGAAATACTGCTCCGCCATGAAAAGAAGGAAATCTTGCCACTTACAACAAATGGATGAATCTAGAAGATATTATGCTAAGTGAAGGAAGTCAGACAGATAAGTGATTTCCCTTATACGCGGAATCCAAGAACCCAAAACAAATGAACGAACAAAACAAAATTCATAGGCACAGAGCATGGATCGGTGGCTATCAGAGAATAAGAAGGTTGGGGGGTGGGCGAAATGAATACAGGGGTATATGATGATGGTTGGTAACCAGACTTACCACTTTGTAGTGTATACAAAGACGGAATTATTATGTTGCACACCTGAAACGGGTGTGATGTTGTATACTAATTTTACCTTGATCATAAAGAGTAGATAAAAAGAAATTTTTCTTTGGAGCAATAAAGCCCTAGGTTCAAGGAAATACTGATACAAGTCAAGCCAGAATATAAAAGGTACATCAATTTTCACATTTGGTAAACTTTCATTATGTAAATCTAATTACGAAAAATTTCACACATAAACAAGAGTAGAAGGACTTTTTTAATTTTTTTTCTTTGAATGTTTATTTTATTTTTAAATTAAATTTTTTTTTCAATGTTTTTTATTTATTTTTGGGACAGAGAGAGACAGAGCATGAACGGGGTAGGGGCAGAGAGAGAGGGAGACACAGAATCGGAAACAGGCTCCAGGCTCCGAGCCATCCGCCCAGAGCCTGACGCGGGGCTCAAACTCACGGACCGCGAGATCGTGACCTGGCTGAAGTCGGACGCTTAACCGACTGCGCCACCCAGGCGCCCCTGAATGTTTATTTTATTTTTGAGACAGGGAGAGACAGCATGAACAGGGGAGGGCCAGAGAGAGAGGGAGACACAGAATCCGAAACAGGCTCCAGGCTCTGAGCTGTCAGCACAGAGCCTGACGCGGGGCTCGAACTCGCAGACCACGAGATCATGACCTGAGCCGAAGTCGGATGCTTAACCGACTGAGCCACCCAGGCGCCCAGAAGGACTTTTGATATAGTGGGTTTCTGAATCTCCTCACCAGACTCAACAATTATCAAGACTTGTCATCATTTCTTCCCTTTTCTCTTTCTTCCTTCCTTGCTTGCTCTCCTTCCTTCTTTACCTGGTAAAGAATTTTAAAATAAATTTTAACCTTCATGTCATTTCACCTCTATGTAGTTAGCATACCTCTCTTTATTTCTCTCTCTCCTTTTTTTTTTAATTTTTTTTCAATGTTTTTTATTTATTTTTGGGACAGAGAGAGACAGAGCATGAACGGGGGAGGGGCAGAGAGAGAGGGAGACACAGAATCGGAAACAGGCTCCAGGCTCCGAGCCATCAGCCCAGAGCCCGACCCGGGGCTCGAACTCACGGACCGCGAGATCGTGACCTGGCTGAAGTCGGACGCTTAACGGACTGCGCCACCCAGGCACCCTCTCTCTTTTTTTTTAATTTGAGAAAGAGAGAGATAGAGAGTGGGGAAGGAGCAGAGGGAGAGGGAAAGAGAGAATCTTAAGCAGGCTCCACACTCAGTAGGAAGCCCTACACGGGGCTCAAGCCCATGACCCTGGGATCATGACCGGAACCGAAATCAAGAGTCAGATGCTTACCTGACTGAGCCACCCAGGGGCCCCAGCACATATCTCTTTAACAAAAGAGAGAAGGAAGGAATGGAAGGAGGAAGGGAGGGAAAAGGGAAAGGAAAGGAAAACATTTTCTCGCATAACGACCATGTCATTATCACACGTAAAAAATTAAAAATAACTTATTGGTGCCACGTAGCACCAATTCCATATTCAGATTTCACTGAGTATCTCAGCTTGTGTCCTGTCACTTGGCCTGCATGAAGCAGGATCCCGACAAGACTCCTATGTTCCTTGGCTGATAGCCTCTTAAGTCTTTTTTAGAGTTGCCCCTTGTTTGTTTGTTTATTTGTTTATGTTACTGACTCTTTGAAGATCAGCCAGCTCTGTTGTCTTATACATATCTCTCTCCCTGGATCCACCTGTTCATTTTTTCTTGTAGCTCTATCTGTATTTCCTATAAATTGTAGTTCACTCAAAAGAATCCATTAGATTCAGGGTCAACTCTGAGTTTTCTGTGTACTCCCTCTTGCATCACATTCAGAGGTACCTACTGTCCAGCTCTCCCATCCTTGGTGATGTTCAGATGGTGACATCCTGCTCTTTCCAATGTAAAAAAGTCTACCAAAGTCATTCATTGATTTCTGCATTGACAATCTGTGCCTGAATTGGATACTTCATTATAGGTCACAAAACAGTGACTTTCTAATTATGTTGTAGCAACTACATAACAAACTACCCCCAAACTTAATGGCTTCAGACAATAACCATTTTATTTGCTCACAATTCCACATGTAATGGTTTGGGCACTTTTTGCTGATCGTCCGTGCAGCCTCTCCTTTCACGTGGCTAGCTTCGGCTTCCTTATGGCACAATGGTCTCCGGGTTGTCTTACGAGACGACTGGCTTTGAAGAGCGTGTGTTCCACGTGATAAAGCCAGAAGTTGCAGGTCTCCGAAGACCCAGCCTTGGAAGACACATAGCATGACATCCAACTCATTCCATTGGTCAGAAGAAGCCATAAGACCAGCCTAGATCAAAATGATCGGGAAGAGACTCCAGCTCTTGCTGGGGCGGACACAGCTCACCCTAGGAAAGGGGATAGGAGATGTCATTGGGCCATCTTTGGAAGCACAATCAATCACAATTATGGCTTGATGGATCACGTGGTGACAGCCTGATCTTTCCACCATGAAGTTCCCATCACACTTTCATCTAATGGTCTCCTTCATTGATGACCTGTGTTTGCGTGAGATCATACATTACACGCCGTAAAAAGCCGACATTCTAATTGAGTTGAATTCTCCACATTTGGTGTAGAGACTCTTCTTTCATCAACCAGGGCTGCCGCATTTGTACACAAAAAAATAGGATAAATGTTTGATTCTCTTTCTTTAGTTGCCCGCTGTCAAAGGACGTGATATCTCAGTTACCTAGAATGGCCACTAACGAATTGTTCTGTTTTGTTTTGTATGTACGTGTGCATTGTTTTGTTTTGTTTTTGGCCACTTGCTGTTGGGATCACTGAGAGTTCGCATTTTTCGTATTTCATGTACTTTAATAAATTAGCTATCATTTTTTGATGCTCAGATTCATTCTACTGGGCACTAGATCGCTCTAGCTTATTTTCTACCCCTTGCAAGTCTGTACCCTTAAACACCATCAATTTTGGCTCTCCAACCCCCTGCTCCGTGATTTTCTTTTGGTTGAGTAAATACTGAAATATTCAGTTCACATTACAAGTGTTTTGCTTACCTCCTTTGATTTTACACTCGTCTGTCTTTTCTCTTACTCTGAAAATACTGGCTCCAAATTAGTTATCATACAAAATATGTAAAATAAGCACAAAGTAATATTACCAATATGACTACTAACAGTGAAATCACTGAATGGAGGTGAACATTGTTTTGCAGCTCTATTGACCCTCTAAAATATTCCACCACGGATGCACAGGCTAAATGATGTCTTCTAAACTTACTTGAAATAATTCTTTTCTCTGTGTGATAATGTCACCAAACCGCGACAGAGGGGGTTCGTGCATCTCAGTGGGTCTGGAAGTTTAAATTGTGTGTTGTTTTCAATTTGCAAAACGTTGACATGATTCAGAGAAAGCGCCTTTCCCTCTTGTCTCCTTCAGGTAACGATTTGTATTTATTTTTGGTGTATCTCTCTAGTCTCTCTTGGAAAATAACCATTAGCAAATTGGTAAATATATTTATGTTGCTTCTTTTATGCAAGTGGTTTGTGTTCTGTATTTTGCTGCTTTCTCTCCATGTATGGAGACCTTTCTCATTCCTATGTTTTGAACCATACAGGGTTTCTTTGTAAATTGGATGCTTTGTTGTTTAGTCCCACAGTCCCAGATTAATGGAGACACCTGGGTTGTTTGCAATCTTTTGCTAAGACTAATACTGTTGCAATGAACAATTTTATGCATACTCCTTACTGTATTTTTGGCGTGCATCTATGGGATAGCTTCCTAGAAGTGAGATTTCTGGACCAAAGGGTAAATCATGTGTAATTTTCCTAAATGTGGCCTAATTCCTCTCTCTAGATGAGGGGAATTTTATTTCTTCACCAGCAATATATGATAGGGCCCATTTGCTCACAGTCTTACCTGCAAAGTATACTAATTTCCTTTTTTCTGTCAACTGCCTGCTTCTATCGTTTGCCCATTTTGCCACCAGATTATTCGTCTCAAATTTCCGAAGCTCCTTATTGTCAGTGGCATTTTCTGTTTATCGCATACGTTGGCCGGTGTTTTCTTTTGGATGTGTGTATGGTAGGTTCTGCCCCCATTGGTTTCTGAGATGACCTCTGACGTTTTGAGGATGTCCTATGGTAAGGGGCCTCGTCAGGACAAGCCTGCACGCCAGCAAGATTCTGTGGAGAAGGCAGAGAAGCTGCTACTTAGACTCAATAAAGCTATTCAATTGATAAGGGATTCAGCCCCGGGCCTCCTGTGTCTGTACTTCATAAGCCAATCCAACCCGAAGTGTACGGCCAAAGGAGGGCCAGGCATCGTCCCTTTGCCTTAGGTGCAGTGGAAACCTCTATCTTCAGGGAGCCCTCTGGTCATGGGCTTCTTCAGAGACCTTCAGAAGCAGGCTGGGGACTTGACAAGGTGACCTGGTTCCCACCTACTGCTACCCATCTCACATGGGAGTGGTGGCTGTGGTTTCCAACAAGGGAAATACTACATTCCTCTCACAGGGGCATTTCCCTGCCTGTATCCGAGGGAAGAACCATGCTCTTCTGATTTAACGAGGACTCAGCTGGAGTGTGCGACGTTTACGCCATGAGGCCTCAGAAAAATGGTTCCCAGGGACTTCGTTATGTTATGCCCAGGATAACCAACACAGGATGACAAGTTCTTGGTGACTAACTCACTCTCAGGCCCCAATGACTGGTAAGAGTGGGGACCGGAGACAGTGGGCAGAAGGTGGCTGTTGGGTTTTGTTTCATAGGGAAACCAGATGGTGTAGTCATGGGATCCAAAGTCCAATGTGGCTTAGCAAGTCATTTCACCGTAAGGCAGAGAAGGAAGTATGAAGATAGCATTTGGTTACATCATAATGTTGTCCATTCCCAGCCCGGATTGCAACCCCACAATTCAAGCATAGTCAAATAATTACATAAGACATAGTTTTATGCCATGCTTTAGAATTTGCAACGTCCTTTCCCATGGTAGGCTCACAGCAAGTGTGAGGGAAAGCATGTTTAAAGACCGCACTGGAAAGACCAGAAATCCTGAGCTCAATGAGGTTAACTTGGTCAAGGGCACACAGAAAGTGAAGGGGGAGCGGGACTTGAATTCCACTGGGGCCCAACCTCAGGCAACAACCATGCACATTCAGACAGGACGCCGGGCTTAGCAGGGGCCGTGCTTGGTTCAACATTCTGTTGCTGCCGTTTCACAGTTCTTAACTTTTGTACAAAAGGCTCTATATTTTATTTTGTCCAGAATCCTGGGAACGATAGAGCCAGGCCTTCCCAGATTCTATTTTTTTTTTTTTATCACCTAAGAATTAAAATATTAAATCAAACTCACTGAAACAAGAGTTCTCGTTTTCTTTTTGTTTCCAATAGAACTGATAATTTAGGGGGCGCCTGGGTGGCGCAGTCGGTTTAGCGTCCGACTTCAGCCAGGTCACGATCTCGCAGTCCGTGAGTTCGAGCCCCGGGTCGGGCTCTGGGCTGATGGCTCGGAGCCTGGAGCCTGTTTCCGATTCTGTGTCTCCCTCTCTCTCTGCCCCTCCCCCGTTCATGCTCTGTCTCTCTCTGTCCCCAAAATAAATAAACGTTGAAAAAAAAAAAATTTAGAACTGATAATTTAGGCTTTGTGTAAGGACAATGGCAGATTATTAAAGATCCTAACATCCACCAGATAAAACTCTGGCTGCTTCACTGGATTCAGTCGCCAGCACTAGGCCATGAGCAGATAGGTACCTGGTGACCACTTTAGATAACATTTTTTGGTGCCTAAAACACAGGAAATAACTGCTTTATCATTTGAATCCGAACAAACATCTTCTAAACAAACATAGCACAAAGATTTGTGGAAGAAAGGAAGGAAGGAAGGAAGGAAGGAAGGAAGGAAGGAAGGAGAAAGGAGGAAGAAAGGGAGGGACGGAGGGAGGGAGGGAGGGAGGGAGGAAGAAGAAAGGGGGAAGGAAGGGAGGGAGGGAGGAAGGGAGGGAGGAAGGAAGAAGAAAAATGATTATTTTTGTGGAATTTTATTACACTGAATATTGATTCAGTATAGGACCATAATGTGAAACTCCAAAATCCTTTTTTAAAAAGATATATATATATATGGGGGCACCTGGGTGGCTCAGTCGGCTGAGCATCCGACTTAGGCTCAGGTCACGATCTCGCGGTTCCTGAGTTCGAGCGCCGCGTCGGGGCTCTGGGCTGACAGCCCAGAGCCTGGAGCCTGCTTCGGATTCTGTGTCTCCCTCTCTCTCTGTCCCTCCCCTGCTCACGCTCTGTCTCTCCCTCTCTGTCAAAAATAAATAAACATTCAGAAAATTTAAAAGATATATTTATGAAAGCTCTGTTTGTGTGAGTAAGACTTAATCGGCAATCCCCTAGTGAGCTGGGAGCCTTCTTGCCACTTTCAAAAATACCTGACGTGACAATAAGACCCATAGAGGTGTCATTTATGGTCACTCTAGGATCATGAAAGCCTTCCATTTGAAATGTGTATTTAATTTTTTTACTAAAATGTCCATAGGTTTCTATCTAACATTTGAGAATTCACGGTGATTAATTTAAATCACGTTAGATGGCAAGAAAAGGGAAAATGAGCAGTGATAGCTAAAGATGAAGAAAGCCCGATCGATGTCTATCTGCTTACTCAAAATGCATTTTGTAGGGACCCCCTTATTTTCTGGATCCCTTGCTAAGCACTGGGCTTCAAAGAGAAATAATACAAACATAAAACATTTCCTGGTAAATATAATTACATGGGCCCTAATTACTTATGGAATATAAAAGATTCATTTTGTTCTTTACTGTCATGGGCAATCTGTTAAAATGCTGCATAAACTAACATCCATTAGTTGGAATAGCATGATGGCCAGTTCAACCAGTTTCTTAAACAAGTCGATTAGAGAAGATCTTTGAGATAGCCAATTTGATTTATCATTCACTTGGGAATTAACACAGAACGGATCTTGATATAAATTCCTCTGTAGGTTTTATGATATTGACATTTCGGTGGATAGATAATATATAGAACCCCTGGGTATATTACTATCAAGGATGCTATTGATTCTATCAGCAGCATTATCCTGCAATTTTCCCTCATAACTATTTATGCAACTCTCTGTGATTTGTAAGTCAGCTGTAATCATTTTCTGTGGCTGCTGCAATTTTCTTTCCATGGGGTAGACCTGGGCTACGGACTGAAACAAGGCTTAATTTGAAGCCAAAAGATTTGGGGTTGAGTTTTAGGATAATGGAGAGGAGATCAAAGAAGTTTTAGAGTTGGCGTTAATTGTTAAGGATGAGAAGGAAACATTAGTCTTTTATTTTATTAGTTTTGTGAGGTGGATCAGAGATAAGTAGGGGCAAAGTGGGAGAACACAGATAAAATCAGAGACGTTTCCATAAGGGCAGCACGGGAGGAAATTAGCAGGAACCTGATGCTTGAACAAAGTTGCCTCTACTTTTCCTCCATCCGGGTCCCTGCTGGCTCCTCTGAGTGCCCCTCAGGCCAGAACACAGTGACAGGAGCAAGGGGGTGGGGGCGCGGACAGCAGTGGGTTTTCTTTGTTTAACCGAAGGATGGCAACATCAAGGTGATTACACAAAACGTGCTTGTTTACCCTTCTCTGTTCACGGTGAGGAAGAAGCGAAGGCAAGTGGACGTGGCCAGATACCCAGACGCTTGCATCCAGGCACATCATCAATGTTAGAAGTGCCTTCGCAACTCCAAGTAGATATCCGGGCCTTCTTGAAAAAGCTCTGGGGAATTTGGAAATCTACTCTGATTAGGTCATCGGGAACGAGGATAACTAGCCCAGAACTGGAACCCGGTCTCCAAAATAACCCGTTCTCGGTCACAGAACCCTAAGGCAGCGTATTTCACGGAAAGGAAACGTGCGGTCCCCGTGCGCAGCAGCTCAGCATACCTGCAGCATTGGCCTGATCTTCGGCGGGCTGAAATTGTCCCCCAGCGGGAGCCCCCCCTCCTCCCCCCACCCCCACCTTGGAACAGCCCCCGTTCCTCGATCAGGATCTATCCGGGTCAGGGCCCTTACACGCCTGGCCTCTTTATATCGTGATTCAGCAGAGAGACTCTCTGGCCAAGCCTTGCGGGCGATGTTCTTTCCCTTCTTTCCCCTCTGCGATTCTACTTTGCACAGAGATGCAACGCAGGGCTCCCTTAACATTTGCTTTCTTAATCTAGGAAATTCACGGAGCCTCTCGCCTTGTAATACACAGTCTGTCTCATTCATAAAGTCTTGTCCTGGAAAATGCCTCATTCATTCCTGCAGAAGACCCACAGTTGGGAGAGCAAGGGCATTCAAAACCTTGGGAGGTGGAAGACAATAGTGGAGTGCTTGGCAGCAGCCTCTGGGCTGCTTTAGCAACGCGCACCGACGCCAGGGAGAGGATAAAACGCTGCAGTTGTTTACTTGTCTCTCCGGAGCAAAAGAGTCTCTCCGCCTCTACTCTAGATGCCAAATCCTCAGGACCTGAGCAAGGAAATGATGAGTCTCGTCGCGGATTGGCATGAAGTCATGTACTCCAAAACAGCAAGGCATTTTGCTTGAAAGCGTTTGTTGTTAAAAGAGAAAACGTGAATTGTGGGACCCCTTTGTCAATCAGGGGTGAGCTGGCTTCCTCTCCCGCTGGACGCTGCCCAGAGTGCCCACCGCACTCCCCCGCGCCCGGCCGGGGAGCCAGGCTGGCCCTCTCTCCTTTGCCACCAAACGCATGTGCTTCCGTTTCCGATTCCAAGCACAGGCAACTTAAATCTTTCCAACGTTACCCACATTAGTAATTGCGAAATAATAAACATGACAAAATTCAGATTAATAGAGCATCCAGGGCCGCTCCTTTTTGCCGAGAGAGCCCTCCGGAATCCTAAGCATAATAGGGCTGTGTTTATTCCTCCACCAGCAGCATAATGTGACTGATTTACAAGAGTTTAACTCAAGTGTTAATCTGACAGTGACGGAGAGCTCCTTACTGGCACTGTCACTTACACTATCATATTAGTTGCGTCCTCTATTAAAGCAGTGTGGTCGATAATTGGAATGCTTTTATGTCTAGTGGTTCTGACAAGCCTCTCTTCAAGTCACATATGGGCGGTCTAGCTCGCCGCTCAGACCAACAGTGGCAAATAATTTAAGCTGAGAAAGTATTGTTCTGCTCGTATTGTGGAGCAAGGGCAGTTCAAGGGAAGTGGGACTGTGTGCATGGCTACCTGCTGGTGTGTAGTAAAATAAGATGGACATGATACCGGGTTGGGAGTACAATTAAATCTATTTTGCACCAATGTGTTGCTGGACAGATGAGTTTCCACATGGCAGAGCTTTATGATCTTTAAGGTAGACTGAACTAATAGATTGGTGTGGAACGCACTGAAGTTACCAAGGATGAGAAAGCAGGCAGTAGTACATTTGAACTACAGGTTTCTCATATGCTCCACGTCATGCTGAGTTTTTATAGCTCCTGGCTTTCAAAAAGCCTGTTTCAAAGAGGTTTGCGCTAGACTGGGCATGCAGTTTTTGCTCTGCAGATATTGTCGCTACCGATTTAGTGGAATGCAATTAGGAAGCCTAAATTAAGTGGTAATGGAGAACCAGCTCTTGAAACTAGGGTTTCCACGGCAACCACTGCTTACAATACAGCCTTCAGTTAGTTTTCCCACTTTATCTGCAAAATGCACAATTGAGCTTTAAAACAGCTCGGCGCTGAAAAACGCACTGTAAACAACTGTTTGCAATGAGAGTTTTACACTGTCTTTAAATACAACAAACTATCACATAAAATTTACTTGTCCGCACTAATAAAGCAAAATCTGAGTTGCCAATCAGCGAGTGATCTTAAAATTTATTAGCCCTTTCCCATTTGGGGGTTTTATTTTTAAGGGAAGATGTCACGAGTCATTAGGTCTCTTAACTTTGGTCATTCTTGCTCTATTTTCAGCTCCCCTGACGATCTGTACATCCTACCAGTCCCTTGACGAAATGCATTTTTCATTTCAGTAAACACAGAGTTGTCTTGGGTAAACAGACAGTGCGCTCCTTTTGAAGGTTCTTTTCAGATTTTGGTAACACTTCGCAGACGATTCTTTTATTTCCTCTTTGTAGCATGTCATAGACTTGCAAGACTTTCATATTGACTTATTTGTATTTATCCTCTTTCCAGATTACTACCCCTTTGAGTCTTTGAAAGCTCACGTCCCATTTCTCTGCGCGTTCAGTGGTAAACCCACTGGGAACTTTTGTGCCAATATAAGTGGCAGACAAGATGAGACAGAGTTCAAAGACGATATCGAAATAGGTATGTTTTTAAACACACGGTTGTTTCAAGATAACCATAGAGAATTTGTACTTGTGCAAAATGCATTTCCTTTCGTGGCAGGGAATCCATATTTTCTTATTACCAAATTCTCACTTTTGTTTAGGTGCGTCAGACACACACACGTGTCAGCGGCACGTGGGGATGCATTTTTTTAGCGGGGAAAAAAATCAAATTGGGTTCTGCAAAGAGGAGTAGAGGAAGGAATCAAATTTGGGGTCTTGGAGCTATAACACTCTGTTTAATTGCCAGTCTTAACGGGATGAGCACTGGAACATGTCTGGACAGATTCAGGCAGCTGGTAAAAACTCATGAAATCCTCTGCAGCACAGAAGGTAGCATTTCCCTGCGGTTTGTGCTCTCTCAAGGTTGTCGTATTATACGTGTGCCATTTTCACTGTGAGAACGTGCAGCGAGAGGGGCAGAAAGCATGTGTGTGTGTCATTACAGCACCTACCACTTACGTGGCTTTCGGTGACAGACCTGGAGTCTAATGTCAGCGGTCCTGTCTGCGTCTCCATTGGATGTGTTCGCCGTGCACTGGGTATCTCAGGTGGGGACTGCGCCCTTCCCAGTAAAGCCTGTCCCTTCAGCAGTGTG
Source organism: Prionailurus bengalensis (assembly GCF_016509475.1). NCBI lineage: Eukaryota > Metazoa > Chordata > Mammalia > Carnivora > Felidae > Prionailurus > Prionailurus bengalensis. The sequence goes on along the minus strand of NC_057354.1, from coordinate 55,670,998 downwards.
GCCTGGCTCTTTGAATTCCAATTTATTGCCAAGTCTCCAGTTTCGACCTAAAGCAGGTTTAGGTGGAGCTGGTGCTTTACAGAAAACCATTTTTCTCACTGCTCAATGATACTGTCAAAGTGGCTTCTACAATTTTTCACATTTTGCGAATATAAATATTGCAGAAAACCAAAGAATCACATGCAAAAATGTTGCTTGTTATTTTAACAAGGCTCACGGTGTCTTGAAAAGGGTCTTTGTGGCATACGTTGACATTGCCGTAAACTCCGCCAAAGCTTTGTTGTAGCTCTTTGTTATAAAAATATGTCTGTCGACTTATATCTTTAAGAATTTCAACTTGGGGGGCGCCTGGATGGCGCAGTCGGTTAAGCGTCCGACTTCAGCCAGGTCATGATCTCGCGGTCCGTGAGTTCAAGCCCCGCGTCAGGCTCTGGGCTGATGGCTCAGAGCCTGGAGCCTGTTTCCGATTCTGTGTCTCCCTCTCTCTCTGCCCCTCCCCCGTTCATGCTCTGTCTCTCTCTGTCCCAAAAAAATAAATAAACGTTGAAAAAAAAATTAAAAAAAAAAAAAAGAATTTCAACTTGGAGCAATTATATCCATCCTTTCATTCAGTGATTGATAAACTTGAGAGATATTATCCAATCGCTTCCTGACTACTGACGAGACACGCAGTTTCTTTTTCCCATGCCTCAAAATAAAATATTAATTCAGTGGGTTCTAAATTTAAATCATCTGTGGGAAGAAGCCTGGAGTAGTAATGCGCTCACAACTTTTGGTCAGCATCTCGTTTCAACATTGCTGGCATTTCCTCCAAAAGACAGAAGGACACGCTGAAATTAACCTGCTCTGGAAATCATGTGTGTGTTGATGTGTATGCATTCAATTCCATTTGACAAATCTTTGCAGCAAAGAGAAGGTTCTAGTGTGAGGCCAAACCTTAGCATATATCCAAACTACATCTTTTGAAAGCTCTACTTTTAGAGTAAATACGTGTTCCTTGATTTGCCCTCTCCAGGCAGCGGATTCGAATTCAGACACCTGATACTTTGGAGGCTGTATCACAGGAAAGGCCACGAAAGGTCAGAAACAGGTCCCGTGGCGCTTTGCTGTGGAATTCTCCTCCCAGTTGTACAAAGAACTCCACACACCAGGTGGTCAGTGTTCCAGGGACCACCAGGGACAGATTCTCTGCCGAGAGCCTACCTCGGTCCTCATGCCTCTCCCTCCTTGCACAGAATAGTGACCACACCACCCACCTCCCGCCTGGTTCTGCCCTCCATAAGCCATGCCCCCGCCAAAACAGAAATACATCACCACCGACTTCTTATAAACTTAAAATTACCCCTCACTCTTTTAATTTCCTTCTTTTTCTACTTAAACTTTAATTTCAGGTATCTTCTGTATGTCACAGAAGTCACGTTCCAGGTAGAATTAAAAGAAAATTAACGTGGGGCATGGGATGGACCTTTCTTGCCTTATTCTCCATCTTAATAACTCAAAGTCAACCTGAATAATAGGAATATTATTAACCCAGCTCCATTTTCTACTTTAAGTCACAACTTACATTTTGGTTCTGATTGGTGTTATTTTAATTGCCGTAATGAATATTCCATGTTTCATTATGAAGGCAGCATGTACAAAATGGCTCTGGGGAAGTTCTTTTGGATCTTTGTGGTTCATGTCCGTTTTGAGGATTAACTGCATGTTTTATCTTTTAAGGAATATGTAAGTGTTGAATTCCTTTCTCAGAGAAACTGTGGTTAAAGGATTGTGTCAAATTGTTGTATTTCATTCCGTCTCCAGTGGGGGGAGGGGGGAGGGCGGGGGGGGGAGGGAGAGGGGAGAATCCCCAGGTGGATATGTGTTTTTTTCTTAAGCGATGTTAGTTTTAAACACGCGAAGAGCCCAGAGGTTAAAGGGGATTAAGATACTGTCTGCTCTGCCGTGAACTTTAGAAATTGAAATAAATATGGTCGGTACGAGATGATCTTTGTTTTGATTACACGGAAATGCCTTTGTGATTCTTTTCTTTCAGGTGAAATAAACATCTTTGAAATAAACACAGTAAATATGTTTCTAAGCACAGCGCATTGTGCTTGTAATGAGCTCGCCCCCTTTATGAAGTGGCAGGCATCAGTTTGTATCTAATTACCTCTGAGCAGTTTGCTGCTTTCCTATTTTTGCGAAAAGTCTCACAATACATCTTTACAACCATAAAGACACTCATTTACTTATACTGAGGGCTTTATGGGCACCTTGCCTTCTTTTTATTTGAGGGGGGAAATTAGAGGTGAGCGTCTTTACGGATCTCCCTTTAAACCCAGCAATCTGTGCACACGGGAGAATCAATGCCTGATAGGCTGGCTGATAGTCTGTAATAAATTCTTGCGTTTATAGACTTTTCCTTGACTAGGTAGCTGGTAATGCCACAGAAATTGATTATTTGTGATGTTCTTATCACTGCTTAAAATATCTAATTACTTTTCCTGCACAGATTTGGATTTGGCCTGCTGGGTGCTTGGTGACTAATGAAGGAAGCCCCTTCACTGGACAGACGGTCCCGGGGTACAAGGTGGTGTCGATAACAAACCTGATGTGAATGAATTGTGTCAGATTTGAATTCTATAGAATTTAAGGTCTCAGAAATGAAGACACAACTGAGTTGCCTGGGCTTCAAAAGTTCCTTTTAATAAAGTCTCCAGAACCTGTAGAAAGTGTTTTAGTTTCTACTTTGTTTTCTTTTATTTTATATTGCTTTCTACTTTGTGCTTTCTTTCACTTGACACTGTTTTACTTAAAATATGAGGACATTTATAAATCTGTTTTCCATAGATATAGCATACCCTATAATTTTTATTTTGATTAGCATATGGGAACATGTGACTTGGAAGTCTATAGATAATTTTAAATGCTTAACATACAGATTAATACAATTAAAAACTAAATTAAAATAAAAAACAAAACAGTAGATGCAAAGGACTTACCTTCCAGGAAAAAAACAAAGAGCATAATTCTAGAGCACTAATCTCATAGTAGCTATACTTAACTCTATGCATGCAATTATCTAATTTAACAGTTCTGGATATTACTTGGTCTCCTGATTAAATAAAGATATATCAATTCATAACTAAATACTATTTTAATATTGTTTAGTGCCTGTAGACAAGTCTTATAGTTAGAGAGAAGCATATGCTAGATATATATTGGACCCACCAATGTTCTAAGTCTGTGGCCGAACAATAGGTACTTTGACATGGGTCATAACTTTGACTTTGACTTATAATGTCCTAAAAATTGGGGGTTGAGTCAAACAAATGGTGCTTCTGTCCTAATTGGAAATAGCTCCCTTGATCTCTCGACCTGAGCACATCCGCCTTTGGTAAGCTCAGGTGGAAATTTTGTTCTTGCTAAAAGCTATGTAGACAAATTCCTTAGGTGAGTTTTCCTAAAATGCTATGCTAAGTGTGTTTTGGGTAAGCCAGTTTTGTCTTCGTCAAAATACTAAGTCTGCATGCGTCCATATGTCCCTCTCATGGTGCCATGTCATATGGATGCATCCTACTTTTCCAGAGCATGGTAGTCTCTAAAACTACAGTTTCTTTGCATATGGTCAGCACTTGGTAAGTATTCTTTGCACTTAACTTAAAGGAATTGAATTAAAGAAGCTTAATAATAATCAGTTGACATAATATGCTCTCTCACAATACTTTTGTTCAAGCGTTGTGACTCTTAGTGACTAGACCATACTGTAAGCCCTTTGAGAACAGGATTTCTGTCTTATTTATCTTAATATCACTAAAATCGAAATGATCATCGAATGTGATGATGTTGGGTGGGACTTGGCAGGACGTATGCATGGGTGCAAGAAGCATGTGTGGGCTCACTACTCGTCTGGTCGGTACCAGGAGCAGAATGGGAAAGTGCTCATTAAGCTAGACCATTGCATTAACAAGATGGAACTATGATAAACCGAGATTGAATAATTTTAAGAAGTAAGCCTAATTTTTGGACAGCCCCATGGAAACCAAATGCCATTTGTTAAAAAACATGTTTCAGCTCTGGAAGCAAATAGGGCAAGTTCAAACCCTCACTCCAGAGCATTCCAACCTTGTGATCCAAGGAAAGCTACTCACCCTTTCAAATCGTCTGTCCTCTCCTCCTAAGTGAGGAAAATAAAATTCTCCTTAGGCTTGAATATAAAGACTCAATAAGATTCATTGTGGACAGTTCTCAGAGGATTATAAACTCACATACGGTTTCATTTTTTTTCTCCTCTCCTGATTTCTGGTGATCGTAATCTCTGATTTTTATGCTGAGAAATCAGACTTCATTAAAGTGTTTCCTTGTAATTTGTAATAAATTCTCAGCCTTTTGTCTTTTTCAATTGTTGGGTTTTTTTTTAATTTAAATTTTTTTTTTCAACGTTTATTTATTTTTGGGACAGAGAGAGACAGAGCATGAACGGGGGAGGGACAGAGAGAGAGGGAGACACAGAATCGGAAGCAGGTTCCAGGCTCTGAGCCATCAGCCCAGAGCCCGACGCGGGGCTCGAACTCCCGGACTGCGAGATCGTGACCTGGCTGAAGTCGGACGCTTAACCGACTGCGCCACCCAGGCGCCCCCAATTGTTGGGTTTAATTATTCTTCCAGGATTATTTTTTGTCTGACTGGTTTTCATTCCCTTCTGTTTCTGTTAGTTCGTCTCCACAGTGAAAGAACCTAACCCTTAGCATCTGGTAACAACCTAGAAATCTGGATAACTTTTATGACACAACCGACAACATATTTTTGTTCATTACACATCTTCGTGTCATTTGGGAGAATGCAATTCTGATTTTTGCATCATATCTTTTTGGAATATTTCATTTTTTCCCCGGGGTCTTCCTTTACAGTGTCAACCCCAACGTCTGATAAATTGCTTACAAAAAGTATAAGGCACCAAATTTTTGCTTGGTTCTCAGAAATCTTTTAGGACAGCGGGGATCCTGGTCTCTCTAGAACAGTGCCTGACAACAATTGGCACTCAGTAAACCCATGTGGAGTGACAGCTTGTTGAATATAAAGGCAGCTATGATACCATTTTTAAATTAAATAAATAAAATCATCTGTTAATTTGTTGTGAAATTCGTATTTTCAACATGTAGCCATGAACGTAACTTAAATCGCAAGTGACCAAATGTCACGGAAAAACCAAAACAGGAAGAGTATCAATTCATTTGGATATATAAAAAGCACTGAGGTAATCATAACTATATACTGATACAGACCACAAAATTAATGGAAAATGTGAGGTGTTATCTACATGTTGCATGATAAGAATAGCAAAGAGTTGGGGCACCTGGGTGTCTCAGTCAGTTAAGTACCCACCTCTTGATCTCGACTCAGGTCATGATCTCACAGTTCGTGAGTTCGAGCCCAGCATCGGGCTCCACGCTGACAGAGAAGGGCCTGATTGGGATTCTCTGTCTCCCTTTCTCTCTATCCCTCCCCCACTCATGCACTCTCTTTCTCTCTCTCTCTCTCTAAATAAAGAAAGAAAGAAAGAAAGAAATGAATAAATAAACTTTAAAAATAAAGAAGAATATCACAGAATTATACAAGCTCAATGCTTTAGAAATATTAACTCATTGGGGTGCCTGGGTGGCTCAGTCTGTTGAGCGTCTGACTTCGGCTCAGGTCATGATCTCGTGGTTGGTGAGTTTGAGCCCGTTTGGGCTCTGGGCTGACAGCTCAGAGCCTGGAGCCTGCTTCAGATTCTGTGTCTCCCTCTCTCTCTGCCCCTCCCCCACTTGTGCTCTCTCTCTCTCTCTCTCTCTCTCACAAATGAATACACATTAAAAAAATTTAAAGAGGGGCGCCTGGGTGGCGCAGTCGGTTAAGCGTCCGACTTCAGCCAGGTCACGATCTCGCCGTCCGTGAGTTCGAGCCCCGCGTCAGGCTCTGGGCTGATGGCTCAGAGCCTGGAGCCTGTTTCCGATTCTGTGTCTCCCTCTCTCTCTGCCCCTCCCCTGTTCATGCTCTGTCTCTCTCTGTCCCAAAAATAAATAAACGTTGAAAAAAAAATTTTAAAAAAAAAAAATTTAAAGAAATATTAACTCATTCAATCCATGTTACAGCCCTGATTTCACAGTCTCCTTGTACCAGTGAGAAAACTAAGAGAAAGAGAGGTCCAGTAACTTGTCCAAGGAAGGAGGGGGGCCAGGCTTCGAAATTTTCAGCCAGGCTCCATGTTGTAAGCTTTAAACCATGGTACCTTGTGGCCGAATAGTTATAATAGCCATGAATTTTTGTGCTTATTTTCCATACCTCACTTTTTTAAGTTTATTTATTTATTTTGAGAGAGACAGAGACAGTGCGAGTGGGGGAAGGGTAGAGAGAGGGAGACAAAGAATCCCAAGCAAGCTCTGCACTGGTAACCCAGAGCCCAACATGGGGCTCGAACTCACGAAACCACAAGATCGCGATCTGAGCCAAAACTAAGAGTCGGATAGTTAACCAACAGAGCCACCCAGGCGCCCCTCCTGTCCTCATTGTACAAGACTATGTATCGATAGACCACACCTGTATGTATTTGTGGGCTTATTCGTCCAATCTTAATAGTAAAAGTTGAGAATACTAACCCATTCACATGTTCCATCTACCTTCTCTAAACCCTCCTATCCTTCCGTCTTTGTTACTTTATTCTGCCAACCTGAGACCCTCTCAGCATCTTCTTCTCTTTAATACTGCCATCAACCATGCCAAATACCTCCAAATACCTGCCCCAAAGGATCGTCTCCTTTGTAACTTACCCCAAAGCTCACAATTCCAATATTCTTCGGAGGAACGCTGCTATATTCATTCTCCCATGTCTCTAAAATAACCTATTATTTGCAGTTGAGATTTTTTTCCATTGACATATTTAAATTTTTTTAACATTTATTTATTTTTGAGAGAGAGAGAGAGAGAGGGAGACACAGAATCCAAAGCAGGCTCCCGGCTTGGAGCCATCAGCACAGAGCCCGACGAGGGGCTTGAACCCACGAACCGGGGGATCATGACCTGAGCCGAAGTCTGGCACTCAACCGACTGAGCCACCCAGGCGCCCCGCCATTGACTTCTTTAAACCATTCCTCCACTTCTGTTGGAAAAGGAGATGTCTTAAAATTAATAAAACCACTTATTAGATTGTCTCGCCCTCTTAAACCTTGTCAAAAAGTTGACATTATATATTTCATAAGCTATATAAATAAACTGCATTGATGTAGTTCAGGAAATGAAATGCTATTCTCATTTTCGTGACTTTATTTGAAAGGAGACTCTATGCCATGCATCAAGATGCTTATCTTCTGATGCCATCAAATGAAAGTGACAACGTGGGTTACCAGGTAAACTCTTCGGTGCCGCCCCTGGTTTTTTTTGTTCCTCCATCCATCCACCTTTCCTTTTGAAGAACTTCATCCTTTGTATGGCTAGCCCACATTCTTCCAATATAGAAATTACTTCCTTAATATTTAAGCCATGTCTAAAAATGTTCTGTTTGAAACTTTGGCTTTTCAACAAGACAATATGGTGGTTAGAAACCCGGTGTTGTCCTTTCTTCTCATTGCCAACTGGGAGAAACAACTTTCTGAGAGTTTTCATTGTGCAGAAAGAGTCCTGATTGCTTCGCAGCTAGAAGGGATCACAAAAGAGTGACATGGGCAATGTTTGGTGCCGTCTGAACCAGGAAAATGTATTGCCCCTGTTCTCCATCAATTGAAGGTCAGAACTGAGCCTCATGCTTTAATTCTACATTGATTGCACATCCGTGTGCCCGAATCTGTGCTGGACAGAGCCTACGCGGGAAGGCAGATATGTGCACAGGTAAATGGGGTTCAAAACAATAAAGATTATGCTAGGAGCAAATGTAAAATGTTATTAGAGCCTGAGTCAGAGAGTCGCTCACACTGTTGATGAATCTTTCAGAAAGGTTTCTTGCAGGACGTTTACGTGACAGTTTCCAGTTGATAGACAGGTGGAAAGACATAATACCAATAAGAAAAAAAAAAAGCATGTGAAAGGCATAGAGGAATAAATATCCTGGAGTATTTAGTGAAGAGCCAGAAGCCTGATGTAGTTGGAAGCTTGAAAAGGTAGGAAGGAAGAAGAAAATAAGATGCTTTAAAGACATACATAGGTAAAGGCATTTATTTGTTCAAGCAACAAATACTTATTGAGCACATACGAGAGCCAGCCACACGGTAGGGCTATTGTAGTGAACGAGGACTTGTCCCTGGCCCTCCAGAAACTTGTGGTCTAGTGTAGAAGTCAGGCTTAGAAGAAACCATTGGCCAGAGTGCTAAGCTCTGGACGGAATTGCTATGCCTCATTACTTTATGGGTTCATAGTGCAGGAAAAATCAAACCTCAAATTTTCCAAACCAAAAAAAATGGACACGACCCAGCTTGCCAAATTTTTAGTGTTGTATGTCTCCCCAAGTGTGGAATTTTCTTTGCCCCTTGACAGTAGTAACAACAAAGATGGTAAAATGCCAAAAACCCAATGTAATGAGAAGTGCTCATCATCTAAATGGCGAAAGATCCAGAAGTCTACTGGATGGCTTCAAAAGAGGTAGAATCACCATCGTCATTATCAGCAGCATTAGCAGCAGCATTCTCATCATCAAGAATCCTGGTGGTACTGGTATTTTCGTACTGAACCTTGTGCCAGGTACTTTTCTGAGGGTTTTGCTTTTCCCCTCTCATTAATCCTCAAGACAAATCTTTTAGTAGTTGCGATATTTCTCCCCATGTCGCCGATGAAGAAAATGAGAATCAGAGATGAAAGGAAAATACCCACCTCTTCCAGGGATTGTTAGATGCTGGCTCTGAGCAAATCCAAATTCAAGGGGAACCAGAACATCACTGTGGCCCACCAGTCAAGTGAAGAGTTAGAAAGATAAGGTTTGAGATCTGTGGATCCGTCCCCTGGTTGGCGCCTCCTTCCTAAGTGTGTAGCTGGGAAAGACATGCTTGGAAACTGAGCCATGTCATGCGGAACCGAGTGGAAATTTTTGGAACCGTATTTCCCTAACATTATCTTCACACAAAATAGTAAACCAAAAGCAATACCACACATCACAGGTAGAATCATGGAGATAAGAACCACCATCAAAGACTTAAAAGATTCAGGATGATTCATTCTAATCCCAAGCCCATTGAACTCAACCACTTAGTGTATGCAAAAAAAAAAAGGGGTCTTGAAATTTTTTGAATTTCAAAAATTTTATCAGATTGTGATATTAAATGCCCTTGCTGTTCCTAAAATAATCTCATTATTGGAGCAAATCAACAGATTCTGGTAACTAGTATACATCGATGAATCTGGTGAATTTTTTTCTTTCCCAATAACCATAATTCACTAGAAGTAATTTGCTTTTGCCCAGAAAGCAAACTTTATCTCACCCTTTTATCTCACTCTGTCATAATCGATCCCACAGAAGCGTTGATCTTCTCACATTGCACAAGGCAGAATGTTGATAACGGAAACCCTAGGTTTCTTGGTGAGACACAGGAGTGCCAGAATAGGAGATAAAAATTCAAAGACTTGGCCCTACATCAAAAGTTCAGCAGTTACAGTTGTCTGGGACATACTAGGAAAGACTTTTCAAAGTTCAAGAGATATGGCACATCGTGAACTCTGTAAGTAATAAAGTGGCCTCTTTAAACTTCAGAGGCAATATAGACTACATTCATTGGTGTTGATTCGATCCATTTACCAAATGAACCAAAAGGACACCACCTTTTAAGGGGACCCAGGACAAGAGAAGGCTTTCCAGATGGCCCTGGTAGCTGAAAACATCTAGACCTTAAGATACAGATCAAGTTGTGTTCAAAGCGTCTGAGGCAGGGCTGGATACTGTGCAGAGCCTAAGAAGTCAATAATAATCCAAGCTCCTAAGACTCTGGAGCAAGGTTGTGTTCCCAAGAATATAATTATCATCCTGTTGGTAAACAGATATTGAGTTACTTCTGGATTCTGGTAGACCGAATACCTGACTATGGGACAATGAGTAACCATGTGTCCTGAGTTGACCATCCAGAACTGGGTGTTATCTGAGTGACCAAGCCATAAACTCAGATGTACCCAGCACTCAAGCATGTCAAGTTCAAGCCTCATGGGGAGTTCTCTGTGGACAGTTGCCTTAAAAAGAAGGAAAAAATGGAGCCTGCTTAATGGACTGGCCTATGTGATAATACTGGTAACAGTCATAAGTGGACTTTTCACACATCACCTCAGTACTCCCTGAAAGACAACAGAAAAAGAAAACCCTCTCTTTTTTTGGCAGAACTTCAAGTGCATCTTGTTGGTTTGTTTTTGTTTTGTTTTGTTTACTTTGTCTAGAAAGACAAGTAGGGGTACAGATCTACACTAATTCATTAGAGTTGTGTATGGTGCCATATGCCATATGGTGAAAACTTTAGGAAAACCAAGAGTGAAGGATTATTGACAAGGAGGTTTGGAGAATAGGTGTATGAACGCACGTGTTAGAATGGACTCAGAGTCGGGTGTGAACGCTCACGAAAAGCTCTCCTCATGAAAGAGGTTCTCAGTAATCAGAGGAACAAGACAGAACCCTCTGGACATCCATCAACCGCATTCTCCAGCTCCCCCAATGCTTTCTCAATGGACTCATGAGTTAAGTAGTTAGAGTGGTAAAGATGGAGATCATCATGGATTTCTCTTCAACAAGACTGGTCTAGCTGACCTTATAACTCAAAGTCTGGCCAGCCACCAGGTAGCAGATTAGTCATGATTGGTCCCCTTCCAAAATGGCAGGGGCTTCAACGTCTTCTCTTGCATGGAGACACACGGAAGTGGAAGCTTCCTTTGCCTCTCACCTTCCTTCTACCAACAACCCCCAGGACTTATTGAATGTGCTATGCACAGAGTATCCAACACACTGCTTCTGATTAAGGAACTGACCTTGCAGAAAAGAAAGTGAGACAATGGGCCGGCACTCAAAGGATTCACCAAGTTTAACATGCCTTATATCCCCCAAAAGCAGCCACCCTTAAAGAATGGCAGAATAGCCTACTGAAGCCTCAGTTGGTGCCACAACAACCTTGCAAAGTGAAGGTTCTGTCCTATAGTTGCACTACATGCTCTGAACCAGCAACCAGTATGTGACACGGTATCTTTCTCGCTGGAACACGTTGGTCCAGCACGCAGGGAAAGGGAGTTGGGCTGGCATTTTGCACTTCTCCACTTACTAATGCACCCTCAACAGCACAGGGGACATAGTCAAACCTGTTGACCATTGCCAGTTGACCTGATAAGACATCCTTTCAACAGCACAGATGTGAGTGGAGGCGGTTGGGACTTACTTCTAGCAGCCTCCTGATCTTGCGACTTCCTGCCGCAGCACCAGCTGCTTTCTTCGTGACAGCACAGGTAACGAAATCCCAGGGTCTAACGGTTTCCCTGTAGGCTCAACCTAAGAACGGGTCTTCCAGCCCTCCGATTACCGCAAGCACCCAATAACTGAGAATAATTTCCTCTTCGTTGAAACTAGCTAGGTATGCTTTGGTTGCTTGGCACTGGTCAATAACTGCTCGCGTAGTAGGGGCACGTTTGGGTAACATGTCAAAACCCCTTGAATACGTATGCTCTGTAACACAGAATGCTCTTCTAGGGAATTACCTGAAGCAAATGAACGGGCAAGAGCACAAAAATGCATATGCATAAAGGTGTCTCTTTCCAATTCAGAAATATTGAAGTTAGCCCCAATCTCTAACCAATGGTGTCTGATAAATGTACAAGAACAATCCCCATAACCAAAGTCACCCCAGAAACCTCCAAATGATATCCTACCTTTCCACAGAGAAGAAAAATCTAGAATTTAGAGTGAATGTGTGTTTCTCAAAGGAGACACAACCCAGGCATAAAGTAGCTCCGTACTTGACTTCCCATAGATGCTTATTATGTTTTCACGTACTTGGAGAAGAGGGGAAGGAATAAGGAACAGTAGAGACGACTCTAAAGTGCTTTGCATATTTTGGCAGGTTTCCCACTGAGAAGCAGTATATGCATTTTTTATCATTTAAATTAGAGGAATAAAGTCAGAGCGCATGTTTCGGTCATCGTTTATCTCACCGCCGTTTACTGAATGGGCACTGTATACCACAAACATTAAGAAGACCAAGATATAAAAGACACAGGCCTGCCCTACAGAAGTTTCTATTGCGTAGGAGGGGCTCCAGTTGATGATTAATGTCACAAGTTGGTCCTCATTACACTGGTGCTCTCTCCTGGCTCTCGCCTTTTCTTGCCCCTTTCCTGTGTCATGAGGATGCTACCAGTGACATGAGAAAGTGGTCACCGTTCAACTGTAACGTATGACAAGTGCCTTAAATTATTTCCTTCTGCTATATTTTAGATCCAGGGATGTGGTCACAGAGAATTTGTAAATATTTTCCTGATCTTTGCTCTTTCTTTTTATAACTCTGGATTTTATTTCTGCCCCGCCCCCAACTTCCACCTTATCTAACTTCAAAAGTTGGCTTCCTTGGCTGGCACAGAGCGAATGTGGGTGCAATCGGCAACGCATCATGGCCCAGTTGTTGTGCCTTGGCTCGAGAAAGTTCCTTTCAGTTGATTGACACCTCCACTGCTGTATTCCATGGCACACAATTCTCGATTTCCTGCCATGCCTGGAGCTGAGCCAAGAGACGCTGAAATCCACAGATGCTTTTGATGGATAGAGGACCACTATAAATAAGCCTTTCTTCGCCTGATTGCCATGTTCAGGTATTAAAAACTTCCTGGGCCCGATGTCTTTAGTCATTGCTTCACAACCAAATTTTTTATGACATGGAGAAAAGAGCAAGGTCATCGACTGTGTATTTTTGGGTTTTTAAAAATCAACACTCAACCGTCGGGATGTATCAGGGAACTCGCTGGCACAACCCTCCCCGTACTGCCCATATGAATTTGGGCGCTACGCGAAATAAAAGCATTTCCTCTAGTTTCGGAGCTCCCTCTTTCAAAGACAACCAATCCGTACTTGTTTGTCATACAGCCTGAGCCCTACCACATCCAAAACAGGATCCCTATGCTCAGAAAACACTCTAGCAGAGTGGAGAGGAGGAAGACACAGGTTCAAGTGGTGTAGAGAATCATTACATTCTAGGCTAGATGAGCTCAAGGTAGACATGAACAAAGACAGAGATGGAGAGATAGGGAGAGATTGAGAAATCAATAGGGATTGGAGAGAAGAGAGAGAGAGATAAGATGTAGAGAGATAAAGAGAAAACGAAAGGTGTTCCAGGTAGAAGGGGGCAGCAACCCTGAGTTGAGGGCAAACAGCATTGAAACGTTTGTCATCCAAGTTCATTATGCAAAAAAACAAAAACAAATACAAAAACAAAAAAACAACAACAACCAGCCAGGTGGCTGTTATTATACCTGTTCCTGTGTTCTGTCTAACACTTGTCCTAATTAATCCTCAGTAGGACACTTGCAAGCTGGCACGATTACGAGACGAAGAAAACTGAGGCTCAGAGACGTTAAGCGGGTTGGCCACGGTCAGTAACCAATAAGCGCTACAGGTGGAACCAAAGTCCGGATTGGTCCGGCTCAAAACCCTGTGCTCTTTTCCCCTCTCCCCCACTCCTCTCCAACAGAGGCTTAATTGCCCATGCCATCAAAGCCATGGGCAGGAGGAATCCCTCTAGGCTGTGATAGCTGAAAGCAGATCCACCCTAATTTCCAGAATGGTCCACATCGGCGCACATGGTCCCACAGGGTGGGACCCTGCTCACTGCCCAGGTTGTCTGAGAACAAACCTTGCAGGAAGCATGTCTTCTGACAAGGAGGCTGACTGGTTTCTAGGCCTGTCCCCTTGAGGCATGCTGGGGATATTGGGGGGGGGGGGGGAGGGGGAGGGGGGAGGGAGGGGCACAATAGCCATACACCAGCCTTCAGAGACACCTCTCTTCTGCCCTGTAAGAATCACCCTCACTGCATCCCCCTGGGCGCTTAAGGAAGCAAAGAAATTCATTAATTATCATCACTGTGATTACTACTGTTGAGGCAGGTGCCGGTTGGACCCTCGACCACCACTTTGAAGACGAATCATGTTTGCCTAGAAATTCTGTGAATCTAGGGAGTTTTGTCTCTCTCCTCACAGGCATCAAGAGGGAAAATATTATTGCACAGAAGAGATATTGGCACGTTTAATCATCCCATCATTCACCCTTGAAAAGTGAGCTCTTGTCCCCACCAGGAAAAAAAAAAAAAAAAAAGACTGCAAAATGAGAAAAACCTAAGATACATTGATGGATTTTTTGCTTCTGGCTAGGATGGCCATAGGACTTCTCCAAACTTGGACAGTTCTAACAGTAAAAGGGGGTGGAGGGGTGTCATTAATAGATCTTCTGCAACTGGGGTGCCTGGGTGGCTCCGTCGGTTGAGCAACTGACTTCAGCTCAGGTCGTGATCTCGCGGTTCGTGGGTTCGAGCCCTGCGTCGGGCTCTGGGCTGATGACTCAGAGCCTGGAGCCTGCTTCGGATTCTGTGTCTCCCTCTCTCTCTGCCCCTCCCCCTCCTCGTGCTCTGTCTCTCTCATCTCTCAAAAATAAATAAACGTTTTTTAAAAAAATAATAAATCTGCAACTCCAGGTATTAGGTTTTAAAAATTGTAATACTTGTCCATCTAATGGCTTGCCTAATAATGCTATTAAGGGCATTATTTATGACCAAAAAGAGGCAGGGTAAAGAAAGAGGGGTAGGATGATATTTTGGCCAAGATCTGCGATCACGGGGAAGTAACAGTTGATGTACAATTAGGTACGTGTTAAAACGGTAGTAAGAGGCAATGATTTTTCCTCCTATTCTTTACCGCTTTTCACCTCCCGGGATCACCTCCGCCCCATTCCCACCCCCAGATAGAAAGGTTCCGCCCAGGGCAACCCGGAGCTCCACAAACCATTCACCTTCCCCTCAGTCCCAAGCCTGCATCGAATGCTGTGGAAGTTCTTCTCTCCAAGGATGAACCTGGAGGCAACACCACCCGATTCCCAGGAGCTAGAGCGTAGTGAGCTCCTCAGTGACTTGGTGGGTTATTGCTGAAAAGCCCTTCCTCCCAAAAGGAAGCTTGCTGTGTGTAAGTCATAATGCAATCTAAAAATGTGCCTAACGTAGAGAAAAATGCTTCAGCTCTTCCTAATTCAGACACACCCTGTTTTACGCGACAGGTGTGTTTCTTTAAATTTAAACAACAACAACAAGAAAGAATTAATTTTAACACACACATACACACACCAGCAATTTAAATTCGCTAGAGAGTTGGCTATTTAGAGGAACCCTGTTGTAAATCCTTTCACAAACTGAAGAACATTTAAGTAATTACCCTCTAATTTATGTGCTCTGTAAGGTCAACTATTTAAATGTCTGGCTTTCTTAATTCGAGGCACACCCGAGTTTTTAGAACCTCTTGAAAACTCATTACGGCTGACAAATGTATTTTTCTTTCTGTTAGCGACAACAACAACAAAAAATATTTTGGAGAAATTGGTAGAAGGTATTTATTACCTTGGCAACTGTTATAACATTCACTTATTGCAAAAAGCATTTCTGTTGAATGGATCTAGGTTTAATATGACCTAGAATCAAACTGTCTTGCATTTAAGAACATATTGTGAGCACATACATCTTAAATCCCTGTAAATTGTCTTTGATCTTTCAATTCCTGAGATTTGTTTCCAACCTAGCCATAATGTGGTGTTTATCCATGATGTCTTTTTATTTCTCTGTAAACTTGACAAAAAAAAAAAAAACCTATTAACTGGCATAAGTTAATAATAGGAATATTAGAAAATGTTTGAAATATTTGAAAACGTTTGGAGTATTTGTAAATATCCTTAAAAATATTTCTTTTACCAGCAAGCTGCCTTTTACATGTCATGAAGCCAAGATAAAAAGACTCAATGAAGGGGCATCTGGGTAGCTCAGTTGGTTAAGCATCCAACCCTCAGTTTTGGCTCAGGTCACGATCTCACGATTTGCGAGTTCAAGCCCCACATGCAGCCCAGAGCCTGCTTGGGATTCTCTCTCTCCCTCTCTGTCTTTCCCTCCCCTCCTCGTGCTCTCTCTCTCTCTCTCTCTCAAAATAAATAAATAAACTTAATTAAAGAAAAAAAAAGATTTTTTCTCTCTCCCCCCCTCCCTTGCTCCACTCTGTCTCTCGCTCTAAAAGAAAAAAAAAAAAAAAAAAAAAGACTCGATGAAAATTTTTCTTCTTATTGGTGACAGTATAGCTTTCCAAATCTGGTCTTTAACTGATGGAAGCAAGCGTGCGGTGGCAGAGCAGACCAGATTTTACACAGCCAAAGGGAACAAAATGCTGTCGGTGAGTTCAGCCAAGCGCTTGAAAAAAACAGAAGCACGCAACAGAAGCATACCGCTGAGTCCCGCGAGCAAGACCCCAGGTAGCCAGGGAAGTTCCCATCTCCCTTGTGACCTAGCCAAGGAGCAGAGCCACTGGCCACGTGACCAGGAGGGTCGCGAACACACCTCCAGGGACACCCACCACGTGGAGTCTGGTGTGAATGGCGCCACCTAGAGCGCTGAGTAGGAACTGCCTCTCGCCTATGGGACTCGGGTCCCGGTGCAGGTAGTCTATGCCCGCCCTCTATTCTCCCCTCTCTCCAGACTCAGTTCCAGAAGGAGGATTGTTCTGACGGTCCCCCGTGTACCGTGCCATACTCAGAATAAAGCGGTGGCGACACTCAGACCACGGAAGCTCTTAACTCCTCTCCACCAACCAGCAACGACTCCGGGCCCACCAACGTCGGGACCAACTGGGGGATGTCACCCCTTCCCCGGGAAGCAGTGGGGGAACTGGAGAGCACAGTGGAGCTGTAGCTGGTTAGGACAGTGCAGCTCCTGGCCCGAGCCATTCAGAGGCACGTATTTTAAAAATCTGAGTTTTGCAGGAGACCAAATTCGGCCAAAGGGCTGCCGAAAACTGGCTTGACGTCAGGGAACATCAAAGACCGTTCTATAGTATATGGCATCTTCCCGGGGGGAGAGAGACAAGCACACTTGGTTGCTTGGTTGGTTCTTTTTTTTTCTCCGTGTGATGATAATAAGGAGAATGGTGTCACCATCATCATCATCACCAATGCCACCGTCGTCACCATCACAGCCAATATGTCTTATTTTTAAAAATATTTATTTATTTTGAGAGAGGGAGCGAGGGAGGGAGAGAAAGAATCCCAAGCAGCCTCCATGTTGTCAGCGCAGGGCCCAAAGAAGGGCTCCGTTCTACCAGCCGTGAGATCGTGACCTGAGCCGAAATCCAGAGCTGGGCACCTAACCGACTGAGCCACCTAGGCGCCCCGTCTTTAGAGCTCACCATCCACCAGCAGTGTTCTGGGTACTTCATGCCTTCGTTTTGACTGTACACCCCCCACCCTGGGAGCATGACTACCTCAGGCCCTCCTGTCCTCACCGCAGTCCCAGCCCGGCACGGCTGCACTGATCGGTCCCATGTGGTTTGCAAGCTCAGGTGCACCGTGACAGGTCTTCTGCTCTCTCCACCTCTTACCTCCCTTCCCGGGCTCCTCTGATGGTGCGGGTGGGCCCACAGAGCCCTGCTCAGCACTCCCACAATCCATGAAGTGCATGGCTGCTGACCACTCTGGGGTCAAAGGCATACAGCTCTGAGGCGCGTCTCACAAGGAAGGTCCCCAGGACTGAGCAGTCAGGCATGCACCATGGCCTCCCCAGTAAACCCCCTTGATACAAGTTCTCCGCCCTTCCAGGTCTTTCTTTCCCAGCTCCCCACTCCTGTTCTCTCACACAGTAGGCTTGTCTTTGGCCTCTGCTTTGGGACCATCCAGGGTGGGATGCTTGGGAACAGGGCGGTTCTAGTAAGCAGTCACTCAGAATAACGCATCGGAGGTGGATCACTGGCCATCAGATGGCCATCAGATGGCCATCAGATGGCAATAAGTCATCGCCGGGGGTGAGTGGGGTGATCTGATTACGGTCCCTGGGACTCTCACCTGCGACTGCCTGGGAGAAGGGACAGGTGGAAGGTGCAGCACAGGTTAGCAATAGCCTGGCACTTACATGGCGCGTGGCAGGGCAATGGCGACTGTAAGTATGGTGGCGGGGATTTTGTTCATTGCTTTGGAAATCTTGAGACAAAAGAAACAACACATGCCATTATGCGTTTGTCAAAACCCATAGAAGGTACAACACAAAGGGTGAAGCCTAAAGGAAACTAGGGACTGTAGTTAAATAGTTTTACTGGTATTATTGATGGATGGATATTTTGATACAGTGTTGATCGGCTCATCAAGCGTAACAATTGTGCCATACTGATGCAAATATTACTAATTGAGGAAATCCTGTCGGGGGGGGGGGTGGGGTGTGAGCGGGATGGTGGGTAGAGGGGGTTCATGGGAACTCTCCGCAGTTTCCAAGTTTCCGCTCCATTTGTCCATAAACATAAAATTGCCTTAAAAAATTAAGTCTGTTGATTAAAAAAAATGAATATGAGAAAGTCCCAAATAAGAGGAAAATAGTAGACTTGGATTTGGCAGCTCTTACCTCAAGATAGCCTTCAAAGCAAGAGACGTTTTATGGCAGCAGGTCAGGAGAAAAAGCTGCGAGCAGACTGCTGAGAACCATACTCACGGTCAAGTTAAGGGGTGCAGGAACACAGAGGAGACAGAGCGCACAGCCAGGGCAGGTCTCCTGGAGCTAAGTCAGGGAAGGGGGGTTGGTTTGGGGCCACTGAGCCTGGGAGTCTTGAACCGCAGGCTTCTGCGCTGGCAGAAGCAATGTCCTCCTTGCCAGAGGAAAGCAGCCTTCCTCTTCCCAGAAGATCTGCAAAGATCTCATCTAGGGTGTCTTTGTACCGTGATGATCTGACCCAAGTCCATTCCCAAGTACGTCTCCCGCTGGGAGAATGCCGTACCCTGCGGTCATTAGGTCATTTCCCGAGATTCCTAAAATGTCACTGGGATAGAAAACCTTAGCAACTGACAGACCTTGGTTACTTACTGTGGAATAAGGGCCACTGTGGTAAAAAAAAAAAAAAAAAAAAAAAAAAAAAAAGCAGGTGGACACTCCAGAAACTACCCTCCACCACACACACACACACACACACACACACACATATGCACAAGACAGGAGACCAGAAGCAATACTGCACCCAAGGGGGGACCTGAAAAATCAGTCCCACCATCCTAGACTAAAGGTGGCAGGGTAGTGGTTTCTACCATACCCTCACTCAACCCACATTTCTGGGTCCTGCAAAAAAGCAGATGAGCTTGGCAAGTGCCCAGGGACTGCTGTAAGCTTAACCGACCACAGTTGACATGCCACACGTGGTGTCTTTGCTAGACAGATGAAGTCCCTGGCATTGGGGCAATCTGCCACCCACCGCGGCGGCTGTCCCGACACGCACATCCTTGGACTGGCCTTCCTCCGTCCCTGTGATACTTCCCCTGTCCTCCCCCTTGCTGTCTGGGGTCCCGTTCTCACATAAACACCTCAGAGATACCCCTTTGTTCACACTCAGCCTCTAGGAACATTCAGGCTAGGAGAGTCTATCCTTACGCCCATTTTGCAGATGAAGAAACTGTGCCACGGAGAAGCCCAGCAGTCAGACCAACGTTATACAGCGAGTGAGTGGAGCTGAACACGAATGTGAGCCCAGGCAGCCTGCCTCCAAATCTGTGCCCTTCACTGCTACGATTAGTTAGTCATGTGAGACCAGACCATTTGGAAGAGCAGACCTCATTTCTGGAAGCCCTTACCCAGAGATTCTGAGGTCCTGGATCAGTATTCTGAATAATTCCAATCTAAAGTTTTCCAATCATCGAAAAACCTTCAGGTCATTGAGAAAAATTAGACTTTTGTTCTCTTAAAGCTTCAAAACCATTGCCTCAATGCTTCTCTCTTTTTTTTTTTCCTCTCTAGAGCAGCTGCCTCTCTTATCTCTGAAAATGTATCACCTTCTGTTTGATAATGATAAAGCCGTTAGAATTATGGTAGAAAGTCAAGAGTTGGGCACCGCCTGGACAAAGCACCATTTGAAGAAGGGGGGAGGGCAAGTGTTTGGAGTAAGTGGGCCTTTGTGGGGCGCTCCAGGCTCCCGCTATGGCTATTGGTTGGTCTAAACTAAGTTTTAGGATCCGAGAATAAATTAGCTTTGTTTTTTCTTTGGATTCCTTTTGAAACTTTCTTACGAGAAAATTTCTCTTTTTCTAATGCTTATTTATTTTGAGATCAATAGACCGCATGTGAGCCATACAGAGGGGCAGAGGGAGAGAGGGAGAGAATCCCAAGCAGGCTCCACATTCCGTGAGCTCGACGCAGGGCTCGACACAGTGCGATCGCGACAATTCTTATAGAAGAAAAAAAAAGCGTCATTCCCATCTCAGAAAAGAGAGAAATGCAGCAGCAAACCCGCGCTGATCGGAAACTTCATCCTTGGTTCCAGGAGACCAACGTGTCCTCCTCCTAATATTGTGTTTCTGATTGATTTCACTCCTTACACTTTCTCTGACCAGCCCCCAAAGGTTAGCCTGCCCTGAAAATCTAGCCCGAGGACTATTCTCTCCTTGTTCAGTATGAGGCCTTCTGTCATCCATGACCCCCAGTCCTGCCCCAGTCCCCTTCCCACACACATACACACACACACACACACACACACACACACACACACACATTTATTTCCACCAAACCCAACTGACAGACAGACCTTCCAGACAGACCGAGAAGTGGCTTCATGGCTTTATACATCCAGGACTCTAATTCATGAACTCCTACTTCAAGGCCAAGTTTCCATATGGCTTTTTCTCTATAGCAATGCTTGGCAGGGCTTATCTTACAGTGCTTGTCACCTTGTTCTTTAGTTTGTGTGGTCTGGGAATGGTTTGTAAGATCAGATAAATGAATAAAGAAATTTTGGTGTGTGTGTGTATACATATATATATATGTACATATACATATATGTGTGTATACATATATACATATGTATATATGTATATATATATACGTATATGTATATATACGTATATATACGTATATATATACATATGTATATATATGTATATATACGTATATATATACATATGTATATATGTATATATATACGTATATACATACATACGTATATACATATATATGTATATACGTATATATGTATATGTATACACATGTATATGTATATATATATACATATATATATGTATATATGTACATATACATATATACATATATATACGTATATATGTATATACATATATATATGTATATATGTATATACATATATATGTATATATATATATAAAGGGATATTAGTCAGCCTTAAAAAAGAAGGAGATCCTGCCATTTGCAACAACATGGGTGAACCTGGAAACCATAATGCTAATTGAAATACACCAGAAACAGAAAGGAAAAAAAACCACATGATCTCATTTATTGGTGGAATCTAAAAAAGTCGAATACGTAGAGACAGAGAGTAGCACAGTGGCTACCCGGGGCAAGAAGGTGGGGGAAATGGGGAGACATTGGCCAAACAGTGCAAATCTGCAGTTATGTAGGATGAACACGTCTAGAGATCTAATGGACAGTGTGGTGGCTATTGTTACTAATGCTTTATTGAATTCTGGAAATTCGCTACAAGAGTAGATTTCAGGTGACCTCACACACACACACACACACACACAATGATCACTGTGTAAGAAGATAATATGTTAATTAGCTTAATTCCAGTATTCATTTCACTAGGGTATATGTATATCAAATCATCACGTCGTACACCTTAAATATATATAATCTTTATTTTAGGAAATGCACATATATATTTAAAAAGAAATGACTGCTGAATTTAACCGAAGCGAATATAATGATACAAATTACTTTTACTGGTTTCACTGCATACCTCACAATTAAAGACAGACAAAGCCTTAACTGGAGATAAAGGTAATCTTCAGTAGACAGAAAATCAGCAATGACCGAGTGGTACGTTAACAGTATTTGCTTCTTCTTAAGTGTTTGTTTTTAAATTCTCTCACCTTTATGTCTATATAGTTCTGGGCTTTTCGATTTAGGTGTTTTGATTCAGTAATAATTAGAAAAATTCTGAAACGTTATTCACAAAGCACAAATATGTCTTCAACTTAACTGAAAAGTATCTGAAATGCACTAACTGTTGACTTCCTAAAAACTGTTTGGGCTGTGACTAAGCACGGAAATTTCAGTTAAGTGGCGGAATTTTTTAAAAGTTACCAACAAGTGAAAACGGGAGTTCTGCGGCGTATTACTTTAAATTTTAAATATTAACCGAGCTCAAGCTGTTCTAAAAATTACCCTAGGTACCAAAAGGGCAAGTATCACTGAAAACCCAACTCTAATTAAGCTGTATGAGGGGAAAAAAAAAAAAAAAAGGATGGAGACAACAGGCAGTGCTGTGATTGGCCAGAATTAGAATTAATAATTAGAACAATAATTGGAATTAAGATCCGTATTCCCCAAAGTACCAAAGAATTGTGCCGTTTCCATAGAGCGGCCACACCCCAATAAAACAAAGTCAGAGAACTCCCATCACACGTAATGTTGTCACTACGGAACAATTTAGATCACAAATCACTCAGGCTATAACGGGCGATGACACCGCTAGCTCCTTATCACTGTCTTTGTGTGGTTGCTGTATATTTTTTATCCATTCTCCACCCTCCCTCCTCCTTCCTCGTTGTACGCCTATTACGTTCTCGCACTCCTTACCCTCTCTCTTATTAATTATTGAAGTGGGGGTCCCGGCAGGATCAGGAGAATCCAGTTAGATGGAGAAGAGCGTTTGCAGGGCTCAGTGACCCCAGGTAGCCATGTGTCTACACTGGTGCTAACTCACCATCATTCCAAGACAGCCCTGGGCCATGAAATCATGCATCCTGGTGCTCGAAGCTGCACGTCCATCTAACATTCACGTAGTAACATGTGTTGCTCATCTACTTTTTCCCAGGTGCTGGACTCTACCCTCAAGGGTACACTGGGGAGAAAGACACATAACAGATCAGTATTGTAATTCAAGGTGCTGTGATGTATGCCAATTAGCGCAGAGGCACGAAGCAGGTTCATGAGGCATCTTGGAGGGTCCCCAAAAGATTCCTGACATCTAAGTCGAGACCCGGAGGATGAGGAGGAGTTAGCAAGGTTAGGAGGGTTTGGGAGCAGAGGAGGATAAGGACGGGAGACAGGAGGGAGACAACCAGCAAAAATCAAAGAAATGAGATGGGAAACATTGGTGGGGATGAATTATGAACTCCTAAGGTGTGTGGAGAGGGTCAGACTTCATCATTCATTGAAGGATGACATGCAGGGACGTGGCATGCTTTAGAGGTGCTTTAAAATGTTGTGCAAGATGATACGTGGATATAAGAGCAAGGCCAAAGACGGAGAGTGTGATCAGGCTATAGCAAGAAGCTAGACTGATTCAATTATTCATGCAACAAATACCAAATGCGGACTAAGCTCCTACCATGCGCTAAGTAACCAGACAATGAGAACCAAAACGGGTCCAGACCCTGCGCTCCTGGAGCTCGCATTTACAGACAGAGACGAGCATCACGCATCGTCGCTCGAGTATACGATCGCAAACCGAGGTAAATGCTACGAAGGAAAAGTATGAGCAGGGGGGATTGCATGGATCCGGCAGCGGGAGGAAATGGGAAATTTGAAGGAAAAGCCGGGTGGGAAACGACGGCGACCTGGAATAAAGGGATGCCCGGGAACATGGAGATTTGACTGCCATGTGATGGGGTGATGTGTTGATTGTGGAGAGGAGTTGAGGGAAGGGGAATCTTGGGCAACTAGATAGAGAGGGAGGGCCAGGGGAGACAGAAGGTTAGAAGAAAGATAAGAAGATGAAGTGATAAAGTCAAATGCAGCCATCTTGAATTTGAAGGGCCGTGAGACGGTCAAACGGGCATGTGAATAATTGAACCTGAAAATGGATCTGAAGTTCAGGAGAAAGCTCTGCACCGGAGGGGGCAGGTATGGAGTAAAAATGAAACGGAAACCACAGGGATGGGTGAGATTTCCCAGGACAGGAGTCAAGTGAAACCACAGGGATGGGTGAGATTTCCCAGGACAGGAGTCAAGTGAAGACATTGCGATGATCCACAAGATGCCGTGAAGAAACCCCCACTTAAGAGACCAAGAGCCCCAGAAGGGGCAGCCGGAGACGTAGGAGGAAAACAGAGAGATGTCACCTTCAAAAGGTCCGTGGTATTCTTTTTTTTTATTGAAGTGTAACTAACATACAGCAATATGTTAGTTTCAGGTGCACAACACAGGGACTCGACCATTCTAGACATTACTCAGGGCTCACCGTAAGTGTAGTCACCATCTGTCACCACACAACGTTATTACAATACCATTGCCTGTATTTCCTTTTTCTTCGAGCTCGTTACCATAGAGTGGCGTCTTGGCTTCAGGAGTAGAACAGTGATTCATCTCCTACATGTGACACCCAGTGCTCATCACAACACATGCTCTCCTTCCTGTCCATCCTCCCAAACCTCAGTTTGTTCTCTGTATTTAAGAGTCTCTTATGCTTTGCCTCCCTCTCTGTTTTTAACTTATTTTTCTTTCCCTTCCCCTATGTTTAGCCAAATTATGCAAAGAGCCCAAATGTCCATCTACTGATGAATGGATAAAAAAAGATGTAGTATGAGCGCACACACACACACACACACACACACACACTGGAATACTACTCGGCAATGAAAAAGAATGAAACCTTGCCATTTGCAACAACGTGGATGGGTCTAGGTGGTATGATGCTAAGCAAAATAAGTCAGCCAGAGAAAGGCACGTATCCGATTTCACTTATAGGTGGAATTTGAGAAACACAACAGATCTTGTCTGTATTTCTTACGCTCTACTTCCCATCTCCGTGACTTATTTATTTTGTAACTGGACGTTTGTACCTCTTCCTCAGAAGAGCTATATAGAGTTGCCTCACCTGGAATGATAACAGTAACCCACCAGTCTACACCTCTCTTGCATGCCTGTTCTTCCTTGCAGCCCAGTGACAACATGTGCAAGATGTCTGATCAGGTGTTGGGTACAGGGCCAAAGAACCCAACTGCTCCACAGACGGTAGACCTACAACGTTTGCCTTAGTCTTATCAATGAATAAATCAGTCACTGATTGTACAGTGTGACCTTATAGGTTTATAAATCCGTATGTGTTTGTTTCTGTACTCAGACCTTGTGGCACTCAGTTGTTATTTAATATTCTAAATATTTAATATATATTACTCAGGTGCCTGGTAAAAAGTGGCAATTTGGATTCTCTGAAACACTGCTTCAACCATCTACTTTATTTTCTGTATACAAACACAACGATTTCACGTATAAATTCACGAGAACAATCAGCCACAGAGGTAGGAGTATCTACATACGACCAACAACCCGGGCCCTGCTGTTCATTCATATTGTTCAACTCTTTAATGGACCGATCACTGTAGTAAATCAATCATGAACTTTCCTACCTTGATCATTTCACGGCCAAAATCAATCACTGAGCTCACTTTGTTCTGAGGATGCTCGTTGCAGCCATAACCAAATCTTCTCAAGCAACAGATTTGCTACAAGCAAGCACACCTGACATCATTCCAGGCCAAACGTGTGATTGCCGGATCCTCAGACGGGCTGGAGGCTGTCACGGAAAGCCACTCCTAACGCAGCTTTACGACAGACGTAAGCCTGGTCATGATGATTCGTCTTCAGAATCAAAGTACGTGGAAGACCGAATAGAAATTGCATCACGGCCCTCACTGTCTTTACATCAGAGCTCACACTGTTGTTTGTTACTATTTACCACGTGTTGCATAAAGCCCTCCTCTGCACCATCTGATTAAACCATACAATGCAAAAAAAAAAAAAAAAAAAAAAAAAAAAAAGGAACATGGCATCTGTCTACAAAACACCCAGACAATGCTTTTGGTTTTTGTTTTTTTTTTTTTCAACATTTATTTATTTTTTGGGACAGAGAGAGACAGAGCATGAACGGGGGAGGAGCAGAGAGAGAGGGAGACACAGAATCGGAAACAGGCTCCAGGCTCTGAGCCATCAGCCCAGAGCCCGACGCGGGGCTCGAACTCACGGACCGCGAGATCGTGACCTGGCTGAAGTCGGACGCTTAACCGACTGCGCCACCCAGGCGCCCCGCTTTTGGTTTTTTTAATACTCAATACCATTGTAAACATCACACAAGCCCTACTGAAAGTCCCACTGAATGATGTGTACGTGTATTCAAACATTGCTTCAGATTACACTCTGTCAACCAAATACGATGCATCCAGTCAAATACAAATCCTGAAACACTACGATAAATGCTTTTTATGTTTAAAAACATCTTAATTTGGGGGGGGGGGGGCGCCTGGGTGGCTCAGTTGGTTAGGCAACCGACTCCGGCTCAGGTCACGATCTCACAGTTTGTGGTTTCGAGCCCCACGTCGGGCTCTGGGCTGACAGCTCAGAACCTGGAGCCTGCTTCGGATTCTGTGTCTCCCCCTCTCTCCACCCCTCCCCTGCTCACGCTCTGGGTCTCTCTGTCTCTCAATAATAAACGTTAGAAATATTTTTTTAATTTAAAAAAAATCTTAACTTTTTTAATTAAAAAAAATCTTAATTTTTTTTTGAGATGTCTAAAAAAGGCTTGGTGCATCTTGAAATCTTAAATCAGAAGGAAGCAAAGCTGCAAGTCTAGCCCCTCTGTGTTCACTCTCATAGAAACATGGATCTCATTCCTTGTCTCCACACCCCATTCAGGTAACCGCCAGCAGCAGTGGGAGGCTGTGAGGAGTTGCCCTCGACCTCAGAACATCGTTTATTGAACACTTGCCATGGGTCCGATACCATAAGAGATACCTACCAAACCTAAAAGTGAACAAGCTGGGTCGTTTAGGGAGTTGAGGTTAAGTCAGGTAAACTCACAGATGGAGGTCCTGCCGGATTTCACCTGGCGAAGCCCAGGAGCTGCCCACCAAAGCCTTGCCCCTGGGGAGGTGAACTACAGAGAGAAAGCTACCCGACTCTCTTCCCTAAGGAAAATCTTGGGCACTTTGCACTGCATTCTCACGTCTGCACACGGTCACTAAAAAGATGCTGTGAAGCAACATTTACCCCGTCATTAACTCGATTTTTTAAAATTGCATGAGTAGGGGCACTTGGGTGGCTCAGTCGGTTAAGTGTTTGACTTTAGCTCAGGTCATGATCTCACAGTTCGTGGGTTTAAGCCCCGCGTGGGGCTCTGTGCTGACAGCTCAGAGCCTGGAGCTTCGGATTCTGGGTCTCCCTCTCTCTCTGCCCCTTCCCTGCTTGCACTCTGTCTCTCTCTCAAAAATAAACAAACATTAAAAAGGTGAAGAAGAAAAATGAGTTCCTATGTTGAATAAAGAATCCTTCTAACTCTAAATACTGTCAGGGTAAATAACCAGACTGGCTACTTTTTCCCAAATGGATCTATTCATTTTTTGTCCAGAAAATCAATTTCCTGTTGAATTCATGTCCCCACAGCCTAAGAATCTCTCTTGGTTCTATGTAGAAAAGGAATTCTTTTCCTTTAATTATGATGCATGAACCCCAAGGTCTACACATAATTTTAGGGTAAAAGCTAATTTTAAGGACAAAGAAGATTTAATTTTTTTTTATTTTTAAAGAATTTATTTATTGGAAAAGAGACAGAGACAGCGCAAGTAGCAGAGGGAGGGGGACACGGCAGAGAGAGAGAGGGAGAGAGAGAAAATCCCCATCAGGCTCCACGCTGCCAGCACAGAGCCCGATGTGGGGCTTGAACTCACGAAGCTACAAGATCATGACCTGAGCCAAAACCAAGAGTCGGATGCTTAATCGACTGAGCCACCCAGGCCCCTGGACAAAGAAGCTTCTGATCTCCTAATCCAGCAGTGGGATGGGTCAGCAGGTGACTCTTATCCTTGCAGACATTAGAAGACTTCGGTTCTTTCCATTCTGCTTCTCCATCATTGCCCAGGATGTTACTATCATCTGCATTCAAAGCTGGTTTTAGAATATTCTATATTTTAGTACCAACCAAGGGGAAGGCTATGTATTAGGATATAGGCCTTGAAATGTCTCCTATCCTTACTTCTCACATTTCATCAACACGCACCTACAACTGAGGCTTCAAAGATAGTCCCTAGCTGAGAGGCCACATGGCCAGCTACAACTAGCTTATTACCTCGAAAGAATGGAGGAAAAGATTTGGGGGTCAGCCAGCCATCTTTAAGCTGGGCTATGTCCATAATCCTTGGGTACGTGTGCAGCAGAAATAGAAGTCCACACTACACAAAAGAAACAAGGAATCAAGGAAAAAAGAAGCCCTAATGAATTCCAGTAGACAATGAACAAAATACTTTTTCACCCAATACAAGACTGTGAACTTGATTTTGCCAGGTATTTGCTTCAATTCTGTGTTTTCCTTAGAATGATCTTTTGAGAATGAAAGGCCACAACACCTATCCAAGCATATGGAAATGGGAATCATCGAAGAAGAAGGAAAAGAGAAGAAGAAGAAGAAGAAGAAGAAGAAGAAGAAGAAGGGAAAACAAAAATATTGCCACGTGACACAGAGGGTCAAGGACATACCCAGATGCCTCCAAATCTGAAAATGATGCGGAGTTGGAAATCAAAACAAAATCTAAGACTCTCCAAGCCCTAACATATGGGCCTTAGACACACATATGGTTTCCATCTCTAGCTGAGAGTTGGATCTAAATGGAGTTTCAAAGCACATATGCAGTTTCATAAATAGAATTAGGTAGATCAGGATACCTTCCAACCCAGAAGTTTAGCAATGTCCTTTGCACAACTAAAGATCTGCTGTTCTAAAATTTAGTCTTTGTTAAAATTTCCTGGCTGGTCTCGGATCCTCATAAAGTTTGGTTTTTACACGTGTTGGGGAAGCTTTAAAGGTTTGCTTTGGGAGAAGGCTAATGAGAATCCCAGAATTTTCATTTTGGGGTAAAAGGATATGAACTAAACCACCCACAGTTTGAACCTCTGAAAAGTATACCTCAAGAACGTGAATTGGGGGGATTGACCTAATGTATATCCCATCCAAAGAGCTTGACCAATGAGACAGCTCTCAAAGTTAAAACTAAGGCATTTCTTTTTTTTTATTTTTTTTAATGTTTATTTATTTTTGAGAGAGAGAGAGAGAGACAGAGCATGAGTGGAGGAGGAGCAGAGCAAGAGGGAGACACAGAATCCAAAGCAGGGTCCAGGCTCTGAGCTGTCATCACAGAGCCCGATGTGGGGCTTGAACCCACAAACTGTGAGATCATGACCTGAGCTGAAGTCGGGCACTTAACAGACTGAGCCACCCAGGCGCCCCGAAAACTAAGGCGTTTCTATGATCAAGAAGTATTTACAGAATCTAGAATTGTAGCTCTTTCAGATTCCACTGTCAAAATGTAGTATTCAGCCTCCTCCAAGGACCATAAACATAAAAATATAAATGAAAACTCCAAAATAATGGCTATGCAGTGAATGAAGAAGATGAGGGTATACCCTGAGGACCTAATTGTCACTATTTGCTTTAAATTCATAGAGCCACTGGTCAACTCCCAATCTTATCAGGGTAATGGCAATATATGTAGGAAAAGTCCTTGTTGCGGGATTGAGGATATGGAAATTTTATATCCTGTCTATTTCATTTCATAAGCTTTCCTCTATTTATACATTGCTTCCCAATAGGCTTCTGTTTGGGAGAGGGTTTTAACGGTTTGCTTTTCCACTACTTTTGGGATGATTGGGTTTGGCTATATTTGTCCAATATCATCATATAATTTCTCTAAATGCTATGGTTTCTAGAAAGAGAGGGAAAAAAAAACCTAGAATGGTGCTGTCCTTTCCATTGGTAAATTGACCCAAACTTTATACCATTAACAGATTTCTACCCAGCCAGCACTATCTAACTATAATAGCAACCGAAATAATGAAAGTGTTCCATACGAGGTCTTGCAAATTAACCCTATCATCTGTACAACCATCAGATTTCTCAGAGAATCTCCAACCTTGCCCCTTCACCTGACAGTAATTGTCTGGATTAATTCATCTACTTTGTTAGGGAAAGGATGGAAGTCAACCAGGGTACAAGTTTTATGGTTAAACTGTGGAACCTGTGTCCTTCCATATGAAATTAAGCTAATGTTATTACTAGGTGAATTCAGAACTCTCTCAAACCAGTCTACAAACGCATGGCAGAAGAGTGAATAAATCCACATTTGCCAATGTGTGTTTTCTCCTCTGGAGCACAGTTCCTAGGACTTCTAGGATTTGGTAGTAAGAAGCACTTTAACCCACCCAGTTGACAAGACCGAGGTTCAGAGAGATGAAGTACCCCACCCCAGTTTACAACACCTTTGGACTCCCATCCCCGGACTCCTTCCTCATCATACAACATGCCAACAAACTCTTCTCAATATTCATAACGAGGAAAACTAATTGTGCGAATCCTGAGACCACATAACCAAGGCTAGAATAACTTGAGTTTCTAAACCAACCATTTGAAAAGCTAACAGGAAGTCGAAGAAGTCGACTGGCCACCAAAAGGTATTGTGGAAAGAAGAGCAAAGTCTTGAGGGTAACGGGTTCACGCACAGGCTGTTACTCTTCTGAGGTAGGCTAACCGGAATGTTCCTGGAGAGCATCCTGGAAAGAAAAAATCGGAAAGGTTTCACCTGCTCAGCCCCTCCTTTCTCTACAAGACAAGTGAACGTTGGCATCCCGCCCACCTAGAGAGTAGGAGCTCTTGAGAATTCACCATCAGAGACAAGGTCACCGAACACATGGACAGTGTCCAAAGCTCCTCATTGAGGGGGTCAAGACAAATCTTTCTCTGTCTGAGAGCTATTAGACTCAAGAGACCCTTTTCCACCTTCTAAGGTGAAACCCCAAAAGTCAGATTGGAAAGGAAGTGTTTAGTGAGCCAGAACCTCACCTCTGGCTCTGTCTGGGAGTTAGAAGCAGGTTTCCTTATAGCGCAGTACATCCTCTTGCAGTCCTGCATTAGTTCAGCACCTCCTTCTACCAAAAGGGGTTTTCTAGAAGCTGCACAGCTAGTACACATGAGCAGAATTGCTCGCAAGCCCTTACGCCAACAGTTTGGTTTCCATACTAGACGGAAGGATTGCTGATATTGCCAGCTGTGACTGTGTGGCTGGAGTGTCCCTGTCCCCAGGAATAGCATCAGAGAATAGAGGGCGGAGAGTTAAACTTGGCTTATCACAGGGAGTCACGCACACCGTACGTAGGTTGAGCTGTGCGAGTCCTTTCTCTGTGCTGGAGAAGATAATATGGACAAGGAGTCACATGCTATTTCTGCCCAGCAGAATGCATTTTTCAACAATCTCTGCTACTAATTAACACAGTCATTCTCCACTGAGAGTCACCACCGAGCGAATGAACACTCGCTTTGTGCCGTATCGGGCACCATATCCGGCACTCCAGGAGTTGACTGTGCAAATTCTCTGCTACCTTAATCATCTTCGGGGGTGTCTCCCCCTCGAGCCGCTGGTGCCACTAGGCCAATATGCACAACGGGTTTCGGACTTGAATGGAACGGACACGGAGCGCCCTCCTGGGGTTTTCTCATCTGGTGCGATAGGGGTTTAATCGTGATGCTGGGTGATTACTAATGGAGACGGAGCCTGGATTCTCAGCTGCTGTGAAAGGGGGGATGGCAACAGATGGATTCGGCATCACGTCCTCCTTTGTACTAACCTGCGGGAGCACCGCGTCAGGCAGAACTCTTCCGGAACAGCATACCGATGAGGCAAAGCAGGGTTTTTAGGAAGCGTCCTACCAAGTGCTCCTCTCCAATTCATTCTGTTGGCGTTTCCATTCAGCACCTGCCACCTTCTCACCCGGTCTCTTTGAGATGATGGCCACTTAAGGGAGGGGAAAAAAACAAAAAAAAAAAAAACAGAAATAATAAGGAATGCAGAAAATCCTTCCTTTCTTCTAATCCTGAAACATCCCCCGATCATCAAAACTTTGGAATCTATTAGATGTCCAGGAATATCTCAGTGGTAGGGCAGAGTGCAGTCCATAGAAAGTCCATATTACCTGTACTGGGGACGTACCATGCCATGCTATGGTAACAAAGGCCAAAAGAGCAGGAGCTTTTCTCTCTGTTGGTGTTTCTCTCAAGACTCATCACCCGAGAGAAGTTTATATCTGGTGCATGCCAGGTCCAAGGATGGTCAGGAGGGCCCTCATCCACCTACTGTCTCGGGGATCCAGGCTCCTCCCATCTGGCCAGGCTATCATTTCAACACATGGCTCCCAGGGAAGAGAGAGTATGGAAAACTCTTAACTGGCTCAGACCAAAACTGACATGTCGCTTCACTCAGAACGAGCCCGTTGGGCAGCTGTAGTCCTACGGTCTCCAGCCACTTTCAGGGCAGCCGAGCCTTCTCGTGTGCGCAGGGTGGAAGGGAGACTAGATATGGAAAGCGCCAGGCATCTCTGGTCGCTTCCACCAGTGGCGGAACCCATCCACTAAGGAGCAGATGTTTTCATGACAATCATCCTCAAAATTGTCAGTGGCTGCCACCTCTGAAGACTGCAGCAAGTCCCACTGCTTTGGGGACAATGAACTCCCCATGATCTGAGGCCCTGCCTTCCAAGCCGCCATGATGGGCCAAGGCTCTTTCATCACCACCATCCAGGAGCACTGGGTCACCTACTTCTTACCTGAAGATACGGACTAATTCCTGCTGTATCAACCTAGCCACCAAAACACCAAGAGCAACAAGAGAAGGAGACTTGAATTCTCCAGAATCTCTCGTAGCATAAGGAATCAGCTCTTGGTGAGGAACATACTTGAGTCAGCGATTGGATATCAACTCCCAAAGGCCAGGGAATCATGTGTCCCACAAATAAAACCGAAATTGTTCCGGAGGCGGGAGAGAGAAGGCAGGAGGAGACGCCAGAGAAGATCCCAACCCAGAATAACATCTGTCTAGAAATCTAGAGAGGAGGACTGGGTGTTGTATGTAAGTGATGAATCACTGAATTCTACTGCGGAAACCAATACTGCACTGTATATTAACCAACTAACATTCAAATTTAAAAAAAAGGGGGGGGGGGAGAGAGAATAATCTGTCTCTAGAAATCCTTCTAGTCCCTGAAAAATCTACCAAACTCAAGAACAGTCCGTGTAAGAGTGACCTTTGATGAAAAAAACACTTGGAATAAGGATTCCAGTCAAGTCTGACCAGATCCCCAAGGGCAGGAGCCCTGCTGACAGCTGGCTCACACAGGGACATGACCTTAACTGTGCTGGAATGTGTGCTGGTGAGGGCCTCCAGCTACTCCATA
This sequence comes from Prionailurus bengalensis, assembly GCF_016509475.1. NCBI lineage: Eukaryota > Metazoa > Chordata > Mammalia > Carnivora > Felidae > Prionailurus > Prionailurus bengalensis. The sequence continues at coordinate 55,637,596 of NC_057354.1, read as the reverse complement.
GGGAAGGAAATGCAGGGGAGTAAAGCAATTAACTCGTTTTATAGCGTCCCTGCTAGGGCCTTAGCGTTACATCTCCTGAATACCTACAGCAAAAGTACACCTGCTTTCACCTCTTAGGGAACTTTCCAAACGGCCTTACATTCATTTGGGTATTTCGCGTGGCTTCCCCCACCTCACCTCCACTCCTCGCACGCACACTCAGAGCCAGGACCCAGAAAAATGTGCCTCTTCTGCTAGAATCGACACAATGCCGGGGTCTACCTGGAAATCAGACAGGATAAAGGAGAAGCCATGTGGCATCACGGTTAGCACCAGGCTAAGTGGTACAATTGTGCCCGTAGTGGGTATCCTGGCTCTAAGTCCACACTTCCATTAAGAGCCCTTATCTAGCTGGTAGTTAAATGAACAAAAGATTCTCTGTGAGTGTAAGAGCCGGAGTGGTGTAAGCCTCAGTAAATGTTGGCTGCTGTAATAGCTACTGCCCTCTATGAATACGGACACAGCAGAAAAACACGGTATTATCACGACACCAGCTCAGCTGGGCTGGGGGTTGCTGGGGGACGGCGGGGGGGGGGAGGAACTAGCGCCGGGAACCCTACAAATGACGTGGAGGTCACAGCATAAGAAAGTCCACTTTGTTTTAATGAAAGACTCAATGCTGTTGAGAAACTTGAGGCATCAGCTAAGTGGAAGGGAAGGCAAAAGTCACCTTCCGGAAGCTCTGAAATTACTTGATTGGCAGAGACCATGAGTGCCCCCCCCCATTATGTTCTCCACTTCTTCCATAGCACCTGGTCTTTGCAATGGGACGGAGATAGGTGTGGCCATGAGACTGGCTGGGCAGGGGGATGTAGGTGAAGGTGTTACGTCGGAGCTTCTGGGAAACTTCCATAGGTAACAGCAGGCGTCTGCCCCTTGCCACACCTTCCCCATCCCTCTTTCTTGCTGGCAGGAAAAGAGATGTGATGGAGCAGCTCTGGAGCAGTTATCTTGGACCAAAAGATGCCCTTGGGAACGGAAGCCCATGCAAGCCCAAGAAAGAAGCAGCAAGAGGTGGCAATTAGGCATCACTGAAGGGTAGCGTGTTAGACAAGCGAAGCGATCGTCACTCCAGAGGAGAGACACAAAGCAGAGGAGGGCAAGGCTAGCAGAACCCTTGACCATCTACGTGCAGACTTCGTGCAAAAGAAAAGTAAACTCTATCCTGCCGAAGCTACAGTCACACCGGATCCCATTTTGTGCACAGTCCAACTTCATCCTCAATGGTGGTGACTTTCGCTACCTGCGCGGCCACTGATGACATTTCCACGTAACCCACCTTGGCCATTCATTCTAGTGCTCTTCAATGGTCAGGGATGTTAGCACTGATGATGCCTTTAATCCTATTTTACCAGTGTTATCATCTCACACCCATCTAAATGCTCTTCAAAGCGAAGCTGGAGTGTCAGTCTGACCATTGTCCATCGTGCCTGGATGTTGTCACAATTTTCACAGACTTCATTAACACAACAACAACAACAACAACGATGGGAACCATGACAAAGCTTTGCAATTTTGCCTAGAGCTGGCCCGAGGAAGCATGGGAGCCATGGGAGGCTATACGAAAACGATTATTGTTCCGAAAGGGCTTCTGGCCTCCCTCCATACAGAAGTGTCATCCCAATCATGAATTCGGCATCCTCTAGGACTCCCCCAGCATACAGCCGTATTCCTATTGAGTGGTCGCGGAATGTAGGTAGGCAGCACCCAGCCCGCACATTCCGGCGATTTCTCCGCCCCAGACGCCACGTCCTGGAGACACCAGCTGCTGGCCCGGTGAATGGTGATGCCAACTGACTCCCGAAGGGGAGAACGGAAGTGGCAGGAAGCAGCTCCAGCCAGGTGCACCAGGCACCCTGGACATCCCACACACCACTGTCCTCCATGACTGATGGGAAGTCACGTGACCAGGTCAAGCCGCCACCCTGCCTCCTTGACCACCACTGCCAGGCACGCAGAGTTTGGCCCTGGGGTCCCAACCCACCCGTTATTCAGTTGGCAGGGATTTTTTTTTTAAACCCCTGAGTATTTGTGCTGTTTTGCTCTTGTATTAACATCATTGGGTATTATTCCACTTAATCCTCGTAACAAATTTTGCTACGTAGGCATGGGCAACCCCGTTCTTGGTATCTTGAATCGAGGAAACAAGGCCCTGAGAGTTGCCAACCGCCCCTATGCACCCCAAGACCCGCCATGGAGCAGGGAGATTCCAGCTACCTCTGAGACCCGCCCAGGGCGGGGGTTGAGGGGACCATCCAGGAGGGTGGGCTTTGGGTACTGCCATGAATACAGGAAGGGAAGGGGCTGGAGAAAGGCTTCCCCAGGCTGCACCCTCCACTCTGCCTTCCTCCCACCTAGGTCCCTGCTGACCTCCCCCCAGGAGCTTGGAGCCTCCCCCCAGCAGGCAGCCACTCAAGCCTATGCAAGACAGAGACAGAGGCTTGACGCACCAACCCCCTGTGGGAGCCGGGACATTACTTGAGAACCAAGTGAGGTCTGTCTTCCACGATTTGTCACTTTTTCACTGAAGATGGGAAATGGATGCAATTTTGTTGTCGCTGCTGTTCTTTACTGCAGTCCGAGTGCTAACAAGACCCGGCTCTCTCTCTCTCTCTCTCTCTCTCTGTCTCTTTTGGAGGAAGGGGACATTTGAACTGAAACACGAAGTGTGGAGTTTAGAACTGATGAGTCAAGGGGGGTGCCAAAGGAGCCTGACTAGAAAAGGGGAAGTCAAGATTTTAATGTTCTCAAGCACAAGCCTCTCCATCAAGCAGTCCAGTGTGCGCGCGGCTAAGGAACGGGGGTACTAGATCGGTCGCTCTCAGATTGATCGGGGGGCTGTATAAACCCTGCGGCAGGAAGGGCGTGGGTGTCCAGGGCATCTTCGCCCTTCTTTTCACACGGACGGAAATGAGCAATGTGCATCGAGCTGCGCGTTCTCTGTTGTGATTTCCCCACTGAAGCGCCGGGGGTTAGGCTGTGATGAAATTAACACAGCAGAGTGACCCGTGATAGGGGTTAACCCACAAGGGCAGCGGCAGCCTGAAATCCGCATCCTGGCGTCCCGCGCTCGCCGGCAGAAGGGAAGCGTGCAAGGGCGCTGCGAGTCAGCCAAATGATACAGCACTACTATATCTAGACAGTGTTTTCTTTTCTGGAAACTAGAAAGGTCTCAGAGACAGATGGACTTTTGGTTTCCGAAAACTGTAAAACAGGGAGACGAGACACAATATGCACCGAGAATTGATGTCAGTTGTATTTATGCTTTTTTTTTCTTGCCAAAAAAAAAAAAAAAAAGTAGATTTGGTTTTATTATGTGGTGAAGGATGTGCTCTGTTTTGTGTAAAGTCTAGTGATCCTTTTGGTGACAAAATAGAAAAATCGGAACTTTCCTTCTTTTCCTTGAGAGATGATCAGAGCTCGTTTATGAACCGACATTAATTCATCAGGGTTAAGAAAGCAAAATCAGGGGTGGCTCCGTCGGTTAAGCACCTGACTCTTGATGTCGTCTCAGGTCATGATCTCACAGTTCGTGAGTTCAAGCCCCGGGTCGGGTTCCATGCTGGCAGCACAGAGCTTGCTTGGGATTCTCTGTCTCCCTCTCTCTGCCCCACCTCCAACTTGCCTGTGCACACATGCTGTGTCTCTCTCTCTGTCTCAAATAAGTAAATAAACTTAAAAAAAAAAAATGAAAGAAAGCAAAATCATCAGTTGGATGCTTGCTGTGTGTTGAGTGTTTACATCTTTAGCGTTGCATTTTTTCACAGTGTCCCCTCTAAGGTAGGTTGAATTTGGGACCATTCTGCAGTTGATGAAGGTGAGGTTGGGGAAGATTAAATCATTTTTCCAACATCACACAACTAACAAGTGTTAGAACCGGAATTCAAAAGTCCGGAGAGGGGTGCCTGGGTGGCGCAGTCGGTTAAGCATCCGACTTCAGCCAAGTCATGATCTCGCGGTCCGTGAGTTCGAGCCCCGCGTCAGGCTCTGGGCTGATGGCTCAGAGCCTGGAGCCTGTTTCCGATTCTGTGTCTCCCTCTCTCTCTGCCCTCCCCCGTTCATGCTCTGTCTCTCTCTGTCCCAAAAATAAATAAACATTGAAAAAAAAAAAAAGTCCGGAGAACAGACCCCAGGTCTCCAACTCCGAGAACAGGTTGTTTTGCAGTGTGGTTCTCCCACTACCGGATGTTGGTATGGGTAAGAATTTTGCCTGGGGTAAAGGCAACCCCACAGTAAACTGCCTAACTGTTCTTGAAGGTTGATTCCGTGCCAACCATTTTATTCGCCCTGTTTGAGAAGGTCAAGATTAAACCCTTAGGGCACCATCTCCCTCACGGTCCACACTCAAGGTGCATTCTCAGTGTCCCTCCGTGCATTCCTCTTAACCCCCCTGCCACTTCTGTATCTCTCCACACCCATTGTAGAGGTAAAGAAAGTGAGAGCTGGGGGCGCCTGGGTGGCGCAGTCGGTTAAGCGTCCGACTTCAGCCAGGTCACGATCTCGCCGTCCGTGAGTTCGAGCCCCGCGTCAGGCTCTGGGCTGATGGCTCAGAGCCTGGAGCCTGTTTCCGATTCTGTGTCTCCCTCTCTCTGCCCCGCCCCCGTTCATGCTCTGTCTCTCTCTGTCCCAAAAATAAATAAACGTTGAAAAAAAAAAAAAAGAAAAGAAAGTGAGAGCCAGACAGATGACCTAACTTACCAGGTGTCCCATACAAATAAGCAGGTAAGTGCCAGAGCCAGGGGAGACACCCCAAATTCCCTTGGGTTCTAAAGCCCATGTCCCTCTATTACTTCTCATAGATTCCATCACCATTTAAAAATAGTGGAGACCTTGAGACGGCGCACTCCAAATCCCTGTATTGACTTATTAAAACCTGGAGCTCCCACAAAGGGGAATTGATCAAGGTCAGGGGTAGGCAGAGAGGGGGAGCCCCACAGGCGAATCCGCCCCCTTCGCCGAATATCCAGGTATACCGCCACAAAGAAGAGGTGCCAATACCTGGGTGCCGGGGGCTCAAAAGGAATATGTAGCATTTCATTTCGAAAACTACACAAGGATTCAGGGAAAGAAGATTTGGATAAAAAAGGAATGGACCTTGTACGTGAAATGGGAGCTCAGAAATGCTCACAAGTGACCAGCGTCACTAAATAATTAATCAAGAGCAGGCGGGAGGTGGTTTGAAATGTAAATGGACGGATGAAGGTGCGATGCTGTCATCCAGGAGAGGGTGATGTGACCAGAATTGTGAACCAGCCTCACCTGCCCCCACTAAGGGCACAGCCACAGAGGAAGAGAGGCTATCAGACCAAACCACCCCAGAACCCCGAACTCCTGACTTTGACCTGCCGTTCACTTTCATGTCCCGCGCCCCAAAGAGATGTTTAAAAAATGATGAAGAGCCAGCTGGGCACGAGGGAGGGGAAGAGAAGCCATCTAAAGAAATGTTACCTCACAAGGCTGCAGGCGACATACTTGAGAACAGCTTTCTTTTCCTTACGTCTTCCGGCTTCTCGGAAAACAACGCACCTTTTGTCTCTCCTTCCCAGCCACCCCGCCGCCCCCCACCACTTCCCAAATTCTCTAGAGCTCTTCCTGCAAGTGGTTCGCGTGACTCAAAGACAGACAACAGCTGCAAGCAAAGGAACAAAAAAGATTGACAATGAGGAAGGAGGCAGACAGAGAAACTCCTTTACCTTATCACGCCAGATGAAAAACAAACCAACAAAGTCTGCGGAAGACAGGCTGTCTCTCCTCTAACTAAACACAGATCAAAAGTCTCTGTTCTAGAAAAATGCGACAGCTGGGCGCTCGAGTCACAGCATCTTCGATCGGGAACACGTATCCACGCCTAGCATGGCCCCTGGTACACAGTAGGTACTAAATGTGTGCCAGTTCTCTCTCTCTCTCTCTCTCTCTCTCATCTACTATATTGTTCCAAAAAGGCAAGAGGACCCTGACTCTGTGAACCTCTCTAAGCTTCAGTTTTCTTCCCTGGAAAACGGATACAATCCCAGTGCCCACCTCAAAGGGAGAAAGGCTAGTGCCTGCCTGGCGCTCCCATGAGCTCCTGTAGTGCTGGTCGTTTCTTGGTTGGCCTGGGGGACCCGCCACTACTTCTGGGTGGCAGGAACACCGGGTTCAAGGTCAGGTGGTGGGAGAGACAGCTGACGAGGGGGGCGCAGGCCAGAAGCATGAATGTTTGGAGCACTGCTGTGCCCCGGAGGGGCTGCTGGGTCTCAGGGAAAGGGGCCAGACATGGAATGCAGCCAGATGGAGGCAAGGCCAGCGAGGTCCTGAGCTAGTCCGGTCCAGGTGGGAATGGAAAGAGAACAGCTCCAGAAGCTGTTAAGGACACAGGGAAGTGGAGCTTCCCTGGGTGACCCCAACACCGCCCCCAGGGGCCAGGAGGAGAGCGAGGTGTCAGCATGGGGGTGGGGGCCCGAGTCGACAGCTGGTTCAGGGACTGAATCCAATGAGCAAGTTCTTAGCAGCCCCGAGGCGGCTGCACCTTGAGATGTCACTGTTACTTTCTGCTTCTCTTCCCAGAAACTGACAGCTGTGTGCCCGCCTCTCCCTGCACTTCCCCGGGCACCTTCCCTTCCCCTCTGCTCCTCCCCCTTCTCTCCACTGCACTTCACCTTCCTGCTCTCCTTCTCTTTATCATTCTTACCTCCTGTCCTTTGCGGCAAAAGCAGGAGCGATCCCCTCCTCCACAAGAATTCCGCACCCACCGTGGGTCTTCAGGGTTTCCTCTCGCTTCTGCGTTTTGCTGGGGGGCTGTGATCCTAAAGGACAGTGTCAGGAGTGGAAAGGAGGGAAGGCAAGGTCTTGTTTCCTTCCCGAGACTCCCACTGCCTTCCCGGCACCTCTCTTCACCCCCGCCCATCCCGCACCCATTGCTTCCGGCATGGTCCAAGGGGAAGCCAACTCTTTACCTACACAGTCCTGGTTCCTCAACCCATAATGGAAATAAAAATAGAGCAGAGCCAAGCACTGAGGCTTATCCTCTGATACAGCACAAGCTGCTATGGTGCATACATTTTTCCAAATTTAAAAACCTACTTCCTGATGCCTTAAGATTCAGGGAGACAATATTACACACACCCTTAAGTTCATGGACACTTTCTTTTCAAGAGTTTATTATTTACGACATGGTTTTCCATAGAAGACTTCTCGTCCGTATTTTCAAAAAGTTTATTGGCAGGGTGCCTGGGTGGCTCAGTCGGTTAAGCACCCAACTCTTGATTTGGGTTCAGGTCACGATCTCAGGGTTCTGGAGATCAATCCCCACATCGAGCTCAGGGCTGACAGCACAGAGCCTGCTTGGGATTCTCTCTCGCCTCTCTCTGACCCTCCCCTGCTCATGCACACGCATTCTCTCTCTCTCTCTCACTCTCTCAAAATAAATAAACTCAAGAAAGAAAAAGTTTATTGGCAAGACTTCTAAAACTCCACAACTTAAGGATCCACTCTTTTCCTGTAAAATATATGTAAAGAAATGACATCAGCTAGGCAATCCTATTTTTGAGAAATTGAAACTTAATTTATATCTCATCTGGGAAATATTTTCCAGAGGGGGAAAAAATAATCCTAAAGGTAGAAATCTGAGCTTTTGGGGGTATGTGTGTGTGTGTGTGTGTTCATTTCTCCAAGAACTGTGGATTTACACACAGAAGATTGTAACCAGCTGTCCCTCACCCCCCATCTAGTAGGGAGCAAGAAGCTCGTGGCTTGGACTTGAGTGAGAAGCATTTAAGGTCAATAGGAAGAAAGGATCCCTGACAATGAGGATTGTTAAGACATCCATCCATCCATCCTAGGCTTCAGGTGAGGGCAAAAGTAGGAATGAAAATGGGGCCAAGGGTAGAGTCTCCTACAAGTGTTGGCCCTTACAAGATGCCGCAATGGGACATGTAGACTGAAGGTCTGATCCCTGCCCCTGAGGGGATGATAACCTGCAGAGGTGCTAATATTAAAGCGTCCAGGTCTTCGAGTCTAAATTACAGTTTTTCCCACATACAGGAAATGTGCTACCTCGTACAAATAAGCAATGCAGAGGCCAAAGCACCACACAAGCCCATTGTGAGTGACCATGAGTCATGGCAATTCCCTCAGCCCATGCTCTTATTAAGGAAAGGCCACGGCGTCCATTTGAGCAGTGACCCCCAATCAGCCATAGACTCAGGGTCTGTCATGCAGGAAGCCAAGGACCCTGGAGTGTCGTTCACCCTACTCACATCAATGAGCTGCACTTGCCCAACCCCCCGGGTTGAATGCCTCAGTAGCATTTCTTCAAGAAGAAAGCCACGCACACAGTGAAAACAGTATCTGGCTGTCTCTCATCATCTTTGACTTGCCTTTGAATTTGACTTGACAATATCAGGCCCGTATAATTAACCTAAGGTTGTCAGAAATGGTAGAAAGTGGCAGGGGTTTGTTCTCCAACAGTACTTTTCAGGATATAATCTTAGAGCGAAGATTGTATCTAGAAGAGGTACTGATGAAGGGGGGTGAAGAAACCTGCTTCTGCCCTCTTGGGGATGGAACCAAGGAAGAAGCCTGTCGGGGTTGCTCCTGGTGACCACCAGGGTCCCCACCCCCATTCCCCCCGCCCATTGGTGCCTTCCAACCACATGAAGTCAGGACCCTGAGATGACAAAGAACCTTCTCCCATTAGCAAGAGGCACTGGACACACCTCCAACCTTTGGGTGGAGGGAGCAGCCCTCCCAAAACCTCCTAACCCGTGGACATAGGCAGGTGTTGGTTTCTGGAATCCACGTGCAACCTACCAACTTCTGCAGGAACCGATGGCCACTTGAAGTGACTTTCTTCACCAGTAAGTTCTTTTTGCATGAAATACAATTCGGAGGCGGGGAGGGACCATGGACAGTCTCCATATATTTGTGAATTACATATATAAACACACGCCTATCGAAAACTTCTCAGTGTGTACAAATATGCCCAAGCTTCACACGCTCCTTTACCATTGCCCCATTCCTGAAGGACGTGTGGGCTGCTTTGCTAGGGGAGGGGACGGCAGGCCAGAGGACGGGAAACTTGGTTCAAAGGAGCGCGAAATGCAGAATCTGAACATTTTTGTGCACTGGGAACCGGTAAAGAAGGACCAGAGACAGGAGGACTTGAGAGAAGAATGACCTCTCGCTCAGTCACCATTGAGGGACAAACAAGTTCGAGAGAAACAAGCACTAAAGTCCAACCCCAGAGCAGGGACACAAGACAGAGATCCACGGCTTCTGGTTGCTAGGGAAGTGGAGGAGACACAGCGGACCTGTCCTTCGGGTGAGGATTTAAGAGCATCCCAAGAAGCCTTCACAGCACAGGGAAGGAAAACCAACAACGTTTGTTCTAGCCGGGATCCCCTCCTCCACTACTTCTCAAACAGCGAAAAGGGAACGAAATCGCTGGACCCTTCCGCGAGGATGTGTGTGGGAAGGAGAGAAGCCTGTGTGTGTGTGTCTGTGACTCTTTCCTGGGGCACTGGCTGCAGGCGCGCGGCCTCAGGTGTCACAGCGCTGGGGTGAGCCTCTGTCTACAGCTGCCAGGGTCGGCCACAGCCGGAGGGCCAGCTCACCCCGGAATGAGCGCGTGTGCTCAACAACCCGAACGCAAGTTTTCGTGCCCGAAATTACTAGATCAAGGGTTGTCTTGCTGAAGCTTGAGGACTGCGTGCCACTCATCCCTGTTTTTTAGAGCAACGATAATCCAGGTGCAGGGCCCGTGGAGAATGCTCCTTGAAGGCGAGAAGAGGGCTCATTTGATTAACAAATAGCCCGTGAAGTTCGCACTAGCCTCTCCCTCCCCCCAGGACCTCTTCCTTGAACTTCCCCCCTCCCACCCCGAAGTCTGCTGCAGCGCCCAACGACAGCGGAAAACGAAATCATTGCAAATCAAGAAATATGGAAGAGGCGATAGGCTATAATACAATGAGTTCTGTTCTCAGACTCCAAAGATCACAGTTCAAAAGTCATCTCTGGCCGTGACTAGCCGTGTGACCGGGAACCAGTTATTTAACCTCTCTGAACTCCAGTGGCCCCTGCCTAGACCACAGAGACTCTCAAACACAGCTGAGCCTTGAACCGTGCCGGGGTGAGGGCCACCGACCGCCAAGCAGTGGAAAATCCATGTGTAAACTCTGACTCCCCCAAACCTTAACTACTAATGGCCTACTGTTGCCAGGAAGCCTTACTGATCATATAACGAGTCGATTGGCACAGATTTTGTGTATTACATGCTGCGTTCTTACAATAATAACACCTTTTTCTCTCTTTCCTGCTTTCTTTATTTGGTATTTCTAGGCTACACGGTTTGTCTGTGAGTTTTTTCGAATTGTTGCGGGTCTCCAGAAGATTTCCAATCCATGTATTTGGAAAAAAAACCCACGTGCCACGTCAAACCCGTGTTACTCACCTGTCCTCCCGCCCTCACAGGCCTTGGCGGTGGGACTTAGATGAGATGTAGTGCACTTGACCGACAGCCCGGGCCCTGCCCCCGCACAAAGTGCTCCGTGAGTGTTTTTGACAAAAGCACCGGAGAACATCGGCTAAGGCCACACCAGTCGTTACGGAAATCGTCGGTTTAGGGGCGCCTGGGTGGCTCAGTCAGTTGAGCATCTGACCCTTGACTTCGGCTCAGGTCACGATCTCAAGGTTCGTGAGTCAAAGCCCGGTGTAGGGCTCTGAGCTGACAGCACTGAACCTGCTTGGGATTCTCTTTCTCTCTCTCCCTCTCTGCCCCTCCCTGCCCTGCACCCCCACCCCCACCCCGGCCACACACACGCGCATACTCACTCTAAATAAATAAATAAACTTTAAAAAAAAAAAAAAAGGAAATCGTTGGTTTAGACTGCTAAAGAGTCTGCACCAGGCTGCAGAAGAAAAGGCAATATCCTCATTTCTTCTTTGAGGCCACCCTCTTCGCATTTCCCCAGGAACACGTTTTTTGTGGGAGAACCCGGAGCTGCTCCCCTAAAAACAGCTCCGTGGGGCCTTTGAAGCCAAGGCCCAAGGGAAGCGCTAGCAGAAGGCAGAGCAGCTGTGGTTTCAAAGCGGGAGGATGAGCCCCTTGTTTTCCAATCACAACCTGCCTGGAATTTCTCTAGCCAGAGATCCAACCCGGCGGGCCACGGGTGGCTAAAAGGATTGGAGCACCAAACTCCTCTCCCGGCCGGAAGCACAGAGAGGACGGGGACCCCGTCTGCCTGGATCACCGTGGGGTCCTGGACCGAGCCCGCCCGGCAGGAGGAGGCGCTCCTTGGGGTGCTGATGAATGTGTGAACGTGTGAACGTGGTGACGCCTGCAAGCCCCGAAGCAGGTGCGTTGGGGGGGTGGGGGTGGGGGGTGGAAGGGGGCACATGGAGCCTGAGGATGCGGCTGTGCCCAAACAGACCTGCAGTCTGAATGCCTGGAGAAGCACCTGCTTCTCAGCTCTGGTCCCCTGACTCAGTTCAGCCCCAAACCACACAGCGTTCCTCCTCGGCTCCACGGATGGCAGCGTGCTCTCACCCTCCGGAGCCTCGCCCCGATCTGGGCACACAGCTCGGGAACAAACTGGAAGTACATGAACAGGCACACGGGCACCCCCCCCCCCGCCCCCGGCAGTGACTTTCTGGACTGGGGGTAAGCCGAGTGCCTTCCACCCACTCGGGCACCGTCAGGGGGCAGTTTCTGCTCTGGATGAAAGGGTGGCTCTCCTCCCCACACCCTTTCTACTCAGTTCCTCCCTGCTGTACTCTTGTTCTTTTTTTTTTAATTTTTATGTATTTATTATTTTTTAGATGTTTTTATTTATTTTTGAGAGAGAGAGAGAGACAGCGTGAGTGGGGGAGGGCAGAGAAAGAGCAGAGGAGCCACAGCGGGCTCTGTGCTGACAGCAGAGAACCCAAAGCGGGGCTCTAACTCATGAACCAAGAGATCACCACCTGAGCCGAAGTCAGACACTTAACCGACTGAGCCACCCAGGCACCCCTAAGTTTTCGTTATTTTTTTAAGGAATAACCCCAAGAGATCAACAGTGGCCTGCTCTACCGACTGAGCCAGCCAGGCACCCCCTCCCTGCTGTTTTCTTAACCTCAGTCGGTGTCGTGAACCCCAACTCCATCACCAAAATCCCCCCATGTCCCCCTTGCTGTCTCTCTCTCTCTCTCTCCATTTCTTTCTCTGTCTCGCCTTCCCCACCTCTCTCCCTGTGTTTCTCTATCTCTCAGACTCTGTCTCTGTCCCTGTACCTGTCTCTTTCTTGGCCCCCCTCCCTTACCACCCCCCATTTTCCCACCTCCCTTCCTCTCTCCTTCTTTCTCTCTCTCTCTCTCCCTCTGTTTCTCTATCTCTCTATATCTCTCTGTATATCTCTGGATATCTCTCTGGATATCTCTCTGGATATCTCTGGATATCTCTCCTTCTTTCTCTGTCTCCCCCTCTGTTTCTCTATCTCTATATATTTCTCTGTATATCTCTGTATATCTCTCTGTATATGTCTCTGTCTCTGTCTCTCTCATTCCCCCCACCCCCGACCGCCTCCTCCCATCTCTTCCTCTCTGTCTCATTCCTCTGTCTCTCCTATTTTACTTTCCAAGTATGTCCCCAGTCGGGTCCTCTCCTCCCCTCACCCCACCAGGAGGGGCTCTCACAAAGCCTCTCCACCCTCCATACTGATGTTTGGGGCACAGCTCAACACCCTCCACCCTTCCCTTTCCTAACCCACACACCAAAATGTCTCCAAAGTGTTCCTCACGAAACACACTGCTAACAGCATCTTCCCCGAAGTCACCCAGAGGGACCCCCACCCCTCTCCAAGCCCGGCTCCCACACCCCCAGCTACACAGTGCCACCACCATTGAGCACTCCCTACCGCCAGGGTCCTGCAAAGCTCTCTCCATACAACTCCCCACTGAAGCCTCATCACGTCTCGGAGGCAGGAGGCTTTGCTTCTCTGTCTTGTGAGTGAGGAAGCCAAGGTTTGGGGATATCCATCGGGCGTAGGTGGCTAGGAAGCAGCCGAGCAGGACTCTCAGCCCAATGGGCCAACCCCAGCGGCCCTGCCCTCCCCACCTGCCTTCAGCAATCGGGGTCACACAGAAGGCTTAGTCCCTCCCAGCCCCACCCCCAGGGCCAAGGGGAAGGGGTTTCCCAGCCGCTTCAAGTATCCTCATAACCGAAGCCTGAATTAGTCGGTAGCTTTCTTGTGAGTTGCTGCCCTTCTCACGGGAGTGGATACCCTGCAGATCAAGAGTTGGCACTCACAGAGGCTTAACTGAAATCAAGTAATGGGCACATCCGTGAGGGAGCAGGTGAATGAACGCCATGCTCTCAGGGGGTCATATTTCTCCGTCTCTCCTACAACAGAACTCAATTTCTTTGCCGGGCCATGTTAGACATTTTGGAAGGAACCACGCTGCTTATAGAATAACAGCAGAAAGAGTCTACATTCCCATCGCTGAAGGATAGAGTCGCCATTACAATAAAAGCGTCGGTGTGTTTCTTACCATTGTTCTTGGCCATCATTGTTTACTGTGGGAGGTCCCCCTGCCTGAATTTTAAGCAGATGGGCCTGGGCTCCATTCACAATTTCCCTGATTTAGGAAAAATCATTTTCACAGACGGGGACGGTGGCACCTGCCAACCGCCAGAGCCCAACAGCAGCTTTGGTCGTGGTGCACCTGGATGTGGTTTTTCTTCACCGGCGACGTCTCCACAGGCTGCCTGTGCTATTGGTCCCGATGACAACGGGGCCAAGGATGAGGCCGGGGCTCACCCTTCTTGGGGCGGCGGGGCGGGGGGGGACACTGAGATTCCTGGGCATCGTACCAACTCAGCCATATGTCACCACAGAAAGTAACTGCTTTTTCCATATATGATCATAACTAATGTTGCAAAGCCTGTTTTGCCTGGATCCTTTTACAGGACCTATGTAAAATATGCTGTGAGCTTTCACTCCAGATTTCCTCCTTAGGATGAATGGCTCTGCACACACACGGGAACAAGTTCTTACTCTGTTCATCAGGAGTGATAATTATTCCATAGGCTAATTCCCCAAGTGTTAGTTATACGGGGTGAAGTTCTGGCTCGTAAACAGGAGCTGATGGAAACGGGGATCCTAATGGCCAAATACATCCTAATGTTGTTCTCCTTTTAATTCTTTCATTTTTTTTTCTGCCTTTACCTTTTAGAAAATGTTAATGTATTCCTGATGAATTCAGTGTGAAAAAAAATATGTTTATCAGCTCGGGTTTAAAATTTTTATTCATAATAAGAATATAGTAGCACCGCCAACCCTTTCCAGAGTCAATCCTGGAAACTTTGCCAGCTTTCCGGGGCATCCTCAACAAGATGACCGCACAGAAGAGTTACAAGTCAGGACTGCGGATGCCAGAGTGAGACGCAAGTGTATCTTAATCAGGTATCGGCGCTTTGTCCTTGCCAGGCGTGGTGTCTAGGAAAGCGTGCTCTGGTGGCAGATAACCCTGCAAGATGTCATTTGGTAATTGCATAAGTCGTGCCTTTAGCCAGGGCCAAATGGATGATAAGGTTGTCACTGTTAACAGGTGCTCGCTGTTTGGAGCAGACCAGACTTCCTCTTGCGAAACCAGGCTAGTGAATTTCTTGATCACATCTCCCCGCCTATCAGTGGCAGTGAGGGACGGTGAGCCCTGTGGCCCTTCCCTGCTCAGCCTCTGATCCTCTGTACCTGGATATCCATCAGGCCCTGGGTTTCCTCCGAGGGCCAAGTTCCACTCGGATGTCCCCCTCCCACACGGGCCGGCTGGCACTGTAATGTACATGGAGCCCGCCTTAGCAGCGGAACCGCTCTCCCCATCAACGACTGCATGCAGAACCCTGCGGCTTCCAGGGATGTATCCAGCGCCACAGCTGGGTTCTTTAGTTTGTTGTGAAAAGAATTCCAGTATGACACAGCTCCTCTCAGCACAAAGAAGTGCTGGAACACCAGGGAAAAAAAAAAAAGGAAAGAAAAAAATAATAATAATGCCCCTGAAGGCAACACGGCCCTGGTCTGCTCCTCTCCACGGTAAACAGACCGTGCGGGAACCACGGGGCCCAGAACGCAGGTCCTGGCCACAGGGGCGCCTCGCACGCCTCCCGGGCGTCTGGAGCAAACAGTGCCACTCGCTCTGTGGTCAGATCGGGGACAGCTAGTCCTCCCGTTGTTTGATTTCTAAACTTGCCTCCACCTCCCGGAGGCCTCTGAGAGCTCAGGGCTTGCAAATCAACACAACATTTAATTAACTGCACATTAAAGTTTCCATCTTTCAAGGAAGGGAATTAGGGACAGTACACTTTCTGAAGCATTCATTAATGAAAATATAAATTCTAAAGCCTCCCCGAGTTCCGGGTGGTCCCCCCCTCCACTCCCCCGACCCTAGGTGGTTGCCCTCCCTAATTCTCAGGGCTGGGGTTGGGCCGGTCCCTCCACATAAGCTGCCGGTGTCTGGGGTCGCCTTCCAGGGGGGCATTGTTAACCCTCTGAGATCCAGCCTTGGTTCCGCCACACCCCAGAGGCCTCTGAATTATCCCCAAGAGTTCTCAGGAAATACTCAAAACTGTCTCTATTGATACCGAATGGTGAGCGCTTTCTCGTTAAAATGAGAGGTGCAGAGAAGCACTGTTAAGAGATGCCTGGATAATGTGATTAAATATTGTCTGCCGCCCACGGAACGGGTGTAAGTTACGGCACCCCCTGAGGATGACAGAGACACCTGGACCACCCCAGAGGAGGGACAGGGGAGACAGCGATGGAAGTACAATGAGACAAACCAGAAGGTATCTAGGGCAAGTCCCCTTGGACAGGCTGGACCCTCCATGACACCAAAACTACCTGATGACTCAGGCTGAGGCCACAGACACGCACACGCGCACACACACGCTGACCGGAGGTCAAAATCCACCGGGAGCGCAAAGCGCCTTGGTCAGGAGCCAGGGGATGCCGGTCGCGTTCCTACCACAAACCCACTCTGCTCCGCTCCCGCTCCTCAGCCGAAGACCTTACGCCATTGCCAGGATCACCGGCAGCACTTTCTATCAGAGTTCATTGCCGTGTCTCTCTAAAAAGGGACTGTCTTGCAAGGCCTCGTTTTGTTACTTCTCTGGGTCTGTGTCTCCTCCCGATATCGCGAAGCCTTTGAGCAACAGGAGTGGATCGTATTTAGTTTCATACTACACGTTCTGCGCATTTACTTAGTCATGCTCATCTGTCATTTCCAAGACGTGCCAGCAACAGGGCGTCAGGATCTAGATGCTGGCCTTGCCCTCCTCCAGGAGGCAGACAAACAGCTAAACAGGTACGCGGACTAATTATAAATTCTAATCCGCGTTGGGCAGGGGAAACAACCAGGGCCTAAGGTAGGAAATGATGGAGAAGTGCAACGTCGAACTGGGTGTTTAAGGACGGCTTCTGCGGAGGGGACGTTCAAGGTGAGTCACAGAAGGAAGGGAAGGCGTTAGCTCCGTAGCCAGCGGCCGCTTGCACACCGCAGACACGCAACCAGAGATTCCGGATTTTGTTTGATCACTGTTTATCCACTAGATCCAAAACATTCAAATTAGGAAGAAAACCTGGTCGAAACATACTTGTGCAGAGGCAAAGCAACCAGGAAGTGAGCTCTCCACTCTCCCGGAGGAGGCAGGGCGTGGTGTAGCCCACGGGCTCCTGTTCCCTCGCGGGCTCATCCAAGCCAGCAATGCACACTCCGGGCTCGGCACTTGCTCATCCTCTGCCTTTACCTCTTTTTTCAGATCTCAGGTCCGTACCAGGACAGCAACCAATCCACCAGAGAATTCTAGGTTCTCACCCACAGTTCCTTTACGCCCGGCACTTCTCTCCGGTCTTTGGATTTGCTCACTGATGTGGCATCATGCAGAAGACGGCATCTCAGTGCCTTGGGTTCCGGTCCTTGAAGTCTCCCGTGGCATCATCCCCTGTCACAAGATGGCGAGGGAGACGCCTGTAGTCATCAGACCCCACAGCCGGTGCGGCAGGCTCTGGGTCACCGAAGTGAGTCACATCTTGTGATGCAAGAGTGATCTGGACCCCCCCTAGACGGCCCAGCCACTTGGCCCTCGCCGTGCCTGTCACCGAGCCCCCGCTCTTCTTTCCCTGCATTATGGCTGTGAGGCTGGGACACATTCTCTTGCCCCCTCTAGGCTCCGTCCAAAGGAAAACTTATCGAGCGAGGCAGATTCTCCTGACTGGACCGTGACTGATACGCTCATCCCAGGGATAAGTGCTGTCTCTGATTATTTAATCAATAATTACTGCCCACGGGCCCAGGGACCTGTGAGGTACACCTAGTGGGGGGAGGAGACGAGGCGAAAACATCTGTATCTCTGTGGCCTGATGGGCACCAACAACATCTGGCTGCAAGATGTGCCTCCCCACTCCTTGAATCTGTCTGATGCCACTGACTGCCTTCCTCCCTTCTTTCCTCTCTCCTGCCTTTCACCATCCGGGGGGCGGGGGGCCCAACCCTGCATTACACCATTAGGGCCACACATATGATGATAAATCTAGTCCTTACTCTCAAAATCCCGGTCTAGTGGAGATCTGTGAGCAGACAGTGCCATGGCAGGGACAGGGTGGTCGCTGCAACGATCAAAATAGAGGAGGGAGCTTAGTAAACACCAGGAAAGTTTAGGAGATGCTACGTCAAGAAGCACATTACTGAGTGTAGAGTCATTTTGCGGGTCCGTGTGTTGGCGAAATGGCTTCCGACGAGTGAGCCAAAGTCAAGGAAGGCCCTCGCCTCCATTCTGAGAGTCTAATCAGCAGGTTTGCGTTACAGGTCCAGAATCTACTTGTCTTCTCTTAGGGTATGTAGTAGCCACCCAATTATTTCATTCTGCTAGCATCTCTTCAAGAATCAGGGAACTACCGTGCCCCATTAAAACCATCAGCAGGGATCAGCCACTCCAATGGGAATGCCCTCCAGGGCATTCGGACCCAGGAGTAATACAAGGGAACCCCAGTGGTTGGCCAAATGCTTTCTGCTGCAAAATTTTGATGGCTGGTGCTTCTTTAGCCTGGCCCAAGATTTAATTTGTGTTGCGACAGAACCCTTTCATTTGTCACCGACAAAAGGCAATATTTCCAATATTCCTTGAGAATAGGCTTCAAAGGTTTCAGCGCTTTTTTAAAGAAGCTTTTCAGCTTTATTTTGACGTGGCAGAAAAGTTTTGCATGCATCCTCGCATCCACTGTTGTGACAGCTGCATTTAATGAGTGCAAAATGATCAGAAAAACATCCTTTGCTGTGGGTTGCCAGTTGGTGACAGGGGAGAGGTGATGCTGTAATCAGAGCAGTGAAGTCACGCACACATCTGCTGAGGCAGAATCTCTGCCTGTCTGGTCTATACCAGGCAGCTCAGTGCATGGTCTCGAAGCCAAATGAGACCTGCACACCGATATCCAACGGACCCCCTTCTTCAAACAGCAGGGCAAGACTCACTTGGGTCACATCCAGCCACTGTTGCTGCAGGTTCATTCACATCTCTTTCTGAATCTTCCATATAGTTATCTTTCTGAGAGGTCTTTCTGGCTAATCTAACATATTTTTAATTAACAAACTCATGGGGGGGCGGGGGCGGGGAAAGGCAAACTTTAAATAATTCACGTGTGAAGGCCCAAATCAGACAATGAAGGTCTTCCCTTAAATATGGAGAGATATAGTAGATTAAACTATTGTTCGGCATATGTTCATTTCCCTGCCCCCCCCCCACACACACACATGCACACACACGCACACACTGACCTCCATGGGAAGAATTTACTTTATCGCACCGACGTGGAGCTTGACAGTGGGACTTCCTTTGGCCAATGAAAGGTGGGCAGACACGACCATAAGCCAGTTTGGAGTCTAGGTGGCAAGGCACTGCATGTTTACGCTCACTCCCCTGAGAGCTTCCCCTTCTACCTTGAAAAGATCAGGGGCCGGATAATTTCCGGATGACCCTTACAGAAGGAGAGTCCGGTGAGACAGAACTGAATTGGACCTGAAGCATGGAACAATCGTCACGACTGGCCCGTGCACCTGCAGAGCACAGCAGAGGGGAGCTGCTTACCCGAACCCAGCCTAGTCCAGCCAAGCCACAGATGACCCACAGCCCTGGAAGCGTGGGCAAAAATGGCGGTTGACGTAAGTCGCCGAGATTTGGAGCTGTTTGTTATTCAACATCATTGTGTTGTTTCATAAGCTTTTCAGAGAGATCACCAACAATGTATGCCTGATTGTGTGAGAGAAAAAATATTCCAGCTGTGCTAGATGCCTATAGCTCCACTGACATGGTGTAAGGGAAAGCAGATGGAGCAGATACTCAAGCCAATCAATCCTATTTATGCAAGGCACGATGAATGACAACGCCACGCTTAACTGCATTTTTCACCTTTTGGTTTCATGTTGGGGTCATGGAGTTGCACTTAATGTGGACGGAGGAGCAGCTTCAGTAAGGTTTCCAAAGCGTATCTTTGGCCCCAACAGTCTTTCTCGCTTGTTACCTTCTCACACCTTACAGGGGCAAATTAAAATGACTTACCTGTGTCTGTCTCTTCACCTGGAGTCCCGGTTTCATTTCCACACGGCCCCATTTCCAATCGTCTCTCTTTTCTCCATCGTGGAAAGACAGCAAAAATAAACCGTCACAGGGAGCCCTTATGACAATTTACTCTTGAGGGGAGAATCCTGTGGGTGTCCAAAAGCTTACTGTAAGTTATATTTGCTTAATTTATGCTTCTACTGACAAATAATTAGGGCAGCAATTAATTTGAAAATGCAAATGTGCAATGGGTCTCACTGTTTTCTTTTGTTTTGTTTTCAGGAGTCTTTGTCCTCAGTTCTACTTGTGTTAGGGTCTTAATGGATTTAGTTTAGCAAAGGAATGAAATTATTTTTTCTAATGCTTTATTTACCTGGTTGAATCGGACTTTTTATCAAATATTGACTATAAATGTTTGCCCAAGATCATATGCCATACAATTTAATAGAAATAAAAACCTGTGGTACAGACCATCATTTTTTACGTGTCTTGCGTGTAATCTATCTGAATGCCTACCGCAGGGGAGGCCCTCACTAAATAAATATCTGGGGGGTGTTGTAAGAAGAAAAAGTGATATTTTGGAACCACGAGGAGGAGGACACGGGACCCCAAAGGAGAGATGCCTTTCTCAGCGTACAATATGGTAGGAAGGTGGATTGCTCGGAAATGTATCGAGGAGGAAGAAAGGATGGAAACAGGGGCTTTCCAAGAGAAGATAGGCAGGAGGTTGCCCAAAGGGCAAAGTTAGGAGTACACGGCAGGTGTCAACGAGTCACGGAGGAAGAAGCGATCTGGACAGCTTGGGGAACGCCAAGATTTCCCGGGAACGTGGGATCCCCTGG
Organism: Prionailurus bengalensis; assembly: GCF_016509475.1. NCBI lineage: Eukaryota > Metazoa > Chordata > Mammalia > Carnivora > Felidae > Prionailurus > Prionailurus bengalensis. The sequence continues at coordinate 55,617,154 of NC_057354.1, read as the reverse complement.
GAAGTGGCAGGGACTGGGGCGAGACAGGAAGGGAGGCCCCAAGCAGATGTCATCTTACGCCCAGATGAGGAACCTTCAGCTTTCTCTGCAATCAGTGTTGATTGCTGATGGATTGAAACTTTTAGGTGCCAAATTACTAATTAGTGTGAGTCGTCCACCCTGGGCAGAAAGCTGAGCCCTCTTTGATGACAAATCTGTAAGGCTTCTCCACTGTTATGCGACGTGGCTCAAGGATACAGCCAGGACCTAATCAACTAACTCAAAAAGAGTAGTTGGTCACTAACCACACGAGGCAGATGTAGCTACATTTTTCTTCCATTATCTAAAGGTTTAAAGGGAAATCAGCACTTTGGTCTGAATCACCTAGTAATCCCACAATGCTTTTGGTACACATTCAAGGTAAACTTAAAAATGAATATCTTGGGGCACCTGGGCGGCTCAGTCGGTTGAGCGTCCGACTTCAGCTCAGGTCACGATCTCGAGGTCCGTGAGTTCGAGCCCCGCGTCGGGCTCTGGGCTGATGGCTCAGAGCCTGGAGCCTGTTTCTGATTCTGTGTCTCCCCCTCTCTCTGCCCCTCCCCTGTTCATGCTCTGTCTCTCTCTGTCTCAAAAATAAATAAAACGTTAAAAAAAATTTTTTTAAAAATGAATATCTTTTTTTTAAAAAAATGTTATATTTATTTCTGAGAGAGAGAGCGAGAGAGAGAGAGAGTAAGCATGAGGAGGGGAAGGGCACAGAGAGAGGGAGACACAGAATCCAAAGCAGGCTCCAGACTCTGAGCTGTCAGCACAGAGCCCGACGAACTCATGAGTGTGAGATCATGACCTGAGCTGAAGTCAGACGCTCAACCGACGGAGCCACCCAGGTGCCCCCAAAATAAATATCTTCAAGACTAAACCTTATTCATGTAAAAAGTCTATCTTATAACAACGTTAAAGTTGTTTGCCTCTCTTTTTACCCGTATAAGAAAATATTTCATGCACCAAAAACTAGTGAAAGACTATCACACAGGCTGGTTTTCTGAACTGCGTTCTTTTGTTTCATGGACTTTTCTGTTTTATTAGGGGAAAACCCATTAAACGGAGCCCGTATGCAGCCACAATCACTTGCCTTCTGCCTGCGTAGGTTGAGGTCATCAGTAAGTGGTAGCAGGCCACTTCTAATCTAATTGTGAATTCCTGTCATGTATACAGACTTCAGCCCAGGGATGACAAGGATTTTTGAACTTCAAAAAAAAAAAAAAAAAAAAGGAGGAATCACAATAAATATTTCATTGTCTAGTCAACCCAATTTGCTAAGCCTGATTATCTCGTTCAGCCTCCCGAGATTGCTACAGGAAGCTCCCCAGATGTTCTCCTTCTAGCCAAAATTACCACTGTGTGTCAAAAAGGTGGCCCCACATCTGCATTCTGGAAGCCCAGCTGTCAGGGAAAGGGAGAGGAGAGAGAAGGTCGCACCCACTGTGGGAGACTCCTGGACGTCACTTGCCACCCTGCCAGGCCACTTAACCGGTTCCTGAATTGGGTTAATTGACCAATGATTGATCAAGCCTTTTTTCTCAGGCTTATACTCTGTTCCAAATTGCGATGGTCAGAGAACACGTGGACGGAGAGTTCCTGAAGCAGCAGGGAGCTAATTACCCCCACTTCCCTAAGTCAACAGAAATCCTGAAAGGACGGTGCTGAGTGAACAAAAATTGGGCAAGAGCCTGACGAGCTCTTGGGGGGTCCTTTCTGTGGGCCAAGACTCTCCCCTTTCTCTTTCTGAGCAACACAGCCCAGTGGTTGTCAGTAACAAGGGGACCCAACATACTTGTGTTATTTGTTGTCAAAATAATCTTTTAAATCCATATTACTTATGATAATTCTTCAGATACTGGCACTTGTAGTAGGACAAAATTAGGACTTTACTTTGTCCTTTTCCCTACCACTGTTAAACCCCATCCGTTTCTTGGAGGTGATCACCGTGGCTGTACCCACACAAAATCTGTTCCCAGCAAAGAGCTTGGATGTAACAGGGAATAAGACAGAACCTAACACCCTTACAAGAGATTATCCCGCCACAGACCAGCCCCTGGGAGTTGGACCAGCCAAGCAAAAATTCTTGAAGGAGCTCTTCCCGAAGAATTCTTGTTTGGGGTTGGGGGAAGCCACGAAGCCAAGGTTTTGAGGGTAAATTCAACACTCCTGTAGCTCGGCTGCATTCAATGAGTACAATCACCCCATGACAAAGAGCATCATGCTTGAGGCAACCCCATCGGAGGGGCAGAAAACCCGAGTTCACACAGGAGATTAGAATGAGTTCAACCTAACACCTCGGAGAACTCAGGCGATTCCCACTTGCTTGGCAATTTCAGGAAAGACAGGAATTTGGGGTTCCCTGCCTGTTTCAGTTTTCCAGCCCAGGTTTCAAGGGATGAAGAGTTTCTAGTGCTGTAGGCAATGATAAATCATCTCCTGCAAGCTGACTGGGATGTCTGTATGGGTTTCTCATAGGAAATTCTCTGTAGGCCCTATAACTGAATTATTGACACCAAAATTTTATAACAGTGGTATAAAGACTGAACTATTTTACCCATAAAATAACAGGGTTAGGCAGGCACCTATTTCTTGGACACCAATGAGAGAGGAAAGGCTTTTGATCTTTAAAAACAAAAAACAAAACTCTCAAAAAGGTGAATTAAGACCCGACTGCCAATTACCTGATTAAAAAATGTCCTAGCTGGGGGCGCCTGGGTGGCGCAGTCGGTAAAGCATCCGACTTCAGCCAGGTCACAATCTCGCAGTCCGTGAGTTCGAGCCCCGCGTCGGGCTCTGGGCTGATGGCTCAGAGCCTGGAGCCTGTTTTCGATTCTGTGTCTCCCTCTCTCTCTGCCCCTCCCCCGTTCATGATCTGTCTCTCTCTGTCCCAAAAATAAATAAACGTTGAAAAAAAAATTTTTTTTAAATGTCCTAGCTGAAGTTAGGAAAAAATTTTTAGCTGGATTTCATGGGCCTCCGATAGAAAACTTGATGTAACCTGTCCCGTTTAGATATGCCATTTTCATCAGTATCACTGATCTGCTAGCAGGTAAGTGTGATTATAACAGTATTTGGAAAATAATTATAAGACAGCATTTTGGGAATGAGCTTGTGCTACTCCCCTTCTGTTTCACCCTCATCTCTACCTACTTCCAGCCTCTCAAAGCACACAAACAAACAAAAAGCACATACACACATGCCCCCCCCAACACACACACACACACACACACACACAGAGCTTGGGGCTCACAAATATCAGTGAGGACAAGACAGTTCTCCTGATTCATGTTCTTATATTATGTCCCATGCTCTTCTTCCTCCATGCATGACCTAATTCTTTAGGCATGTCTTTCTGAACGGAACGGATTACATCTGTAAATAAAGCATGGATAAAGTGACCTTACGTTTGAAAGTATAGTCTGATTTTAAAAATAAAATTCCTATCTTACCAAATATCTGCTAGGTCCATTTATTATCCTTTTGTTTTATTGTTTGTTTGTTTGTTTTCTTTTGCACCAGTCACCAGAGATGTGCTTAACACCTGCATTTAAGTGGCATAGACTCAGAAAATACCCAAAATGAGAAGGTAGTATTGGCATCCAGGGGAATGTCAAGTTCCAGTTACTACTGTTTTAATATTATCTCAGTGATGAGTCACCATACTGAGCAGTTTCACGAAAAAGGAAAAGATTTCAGAATGATATTTTGAGGGGATACATAGGAGGTTACTTAGGGAACTGAGAAGAGATTAAAGGTAGTGAAGAATCCAAAGAAAAATCAGAGAGAAATTTTGTAAATAGAGGGCTGGGTGATCATTTCCGAACAGAGTCACGCTCTCTTAAACAAAACTCAGAATAGTGAGTGCTAGAGGAATCAAATATGTCTTTAAAATTACTGTATCACAACATACAACATTGACAAAAAGCTTTACCCACAGTGTTACTGAAGATTTGGAGTATTGTCAGAGAGCTGAAGATTGAGAAGAGATATTTAACAGGATCCAGAAGTACGTTAAAAAGGGCATAAATACACCACATTAACAAAATAAAGGACAAAAATTACATGATATCATCAATTGATGCAGAGAAAGCATTTGAAAAAAAATCAACATCCTTTCACGATCAAAAAATTAAATAAAGTAGGAAAGAAGGAAACTGCCTCAACACAGTCAAGACTGTCTGTGAAAAGCTCACATCTCTCAGTGGTTAAAGACTGAAAGCATTTCATCTAAAATCAAGAACAAGAGAAGGATACCCCATCTTACCACTTCTATTCACATAGTACTGGAAGTGCCGGCCAGAGCAATCAGACAAGAAAAAAATTAAAAGCATATAAATTAGAAAGGGAACAGTAAAATTATCTCTGTTCACAGATGATATGATCTCATATGTAGAAAACCTTAAAGACTGCGTACACACACACACACACACACACACACACACACACAGACTGTTAGAGCTGATGAACAAATTCAACAAAGTGGTGGGATACAAAATCAACACACAAAAATCAGTTGTGTTTCTATACACTAACAATGAAGAACCAAAAAGGAAATTAAGAAGACAACCCCCTTTATAATAGCATCAGAAAGAGTAAAATACTTAGAAATTAGACCAACTAAGGAGGTGAAAGACTTGTACACTGAAAACTACAAAACATTCCTGAAAGAAATTAAGGACACACAAAAAAAATGGAAAAACATCCCATGTTCTTGAATTGGAGGATAACATTGGTAAGAGGTCAATACTATCCAAAACAACCTACCAATTCAACCCAATTCCTACCTAATCCCAAAGGCATGATATAAAAAATGTTTTGAAATCCTAAAATCCAGATGGAAACTTAATGGATCTCAAATAGCCAAAACCATTTTGAAAAAGAACAGAGCTGGTGGGTTGAGGCTTCCTAATTTCATAACTATTACAAAAGCTATTACAAACTATTACAAAGCTACAGTAATAGTGTGATACTGGCATAAAGACAGACGTATAGACAAATGAAATGGAATAAAAAGCCCAGAAATAAACTTTGTGTATACGGTCAAATGATTTTTGACAAGGGTGCCAAGATCACTCAGTGCAGAAAAGAGTTTCTTCAATAAATTGTGATGAGAAAACTAAATATCCATATGCAAAATTACGAAGTCAGATCCTTGTTTTACAGCATATACAAAAATTAGCTCAAGACGGATCGCAGACTTCAATTTAAGACCTCAAACCATAAACCTACCAGAAGAAAACATAGAGGATAAACTTTATGACATGGAATTTGGCAATGATTTCTTGGCATGGCTCTAAAAACACACATAACAAAAACAAAAATAGACAATTGGGACTACATTAAACATTGGGACGACATCAGACTTTAAAACTTCTGCACATTAAAGGAAACAATCGACAGAGTGAAAAGGAAATCTACAGAATAGAAAAAAATATTCATTAATCATATATCTGATAAGGGGTTAATAGGCGAAATACGTAAAGAACTCCTACAACTCTACTGTACATCTGAAATTAATATTGCACTGTAAGTTAATTAACTGGATGTTAAATAAAAACTCTTTTCAATTGTTTTAAAAATTAAAAAAATAAATAACCCAAATAAAAAGTGAACAAAGGACTTGAATAAGCATTTCTCCAAAGAAGACAAGCAAATGGCCTATAAGCATATGAAAAGGTGCTCAACATCACAAATCATCAGAGTAATGTGACCCAAAACCACAATGGGATATCTCACCTCATACCCCTTAGGATGGCTACTATCAAGACAAAACAATAAAATCAAAAGAAAAACAAATACAGAAAATAGCAAGGATTGGTGAGGATGTGGAGAAATTGGAACCCTTGTGCACTCTTAGTGCGATTGTAGAACAGAGCAATCACTGTGGAGACCAGTATGGAGGTGCCACAAAAAATTAAAAATACGATGAGATATCACCTCACACCCATCAGGCAGGCTACTATCAAAAAAAGAGAAAATAACAAATGTTAGCAAAGAACACTCTTGTGCTCTTGGTGGGACTGTAAAATGGTCCAGACATGATAGAAGAAAACAACATGGAAGTTCCTTGTTGTCCTTCTATTAAAAATAGAACTACCATATGATCTAACAATCAATCCCACTTCTAGGTATAAATTCGAAAGGCTGTAAACAGGGTCTCAAAGAAATACATTGCACACCCGTGTTCACGGCACCATTATTCACAATAGCCAAGAGGTGGAAGAAACCCAAATGTCTATTGAACGATGGATGGATAAAGGAAATATCATTTGTACATACAATGAAGTATTATTATTCAACCTTAAAAAAGGAGAAAATCCTGTCACAGGCTACAACAGAGATAAACCTGAGGACACGACTCTAAGTGAAATAAGCCAGTCACAAAAGTACAGATACTGTATGATTCCACTTACATGAGGTACCTAAAATAATCAAATTCATGGACCCAGAAATTAAAATGGCAGTTACCAAGGATTGGGTAAGGGGAAAAAGTGGAGTTATCATTTCATGGGTATAGAGTTTCAGATTTGCAAGTTCTGGAAATCTGTTTCACAACGATGTAAATATACTTAAAGCTACCGAGATATAGGATTAAAAATCGTTAAGATGGTAAATTTCACGTTACGTTTTCCACCACAATAAAAAGTACTTGGGGTGCCTGGGTAGCTCAGTTAGGTAAGTGTCCAACTCTTGATTTCTGCTCAGGTCATGATCTCGCAGTGGTGAGTTTGAACCCCATATCAGGCTCTGCGCTGACAGCGTGGAGCCTGCTTAGGATTCTGTCTCCCATTTTCTCTCCGCCCCTCCCCCGTTTGCTCTCTATCTCTCTCAAAATAAATAAAAATAAACTTTAAAAACCTTACTTAAGTTTTAATTCCTTTAGAAGGAGGAGGGGGGTGCAATAGAAGGGAAGCCCGGGAAGCCCAGAGCAAAAGTTCATTTGTGACAGGGGGTGGGGGGGCAGAATAAGGGGCGAGCTAAGAGATTTTTGAGGCAGAGGGGCACAAGTCAGCAGGGGAAAAAACATGTGTCCAGAGATACAAGGGAAAAGAGCATAATGATGAAATCAAGTCTCAGAGGAAGCAAGGATTCTCATTGGGGACTAGCAATGGAAATGACATTAAAGCCTTTCTTACCCAATAGTCGAGTTGCCTACTCGATTACACCCAAAAGCTGAACTTGGCTTCCCTGCATCCCTTTTCCAAGTCTGGAAGAAGAACAACCTGCGTGCGAATTGAGCTGTTTTTTCAGACCCCAAATTGAAGCAACCAATGGAAGAGCTTTCCTGATTGGTACCACTCCAAGATAAAATGTGTATCATTTATTCACTCAACGAGGCTTTCCTCTGTGCCGGGCACTGCTCTAGCTGCTAAGGATAGAGGAGTATCAGGAAAACTCTCTGCTCCCATGGGACTTGCATCTCAGAGGCACCCATCAGTTGGCTCCGTTCTGTCACACAGGTCCAGCCCATGTTGTACGTCTCTGCATCCTTGCTTTTCAAACTCCTCAAGACCTTGGACCAGTTCTGTAAGACCATCCACCCATGGCAACATCAAGCCAGCGTTGGTACAGATGGAGGTAAACAAGTCCCAGTTCGAGAAGGCTGAGGAAGCAGGGTACTTCCAAATAGGGGCTCTGCCCACGAGGCAGAGGAGGGCAGGGCTGGAATTGCCTGCTTGGCTTAGGAGTGGGTTGGCCAAGTATGAGTTAACCGAGAAACCGAGCACACGAAAGAGAATACAGTGTGGCTTAAAGAGCAGGGGAAAACCTGCAAGGGGGGGAGGGGGGGCGGGGGCAGAGCATGAAAGAAAGTCCGAGAGACAAAATCGTTCAAGTCCCTTGCAACAGCACCTTGTGTCCTGTGCTCTGCAGCAGCCCAGTGGGCAGCTTAGACCAGGCAGATCACTAGGGAAGGAAGCCTCGCCCTGGATGAGAGGCCAAGAGTTTGCAGTGCCCTTGAGGTCCCTAAAGTTAGACTTGCAAAGCCATTTCCCCCTCGGGTCTACATGGCAAGAAAATATCAGAACGTCTATATTTTATTAATGGCATCATTTTGAATTTTCACTCTTATGTATATTTTGTAGTGTATACAATCTATGAGGACAATAGTAGAGGTGCACAATCAATCAATCAATAGGCGTGTATTAGAAGTCTATGCTCAAAATATTTTAGTGATGAGGATGAGCAACTGGAAAGATCGGCAGTCACTGCTCTCAATCAACCTCTCCCGTGTCTGTAAGTAGGACCGAGAACCCCACGCAACTGGAAATACCGTTGCCTTTTACACCAGACCAACTGGATGGAAGGAGCAAGGAGACACAATGGAGAGTGAGGTGGGCAGGCAGGGCCATAGTCACCAGGTGGAATTCCAAAGGACCGGAAGAGGTGGCCAAGACCCCAGAAGAACTCAAAAAGGAAGGCAAGAATTTTCAAAGGACTGAGTGACGATTACGGACCTTCATGCCAAATGGCAAATTTTATCAGACTCATCTGTGCTTTCCCTTGGCTTGCACATCCCATGCTGCTCCACTCAGCAGATAAAAGAGTCCTACAGGTAGAAAGGTTCGATCCTCAGAGAGACAGCTGATGGTTTTACCTGGTTTATTACTCCCCGAAATCTGTCTTCAAAAGAAACAGAACTTCTCCAGGTAGCTGGGGTGTGGCTGAGGGGTAGCTGGCATCCTCAGCTAGGCGACAGGCTATCCAAGGACTGGACACTCATAGGCACAAAGACATGCATGCACACATGTACCTGCGTACAAACATACGTGTCTGTGCACACACAGGTGTGAACACACACACACACAAACTTAAGTCCATGGTTCAAAACCATGGAGTTATATGTTTCAGGTCTTCTATGTTAGATGTAATATCTCTGGTAAAAATGAATAAGCACAACTTGTAAAGGCACGGAACAGCCATCATTTGTACAAGGCAGGCAGTGAGGTGAATTATCGGGCACCTTCGTGGAGCTAGAAGATGGGTTTGTTAATAAAAGAGGAAAACAAACATAATTACAAGCTTGCTTAAAAAAAACAAAGCACTTAGAATCTATATCAATGTTGAAAACTCTACCTCTCTTGCAATGGCTCCTTGGAAAACCATCATATGGATACATCACAACTTATTTTATCAAGTCCTACTGGGGGAGGGGTGCGGGGGGGGGCGGGGAATGGGGAGGTGATGGTTAAGCGTGCAAAGTTTCAGTTCCGCAAGATACATAAATTCTGGAGATCTACTGTATAACACAGGACCTATAGCTAACAATTCTTTTTTCTATACATAATTTGTTGTCAAATTGGTTTTCATACAACACCCAGTGTTCATCCCAACAGGTGCCCTCCTCAATGCCCATCACCTACCCTCCCCTCCCTCCCACCCCCCATCAACCCTCAGTTTGCTCTCTGTATTTAAGAGTCTCTTATGGTTTGCCTCCCTCCCTCTCTGTTTGTAACTTTTTTTTACCCCTTCCCTTCCCCCATGGTCTTCTGTTAAGCTCCTCAAGATCCACATGAGTGAAAACATATGGTATCTGTCTTTCTCTGCCTGACTTGTTTCACTTAGCATAATACCCTCCAGTTCCATCCACGTTGCTGCAAACGGCGGGATTTCATTCTTTCTCATTGCCAAGTAGTATTCCATTGTATATATAAACCGCAATTTCTTTATCCATTCATCAGTTGATGGACATGTAGGCTCTTTCCAGAATTTGGCTATTATACACTGAAAACTTGCTAAGAGGGTAGATATCGTGCTAAGTGATCTTACCACAAAAAAATAAAATAATAGTGGTAATAATGCAGAAAGAAACTTTGGGAGGTGGTGGCTGTGGCTATGATCCTGTCAGTGATGGTCTCATGGGTCTACATTTATCCTCAAATTCACCAAGTTGTATACATTAAATATGCACAGATTTTACGTGTCAACTTCCATAAAATGGGCTAAAAAAACCTACTTGATAAGCACAGGGTGATGTATGGAAGTGTTGAATCACTATATTGTGCACCTGAAGCTAATATTACACGATATGTTAACTGAATGGAATTAATATAAAAATCTTTAAAATTTTTTTAATAAAATAAATAAAATTAAAACCTGCTGATGAGAACTGAGACGGTTTCCAGCTCTTCACTGCAGCGGAGACCATCTTTTTTTTTCTATTTCTGTTGTTTACGGCGCTAATTTTTACTCATCGGGTCCACAAGGAACATCTTTATGTTGGTTTTCTATAAACTAAATGCCCAAGATGTCAGGTTGATGACAGTATTTACAAAAGGTATTTGCATCTATAAATGTGATCTGTACCATAAGCTTCCCTCCAAAAATACTGAACCCAAGAATGTATTGCAAAGCCTTTTTCCCCCACACCCTTACCATCACGGTGGAATCTTGATTTTTTTTCATCTTCGTCAATGAAAGAAACAACAACAAAAAAGATATCTTATTTAAACTAATGTTGCATTGACATTAATCATTTGCAAAGGTGAACAGTATCATGCTCACTGGCCATTTGCATTCACTGCATTATTACCAGTTTGTATATTTCCCCCTTATTTATTCTGTCCTTTTCAGCTTCTCATTCATTTTTTTACGCTTAGAGATATTAACCATTTGTCTATAACAAAAAGTACTTTTCTGAGGTTAATTCCGCTCTATCTTTAAAGCTTTTCTTGCATTACTTTTCTAGTATAAAAATTTTACATTTTAGCCAAGTTAATCAGTTTTTTGCTTTCTATTGCCTCTTTTCTGTTAAGCTTAGAAGAAGTTTTCTACTACACACTTACTAAGGTAGTCACCAATGTGTTATTTTCTGATACTTTTCTATTTTTTCTATACATTTAAATTTTTTTTTATTTTTTTTTCAACGTTTATTTATTTTTTGGGGGACAGAGAGAGACAGAGCATGAACGGGGGAGGGGCAGAGAGAGAGGGAGACACAGAATCAGAAACAGGCTCCAGGCTCTGAGCCATCAGCCCAGAGCCCGACGCGGGGCTCGAACTCACGGACCGCGAGATCGTGACCTGGCTGAAGTCGGACGCTTAACCGACTGCGCCACCCAGGCGCCCCACATTTAAATATTTTATTCCTCTGGAATGTATTTCAAAGGAGTAGAAGGAGATCCAGCTTCATGATTTCTTTTTTTAATGTTTATTTTTGAGAGAGAGAGAGAGAGAGACACTGAGTACGAGTGGGGGTGAGGCTGAGAGAGAGGGAGACACAGAATCTAAAGCAGGCTCCAGGCTCTGAGCTGTCAGCACAGAACCCGACGCGGGTCTCGAACTCACAAGCGGTGAGATCATGACGTGAGATCATGACCTGAGCCAAAGTCGGACGCTCAACCGACTGAGCCACCCAGGCGCCCCCCAGCTTCCTGATTTCTACACGGCCAGTCTCAATGAAACGTGTCTAACGCCTTCTACAGACGAATCTCTCTCCTCCTGAGCGGCCTGAAACGCCACCTCGATCTCAACTTCTGGTCTTTTCCATTGACCTGCTTATATCTGCACCCGCACCACATCCTTTAGTAAATACAGCTCCATGACATATGTACTATCTCCCTCACTAGGGGAAGGGCAAGTGTCCCCTCACTACTCTTCTGTTTCCAAATTTTCATAGCTTTTCCATCCTATGCGTTCATCTAGCTGGGCTTATAAGTTATGTCATGAAAAAAATAATAAACTATGTTGAAACGTCAGAATTTCCATACACGGGGTTATGACAAAGATGCCCCAAAATATCGTGAGTGTTTTAGTCCTTGCAGGCTTTTGGCTCTGTCATGACGACTCACGGCGTTAGAATGCCAAAGCAGGCATAGATAGTAGGTACATCAACTAAAGTGGCTGTGCCCATGAAAACTTACCACGTCATGTGACTTTCACCCTAATTCAGCAGCACACTGTATACTAAGAAAAGTCCCTCTCCTAGGTCAGCAGGTGGTTGTCTACAGGAGAGGAAGAAATGCTACACGCTTAGGCAGAGGCTCCTCCTGCTTGGTGCTAACGGGGTCCGCTGCTAGGAAGTCCCTGTGAAGATGGGACAGAACTCCCCAGCAGATTTGGGGGTGCTTCAAGACCAAGGGGGAAAGGCAGCCTATCCTCAGTAGCAGCGAAGCTGAAGGTCTGGGCCACATGGTTCATCACCGAAACTTGCATCCACATAGAATCTGGGCTCTGCTGCACAGGGGGATCACCCGGGATCTTTAAAACATCCTGATGCCGGGCTCCCACCCCCAGACATTCTGACTTGATTGGTATAAAGCGTGACCTAGGCATCAGGAGTTTCAAAAGGTGCCTGCACGGTTCTAATGTGTGGTCACGTTAGGGAATCACTGGCCTACAAACGAGGTGATGGGCTCCCCCGACTTCTTCCTTGGGCTATGTGAGTCAGTCAGAAATGGAGCCAGAGCTTCTGAACCCAGACTTCACCTGGGAATGCCCTGGGGGGATATTAAACATTACTGATGCAGGGTCCTATCCCCAGCCTTTCTGATCTGGAGTGTCACCCAGACATCGGGACTTTTCCCAGGTGACCCAAAATGCAGCCACACCAGGAACCTTGCACCAAACACTCTTTCCTAAACCTCTCTGAAAATAAGAACCAATTGGAAGTCTTTGAAAAGACAGAGAAAAGGAGAACAGGACGGGAGGATTGATTCTCACTGCCCCCTGCCCCCTCCGGGACCCGCTGACTCAGGGAAACTGCCTGGAAATGGTGGAGCTTCTCAAGAGCCCAAGTTGATTCTTACCAGTAAAGTTCGGGGAATGTGTGTGCTCAGAATAGATTACATGCAAAAAACCAACATTTCCAGGGCGCCTGGGTGGCTCAGTCAGTTAAGCATCCGACTTCGGCTCAGGTCATGATCTCACGGTGCGTGAGATCGAGCCCCGCATCAGGCTCTGCACTGACAGTGCAGAGCCCGCTTGGGATTCTCTTTCTTCTTTCTCTCTGTCCCTCCCCCACTCATGACCTCTCTCTCTCTCAAAATAAATCAATAAACTTAAAAAAAAAAAAAGCAGAAAGAGAGGGAAGGAGGCAGGGAGGGAGACAGAGAGGGAAGCGGGAGAGAACTTGCTTCTCTAAGTTCATACCCAAGAGAGCCCAGGGTGGCAAGAGAAGCCTGGGGCAGGATCTCTGGCCCCCAGAGAGGACTATCCCTGGGACAGCAGAGTAAAAACTCAAACTCACATTAACCTACATGTGGAATAAGACCTTCACAAACATTATGTCCTGTGAACAGTTAGGCTGGAAGGGTCCTTCCTACTTCAGAGCTCAGAGCATTTGATGGATCGTCATTCACTGCCCTCGTCAGTGGGCCAGCCAGAATATCACCCATATATTTTGCCTCCCAGCCCAGAGCTCCCGCCACAAAACGGTGATGTTTTGAGCCGCAGTCACGCTGTGCAGAACCCTGCACTCCCTCTAAATAATTGGCTGTGGTTGAAATGGACATGAAAGAGGAACCAACAGGGGGAGGAAAGAAAGCATGAAAGAGTATGTGCTTGAGAGCTATGGTCTCCAAATGATGAATCAGGAGCCAGACGTGAAGCAGAGATACCTGCTTCTTCCCACCCCGTGCCTGCCCTAAGTCTCTGCCTCCCTCCTGCTTCCTGGCTGGCTCAGTGTAGAGCGTGCGACTCTTGATCTCAGGGTTGTGAGTTCGACCCCTGCGCTGGATGTAGAGACTGCTTAAAAACAAAAGCAAAAAAAAAAATCTTTAAAAAGAAAAAAAAAAAGACAAAAATGAAGTAATATGGGAGATGGTGACGACGAGACCTGAGCACAGGATCAGCTGTCCGTGGCTTACCCTGCTCTCCAATGCTCCCCCCTATCCCGGCATGAATTTGTTCAAACACCGAACAGCAACGAACTGGGGCTGTGTGGACACCCAGCGCTGAGGAAACCACACCAACCCCGGCGCTCCACTTAGCCTACTGCCCGAGGCCTCACTGTCCCAAGTTGCTGCCTCATCTGACAGCTGTCAGAAAAGCAAATGTCTCAGCCCCCGCCCTGGACTTACTGAACCAGAGTCTCCATTGTAAATGTGATTCCAGGCCACCTGATGGCCATGTCCATGCATGAGAGCCCAGACCAAGGACTCCAAAGAAAGGCAGCATGGGCTCCTTTCCCTTGGCTTCCACGGGCGTTGGTACCGGAGAAAATAGCTCTTCAGCTGTTATATCCCCAAGGGATGTTAGAGTCCACCTAGTCCGACCCCCTCTTTCTGCGGGTGATGAAATCGAAACCCAGAAAGGTCACACGTCTTCTAAACGAGCCGCCAGGACCGGAACCTTGCTCTCAGGTCATATTTGACAGTCTCGGGGCTGCAGAAAGCCAGGCAACTGTGTCTGTAGGAGGAAGGGTGGTAAAAATGACACAGGGAGGGTGGGGAACCACATCACGGCAGATTCCGAGGGGTCCCTCAAAACAGTTGGGGGGTAGATCGCTTCCGCCGCCCATTTTCAAGTCTGCTCTTTCGCTCTCAACACTGATCCAAATAAAGAAACGCTGATCTCCTCTGGCTTCCCGGCACAGATGCGCTTTTATTTTAAGGGTGATGTTCTGGTCCGTGACACCTACCAAGGCACAGGAAGATGGCCATCAGATGTCACCCTGTCTGCATGCTTCCAGCAGGGCTCGATTGGTGAAGCCCCGGACTCTAAGTCACCCTCATAACGTCTGCACCGAGGTCCTCAAAACTTCTGGCTAGATTGCTAGAAACGAAGCCATATACTCTCTGTCAGGATGCGTGTAAATGACAGCACCCGACATGGAGACACGCTACCCCAACAAGCTTACCCACCAGAAGTCCCTCTTTATATCTAAGCAATTGAACAAAGATCGTCAAGGAAGCTGACACCTCTCTACTCCCCACCCCACCCCTACTCCATTGGAAGCATCCAACCCTGGACCGCTCTGAAAGTCAAACTTAAATCAACCTGAAAGACTCCCCGCCTAAGAACCAGCGCATTTTGTCAAAAACTAGACTAAAAACATAGACTAGAAACGAACTCACATGGACACCACACTTCGAGTACCAGCGCGGTTTTCTGAGCTGAGGGAGCGGGAGACTGGCAGATCTGAGCCAGGGGCGTGTGACGGTCCTGTGGCTTCCTTTTCTTCCCACCCCAGCAACAAAGAATGATTGGAGAGAGTTGATACAAAGGGACAAGAATGAAAAGTGGCCCCGACACATTTATGAGGATTTTTCCTGGGCTTCTTATGTACAGTTCCTGGAGGGTTTTTTTCAGTCATATTAAAAGTAGAAGGGAACACCTGTTTCTGGTTACCCGGCCACAGCCCGACGTAGGATGGGGTGAATCACACACTCTCAGGAGAAGCAACAACAACAAAAAGTATATCATGGGAGAGAATGGCTTGACAAATTAACGAAAATTTCATATCATGTCCAATTGAGAAAGAGAAAGAGAAAGAGAAGGAGAAAGAGAAAGAAAGAGAAAGAAAAAGAAAGAGAAAGAGGAAGAGGAAGAGGAAGAGGAAGAGAAAGAGAAGGAGAAAGAGAAAGAAAGAGAAAGAGAAAGAAAGAGACAGACACCAAATGATAGGAGGATAGAAACACTGTTTCTAGTTGAATTCTCAGCAAAAGGCAGTTTTTGACATTGGAACAGAAAGTACCTCTGGGATGGATTTTTTAACCCTTTCCCTGAAAGGTGAGACCTTTCGGATTCACAACAGACCCCGTGCGTGTCAATCGTGACCACGTAAGTAGAAATAGTATTTGCTGGTTCCATGAGCTAGTGCTCCCACTGAAGCAAATGGAGTTGAGGTTTGTGATTTGATCTAATGGCAATGGCTTTCCAATAGACATGCATGGAATCATTGATCAGTGTGCCCTCTCCTTGTTTGCACTGGAACACCGTTCAATTTACACCAATTAAAGAATGCTTGGTTTGGGTATTGAAGAATAATTAAGCGATGCAAATCCCCAAGGGCTTCTAAAGATGACATCTGACCAGAATGTTGATTACGGCATGAAGGCGGCGTTAGTATTTGAATAGTTTGACTGATATACAAAATCATTACAACGTCTCCCTAGGAAGAGTGACATTAGGTCAATGTATGTACTTGCCTGGTCACCCTAAACAAATTTGACAAGTCTAATTTTAAGTAATTGCTCAGAGTTGAGTGGCCGCCTCTGTCCCCACAAGGGCAGCTGTCTGGACCACATCTTGTAATTGAGATGTGTCTTTAAGCTCTATGTGTCAACCCAACATGCAAATGTGCTCTCACAAAAGGTTAGGGGTTGGTGACGCTCCGGTGAATCCTTTTCCGGTCAAATTTCAACATGAAAGCTTTATTGCAGCTCTTAGGCAACTCCTCGACTAATTCTACCCCGTTCCCTATAGGAAAGATTAAATTTCTCAGCTGCATCAGACTCTAGAGTTCACCTGGAGACCAGCTCAGAATGTGATCCTTGGACCAGAAGCATCAACATCGCCGGGCAACTTGTTAGTAATCCGAAGTCTTGGGCCCACCCCCAGGCTGGCTGAATCAGAGACGGTGGGGGGTGAGGTCCCATCACGAATGCTTTAATAAGACCCTGGTGATCTAAAGCTCACTCAGGTTAGAGAACCAGTGATCAAACCCACCGATTCACTTTATCAGTGATGGAATGGAGGGAGGCCTGGTAAGTTAGGTAATCTGCCTGAGGTCACACAGCTCAGACAGTAGAGGCTAGGGCTAATCATATTGTGGTCAAAACATGTGCCATTCGGTTTTTTGACATTCGGTTAAAGTTTTGAAAATGGCTTGCTGTCCTTCTTTGTTTTTCTTTCTTGCTTTCTTTCTTGCTTTCTTTCTTTCTTTCTTTCTTTCTTTTTAGGCAGCCCTCTGCTTATTCCTAAGAACGTGTTCCGGCAGATGGCTGGTTCTCCACCTTCTCCTGCACCCCAGCGAGGGAGCCTCCTGGCCCCAGCAACAGGGTGCAGCCATTGGACTTAGTTGTCAGGGAAAGCACCATCTGGGTCAGACGTTTAATTGCCGGTGTGAGAGCCTTGAGAGGTACCTTCTTCTGTCCACGGAGATCATGGATGCACAAGCAGAGACTGACCCTCTATTGCACCACATGCCTGAACAGCCGTGATGACCAGAGCTCCCTGCTGCCCCCTGCTGGATGTGTACAGAGATCAACAAAACTAATGTGGTAAGCTACTGTGGTATTCGGCGGATGTTTGTTACTAATTTATAACCCAGCCTATCACGGGACCCTTTGGGACTTTTGAGCAGCCCTCTTGCACTTAAAAGTAAGTGACGCGGGTGCGGGGGCTGGGTGGCTCAATCAGTGAAACACCCGGACTTTGGCTCAGGTCGTGATCTCACAGTTCATAGGTTCGAGCCCCACGTCCGGCTCTGTGCTGACCGCTCAGAGCCTGGAGCCTGCTTTGGATTCTGTGTCTCCCTCTCTCTCTGCCCTCCCTGCTCGTGCTCAGTCTCCCTCTGTCTCTCAAACATAAACGTTGGGAAAAAATTTTTTTAAAAAAGTAAGTGATGCGGGGCACCTAGGTGGTTCCGTCCTTTAAGCATCAGACTCTTGTTCTCAGCTCAGGTCGTGATCTCGCAGCGGTCACTCAGAGCAGAAAGCGCAGGGACTGCTTGGGATTCTCTCTCACCCTCTCCCTCTGCCCACCCCCCTCAAAATAAATAAAAATAAACTTTAAAAAAATCTCCTTAAAAAAGCGAGTGATGTGTAGGACAGAGAAGTAAAAAAGAAGCATCTTCCCTATTTAGAATATAATTGAAAACCAATGATATTTCCAAGAGGATGGCAACCACATCTGAGTCACTCCCCAAACAACAAATTTCAGATGTAATGGTCTGCTTTACAAACCACTGTATCGTTTGTCATTTTATTCCAGTCCGACCACACCCGAGCTCCAGGGAGCTCATGTATGTAACCGCAGGTAAGTTACCCGATTCAAAACTGAAAATTAAGGGCGGGGTTTCATCCGCAGGCTATGCGGGGGGGCCCCCATTCCTGGTGCCCGTGCCGCACCCAAGCAGCTCAGCCCTTCCTTCAGCTCAAGTGTAAGTAAGGAAAGGTTTTTTCCAAGGTGCTCAGCCAGCCTCCGGGCAGGCAGAGGATAAAAGCCCGTGCACGTTGCGTTGCGCGCTCCCGTCCCTCCCCCTCCCCCACCCAGCTCCCTGTCCTTTTTCTTCCCCGACACCCTAACTACCCAGGTGAGTCTCTGCACCCAGCACCCCCCCCCCACCTGCTCCTTCCCCGCCCCCACCCCTGGCCTCTCCGCCTCGGTCCCTCTCTCCACAGCAGCAATGCTGAGCCTTTCAGCCACTTGTCCCCGGACTCCCCTTGCGGGGCAGGGGGTGAAAGTACCTCTGAATGGGGAGGAGCAGACAGAGTGGATTCATGGCAGCGGCAGAAGAGTGATACAGCCCAAGCAGAACAAAACGAGGGCAACCCGGACAAAACAAAGCGTCACAATAGATCATTTCTGAAAAGTCATCCGGGCAGCTTTGAAACCCCGGGCTGTGTGTTGGCAGGGCAGTTTCGCATCCACGGGCTTTCAAGACACATGAATGGAAAAGGAACAGTAACTCTTTTTCATACCTCTTTTCAGGGGTCTTGTCGCCACAGAAGGATTTACCATTCAATTCCCATACTTTTATGTGGGAAATTAGGAATTTGCCCCTTAAAAAGAAATTGCCTTTTAAACTCTCATAAATTGTGGGGACTTTATAGATTTACCAAAATTTCTTCCTCCTTCTCCGCCCTTTCGCTTCTAGTTCGTGTTTAAAAATACTCATAAACACACGCACACACAGACACACAAACACTTCCATCTTCTCCACCTTTGTCGGGAACATTTTATTCAGAAAATCTCCAACCACAGAGAGAGTTCCTCTTTCTGCCCCATACAGGGTTTGGGGTTTGTCCTTGACTCTTTCTTCGTTTTAGCACATTTCATCACAGACCCAATGGCTCTTCTGAATAAAAGGACCTATCCTAGAAAATATTAATCGCTGTATATTTGGAAAGGTGGCCAGGGATGGGCCAAGTTGGTGAAAAGGTCAGAAGCGAAATACAATAAAATAAGGCACTCACTCATGCGTGGACCCAGCAGGCATTTACTGAGTAGCCACTGGTGTGACTAGCCCTGAATACACACTACTTTTGAATTGTCTGATAAAAACAATCAAGTTTTACTAGAGGAGAGTCCAGTAAAATGTCCCCAAGAAGAATGGCCCCGCCAGTATTTTCCGCAGCGGCCGGCACGTATCTGGCTCCTTCTCAGAAGCCTACAGTGTTTGGCCATGTTAATCTCATTAACCTTCCCTATCAGTTTCAACGGGACAGAAATGAAGACTTGAGAACGTGGAGTCCCTGGTCGGAGACTCAGGCTGGGACAAGTCAAGCCTTGGCTCTGGGCCAGTACATTTGATCTGACTCCCCAGGCCTCTTCCAGGGGCTTTTTTTTTTTTTGGAGCAGAGGAAGAAAGAGCATGCAAGGAAGCCTGGCCATAGGAAATCCAGCTATGTTTGACCCCGCTTCCCTCCTCCTGCCCCCAGGAGAGCCCTGTTCCAAGGCTGATTCCCGGGAGCAGCTGTACAGAGGGCGGCCATTCTCCAGGGGCAGTCAAGCGTACCCCGGTTCCCTCGGAGAATCCTTTGGGGTAAGAGATGGAACGAGATGGGGGGAAGGGAAGAGAAAGGAAGGTTTTCCTCCCCAGCAGGTCTGTAAGGCGAGACTGGGCCACACTAACCATTTCCTGATGTGCAGAAGCTGAAACTTGGACTTCTTTTCTTGTTAGATTTCTTAGATATGCAAAAAAAAAAAAAAAAAAAAAAACAAAACCTCACCAACAAATTAGCATCTCACAATATCCTTAATTTGGTCTACCTCAGACCCTGATATCACTCATCTGTCCAAAAAAAAAAAAAAAGATAAACAACAATGTCCTATTTCTGAAGACAACGGTTAAAAAATTAGAAATGTGCAAGATGTAAGTGTGTCTAATCCAGGCCCCGGACACCTGAATTTACACAACGTTAGATGTCAGTTACATCTCAGCAAGGCTGGGGAAACACAAAACCTTAGAAAGAACACCCCAATAATAACTGCATTGACATCTGCAAGTCTGGGAACTGTATCATTTCCTTCCTGAAAGAACTTGCCTGTGAATAGCTATTTCAAAAGGAGTCAGGATATTGCTCTTTAAGAGGCAAAATCTCACTCAGAAAAATTAATACTTGAAGGAAACGATGGTTCTTAAATACAGCCCTCACTTGCTTGAGAAAAAAACAGGTAGCTTTAATAGCCTGAGAAGTTTTATAAATGAAAATGTGCCCATTTCCTTCTTCACTGTCTCCAAACCAGGAGTAGAAATTCCAAAGGCCAGGGCCCTGAGAAGCTTCCAGAAGCCCCACCACGGCAACAACCCCTACAAGCCCCAGAAATGGCAGTGCACAGTGTCTCTGGAGAGACCCCTTTTTCAACAACCTCAGCCACACCCCTAAACTACACATGTCGACAAGATGCCGACACCTCTAAAGTCTGAACCAGCATTTCGCAGCCTGTGTGAAGTTGACAACACGTTGCTTACAAAACCCTCTTCCAACTTCCTGTTTAAAACTACTGGCTTGTACTTACTTTGTTTTTTAAACAGGCTCCACACTTAACGTGCGGCTGCAACTCATGACCCCGAAATCAAGACGCACATGCTCTACTGGCTGAGCCAGCCAGGTGCCCCTGTATTTATTTTAACTGAATTCAAATATTATATGGATAGAGAAATTCTGTGATTTTTAAAATATCCCCTATGCTGCATTTTTCATCTACGTGAATGTAACATTTTTTTTAAGTTTATTTATTTTGAGAGAGAGAGAGGGTGAGAGTAGGGGAGGGGCAGAGAGAGGGGGAAAGAGAGAATCCCAAGCAGGCTTTACACTGTCAGCACAGAGCCCTATGCGGTGCTCGAACCCGCGAACTGGGAGATCGTGACCTGAGCCAAAACCAAAAGTTGGACATTTAACTGATTGATCCTCCCAGGTGCCCCTGCGACTTTTAATTTTTTTTTTTAACGTTTTACTTATTTTTGAGACAGAGAGACACAGAGCATGAACGGGGGAGGGGCAGAGAAGGAGGGAGACACGGAATCCGAAGCAGGCTCCAGGCTCTGAGCCATCAGCCCAGAGCCCGACGCGGGGCTCGAACTCACGGACCTCGAGATCGTGACCTGAGCCGAAGTCGGCCGCCCAACCGACTGAGCCACCCAGGCGCCCCGCCCCTGCGACTTTTATGACCCATCTCATCCTTCACTGCTAGGACCACTAGAGGTTATGCCAGCTGCAGAAATTCTTACCTTTCCACAGTACTTTGTCTATAAAGTAGTAAAAGCGATCTTAATAACGGAGCGAGTGCACTCTCTCTCTGTCTCCCGCAACACACCCTTGTTGAAACCCTTCAAAAGCCACTGGTATACCAGCCCCCAGCCATATTGCCAATTGGAATGTGTCTCTCTCCACTCTTCATTCCTGTCTCCAGTTCCCTGTGCTCAATAAGTTCTTCCTCGTGTGGGGCCTCGGCACACGCTCTCGTCCGCTTGGAAGGGTGTGTCCCCACTTTCTGCACACCTATTTCTTGTCTTCCTTTAGGGCTCGGCTGAAACATCACCTCCTCGTGGAGGCTTCCTCTGACGATGCTGGCTACAGTGGCTTTCTCTCGCCCATGCATCTGGACGTTTATGTTCTTCGCAACACATACTCCAGTCGGCAGGTGCTTCAATTTTATGTCTGTCTACCTGCTGTGTCTCTCTTCCCTGCTAGAAGGGAGGTGCCGGCAGGATAGGAGCATGACTCTTTTGTTACTTTAGCATGGCTGGTACAGAGTTGGTGCTCGGTAATATTTTTGGAATGAAGGAAAGAAGGAAAAAAATGAGGGAAGACAAGATAATGACCTGAAATCAATTCTCTGCTTCCCAGCCCAGAAATGTTCTGCATTATTCAGGGTAAAAACCTCAGCTCTTCTGTGAAACAGACAACAAAACACAGTGGCTCCCAGGATCGAATTGCTTTCCCTTTCACGCTCTCGAGTTGGACAGTGCAGGCTGGCAGAATGTTCTGTTTCACACAGTGATGGAGAGATCCAGATCCTTCCCTCTTGTTGCCCCCCATCCTGCAGGGCACTGTGCTTGGTTTAATGGGGCGGCCAGCGCATCCGGGTTCCAGCCCACCGGAAGGGAGGAAGAAAGGAAGCCTAGGAAGAATGAGTTCCAATTAGGAGCTGAAAACAGAAGTTGCACACATCACTTCTGTTCACATTTCATAGGCAACAACTTCGTCTGACGTCCAGAAAGGGAGGGTGGGAAGTAGGGTCTCTAGTTGAATGACTTCACGTCCAGGGAGAAAAGGAGGACAGATTTAGGGGAAAGTTGCCATCTGCCACATGTTTTTCAACTCCTTTCCGAGTAGAAAACTTTCTGAGGCCTGTCCCAGGGCAGCAGAACCTATGTGCAGACTCTGTCTTTGAGTGGAGGAAGAAGACCTCCCTCCTCCCCACCCCCAGCTCCCCCGCTACATGGGAGCTGTTGGGGGTGGGGGGGTCGCATGATGTCCAGGGTGGCCATCACTGCAGCTACCTCCAGCATGCGCAATCCTCCCCCTTCTTCTTGGGCTCCGAAGCTCAGCAAACATCCAGATGTGTTTTGTTTTCACCCCTAAGTTTTCCCATCCATGTCTTCACTCCTTGTGCCAGGACGTGCAAAACGCAATTGACCGGAGTGCCTCCTGCTCTAATCTGAAGCCAGGGAAATAAACAGGCAGACCTCTTTGCTGTACCCAAGGCAATCCTAGGTTAGCAGCTTCCTTCAAGGTGATCTTGAGCAAATTTTTTAGTATCTTTAAAAGTCATCCTGCTCATGCCCAAAATCGGGGCTAAAATACCTTGTCTTGCGGTTATTATTAGAATTAGCTCGTGAACGTAAAGACCTTAGTTCTTTTTTTTTTTTTAATTTTTTTTTTAACATCTATTTATTTTTGAGACAGAGACAGAGCATGAACGGGGGAGGGGCAGAGAGAGAGGGAGACACAGAACCGGAAGCAGGCTCCAGGCTCTGGGCCATCAGCCCAGAGCCCCACGCGGGGCTCGAATTCACGGACCGTGAGATCGTGACCTGAGCTGAAGTCGGACACTTAACCGACTGAGCCACCCAGGCGCCCCTAGATCTTAGTTCTTTTTAAGAAATACCTGGCATGTGGATGTTCAATTTATGTTTCTTGCCAGCAGTGGCTTTTCTCTTGCTAAATCCCAGCCCGATAAACCATCTCTCCCCCTTAACCTATACAAATCCCTCCAGCCTATCCCCTGTGGCCTCCAGCCTTGCGGAAACAGTCTAGTCCACTCTGTCTCCCTCTCTCCTCTCGATTCCTGTCCCATACTTGTTCACACTTTTTATTTAATGCCTTGCGCTCCCCACTGATTGTTTCATAAGAATTGTCTGGTCTCGCCGGCTGGATTGCAAGCTCCCCCAGAAGCAGCAGATACCACGTCAAGTCCCAGCTCACAACATCTAACACAACAGGACTTTGTCACATCCACTCAACGGACACTCCACCGACTTGCCGAAATAAAGACACCAGCAGATTGAAGCTCGATCTACATGACCTTAGAAAAATAAATTAATTCTTGGGGCGCCTGGGTGGCGCAGTCGGTTAAGCGTCCGACTTCAGCCAGGTCACGATCTCGCGGTCCGGGAGTTCGAGCCCCGCGTCGGGCTCTGGGCTGATGGCTCAGAGCCTGGAGCCTGTTTCCGATTCTGTGTCTCCCTCTCTCTCTGCCCCTCCCCCGTTCATGCTCTGTCTCTCTCTGTCCCAAAAATAAATAAACGTTGAAAAAAAAATTAAAAAAAAAAAAGAAAAAAGAAAAATAAATTAATTCAGCCATATTAGTCCCAAACACTGGTTGCTTCGGGATTTCTTTTTCAAATAGTAAAACATTCTGCTTATGCGAACTGAATGACTAACTTAACTATCCCCTCTGTAGAAGAAGCTGAAAATGTTGCCTAAAATTATATTGCACGCTGGAACTTCTGGTAACTCAGGATTGCTGCCTTCTGGGTGGTGTTTATTCTATGCCACAAACACCTGAATTACTGAAATTGAAATGAATCCAGATTCTGTGTTTAGGGTTCCAGCATTTTGTGGACTGGTACATGTGCCTGACAAAAATCTGGGGAATGCTTGGGCTTTGGTCCCTCTGAGAATTATGCCATTTTCCAAGAAAAGCTAAATAGCTCATTCATGTTTCACCCTCTGTTCTTCCAGGCTGGTTTCCTGAGGATATTTTTTAGCCAGACTGCTGCGTGCGTGTGTGTGTGTGTGTGTGTGTGTGTGTATTGAATAGGCTGCTGGAAACTGGGAATTTTAAACTAAAACTTATATTGAATGATTCTTGAGTGCACTATCCTATTTCAGACTAAAAACAAAACAAAACAAAAACGGAACATATGAATGGCATTCAGTCAGTGGCTTGAGTTGACAAATTCCCCCAGAGTATAACTTTTAAATCCGCATGAAGTCTGTCAGTACTGCTTCTGAGGAAAGATAACTAATAAGTGCCATCAGGTAACAAAGCTGTTACGCTTTTCGTCTTTCCACCTCACTTTTATCAAGAGAAATGGGGAACTTCAGGTTTCAAGGGCATTTTGCACAGGAAGCCCTAATGTGGCCTTAACACACGCTGAAGTCTCTAGCCGGGGGGAGGTTACAGAGGAGCAAAAGCTCCTTGCTTGACTGGACAGCATCCTTCAGGGGTTTCCAGAAGGAAGGTGATAAGTATGTAAACCACCCACAAGCATGGGGAGCGTTCCAGGCCATCTGAAACCTTGGACCCTGTTTTGAAGAAGAAGGGGATGCCATGAACTACCAAGCACAGAGCCTGGATCCGCTCCCCAAACCTAAGCAATAAGCTTCAATGCAGACAAGGAAAATACTTAGTTTGGCTTAAGTGGGCAGTTCAGGCCAGCGTGAACCGGGCAGGCAAAAGAGTCCAAGAATCTATAAAAAGTTTTTAGAAAACAAGAAGGCGTCGGTCAACAGGGATGGCCTGGCAACGGATAAGTGTGTTCCCCTCAAAGCTAGAGTTGCAGCCTCTTGACTATATCCAAAATGTCTGTGGTACCTACACGTGATAGGAAGATGAATTTTCCTAACTTGTATTTTATGTTCTCTATGGTCAGCATGAAACTTTTTCATAATTAGGAAATTTAATTACATTACAACTTTCAAATATCTATTTATCTATCTATCTATCTATCATCTATCTGTCTAACCTATCTATCATCTCCCTTTCCATAAAATGATGCACCCAGCAAAGTCTTCTAAGAGGACTCCTGAATCGGGTCTTTATCACAGAGGAATAAAAGTACATGGTGAGCTAGAAATGCACGAGTTGCCCCCACAGGCACAGAGCAGGGGGTAGGGCTGTGGGGGCAGGAAGCAAGGCTGGGAAGGGTCTCGAAGCCCACATCTCAGGCACCCGCACTTTCCTGTTGGTTAGCGGGGGCTGGCTGAACCCGTCTAGGAGCGAGCAAGTCTGTGTGGCCCCCTCACACTTCACGAGGTGCTGAGGGCTGGCCAGGGGTCGCAGAACACAATCGCCGTCTTCAGAGCATGTAGAGGAGGTGCCTTTGTTTTGCAACGTATAATGAGGAAGAATCACGTGGCCTCCATCGATGAGAAACTGAGTCCTAGGGGAGCACTGCAGCACTGCAGTCCAAAAGTGTGCACAGGACAGCAAGCGATGTAGCCGACGAAGGGGGTTGGGGGGGTGGGGGGAATGCCTGGAAGAAATGGCATTGTTCCATGGCATTGCCTTTTAACCTACTGTGCCAGTCAGGGTCCCGGTGAGAAACAGAGGGCTCATTCAAATGGGTGACTCAGGAGAGGCCAGCAAAGGGTCTGTTTACAGAGGCGTCACTGGGGTTAAGAAAACCAAAACTGTGGCGACCAGCTATCACCCCTAGGCTTGAAGCAGCACTGAGGAGGGGGTGACTCCCGCCACACAGAAAAGCAATTGTGTCCCCCTAGGGCCAGCGGGAGGGACTAACCCGCCAGCAGCACCCTGACCTCACTCTCCTGTGCCTCAGTTTCCAGCTCCTGATCCAGCCAGACCCTATTGGCAAAGAAGCCATTGATGTCACCCCTAGGGACCTACTTTCCCAGGATTCTCCACAGAGCAGGGTGGAAAAGGGGAAAGAGGGGGTCTGGAGGGACAAACGGAACATGTCCAGCCCACATACTGTGTCCTGTACTTTTAAACACTCAGTTCCTATTCTCTGCCTTTCTCCACTGGAACATTAGCTCCCAGAGGACGGGGATTTCACCAGTCTGTTCTCCGCTGTATTCCAAGTACCTGCACCCAACAAGCATGCAGAGAATATCAGTTGGATGGTGGAACCGAAGCAAAGAAGAAAACCATTTGCCCAGTATTTAGTAGCAAGTAAGTAATAAGACAAGCAGCATTTTCTATAAGGTAAAAATAGTTCTTAACAGGGTGTTTCCCTACGGTAAACTGGGTCTTATTTGGGCCATTCTGCCCAAAGCAAAATATAGCCAACATACATAAGAAGGAAAATACGGTGGGGTATAAGATTTGCTGAAAAGATTATATTTATGCTTTGCTTGGAGTGAAGAAAAGTTTTGGGAAGCGGACCGAAGAATTTTAAATCGCCTTAAAGAAACACAAGAAATACATCTTTCCCCTAACTCTCAGACCTGTGGTCTAGGAAAGAGGGGACAGTTGCCAGGATTCTTAAAGCAACTCAGTGTTAAATAGTGAAAAGATGTCAGGTTGTGGGTTTGTGTGCCACGGGAGGTTTGAGAGACCAACATTGTCTGGATTTGATGACAGGTAATGACATTAACTAATTACAAAACTAATCACATTTGGAGCGGTGGAAGCTGAGATCATGATAAGCATAATCAAATCCCTGACTTCAGGGCTTCGGGAATCGGAGGATAAGTTTTCTCCCCTCGCAAAGCTTGACCAGATGCCTTTTGGAGTTCTTTGTCTGAATATTTTGGAAGATACCAAAGAGAGTCAGAACAGCATTCTGAATTGCAAAGCCCAGTGGCAGGACTGGCACTAAGTGAGGGCACTATAGGGACACCGTGTGGGTCCCTAGTGGCTGACGATGAGCCTTGTCTCCCCCGGCATCGGGAGCTCCATCAAGGTAAGTGCCTGGGCCTTGACCCCCTACCTCTTCCCCTAAAAGCCGAAAGACCTGAGTCCCCCTCGCTGGTTGGGTCATCTTGGACAAATTCCAATCCACTGGAGTCTCAGTGTCTTCCCCCACAAAGTAGAGATTAAAATACCGGTTGCGTTTGCCTCCCCAAATGGGCATGCGAATCCAGCGAAGGAGTTTACTTTGCAGATTATCAGCTGCTTTAAATATAACACGTATTGCTGGCATTAAGCCAAATCACAGGCCTGAATCCCTATGATATGAATACCTCACTCATCAGAAAGGTGGAGAATCTTTAGAATAAAGAAGCTGACCTCCTTCTGGTGGTAGGAAGTCCTCCACTGCTCTCTTTTGCCCCTTATGCTCTCTCTGGCCCCGTGGGAGGAAAGGGAAGAGGCCGGTCTCCTTCAAAGCATTTCCAGCCCTTGAAGGAGACAACGGAGCAGCGGCCGTGGTCATTCTTCGCATCTGGTAACCTTCCTTAAGCCCCAGTGTAAAACTTGAAAGGAAAGGAAATCCTAAATGCAAACACTATCTTTCAGTCTCTTGGAAAATTTTCTACCTCCACTTTCTCTCTCCTACCAATTCACTCATCTTCAATTAAAGCCGTCTTTTGACTTAAACCTCACTTTTCAGAAGGCAAGCCATCACTTAAGAAAGAGAGAAACATTAAGAGATCCGGATTTCAATTAACTTTGCCGACGATTTTTGCGTAATTCTGGGGGAGGCATTATTCTTTTGGTAAAGTGGGGGGCACAGAACTCAAAGATGAACGGAGGTTTTGATGACGCCGGTGGGCAAGGACTAAACTATACTCAGTCCTGATCCCCAGGCCCTGCTGAACAGCAAAAACATTTGGAAAATGGCCTAGAAGAGAGACCTGCCGAATTGCCCGTAACAATGGGTCACTCCGTTACTGCCACTTGGGTAAAAAGCCTTTGGTAAATAGTGTTTCCTTGTACTTTTTCATTGTAATGTAATTTTTACATTTGGTGTTTACACAACTGTGCGATTTTTCTAGCCAATCAATAAGAAATATAACCCAATCTTGCTTTTTTCAAAGTGGCGACTGTTTCAGAATTGTCCGATACATTCCGCTCCGAACAGGGGACCCCTGGGTTAGCGCCGCTCACTTCGATCCAAGCACATGCGCGCAGGCCACAGTCACGACAACAGAGGAAACCACTGATACAGATATAATTTTTAATGTGTTGTGTCGCTGAATGTCTATCAGAGGGGAAAAGTCTGTGAGAATAGATTTAAAACAACAGGCATTTTCATCAGATAAGTACACGGCATTCATCTCTGTCCTCTAGAAATATGATTTCAGCATAACGAATGAAGGGAAGGAGCTCATTGGAATACAGCCCTTCTGAGCAACAGAGTGAAACCAACTTTCATGGAGAACCCTCTCCCCCGGTGGGGGCGGGGAGGGTTGCTCTTGCGATGAGGAATAAGGGATCGTCATCCAAACTCGAGCAACCATTAGGATCGAGCAAAGGAAAGAAGATGTAACCATAAATGATG
Organism: Prionailurus bengalensis; assembly: GCF_016509475.1. Taxonomy (NCBI): domain Eukaryota; kingdom Metazoa; phylum Chordata; class Mammalia; order Carnivora; family Felidae; genus Prionailurus; species Prionailurus bengalensis. Next base: position 55,588,389 of record NC_057354.1, on the reverse strand, counting down.
CAAGCAGGGATTTCATTTTAAAAGATTTATTCCGACCATACTTGACTTCCTGATGGGAAGTTCAACCCCGCGATAGAACCGGGCAATCTTCGGAAGCCCCTACGGGGGTGGAGCAGAAGGGTCCCTTCGGTGATCAAGCCACCACCTTTCCAGGAAGCACAAGGGAGTGAATTGAAGCCAATGACCTCCTCTCCAACAAAACGCAAAAAGCAATGCTACTCAGTAGACACCTAGGCAAAGCTATAAACGTGAACTTGTAGCTCGCCGCTCTTGTCGGAAGGCAAGCATTAGACTTGCACCGGATGATGTAGCTTTTTCATAGTGATGCCAGTGCTGCCTGTCGCCTAGGGAATGATGGGGCTGCAGGTGAGGGAGCCTGAGCCCGATGAGTAGCCCACGGCATGCTCTGTGTGCTGCGTGTCAGTCCCGTTCCCAGGGCTTTACCCCTCACCCAACCCTGTGAGGGGGTCCAGTCGTCCACTCCGTTTTACAGATGACACGGCGACACATGAAAGTGACTTGCCCCAGGTCACACGGTTACCAGGGGCTGGAAAAGCGCCCACAGCCAGACAGCCAACTCTGAGAGGACCAAATAACCCCAGTGCTGCGGCTGAACCGAACTGAACGGAAAGTTGGAAAAGTGGTAGCCTTGAAAGAGGGCAGGAAACGATTTGGCTTAATTATAATCATCTCCAAAATCAAAACCAATTTGCTGAATTCTCCCCCCCTTTCACCTCAGCAGTCTTGAGCAACGTTTCTCTGAGGACAGAGAGACAAACATCCTCTCTCGGCCCACCCTCCCTGAACCTCCATCCTGAATTTACCCGCTGAACGGAAACAAGTCCTGACACTGAGGAGCACCTCAGGGATCGCAAGAGAGAACAAGGAGCCCGTCACAGAGGTCAGCTCGAGACCCCCAAAACACTCAGAACCCCAGCAGCCCCGTGCCACCGCTCAGGGGTATGGTGTCGCCCCCCCCCCCCCCACGCAGGAGTGGAGGCAGGCAGACCCCTGGGTTCATCCAGTGTGACTCATCCATTTCGACCTTGCGAAGAGGGTTTCTACGTGTTCTGCCCATTCTAACACAGAGCCGGTGCTAATCTCAGTCCTCAGCTCAGGTATTAAAAATATGTAAGTTCTGGGGGCGCCTGATTGGCTCAGTCGGTTAAGCATCCGACTCTTGATTTCAACTCAGGTCATGATCTCACGGTCATGAAATTGAGCCCATGCTCAGCATGGAGCCTGCTTGGGATTCTCTCTCTACCTCTCCCTCAGCCCCTCCCCTGGGTTCGCTCATGCTCCCTCTCTCTGTCTCTCAAAATAAATATTTTATATATAGAGAGAGAAATATATCAGAATTGGGGCCTCCCTTGTGCCTAAGCCATGGCCAAGTTCTGGGGATTCTTTAGTTCTAAGACATGGTAAGGGAGAGGCCATCAGTGTTTGAGGTCATGTGTCTATTCAGGCAACCTTTGATATGTCGCTCAGTCCTCCCCCCCCCCCCCCCCTTGGTCCTCACAAGCCTTCTGCCCAAGCTTCTGGACAGCCTCGTGCTCCAAAATTACATCTCTTACCAGATGTCAAGAGACCAAGGATAGATCTCCTTCTCCCTGCCCTTTCCCCCACCATCAAGACTGTGAAATGTACCCACAGACTTTGTAATCTCCACTCTTTAGCTGGGCCCTAAAGGCTTTCTGTTCCCCCAAGAATGTAGCAAAACAGTAAGGCTTGCGTCTGGAAGGATATCACAGAAACCCAACAACAGAGGCTTGACCAAATAGAAATTTAATGTGAGACACAAAAAAGTTGGGCGCAGGGGCACCTGGGTGGCTCAGTCAGTTAAGCATCTGACTCTTGGTTTCGGCTCAGGTCATGATCTCACGGTTCGTGGGTTCAAGCCCTGTGTTGGGCTCTGCACTGACAGCACGGAACCTGCTTGGGATTCTCGCTCTTTCCCTCTCTCCCTGCCCCCCACTCTCAAAAATAAATAAAATAAAACTTTTTTAAAAAATCGGGCACAGAGCGAAACAAAGACGCAGTCAAAGAAGCAGGCTCTTCCTAGCCTCCAGCCTGTTTAGTGCTGTTTAACAATGGCCGCTGTCCCCTGGGCATCCCATATCATGTGAGCAGGACGAAGCTGGCTGGGAAGGAAGTGGCTACGATGGACCATGGCCTACGTTTCCCGCCAGCACTGGAGGCATCCGCCTACTCCAATCTGAAGGGTGGTGGCAAGGTGAGCTGTTGGTTTCCTAGCCTCTGTTACAGGAAATAGCCAGTAGGGCAGGGATTGAGAGCATCAACCTAAAGAATCTGCCACCACCAGGGAAGACGTATTTTTCACTGTCACTTCCCTCCCTGAAAAAAAAATAGCCACTGGCCTAGTTGCTTGAATGAGGTAAAAGTGAAAAGAAAAAACTAGATAGAGGTAAAAGGTTGGATAATGCTTCACACAATATTATCCAACCTCATGGGTTCAAGAACACTTCGGTCTGGGTAGACGCCCAGAGGAAGTTCTAATGTTACTGGCTTCTCTGCAGGATTGGAATCAATGACCTAGACCGTTGAGACCTTCATCCAAACTCCTGCACTCTCAGCCTGCATGACCTAAACCAAGGTCCCCTGTTCTTCCGTCCCTATCTTGGCTTGGTGAAAAAGACCCAGAAGGCACTTAGCGAATGGGTGTTAGGCCAAAGAAAGTCCCGAATTTGTGAACGGTGGAGGTTGGGCCAGAATGTGGTGGAGATGTTTCCTAACGTGTATGACACTAGAAGACCCAGTCGCTGAGGGAGAACTTACAAAGACTAGCCATTTAATGCCAACCGTGTTCTACCCAGCTCCTTTGGGGAGGCCTGGAAGGGTCAGCTCAAGGCTCAGTGCACCTACAGAGATCCAAAGACCTCCCACCCTTCCCTCTCCTACAGCTTCAAAATCACTTTAGCCAGCACACGGTGTAGCAGAAACACTGACCCACCTGAATCTCAACCCTAGGTCTGCTATGCTCAAACCTTGGGAAAGTTCCTTTGAACTGAGCCTTAATTTCTCTATCTGTAACCTGAAGACTGCAATATCTACCTTGCAGGGTTACTGTGAACATGGCAGATAATGGATGTAGAACACCTGTCCACTGGCTTTCTTAGTCCATGGTAATCTTCCTGCAAGAAGGTGCTGGGGTCTTGGATTGGACCACGAGTAGAACGCTGCCTGCTCTATCAGGGTAGATTTCCTCCGTCTCCAGAACTGGATTTGGTTGGTTGGCTCCTTGTTCTGAGGAGGGAGGCCGGTAACAGGGCAGGTTGGCTGAGAGAGCCCTTCAAGCTCACGTGGCCAATTGGTGCTGACCTGTAGGGATCCCCAACTGACCGCAACACTGCACAAAACTGTGCCTGTTTGTGTGCCTTGACGTGGGGTGACACTGATCTCCACGATTTGAGCATACAGTAACACCACTTGCAAAGTGATTCATTCTTTGGAGCCCTTGGGGCACCTTTGGTACTAACCTACACTTCCAGGGTCATCTGTACACAAACAAGTGTCAGAAGCGCTGTGATCAACACTATGCTCAGTACAACAACAAAAAAAACATCGTGCTTGGCAAAAAATGAAATAACAAGAATCTCTGGCTACATTAAACGATGTAAGAACCAAGGAGGGAAGAACCCCATATGCCCGAGAAGACCATACCTGAAGTTCTGGGGCATTCTGTGAGCTTCCCTACGGGGGCACAAACTGAAACCTGGCCAGAGGAGGGGTGGGCGTGGCCACCAGCCACAAAGAGAAAGCTCCTCCCCTATGCCCGAGTTGAAGAAGTGGGAGGAGCTCTGCGTGGTAGGGGGGAAAAGGATAAAAACTGTCTTCAAATATTTGCAGGGAGCTATCACGTGCGAGAATGAGCCTTATTTTAATGTGCATCAAGAAGTAAACCTAGAGCCACTCGTGGAGTAGTCGCGAAGGCAGCTTTTGACCCAACTGACGGAAAGGACTTCCGTGACCGCATTTGAAGGTGACACGTGCAGCCCTGAGTGACAGTGAGCTCCAGAAGCTAATGCTATTCACGACCGGAGAATGAGTGCATGCTGACGAGATCATACCACCCGTGCCTCGTGCGCCTGTGAGGAGGGCCAAGGAGAACATTGCTTCAGATCCCCTTGTGTGCCACCTTTCAGGTGGCACCTTGGCCACACTGCTCTGGACTGTCAGCTGTTTGCTTCCCCCTGCCTCCACTCCGCAGACTTCGTCATGCGCAACCCAATGGAGCCTCTTCTTCTGTCCCCTTGGCTGGCCTCTGCCCTCCCTTCCCGGAGCTTCCCTATCACCCATGAAGCATGAGACACTCCAGCGAAACTCCACTCCCAGCCACGCTCAGCCCAGAGGTAAGACGGGGAAGTAAGGGGGTGTTAATGTCCCACGAGGAAAACCGTTCACCAATCGGTGGTTGGCACTAGCCAACAAATTCTTTTGCCATCTTCCTTCTATGAGTCCATCCTGAGACCTCATGGTTTATGCTCTGGGAGGACAGTCCCTGTATTGGGTCCCCGTGGCTGCTATAACAAATTGCCACAAATGTGATGGCTCAGAACAACAGACGTGGATTATTGCAGAAGTCTGCGGTCAGTACTGCCGAGGGGCCAGTAGAGGCTGTGCCGCTTCCAGAGGCCCTACTGGAGGGTCCCTTCCTCATGGATTCCAGCTTCCAGTGACCGCCCACATGCGATCGTTTGTGACCCCATCACTCTAACTCCTGCCTCCCTGATCACACTGCCCTCTCCTCCGTGTGTCAGATCTACCTCTGCCTGTGCCGCCATCTTATAAAGACATTTACAATCGGATTTAGGACCTACCCAGATAACCCAAGGTGATCGCTCCACCTCAGGACCCTTAGTCACATCTGCAAAGCCTTTGGCACAGTCGGTAACATTCACAGGTTCTAGGAATTAGGATACAAGACATTTCTCTGGAGGCCGATATTTAGCCTACCACCTTCCCAAGGACTGAGCAATCAGTTACGCCACACACCAAGTTGGGACCACATCAATAACACACCCTTGTATTTGTTCCTTTCGTCTCAGCCTCACCACCATTCTCCCAAACCCGTCCCATTCTGGGACTGACCTCTCCACTAAAGAGACAGCACATGAAATTCTTCCTCAAGTTCTCCTTCCTGGGGAACTCAAAGTAATACGTGTAAACCATCAGGAACATGGCACACATTAGTGGTAGTGACAGCGGCTATAGTAATATGAGAACGGTTAAGGAAATGTGACTTTTTTCCAGAGCATTGTTTAATCACTTAAAAAGAGGCTATACACTGAGGAAATGGAGGTCATCTATTCTGGTGGGATTTTACACTGTGTTGAAAGATTTATTTCCCCTCTACAAAACATTTCCACCCTAATGACAATTATTCAGGAGAACACCTGCTAAAAGATTAGAATGAGAAAAGGAAGGGCTTTCCCGCCGCAAATGGAAGAAAATTCACTCAATTACAGGGAAGTTAAATAAATTAGTTAATGCTTACAAATTTCTCACAGTTATCTGAAAAGTGTTACCTGTATCACTACTAAGACCTGCTACGAATATGTTTTTTGTGTGCTGAACCAAATTACGTTTCTTAAAATAGCAGCAGCCTGGGTCCTGGGACCATCTGAGAAGTAACATGGTTTCGTTAATGAATTACAGAAGCAGATACCAACCCCCCCCCCCCCGCCCAAATTCAGTTGTCAGGGCTGTGACTGACTTATGGGATGGGAGGGGGAGGAGAATAAGGCAGAATTTTCTACTGTACCTCTCAGAGGTCTTTGCAGGTGACAATTCTCCAATGGAAGATTCTGGAAGGTTGTTGTTGTTTTTTTTTTTTTTATGAAGCAACTTCACTGGCACCTTTGCTTCAGAGAACCATAGACTTAGGCTCGCGGATCAACCTGGAAAAAAAAAACAAAATACAAGGAGCCCACAACACTGGATATTAAGAAAATATTGGCAAATTTCCCTGTTAAAATAGCAAGTATCAAAAACAGAAACTTTCAGGGCGCCTGGGTGGCGCAGTCGGTTAAGCGTCCGACTTCAGCCAGGTCACGATCTCGCGGTCCGTGAGTTCGAGCCCCGCGTCGGGCTCTGGGCTGATGGCTCAGAGCCTGGAGCCTGTTTCCGATTCTGTGTCTCCCTCTCTCTCTGCCCCTCCCCCGTTCATGCTCTGTCTCTCTCTGTCCCAAAAATAAATAAACGTTGAAAAAAAAATTAAAAAAAAAAAAAAAAAACAGAAACTTTCAAGAATTTCACTTCTCTGACCATGACAAGGCAAACTTAGTATTTTGGTGGAAGCTGCTTCCTCTGGGCACATTTGATAATCATCATTTCAAAAATTACAGGACACATCATTGAATGAATACAATCTGAATGAAGGCTGTATTTAAACAGTGTGGTAAAATAAATCCACATGTGGCATGTTTAATTTATGTCACTTAATTGGACAATTCGTATTTGAAAATTCCTCTGATCTGGAGGCCCTTGGACTTTATATACAAAATGTTAACTTGCAAATCTTCCAAACCTAGATGGTCTGCAACCGTTAGTTGCTGGTACAATCTGCTGTCAACATTTCAGCATCTCTCTCTTTGCTTTCATGGTATATACACACACATAAATAGTACACACACGCGCACGCACGCACGCACGCACACACACCATAAAAGAACATGTCAGGCTGTTGAATGACAGGATTGCTCTTCCTTTTCCAACCCATCTACTCTTTTTGTTCTCCATATCACAACTAAGGGCCAGCCCGTTGGGCAGGACAGAGGAAATCGAGAGAAGAATCTGTATCCTTCTGGAGGATTCTCATCACAACGATTTAAGAACAAAATCATTCTGAGAGTCTTCCAACTTTTCTTTACATAGTCCTCACTCTCCCTGAAAAATTCAGCTCCTTTTCCATTCATAATAGGCTTTTAAATAACATTCAGTAGTGAATGAGTGAATGAATGAATGAATGAATGAATGAACGAAAGAACTGAGCCTTTCTGAAGCCATGGAAAGAAACATGCTGTAAAGAAGCATATGGTGGGGGCGTCTGGGAGGCTCAGTCAGTTAAGCGTCCAACTTCGGCTCAGGTCATGATCTCACGGTTCGTGGGTTCAAGCTCTGAGTTGGGCTCCACACTGATTTGAGGAACCTGCCTGGGGTTCTCTCTCTCTCTCCCTCTCTCTCCACCCCTCCCCGACTTGCACTTTCTCTGTCTCTCAAATAAAGTAAAATTTTTAAAACAGCATATGGTATGCTGTAAAGAATGGTGACTTAAATCAGGAAACCTAGCTTCCAGCTCCTCTAATGGCTTAGCACTTGACCTGGGGTAGGCTATCTGTCTTGTGTCTTCACAAGCCAAACAGAAATAACACTTACCCTGCTGTTTTCATATGTCACAAATACAGCATCTTACGGTTTAGAGACTCACATTCTCTCACTTGACCCACTCAATGACCCATTAGTGGCAAAGGGTGCCCAACTTTTGGCCTGGAGGCAGACCTCCATAATGTTCACCTCCATAAGGTCTTGAAGTAGTTAATAAAAGTGAACTCCAAGCCAGAAGTTTCAGCACCTTCTCCTCCATGTAGCAGACAAAGGAAGAGCCCAGCCGTGATCAGTGACTTGCCACTGAGACAACAATGACAGAGTCTTTTCTCAACCATGACTTCCGGCCCCAAATCTGCATCACTTCCTGCTGTCCATACGCCCAGTACCGAACACCCGTTACATCAGCACATTCCCAAAGGCCCTCAGCATTTCATCAGATGAGAGCTGCTATCCGAATGCCTATGAATACATTTGTCAGCATGGAGTAGCTATTTAGAAGATACTCAGCGAATTGGATAGACTACATCAAGAGCCAGCACCCTTTTTCTGTAAAGAACCACAGTCAATCCTTTCGGTTCTGTAGGCCATGTGGTCACTGTCGCTACTACTCCGTGTTCTAGTGCAAAAGCAGCACCAGGCAATCCGTCAACAAATGGGCGTGCCTGTGTTTCAATAAATCTTTATTTACAAAAGACAGGCAACACGTCAGCTTTAGCCCGCAGGCCTCCTTCCTTCGTTTGCCAAACTGTTGGACGACATCAACTTCCAGAACCATCTCGATGTCAAAAACGTTATTTTAAAACCTCCTTTTAGAAACGGGGTCCTGACAACCCTTGATGAACACATACATCCAGGCCACCTTTGTCCCTCTTCTTCCAGTGTCCTCTGAACAAACACCAACTGGCATGGAGCATTTATCCTTCAATTGCAGCTACTCTGTAAGACAAAGCAGGGGCAGAGATTAAAACCAGACCCCCAGTCTTTGTGCCATACCCGGCATATCAAGTGCCCCTCTTCAAATTGTACCGAGTTCACTGTCTACCTAATAGAGAAAATAGAAGCATTCTTTCACTTAATAGTCTTTTAGTAAGGGTCTGGGGGGTGGGGGACAAGGTTTACTAAAGGCCCTTATAAGATGCCGGCTGAAAGGAATAATACTCCTTGGCACCACAGAATCTTTTTCATGTGAAGCTACATGATCACTTTTCATTTTGTTTCTCAAGCACCCCATGGCACCCATCCATGTATTAGGCTAATAACTGCATGAATCTAGTTAAAAGGAACCAAGCAATTATTTTAATTAGAAGAGAACAAAAATAACACTCCTGGATTCTGTTTTAAGGGGCAAGAAGGAAGTAGTCAGGGTTCAAAAAGATCCCACAAAATATTTTTGTGAAAGGAAAAATAATTAAGGCCAAATTTAGAATGTACTTGCAATAAATGGGCCAAATAAAATGAATGGCCCCACTGTGCAACTAAAACCCATTCATATATAAGAGCCCCAGAAAGTCCATTTTTACGTGATACCATTTTGAGGGTATAGCCAATTTTGCAAAGTGAAAGTGAACGTCTAGTAGAGACTTTAATGATCCTTGTGAATCTCTTACACAATTTCTTATAGAGTTTCTGTGTAAACTCTTTTATTAATAAGAGAAAAGGGGAAGGACATTGGTCAATTTGCCTTTCAAGTAGGATTATTTTTTTTTTCATTTAAATTCTTGGAGGAAAGTGTTCAAATTTGTTTCTCTGGAAAAATCTATCTTTATAGAAAATCCTTGTTACTAATCCATTCTAGAAAAAGCGAATTCCATCATAAGAGTCTTAATCAGATGAACCGCAATCAGTCATTCAGGAAGAGATTGATATCTGCAGATTTTCCATAACCTTTGCCTTCCTGCCTCCCTTCTAGTCATGGCATTTGGACCATTTCATTCCATCTGGGGCTTCCAAAAAAAAGACGGAAAGAAACTCAAACCAGTCAACTAGTAAGTGCTGTTCCTTCTGTTTAAGTCTATATGTGTTTATTGAACACCTGCTATCATCCAACACATAGTGAGTTATAGATGTAGGAATAACTAAAATCTGGACCCAGCCTTCAGGAAGTTCAGAGTCTAATCAGAGACAGAGGCAAGGATGAAAAGGAGACCATGCAGCTCCAGCTGGGTGGGATCAAGGGTCTCTGGCCTGGGTTGATTGTTAAAGAATGGACTGCCCAGGCAAAAGACACGGACAGTCCATCCCCTGGGGCAAGATCAGCATACACAAAAGCTGGGACACAAAGAACCCTGGGGGAACACTGGGAACTGCAGCAGACAGAACTGCCGGAGTGTGAGGCAAAGACTGAAGAGGAGAAGAGAGCTGCTGGAGAGGCAAGCAACAGCCAGGTCATAGGAGAAGTCGTGTGCCATGTTCATGAACCTGGACTTCCCCTCATAGAGCAATGGAGAGCCACGGAGCAGTTTTCAACATGGACTTACAGGCCAGCTGCCCATTTTAGAGTGAGCACTTGGACGGCTGGAAAGGGGATGAAATGGACACTAGGTGCCCCACAAGTGCCATAGTCCAAGCAAGAGGTCATAAGGCCTTGAACTTGGACAATAGCAAGTAGGAATGGAGAGATGGGGTCAGGTATAAGATATACAGTTTTGAAGGAGATTAAAATTTAAAAAAAAAACCCTCCATGGAACAGTACCTGAAGGGGCCAAAAGCAGATGAAATTGGCTTTGAAGGTTCTCGGTGGGAGCAGATGTTTTATCTGAATGTTGGTCATATGTCCAAAAAGCTTCTCATCTCATAGGCCCTCCTTTAAACCCAGGATGAGCTGTGATCGTGGGTTCTAAGATTGAGATGGAATAACAGATTTCGGCCCTGGGCACATGAGCAGGCTGTCAGTGCCCACAGAAAACTCCCAGAAGATAGTGGAACCTCCATTTTCTTCCCCAGGCAAACTCACACAAAACCAGTCTCCTGCCGCAAGTCTAAGTTAACATCTACAGAAGCCTGGAATGAAAGAACATTGTGGTGAATACTTACTGTGCTGGTTATTTTTATGCATCAACTTGACATGGCTAAGAGATGCCCAGATACCTGGTAAAACATTACTTCTGGATGTGTCTGTGAGGATGTTTCTGGAAGAGACTAGCGTTGCAACCAGTAGATGAGTAAAGAAGGTCACCCTCACCAGTAGGCATCATCCAATCCACTGAGGGCCTGAATAGAACAGAAAGGCAGAGGAAGGGTGAATTTTCTCCTTGCCTCAGCTGGGACATCCACCTTCTCCTGCCCTTGGGCATCAGAGCTTCTGGTTCTTAAGCCTTCAGAATCCAACTAGAACTTACACAATTGCCCTCCACACACATCCATGTGATTCTCAGGCCTTCAGACTTGGGCTGAGTTACATGATCAGCTTTCCCGGTTCTCCAGCTTGCAGACAGTAGATTGTGGGACTTCTTGGCCTCTGTAACTGTGCTGTCAATTCCTATAATAAACACACACACACACACACACACACACACACACACACACTGGCTCTGTTTCTCTGGAGAACCTAATGATATACTTAAGACAAACTACATATATTTTAAATAACTATATTAGATTAGACTTATTTATGTTTTAATTTTTTTAAAGAATATACAGAGGACGCCTCTCCAACTCGTTTTATGAACCAGCTATCGATAATGCACCTGACAAGGGTATTACAGTAAAGGAAAATTACAGGTAAATTTCAGGCATACTCATTGTTGGAAAAATTATCAAAACACGCTGCCAATACTTCAAATAAATAATATATCATAAGTACATTGGCTTTAGTCCAGAAATGCAAAATGGGATTAACATTCAAAAATTTATTAAATAATTCACATTCTAAAAGCATAAAGGGGGGAGGAGGAAGTCATATGATCATTCTATAAATAAGCGAGTACTTAATTTATGACAAACAGATTGCTTCAGAGTACTGGGCAACGAAGTCTTTTTCATTAATGGTACAGAGTAAGTAGATATCATGGAGGAAAAAACAAATTTGATCCCAACCTCACGCCATAGGCAAAAATCAATGCCATGTGGATTATAAATCTAAACATGGAAGGTAAAACAATAAAGCTTCCAGAAGACAGTATAAAAGGATATTTTCATGGCCTTCAGATAAACAAAGCTCTCTTAAATAAGACATAGACAGCACTAACTATAAAGGAAAATATTGCAAAAATTAAACTACATTAAAATTAAAATCTTCTGTCCATCCAAAGATACCATAAAAAGAGTGAAAAATCGGGGCGCCTGGGTGGCGCAGTCGGTTAAGCGTCCGACTTCAGCCAGGTCACGATCTCGCGGTCCGTGAGTTCGAGCCCCGCGTCAGGCTCTGGGCTGATGGCTCGGAGCCTGGAGCCTGTTTCCGATTCTGTGTCTCCCTCTCTCTCTGCCCCTCCCCCGTTCATGCTCTGTCTCTCTCTGTCCGAAAAATAAATAAACGTTGAAAAAAAAATTAAAAAAAAAAAAAGAGTGAAAAATCAAACTCAGGGTGGTATAAGATATTTGCAATATATATGAATAAAAAAGGATCACATCCAGAATATATAAGTATCTCCTACAAAACAGTAAGAAAAGATGAAAAACACAGGACACCTGGGTGGCTCAGTCGGTTAAGTGTCTGACTTTGGCTCAGGTTATTATCTTTTGGTTCATGAGTTCTAGCCCAGCGTCTCTGGCTCTGTGCTGACAGCTCGGAGTCCGGAGCCTGCTTCAGATTCTGTGTTTCCCTCTCTCCCTGCACCCCCCCCAACAACTCACACTCTGTGTCTCTCTCTCAAAAATAAACACTGAAAAAAAAAGAAAAGATGAACATCGCAATGGAAAAATTACCAAGACCCTTGAAAAGCCCGTTCACAAAATATCCAAATGGCCAGTGTACATGAAAAGATACTCAACTTATTAATAATCTGGGAAATCAAATTAAAACCATAATGAGATTCAAGTACATACCACCAGAATGACCAAAATCAAAAAGAGGAAGAATACCAAATGTTAATAAGGATTAGAGCAGCGGATCTCTCGCCCACTGCTGGTGGGAGTGGAAACTGATACAACCTCTTTGGAAAACGGACATCATTAAAGCTGAGCATAGTCATGCCCTACTACTTAGTAACTTCCCCCTTAGTCTATCTACCCAAAGAAAACACACGCACACCCATCAAAGACGTGCATGAAGAAGCTTACAGTAGCACTCTCTGAGAGAGCCAAAAACGGAAAACAACCAAAATGATCATCAAGGCTGAAATGGGTATTGATACAATCGAAGGAAATGAAACAAGGAAAATAGGATTGCACCCAGCAACACAGATACAGCCCATAAATACACCTGAAGTTGAAAAACAAAAACAAAACACAAATCTGTGGTGTTAGACATAAGAAGAGCGGTTATCTTTAAGGAGGAAAGGGGAGTCCCATCCTAGGGGCCATCGGACACGGTGGCTGTATATTCTCTTTCTTGTCCTGCAAGGTGATTACGGGATGTGTTCTCTCCAGGATAGCATATTGGGTCCCATGTTCCTGCTCTGTGTAATCTTCCATACATGGAACCCCAAGAAAACTTCCCCAAAACATTTCAAATATTGATTTCCATTCCTTCGGTGAAGTAAATGGAAGCACTAAATATTATCGAACATCTTTATTAAAATCAATCAGTGGCTTGTTCTCACCTATGGTCAGTGTATTCTCCAGATGTCAGTTACAGAGCAGAAAATAAGAATCACACCTAGCTGGACTAGGAAGGAGAGAATGCCTTCTCCTTGAGGGAAAATGAATAAAACTGGGTCCCTTCGCAGTTTAGCTAAGAGGTAAGTGATGTGTAAGAAGAAGAAAAAAAAAAAGTTAAAGGTCCAACGTAGAAAATAAAGACTTAATGAAGGTGCTCCTGGAGGCTCATACAATTCTAGCCTTATATAAAGCGGGATTAAAAGGTAACAAATTTAGGCTGGCTACAAGGAAATGTGTTCTTATGAAATGTGTAATTAACCTGCAGCCAATGGTTTTAAGAAAATCCCATTCCTCCTTCAAAAAAAAAAGAAAAGAAAAAAACACAAAGATTAGCTATTTATAGCAGCCAAACCAGCATCCGCAGTTACACTGCCTAATATTGTATTACAAAGACTCCCCTGCTTCCAGGCAAAAACCGATAGCCAGCTGGGGTCAGGAAGAAAATTTCCCCTTTGGTGTAGTATTTCACAGCTCTGTTATCGAATATTGGACAATTCGCGGGCCTGCGAAGGTATTCGCACCCCCGTTTGGGGCGCCTGGCCCTGGGATCCACGATACTGCATGGAAACAGCCTATTGTTTTAATTCTGGATGGCAACACCTGTAGAGCTGTATTTAGGCAACACCTTGCGTTTCCAAAAGGTAAACACAATGAACATAATCAAAATTGGCCCAACACTACTGTTTTCACATCAACAATCTATAAATATATGGAAGAACTCAATATACGTGTGAAATAAACAGAACAGGCATACCTACACCGAGGTAATTCAGAAGACAGCTCTATAATTTAGCAGCTTGGATTTCAATTGTTGCATTTTTAGGTGCGAAAAACACAGATATTATTCATCAAAGTGATTGTCCTGCGCACTTGTATACCTTATATAATTTATTTTTTCAGGGCTTTTTACTTCAAAGAACTCACTAGCTAATGACATTTCAGACTTAAGAAATTTTTCTGATAGCACGTTGGAATTCCCTCAGGGACAGGATTGTGAATAAGTGGATTTTTTTAAAGATCATTAACAGATATTACAAACCAATTCAAACGGAGCATTTTCTTTGCAAATTACCTTTAACTTTTAAAGCCATTGGAAAAAAAAAAGACAGTGAGTGATTTAATTTACTTAACCTGTCTGCGAATTGCAGCTTGGTGCTGTACCGGCGACTGCATTTGCAACCAAAAAATATCTCTAACTATCTCTAATAGAGATATTTTTCTAAATTATCGCACTCGATGAGTGATATCTCAAAAGACAGTAATGTTTTTTTTTTTTTTTCATTTAGCAAGTTTCCCTGGAATTGGGAATTTTATTTTATTGATATGCCTAAAGTAAAAACAGAGCCCTGCACTGTCTATATCTGTTGCTTAATTAAAACTCTCTGGTAATTAGCAGGTTTATCGTTTCCTGAGTGAGTGGATGGTGGTGCTTTGGTGGTAGATTGTGGGTTTTGGGGGGGAAGGGCTGGCCTTTTTATTTAATGATCAAACCGTAGTTTCTGGGCTAAAGAGCTAATATTTGGGGTGAGAAGCACCTTTATTCTCCACGTATATCAGGTCTGATGCTTCCTTGCATCAACACCCCGTTGTGTATGTTTTCCATTCAAAGAGCTCCCGGGGACTTCAAAGGGAGTTGCCTGCAAGAACGGTCTACGTGGGAGTCCTGAAAGGCTCCAGAACAGGCCAAGAGCAGGGAGAAACCTTGCCAAGACTAGCTCACGCTGGAGCCCCCAAACCATGTCACAAAATTAAAGGATCTCCCCTGCCTACGCCATCCCACAGCGCACGTGGGAAATGTCCCCAGGCTTGCCAAGCACTGTGCTGGCTTCTCGGGCTACTACTTATAAATATTTGATGAGCAGCGCTCCATTTATAAGAAAGTATGTTAATAAGAATATTCTTTGAAATTGGAGTCCAATGCAGGCTTTAAAAAGGCTCATTGTTGGAGGTACTACAGATTTCCTTCTTTTCCCTTTTAAAGTGCAAAGTCAGCTTACCACAAACCAAACAAACAAACAAGAAAAAAAAAAAACCCTCACATCCTTTCGGATGTCCCATCAACGACAACAAAAAATGGGTAAGACTCTACAGGATGTTCTATTTGGGGAAGGCTTGGTCAAATGTGGGGGGATGAAGGAACATAGAAACCAGTATTTCTTGAGTGTCTTTTGTGTGCCAGATGTTTAAATTCTCCCCTTTGAGTCCACACCGATATATTAGGAGGTAAATGGTATTACGTCCATTTTAAAGATGGAAAATGGCCTCACAGAGAACCTACAGGGTGTCTATTCCAAAGCCCCACATCGGTAAGTGCAGAGCTGGTCTGGAAACCAGATCCACCTGACCTCAAAGCCCGTGTTTGTTCTCTCCCTCCTGCTAGCTCCCGGGTGCCTGCTGGTTTCACAGGGATATGGCCCCGTCTTTTGTCACTTCGCTGGGATGGTTTCCTCATCTGGAGGAAATAAATCTAAATGGGAGTGATTTTTCATGTAACAGAAGTCAAAACCATAGCTTAAAAATAAAATAAAATAGAAAAAAAATAGAATATAAAATAGAATAGAATAGATAAAATAAAAAATAAAATAAAATAAAATAAAATAAAATAAAATAAAATAAAATAAAAGACATTTTCTGACCCTGGAGCATCAATCCGTTTATTTATTTTGCAGTCACTCAGCAAATCTTTACACATGCCGAGTTGAAACTTAATGTTGCATTATTATGTCAGATTTCTAAGCACGCTTGACCTTGCCTTTGTACTGAGGATGAAATCAAACATCCAGATATGGCCCACATATAGGACCAGGCGCGACCTGATACCTGCTGGCCTCTCAAACCTCATCCTGACCAGCTCCCCACACTTGCTGCTCTCCAGACACACACCCAACAGGCTGAGCTCGAGTCCCACCTCCTGGATACCCTTTCTGCCAGCTACTACTCACCTGCGGGCCCCTTCTCTTCATTCCTGACTCGCTTTAAAGCATCCTCTCCTCAGGAAGACGTCCCATTACCTCCGGATCCAAAACAGGCCAGTCCTGATCTTCCCACCCTTTTTGGTTTCCTTCGGAGCAATCTTTCTCTCTGCTCGGTCCATGGTGTACCATCCGTCCATCTCCCCAACTCCAGTGTAGCTCCAGAAAGTCAGAGATCAGCTCCATCTTGTTCCCCTCCTCTGTCCCCAGATCACAGGACAGTGGAACATGAAAGACGTAGGAAACAGGATTGCCTTAAAGCAGCTTTCCCTGATGTAAAAACAAAAAGTCCCAGTCAGAGACTTCATTTCATGGCGGCAGTGGCAGCCCTTGAACTCAAGTTCTCATTTTTCCTCCTGCCCCAAGCTCAAGTTCTTTCTCCTGCAACGAATCCGTGCCTCCTCCCTGCCAGGTGGCGATGCTCACCTGATCTGGAAAGGCGGCCTATGTTTACTCCCAGCCTGGAAAGGTCTCACCTGTTGGCTAGAGTCCTGCCTGCCAAGAAGGCACGGCTACCCCTGTCATCTAAGTGTGACGTGCCAATGAGCCCAGCACTCTGTGGGGCCCAGGTGTGACGGTCAGGGACTTCCAGGGGTTCCTCTGTCCGAGTTAGCAGGGACTCGGGTGACAGCCCGCTCCGCTGCCTAACAAATCCCCACCCATGCTGCAGTGA
This sequence comes from Prionailurus bengalensis, assembly GCF_016509475.1. Taxonomy (NCBI): domain Eukaryota; kingdom Metazoa; phylum Chordata; class Mammalia; order Carnivora; family Felidae; genus Prionailurus; species Prionailurus bengalensis. Next base: position 55,571,640 of record NC_057354.1, on the reverse strand, counting down.
CAGGGCCAGGCCACACGCACAGCAGACGTCTTTTTAGTCTCAACAATTTTTTTTTCTTTACCCGATCATTTACAGATTAGAGAATTAATACGCATTTGTTGGAACAAGTGAAGCAACACCTAAAAACGTGAATAAAAGCAAAGATAATTCACCCTCCCTGTCTCCCCTCATTACCACTCTCTGGAGATGACCGTGGGCATGCATGTATATGCCTATAACTATGTATTTTATATATGCGGTAAAATATATATACATCATATATATAGTAATATGCATACTATATGTATAGTATATGTATTGCATATTACTCTATACACATACACACTATATATAGTTATATATACCAGGTATATAACATATTAACATATTTATAATTATATATATGACATATTTATTTTAATTAATTTATTGTTTAGTGTTTTATTTATTCTTGAGAGAGAGAGAGAGACAGAGCATGAGCGAGGGAGGGGCAGAGACAGAGCGGGACACAGAATCCGAAGCAGGCTCCAGGCTCCGAGCTGTCAGCACAGAGTCCGACTCGGGGCTGGAACTCACAAACGGTGAGATCATGACCTGAGCAGAGGTCGGTCGCCCAACCGACTGAGCCACCCAGGCGCCCCATAGGACATATATTTATATATATTATTTTACATAACTGCGGTAATATACATGCTGGGCAATTTTAGTGCAGTATTTTACCTTTAATTACCACTTATTTCTGTCGTTCCCTTTCCCAGATGTGGTTACTCCCGGGACTTACAGGAAAGCACAGGTGTGCACCCACCAGAAGATGACACCTGTGGGCAGTGGCACCGGCTGCCCTTTGTGTTCTAAACACACCTGGCCTGGTCACGCTGGACTGGAGATGAGCCTTCAGAAAAGTGGCACTGCTGATGTTTTCTCTCTTCCGTGGCTGGTTTAGGGACATCTGAGGAGATGCCTGCACCCCAGTCCCCAGGGAGACCGCGGAGCACCCCCGGGGCACGATCTCTATCGTCTCCTATAGCTCCCGGGCCCATCTTGCTCCCTTTTGTTTCTAATTGGCTCCCATGTGGAGCTGCCGGTCCCTGTCTTATCTCTGACCTTGTCTATTCCCAGTGACCTTCTCAGGGTAACAGATCTTCAGGCCAGGTCTTCTTTCCCTTTCTTCACAGGTGTCCCTCCCTGCCCTCTCCTCTGGCAGAGCTCACGCAGGCCTTCATTGGTACCCATTTACTCAGCCCATTTGTCGGCAGGTACCATTCCCTCTGACCCTCACCCTTCCGGGTCACCAACCTGATCAACATATCTCTGTATCGCTTTGTAGGTTTTAAGCTTATTCGAATAGATTGCTTCAACTAATTCTTACAATAACCCTGTGAAACAGAGAGCAGTAAGTCTACTGGCTCCCAAAACACATAGCTCTTCAAAGATGTCAACAGTCAACTTGCAAAGCAGGCATTAAAATGGCCACATGAAAAAATACTCGGTTCCACTACTAATAAAGGAGATGCCAAGTATACGAACATGGATATCTTTTGCCTGTGAATCAGCAAACACATAAAAGAAAGATAATACCGTTCAAGTTCAAGGGAGCAAAGTGGCTGTTTGCTAGATTGTTGCAGGCGGGAGTTCATATCGGTGCTACCTCTCTGACCCATAACTTGCCAACACATAGTGAATTAGAAAACCACGGAACCATGCAATTCCTCCTGTAGGAATTCATCCCAAGGAAATAAACAAAACTGTGTAGAAAGTTTAAGCGACAAGGAGATTTTAATATGTGACTGATTAAGCTGAAGTCCAGTCATGCAATAAAGTGCTCCAAAAAAAATTAAAGATAACAAGCGGAAGAGTGTATAATATCAATATATAATATCATGCAAAGATTTTTATAGGAGTAAAAAAAAGATTACACAATAATACGTATTGTCTGAGTCCCGTATAGATGACAGATACGCATACAGATGTAAATATCATGCACCCCAAAATGTCAAGAAAGGCTACTGATATTTATTCTCTGTTTTCTAATTTCTTTCCCGTCAGCGCGTATAATTTTGTAAAGAGAAAAATAAAATGATAACATTTAAGAAACTGCCCCTGTTCAGGTGGAATCCATTGCATAACTGAATATTCAACAAATACTTATTGAACTTCTAAATACAAAGCAATCTGCTAAGTGATAAGGGTGCAGTGGTTAAAAAATTTTTTTAATTAAAAAAAAAAAAAAAGGAGGTGGTCCCTTGCCTAGAGAAGCATATTCTTGGAAAATGGGAGAAAGCCAGTAAAGCCTGCTGGTTTCAACGGGGGAATGCCACCAGGCACAGCTGGAGCTCCTTACGCATTATTCTTCCCTAAACCCAAGAAATGGCCTCGGAAGATATCAATGCACCCAGTCAGGCTTGGGAGAGATTTAGCCTTGGAAATGGACCTGGATCTGAAAAAGTGGTTTCTGGGAGTGGAAAATGGAGAGAAAGCAAGAGAGTGAGAGCCACCCCTGCTCTTCAAGCTCTTAGCTACTGTGTCTCCTGCCAGCCTGAGACAAAAGGCTGGAGTGGCCTGTCTGTGGAAGAAATGGTCCCATGGGTTGCATGACTACAGACCTTAATGGGGAGGCCCAGAATGATCCGTCTTTTAAAGAAAGGATTAGTGAGGGGCGCCTGGGTGGCGCAGTCGGTTGAGCGTCCGACTTCAGCCAGGTCACGATCTCACGGTCCGTGAGTTCGAGCCCCGAGTCAGGCTCTGGGCTGATGGCTCAGAGCCTGGAGCCTGTTTCCGATTCTGTGTCTCCCTCTCTCTCTGCCCCTCCCCTGCTCATGCTCTGTCTCTCTCTGTCCCAAAAATAAATAAAAGTTGAAAAAAAAAAATTTTTTTTAATAAAAAAAAAAATGATTAGTGAAAACTCAACAAAATTCCCCTCAAGTGTCCCTCGAAGTCTGCTCCTCTCAGTCTGTCCCCACAGACGCCCCCTGGCATCCAGCTTCCTACTGTTCCTAGATGACACTCCCCCTTTAACTTTGTAGGATTGGAGCCACCTACACATACCAAACCTGTTTCCCAGCCCGAAAGCCTTCCATAGTCTGCAAAAAAAAGTCTTTGCAGCCTCTAGGGTGCCATTTTGTTACCCCATGGGATCACTGTCATACTCAAGGCATCTGCTTTGAGTTGTTGTTTTTCCCACAAATGATGAAAAATCTGTGTTGATTCTTCCCCAGAAGGCCACTTGTAAGCAGTGTTCATTTAGAGACCTGGCTGGGGTTCAGAGGGGGACCATGGTGAAGGGAACCAGCCCTCCTGAGGACTAAACCCGTGATCTCATTAGCACAGGGTTCTAATCAACCGAGCCACTAGGCACATACCTCATTGAAGGCAGTAATTTGCTAAATGTTAATTCTTAGATTAACTACAGATGAGTAGAGTTCCACGGGGGGAAAAATGAGAGAGAATTTGTTAATTCGTGAAAGGAAATTTGGGTCATCAGTAAATGATTCCTTTGGTTAGTTTTAAGATACAATCCCAACGTCAGAAGATGTTACTCATTGGGATCTACACCGCCATGATTTTTTTTTTTTTTATCAATATCTTGATCAGGAGAACTTCAAGGAAAAAGCAAATGGAGTCGCTTCTGCACTTGCAAAAAAACGCACACAACGGTTTCCACATAGATCTCTCCATTGTTCCTTTTTCTTTCTTTTTTTTTTTCAACGTTTATTTATTTTTGGGACAGAGAGAGACAGAGCATGAACGGGGGAGGGGCAGAGAGAGAGAGGGAGACACAGAATCGGAAACAGGCTCCAGGCTCTGAGCCATCAGCCCAGAGCCCGACGCGGGGCTCGAACTCCCGGACCGCGAGATCGTGACCTGGCTGAAGTCGGACGCTCAACCGACTGCGCCACCCAGGCGCCCCCATTGTTCCTTTTTCAAACTCAGGCACAAATGTTAGGTGGAAACATGAAGGAAAGGTTTCCATATATCCGAGGCAGAGACGGTCCTCCTGGAAAGGCTGGACCCCACTACCTTTGCCCCCCTAGAACTCTAATTCCTGTGGAGAAAAGACCCTCCCTCTGTGGGGAAGAGAGCCCCCAACCCACAGCCCTGTCTCAAGGCATGCTGTAATCCACCCCATTTTGCCCTCTCATCCCCCAGCCTCCTCCCTGAGGAGGCAGTTTTACAAATAGCAAATATGGTTTGGAACAAAGTTTTGACACTGACTCGGTATCCTGTGCTCATATTACATTTCTATGAATATTCCACCGACTTTTCAACTCTGAAGAACAAAGTTTCCGCTCTCAGGCTACATTTAGCATTCAGGCCATTTCAACTTCAGCTGCTCCCACCCTGACAGCGATCTTTGAAACTGATATGGCCCTGAAAGAAGCCAGAATAACTTTTAAAAATTATTAATAATAATAGGCTAGGTTCCCAGTCTTTGTAATCTTGTGGAAGAACCTCTGTGAGAAAGCACAGTGGGAATTGAATTGAATGTGTGCCCACGCTAGCTTTTCCATGGAAAAGCCTGCTTGCAAATGCATGGTTGTTTTGCAGGAGAATTTCTATGAACTGGAAGGGGATGGGAAAAACGCAGCCCCGCTTTTGCATTTGTCACCTTTTGCCCCAGGAGCTTTAGGACCATCTTTAAACACCCAGGTCTCTGTCATTGTAAGACAAGCCCCACAACGTCTGGTGGAGAAAGCAAGCCGGCACGTACCAGGAGAACCCCAGCTCTGCCTCATGCCAGCTAGGGGCTGGTGGGAAAGTTAGGTATCCGCTCTGAGAGGTCAATTTCCTCACCTGTAAAATGACGATAATTATGGTTACTACCAAACGGTAACTGTCTCCACAAGAAATAAGGGACATAAAATTCTTTAGTCTATTGCCTGGAACACAGTAACTACTGATGGAAGCTTACCTATTGCGGCTACTATCTTGCCTCTTGAGCAAACACGACTATCTCAGTGTGATATGTCTGCATTCCGGATACCCCTTCCCTTATAAATCCAAAGTAAAAAGTACTACGGTTGTCCATCCGTGAAGAAGACACTGATGACTGAAACGACCACAATGAAGCTTGAATAGCAGACGCTCAGATCCAATAGCTAAGAGGGAGCAGACCGAAATGAACGTAGCGAGCCCCGATTCCTAAATAACGCCTTCAAAAATGTTTTCCTTTCAAAGCCATTATAAAATGGCATCAGAAACTTTCCCGGCTAGCACGATCATGAAATCATAATTCTCTACGCCACAGCAAAATATTAGTCAACCTTAGAGTCCCAGGCATTTCAAATTCTGTGCGTATTAAAAAAAAAAAAAAAAAAACACCAGCTCAAAGAAAATCAAACTCCACATATTTTTATCCGAAAATATAATCGGAGATATAGGAACACTCCTATAAGCACTTAAGATGTTTACAATGGAAAACTTCCACTCAAGTTCAAGTTGACAGCTAGGAACTAAGTAAATAGAAACTAAATGGCCGAATAGCAGCCACCTTACAGTTGTGGGCTCCATTTGCTACTTTAATCTCCAGCTGGGAATATTAGTTCAATAAAATAAATATTTTTAATTTCCTCTATGCATTTCCTCAAACCACGCCAATGCACTTATCTATGGCTCACTTGAAAGATTTGTTAAGCAACTCCCCACTTCCTTAAAAGAGGATGTTTGATTTTCTTACGAAAATGAAGGAATGGACGTGAGTGCTCATTGTTTTAATGCTCCGAGCCCTTAATCACTTCCAGCTCTGATTCATCAGAAAAAATAGTGCTCTTGAGGGATTTTTTTTTTTTTTGGTCACTAAATATTGTCTTTCATTTTGAGATACTTATTCCTCACCAGAAAACGATACCGTATTTTTCCCCCTAATGATGAAGGATGAAAGATGGAGAGAATTCCATTTGGTGATTATTGGACCACGAAGAAGTAAACTGACTCAGAAAACAAATCCCCAAAAGAAAAATAAAACGTATTATGGGAGGGGGAAGCGTGGAATTCTCGGCAAACATTCAATTGCACCCAGGATTGGTAATGTGATAACGTCCTTGTTTTGTTAATATTTGGGGCGGGGGGGGGGGGGGGGGCGGGAGGAGTAAAGCTCTAGGGTGTTAGCTTTGGGCCAGAATCTCTACTCTCCATCATTAGTTCAGCCAGCAAGAGTATTTACAGACACAAATGCCCAGAGGCCTCACAGAAGGTTGTAACACTACCCAGGCCACAGGCAAGGGTCCAAGATGCCATCCTTTCCTGCAAGGGGGAAGACGGAACCTTGATCTCCACAGTCCAGTGGTCAATGGGAATCACCTCCAAAAAAAGTCCACTCTGAACACCATCCGCACGGGCCTGGAGCATCACATCCAAATCAGAGCAGACAGGTGAATTCGCGAAGTGAGACCTGCCGATCGATTCTGCCAGATCCCCCTGATTCACTGGGCAATTGTCCCACTTCACTTCGGACTGGTGCTTCCAGTTTCCCGGTGCTGGTGTCTAAGCAGACTTTGACAGGAAAAACGTAGCCCCAACTTTGGAAATCGTGGCCACATCTTCAAAGGGCTATACCTAAGTGGTGTATGTGATAAAAGAGTTCAAGTCGATGCTACAGTAAGACACCACCCCTTTCTGGAACCTGAAAGTCAGGGAGTATGGAATTTTTTAACGCCAGTTCTCTTTTAAGTTTAAAGGAGGAGAAAAAGTACCCCAGGAGGAAAATTGAAAGGGAAACAAACCAAAAAAAAAGACCAACTGAAGGGGAGGAAAGATAAGTTTAGTCCAAACCCGGCCCCCAAGGCAGTTCTGAGTCTCTAATTCTCTTACGTGACCTTTTTTTAATCCCTAGATTGTGAAATGTATAGAAAAAAAAAAAAAAAACCAAAACCTCAATTGCTCAAAATCTTACCTAATTCTGAAAAGTCTCCTCTGTCTTCTCGGAGCCTTATCTTCCCTCCCCATCAAATGTTGATTAAGTTGATCATGAAGATGTTGTCTTTTGATTATGACTTGCAAGGCACTTTCAATGGGAAGAAGGAGAGCTAAAGCACAGCTTAAGGGGTGCAGTTCTCTCTGTGGGTACGTTTCCATTCTTCACTATTATTTTCATCATAATCATTGTCACTGAAAGCGTTTCAAGGTATCAGTAGTCCTTGAAGCTGCTGCGCTCTAAGCTCCCAAGGATGCAGAACATTCGCTTCCTGGGGACTGTTGTGGAACATACGCGACGACACTTTTTTACCAATGCTCAGAAATGTCTGGGGCGGAGAAATTAGCCCTGGCAGTGCTAATTACCAGAAACACAGACGAATTCCTTCCCTGTGTGATTACGCTCAGTGGATGATGAGGTGGTCATAGGCAGTTTGTTAATTTCTCTCCTCTTCCTAGGCTCAGAGTAGGGTTGGACGTCCCTTCCAGGGCTTTGAAGTTCGGTATGGTCATGTGACTTTTTTGACCCATAACACGTGAGAAATGGCAGGTGTCACCTTGGGCTGAAGCTCCAGCCAGGGTGATCTTCCCCATGTCCCCTTCCTCCTGCTGCGGTTGAGTGCAGAAACAGGTGCAGAGAGGAGCTGCCATCATTCTGAGACTCTATTTGTCTACAGCTGGTGGACACCTCTCCTTGACCCATGCTGGACACTCAATGGGATCAAGAAGTAAACTTCCAGGCAGGTGGGGGGATGGGTGAAGTAGGTAATGGGGGTTAAGGGGTGTATGGGCCACCTGGGTGGCCCAGACAAGCTGAGCTTCTGACTCTTGACCTCAGCTCAGATCATGATCCCAGAGTCATGGGATCAAGCCCCGCCTCGGGCTCCACATTGAGTGTGGAGCCTGCTTAAGATATTCTCTCTCTCTCTCTCAATTAAAAAAGTATATAAATAAATGTTTTAAAAAGAGTACTTGCGATGAGCACCAAGTAATGTATAGAAGTGTCAGATCACTATATTGTACACCTGAAACTGTGAGTTCATGAGAACTGAACTGCAGTTCATGAGATTGAGCCCCTCATCAGGCTCCACACTGACAGCACATGGGGCCCACTTGGGATTCTGTCTCTCCCTCTCCGTCTACACCCCTACACTGCTCATGCTCACCCTCTCTCAAAATAAATAAATAAACTTAAAAAAAAAAAACTTTAAAAAGAAAAAAAAAAGAAGAAATACACTCTTGTAGTTTTAAGCCACTGAGGTTTTGATGGGTATTTTCTACTATCAGGTAACCTTCGCTATCCTAACCAACATCGATGGCAAATAGCCAAACCTGGAGAGTTTAAAGTTACTGGTGGTCACATCAGAAAGAAGGAATGTAGGTCTTTCTGAGAATCAACCAAACCCTCCAGGTTTTCTGTTATTGAATCACTAACTCGGAGACATTCAATCGTTCCCTAGTGAAGATCCAATTGAGACAGAAAGTGCTAGGAAAAAAGGCATGACATGCCCTGTAAGCAACCGAAAGTCACCAGTCTCGTCCACACAAATGGCAACATAAGTTGGAGCTCTCATCCGACCGACTGAGTTCTGTTTCAAACAACGCACCACCTTCTTACCGCTGTCCGGGCAGACAGGCGCGGACTCCTGATCATTTTCGGAACTGTTCATTTAAAGACTACACTGCTCCAGATAGAAGCCTGCTTCAAGAGCGCTTACTTTTAAGAAAACCAAATCTCACAAAATTAGTACATTTACACATTCAAAGTGAGGTGGCAAATGTGAAAAACCCATCTGTGCCCACCCTCCCCTCCACCCCACAAGTTCTACCACCACCCAGAGCTGTAGCTATGCATGAAAAATCTCACACATGCAAAGTATAGAGGCTCTTTGAAAAGTTGGCCCAGCGTGTCTTATATGTGAGTTGCAGTCTTACAGAGTCTTGCCAGCAACAACAAAGAGGAAAAGAAAAGGAAAGGTTTTCTTTTCTCTGAACTTGGGAATGAAACATAAAACTCCTCTTTTCTACAAGGCTGAATGGCTCCAATTTTCCACCCCCAGGATGATCTCTTACTGGCCATTACCTTCCTGATATCCACGTGGCTTTTTCGGGGGCATTTCTTCCCTCCCAAATTAATCACACGGCGGCAGTGCCCTAAAGAGACGCTCCACTTCCCTGCTGAGGGGCCAGGGGTCATCACCGGACCTCAGGGTCATTGTAAAGATTAAGTGAAATGGACAACACGACTGCTCTGAAATGTTCAAAGTGCCATGGCGAGGGCATTATTTCTACCACCCCCAGCTTCTGTCACGTCCACCGAGTCTGCTGTGTCTAACTGTTGTAAGTTTTCTGACGTCTCGACCACAGGTAAGTACAGAGGGAATTAAAACCTGCTGGAAATGCTCCAAGTACAAAATGCACACCGAAACCCTGCGAGTTGGGTGTTATTGTCTCCAAGAATGCAGAAGGGTGCACAGAACTCAGCGGCTGACGCAGGGGAACACACACAGTGTAAGCGGAGAGCGCCTGTCAGAACCCTGTCTGTCTGTCGGTTGACTCAACATGCACACGGTGCCGCCTCCCACCTAAGGGGTCTTTTTCCTTCCAGACAAGTCTCTTCCCGAAAGGATGGGTGTGGAAGTGCCACCTGGATAGCTGATGAGAAGAATGCATAAAACGCCTGCTTATTGTACACCTGAAACTAATATAACATTCTATGTTAACTTGGAATTAAAACAAAAACTTAAAACAAAAGAGTGATCTAAAAAATAAAATAAAATAAAATATCCATGTTAAGTTGGCTAGGCAGAATTCTCAGCCTAAAGTTTCTTAGATGCAACCAAAGCCGGCCAGACATAGGAGGGTCCAAACACACAAGTAAAAAAGACAGGGTTTGCGCCCATTACAAAGACAGAGGGCAAGGCTGAGCGACTGTGGGCAAGAAATTAGAGGGGCGCCTAGGTGGCTCAGTCAGTTAATCATCTGACTCTTGATTTCCACTCAGGTCCTGATCTCACGGTTCGTGAGTTTGAGCCTCGTATGGGGCTCTGCGCAGGGCCCTGAGCCTGCTTGGGATTCTCTCCCTGTCTCCCTCTCTCTCTGCCCCTCCACCTTCCCCAGCTTGTGCATGCCCTCTCCTCTCTCTCTCTCTCTGTCTCTGTCTCCCAAACATAAATAAATAAACATTTAGGGGCTCCTGGGTGGCGCAGTCGGTTAAGCGTCCGACTTCAGCCAGGTCACGATCTCGCGGTCCGTGAGTTCGAGCCCCGCGTTGGGCTCTGGGCTGATGGCTCAGAGCCTGGAGCCTGTTTCCGATTCTGTGTCTCCCTCTCTCTCTGCCTCTCCCCCATTCATGCTCTGTCTCTCTCTGTCCCAAAAATAAAATAAACGTTGAAAAAAAATTTTTTTTAATAAAAAATAAATAAACATTTAAAAAAGGAAATTAGGGAGGAAGGTCGATTAGAAATTCAATGAAAACTGCATGAAAAATTAGTTGTCCATCAACATATATTGGTTTGAAATTTCCACTAGCTTGGCAAATCCCCATAGAAAGGAGACAGCATGGCTATCTCTATAAAAGAAAACAAAAAAGGGAAAGATAAGGATACTATAGCTAAAGAAGTGTCAATAGATGCATAAAAGAAAATTGAAACTCGATGGTGGGACAGAGAAGAAATCCCAGCAATATCACTGGGAGAGAAGTGACCCACAGCGGGAAGCAAAACAAAAACAAAAACAAATGTGAGAAAGGGAGACTAATTTTATTTTTTTTAATTTTTTTAATGTTTATTTATTTTTGAGAGAGAGTCACAGGGTAAGCGGAGGAGGGTCAGAGAGCGAGGGAGACACACAGAACCCGAAGCAGGCTCCAGGCTCCGAGACGTCAGTGCAGAGCCTGATGCGGGGCTTGAACTCACAAACCTGTGAAATCATGACCTGAATGGAACCCGGACACAACCAACTGAGCCACCCAGGTGCCCCTGGGAGACTAATTTTAAACTTTAAGAGGGGTGGGGGAAGCAAAAGAGAAGAAAATCCAAGAAACAAAATGAAAAATACTGAAACTCAGGAGTTTGAAAGCCTCCAAATTTATTTCTGCAAAAAGTGAATACATACTGTCTCCTTAGGAAACAAGCTGAAAAAGGTATCAGAGGCACTAGAAAAGTCACCAGGGGGCCAAATCATCCGATCCAAGTTAAGAATGCCGATTAATCTGGGGTGAGTGGGTGGCATAGTCGGTGAAGTGTCCAACTCTTTTTTTTTTTTTAATGTTTATTTATTTAGAGAGATAGACAGAGTGTGAGCAGGGGAAGGGCAGAGAGGGAGACACAGAATCAGAAGCAGGCTCCAGGCTCTGAGCTGTCAGCACAGAGCCGGTCGTGGGGATGAAACTCACAGACTGCGAGATCATGACCTGAGCCAGAGTCGGACGCTCAACCAGTTGAGCCACCCAGGCGCCCCAAGTGTCGAACTCTTGATCTCCACTCAGGTCATGATCTCACAATTCGTGGGTTCGAGCCCCGCATTGGGCTCTGCACTGATGGTGCAGAGCCTGCTTGGGATTCTGTCTCTACCTCTCTCTGACCCTCCCCTTCTTGTGCTCTCTCTCTCTCTTTCTCAAAATAAATAAACTTTAAAAAACATTAAAAACAAAAAGAATGCTGATAAATCCATTAGCTATTTGAGAAGGCATAACGAAAATAAGAGAAAGGAAAATCTTGTAATACTCAAAACATAGGCAGATTTTTAAAAATAAACAAAAGCATCTTAATTAAAAAAAATATACGAAGGGGTGGTGCCTGGGTGGCTCAGTCGGTTGGGCGTCCAACTTCAGCTCCAGTCATGATCTCATAGCTCGTGGGTTCAAGCCCTGTGTCGGGCTCTGTGCTGACAGCTCAGAGCCTGGAGCCTGCTTCAGATTCTGTGTCTCCCTCTCTCTCTGTCCCTCCCCTGCTCACACTCTGTCTCTCTCCTTCAAAAATAAACATTAAAAAATGTATCTTTTTGTTATTGTAAACCTCCAGATTTTTATTCAAGTACTTTTCTCCACTTATTTTCCTACTTTACATACCCAAAAAGTTACACATTCATCTCAAATAATTTAAAAATACGTAATCTCTTGCTTCATTTCTTTGGGAGTGGTAGCACAAGAAATTTCTCATTTTGGAGGAAATGAGAATATTCCTTTATGGTATTCTCTAATTTTGATCTATCTATTTTAATCATCCAATCTATTTTTTTTTAATTTAGCCCACTTAATTTGTTTACTGAGTTAACTGGTTCACCAACTTAACTGGAATTTATAGCGAAATTATCACTCATTTCAGTCTAAACAGGCCAGCCATTTAAGGATATAGACACATGATGTGCTTTCCTCAATTTTAATGAATTTACACTGCTTCCTCACAGCAGATTATTTGCAAAATGGCTTTTTAAACAATTCTGGATCTACAATATGAACATTCAGTATTGCATAGTGAATGTTCACTCATAAATTCCTAACATTGAAGGGATAATTTAATAGCCCATGCTACTTTATTTGGATAATTTAGTAGTCTATGCCTTTTCTTATGGAGAATTATACCTCGAAAAAGCACATTTCCTGATCTCTTTTAGCAATCTTTTCCATCAGAAAAATCTTCCTGGTTGACAATATAAGAGTGAGGGGAAAGTTAAGACACTGTATAGTATTCTTAAAACAAATAGTAAAAAAGAAAATGCTTCTATACTTAAAATGATAATGCTTTCCAGCCTAGAGCATAAAAATATAGTTTACAAAACTGTCCTGGGTCATTTCTGCAATGTCATGGTCATATTTTCTACATAACGTCTATGAAAGAATCATTTAGATTTCTGGTTTCAGTGCTTTCACTGGGGAGAACAGGACACCTATCAGTGTGCTGCTTTTTTTTTTTTCACTCAGATGCCTATTTCATATTTACTTAGCAAAATGGCCCTGGCAAAGCCAACTGTTTGCAGTGACCCTGTTCGGTCAGGAAACTTGGGGTGCAGGCTGGCTTGAGTTGAAACAATAATGAGCTTTAAAGGCGTTAGGGTGCTGCTCCTGCTGCCCCGGGGAAGAGAATCCAATTTGTGGCCCCGCTCATCACTGAATACAGCCTCCAACCAAGGAGCCTAACCAGAACCAACTGGAAGCTTCAGAGCCCATGCAACACCCCTACCAAAAATATCACTTAAACAGAAATCACAGTCTTGGCCTCCCCTCTCAGCAGAGCAAAACTGGTGGCCTTATCTTCCCAGGGAATCCAGAGAACACTCCAACCTGCTTTGGATGACCAAACAATTAGACAGGCTCTGGGTCTGGTCCTGCTTCCCTGCCAGTGCAGGGCTATGAATCAGCCTCAACAGTTGCCTCACCCAAAAACAGACCGTAATTAGCATGTCCCACCTTCCCAAGGACATTACAAGCACACACACCCAAAAAGCCAACCTGAGCTGATTGGTGAAGAACCATCTGTGCCAAAACCTGTAAACTCCGAAAGAAGAGCACAATTACTCAAATGTGAAAATACCAACATAAGGAATCAAGGACTATGAGGAATCACATAAATAATCCCACCAAAGAAAACTAATAAAGTTCCAATAACGGACCCTAAAGAAATGGAGATCTACGAACCACCAGACAAAGAATTCAGAATAATCCTCTTAAAGAAGTTTAGTGGACCACAATAAACCACAGACATATAGTTAAACTAAGTTAGGAACACAAAGCATGAACAAAATAAGTAGTTCCTAAGGAAAAGGCAACTATCAAAAGGGAGTGAGAGAGAGAAAGAAATCCTAGAGTTGAAAGAAATAATAACTGAACTAAAGAATTTAATAGAGAGTTTCAAAAGTAGATCTGACTTTGCAGAAGAAAGAATCAGTGATCTGAAGGATAGAACATTGGGTAGCATCCATGAGAGAGAAAAAAGATAAAAGAATAAAAAAAGAATGAAGAAAGCCTACATGAACTATGGAACACAATGAAACAAACAAACAAACAAACAAACAAACAAACAATATTCCCATTATGGGAATTCCAGAAGGATTAGTGAAAGAGAAAGGGAAAGAATGAATAACGTAGCCAATAATGGTTAAAAACTGCCTAAACCTCGGCAAAGAAGTGGACATCCAGATCCACGAGGCCCAAAGAATCCCAAGTAGGTTGAACCTAAATAGGATTACACCAAGACACATTATAAGTAAATTGTCAAAATCAAAGATGAACAATGAATTTTAAGAACAATAAAGAAGAGAGAGAGAGAGGTTACATACAAGGAAACCCCCAGTAGTTTCTCACCAGAAATTTTTTGGACCAGGACAGAATGGGATGACATATCCAACATACTGAAATAAAGTAATTGTCAACCAAGAATTCTATGCCAGGCAAAGCCGTCAAAGCAAAAGAGAGAATAAGCCTTTTCCAAACAAACAAAAGCTGAAGGGATTCATCACCGCCAAACCTCCCTTAAAATAAATACTAAAGGGAGTTCTTTGGGTGGAAGTAAAAGAACACTAATTAACAACATAAAATCATAAAACGGTATTGTAAATATCATGGTAATGGGATATATATATATATATATATATATATATAGTCATAGATTCTGCAATATGGTAATAATGGTCATTATTCACTTACACATTCACTTCCAACTGCAGTTTAAAAGTTAAAAAAGAAAAAAGAATGTAGTAAAAGTTACTGTAACTACAATAATCCGTTATTGCTATATGATATGAAAAAACATGTAGATTTTATGCACCCAACATGGGAGCAAAAACAAACAGAAATAAAGGTAAAGATAAACAGTAATACAATAATAGTTGGGGACTTTCATACCCCATTCTCAACAATAGATAGAACATCTAGACAGAGCATCAATAAGGAAACAGAGGATTTGAACAATGCTATAGACCAGATGGACCTAACAAACGTACAGAATATTCTATCCAACAACAACAGCACAATACCCATTTTTCTCAACCTCACGTGAAACATTTTCTAGAATAGACCATGTGTTAGGCCACAAAACAAGTCTTAGTAAATGTGTGAAGACTGAAATCATACGAAGTATCTCCTCTGACCACAATGGCGTGAAACTAGAAACCAAGAACAAGAGGTGAACTAGAAAATACATGAACAGATGGACATTAAACAACACCCCTTGATAGGCCCATGGATCAAAAAAAGAATTAAAGGGGAAATAAAAAAGCTGCTTGAGGCAAATGAAAATGGAATCACAATATATCAGAACAGGGATGCAGCAAAAGCAATTCTAAGAGGGAAATTCATAGCAATAAACGCCTACAGTGAGAAACAAGAAAAACCCCAAATACGTAACCTAACTCTATGCCTTAAGGAACTAGAAAAAGAAAAACAAAGTGAAACCAAAGTTAGCAGAAGACAGGAAATAATAAAGATTACAGCAGAAATAAATAACATAGAGAATGGGAAAATAATAGAAAAGATTAACCAAACTAAGACTTTGTTCTTTGAAAAGATAAGCAAAATTGGCAAGTCCTTAGCTAAATTAACCAAAAAAAGAACGAGAGAGAAAAGACCCAAATCAACAAAATCATAAATGAAAAAGGAGACAATACAACTGATACCACAGAAATTCAAAGGATCATAAAAGCCTGCTATGAACAATTATATGCCAACAAACTTGACAACATAGAAGAAATGGAAAAGGTCTTAGAAACACATAGCTTACCAAGATTGAATCAAAAGAAATAGGAAATCTGAATAGACCCATTACCAGTAATGAGATTGAATCAGTAATCAAAAATATCCCAGGACCAGGACCAGGTCGGAGCTTCACTGGTGAATTTTACCAAACATTTAAAGAAGAATTAACACCAATATTTCTCAGTCTTTTCCCAAAAAAAAATCAAAAAGGAAGGAACACTCCCAAAGTCATTTTATAGGCCAGTATGATCCTAATTCCAAAACCAGAAAAGGACACTACTACAAAAGAAAATTAGTGGTCAATATTCCTGATGCATATAAATGCAAAATTCTCAGTAAAATACTAGGAAACAGAATTCACCAGCACATTCACTATGATCAAGTAGAATTTATCCCTTGGGTGCAAGGATAGCTCAACATCCACAAATCAATTAATGCAACCCATCACATTAATAAAATGAAAGAAAAGAATCATATCCTCATCTGAATAGGTGCAAAAAAAAAAAAAAACAGTTGACGAAATTCAACATCCATTCATGATAAAAAAAAAAAAAACCTCTTAACAAATTCAGTATGAAAGAAACATCTCTCAAGTACCAAAGGCCATATATGGCAAGCCCACAGCTAATATCATACTCAATGGTGAAACATTGAAAGCTGTTCCTCTAAGATGAGAAACAACACAAGAATGCCCACTCCCTCCACTCCTATTCAAATGCCTAGAGCACTTATGCAAGAAAAAGAAATAAAAGGTATATTGTAATTGTAAAGGAAGAAGTAAACTTGCCTGTATTTACAGATGACATAATTCTATAGAGAGAAAATCCTAGAGTCAGGCAAAAAACTGTTAGGGTGAATCAATGAATTCAGTAAAGTTGCCGGGTATAAAATTAACATACAAAAATCTGTAGTGTTTCTATACACTAGCAATGAATTTTCTCAAAGAGAAATAAAGAAACCAATCCCATTTACATTAACATTGAAAACAACAAAATACTTCAGAGTAAATTTAACGGACAAGGTG
Organism: Prionailurus bengalensis; assembly: GCF_016509475.1. Lineage (NCBI taxonomy): Eukaryota > Metazoa > Chordata > Mammalia > Carnivora > Felidae > Prionailurus > Prionailurus bengalensis. Next base: position 55,555,036 of record NC_057354.1, on the reverse strand, counting down.
AAATATTTCTACTCTGAAAACTCTAAAGACATTGAGGAAAGAAATCAAAGACACAAATAAATAAAAAGCGTATCTTTTTTTAAATTTTTTAAATGTTCATTTATTTTTGAGACAATGCAAAGAGACAGAGTGCAAGCAGTGGAGGGGAAGAGAGAGGGAGACACAGAATCCGAAGCAGGCTTCAGGCTCTGAGCTGTCAGCACAAAGCCCGACACGGGGCTCGAACTCAACGAGCTATGAAATCATGACCTGAGCCAAAGTCGGACACTTAACCGACTGAGCCACTCAGGCACCCCAAATAAAAAGCATATCTTATATTCATGGATTGGAAGAATTAATATTGTTAAAATGTCAGTAATATCAAAAGCCATCTATGAATTCAATGCAATCTCTATCAAGATACTAATGGCATTTTTTACAGAAGTAGAAAAATACTCCTAAAATCTATATGGAACCATGAATGATCCCAGATAGCAAATAAAATTCTGAGAAAGAAAAACAAAGCAGGAGGCATAACACTTCCTAATTTCAAGCTATACTATAGAGCTATAGTCATCAAAACAGTATGATACTGGCATAAAACCAAATAGACCAATAGAACAGAATCGAGAGCCCAGAAATAAGCCCAAGCATATACAGTCAACTAAAATTTGACAAGCAAGCCAAGAATGCTCAATGGGAACAAAAAAAGACAGTCTCTTCAATAAATGGGGCCAGAGAAGTGAATATTTAATGAAACTGGACCCATATTTTACACCACCCACAAAAATTTACTCAAAATGGGTTAAAAACATAAATTTAAGTCCTGAAATTCCTAAGAGAAAACATAGGAATAAAGCTCCTTGACGTGGGTCTTGGTAATGATTTAGGGGATAAAACACCAAAAGCACAAGCAAAAAATCAAAAATAAACAAGTGGGACTACATCAAACTAAAAAGCCTCTGCACAGCAAAAGAAACTATAACAAAGCAAAAAGACAAATTATGGAATGGGAAAAAATATTGATAAACCATATATCTGATAAAAGGTTAATATCCACAATATGTAAAGAACTCATACAAGTCAATAGCAAAAAAAAGAAAAACAAAACAAAACCAATTATTAAAACGGACAAAGAACTATTTTCAGATCTTCTCCCAAGAAGATCTATAAAAGCCAACAAGTACATTAAAAATGTTCAATATCACTAGTCATGACAGAAATGCAAATTAAAACCACAATGAGATACCACCTCATACTCACAGAATGGCCATCGCCTAAAAGACACAAGATGACAAATGCTAGCATTGATGTGGAAAAAAGGAAACCCCTGTGCACTGCTGGTGTGATTATAAATTGGTACAGCCACTACGGAAGACAGTATGGAGCATCCTCAAAAAGTTAAAAACAGAACTACCCTATGATCCAGCAATTTCACTTCCGAGAATATATCCAAAGTAAACAAAAACACTAACTCTAAAAGATACCTGCACCCCCATGCTCATAGCAGCATTATTTACAATAGTCAAGACACGGACACAACCTAGGTCCATTGAGGGATGAATGGATAAAGAAGTCCTGGGATATATATATAGCAATGGACTATTATTCAGCCATAAAAATCGAGGAAATCCTACCACTTGTGACAACAAGGATGGACCCTGGGGGCATTATGCTAAGTGAAGTAGGTCAGAGAAAGACAAATACTCTAAGGTCTCAATTAAGTGTGAAATCTAAAAGGAAAAGAAAAAAAAGCCCTCATAGAAAAAGAGATCGGACTTGTGGTTACTGGAGGTGGGGACCAGGGGAAGGGAGAATTGCAGGAAGATGGTTAAAGGGCACAAACTTTCACCGGGGGTCCAATGCACAACATGATAACTGTATGATGTATAAAAAAAGTTGTTGGGGTGCCTGGGTGGCTCAGTCGATTAAGCATTCCACTCGGTATCAGCTCAGGTCATGATCTCAGAGTTCGTGAGACTGAACCCCCTCATCGGGCTCTCCGCTGACAGTGCAGAGCCTACTTTAGAATCTCTCTCTCTCTCGCTCACTCTCTGCCTCTCCCCTGCTCACACTCTCGTGCTCTCTCTCAAAAATAAATAAACTTTAAAAAAAGGTTGTTAAGGGAGTAGATCCTAAGAGTTCTCATTGCACGGAGGAAAAAACATATTTTTTTTCCCTTTTCTTTCTTCTTTCTTTTCTTTTTACTGTATCTATATGATAAAACGGATGTTAGCTGAACCTATGTGATAATCATTTTACAATGTACGTAAATCAAACCATCATGCCATATGCCTTAAACTTAGAGAAGGATGCATGTCAGTTATTTCTTAATAAAACCAAGGAGGAGGGGAGAAGAAAAACACCGTCCTGTGATTCACATAAATAAATAATTACATGAATATAAAATTTCAAAAGACATAAGAAAATATTCTCTGGGTAGACACCAGTCTAAGAAATCTGAGTTGAAGGATTTCAATTCTCACCTCTGCAAACCATAAGCTCTCCAAGATGAAATTCCATCCCCCTGAAAATGCTATCCAACTGAAAAAAAAAATTATCATGATAAACCAATCGTGTTTCCAAATCAAAATAATGTATGTTAATTACAGCAGGAATACTGGGACCTCAGGGAAGGGACTTGAAAGAGTCCGTGGCAAAAGAGTGCCAGAGTTCTCTTTTTTTGTTTGTTTCTCTGTCACTTTCCATTTCATGGGATGTCTTATGACCTCCCGCTGCACAGCAACACTGAATCACGGTGAAGGTAACAGTACTTTCGACCTGTAAGGCATCTTTTTTCCTTAGGTACTTCTGACACACTTTATTTCATCTTCCAAGGTCCTTTACGAAGTAAAATACCATTTACCCCGTGTATATGCAGGGGAATAAACACATACATTGTTGACTGAATGGGCTACAGTTAAACCTAAAACAGCTAATGTTACCAATGGCATGTCATTCAATCTTATTGTGGTAGCTTTACCAATATGCTCAAAGAGGTTCCCGGGAGAACATTCCTAGGTAGAAAGCTCGGGTCAAAGCGCAGAATTGCTGCACGGGGCTAGGGGTGGGTGGGGCAGGGGAGGACTCAGGAAAAGCAGAGCGGACAGAACACAGAGTTCTCACAGGACAGCTTCGGTCATTCAGATCTCTTCCAGTAGAGACAAAATGGCATCGATAGTAAGCATCGGTCTTTTATTTCCCTTCATTCCAAAGATGAAAATGCCACATCATTAGCCAAATTTACTCTGACCTCCTTCCCACCTCCTGGGGTGGCCTAGTGCTCAGATGGAATCAACGCACCTTTCCACAAAGGTAAATAAATAACCGTAAGAGGTAGATCAATGACTTAACTGCTTAAGGAAACATTCAGTGCAGGATGTATTTCCGGTTTTGACAAGTTTCGGGGCATTAGAGTTATGGTCTTTTGGGAAAAAAGCATATTTTCGTTTCCTTCCCCATCAAAATTTGGTCTGTGATATTTCAATCCTTAACTGTGCCCTTTTTTGTCATTCCAGTTGGTCGTGAAAAGTTCTGTCACCCGTTAGAAATATGAATTAACAGTAAATAAATCTCAGGTTTCCTAGTGTCATCAGGACACATCATCATGTATCGTATATGAGCCAAGTCAGACTTCCTATGAACTTCACGACAGCATCCATCTCGGCTCTACTGGACCCTTTCAAAGCCATCCTCACGGAAAAATAGTCTCCGTGGGGCTTTGAGCTCAGAAAAAGTTACCACTTCTTGCTCTAGTGGAAGAGTTTTAATAGATCGACGACAGAGAAAAATATCTGGGGAAAGAGAGAAGGAAAGGTGGGAGCAAGCGCTTGCCTGAGGTTGGAATCTGGTTTGTAGCTTGCGTGGAGTTAGCCCCTACACCCAGCTGCCACACTGACATGATTGATCTTATGGGCTCAAAAAAAAGTAGTAATAATAATAATAATAATGTGGGAGAATCTGTCCAGTCAATACCTCTCAAATTAAGAAATTCTGCGTAACAGATCAGATCCGCTTTGGAGGTTTGGTCTGTCAAACACCAGAAAAACTAACTGTGAAGGGAAATTTTTAGAAAGCCTTCTAGATGTTGGAGGTCCACTGAGTCAAATATGTGAAAATGTAGAGAGCCTGCTGAGGCGCTCTTCTCCCAAGGGCGCCAACGGCAGATTCCCAGCCACATTTGCTACTCTTCACCGGCCCACTCCACGAATTCTCTCTGACCTCTGGGGTTGAAATATCAAGCCGAACCTTTTGGAATGTATCATCAGCCTGGCATCTGTGCTCAGCAGTAGAGCCTCTGAATTCAAAACAGGACTGTTTCCTGGCTCAGTACTCCAGCTCCAAATTCCTTAGGCTCAAAACTGATGGGAAAACAGATCTTCGGCATTCTTCTGATTTAGAAATCATTCAAACTGACAACAGATAAGAAATTGACAAGGAGATACGAAATCCTTAATTTACATAGCTGTCTCTTTTTCCCTTCTACATAGTAAAGAACAGAGCGTCCTTAACCTTGATTTTCTCACTTCTCTCCGTTTAAAGCACAGCCCATAACATTAATTAAAGTGTGTGTGAGCTGCAGGGTACAAGTTATATTTCATATGCTGTACCACATGGCACTCTAGAAAAGCTGTACAATTTAGGTGTTCTTTTTTCCCAACTCAATATGCATGCAGCCCTGCACGCTATTCAGCATAACTCACCTTTACTCCACTCAGAAACTGCACAGTAACAACCTAAAAATAAATGCACAGGATACGGCAAATGCTGACGGCACTGGTGGCCTGAGTATTTAGGTGAACGGAGGGGAGTTTCCCACCTGGAACTACAGAATGTGGTTGCTGAAAAGGGCATCTGAGATGATCCAGCACGACCCTTTTATTTCACAGATAAGACCTGTAGCAGACAAGTGGCTACAGAAGGTAGGTTAAACCAGTAGTAGACAGTAACCCCAAGTGTTTTTTATCATTTAAAGTCTTTCCACTGCACCACAGTCATAAAGCTCTTTGAGATACTGTGGTAAGTTAGGCTTTTACCAGGAAAAAAAAAAAAATCATGTGCATATACACACACACAAATGTTTGTGTATAAACTCGGGAGTTTCAGAGAGCCTTTGAAGTTGATCTTTGGATGTTGAACTTGTCCGTGATCCCCAGATTAGGAACTCTGGTGCCAGAGAAAGCAACTTTTCTAAGTAGAAAGTGCTACTTTTAACCCCTCTCAAAACTTATCTCCTCTAGGATGTAAACTGGATTTAATGATGTGGTCTACAATATTCAAGGGAAATGCAGTTCCAACAATTCAAATAGATGAATTAAGCCCTAATCAATATTTCCCTATTTTTAGCATGCGTCAAGTAAAAAAAAAAAATGCGTAAGAGAAATTTAAACCTATATGTATTTTACTACTGATTTCACATATGGACGGAATATCTTTTCTCCTAATATGGAGATAGCTCAGCAGTATTTAAATGATTCCTTATTCCAAGTCATATAAATATGCACCAGATGTATCTTTTGTAAATGTTATGTTTTTCAACTTCTCAGCATTTGCAAGTAGTTGAAAGCTATGTCAAGCATGCTTTAATGGGGCATAAAAGTGTATTGTATTCAAAGACGGCACAGCTCTGTAACAGGTGAAAATACAAACGTTGTCAATGGATACATTTTCATTTTATTGATTTACACCGCATAATAGAATGTCCTGTATTCTTCTTGACATGCAAGTTCTATAGCAATTGAAATATAACTCGATATTTAAAAAATCATGCTTACATTAATGGATTCTCTAGATGACAAAAAATTCAAAACAACAGAATTTTATGACGAGAAGGCAGCCAAAGACCAACTAAATCCCTCACCCCAGTTTAACAGATGAAAAATCAGAAAGCAGAAGAGTTACATGAGGCAACCAAATCTCTAAACCAGTTGTGGCTTAGTGCATGAATTTATATACCCCTAAATCTAAGGAACTTCATTGAGCTCTTTATACTGTCTGCCTCTTGACTATCTAAACAAACAAACAGCAACAACAACAACAAAAAAAAAAACAGAAAAAACTGTAAAACATATTATCATTTATTGATTTCCTGAGACTCACTGGAAAGAAGCTGATATGATCTATATTTTGCAAACTGTCAAATTATAAGAAGTAAATATAGAAGTAAAATGCCAATTGCCAACATTAAAAATTGCCAAAGAGTACCATAGTGCTATTTCTTCAATATAAATTTTGAATGGACTCAAGATGTGCTTTTTTTGTTTTGAATACAAAAGCTATCGTAGTAAATTCCTTTCGGAACATTTTCTTTGAGGTGAAATATATCAAAGTTGTTTAGGAAATATATTCTAGTCATATGTAATTGATAGTTCATCTTGAAAGCAGTGTCTCTTCAAATAAAAGTTAACATAGATTGATAGCTTATTGTAAAACTTTTTTTCATTTTTCTTTTTTTTTTTTTTTGCGCTATGGAAAAAGTAAACCCTATCTCGTGTCATTTTATGTGACTTTTCTAGCATCTCTAAGCAGAGCACAGCATTTGAGGGTATACATTAGTTTATGCTGACTTTCCCCTGGCTCATTTTTCCAACTTTAGTTCCCTCCTGTCACGTGTTTTTATGAATCGCATCAAATTCCTTCTTGGAATGAGATAGAATATTAACTAATTAATAGCTAATTAATTAATTGGTGAAAGTCATTTTCCAGAAGCCAAGTAACCTTTTCACTTTGACCTTTACAAATAGCATTTTACCCTTTGGGGGGCCAGTGGCAGAAATGAAGATTTCATTTAGAATGCAATTATTATTGAGGGGTTTTTTTCAACCTTTATGTCACTGTTACTGTGAGTAGAGCACCAGTGTTTCTCAAAGTTCCACAGCTAACTGTATTTCCTCTTAGACCCCGAATGAAAGCACTGGTTTCCCTCCAGCCAGGAACGGGCATTTGCACACTCTGATCCCTAGTCAGCGTAATGAGGAGCAGTGCCCGGATTCACAGCTCTCCCTTGGGGGGCCACGGAGTCCAGTCTCACTGATTTATCCGGGGCTCCCTGAAACAGCTCCACTGTCTCCCAAACGATGCCAAGGGTAGTGAGCAGGCTTAAGACAGAAGCTCTGCCTGTGGCTTCGAGGCATCCACTCGGTCCCTGCGAAGGTGTTCGTGAGCTGTGCACAATGAGAAAAAGACCAGCCCAAACAGCCCCATGGGCTCTTCCATCAGCCTGGAAGCAGGGGTAATCTCCAAAGTCTTAGTCAACATCGTGTTTGGGTACAGGGCTTCCCATCAATGGGTTCTTTTCTTCCCCGGGGTGCTCACACACAGAGAAACTGACACGATGCTCTATGTGTTATCTAGCTCAGGAATTTACAGATGCACACACATGCACTTTCTGAGATCCTTACGACTTGCTGTACTGCAGTGTAAATGGACCATCCAAACCAAATTGTGATAATCATTCCAGGTTAATATCCTGAGCCGTATTCTGGGCCCATACCACGCAGGGCTGGGAGACGTGGCTGATGGCCGGTCGCAGTGCTGTGGAAGGAGGCCCTGGAGGCTTCACCAGCCTTGTTTTAACATGAGCCTGCTGTGTGTGTGTGGGGGGGGGGGGGGGGGGGGGAGGGGCTGCATTCACAAATGTCACAGGACTGCTTTGCCAGCGGGGACATCTGGGGAACTCCGAGAAGGGGAGAAAGCAGCAGGGTCTCCCCAGAATTTGGAAAGCAGTAAAGCACTGCTGTTAAAAACACATTGTCTCTGAGAGATAGGACCAAAACCAGGTACCACCAGCACTTGACTTTGGGCAGGTGATTCAGCCCCTAGGTGCCTCTGCGAGCTCATCTGTCAAACCCCGAAGACAAGCAGTATTTCAAAGGGCCTTTAGAGCCTTAAATGGAACAATGCACATTCGGTGAGCGTTAAGCCCTTAGTAAAATTGCTCGTTATTATTATTGCTGTCACTGTTGTTGTTGCTGTGGAAAATCTCTTTTGAGTCATTATGCTTGGAAATGAGAACAAATTTGCTTGGAGGAGCTCATCTTTCCTCATCTCCCTTTACTCGGAGATTGAGCACAGGCTGCTGAATTCTTGTGGACCATTCGCCCTCCAGCCCATTTAGAGGAGCTGAAGATAGAAGAGAGAGGACACAGTGCCCAGCCCCTCCTGTCAGCTTTGGAGTAGAGCTCATTGCATCCCTGAGCGTGGCGACTTTGCTCCCACAACAAAAGTCCAGGAGGCTAAGGTTGGCAAGAACATTCTCAGTAGGAGGCAGAGGAAAATCTCATAGGTTGACACTCTCCCTGGTTCCCCAAGCCAGTTTATTGTAAGGACAGAGGAATCCCTTCAGTTTCCTGAGGGCAAGAGGGGAAAATCCCACCAAACAGGAAGTGATGATAAAGAAGTGTCTGTTGGGAGGCTGGGGGAGAGGAGAGTCCATACAAAACAATCTCACTCACCTCCAGCCGGTTAGCGCCCCATCCCACTATACAGTCTCAATAAACAACATGCTCACAGCAATGGCGGCCAACAGCAATGGCGGCCAAACATGTTGCTTCTTCACAACATCACCCGCCCCACAGCCACTCCACTCTCCTCAAAGTTTCTCCAGTACCGTGGGAAACCAGTTCAGGGCTTTCTCAACCCCTGCTGTACAGACCTATGGCATCTTTAAAGCACAGGGCATGGCACAGGAACACTTAAAAATAGACAATAAATCTGTATTCAATCCTTAATGCACCTACCCCTTAGGAAAATGTACATGGAACTTTTTTTTCCCTTCTCCCCAAAAACCAATTTAGCTGTTACCCAGTGTCATTGGATTTAGTAAGACTGCAAGCTGAAATCAGCTCGTTGGCACAGCTAAAGCTGGTCCTGCATGGGCTTCTAGGACCCAGAGTGCAGAATGAATGTATGGCAAGGGGCCTGTGTGGAGTTTTCTGTGAGCGTGAGAAATTTGCTTTCACTTGTACTGCTGCAGCTCCCCCCCACCCCCACCCAACACACACACACACACACACACACACACACACACACACACAGAGCAGAGTGCTGGAGCTAGGCCTGGTGCGCTGGTCCCATTTAACACAGAAGAGTGAGGGAACGAGCTCTGTGTAACCTGAGGAAGGGAAAAAAGAGAAACATGGCTATGCCTGTGCGCTTTGATGGCTTCTTCGTGCCGCTGCAATTTATTTTTTGTTGGCCACTGATTTTACTTCAAGGGCACCTCATCACGCGGGGTCTAGAGCCGCACAAATGAGACCTTTACTTCCGGCTAACACAATGGTTGCTAATGCACCCCATTCACCAGAGTCGGTATTGGAAAAACAGCATTATTTTCAAGATGCGTTTATATTCATTATAAAAGGGCATTTAAAAAAAATCATGACAAAACTGTTTGGATGTCTTGAGGTTTTTTGGGTTTTTGTTTTTTGGTTTTGTTTTTTTTTTCCTTATTTAAGGACTCTGCATTTTGGGCTAAGGGCCGTTAATAGTAGCCAGTCCTGATTGGCCAACATCTGTTTCTTTATAGGAACCTTTCTTGCCAAGTAGCTGGACAGCAAAACCCATTTGGTATTCATGGGAAGTACTTGCTGAACAATAATGACAATAATTGCCTCTGATTCTTGTGTTTACAACACTGCCAAAGTATCATTAGGGCCTTATTTATAGATAATAATGCTTATTAATCACAAGTATTTGAATTTTGGAATGTATTAGATTAATATTCTTTTGTACCTCAGTTCTGTACTAATGCTGTGAAAGACATTTACTGAATGCAACTCATTGGGAATGCTTATTTTGAGCTGCAAAATAATGTGTGTAATTTGCAGGTGAAAGATAAAGAAATTACATGGCTACCTCACAACAACCTCCACCGTGATCCACGGCCAACATGGAGAACTGGGCCCCAGCTCCAAAATGGGAGAGGAAAGCAGCCAAGGAAATGGCCCTAGAGGTGCTAGTCCCAAAAAATCTTGTGAATTCTCATGACAGGAGAGCTCCCTAAGAATAAGTTCATTATTCTGTTTGGCCATAAATCTTTGGTGGATAGCATCACTTTTTGGAAAAGGGTCTGAGGTGAGGAATAATTAGTGATTCTGCAATAATTTCACATGATATAAGTTCTTGGAGGCTCAAGGGAACAAAATAGGGTCGGACGACTCAGGGCTATAAACAACTAAAGTACAATCTGAGGTCCAACGGCCCAGCTATGAAACCTCATTCATTTACTCACTGAATCTTTCTATAGGTTTAATTTCTGTGCAAGTGAACACGAAAGCTATTGAGCGAGTCCCTACCTTTAGGGGCATTTAGAAATAGGAATCATTAAAAATTTCAGAAGATGATCTCACTTTCCTAAGATCAAGACAAAGGATATCGTTTCAGGGTAATACAACTTTATAAATAAATACAAAGCATTACTGGCTCCTAATTTTTACCTGGCCACTCCCTCCCCGAGGTAATGCAAATATGAAATCAGCAATATTTTCCTTTTATCCAGTCTACATTTTTATTTGTTCCTGGAGTCTTCATGCTTTATGTGTTAGAACAATACTTCAGCGTGTTTAATTACACGAATGCAAAATGTAGTGACATAATTTTCCAGAAATTTTTGAGAAAGCAAAGCTTATTCATAGAGATCCTTACGTGCTATTTTTAAGATAATATTTTTTTTAATTACCAGGAATTAATGTTTACTAATGTTCTTTAGATTAAACCCAAATCAAGCTCTGTCTCAGCCCACTGTACCAAAGACTACTTTAAAATAGACTGTGGGCCTGATTACCACCTACAATACATGACACTGCCCTCTCGTATTTTCTCGATTTTTGTTCCCCTCCACCCTCCAAGAAAGTAAAGGAAGGAAGTAAAAGGAGATCCCCTTTCAAATTACACTGAGAAAATCGCCCTCCCAAAAGACCCTCGAAAATGTGTTCAGCAAATGTTTCCAAGTCAGAGCAGACAAGGAGACTAAGATTCTAGTTCATTAAATGTATAATGCTAACATTTTAATCCATTGCTAGATGTAAATAACTTGAGCGATCCCAGTCGGACTATTTAATGTTAATTTAAAATATTTTATAATATGTGTGTGCGTCTCCTCTCATGGGGCTCAGTAGAAAGGTGAACAATTATCCAATCAATGTACTCAGCCAAACCTGGCAAGTCAGGCCCCTCAACACTTTTTATTTAAATCTGGTAAATACCTCAACCAGAGGGGTGCCCATTCAGGTGTGTGTGTGTGTGTGCTATCTCTCATTACATTGGTAGACTGAAGGCACAAGCAGTATCTCATAGAATTAGTTGCGATCTTACAAATTTAATCACTACAGAGAGCCAATCTAGACTGTAGACTGTTGAAATTTCGCTATGTCTTCTCTCCTTTTTTTTTTTTTCCTTAATAGCTAGGCAGAAGGGAGAGCAGCCTGAATTCTCCAGATAATTAATTCAATTCTCTGATTTATTTTGCCTTCAGTAGACCTCGCCTGGTTCTCTCTTTAAAAGACGCTGGTAGTTGGGTGAGGAAAGAAAATAAATGTTTTGAGAGAGCACAGATACATCTCCCCTCGATGTGTGTCATTGGTAGTGGCTAAACACTGGGGCTGGCTACCTGAAATCCCTCTCTGAACCTTCACTAAATTAGCCTCACCCAACTGCTTGCTTACAGACTTGAAAAGGAGAAAGAGAGAAGGAAAGGAGGGAGGCAGAGAGAAAATGGTTAGGCTATGAAGTCGGTGTTTAAATGTGAGGGTATTGAAAAGGTAATTCACTATGAAAAATGGTTTGAAAAATTGAATCTTGGATGCCTGTATTCTGGGGAGTTTCATTTGCTATATTACAGCTCTGTCTGCTGTTAGGCCACAGAATGCCAAAGTATTTATTCTTACAAATCTTCCTATATGTGTAACTTGAGCCTACTAAAATAGTCCTTCACCCACTTCATTAATTACATCGACAGAAAAGATTCTTTTACATTTTTGTAGTGAATGACTCTTGGTCCAAATTTTTGAATGAACGTTGTGCATTTTAAAATCATTACGTAGCCTGTGCCTACTTATATCTCACCACGCCATCCCATAGAAAACTTTCTAAAATAAAAGGCTAATTTATTTTGCAGTCGATTTCAAAACCCCATCGAGAGTAAAATGTTTTTACCTCTTTCCGAGCAATATTCCTCTTTTAAAATTTTCACTTGTGGTATTTCCATCATTTTAACGTCAAACTTTTCAAGAGATTAAGAAACAAACCTGAAAAAGCAGTTTGCTAAACTGATTTTTGTTTTCACAGGTTCACCACTAATATTTAGATACCACCAATGAGTTACCAGTCTTTGAAATAGTCTCTCTGAAATCAATAAGTGATAAATTACATGTGGAAATACCACCATAAATATTTTTATGTTTTTCAGTAAAAAAACATGCATTTATACAGAGAAGCCAAAATAATATTTTATAATGTCAGTAGAAGCAACTCTCATTATGTGAGAAAGTTCTTCCTATCATAGTCTTCAAGAAAGTTTTAAAACTTTATCATTTTGATTCCTTTATCGACTGGGACAAACAGCTTTTAAAGTATAACATCTGGGTATGACATTTCTTTACGTTTGCTCGGCAAAAAAGTGTATTTGGATTCTTGCCAGTGTATTCATTCTAACTGTAATTCTTATCTTAACAAAAAAAAAAAAAGCCTTTGAAAATGCCAAGATTCAGAATACTATCTAACAAGAAGCAAATAGGTAACATGTTATACAAATCATTTCAAGTATAAATTTATGCTTCAAGTTTCCTGTTTATACTCTGAATTGTCAGTAGACAACTGAAAGTCTTTTAATGGTATAAAGGCCCATAAAATTAAAATTACTTAAAAGTGTTTTCTTTACGGTAGAATGGAAAATAACATTAATGCTCTTTTTCATTGCATATTGAATTTAATTTCTGTTCTAAAATAACAGTATTTAATTTGCGGGGGGAAAAATACCCGAATTTAGAGAGAATATTTATATTTTACATGTGCATTCTAAAGTATGATGCCCTTTTTATTTTATGTAAAACAAGTTATTGAAGTTCATAGTACTTTTAAACCGGGTGTGTGCTTAAAATATTAATACTACGCATGTATTATTTACTGATTTCTGTGGTGTCATCTACAGTTAGCACAATTCAGATTTCAAAATAAATTTTGAACTTTTTTTCAATAGGAATATGCTTTACTCACTCTCCCAGCTATTTTAAGACTATCTGTTGTAGAATGTATTGTTAATCGTAGAAGTTTGCTATATTACACATGGACATGTTATATGCAAATGTATTCAGTTGGGGTATGTATATATGTTGTTATGTTATGTACATAAACATCTACCCATGTGCATATGTATATTTACATCATGTATAAATATGTGTATATTACCAAAGGGTACTATACTGAAGGAGGAGGAGGAGCTTCTAAGGATTGCCAAACAATATTTTAGTTAACTGTTAACTGAGTGCTGTTTTCTATGGAAGTAATTAGGTTTTCTTTTTTTTTTTTTCACAGTCCCAAAGGTGGGTGTTTATAGACATGGTTTAGTTATTTACTGTTTTCCAAAAGGCTAGTTGTATAATCGTATGTCAACATAAGCTTTAAGTAAATTAGTGATACCCTCCCCTGCACCTTCCTCTCCTCTTAGGAAAGCCTATGGGCAAGCAGCTTGATAAATAATTCAAAGAAAAGCTAAATTCTGTCTTCCAAAAACAAAAAACTCATCGCGTTGAACATTAACATCTCACCATTAGCATTCTTTATTAAAATTTAGCTGCCTATAAATTATCCTATGAAAAGGAGTAACTGAAATTATATCAAGATACTAGCTGGTTCAGTCTCTTGGGTGAACGTGTGTAAATTTCACTTACAGCCTTTCTTCAGGACAGGAGGTCTTATAAAGAATTGTGGCTAATAGTAAAAACATCTAATATTAATAAATCCAAGAAATAAAAAAAAATATGTACTTCTGGTAGCTCCAAATTACTGAAAAGCCTCAGATGCAAAGATGAGGACAAAAAGAGGACAACTGAAAGTATTTATAAAGTTTCTTTTTAGGGTCCTCTGACTCTCACGTCACTAAAAATACAGTTTGGCATTTGGGTTCATATTCTCAGTAATGGCGTGAATATTTAGCCTTTTTCTGAATTCTCTCTGCCCTGCCTTCCCTTTGAGAGTTGAACAATCTGGATGGGACCTGTTAATGTTTTAGGAAGAAGGTTCTACATCTGGCCAAGTTTTCTTCTGCTAGTCTGCTTTTCTCTTCTCAAATGAGAGATAAGTGACAGCCAGCCCTGTTTTGTATGAAATTATGGAAATCACAGACTGGAGGAAAGGGGAGTCATTATTTCAGAACTGAAAAGGTGTGGGTGTCTTCACTTCCCCCCAAAATTGCCCATCACTGGAAAGGAGCCAGTAAACTGGAAAGGGGCTGAGGACAGTGGCACACAACAGGAGCACAGCTATTCAGCTAAACAGACAGCCAGAAAGTGATTTTCAATGGATTGCTACCTCCTACCTAAGCGTCCAAAAATAAAAACAACCTCCAAGCAATTTTTAAGGCCAAGACAGAGAGGAAGCAGATACACAAGCCGCTGAACCGTGGGTTCCCGGTGGGTGAAATCCAGTTTAAAGAGCAGGATGGATGAAGGAAATGCTCCCGGTGGCATTACTCAGCGAACATTGTCCCTTTCAGCCTTACCCTCGCTCACGTGAGTCAGGGTGTCCATGAATATCCCCAGACCACAAGAGGGATCTCTTTGGGAATCAGACGCGGACGAAGGCAAAAGTAGGAGACGCACGTGTAGAGAAGTGGGGGGATGGGGGGTGGGGACGGATGAGCTCCAGGCTTGCAGATTTAGATCTCAAGGCTGAAAAGGTTACGCTTGCACCGGAGCATCCCGTACCGCCTCCTGCCCTGCCCTGCGCGCGCACCGCAACTCACACGCACACCCTCACACACGCACACCCTCGCACACGCACACCGATCCCAGCCGCTCCGCTCGCCACACTGCAGAGGAGGCAGCCCCTCCGAGGCGCGCTCGCCGGAGGTGAAGCGGCACAGCCCCCGCGAGCTCACCGCCCGGCTCTCGGGGCTCCAGAGCCCGCAGGGCCGGGAACGAGGCGCGCGGCCGCGGGCGAGAGCGGGGGCTGCCCGGCGCGGACCGGAGAAGGGGGCGGGAGCAGGACGGGGAGGGGGTGACGCCGGCTCCCTCCCTCCCCGCGCCTCCCTGCGTGCCCTCGCTACCTCCTCCCGCCCCGCCCCGCCGCGCCGCTCCTCCGCAGCGGGGAGCCGGCGTTCGAAGGAGGCGTTGGCGCCGCGTGTGGGTGTGCGCGCGCGGCTGGGCGTGGCCGTGGGTAGCGCGGGGGAACCCACGCGGACCCGGCGCCCCGCGAGCGGCGCGCTGGCTCCTCCCGGCGCTAGCCTGCAGGGGGCGCCGCGCGTTGGTGCCCGGGGGGTGGGGGTGGGGGGGCGCGGGGGGCCCAGCCGCCAGTCTCCCGACGCGGAGGAGGGACCCGGCGGACCCCGACTTGTAGCGGGTTTCCCCCGCGCCTCGCCGATAAGGGTCGGGCGGAGTCCTGAGGCCCGGGCACACCCGCCGCCGGACTGGGTCAGGGTTTGCACGCTGATCACCAAGGAGAGGCCGCGGGGCGTCGCAGCCCGCTCTCCGGTCTCGCAGGCTGGAGGAGGCCTCGAGCTGGCAGGGGGAGTTTGCCACCTGGCCGGTTGGCTTGGTTTGACTTCATCCTTACTCTGGGGGTAGGAGGGGGAGCCTTTCTTTTCTCTCCGCGCAAAGCGTCGCAAAGTTTCCTACCACTCGGGGGACGAAGGCGGATCGAGTTCGAGCCTCGCTTCCTGGTTGGGACGACCCGAAAGTACCAGAAGTCAGGCCGGCGAGCTGAGCCCTCGGCATCCCCAGCAGTCACCCTCAAACGCTTGCCCCTTCCCCGGCCGAGGGCGGATTCGGCGAGTCCTGGGCTGGGGGAATCGGGAGACCCGGGAATCTGCTGCCGGCGCTGCGCCCGCCCCTACCCAGCTCGCGGGTCGCGCAAGCCTTCCCCCCACCTTCGGGGACTTGCCCACCCCACAGCATCGCTGGAGGCGGAGAGTGGGGGCCACGCTCCCAGAGGAACAGAGTTAGAGTTGGCCACCGAGGGGGACTTGATCCGTCCCAGGGACTCTACACATACCGCAACGGGGGCGCCCAGGGCCAAAAGTGGCTTTGGAGTAGACCTGACTTTCTGAAACCTTGAACCCTGGGGTGTCCACGTCCCTTTCTCATTGCAGAAGTTCATCTGAGCTTTGGGTAGTGACTGTCCCCCGTCCCGATCAGGACCCAGCAACCAAGCAAAAGCCAGAGGTGTGCGGATTTTTTTTTTTAAGACCCACATCTTATAAATGTGAGATTTTTATCAGGCAGTACAGATTACTTAAAGCGTACCGTTTCTCCGCGATCCAATTTTATTAGGATTTACTCTCATTTGTGCTCCACTTCTCTGGGGAAATAATGCTTTGATTAATGTAATCCTGGCCCGGGATCCGCCACATGCCCCTCGCCCCTCTCCCAAGAGAAAGGGCCTGTTTGACAAACAATAACAGAGCAGTAACTCTTACAATCTGCCCACACCTTTGGGGGTGGCTGGGGAGAGGGTGACACACGTTCAAACGCCGTTTGCTAAGTGTAATGGTAAGAGAAAGGAGCGGGCTATGTAAGGAGCGAACTTTCCAGACTTAGCCCTGGGCTCCGAGGCTCGGGGAGCTCTCAGGGAGGGACTTCAGATGGGGTGCGCGCGTGGGTGCATGTGCGCGCCTGCCCTCTGCTTGCTCCCAGTGTCTGCCTCTTTGTCCCCAGCCACAGGCCTCCGCCACAGGGATCTGCGCGCTCTCCGTGGGCAGTCCCCGGACCCAGGGCGCGTCTACAGCGCCCACCCGCGGCCCCAAAGCACCTCAAGAACAGATCTTAGGAGATAACCAGGCACCGATCTGTGGTGCCCTGCAGCTGCCAAAACCTCGGCTATAAACCTAGAACGTGGGACCAAATTAAACGGTTCTCCTCATGCATACATGCATGCGTCTATCCATCCATGCATACATGCATACAATACAAATCTTCCGACGCAGGCAAGGAGGGCTGCACCTCGCCCTTGCTTCGGGTTGAGAACGCGCGCCCCCCTTCCCGCTCTCCCTCCTCCCGCGCAGCCCTGGCCCCCCTCCGAAGGGAGAACAACAGCTCAATTACGAAAAGAAGCGAAGGAAAGAAATCCCAGGCTCGGAGGCGCCCGCTGATGCTCCTCTGGTCCCCTTCCCTTACGCCCTGTCCCCACCCCCACCGTCCCCAACTCGGGGAGGGCGGGGACGCGGCAGTGCGAAGGGGTCCTGCCCTGCTCCGCCAGAACAAAGCCCACCGCGGGAGCCCGCGGCCGCGCACGGAGCCGGTGACAAAGGCGGGCGGGCGGCGCCGAGCTCCAAGTCTGCGCTCCTACCGCGGAGCGGGAAGGAGGCCTGGAAGGTGGGGGGGATTTGCACCCTGTTTTTCCTGGGCTGCACCCTCTGGCTCCTGTGTACCCCGTGACCTGTTAGGGTGACTCAGCAGCGTTCACCTCTTCGCTGTCCGGCACCCCTCTCTCCCTCTCTCTTGTCCTCTTCTGTCCCCAATCTCCCAGCTTTTTTCTCCACCTTACTCCTTTTACCTTTTCTCCTTCTCCCTTTGCCTTTTATTTTTTATTTATTTTTTTTTTTTTTAGTCTCTTTCCATTTTTCTTTGCCTTAGAAAAGCAGTGCTAATTTGACCTCCGAAGGCCGCTGTGGGCGCTCAGACCACAGTTTGAAAGACCTTACAGGGCAGTGCTTAGGCAGAATGGGAGTAATGGGATCGTCTTGCTTTTATTACGCAAACTGTGATCTAAATAAAATAAAATCCAGTCTAAGGAAGCGGAGCTTGGCCCTGGGACCCCCACAAGTTGCCACCTATTAGGGAGAAGTGGCTTCTGACAGCCACAAATTGGGTCGGGGCGGGGGGGCGGCTGGGGGTTGGTGAGACCTCGCTGCGGTGGAATGGTTGGAGACCTTGAGCGTTGGTGTCCCCCAAGGCAAACGTTGTTTCTAGGGGAAGCTCCAGTCTGACTTTATGACCCTGGCAAGGAATCGCCCGCCAGACCCCTGCAATGAAATCGCAGTGTTTTCAAACTTAAGGTACTTCCAACAGTCAGCGTTTTTCCAAGTGAAGTTTTACTTGTTTGTTTTTGAGGTGGGAATTAAAAATAAAGGGAACCCCCTCGGCCATTTGGGCAATACATGCTGTGACTTACGGGGATTTTTGCACCCTGATAGAACCCTAAATTAAGATTTGAGGGCTGTCAAGCATCACTGTAAGTCTGGGATCCTCCCCCTTGGGCTTTATTGAGTAAGCAGGCTCCCTACAGAAAATTGGAGAGGAGGGAAGCCTTCGAAGCAACAGAGGACACACAACTTCTAACTTGAGACTAACAAACCCCAGTTACATGAAGCTACAATGAGCAAGGTCACTTAGATCTACTATCAAAGTCTCTTTGCCAGATATTTTAGCGCTGAAATTATGTTGCTGCAAACCATGTAGCAGTTGAAGTATCAAATATCAATAAACATTGGTAATCTATTTTAAAGGTGAACAAAATAGCCACACTTTCTTGAAGACCCCCCTGTGGCTGACGGGTCCAGGTTGGGCCTACGGAGGAAGCCAGACGTCAAGTGGGAATTTCCACATTCACAGAAGAGACACCACGTAAGCACCGTTTGGGGGAAATATCCAAAAAGAGCAGCCTTCAGCCTGATAAGCTGAAATCTGCACCCAGCCCCTCAGACAATAGCAAAGTTCAAATGCAAAAAAAAACAAAAACAAAAACAAAAAAACCTAATAATAAAAAACAGAGACACCAAAGTGAAAGGATTGTTTCCTAATGTGCCACAATGACTCTTCCCCATCACAAAACTACCCAGTTCCAAGCCAGAAAGGAGACATTTATAATGTATAGGGGACATTTTGGATGGAGAGTGTCCCCAAAGGAGAAAAGAGCTCACTTCTGTTAGAACCACGAGCTCGAAAAATCCAACCACCCCTCTGGCAAAGCTGAGTTAATATTTCTGGGTTTTGTTTTTAAAAACACAGACACAAATACATACGCACGCCTGTGCGCGCACGCGCACGCACCCTCTCACACACACACCCAAGTTGACCTTGGAATATTTTTCTAGCTAGGACACAACCACATGTTTTGGTTAATAAATCATCATCATCACTCTGGTCAATCAGCTGGGTTCTATGTTACCTAGCCCTGTGAATTTAAATTCAAAGAAGACCATTGTGTTGGGGGGTGCAGTGGGGAGGTGAGGGGGGCAGGCAAGAATAGTCCATCACATTGTGTCAGCCACGGCTTCCCTAGCGATTGGTAGCTTTCATTACCGGACTTGTCAGGTGCATACACACAGCTAGAGTGGGCAAACTGTTGGAAATGGGTGGTTTTAAAAGCATGCACTCCATAACCAACTTAATCGTGCCTTTTTCATTTACGTTCGACAATCTGAAATGGCCTGTAGTTTAAAGCGCTCCTATGAGCATCAGAAGTAAAGCCTCTTACGATTTAGGGTGAGAAATCATAGTGTCTGAATTTATAATTGCTCCTCCAAACCCATCTTTAAAAAGTAAATGCTCGCTCCTTTCCTACAGATCAGATAAATCAGTTATCACAGTGATACAAAGAACAAGGCTGGGGGGGGGGGGGGGGGTACCCACAGGCTTCAAAAAACTTAGCAAGACCAAGAAACAACTCATCCACTGCCAAGACAACAAATACTGATTTCCACCCAAAAGCTGCTGTTGAAGAGCCCTTTCCTTTGTATATGGCACACAGTATGGGTTGTGAGTGTGCTTAACATTTTAATTTATAAATGTTAATGGCAAATGTGCTTCTACGCCACTAAGGTATCAGAGCACCTCATCATTCTCAAATGGAAGCAAATGAGTAAATACCCATTTTGTGTCTGATGCGTCGGACCCAGGTAATGTTCTTCATTCTCTCTTTTGGCAAAAGCAATTTCACCATCCCCAACGATTAAAAGTCTGTAGCTTTGCCCAGCACTTTGGATCTTAATTCGTACCCAGCTTGATCGGTTCCCACCTCCAAATCATTATAGACTCCTAACACAATTTCTCTAATATGTCGGTTCTCAAAATGACTTGTTGCTTTACCCAGAATTATTATTTTCTTTTTCTTTTACTTTAGGTAACCTAAGACTATAGATATTATGAAGAGCAAGCATTCTTTTTCATTCGCATGTGTGTGTGTGTGTGTGTGTGTGTGTGTGTGTGTGTGTGTGTCTTTAAGTACCTTTGCAAGAAAGGAAAGTAAGTAGCAGTCAAGATAGTAACAATCACAGATCTCCTTAAAAAGTGATACCAAAAAATTATGCACTAAATATGCACAATCTTTGCTTAACTAGTCCTTTTTCAAACTATCTGGCTAAATAGAAAAAGTTTCCTTTTTTTCTTAATAATTTTTAAATGAATTTAGCAACCCCGGGCGCATAAAGTAAACTAGGGCTTGGAGTCATTTGTCCAGTTCATGTGAATCTCACCCAGAAGTCTTTTGTCTGAAAAGTCCGGAGAGCTGAAGAAAACGCAATGTTTGGACTCAGATTACACAGTTTCCTCAAATTTCCACCTTGTTTTATTAGCACAAACCTGACAGTACATTTCCTGACTCTAAATGTGAGAGCTCACGGGTGAAAATCGTGGACTTAAAATGTTGTTCAGAGTATCTGCTTCGCTTATATTACTCCCATAATCTCTCAACTCTCCTGGAATGAAATACCATTTATAAATCCAAACCTTGACTTTTTAAAGTGAGTTGCAGAGAAAAATTTCTCATGGCTGGAACCTGGTTGACTTGGAGTTGAGTTAGGAAGAATGAGGTATCTTTTCTCCCCCGTCTTCCAGAGGGGCATTAGAGCTTTCATGAAATGTGTCCCCTTCCTAACAGGCGCTGTGACACATTCGCAGGTGCGTTGAACTAGTGAACCGTGGAAGCCAGCTTCTCACTTCCAGTCACTCATGGCTTCCCTAAATCTCCTTGGGAAAATTGTTAGTGGCAAACTGACTAATTCCTCAGAAACCGGTCAGGATTTGCCCTCCACTCTTTGAGGAAGTTTCCCACACATCCTTTTGCCACAATAAAGTTCAGTCTTCTTTGGCGGTATCCAAAAATCTCTGAGGGGGGAGAGCTTGTGCTCTGTTACAACTTTTCTCCAACTGTGTCAAGTAAAATTGCCCTAAAAAGTTTCAATCCCACAGTTACCTCTCACCGATGGCTACTTTGTATTTTCTTTTCCCTAACAAGGCTTTCAAGGGTAAATTCAAAATCTACTATAGGAGGTACCCAGAATTGAAGTAGCCATTAAATATCAAATGGAGTAAAAGAGACCTTGGAAGCCTTGACTAAATCTCCAAGAGCTTGAGTTGTATTTAGAAGTCAAAGCATGTATCAAGTTGAAGAATGTTCATTATTTAACAGATAATACCTTAGAAGGCATTTTTGCTCTCTTGACTGCTTCCAAAAAAAAATACAACCTGAAATGTAGCTTCTTAACTTATTCTTTTACCCTTAATAATTAAAAAAAATTTTTTTTAATGCCTTCACATCCCACTTCTTTTTTCCAGCCTTATATACACTTCACTGAGAGAAATGGACAAATGCTTTTTTTTTTTAACTGTATTTCCTCCCCCAGGGCCATTTCACAGAGGAGGGTGAGTGGGAGAAGAAGAGGTCATTGTCCCCATATTTAAAACCCTGTGTTATGCAATGAATTCACTACCCATTGTGAATATGCATAGAAAGGTAGGGGTGTTTGCTCCTTTGGCAAGTTTGGAGGAGCAGATTTGCTTTTGAAACAGCTACATTTTACTCAGTACCTGCTAAGACGAGTCAGTGCGCCCCCTGCTGACAAGTCAATAGTGCGACTCCTGAGCACTTCCAAAGTTTATTTTGTTCAGTAAACCGTGTCATATAAAATTAACAACAACCAATAAAATTAGCTTATATGTTTCAACTGTAAAAGTCCAAAACAAAATAAAGCTAGTTTTAGTGGCGCTAGAAATCTCTAGTTTGGCTTCTTCTCTTGGCTGAACCAAGGTCCTTTTATCTAAAGCCCAGTGCACAAACATATAGCTTAATGTGACTAGTGTTCTTGCTTTTATTTCTTTCTCTATGGCAACCAATATGCTCTGCTCAGAAATGTTCCCCATCAAGGAAACAAATGATCTTCAGGGAGCAGCTCTATATGGCATCTGGTCCAATGGAGCACAGAGAGTTAACCCCAGTCAAAAGCGAGGCTGCCAAGCACGTAAACAAGGAGTGGAAAACTGGCGATCCTTACCCCCCTCCCCAACTGAAATCTCTGCCTCCCTCCTCACAAGCCATTTCACTGATTTGGCATCAACTGTTTCCAAAGAAATTACAGATTTTAAATTGTAAGGTGTTCTGGATGCACAAGTGCAATGAAATTCCAGCCATTTCGATTCTACCCCCTCGTCACACCAGACGCGTCTTCCTTTAAAAAGAACAAAACCAAGAAGCTTTTACAATCCTCTCCAGTCTATTTCACTAAGGTAAGGTGCCCGCACAGGCGTGGCCTTGGCCTAGCTATTTCCTCCAGCCATATTTATCTAATTAACTGCACCTAGCAAGTAACTTCCCCCTCGATTTTTACAAAACCCAGGGACAGTGGCAAGGAGAGGGGCAAGGCCGGCTGTCAAAATGGAAAACAAAGTAAAATCGAGTTTTCGATGCTAAAGCTCCAGCTTCCTTTGGGAATAAAGTGTAGGATGTCCTGGTTAGTTTTGATTGATCACCCTCTTTTCAGATGGACTTTCACTACCGAGCTGGGAGGCAGCAACTAAGACTGTTCCCCAGAATCCGCATTAACCAGGGGTGCACTGACTTCCTGCCTCTTCTTCCTCCCCTGCTTCCTTCCACCGCAGCTCTGGACCCTCCCTTTGCCAAGCCCCCCCCCTTCCCCCTGTTCCCAGCAGGAATCCTCCCCCCCCCCAACAATCCCAGTCGTGCACACACAGGTCACCACTTCAGCTCTGGCTACAGAAAGGGGGTACCTTCCCCTCTAGTCCTGATTCTCTAGGAAAAACAAAACAAGAAATATGTATAATACTGAGTGCTTTATAATCGCATTTCTAGGGGTTTCCCCCCTCACAATCAACAATTAAAATTAATAGGACTCTCCTCCCCCACCCCCCAAAAAGTGAAATGCCTCACTGTGGGGAGCTTTGGAATGAGTCCATCTTTTTATGTAATATTTTAGCAGGGTTGGGTTTTTTTTTTTACTCTCCCCGAAGACACTTTTCCTTCCTTCCTTCAAAACAGTTGCTCTGTGAACCCTCTCTTGTCCCAAGCAATGAAAATAAGCTCCCAAACCTATAAGAGCATAAATAAACCGGAAAAGAGGGGGAGAAAAAGAGAAAGCCGGTAAAGAAAATGAAAAACACTTACCCAGCAAACTTCCAGGGTTAGATTTTAAAATAAAAGAAGATGTTTTATTATTTTTTTAAAGGTGCCTGTGGGGGGAAAGGCATATTCTCAACTCCCCAGAACCGATGCATCCTTAGTCTTCCCTTTACACTGACTCCTCTAAACCCAGCTCTCCACCAGTCTATTATTTTCACCAAAATATATGAAAATGTATGCAAATGAAAATCAGCACTAACTGTTCTCCCCTTGTTATATACTTTGGATTTTTTTTCCAGACAAAACAATCACACTCGGCAAAGGGAGGGGGCGGACGGGGTGGGGCCGGGTGGGGGGAAGCTGGGGAGCGACTCGAGAACTAAGTACGCGGAAAGGGGGGGGGGGGGACGAAGGGGACAGACCTCGGAACAGAAGTGTATTTCTGTTATCGAGGAGCACAACGTTTTGGGGGGCTTCCCATACGCACACACACCCTCCTTGAAAAGAAAGAAAGTGGATCTGTTTGCAGAGGCGCTATCACGTTTCATCAGGCCACCTGAGACTGCTTTTGAAAGCGTGTACTGTGAAATTCATAGCAGTAATTTAGACAAAATCCTCACTGTATATTAATGAAAGGCGGCCCCATGGCTCTGTTCCTATCCTCCCCATTCAGTGTAAACAAAACCACGAGACTCTCTCGGTTTTTGAGCCGGATCCAAGCAAAATCGGCAGGAAAGGAAAACACGGGGTGCTGGCACCGACTATTCAGACGTCTGCACCTGGAGATCTCAGATTTATTCAATGAAATCTGTGTTCCATCTTTTATATATACATATACACATACATAAATATAAAAAGGAACCTTAGGGGGACGTAGAGGGGGGAAAAATCCGTTCTGTTTGGGGCTTGGTTACCGATGCCTGTCAGATCTATACCTTAGCAATCATGGCTTTGCTAAAACCTACCTACGACGGTATCTCTCACCCGGCAAGCAGGAGCTGGACGAGATCCTACATAAATCCTACGCGTCTACTGTTAATCTTGAGATCACGCAAAGGCTGCGTAGCTGCGGCTGGGCTGGAGAGCTCTGGCTTTAACTGAGTTCACCTAAGTGCGTTCAGCCGGAGGAATTATTCATCGGGAGAGGGCAGCCCCGCTCACGTTTTAGTCGGAGCACACCGGTGGCTCCGCATCTACCTCCAGGGCCGCCGCTCGGCGGCGGGCGCCGCTGGAACTCGGGACTGCCCGCTGCAGGAACAGGCTGGGGGCCGCGAGCGCAGGGAAGGCGCACCCACAGCTAGGGGTGCGGGGTGCACGCCCACGCACACTCATTAGGAACGATGTATTTATTGAATGTCCGAGTTGGGTTAGTTCATTGGAAATCCCCGAGGAGGGTTCAATTTGCCCTTGTTTTCGTTGCCACTTTCTCTTTTTTCTTGGTTCGCTGAGGTTCCTCTGTGCAGCGTTTCCGCTTGGCCGCGTCCCCCCACCCCCGCTTCTCCCGCCTACCCTGCGCGCGCCCCCTCCCGTCCCCCTTAACTCTTTCAGCCGGGCTGGGGCTGAGAAAGCGTTTGTCGCCGCCAACCCATCCACTACGCAAGCCCATCTGAGACAGAAGAGAAAGAAAAAGCACCAATGTGTCTAAGAATAGCGAGCAAGCAGAACACCACTAATAACCAGAGTGGAAAAAAAATACATATATATGCACACACACGCACAATGTAAGCGGTGGAGGGCGCGGCTAGTGGATCCTGGTTCTTTAGGCCGGCTCCTGCTGCAGTGGGAATTCCTAGAGCCTTTGGGGTGGAATACACTTACGCTGGATCTATAGGGAAAGGTCGACTGATTGCTTTTCAAATACATCGCTGGGCTCTGCTGACCGGCACCCTCCAAACACACAAGGACACGCACGCTACTTGCTAGAATCCCAGAGGAGGGGGGGGGGGAGGGAAGAAGGGAGGGAGAGCAGAGAGGCAGAGAGGGGGTGGGGGAGCGAGCGAGCAGCGGCAGCGAGCGGTCCGTCTCGCACGCGCGGGCACCGCGCTGGTCCTGGGCTGCAGGTTTCCCAGATGATGGCATCCGAGAACTTAAACAAAGGGGGACGCCGCCGGCGCAAAGCGGCTGCGGAAAGTTGCGGTGGCGGATTTCCAAGGAGCGTGGCCACGACCCGAGCCCTTGGCGATGCGAGCTCTCCCTTTCCACCCCCGCCGAGACAGAAATGGGGGCCTGCTGGTGAAAGAAAAAGGAAACTTTGAAACCACTGGGGATACAGCTGCCTATAGGTATTAGCGTGAATGGTGCATTCTTGCCGCGCGCTTTACAAATCTCTGGCATGGGGGTGGGGAGCGGGGAGGGCGGCAACACAACGCAGTACTAGGTGAAGTGGGTAGGTTGGTATTTTTCATGATTTTTCCCCCTCTTCATATTCCTTCTAACTCCCCCCCTCCCCCCTTTCTCCATGCCTCCCTCCCTTTTCTCTCCCCTTTCATCCCCCTTCCCAGACCGGTTGCGAACCCACAGCGCCGCGGAGGGAACGCCTGCGCCTCGGCCGGACACTAAGAGTTAAGATGTGGCGGAGGGGGTGGCGGGGGAGGGGCGGAGAGGAGAAAGTGGCGAGGGGGAGGGAGGCGGGGGGAGGGGGGCGGGGGGGACGACAGATTTCCAGCTTCTACGACGCTCTGCCTAAATTAAAAAGCAACCAATCGGAACGGCCGGAAGGGGGGCCGCGCGTCCTGAGCCAGTCATTCCGGGCCTGCCAATCACCCAGCGGGTAGCCAATCAGCGGGGGCCCTGGTGCTCGACTTCCTTGTATTTGGGAAAGTGTGGTGGTGGGTGCGCGCTCGCGGCGGAGGGTAAACATTCGACAGTCCCTGCTCTGAGAGGGAGGGACAGAGAGCGAACTGTCAGATCCCTGCGAGAGCGGGCGGGCGAGCGAGGGAGAGGGAGTGAGAGAGAGAGAGAGAGAGAGAGGGAGGGAGAGGGAAAGTGAGAGAGGGAGAGAGCGCGAACGAGGGCGCAGAGCGAGCTCCCGCTGCAACTCCGCTCCGGCTCGGCCAGCGCCAGCGCCGTCGGTGCACTCTACGAGCCGTGCAACGTGCCCACTGGAGTTGGTTGTGTATCAAGGATCCCCTATATGCACACACACACCTCCACCTCCACCAATGCACTCTTCTTCCTCCTCCTCCTCCAGACAACTGCTGGGAAAAAAATAAAACACCAACCCCAACCGTCAGCAACAAGGTAACAGAGCCATTCGACCTCATTTTTCTCCTGTTCAATTTTTTCCTTGTTATATTTGTTTCCTAATTTCTGCCCAAAAGGAAAGATGTCGCATCAGACTGTGACTGTTGCGAGGAGAATGAAAAAGGACTCTTGTTTCAGAGGCAACCAAGAGCTCCGGCAATAGCAACTTCAGAGAAATGCACCATCGCAAGAAGTTTTCCTAGGACAGGACAAAACTTGAAACGAAAGGACCAGAGGAGGAGAGCAGGAGCCAGCCTCTCCTCTCCGCACACGCGAGCAGCCAGCATCACCACGCCTTCAAGGACGGAAAAAAAGTTTTACTACTCTAAGGGAAAACGAGTGAAATGTGTTCCTGAGGAGGAGAGAAGAGAGCGGGCAAGGGAAGCAGCGGTCCGGTTGCTGGTCACCCACAATTTGGTTAAGGGAGAAAGGAACGGCTGCTTTCTTTGTTGTCTCCCGTGAAATCTTCACTTAGCAGGTGGACTGAGCCCCGCGCCCGGGCAGAGTCCGCGCTCGGCGGAGGACGGCAAGAGGAGCGGGAGCCGGCGCGCCCCGCCAAAGAGCCCGGAGCGCAGGCCCGCGCCCTGCCCGGTGAGCCCCGCTGGAGCGAGCGGAACGCGCCGGGGCTGGGGGGCGGCCACGACCCCCCCTGAAGGGGGCGGCCACGGAGCGCGCCCCGAGAAGCGAGCCCCCCTCCCTAGAGCGCTGCTCCTGCTGCTCCTGCTGCTGCTGCTGCTGCTGCTGCTGACCAAGGCCGGCCGGCGACCCCCGCGCCCTGCCGAGCGGCCTTGCAGCTGCAGCCGGGGGCCGCGGCGGCGGCGGCGGCGGCGGCGGCGGGGGCGGAGGCGGCGGAGGAGGAGGCGGCGGCGAAGGCGGCGGGGCCGGCCCGGGCCCGGGGCGGGGGCGGGGGAGGAGGGGGGGGGAGGAGGCGGGAGGCGGGGGGGCGCGGCGGCGGCGGCGGCGGCGGCCGCGGCTGCTGCTGCTGCGGCGGCGGCGGTGGTGGCGGCGGTGGGGTGGCGGGAGCGGAGCGGCATGGCCACGGCGGCTTCTAACCCCTACCTGCCGGGGAACAGCCTGCTGGCGGCCGGCTCCATTGTACACTCGGACGCGGCGGGAGCCGGCGGCGGCGGGGGCGGCGGCGGCGGGGGCGGCGGCGGCGGCGCGGGCGGCGGCGGGGGCGGCATGCAGCCCGGCAGCGCCGCCGTGACCTCAGGCGCCTACCGAGGGGACCCGTCCTCCGTCAAGATGGTCCAGAGCGACTTCATGCAGGGGGCCATGGCCGCCAGCAACGGCGGCCATATGCTAAGCCACGCGCATCAGTGGGTCACGGCCCTACCCCACGCCGCCGCCGCCGCCGCCGCCGCTGCCGCCGCCGCCGTGGAGGCCAGCTCGCCGTGGTCCGGCAGCGCCGTGGGCATGGCCGGCAGCCCCCAGCAACCGCCGCAGCCGCCGCCGCCGCCGCCGCCGCAGGGCCCCGACGTGAAGGGCGGCTCCGGTCGCGACGACCTGCACGCGGGCACCGCGCTGCACCACCGCGGGCCGCCGCACCTCGGGCCCCCGCCGCCGCCCCCGCACCAGGGCCACCCGGGGGGCTGGGGGGCCGCCGCCGCCGCAGCCGCCGCCGCCGCCGCCGCCGCAGCCGCCGCACACCTCCCGTCCATGGCCGGGGGCCAGCAGCCGCCGCCGCAGAGTCTGCTCTACTCGCAGCCCGGGGGCTTCACGGTGAACGGCATGCTGAGCGCGCCCCCGGGCCCGGGCGGCGGCGGCGGCGGCGCGGGCGGCGGCGCCCAGAGCCTGGTGCACCCGGGGCTGGTGCGCGGGGACACGCCCGAGCTGGCCGAGCACCACCACCACCACCACCACCACGGGCACCCGCACCCGCCGCACCCGCACCACGCGCAGGGGCCTCCGCACCACGGCGGCGGCGGCGCGGGGCCCGGGCTCAACAGTCACGACCCGCACTCGGACGAGGACACACCGACGTCGGACGACCTGGAGCAGTTCGCCAAGCAGTTCAAGCAGCGGCGCATTAAACTCGGCTTCACGCAGGCCGACGTGGGGCTGGCTCTGGGCACGCTGTACGGCAACGTGTTCTCGCAAACCACCATCTGCCGCTTCGAGGCCCTGCAGCTGAGCTTCAAGAACATGTGCAAGCTCAAGCCGCTGCTGAACAAGTGGCTGGAGGAGGCGGACTCGAGCACCGGCAGCCCCACGAGCATCGACAAGATCGCGGCGCAGGGCCGCAAGCGCAAGAAGCGGACCTCCATAGAGGTGAGCGTCAAGGGCGCGCTCGAGAGCCACTTCCTCAAGTGCCCCAAGCCCTCCGCGCAGGAGATCACCAACCTGGCCGACAGCCTGCAGCTGGAGAAGGAGGTGGTGCGGGTCTGGTTCTGCAACCGGCGCCAAAAGGAGAAGCGCATGACGCCGCCCGGGATCCAACAGCAGACGCCCGACGACGTCTACTCGCAGGTGGGCACCGTGAGCGCCGACACGCCGCCGCCGCACCACGGACTGCAGACGAGCGTGCAGTGAAGGCAAGGGGCGCAGCGCGAAGAGGGCCGCCGCCGCCGCCGCCGCCTCCGCAGCCGCTGTCAGCACCGCCGCCAACCCCCGCCGCCGCCGCCGCCGCCGCCGCCGCCGCCGCCGCCGCCGCGCCGACCCGCACCGGGGCCGCACCGGGCCCAGGCCAGTCCGCCGCCCTCCCCTCCGCCCAAAGACAAACATGCCCGCCCTTGGAGGAAAGAGAGAGAGAGAGAGAGAGAGAGAGAGAGAGAGAGAGAGAGAGAGAGACACGGACCAAGAAGACATTTCTGAAGTCCAAGGAAGGAGGGGCAAAACACAAAACAAAAGCGTAACAAATACCCAGACTGTTTTATATACGTATATATAACAAACAAAACCGGAAGAGAAAAAGGAGGCGATCATGAGATCTCGTTTATACTGTGGTGGTGTTTCCTTTTTGTTTTTCTGTTTTCTTTTTAAAGAAGGGTGAAGATGCCTAGCGCACCAAAACTGCACTCGTGAGGTTTTCCCCACCCTAGGAAGTCCTACATGGCAACAGTGGACAGCACCTAGCACCTGCCTCGTCCTCGCCTCTTAAAAAAAAAAAAAAAAAAAAAAAAAAAAAAAAAAAAAAAGCAGCTCCCCCCCCCCCCGCCCCCGCTCTCCTTTTCACTCCCCCCATCCAAAGGGCTGACTAAAGTGATCTACCGAAACTTTCTTTCCTGGGAGCGACGTGCAAGAAAGCAGAGGCACCCTGTTTTAGTTGGCCATGTTAAAGTCATTTGGGGACAAATGGACTATGAAATAGGAAGGAGAAAACAAAGAACAGTCTTCAGGAAAAAAAAAAAGAAAGCAAGCAAGAAAGAAAATATTCACAGCTTTTGAAATTAACAGACTGAATAGCAAAGCCAAAAGAAAAAGTCTTCTCAAAGTAACCTTGGAAATAAAGCATCACGAAAGAGCAGAGGGATGGGCGAGGGAGAAGGGGACGGCTACCCAGGAGTGGGGGAGGCCAGGCTGAGTCGGGCAGGGCGGGTGGACTGGGCTAGGAGCAAGGCCCCGCCACCAGCCCCGGCTTTAACGGCGGCGGGCACTCGGGTGGATGAGGCCTAAAGATTCCACCGCGAATATTTTTTTATTAATATTTTTATTTTTTATTTCTGGACTGACTCAGATAAAGAGATTTAGAAGGACTGAGCACCAGCCGCTGCACTCCTCTGGACTTCTCTCCTCAATCCGTTGCCAAACTTTGATTGAATGGGTGCTGTGGATGTGATTATATAATACTGCCATTTCCAAGCAGTGTTTTTGGTAGGTTTTAATAAACAGACTTTTCAAAAGACGGCAATATAGAATTGTTAGATCCGTTGTTGATCTAAAAATATTTGCTTTATATTTTCATTAAATGACTTCTTTTAATATTTTATTCAGAATACTTATGAACTGCTGCAAAACGGTAATTTATTTTTCCCCAGATCTTGTATTACGTGTTTTTTTCAGACGAGCACAAATCAAAATGAAATGAAAATATGGACAGTTGCTAGGTAGTAAGGGTATCTTTTGATGTGATCATTTGATTGTAATTTAATTTGAGTAGTGATTCCGTAAGAGCTGATCGAGAAAATAAATTTGTTAGAATGAAATAGTCTGTGTCTGATGCATACACACTATGTGGGAAGAAAAGAGTGCTTTAGGAAATATTTTTTTACTAATGCAAATCCTGAAGTGGTAGCACTGAGGAAGTACAGCCTGCTCCACGAAATACGGAGTAAAGGACAGACGTGACAGAAACTGCTAGTACTTTAACATAGTTGTCACTCCTCGTTAATCCATAAATTTCACAACATTTTTCTCTCCCTTGGTTTTAGTGGGTGTTTTTAGTGTTTTTAGGTGAGATTGCCTAAATACTAGTTCTTTTCTCGGAGATACCTGTGTCCTTTATCATCTTGACCAGAAGATTGGACTACATCACCAGTAAAAATGTGCCAACTGGTTATTAATGGCTAATACATAGCTCCCCACCCACCCACCCACCCAAGTTCACCCTCTCTTTTCCCTCCCTATCCCCCACCATATTGCTAGGTCTCTTTCCTCTTTTTCTGAAGGCTAATAGTTGTAAAGAATAGCTTACAAGTCTATAAGATATTTTTATATTAATCACTTCCCATTAATAACTATATGAAGTTCAGTTTAAATTATTAAGCTGTTTTGGGTTTTCTGTTTCTGTTTTAGTTGTTTTCCTTGTACTGAAAGAATGTAGTTCTAAAATCCTGATTAGGGTCCACACTGCATTACCCCCAGTGTGATTACCAGCTCAGACTTTCTATGTCCCTGTCTTTCCCCAGTATGATTCCATATCTACTTTACTGGTGCTGGGGGGTTGAGCTTTTTTTGATCACTCCTCAGATACACCATGCAGAGCGGTCACATTTATCAAGTCAATGTATCAATATTTACCCTGTGGGAAAATGAAAGTGTAATGCCTCAGGTTGTGAGTCCTACCGATGCAAAAGGCTCTGCTCAGTTGAGTCCCTTCGCCTTGTACTTAAAAAAAGTATTTGGGAGTGACACAGCAATGATTTTATGGATTAATTTCCTCCTAATCTCATTTAGCTGTCACTCACTCTTTGCCTTCTCTCATCTTCCTCTCTCTTCCTCTGATATCGATGCAGGGGTTAAAAAACCCGGAAAACTGTGAGAGCAACAGGAACAGTTATTTCTTCCAGACAGACCCTGTGTCATTTTCATAAATCAAGCCCAGCCAGATGGCCGTGTATTGGGTTGCATTATTTTAAGCACCAAATCGTACTAAAAATCACAATCATTTTGATTTGTGAAATCTGAAAAAGGCCACATTTATTAAACAGAGAGAAGGAAAAAAATGAAAACAAGAAACCACAATTTACTTTCCTTTGCCTTCACGTCTCCTCCTTCTCTTGCTATTGTAATCTCTCTGCCCAGCAAATTTACAACCTGGAGGGGGGGTCGGGGGTGGGGACAAACTTTATCATTTTCTGAGGGTCTGCAGGGGCAAGCAAAACAGGCCTCGTGAGAAAGCTGAGGAATGGGTGTGGTTGTTTTTATATGGTGAATACTACTGGCACGTGAGATGAAATCCTATTTTCCCTACAGGAATGGTAGTGGTTGATTAGACAGAGAATAGGTCTATTTAAAATTTTAGGAGGTATTTGCTTACTTGATTTGGCTGACAACAAAAGAACTAACATTAGATTTCACACTGTTTTCTATTAAAAAGCAACCTTTTTTGCTGATTACTTTGGAAGGAGCCCCAGATTTAAGGGTAGCAGAGTAACTTTTCATTGGCGAAGAAGAGAAAGCAAGCCCATTTTATTTCATCATTTTGCATTTTTTACAGTGAGCTCATGCTTGCACTCCATATTTAAAAAAAAAAATCAACCCTTTGAATGTATTTACAAAATGAAATTCATGTTTGAAAAACAAAAGAGGGCAGCTATAACTGAGAGGTTTTGTGCTAAGGCTTATATTGTTACACATGTAAATAATGAAAATATTGTTATATATCACCAGATCTTTTTAATGAATTTGGTCATTGTGTTCCTTTGCAGCGCAAGTGTCTTGTGCTTCGTAAAGTGCCCATTTGTTTCCTCCATTTCAATCCACCCCTCCTCCCCTTCCAACCCAAAGGAAAGTGACAAAGTTCTGTTCCATCAATCTGGCTAATCCTGAGCTAGGCCCATTTATAGTTCGCAGTGTCCTGTGGCTCCTGATCACTTGTCCAAGCCCCTGTCACCTCAACCACCCAACCATCTTCCCTTGCAAGTCTGGGCGATAAATCATTCAAGGTGTATTTAAAATAGTCACTTTACTGTTGTTGCTCTGCCTTTTTTTTTTTTTTAAAGTACTTAGCCAAGGACTACTTCTTTGTTCCAAAATAGAACTGTTCATTATTGATCTTAGAGTTTCCCTCTGCTTCCCTGTAGCCTCCAGTGTTCGCTTATTACCATGCTCATAATCTGTTTTGTATGAATGGTTTTCAACATTCAGAGAATAATTGGTTCTAATATTAAATGCAGTATATACTATTGATAGTTTTATCGATAAGTGTAATATTTTAAATAATTTTAACAATTAAATTTGTTTTTTAAATTATATATTTGTAAAGTATTTATCCTGTTGGAAGCAACAATATATTGTTGTATTTATTCGTTTATTTTTGTAATAAATGATCAACCTCTTCAAGCTAAATCAAAAATGACACTTTTATATATTTATACAAAATGCTTTTTAGGATATGGGCATATTTGCACCAATTTGTATGTAAATAGAGCAAGAGCCATCAATAACTTGTAGCTTTCAGAACTAAATTGAAGGAAGAAACATTCTCTCCACATGGAGTTTAGTTTGCCCAAGTTCCAGGGTAATTAATCAAACTCTAAAATGGATGCAACAAGTATTGGCACTGGATGCAGACTTGAAATTAATTATTTAGGTGGTGGACCTGGTTTTTTTCAAGGCAGAAGGATAGAATCGAAAGAATTCTCTTCTTTCATGAAATGCACGTGGCTGACCGGACTGATTAGAACAGATGCTGTGTATCGGTGATAAAACCTAATACCTGGCTGTGCTCAGACATCTATGCTGGGGGGAAAGGTGTTGAGAGTTTTGAGTTAAGACTGCGAGGCTATCAGTGACTCAGAAACAAGGTGATGTAGGAAGAAAGAGTTGTGTTATGTTTGTGTTTTAAAAATAGTTCTTCTTAAAATGGCTGTGATAAGAACCTCTCCCTCCTAGTCCTGGTCAGACAGCATGAGCAGTCAGTACAGGTGTTGCTGTTGCTGATGTTGGTAAGAGAGATGCGCGTCAGAAGTGTGGGGGCCACCTCTCCAGCTCTCCGGTTCTGTAGGTCACTTGGTCACCTCTCAGTTCCTCAGGGCGACTGTTCCGAGGGCCTGAAGTTCACCCACGTGACCTCCCGGCTGCAGGAGCCCCACCGTGGGCTTGATCTTGATTTCAATAAGGAGATCAGAGGGCTCTGGGTTTGCCTGAACTTTCCAGTCTAGGAAAGGAAACAGTGCGGAGGCTGGAAGGCATGGGTGGGGGTGGGGGAGCGGAGATAGCAAGAGGGGTACTTGTGTAATCAGATTCTTTGATTTTGTTAGCCTGGCTCATGGCCTATTAATTAGATTACTCTCTCTCTCATTCTTGATTTCACATCCGTGTTTGTTCCTGTATCCTAAAATGTGGGCGCGAGCGTGGCGAGCAGGAGCCTATGATGTCACTGCCGGCCAGCGGCGGCCGCCTGGCCTTCTGGAGGGCTGTGGGCTGCGTTCTTTATGAGTCGGGTCTTCCTCAAGGAAGAGTTGGCTCTGGAAGTGACCTCAGAGGGGTCTGGGAAGAGGGCAACTGGCATTCTCGCGGCGGCACGATGTGTGCGCTAGTGTGTGTGTGTGTGTGTGTGTGTGTGTGTGTCCTGCGCGCCTGTGGGTGCGGGTGAGGGGAGGGGCTGCGGAAATTCGCGGCCTGGACTCCGAAGCCCTGGGGATGCAGATGGCTTGCTCAGGTGCAGGGCCTGCCTCAAGTGGAAATGGGGATCAGAGAAGCGGAGGAGGGTAGCGCCGGGGCAGTGGGCGGCAGAAACCCGGTTTCTCTCTGGGACGCGGGGCAGGCGGGGCGCCGAGGTGGGGCGGTGGCGGTCGCCGTGGGGTGGCCCGATCCCTGCTTGGCCCGGCCCGGCCCGCGGCCCGGCCGTAACAGCTGCTGCCAGTCCCACAAGTTGTTTTCCTCGTGGCGACCATTCAGCAAAACGCACGATCCTTTCTCAAAGATTTAAATTTCGCGGATGAATTACCATACACCGGTTGCTTAGCAACTAAATTCAAGCAGGGCTAAGAATATGCAAGCTTTTTGTATTCTCATTAATAAAATGCCACTCTGACACAGCAACCCGACTTTGGATCACTGCAACTTCTGTAAAAGCCGTAGGAGAATACAAACCGATCCTGCCATTTAATTACAGATCAAAATGGCTTGAAACGCGATGTTTTGTTCATCTATCTTCCTAAAAGCGATGTAAAAAATAACGGCTTTTCAAGAGCAGTAGTAAATTCTTTTTTTTTTTTTAATGGAGTTGTCTATCGGGGTTACTGATAATTGTCAACTGAAACTTTTTTGAAACACAAGGTTGAAATATCTCCTTTCATCAACATCTCTGCTCTCCCCCTCAGTCCCCTGTCCTCTGATCCTTCGATCGTTCCCCAGCCTGATAATGACAATTATTATCATAATTCAGGAAATACCCAGGCCTTGGGAGCCCTGGGGACTAACGGGCAGTTGGTAGAGCGATCGACAAGGCCGGTGGCTGGAGAAAACCTAAGAAATTGCGGAGAGAGAGAGAAATGAAAACTTGCGAAAGTTTCCTTGGAAGGTGGGTCGGCTGGAGGTCGTAGAGGTACTGACGAACACTTTTTGGAACGCCTGGGAGAATTAAAGGTAGAAATGCCTGTCGACCTCTGTTCCACGTTTGCGGATTTTCCGTGCTGGGGTCCCGCCTCCTCTCCTCAGAATTCGGTTGCAGCCTCCCCCTCCGCGGACCGCAGAGTTCAGAGGGGCTGAGTTCAGGGCCTGCTGACCCCGGCTCTCTCCGAGATCCACCTCCCCGCTGCCCCCAAGCCCTGGAGCCCTGGAGGAAAAGCAACCACGGAGTTGGACCCCCTGGGTCTTCAAAGACTCTGGCCCAGCCCAGGGCCCAGAGCCTGGGATTTACAGAAGGGGGGCACTCGGCGTCCATTCCCGAACGGTGCTGTGCCTGGAAGGGGGCGCGCTGGCTCAGAATAAGGGTCTAACGCTTGGCTACAGTTCGAATGTGGGGGGAGTAGGGGTCACAGAGGACTGGCCTCGCAGGCGGGTAGGTCGCATTGTTTGGGAACGCGCCTGGATCTAGGAAGCCGAGGCTGGGGAGGCGGGGTGGGGGGTGGGGGAGCAGGGCTAGAGGAGGCTGGTGGCTTTGTGAAGTTTCGGGCCTCCAGGCCCTGCGCGCCGCACTGGGGAGTGGAGTGCCTGGGTCACCCTGGGCACTCGGCCCGCGCCTAGGCGGAAACTCGAGCGCCCGGGGAACGCTGCATGTGCCCGGCCCCGTCACGGTCACCTCCCGAGCACAGTCCCCGGCTGGAGACTGCGGGCCCCGGGCCTGCGCGGCGCTACTGCGCTGGCGGTGGGCGAGCGCGGGCCGCAGGGGAAGGCAGGGGTGCCAGGCGTCCGGTCGATGCCCAGTCTACCCGCCGAGAGGATTCCGCGCCGGCTTCGCTTTGGAAGCTGCAAAAGGAGGCCGCGGTCCTCTTTAGAAAGACCCAGGGGCAAAAGTGAAACTCTCCAGATTGGTTCCAATAACATTCCCAGGGAGCCAACCCCCTTTGCTTACACTTTGGCAAACGTGAGAACTTTAGAGGTGGCTCTTCCCCAGGTCAGTATGGACGCTGAAGGATAACGACCCCCACACCTCGACTGACTCAGGTTTTACCCGATTTCTTTCTAGTGAGTTAAAAAAAAGAACAAGTGGAAAGTAAACCATAAGTTGAAATATGTGCTCTGTTAAGTGCTCAGAGACATTAGAGTTCATTTTTCAGTAAAAGGTACATAATAAACAGGAAGCCATTTATTTACAAATGCAATTGTCCCAGACAAGTCACATTCCGTGTACGTAATTCATTAATGTAATTCGTTCCTTTTCCTCCCTTTGGAAAGAGAAATTTTAGCTTTTAAAAATAGCCAAGTCTTGGAGGAGGGGAGAGTGGTTAGTTACCTGTTCCTAGAAAAGGAAGCAGGGAAGTCTGGCCAATTCCTGGCTGTGGGGGGTGTTAAACAGTATAAAATAACAATTTTAAAGGTATGGGGAGCCTTTTTTTTTTCCTTTGTCACTCTCCAGAAAATAAGTTTGTTGATCTGAGTTGCTGTCACCAGACTTGTCCAGTGGCAATGCGCTGGTAACATAATCCTAGTTGGCCTGTATGCGCCCATACATGTGAACAAAACTAAAATTTAAATAACTTGAGCTGCCTGGGAATACACCAGAATTTTATCCGTAAAACTCACTTAGTTGCCATAGTTTTAGAAATGTCTGTGGAAACGTGCCTGCCGTTCTCTCTCCTTGAGAGACGTGATCCTGGGGAGATGCTCCCACACAACATCTTAGTCACCAGTATAAGCCAGAATCACTTACCTGGAGAACCTGGGTTTGGTCTTTTCTAATTTGAGAAGCAAATTAGTGAATCCCCTTTCCCTGCAAGCTGGGAGAGGGACCTTGTCCAGGAGAGAACCATCTGGGAGGGGCGAAAGGCAGAATCAAGTGTGGGTCTCTGGGTGACCCGGGGAGTAGCAAGTAAACATCAAAAGCACAGGGCACGCTGAGGTGTATCTGGGGCTTTGTGACATCCCAATACAAGGCATGGTTACAAAGGACAAAAAAGAATGATAAACTGTTCCTGTTTCATTGTTGTAGCTACAAAATAACAGGACGGACACTGAGAGGAAAGCAAAAACATCTTTTAATACGAAAACAAAAACAAAAGGACAAGGGATGTTCTGATGAAGAGCTGCCTGGGAGATTGCACATTAGTTGTGTCCTCCAGGACTGCCTCTCGGCAGAAGGCAAGCCCATTTAGTCGGCTGGAACATTGC
The DNA here is from genome assembly GCF_016509475.1 of Prionailurus bengalensis. Lineage (NCBI taxonomy): Eukaryota > Metazoa > Chordata > Mammalia > Carnivora > Felidae > Prionailurus > Prionailurus bengalensis. The sequence continues at coordinate 55,517,152 of NC_057354.1, read as the reverse complement.
ACACTGAAATAGAATAGATATTCATTTCAAAGAGCTCACTTTGTGCCAGCACTGAAATACAAGGTGCCCGAACCAGCTACCCTCACTCCACCCAGGTTCAGACGGGGCAACCTCCAGGTCTGAGTTGGGACCAGACAGGTTTGTGCTCCTCCCCCACCCTGTAAGAACCTGGGAGGGAGAGTCGTTTTCATGTGCACCTCCAAGGTTGGAAACTCTCCAGTAGAGTTTTTAAAAATAAACAAGTCTAATCAGAAAGTGTAGTGCCCAGAAACTAACAAAATGAAAATAGATGTCTTGGTAGCTTGGTCTGGACAATCTGTAGGTTACAATGCGGAAAAACCCCTTAGTGAGCACAATGACGTCTACAGTATCTTTGATTAACTTTGGGGAGGGGTGGGGGACAAAGCTTTCAGACTTCCTCAGTTGGTCCTACCGATTATACTTTGTGCTCCTTGAAGATTTCATCCAGGGCTTTAAAAATGTTTCAGACCTGAAGAATGTCTTTAATTCTTCCGAGAACTATTTAATAGTTGTCCTGGATGTTTTCAACAAGACAGGGATGCCAAGTAAGTAGTCTGGGGTCCAGTGAAGTCCACGGGGTGGTAATGGTGGATACTCAAAGGCACTGAGCAACCTGCCCCTGTAATGGGCTTTCTGCTTTTCAATGAGGAGGGGCCGAGGAGGTCAACACTATTTATATATGTACCTGATCCCACCGGCTTTCCTCTATTTATCAAAGAGGAAGACCTACAAGGGAGGGGGTGAAAGGGAGGGGAGAGACCAAAAGACAGATCAGTTACTTCCCCACTTTGTTCCTGGGCCTTGAACTGGGCTTCAAGGAGGGGAATAAAAGTCTCCAGGGAATGAACCCCCCCCCACACACACACACCTCTATTAGCCTCACCCTGACACTCTCACCCCCACCCCAAGGCCAGAAAACCCTGTGCCGGCTGATTTGCGGCAAAATGGTAACTTGAGGAACCCTGTGTGAATGTGTTACATAACATAGGGAGAGGTGCTTACGCTTGATTTTTCTCCCAGTGGCTATGAGCAGGCAGAAAGGCCTAGAAAGGAGGAATGAAGACAAATTAAATAGGAAATCTATGGGGAAATGCATAGCCCTATACAACGAAGCATGTAAGTTTACCTGCACCTCTTGTGTGCCAGAGTATCCTTTAAATACCCTACCTAGAGGTGTGCTTTGACCAAAGAGGAGGCATGTCTAATTTGGGGTTTGGGGGAAGGACAATTATACCCAAGGAGGCTGGGATCCGGTGGCCCTGGAGCCAGTAGAAGCCAAGTTAGTTCCAAGCTCTGTGTTATCCCCACCTGCTCTTTCTGATGGAATCCTCACGTCCTTACTCTGGGAGGGCAGGTGACCCCCTTCCCCATGCACCCTGCTGTGCCCACCCCAGTCACCCCGGCCTGTGGCTGGTGAGCTACTCATTCGCCAGCAGCAGGAGCCCACCGCTGCAGCAGTCCGAGGTCACATTCAGAAAGCTTGTTCGTCCCCGGAGAGCCTCCCCCAAAGGCGAAGGGCGGTGCGAACCGAGTTCCTCTGCCCCAAGCTCGAAGGGGAAATCCTAACCAAGGGACAAGCATTATGCAGGAGAGGATCTGCAGCGGGCAGTTGATCTGGGCAGATCCCCAGCGCCAGGCCCTCTACGGGGCTGGGGGGAGGGGGCCTGGGGTGGGGGGGGGAGCGTGCTGTGGTGGTGGCGGGCGGGCCCGGGGAGAGGGAGCAGCCGAAGGCGCGCAAGCTGACAAAGCTGCAACAAAGGATTCAAGCAAAAGTAGTACCAAGGATCTTTAAATTATCACACACCTTACAGGCGTGTCCCCAGCTCCCGGGACATAGAGTCCGTTGATTGTTCCCCCGGGCTCCGCAGACGTGCCCCGGCTGTCAATGGTGCAAGGCTGGCTGCCCGGCTTCACGGCCTCGGCCCCTGCGCTCCCGCAGGCCCGCCGCGGGCATGGGTGGGTGGCGGCGCCTGGGTCCGCCGGGCCTCGTCGGTGGCTGTTCCTCCGGTGGCGCAGTGAGGCCGCGGTCTTGCTGGGCAACATCCCTGGCCCTTGGTTGTTCCCCCCCGCCTCCACCCCTCCGCGAAGGTCATGGGCTGCGATCAGGCCTGGCAGTGGAGGCCCAGAAGCAGTCCACACGCCTCCCTGCTGGACAAGAAGAACGCTGGAGAAAAGGGGAGCTCCTGGGTTTGGCAGATGTCTGAGTCACCATGGCCTTTGCAAGGAGAGCAAGCAGGACACCATGGAAAAGACGCCCCCGGGACGTGCTTTTGAGGCTTTCAAGGAGGCTAAGCTTGGGCACTCGAGTCCTCCCCCCACCCCCGCTGAGGCTCCCAGAGCCCCCCATACCCTCTGGCCCTTCTGTCACCGCTGCCCCCAGGCCTCCCTTCACCACCAAACCTTGGCAGTGACCCGGCGCCCCTGCTCTGGGTAGGTATTGGTGGATAGGAGTTGAAGCCCCAGCACCCTGTTCGGGAAAGTTGAGACCAAAGCAGCAGGGGAGTGATTGTGAATGGTGAGGCAGAACAGCATAAAGACCCCAAACTTCCCCCTGGTGCCCCCACTGGGTTCCCGAGGCTCCCCCTTGCAGCTGCCCGGGCCTTTGAGAGTTGATGAGAAAGGCATTTTTTTTTTCTGGGAACTCTGGGTCCCAGGAGGGCAGCTGGGCCAGGCGGGAGAAAAGGAAGAAGCCCTCAAGCTCTGAGGTCAGGAGGATGAGTAGGGAGAAGAACCCATCAGGACGCGGTGCCCCTCCACTGGCGACAAAGGAGGTGATGAGAACAAAATTGGGGAAGAAGGGTAGAAGTGGGTATAAACTGTGTTCAGTGACCATCCCTCTCCTTCACGGTGTCCTCTTTCTTTAATTCAACCCAGAGGGGGCCCCTCGGAAGAGCTGCAGACTGTGGGGCTTCCAGCCGCCTGCGCCCACCCAGCAGGGCCTCACAGCCCCCCGGGGCAGCCCAGAGTGGAAGGTCTGCCAAAGTTGGCTCAACCCTCGGGCCAGGCCTCCAGAGGCTTCTGCCCTCCCACCTCCCCCCCAACCCTGGCTGGCCTGAGCTGGGCTGGGCTGGGGCTCCGACCTCACCAATGGCCTCCGGAGTGGGGCCGGCTAGGAAATTCCAGCCAGGCAGCCCAGCATGGCAGAGAGAACTGGAGGGAGGGAGTGACACTACCCCTGGCTCCGTACAAGTGCAAATGAGATGCATTCTGGCTGATCAGTCCACTGTATTTTATGCAACTTAATGTCGATGTCTTGTCAACTCTTCCCATCGGGAAGAATAACAGAAAATTTTAACGAGAATTTGTGTGTCTGTGGTTTCCGACTACAGTTCCGGGCAGGGAGATGGGGTGAGGCTGGAGACAGGGAGGTTTGCTGACATGAGCAGCGTTGTATAACCCCCCCCCCCCCTAAAATGCAACCTTAGGCCACAAAGAAGGAAACAAGAGGCAGGATGGGTTAAGGTTGCTGACAAGAGACCCTGATGCAACTAGTTGGATCTCTGGCTGGGGAAAGTTTAAAGCGGTGACATTTCTTTTCAAGGAGCAAAATGTATTTGTATTTACTTGGGTGCAGGGGACAGATCAAACTCCTCCTCCCAGCTTACCTGACATCTTGAATGTCTAAGGGTCACTTAGGGGGAGTCTCAGGAGTCCACCAGGAGAGAAAAGGGCCGTGGAGGCCTTCTCTAGGTGACAGCATTCGCTGCCCTCTCTCTGTGTCAGTTTCAAAGCAAGTTGTAAGTTGAGGAAACTTGCCTCCACCTCTGACCAGACTCGCCCACCAGGTTTCCTGAGAAAGCAAGTCCCGTCAGACCTAGATGATAGACGCCTCCTGTAAAGGGAGAGAACGGCAGGGCAGGGCGAGTCCCAGAGACCAAAGGAGCCTCCAGTGTCCTGCCCCAGGGCCACCTCATGTGGTTCACATGGGCGCTTTGGGAGAGCTCTTTTTCTTTCTTTCCGTTCTTTCTGTTCTTTCTTTCTTCCTTTATTTCTTTCTCTTTTTCTTTCCTTCCTTCTTTCCTTCTTTCTCTTTCTTTTTCTTTCTCTTTCTTTTTTCTTTCTCTTTCTTTCTTTCCTTCTTTCTTTCTTTTCTTCCCTCCCCCCCCCCCCCCAGCACAGAGCCCTAGAAGTCCTGATAGTACAGCCAGAGAGGACTGGAGGGCCAGCTCCACCCTCCTCCTCTGCCCCTCCTCATAGGTATTGTTGTCTCAGGCTTGTCTGCAGCTGACCCAAGGCAGGGGAACAATGGGTTTTCTAAGCCCTGTTCCCAAGCCCTGCCCCTCTCCCCCCTGCCAGGCTCAGTGGTAGGCAGGGCACAAATGGCTGAGAGTAAGGGGAGCTTCGTGCCAGCTCTTGCCCCCTCCTTCATGATGTTCTCAGGGTCAGCAGGGAATTTGTTGTTGACATATGAAGCTGTCCCGTGAAGATCTGCCTCTGGGGTCGGTCGGCTGCCCACTCAAGGAAGCTATGGTAGTTTTACTCTCAGGACCCAGGGTATTATGTAGGTTGCTAACAGTCAGGGCCAGGAAGGAGAGACAGGCACCCTGGGAGCCAGTGAAGGGAGACTACCCCAGGCCCGTTTCATTCAGGTGAGGTTGTGGGACCCTCCGGGTGGCCAAGATGATTCCACGCTATCCTGTTACCTGTGGAGGACTCCTTTCTCTGCAGTATTCCTTGGCTGAGGTGTGAGATGCCCTCACTGCTGGGCAATTAACTCGAACAAAATAGAACGGGGAGGGGGTGATCATGTGCTTCCCGTCAAGACAAGGGGCCACCCGGCACTCTGAAACTATCCAAACTTTTACGCTGCTTAGCAGAGGAGTCTGCTGGTCGCCAGCAGCTCAGGTTTCTGCCGTGCAGCGTGGGCATTTCCATGCCCGCCTGGTAAATACATCAGAACCAGATGTATGCCGCTGCTCTGGGCTTCCACCCAGGGGCCAGGGTGCTGGGGACACGTCCCAAACAAGACAGACTTGAAATTCATTGCCCCCCACTCACCCAGCGGCCTGAGAGGCCACTAGAAAGGGCTGGACTCCAGGGCAATGAGCGGAGGTGACCTACAGCAAAATGAGCTGCTAGCTCCTCTCCAAAGGTTTGGCCGCCTTTCTCCCCCTGCTGCATGGTGGCTGACCAGAGCCCCTGCAAGTTGCCCCGTCCCTCTCTTCTTGCTATGGGATCCCAACAGGCAGCTGGTTCCCTTGTGCCCTCCCAGGTCAGTTCTTTCCATCTGGGATCACAAGGGTGTCCACAAAGAGGCAGGGAGGAGCGAGAAACCATCTTCACTAATAAACAAACCCAGTCACAGTAGCCAGTACCCCAACAGACCCTTCTCGCTACCCTTTACTTCGCTAGCAGTCGCTCAGCTTTTGACAGGCCGAAACCATTTCAACCCACGAGCAAAAAGAAAAATTTTAAAGGTAGGCCCCGTTCCTCATTTCTCCTTGGCTCCCCAAGTTCACCATCGCTCACTTCCTCACCTCCCAGCCATCTGGATATCCATTAGCCCATCCGAAGATCTCAAACACTTGTTCCTTAAAATCTTCTAGGGCTTGAGCATTTCCCCAGTCACGGGTGAGGGAACACACCCTCCCCACTCCAGGGCCGCATCCAAGCCTGGTAACTCATCGCATAACTCGATGCCCCCCAGAAACACAGATTCCCTCATTTATCAGGAGTAGCAATAAACTTTACTGAAAGAGAGAAATTCAGCATTGACTGTGCATGGGATACCTACTGGTGGACTCTTTGAAAACATCCTCTCTAGCTTCTGACCTCCTCCGTTGGGGTGGAGTGCTGTAAACATCTTAGGTAGCAGAATTTGGAAACAGCTTGATCACCGAGAGCAGCTTTGGAGTCCTTCACTCCAACCATTAGTAATAAAGTCATTAATAGTCATAATGGGCATTTAATTGCTTGATCTGATTGGTGCTTTCCTCCCGACCCCATTTAGTTTCTTGGGGGAAGTACAAGGGGTCCAGAACCAGTAAAGGGAAGCCATTTGCAGGCCACTTTCTCAAGCAGAAGGGAAAGTACTTTTGTTATATTTGCAGACATGTGTCTCACACATTTTTTCCCCCTGCTTTTTGTAAACTATCTAAGAATAAACATTACAGATCTGGGTTTTAATTTCTCCAGATGGGATCATAAAGTACCTAGGAGATTATATATATATATATATATATATATATATATATGTAATAGAATTGAGGACACATGGCTGCTGTTCACACTGAAAGCCGAAAAGAGGCTCAAGGCGAAAGGAGGAACAATTGAACCGTCCGTGGGACCGAGTGTGTGAGCAAGTTCGCTTTATTCCTTCTCAGGAAGAGGGTCTGCGGCGGCGAGGGAAAGTTTCCCCGGGTGTTTGAAGAGGCACTTGGCAAGGCTGGCCGGACCTTTCCACCAGCCAGGCGGCTGGGCTGGGGGCTTCGTGACCCCTCCTCCCAAATCACGCCCCCCCCCCTCCTCTGTCCTCGGGCTCTTCGTTTCATCCCGGCTGTCCTCTTAGGAACCCCACCGGAGAACTTCCTCCGAGGGTCCAGGCTGCGCTCCCTCTGCCCTGCCCCTGCCTCTCCTGCCCGCTCCCCCCGCGCCCCGGACTCACCCCGCGCGGTCCTTCCACTCCGCACAACAGACAGGAAACCGGCCTCAGTCGGGGCAACATCTGAAACCACATTTTATCAATACCATCAAAGACCAGCGCGCACACGTTAGGGCTTTGAGCTCCCGGAGCCCGCTTCTTGCCGAAAACCGGGTATAGGGGGAGGGCGGTTAGGGCGAGAAATCCTCCCTCCAGCCGCGATTTCAGCTTTCTTATGGAAATGAACGCGACGGGCCGGGCCGCTCACCCCGCGCCCGGCTCAGGATCCCTAGCCCTGTGCTCCCGTTAGCCCCCGCCCTCCCAGCCCCGGGTTCTCGCCGGGACCGGCGTGTGTGGACGCGCTCGCCGTGCGCCCCGGCCGCGGCGCGCGCGGGGACCCGGGCCGGTGGGCTCCCCTCCGCCCGGCTGCCCGCCGCCGGCGTTACATATTCAGAGATAGCTACTTTCTTAAAGGAGAACCGACCGCGCGGCAAAGTTCAGAGCCGAGGGGAGGCACAAAGGAAGGTGTTGGCTCCCGTGTGTTCTCGAGGTTGGGGCGACGCATCCCCTCTCCGCCGCAGTGCCCACTCAGACTGCATTAAGGAGAGGATCGGGGGCCCGGAGCGCCTCTGGTCGAGCCACTCTTCTTGGAGGGCGTGGAAGGAGAGAGTCACTTGGTGTGTGGGGACAAAGCTCCCACCTGGATCCCTAATGGGTTATTTTAAAATTCGCGATCGCAGCTTACGCCCTAGGGTACCCAGGGGCTTATTTCAAGAGGAGGCTGTTAGATGGCACCGCTCGGGCTCAAGGGCAGCAAGAAAGTTTGCCCTTGGTTGTTGGAGACGCACGCACGCACGAAGTTTATTAAACCTTGCACCGAACAGTTCCCTTTGAACGGTTAAAACAACAAAACCACCACCTGCCCCCTTCTTTTAAAAAGAGGGCTGGGGCGGTAAGTCGGGACAGAGGAAGGGGTTGTAATGAGCGCGTCACGACACGCTGGTGTCTGCGCCCCAGTTCGCGGCGCGGCCCCGGCCCCTCTCCCCCTCCCCGCGCACCCGGCACCCGCGTTCCGGGGCCGCGGGCGCCGGCTTCCCCAGGCCGCGGCCGGGAGCCCGTCCGCTCCCGGGGAGCGCCGCCAGGGCCCCAGCAGCGAACCCGAGTGTTTCCCACTTGGGCAAGGAAATGGCGAAAGTTCTCGGCCGGCCCTGCGGAGGGGCCTCCTAGAAGCGCGCTCCGCCCGGGGCCCGGCTGACCCGCGACGCGGGGCCCCGCGTGGTGCCGGGGCGACGCCCGCGCCTGTGCCCGGCCTCGCGCGCGCCCTCCCCATCACTCACACTCACACCCCGCGGTGCTTTTTGTTCCGGGCCAGGCTCACTTTCACAAGTGGTTAGAAAAGTCTTGAGCGCCATCTAACGGGAGCAGCAAAAAGTTGGCGCTGGGTGGAGGTTAGGACCCAAGAGGCGCAGGGGCCTGGCCTGGAGGGTTCTCTCCCCCCACCCTCCTCGCACTCCGGGGCTAGACACCCCATCCTCGCCACACACGTACACACATGCTCCGGAATCCGGAGCCCCCCTCGGAAGCCCACTTTCTGAGGGAAGCGTTACCCGTCTGGCCTGCCTGCCCGCCAGGGGCTGTCCCCTACGCCCCTGTCCTCTCTTCCCTTCCCTTCCACGGTCCCCCAGGCCACCGAAGAAGTCGGATCGCCTTGCACCTGAGGTGATAGGGCCCTGGTGTCGTTCAAGTTCTCTCTTTTTCCTTTTGGGCTCTGAAGGAAAGTCCCAAGTAGCCCTGGGAGGGCACACCTGTCTTCCAAAAGAACAGCCACATAATGAAGAGGTCTGCAAAAGAGGGCAAAAAAGGAGAGTGGAAGAGAGGGACCCACCTACCCAGGAGGTGGGTGGCAATTTGAGGAGGTCTAGGCCCCTCCTGAAGGTTCCAAGCCACTGTGAGGAACTGGGTCACCTGAGATAAAAACAGGGGGCACGCACTCCTATCAGGTCAGGACATCTGCAGAGGCTGATATCTGTGACCAGCTGTGAAACAAAGACGACAAGGAGGAGGGGTGGCAGGCCCGAATCACCCTCTCCTGATATCCCACAGCTGCCGAATGCCCTGCAACTTAACGGTGGAGGTGACTTACCTCCAGTGCCTCCAAGCAAAGGGCCAGAGGCAGGGAAGGCCTGAGAACAGCCTTGGATAGGATGGTTGAACTTGGCGATGTGATGAGAGGTGGTCCTGGAGTCCAGATTCCAGGGGGAAGGAATGGATCTCATCGACAGCCCTCTGCCCTGCCTTCCTGGGTTTAGAGAATGGAGATTAGAAAGCCCTGTTCCTCCCTCAAGGATGTTATGAGGGTGGAACGTGATGTCAGACATACAAATATTTTCTCTTGTGATAAAATACACACAAATTGATCACGTTAACCATTTTTAGGGGTATTCGTTCAGTGGCATTAAGGACATTCCCATTATTGTAGGGTCGTCACCACCTTCCGTGTCCAGAACTTTTTCATCTTTCTGAACTGAAACTCTGTCCCCATCAAACACGAACTCCCCATCCCCCCCCCCACTCCACCCAGGCGCTGGGGGAACCACTCTACTTTCTGTCCCTATGGGTTTGACCCCTCCAGTTACCTTACGCAAATCATACAGTGTGTGTCCTTTTGTGACTGGCTTATTTCACTCAACTTACTGTCCTCAGGGTTCATCCATGTTGTAGCACGTGCTAGAATTTCCTTCCTTTTCAAGGCGGAGTAACAGCCTTGGTATGGATAGACCACATTTTGTTCATTTCATTCTTCCATCAGTGGACACTTGAGTTGTGTCCACGTTTTGCCTACCGTGAATCGTGCTGCTGTGAACATGGGTGTACATTTAGATCTCACGTTCGATTCTTTGGGGGTCTATACCTAGAAGTGGGGTTGCTGGATCCTATGGTAATTCTAAGGAGACCAGAGATTCACCTTCTCTTAAGTAGAAAGGAAAGAGAGGGGAAAAAAAATGGTGCTTGTCTTTCTCCTGGACTCTTTGATTTCTTCCAACTGAAAGAGATGCTAGGGTCCCAGACATCAGCCATGTGGACTGGTGGAAATCTTTGAAATCCTTTCTCCTTGGGGGGGAGGGGGGCAGGGGGAGGGGGAAGCAAGTGTGCAAGTGGTGGGGGGGGGGTTGGGCAGCTGCCCTTCTGCTCCCAGAATTCCCTTTTTGGGAGCTCTCTCCACTTCCTTCCATGGCCTGATCTGCCGGTGATCTCATGCCAACCTTATTTAGTACGTATGTGTAGTGTATTTACAGAATGCTCTAGAATCCTTTCTTCTTTTTTTTTTACATAGTAGTGCCCGAGGAAACAGATTCATGTTTTCTTTTTGGTTTTTTCTTAGTAAACTCTGCCCCCAACATGGGGCTCAAACTCACCACCCCTAGATGGAGAGTCACATGCTCTACCGACCGAGCCAGCCAGGGGCCCCCAGGTTAGTGTTTTTATTGCCCGCATTTAAAGTGGAAATATCTAGAGCGGGCACAAGATACTGCGTGAAGACTGCGGTGGCTGGGTCGTGGCCGAGGCTTCTAGCCTGAGCTTGACTTGGCCCACTGAAGCACACTGTTCCTTCCATCTGACAGGAGGGCTGGCACAGGACAGAGACGAGAGAAACCAGAGCAGCAAGCCTTGGCAGAGACCTCGGTCTCCCTTCTGCCACCAGGCCAACTTTGCCACTTGCTGAACAGCCCCAGCTCTCCGGTGCTGCTGCTCTCCGGGGTTCAGGGAGTGCAGGGAGGGGGCTGGGCAGCCCCTTGGGGAAGGGTGCTGCGGGAGGCGGTTCCCAGCACCTCACCTCCAGGAGGCGAGGATTCGTCTGGCCCTCCCCTTTAATTGCTGCGTCTGCTCCCCAGAGAGAAGGATGTGCTGCACATCAAGAGCTCGGTAACTTAAGACAAAAGAAAAAAAAAATCACTACTGTGACACACGCAGGCACACACAATCATTTCCTCTCCCCTTGTTAAAGCCACTTCCATGTGAAAGCGAAGAGACAGAAGGATTACGTCCTGGGGGCGCTGGGACCAGGAGACCCCTCAGCATTCTGAAAGGGCTTTGTAGTGTTTGGATCCAAGCCATTTGTTTCTAGAGAGAATCGCATTGGGTACGAGCTTGCTTTTTCCATTTGCAATGGCTTATTAAGTATAAGCATCTCTCTTCTCTCTGTTTACTGAGTGATTAGCTCTCCCTCCAACTGACCCTGCCAGGGGAGATAGCCAAAGTATATCCTTAACACACAGTTACCCTGCAAAATGTCCTTCCCATAAAGCCAGAGACCACAGACAGGACCCCCTGGTTCATTGTGGTGTCTTTTTATAGTCGGCAATGAGGCTCTCCACTGATGGTACCCTGTGTGAAGTGATGCCACCCATATTTCTACGGCTCCATTCCAGTCACGGGAGAGAGGAGAATCTAGCTGTGACCGAGGCAAGCTGGTGTGTGTCCTCTGCGTGGGGCTTGGCTGGGGGGCCACAGCCCCGGGGCTCAGTGGCTGCCAATGAATCTTTTCTAAGTTGTACAGTGACCCTTCCCACAGAAAACCGTCCTTCATGTCCTGGTGCTTCAGGACAAAGACGAAAGGAAAAAGCTCCTTCAAGCACCTGAATACAGGCAGTTGAAAAATCTGGGAACTCATAAGCAGTAAAGATTAACCAGATACTGGATGATTAGTAGCTGGTTGCCTGGCTTCTAGTAGATCAGTTTAGTATAAGGACAGACCAGCTGCACTTGCAGACTGAGCCTTAATCAGCCAGATTCCAAAGGTCAGAGTGGAAACAAAATCATGCAATTTGCCCAAATTTCAGAGACTGAATTCAATTGTAGGGTTTGGTCTGGAAATAAGAATGAGTTATTTCCAACTAAGTGGATTCTTTTTCCTCTCTGCCATTTTTTTTTTACTGTGCTAGAAGAAAAACCTAAGAAATATCATCGATATTGTTATATAAATATTATGTACTCGCGTATTCCATAGTATAGACTGTAATGAAATAATTAAATCAAACTATTCTCAACCTCTTCCTTATTCTCGACGGCAACTGGGTGCTTGTGTTCTGCATTATGCTTTTGTAATAAGGCTGCACTCTTACTCTGCAACAGTTAGAATTCATATGTCAGTGCTGTATTTATTGCATGAATCTTGTACCATTTACAAATAGAATACAGTGCTGAGGCAGATCCTGTATATGGGCGTTGGCTTGTCATCTAAGGGTTGGGATTCTTTTATTTTTTTCACGTTTATTTATTTTTGAAGGAGCATGGGGGCGGGGAGGGAAAGAGAGAGGAGACACAGAATCTGAAGCAGACTCCAGGCTCTGAGCTGTTCGCACAGAGCCCGCTGCGGGGCCCGAACTCACAAACTGTGAAATCATGACCTGAGCCAAAGTCGGATGCTTAACCGGCTGAGCCACCCAGGCACCCCAAGAGTTGGGATTCTTTAATCTGCCAGTCACCCCCCGCCCCCCACCATCTCCTGATGAAAAATAGACCTCTCAGATTGCATGACTAGGTGGGAGGGTTCTCCGTGAGTGGCAAAGATTAGGCTTGACTTCTGTGTGATCTCAAGATTCACCGCACCGTGTCCCCAAATTTGTGTACCTGTGCCATACCCACCACACACACACACACACACACACACACTCACACACACACACACAACACACACACACATGGCTCAAGTCACATTTGAGCTCTGGCCCAGGTCCTTCTCCTCTGTGTGTCCAGGGGGCCAGGTCCGAGAAGGGGGCCGTGAGCTGGCACAGGGGCACAATGGCTGCCACACCCTGCCAGTCCTCTGAGGTGAAGTGTGGTTACCTCAGGTGACATCATGAAGAAGGGGCGGGAGGGCTGGCTTATTGTGTTTCTTATCCTTAATTTCCTATTTGTTCTCTCATGTGTTTTCAAGTCTTTTGAAAAAAAAAAAAATTACCCATCTCAGCCAGGCTAAGAGAAATCATTAGAAGGAAGTTGCTCAAACACTTGGGCCCTGACATTTAAAGATAGTCCTTTGGGGGCACCTGGGTGGCGCAGTCGGTTAAGCGTCCGACTTCAGCCAGGTCACGATCTCGCGGTCCGGGAGTTCGAGCCCCGCGTCAGGCTCTGGGCTGATGGCTCAGAGCCTGGAGCCTGTTTCCGATTCTGTGTCTCCCTCTCTCTCTCTGCCCCTCCCCCGTTCATGCTCTGTCTCTCTCTGTCCCAAAAATAAATAAACGTTGAAAAAAAAATAAAAAAAAATAAAATAAAATAAAGATAGTCCTTTGGCGAGCAGAACGGGGCAGCAATGGCGAAGCGAGAGGAACCCTTGGGGAAGAAGCCACGTGTCGCACTCCTGTCTGTGTACCCTTGTCCAGTCACCGTGGCCCCTGTACTTTGTTTTCACAGCACAAATCCTGTCCTGTGGCTGCACTTGTTCGACTCGGACCTACCGAGCGGTGCAGGCTATGCGTCCAGGTTACCGAGAGTAAGTCACAGATGAGCTCAGTGGGTCTTCCTGGAGCATCCGTTTACTGTAGGATTCTTTGGGGGGCAAGTTAGGTAATTTAACTGATAGATAATCTCAAACTGTGCATTTCTATGAAAACGAGCCTGGTTCTATTATTACACAATAGCACGCAACGTCATCGTATAACCGAACACCAAAAACCAAGTTATAGCTGGAGATTGTGGCTGCGGACCCGTACGTGCCCCTTCTCATCCAAACCCATGCAGTTCCTTTCGGCATTAGTGGTATTTTGGTGGAAAATTTTGAGAATACTACCTTATAACATTCCCCCTCCTTTCTGTGGTTTGGATTGCAGTTTCAGGACATTATATTTTCAGATGCATCCTCTCCCCACCCGCCTCCACCCCCCCCCCCACCACATACACAGATTTGGGGCCACCTGTTCACTCCACAGCCAGGAGGATGGAAAAGATTCCTCCTGCCAGATTCTCTCCTTCATCCTGCGTTGTCTACGACAATGCCCTCTCCAACGTTCTGGGACGAGAGAGCCCTCCCTTGGATGGATATGTTACTGTATTTGTATCTTCTGCTGATGCCCTGGATTTCCTCCCTATAAGTATTCCAATCAGTCTACTCTTGCTTCTTCAAGGCGGTGCCCTCAGATCCATTCTGATTTGTTCACCCCTCCAGACCAAGGAAATGGGGACCAGAGCCCACAAAAGAAAACCTCTACACTCTGCTTTCCTCTTTTCTCCTAACCATCAGAGTGTATTTGGTTGGCCCAGTCCCAGGAGAACGCTGTGGCTGTCACCACGCTCCAGAGTGATGCCTGTGAGCAGGGTACCTGCCTCTCCCCTTGGCCAAGGCTCTGGGATAGGATTCATCTGTTCTGGGCAGGGGAGGGTCCCCGTTCCGCTAGATAAACCGGTACAAGTCCCCCCTTTACCCTGTGCAGAGACGGTGGAATTTTATCGGTTTAACGCTTAAATGCTCTAAAAAGTCAGTGAGGCAAAGGGTGCGTATGGGAAACAACTTATTACATTAATAGGGAGAAAAGAGTTTCTTATAAGCTTTCGAAGATGAAACACGTCGAGTTTACTGCACACAGAAGCTATTCACATATCTTTTGTTCCTATCTAATCTTTCTTCACATGGTTACACAGAAGTTCAGCGTCCCATCCCCCCATATACGTACATATTGCACCGTATACTTCTATTTCGTGCTGGCTCTTCGCCCAGTTGCCTTAACTTTCTTCTGACATCGCCTTGGGTGGGTCTGTAAAAGCCAAGACGTTTGCCTGAGCTCGGTAAAATAGTCGTGGTTTATAGTTTTGAACTATAGCGATCTGTTGGGAGGGTTCAAGGGGAGGGGCCCTGTGGTTCCCGGGAATCAGCGCGTCCTCTGAGCTGGTGTATGCCCATCTCCTAAGGAACAAAGAACAGTCTGTTGGTCTTGGTCCCCCTGAATCTATGGGTTTGGGTGGGATCGTTCTCATGCCTGGGATGTTTGTCACTAGATAATCATTGTTCCCTCCGCCCCAATGTATCTCAAGCTTGCTTTTCTTCTCTTCCCCCTTGGAAAATGGGAGACGAAGAAATAAAATCCGCACTTATAGGGAAATAAGGGAGCAAGTCGATACCTTGGTTCTTGTCCCGTTGGTAGAGCTATTGACTCAGCAAAAGCTTATTGGAGCAGATAAATCTACTGCTGGCGAATGGGTTTCTAAGACAATGTGGCGTCTCAGAGTGAACGGTTGTTTGTTTGTATGTTTTTTAAGTCTTCTCTGAGTTGAAAATTCCAGATAGTGGCCTGACTTAATAAGCACAATCTTTCTGGCGGGGAAGAAGACGTGCATGGTGTCGTTTACCCTTTCCTTTCTTCGGCCTCAAGCGGTCTCTCTGTAGAGTGGATGTGGGGACTAACATGTTCTCAAGGACTTTTGAAATCCTACTCACTAATGGCCTGAGTAACCCAGTGGATCTCACCTTCTTCATCTGCCGTGGTGTGATGTCAGCACTGGAAACCTGACTTCGGAAACAAATTCACACGCGAAGCGCTTTGGGAGGCGGGTACACAGTCTTCCTTGGTTCTTTTCTTTTTTTTTTTTTAATTTTAATTTAACTGTCTCCCTCTAGGAAAGAACCAAGAAGAAATAGCCCAGAATAAAGGGGGGGCTTTGCAAGGCGGATTAAGAGAGGAATTGGATACCAGAACAACAGGTGAAAATGGCAGGGAGTAGTCAGCAAGAACGATGGACTATCCAGAAAATAAGAGCCTTCGAGATGTAATTTTGTACCTAGATGGGTCCTAGGGGGAAAGTTATCCCCACATCGGTTTCCGAGGCGAAGCCCTCACAGAGAGGAGGGGATGACCAGCTTAACTTCTTTGTGGAAAGCAGGTCTTTCCTGTGGAGAATGGCAGGGATTACCCCTAAATGGATTAAGGGGAAAGAGTGGAGAAAAAGAGCCTGCGTTTTCTGACCTGCATGCAGTGAGAGGCATACCCCAGGGGCCCGGGCCATTAGTGGGGTGAAATTCCCCCGGCGTGTGAAGCCCCAGCAACACAGCATCATGCTTGCGCAACACCTTCCCTGGCCCGTTGAAGCCTTGGCCTTGGGGCTTTGTGAAACAGTTTAAGACCCTGGATTAGCTCTGGGCCATAGAAACCACACACTGACAGCTCTGGGGTTGGTGTTGTTGTTGTTTTTTTTTTCTTCCTTTCAAATTGGGCATGCACACTGGTTGGTCTGTCATTAGGCAGGGCTGGAAGGAGCAGCTCTGCCCTCGGTGGGAGCCTCGTGCACTGTGCTATCACCTGCGGAAGTTCTGGCACAGGAGCGTCAGAAAGATAGCACAGCGGCTTTGGATTCTGTCCAGCTCTCCGTTCTCAGCCCGGCTCTCTTCTCTTAGCACCTGGGAGACTCTAATGAATGCAATTCTCCACTTCCAGCACAGAGGGGAAACATATTTCCCGGACCCTCCTGTACCAGCCGCGTGTTTCTTGTCAGAAAATCGGCACGTTGTGTTGTAAAGTTGCAAACATTGGAGGATGACGATCGTCCGGGTTCTCGCTGTTGGGGGAGGTGAGGGAGGGTCCGGGTGAGGGGATGCTTGCCTCTCCGCTAATAAGTCAGAATATATTCGGGCTAGTAAAGAGCTCGGTCCCCAAAGAGACCCTTCCTCAGCACCACTGAGCTTGCCAGCAGCTTACGGACAGAGGTAAGAAAAAGGCAGGAAAAGGGGAGGAGGGTGGAAGGGACGTTTTCTGTAGCTCTTGCTTCCCTAGGTGACTCCTCGGTGGTCCCTTTCAAATTGCTGCCAATGCTGCAGAACTCTCACCTGGGGGGGCCGATTGGCCTAGAGATCACGCTCGTTAAGTTAGGGATGACACCAATCTGGAATGATCAGTAGAGAGAGGATTCTGGAAGGGGTGACGGAGAAGAATGTGAGTATACAAAAGAGGGTATACGATTACGTTCAAAATTCGTTTGGAACAGTGATGAAAACCCAAACATGTTTATTTGAGGGTAATATGAAATCTACGAGGAGGCAAGTCAGAGGAATACCAGAGGCTGAAAATACCCAACGGTAGAGAGTGCCGGGTCAGGTCAGGTGAGAGCTTGTGGGAGTCAATGTCACTGCACCTTGAAACTGCTCGAGGAGGGGCACCTGGGTGGCTCAGTCGGTTGAGCGCCCGACTTCAGCTCAGGCCACGATCTCGCGGTCCGTGAGTTCGAGCCCCGAGTCGGGCTCTGGGCTGATGGCTCAGAGCCTGGAGCCTGCTTCCGATTCTGTGTCTCCCTCTCTCTCTGCCCCTCCCCCATTCATGCTCTGTCTCTCTCTGTCTCAAAAATAAATTTTAAAAAGTTTTAAAAAATTAAAAAAAAAAAAAGAAACTGCTTGAGGAGACCCTCTCGGGTCTACGTGGCCAGGAGGGAAGCTTCTCTCTGTGTGTCTCATCCTGACTCTCGAAGGCAGCAGGACGTCTTTCCACCCCAGGGAACCGGCCCCTCTGCTGTTCTCCAAGCATCCCACTGAGGACCGTGTGAGAGCTTCTCTGTGAGCCTCAAACCAGCCCTCGAAGTATTTTGGAAATCCGTTCACCGAGGACGTCAGAACACACCGCCTGGCTTCCACATACCCAACCCCGTAGCTAATGGAGGTAATTTCAGGGCACACGTATCTCAGCTGAATCAGGCAAAACCGTCTATCCCTGTAAAAACCCACAAGTGTTTGGTGCCACAAGATAACCATGAACTCCTCTCTGATCCGGAAGGGCTAAAGGGAGATGGCCATACTGCCTCGCATTGTGGCAGAAAGATCCAGCCCCATTCCAGGATGTATTCAAAGGACTGCAGGTAGGAAGTCTTCGTCATTACCTCATTGCGGAGGGTCTTCGGTTCTGGAAGCCACAACTCCAGTAGGATAGGAAAGACCTAAAGGTTTTCCAAGGCACAGCGAGGCGAATAAACCAGAAAAGGAGGTTGTCTCCTGCAGAACAAGGAAGCTAGGGATCGTTGAAAATTGAGCGGTTCAAGGCACGTAATGATGCTTATTAAATTCCTAGGCTGTACTGAGAACTGCCAGACGTGAGTGAGAGGTAGGTGAGCAGCAATGCAAATACAAGACGCAGAAAGAAGGCACACCGAAACAAAACACGAGTTTCTGCCCTTAATTAGGGCAGGAGAGCCGACCTCAGCATCAAGCATAAGGGATTCAGGGTGAATGTCGTATTACTAACAACTGGCTGTCCGGTGACCGAAATGGGAGAATAGTCTCTGCTGTCCCACCCAACCACTTTTTTGTGAAGTTCCTGTTGATATTGACTGAAGAGACTCAGCCCACTTTCCCTCCAGAGGCTGAGGGTAGGGGTGCGCGGTGAGGCACCTGGAAGAATCCATGTGAGGGCGAAGAGCCTCTGGAAACTTCCATCCAAGAGCTTGAAATGCACGCTGGAATTGCTGGGCTCCAGCCCGGATCAGACGACACAACCAGGGGATTGGTTCCACCGTATCTTAGCAGTGAAACCTGAGGGTAAGGCAGAACATCTCATGTTATTTGTGTGCCCTGCAGAGCCTCGAAGCAGCCAGCACTTAATAGGTGCCCGGTAAATGTGGACAGGTGGCTTGAAGTGCCTGGCCCCCCCCCCGTCCCCCAACATCTCCACACCCCCCCCCACGGAGCCTTCCCGGGTCCCACTATTCGGGAACCCCCAGACCTGCCCCCTAACCACCAAGACAGACGCCCAGGAACATATAGCTCTCCATTCACATGCAAAAGCATTTTATTTTCAGGCTTTAAATGGAGGAACTAAAAACAGTGTTAAAAGGGGGAACACTTGAGAAGTACAACCTTTTATTCTGAATAACAATTAGGAACAGTTAGGCATTTAAATCGCCTAAAATTTTTCTTTTGTAGGATCACAGCCAAGCGGCACGGCACCCGCTTCTCCTAAGAGTGGAGAGTGGGTCCCGACAATAAGGACGTGCTATCGTTCATTATGTCCCAAAAGTGCATCCATTTCAGGTATAATATGCCTTTAGTAACAATGCTGCACTTGAAAAAGACACCGTTCATCTGAAAAGCACACGCTTCAGCCTTTCCACCAGCAGCCTTGCTACGCATGCAAAATGGGCGTCTCTCTACAGGCTCTTAGGGGGCAAGCATGAACCCCTTTTCAAAGGGTTAAGGTTTATTAGGAAGGCTTAACAGATCACTTTCTGTCGTGCAAGGAATCAAGAAGTCGATGTGGGTTTTGAATGGAAACCCAAGCAGGATTCCCACTGTCAGTGCAGAGCCCAACACGGGGCTCGAACCCACGAACCGTGAGATCAGACTCGATGAGATCAGACACTCCTGGATACAAGGGCAGCTCGGATGCCAGGCTGGCAGGGTGTTTGCCACCTCGCCATGCTTTCTCGTGCTGTGGTTTGGAAGGCTCTCAGAACACAGCAGAGTGTATTTGTTGCTGCTGATCAAGGATTTCTGCCTCTTGGAAGGTATTGGCCTCGATCATGGGCAGGGAAAATGAAATGTCTTTTAAGGCATGGTTTGGTCTGGACTCAAGAAAATGCTTATGTAAATCCCACCCCCACGAGAAGGAAGGAAATATGAAAGGAATATCTGTTAAGATTCATCATATGGAGTTCCTTGGTTCCCAGCCTGCTTCTGCCACTCCTTACCCACCCGTCCACCCACGCACTTCCTTCCCCAAACTCAGGACAGTCACACAAACCATTTTGGGGTTTATATTTAACACCTGCAAATCTTGGCTAAGAGACCTCCCTCTTTTCTCCCCCAACACCACCCTCCCTCTCACGGATCCAAACACTTTTGAGTCAGCGCTTCCCAAATTATGCCACTGAAAAGGCGGGGGAGGTGGGGGGTTGGGTGGGGGTTGGGGAGAGGGTAATTTTTGCATGAATACTGCAAAGGCCTGACATGTCTGTGCTCAGTTGTCCTAGTTGGTGACCTTTAATCAAGTTCTGATAACACCTTGTAAAATAAGCCGAACCTTCTTTTTTTTTTTTTAAAGTTTATTTATTTACTTATTTTGAGACAGAGACAATGGGAGCGGGGGAGGGGCAGAATGAGGGAGAGAGAGAAACCCAAGCAGGATTCATACTGTCAGTGCAGAGCCCAACACGGGGCTCGAACCCACGAACCGTGAGATCACGTCCCAAGGCGAAACGCAGAGCCCAACGCTTAACCAGCTGAGCCACCCAGGCGCCCCAAGATGACCCTGCTTCTAGTAAATATGTTCAAATCTTGTTCAGTTTGATACATGTGGAACTTGGCATACGAGGGCCCCCTTTCTTGGCTGTGATAATAAGAGCACCTACTAGGAGCCCGAGAGCCTCCTACTGACTTGTTTTCCACCCGTGGTCTCATTGAATCCTCAAATGTACGTGCAAAAAAGAAATAGTATTTGTATGCTCTAAAAATGAGAAAATTGAGAGTCAGAAATTGGGGCGCCTGGGTGGCTCAGTCAGTTAAGCATCTGACTCTTGATTTCAGCTCAGGTCATGATCTCACGGTTTGTGAGATCGAGCCAGGCATCAGGTTCCGCACCGACAACACAGAGCCTGCTTGGGATTCTCTCGCTCTCTCCTTCTCTCTCTGCTCCTCCCCCTCTCATGCGTGTGCATGTGCTCTCTCTCTCTCTCTCTCTCTCTCAAAAATAAATAAATAAACATTAAAAAAAAGAAAGAAATTAAGTGACCGGACCAAGGTCTGATAGCTAGTCATAAGGCTCTGTGCCTCGGAAGCTGAGAACCTTTCCACGCCTCCCCTCTAACGAGATGATCCACACTTCTGAAACCGAGACCCACATTGAAAGGGGCACAGTTGTAGTTAAAGCGCCCAGGAGGTAACCCATCTTCCTCACCTTCCTGTCTCTACTGGGGTGTGTAGGAGGGCACATAGCAAGTGCCAGGGAAACGCATGCTAAATTAAATTAGTTTACAACTTTTACAGAAACTACAAAGTCTGTAGTAAGGAAGGAGTTTGAAATGTCTAACTAATGGGTAATTCTAAATTTTTTTTTTCAACGTTTATTTATTTTTTGGGACAGAGAGAGACAGAGCATGAACGGGGGAGGGTCAGAGAGAGGGAGACACAGAATCAGAAACAGGCTCCAGGCTCTGAGCCGTCAGCCCAGAGCCTGGCGCGGGGCTCGAACTCACGGACCGCGAGATCGTGACCTGGCTGAAGTCGGACGCTTAACCGACTGCGCCACCCAGGCGCCCCATGGGTAATTCTAATATATAGCAAATGCACAGTGGACCCAAGAACTGCATGGGGTTTGAACTACGTGGGTCCACTTACACACCGATTTTTTTTTCCAAATAAATACAATACAGAACCATAAATGTATTTTCTCTTCCTTATGATATTTTTTTTTAAATGTTTATTTAGTTTTGAGAAAATGCGAGAGACAGAATGCAAGCAGCAGAGGGGCAGACAGAGGGAGAGGCAGAATCTGAAGCGGGCTCCAGGCTAAGAGCCGTCAGCCCAGAGCCCGGACGCGGGGCTCGAACTCACAAACCTAGAGATGGTGACCTGAGCCGAAGTCGGACGCCCAACCGACTGAGACACTCAGGCGCCCCCCTTATGATTTTCTTAATAATATTTTTTTTTCCTCTAGCTAGGCTTACTGTGAGAATGCAGCATAGAATACACATAACATAGAAAATGCATGTTAACCAACCGTTTATACGATCAGTAAGGTTTACAGTCAACAATAGGTATTCGTAGTTAAGTTTTCAGGGAGTCAAAAGTTATATGTGAATGTTCAATTGCCCCTAGCCCCCACCTTGTTCAAGGGTCAATGGTATTATTAAATCATGTTTTCTTGGGAGTTTTGATTTTTAAAAAAAAATTTTTTTTTCAACGTTTATTTATTTTTGGGACAGAGAGAGACAGAGCATGAACGGGGGAGGGGCAGAGAGAGAGGGAGACACAGAATCGGAAACAGGCTCCAGGCTCTGAGCCATCAGCCCAGAGCCCGACGTGGGGCTCGAACTCACGGACTGCGAGATCGTGACCTGGCTGAAGTCGGACGCTTAACCGACTGCGCCACCCAGGCGCCCCAGGAGTTTTGATTTTTAATCACTGACCCATCAGGAGCACAAGGGAAGGTAAGAAATTGGACTTTGGTGGCCTGTCCAGGTGTGACAAGGAGATCTCAGCCTTTCTCTTCCTCACGGTGTCGAGCACCCTCCCCGTTTTGTGAGGTGCCACCCGTGCACATGTTACACCAGTGGCTGACTCTTGGGGGGCCTCGCATCTCAAGATTTATCCTTCCTCCCTTCCCTGTCCTCTCTAGGGCCACACTAACATGTCAGAGGGGAGGGACTTCACTAGCCCAGCTCCCTGTCTAAGGAACAGCCTGAGTCTCCCAAGAGAGGGGAAAGTGACAGCAAGCACCCCTGTGGAAAAGAAAAAGTGCCACCACCCGAGGACTTCTGAATCTGTCATATTTGGTGTAAGACGCTTCGATACTTCACTGTTCCTTCACTCTGGCCAGATGGGATCTCATGACCCCTGATTCCTGACCTTTTCAATTACTCTGGAAAGTTAGGATCCCATCGGTTCCAACCTGCTGGGTGTTGGCCATCGTGCAAGAGGGCAGCCAGCCCATGGGCACACTCAATACCCAGGTGCAAGACTGGAGGCCCACTCCACCCCCTGCTTTGTCACCCAGCCCAGGGAGCCTGACGGAAACCTCCCAGAGCAGGATACAAGTCAACATGGAAGATCTGTGACAGGGTTGGTTCAAGGGAGCATTAAGGACGTAAAGACATGGCCTTTGGATCCAGATCGGCCTACGCTAACTTTGACGCTACTTCAGCTATAGGCAGTGCAGTCTTGGGTGAGTTCCTTCCCCTCTCTGAGCCTTGAGTTTCCCGATGAGTAAAGCTGGAGATGGCAGGCTCTCCTCGCTGGGTTTTTGTGAAGATTAAGTGAGATCATTCGTAAAGCATTGAGTACTACTTAGCCATTTACTTCTATAGTCAGTAAATGTGGGCTCCATTCCATTGAGGATCTTAGAGCTTTTTGAGTCATTTTGCTTAGCCATTTATATTAGCCCTGAGAAATGCAATTGGATTCAATTTACTGTATTTTATATTATTAATCATGTATTAATTTGCATGAATATTATAGTACGCCACACAAGTAATTATACGTTAATATCGGAGCATGTTAAAAATTAGTAAATATTTAATATCGATCCAATGTATATACACCTAATGAATATATATTGGGTGTCTGTAATATGCAAAGCACAGAGATCAGTAATGGCCTATTTTTTGCAGCTATGTTAAAAAATTAGTAAATATTTAATATTGATCCAATGTATATACACCTAATGAATATATATTGGGTGTCTATTATATGCAAAGCACGGAGATCAGTAATGGCCTACTTTTTGCAGCCCCAGTGACTTAAATATTTTGACAGAATATTCAGGCTTGTGTATTCAAAATTACAGTAGCAACAATTGCAAAGCCTGTTCCAAAATGGGGTAGAAGGGGCTCGATGTCAGCTGAATACAGAAGAAAGGTTTAGGAGCAAAGTCCCAAAGCGGGAGTCAGTGGCCATGACTTTGGAAAATGAACCTTCAGCTGGTAGGGGAGGAAGGATCATCTTCTCAATCACTGAACTTCTGTTCATAGTCATTTGGTGAAGCATCAAATATCTATGGAAAACGACACTTTATATAAATCTTTTCTTTCCCCCGAGAGGATTTTAAAGGCATGGTCTCCCCAACGTCAAACATTTCTGTGAAAAATTAAAAATTCAGTCAATCAACCAGCTGTTTCTAAATATACAAAAATATGGTACAAGCCATCTGAATTTTCCACTTTTTTGGTTGGAGAAATACATCATTTCGACACAGCCTAAAGCACATTATGCACATAGCTCACCAAAGAACACAGCATTCCCGAGGTGCAAAGAGAGATGTCGGCAGCAACATTTCTCCATCCGGCAGCTGAAGCAGATGCCTGTGCTCTGGTCAAACCCGCCTGGGCTCGGCGAGGCCGAGATGGGGACCTGGGCCTGACGCCCCCCTGTGCCCGGCACCTTCTGTTCGTTTCCGGGCAAGTGGACTCTTCACCTATCAACTGGCAAGATTGGGAGGAGCGAGTCATGAGTTCTAACGTTCTTGCTCTGTGATTTTGTCACCAGGCCCTATGTGAAGATGGCCCCTCTGAGAGGGCAAGAACTTAGAAATGCCTGTTCACCTCCCCGTGTGACCAGGAGAGCTGACAGCACTGAGCCAGATGGCTCCCTCCAGCTTGTTGGTTTCGCCAGTGCCAGGATTAGCGAGGGGCTGCAGCTTTTGAGGTTTTCCAAGTCGTTTTAGCGTTCAGTACTCTCAGTCGTGAAGATCTCGACTGAGGAAATGGAAGATGGCAGTGAAGGCTGAGGAGGACACTGTCTTTGAGAAGTCTACTGGCAAGTGTAAACTTCACCCTGATCCAGGACTTGGTCATCGACGTTAGAGCGATGTAAATGGTACATTTGTTCATAGGAAACCATGTAAACCATGTAAATGGTACATTTGTTCATAGGAAACTCCAAATGTGTAAGTGGCTACACGCCTCGCACAGGTGCGAGCTTGCAGCTTGAATTTTAGGGCCCTCTGAGTCCCCAGCAGTGTGCTCAGGAGTCTGATACTTGGTGACACGTGCCCACGGTCACACTCGCTATCTGAAACTGAAAGAAACACAGGTTGGCAGAGAAGAGTTAGAAGTATTCCTAAAATGCTTGTGATCCCCAGTGACGGGTCCATGGTTAGCGGGGTGGCTCGTTCTTGTATGCGCTCTAGGGTCTGGATTTCACCCTGAAAGGGCCTGGGCCGATACCTCAAGAGAGTGCTTCTTGGACCAGCTCTTTGGGCTGTGCAGAAAACAGAGCAGGCCCAGAACAGAGCTGGTAGGGTATGACCGCACGGGGAAATCAACTAGTCCCTGGGTAAGCTGCACAGGGCCATGGTTGGCCTTCCACTTAAGGAAGAGAAAATGCCTTGGACCAGAATTATCCAAACGGACTTGTCTACACAGCTTTCGATAATGATAATTGCACTGACTTCACTAAGTTACAGGAAGATTGAACAATGTGCATGGAAAGGAATTTACGCACCAAGTAGGTGAACTAAAAATGCTTAAATAATATTGGCTCTTATGGCATAGTTATATATATAATAATATAATATGTTACATGAAATTACATGGGTATAGGTATTAGCATATAGATCATGCTAAATGTTTGCTGTGGGCGATGATGTGTTACCTGGCGGGCTCCAGAATCTGACTATCGACCTGGGATTCTGGATCTGCCAATTTTAACTCCATGGCCTTGGGCCCATTCATCAGCTTTTCTATGCTTCATTATCCTTGTGTGTACGATGGAATTTGGGGGAAATCTCTGAGGTTTTAATGGGATCAGATGTATACAGCACACCAGCAGTACCTGGTGCACAGGGAGCACTCAATAAATGTCGGACATTGTTATTCAATGAATAATTCTACACAGACACCCTTCTCTGCATTTACCATACTGTCACATTATTTTAATCAAGGATTTACCTTTTAAAAGAGATCTCTCATCCTGCTAGGAAAGGATTAATTGACTTTTCCCCCTGTCTCTCTTGTGAAATCCACGGAACAAGAATTTCCACTTACAGGTGAAAAAAAATCCAAGATGGTGAGTTCCACAGAGTTGACTGGTTACACATCTCGAGGGGCAGATCCTGCTGCCTCCCCCTGTGCCCTGCGTTGGCCACCCGCTGGATCTGCATCCATCTGGGGCAAGGATAGGGTGTTAGTCCTCCTCAGTTCTTTGGTTACTTCTTGACTTAGGTGCCCCAAGGAGCTGGCTGGGTTGCTGGGCAGAATTAACATATATAGACAATGAAAGCCCTTTTAATGACAGCATCTGGCCATTTCGTAAGACACAGACTGTCTAAAACATCTACAGAGATATGGTTTCAAACGTCCTGCCACAGTAGAGGAGCAGAGGGGGGCAGGCCTTATCTTGTGTTGTCCTAGAGACTCCGCCTCAGCTATAGGCTCATCAGATGTGTGCAGAAACAACGGTGTGGGGGCCCCCACAACCCCTCAGGGAAGCTCATCTGTTTCTGAGCCTCAGGTTTTCTTTTTTCTGTGCTTGTGCTCATATTTACTCCTAAAAATGCTATTTCCTTTTTTTTGTTAACATTATTTTCTTGAGTGACTTTAACTAGACTTTATCTAGAGTGTTAGCAAGAAATTCCAATAAAGTAGACTACTGTTGTTTCATGGCATGTGTGTGTGTGTGTGTGTGTGTGTGTGTGTGTGTTGCCTTCTCCCTGGCCCCACCCTTCAGGCATCTTCCTTACTTCACGCAGCCACACCTCCCCACGGAGCTACTCTCAGAGCCTTGGTTTTGTTTATTTCTCTACGGGGTCTGACAATTTCAAAGCCAATCAGACTCGATGGAAATTCAAGGCTGTTTTTCTGTTTTGTTTAGTTTGGTTTTATTTTATTTCTTCGCTACCAATTGGCCATGAATTTTTGGGTAAACAACACAATACGTACAACCAGGTCACTGAATCTCTTCACTTGGTTTAGCTCCTTTGGATGCTGTAATTTATAGGATTTTACTCTCTACCTTATGGTTGTTTATTTTCCTTAATAGCCTTTTATGAGGGGCCTTATCAGAAGCCTTCTGCAAAGTACAGTAAATTATGTCCACAGGGTCAACTTTGTCTTCAGTTTTATTAATCTGGAAATTATAACTGTAATATTTCCTGCAAATGTCTGATACTACGGAAGCCACGAAGGCGGTAATTAACGTGCAATTTGAAGAATTTCTTCCCATATATCCAAACACGGGGAAAAGCAGCAGAGCCACGGGAGACAAACAAACTCAAATGAGAAATTCTGCCACTCTGCTCCTGCCATTCATTCTTCATGTCAATTCCCACTTCCTTTTAACCTCAGAGGCAAAGGTTGGGTCCCTTTGGATAAACACATTGGAGAGAAAGCCTATCCATTTGAGGGGTTTTGAGCATTTTCATAGCCACATAGGGTTTACCGGGTCAGCCATGGCAAAAGCAGGGCAGTGAAGCTTCTGACCTAGGACACCGGGCTGAAGGCCAGGTAATCTTGGGGAATACGGATGTGTCTTTAGGAAACTTCCAGAACAGTCTCCAAGGGGCCAGCCCTGACCTACAGGCAGGCAGCTGAGTGTCTCCTGGCAGATTATCTGGGACGCTGGCCGTCAGCATAGGGAGACTTGGTAGATGAACAGTCAGCATTAGGAAGACTAGACAATGGGGAACAGGACCCCCAAAGCAGAGGCAAGAGTCTAGTCTAAGAGCAAGGCGAGAACAAGTAGTAAGGTGCCCCACAGGGAAGCAAGCGGGACATCAGTGGCCTAAGGACTCAGGATTTTCTGGTGTATGTCACTCGGTCCTCCCCAGTCCTCATGCCAGTTAGACCTGACCATGGCTAGGTGGGGAGTCCCTGAATTCACTCTGCTTCCTCAGCCCTGTGTCCTGTGTGAATGCTGGTCTCCATCTTGCACAACTACACTTACCACCCTTGTTCTTCCCAGCCTGGGGATTGCCCCGGCAGCAGGGTGCAGTCCAAAGGATGTGGGCCCGAGGCCAGATGGGATCAGATTCCAGCTGGACTGAAGAGCCCCATATGATCCTATGTCAAAGACCCCTGGACCCCAACAGCTTTGATAATGACATGGGAAAACACCAGAGGCTCTCAAAGTTCAGCCGATTGCAAAACACCTTCATTATCCCTGCCCCCCCAACCTTTGTATTAACTGTAGTTTACTTAATTTTTTGATTACCTTATAAGCTTATCCATCAGTGACACAAGAAGCACATGTTGGGAGACACTGAAATCATGTCAGTGGCACAGAAGATTCTAGCTTACAGTCAAGACTGGGTAAATGTCCATTTCTTCCCCTGTCCCCCCTGCTCACTCTCCTCTCGGCGCTCTGGTCTGTCTTCCTTTCCCCTTCTCCACCTCACCTCCTCCTTGAACCTGGGTGGAGCCTGTACACCCACCGGTGGCCAGAAGCTCCTGGAAAGAGGCCTGTTTCGACTAAGACGGACCTGGGTAGAATAATGATGGTCTCGCCCCAAACTACAGGCGTCACCTCGGCCCACAGAATCTGGGTGCCCAGACTGGTTCGCCAGGGTGCAGGCATGCAACGGACCTACGAGCGTCAGGTGTCCTGGAGCCCGCCCTTCTTTTAGGGCCAGACCTACATCTGTATTGGATTTTTGACTTCCTGCCCTAAATATTTCCTCCTTTCTCCTTACAGGCGTGCCATTCAAATCCCAGCATCCCTGTGTCAGAAACTCCAGATGATCCCGAAATGGAGGTGGAAGTAAGGGCTTGACTACCAGAGTAGCAGTGGGACAACAAGGCTGCCAGGGCACTTAGGGGCTGACGGGACTTGAGTGTAAGGCTGAGGAAAGGAAGCTTAGGATTTTTCACTTTTGTAGAGACACACGTGAGAGAGGGGCGCAAAAGGAGCACTTCAAGTCTCCCTTTGCTCCCCCGTCCCTGCTTTCCCATCTGGAAGAGGAAGAAGGGGGGAGCCAAGGGGACAAGCCACCACACAGCCACCAAACTGACCCCCCCAGTGCCATGGGTCAGCCCGCAAACCCACTTGGCGAGCAGCGCAAAGGCCCTTGAAAGGCAGGAACAACTCAGAGCTGGGATGGCCCTGCCCTGGTGACGAGGGAGGTCACGAAATCGCTCTGGGGCCTCAGGCAAAGCGATCACTGGGGCTTGAGGGGAAGAGTGGGTCAGTCAGTGACGTCTCAGAAGTGGACCTTTTTGTCTGCCTACCACCAAAACGCTTAGATAAAAAGTGAAGCGTCGCCTCAAACTAGATGTTCTGTATGCCTCTCAACCGAACGCGTGGACATTCGGAAACGCTAGATGTGTACCGACATTTCCGTATCCCTTCGCACAGCAAAAACATGGAAGCCAACAACGGCTTCTCCCTGGAGGCCTTAGGAAGGTCGCAGAGATAAGCTCAGCCAGGTTTAAAACTCCGACTCATGTGGCTACTGAAATATCTCAGGAAAAAAATATGTTTTCCTCAGTGTTGTGGTCTGAGTGTTTCTGTCCCCTCCCCTGCCCCCAGAATCCTATAGTGAAATCTAATCCCCAATGAGGTGGTGTTTGGAGGTGGGGGCGCTTTGGGACATAATTAATTAGGTCATAAGGATGAGGCCTTTGTGGATGGGATTAGCGCCCTTACAGGAAGAGGACGGAGAGCTGCGTCACTCTCTCTCCACCACATGGGAGAGCAGGAAGTTGGCCACCTACAACCGGGAAGAGGGTCCTCACCAGGACCCGATCGTGCAAGCACTCTGATGGCAGACTTCCAGCGTCCTGTTGACAAAGAAATTTCTGCTGTTTATAAGCCCCTCAGTCTACGGTGCTTCATTAGCGCAGCCCGGACTGACTGAGACACTAAGCGAAGATAAAGCTGTATGCGCATCTTTTACTGGAGGTATTGTTGCTCAGGTTAGAGAGCCCCAAGAATGATTACAAAACAGAGTAAAACAAGAAATCTTCAGACCATGGTGACGGATCAGGCCGTCCATGTAAAGGCAACGACTGTTGAGTAAAATGTCAATACCTAGTTGAAATTTTAGTATCAAAAATGTGAAATATTCGGTACTAGGATTTCCACCACAACGAAGCGGTCTAATACGGATTGTCTGCATGTATGAAGTAAAGCATACCAGAGTGATTCTTCGGTAGCTCTGATGAATAACATACACAGAGGAAAAAAAAAATTTTTAATAAGAAACTCTGCGTGTTTTCTACTTCTGAATCTTTTCCTTGGGTGTGAAATGTAGCATAAGACCGTGGCCCACACTTTTTGTACCTTCCTCTGCCTGAGCTAAAATGCTCACTAAAAGGTACGCATTTTGAAGGCTCGTAACCACAGGATACGGAGAGGCTGTATTCCAGTAGGCCACGTGGGGGAAATCAACATTTTTTTTTCCCGTTAAATTTTTCATGGAATTCCTGCTAATAGTATGACAGGTATCTGACAGCAGAAACAGAAGATAAAATAGATACAGAAAGTTATTCGATTAGTGATTGGAAGGAAAGAGGCCAGAGCGTAGCGAGCGACTCCTGCAAATTCTCCTTGCGGAACAAATGGAAGTCAGACGAAATCGGTGGGGTTGGACCAAGTTAAGAAATCTGAGTTCTAATTTGAGAAGCATAGTGAGCATATGATGCCGATGAGACACCAAAAGGACAAACCACCCCCCTCATGGAGGAAAATTGGCGAAAGCCACACAATCGGCGGATCGGAGGGGTTGAAGTGCGTGCCCCGCCCGGAGTGTGTACGTTTACACACCCGAGAGGAGGCTTCGCTGCGGAGCACAGCAGCATGAAGTCAGAGCAGGGCTTGGGGAGAGCCCCAGATTCTTCCTCTTCCCCTTTCCACTAAAAGGAGAAACTGGAAAGAGATCCACTTCCCCGCTCTGTGCCTGGGGATACGGTATTTCTGGCACAACGGCGAGAACCAGGTCCGTAAGCACGAAACACAGGTCTCACTATAGAATTGATCTATATGTGGTGTGTGATAGTCTATTATGGGTTTGTGTGGGGCTGGATCGGGTTAAATACCCCGAATCCACGTCGTCCTTCGGCATACAAAAATACTGGCTTGGAAGAGATTTCTCGGTAATGAATATAATGCAGAATAATGAACGGTGGCCAAAAAGAGAAAAGATGTAAAGCCAATCAAAGCAAGGGCAGATGTTTAAAACGTCTTTTGCTCTTCGGGATTGTGATCCAACAAAAGCAATTATGTTTCTGCTTTTCTCAACTTCCAAACAGGAGAGAGGCACTCTGAGGTTTTCCCGTTCTCTGGCCCCATCTCTGCTTTGGATACTGAACGGGCAGTGGGGGGTGGGGATCAGGACGTCACGCGTAGCCAACGGCCGCCGATGACAAGCAAGGCTCAGAATTTGGGACAGACAGTGAGGGGAAGGCGCTCCAGACCGCGGAGGAGAAATACATATATTCAAAGATCGCAGATAGGCACATATCGAGAAACCCAATTAAGCTCTGCTTTCCATCAGATGAAAGAATGATGAAAACAAAACCATCGCTCCACACACAAGTGGGAATGGTGTCAGGTGGTCTGCCTGCAAGGTCAGGAAGAGGGATGGCCGAGGCCTCTGTCACCAGGGAATAGGGCCACAAGATGCACTTTTCGGTGTCTAAGGCACCTGGCTCAGTGACCCCCCCCGCCCCCCCCCCCCCCCCCACGATCTTTACCAGTGGAAGGGCTGGGGTGAAATAACAGTGCCGTGGTTTGAGCGTATCTCAGAACGGGGCCATAAAATATGTATACCGCATAGGTGCGGTTACACATTAGCAACTGACAACCGCACCGCAGATAAAGGGGTCCTTACTCTGTGCGCAACGTGATAGAAAAACACGCGTTGGGTGAAGAAGAGAGAAGAACCACGCACGGGAAACCCGTTTTATTTTACTCCTTATATGTACAAACATGAATAATTTGACGTGATGTTTAGACAGTTTCTCCCTAACTTAAGTCTTTTAATTAAAATGAAAGGAAGGAAATACGCTTTAAATATGAATACGAGAAGGTGTGAGTTGGCAGCCCCAGCCGGCACCCTCCTCTCTCTCTGTTGTTAGAGAGCACAATCAGATCTCGTCTGCCCGCGCTGCCTTTTCATAATGTTTACGGTTGTTTGAGGTAACGCATAAACCATGCCGAGTGTGATATCCCCCTTATTACGTGTCAGGGGCACGTATTAAACTGGAGCCGGTCCCTTAGTCTGCTATTTGCTTTTGTGGCAAATCGCTCAATGTATTTTCCGCGACTCACCAGGCAATATCGCGGGGGGCTGCCTGCGGCCCGGAAGGTAAATGCTAACTTTTCAGCCGGTGCCCAACAGCACGCCCTGGGCTCAGCACGCGCTGAACGAGAGCAGTATATTCTGGGCCGAAAAACGGGCTCGGACGTTGGTCCTAATAAATTACGTGATTATTAAAATGCTGCTCAGCTCCAGCCCATATTATTTTATTTTGCCTTTTGCCGGCTCCCCGGCCGCCTGCTCTCTCTCTCGCGCGCGCGCGCTTCTGTTTTCTGTGTGCTTTACTTATAAAATGCTAAACAAGTTTTGATATTTACCTGTTTATGATTAAATTGCAAAATGATCTGCTTAGTTCTGTTCTAAATTAAGGTCTGCATTAAATGTCATAGCATTTATCTTTCATAAAACGAGACAGCAAGGACACTAATTTCCGAGGTATTCAATCACTGCCCTGTGCCACTTGAGAGACAGTCCAGGAGCGAGCCTGCCCACAGTTCACAGCTCACTGACAGCCCTGAGATGGAATCATAAAAGTCAATTCATCATTAAAAGCTGTTACAAGCACATATCGAACCAGTCTGGCACAAAATGTTAATCAGTCCAATATCAATATAATAAATTCCTGCAAATTGGAGCGATCGATACGTTTAGGGCCTAATGAATCAATTTGAGGGCACTGGGCCGCTCCTTGGGGTCCCCATGACATGGCAGCCAGGCGAGTCCTCTATCTCCAGGCGCCACGCCAGCAGAGGTCACCTATCCTAACAGGCTGTTCACTTCAGCTGCAGTTACCACGGTGACAGCATGTCACTGTTGCCCTAGTGTCCTTCTAGGTAAGGTGGAAACCAATGCATCACTGCCCTTGATGGATTTGTCAATAATACTTAGCAGGGGAGGGGGCCCGCTCACATAACCCTCGCAGGTCTGCAGTCCCTGAGCAGTTTGGTGTGATTTAATTGTCTGAAGACGCGTGTGCTGCTGCATATATGCAGGGACTAAGCAGTGGTCGCAGGGAAGGGGGAGTCGGCGGTCCGGCCGGCTGCGTTCGGGAAAACAGCACAGGGGATAACAGGTAGCCGGAGCCGTGGCCGGGTTGGTGTTACATTAACCAAGTCGCTGTGTAAGTAAGAAATAACCTGGAGCCTCTCAGATTAAGAATTTATTAGCTACAAAATTTTAATACATTACTCATGAGTGGAAATGGAGTTGCGTATTAATCCCCCCAAGGCTCACACTCCACGGCAACATTTCTAGACACCTGCTTACAGACTGTAGATGTTCGCCAAGAAAAGTCCGTCAGGGTAAATTTGGGGCAGCCGGGATGATTGGTGGGGGTCTCTCTCCTCTCTCTCTCTCTCTCTCTCTCTCTCTCTGCCTCCCCCTCCCCCGCCAGTCTCTCCTCAGCACCAATTATCTGCAGCCTCCTCCCCCTCTGCCCAAACAGAACTGTGACTCCGAAGGCTTGAAGCAGACAGGACGCACAGAAATGGGATTTTCAACCAGTCTCTTCATCATCTGTTTTTAAAAACCAGAGAGTTTTTCATGTTTCAAAGCATTTTATCTTTCGCCATGCCTATTAAAACTGACCAGTGAATGGAGCCAAGAGCAGTTTCGGGATTGCAGAGTGACATGAATCCTCTTTAGAAATAAAAGAAATCTCGGCTGCCGAGACTCTGGGGAATCACCGCGTTCCAGAACCTTCACTGTCATTTAACATAAAACATAAAGGTTACCACTGAATAGAATAATATCCTGGCTGATTATTTTAATAGTCTCAAAGTACAACTTTTTCCCCTGGATCGCTGTTACGTAAGGCAGGGGCTATGCCTGCTTCTCAGGTGTTGCTACGGTTTCCCCCTGCATCAGTAGGGCAGTGGCCTCCTGTTCAGTCCCCGGCAGTCGCCGTGTACTTCTTCCTTGCAGTCACGTATTCCCTTTTAGAAACGTGGAAGCTACGCCCGCCTGGAGAAACGTTCGTTTCTACCAGCTACTTATTTTAAAAGATTTGTTTTCTGACCTGGATAAAAAGGACAGGGGAAAAAAAATCAGTTTTTATCATGGTGGCCTGAATTAGAGGGAACATCAAAATAAATTGCAAATTCTACGCCAAAGAAATACCTATTCAACGCACTGAGACAGGGTGATGTTAAGGGTGTGCAGACAAAGGTAACCCAGCGTCTCCACTTAATTGCCCTGGCATCGCGCTCGGTTCCTCCAGCTACAGTCTGAGAGCTAAAAATCTCTCATTGTTATTAATTGTATTCCTTTTAGAATGTAATGTCATATCGCTGCGGGCTGAGCTAATGAAACATACCCATATTACCAAAATAGGCATATTTCTTTTTGTTCGACGCATTCTATCAAAACTGTCTACGAAAGACCTTGTGTTAAAGATCCTTTCAGAGAGTATGATAAAGAGTATCTCAACTACCTCAACATTTCTATTACACGATTACTAAAATGCCCAGGAGGACCAAACAATATAGTGTGAATTCAGTTATCCTATAAGACTTTGGAAATATCGCTAATTCCTGCCTCTGATTTATGTTAATATTAATGCTAGATTACATGCTATGGCTTCTGAACAGGCACTGCATACCAATTCGCACAAAGGCAGGGCGCTCCCATGCACCAGAGCTATATGCCTCTATTATAATGAGAATCTGAATTATTTATCTCTATTTATCCTACAGGAGTTCGCTCGACCCCACTCCCATTTTCTCTTCCTACGGAACATCAATGCGTGTAAACATGACTTCATAGCGGCTGCACTCTTCATACGTCCTGTCCTTTTTCAGCCACAAGGCACAGCGCGATAGGCAGGCGACGAAAATGTTACACCGCTAAGAGAATTCATGTAAGCATTTATTTGAGGTAAGCCCTCCTAATTAAGTCAACTTTAACACAGACACACAAATGGCAGCATGCATGCATATGTGTCTGGCGTCTCGACTACGTCTGGTGAGCCCAAAGGAAGTCAGGCAGCAGCGGGCCAAGGAGACAGCTAATAAATTCAGTCTCTCCCTTCTGTAACCTCTCTGTTGGAGAAACAGTTGCCTGTGGGGGACTCTGCGGGTTCTTTGGCTTGCACCCGCATCAGCCTCCAGAGATGATTTGGTGACTCTGATTTTGCTTTGAGGCTCAACTCGGCCTGGTCAATGGCGGGACCAGTGTTTCGGGCTCCCCCTTGCTCAAGGACCCCGTAGAAAGGCTGAGGAGGCTTCCTTGAAACCTTTAGGAAGGCTTGGCCCCGTAGCTATGGAAGGCGCATGAGTCCGGGTTCTCCAGAGAAACAGACCCAGTAGAAGGTACGTATGTATCAGAAGGAACGGACTCGTGCAATATGGAGGCCGAGAAGTCCCACGGTCTGCCGTCTACAAGCTGGAGACCCAGGAAGGCCAATGACGTAGCTCCAGGCTGAGTCTGAAGGCCTGACAACTAGGGAAGCCAACAGTGTGAGTCCCAGTCGGAGGGCCGGAGAAGACCGATGTCCCGGACGGAGAGAGAGCTCGAATTCTCCCTGCACCTTTTTGGTCTCTTCATGCTCTCAGTGGATTGCATGATGCCCACCCACACTGGAGAAGGCCATCTGCTTTCCCCAGTTCGCTAATTCAAATGCCAATCACATCCAGAAACAACCCCGCAGACACATCCAGAAATGATGTCTTACGAGCTATCTGGTCATCCCTTAGCCCAGTCAAATTGACACATAAAATTAACCAGCACAAATGACCTCAGCTCTCGGGGCTGGGGAAGATTCCAGAGGGCCTGCTATGTGACATAAAACATGGTGGGAAACTGTGGCAAAGCATTTGCAGAGCTTTTCAAAACTGGTATTTCCATCAGAAGAAGAGTGAGTCGCCAGCGCTTGGAATTCTCAGTGTTTTCCGTGGCACATAAAAAGAACACCCTGTCGGAGGGTCAGTTACTCAAGGCTGGTAATAGTAGGTTGCACAATTATCCAAACCTATTAGAGTATAATCTGTCAGATGCCACCGACAGGCCCAATGTAAGGTGCATACACAATGAACTAGATAAACAGAAAATTCTGAAACAGAAGACTGTATTTCCATATAAAAACAGACCAAAAAAATCAGATGGCAGGGGTGCTTGGATGGCTCAGTCAGTTAAGTGTCCAGCTCTTCATTTTGGCTCAGGTCATGGTCCCAGGGTTGTGGGATCGAGCTCCACACCCAGTGTGGAGCTTAAGATTCTCTCTCCCTTTCTCTCTCTCTCCCTCTGCTCCTCTCCCCTGCTTGTGCTCTGTCTCTCTCTCTCTCTCAAATTAAGAAAAAAAATTTTTTTTTAATTTTATTTTTGGGACAGAGAAAGACAGAGCATGAACGGGGGAGGGGCAGAGAGAGAGGGAGACACAGAATCGGAAACAGGCTCCAGGCTCCGAGCCATCAGCCCAGAGCCTGACGCGGGGCTCGAACTCACGGACCGCGAGATCGTGACCAGAGCCGAAGTCGGACGCTTAACCGACTGAGCCACCCAGGCGCCCCAAGGAAAAATTTTTTAATAAAAAAAATCAAATGGTCGGGGCGCCTGGGTGGCGCAGTCGGTTAAGCGTCCGACTTCGGCTCTGGTCACGATCTCGCGGTCCGTGAGTTCGAGCCCCGCGTCAGGCTCTGGGCTGATGGCTCGGAGCCTGGAGCCTGTTTCCGATTCTGTGTCTCCCTCTCTCTCTGCCCCTCCCCCGTTCATGCTCTGTCTTTCTCTGTCCCAAAAATAAAATTAAAAAAAAATTAAAAAAAAATCAAATGGTAAAGTATTAATGAGCATATAGGCAAATGGCAACCCGGTAGACTTAATCCAGTTAATAGCCAACAATTTGTGGAAAGTGAGTCTAAAACAAGAATACTGAAATGTTAGGATAGTGGGACTGGGGCTGAGAATCATGTGGGACGCAATAATTTAATATTATTTTACATTGTTCCTTACCCAACTCATGGTACAATATATAACATAATACACACACTTCCTTAGTGTATCCCGTACAAGTGCAAACTCAGATGTGTATTCAGATTGGCTATTGGTTGCTGTTACGCATTTCCGGTTCCCAAAGAGGAGAGGCTGGAGTTCTCAAGGCCGTGGTACCGTGGTTTCAGGGAGACGCATGGAGGGATCCGGAAGCCAAGCCAATGGGCAACGGCAGGAAGTGAACTTCGGGGAGGAGAGAGAGAGAGTCTGGATCTCTGTGTCCACCGAGGTCCTCAAGCTCAGTCTGTCCAGTTGGGTGCCTGAAACAGGTGCTAACTAACTGGGAGATTCCAGGAATGGAGCCACGATTCCAGGAATCCCAGCCAGCCCAAGCCCTCAAATCAACCCCACGGATTTTTAAGCGATACAGACAACTACCATCACGGCAACAAGGCCCAGCTGGGACCAAGATGGGTTTGGAATGAGCAGCTGAACACCTGGAACTCTTAGCTGGCTAGCAGCTCACGTCCATCCCGGTCTATTAAGCCCCCAGTAACACGACCTTTCATTTTACACAATTGAATTTTTGGATTCCATTCTTGGCACTATGGCAGGCTTTTCCCGTACATTATCTTTCTTTGAAAATCTCTTCCTACTCAAAAAAAGAAAACACATGCGTGCAGCTTGGAAAATAGACCATACAAGTGTGTATAAAGTGAGACTCCTCATTCCTCTCACCCTCCAGAGTTAACCCCGGTGACTGCTGGATGCACGTTATTTCAGATTTTTTATTTGTGCAGGTAAGTTTTGTTTCCACAAAGCTCGGTATGCCCTGGTATTAGACATTAATGGGTGTAGCAGTTTCCCAGGGCTTCTGTAACAAATTGCTACAAAGCAGGCGCCTTAAAACAGCAGAAATGGGGGCGCCTGGGTGGCTCAGTCGGTTAAGCGGTTAAGCGTCCGACTTCAGCTCAGGTCATGATCTCGCGGTCCATGAGTTCAAGCCCCGCGTCAGGCTCTGTGCTGATGGCTCAGAGCCTGGAGCCTGTTTCAGATTCTGTGTCTCCCTCTCTCTCTGACCCTCCCCCATTCATGCTCTGTCTCTCTCTGTCTCAAAAATAAATAAACGTTAAAAAAAAATTAAAAAAAAAAAAACAGCAGAAATGTATTCTCTTGCAGTGCTGGAGACCAGAAGTTCGCAATCAAGGTGTCAGCAGGGCCACACGTCCCCTGAGGTTCTAGAAGAGAGATGGTTGCATATCTCTCTCCTAGCTTCTGGAGGCTCCCAGAAATTCATGGCATTCCTTTGTTTGTTGTTTCTTCACCCCATTCCTGCCTCTGCTTTTGCATGGCTGTCTTTCTCTCGTGGATTTTTGGGACTACAGTTTCCTCCTCTTGAAAGGACACCACCAGTCACCGAACTAGTGTCTACCCTCATCCAGGAGGACCTCGTGTTCACTTGATGACATCTGCGAAGACCCTCTCTCCAAATACGGTCACATTCACAGGTTCCTGGGGTTCGGGCTTGAATGTATTTTTGGTGGAACACAATTCAACCCCACAACAATGTGGAAACATTTGGCCGGAGATATCCTTTGGAAGTCGTGAAAAAAATAAGTGGTATTTAAACCCACAGAACTAAATGAGTTCCATTGTGTTTTAAACTTTAACTTGGTCTTTTTGTTTCTTTTTTTTCTAATTTTTTAAATTTATTTAAAAAATTTTTTTTAATGTTTTTTTAAAATTTATTCTTGAGAGAGAGAGAGAGAGAGAGAGCATGAGCGAGGAAGGAGCAGAGCAAGAGAGGGACACAGAATCCAAAGCAGGCTCCAGGCTCTGAGCTGTCAGCACAGAGCCCGACACGGGGCTCGAACTCACAGGCCGTGAGATCATGACCTGAGTCGAAGTCGGGTGCTCAACCGACTGAGCTACCCAGGTTCCCCTATTTATCTCTCAAAAAAGAGAGAGAGCAAGCAAGGGAGGGGCAGAGAGAAGAAGAGAGAGAGAATCCCAAGCGGGCTCCACGTTGCCAGAGTGGACCCCGTCGTTGGGCTCGAACTCACAAACTGGGAGATCACGACCTGGGCCCAAACCAAGTGTCAGACGCTCAACCGACTGAGCCACCCAGGCGCCCCTGCCTTCTTGCTTCTTCTACAAACAACTTTTTATGTTTATGTCATCTAAGTTGACAGCTATTTCCTGCATGGTTTCAAACATTGCAGCACCCATGGAAAGGTCCCCCTCACTCTGAGATTACAGAAATAGTCGCTTTTTCCCCCATAGAACTTTGGTCCATTTAAATTTATTTTTGCCAAAAGGAGAATAGAGATGCAGCTTTATTCTTTCAACGGCTTAGTTAACCAGCCTAACAATAGGTTTTTAATAATCCAAACTTTCTGCACGGATATGACACTTTTGTGCCATAGAAAACGTGCAGATATATTTGGGGGCAATTTCTTCACCGTCCATTTGATCCTTTAATGTGCTTGTCTATCTCTCTACCTGCAAGAGCTCCCTGTTTTAATCACCGTGGTTTTATTCACATTTTTTGTAGCTGGTAGAGACTCTTTTCTGCCACTGCCATTTCCCCCCCCAAATGGCGTGGCTATTCCCAGAGAAACATTTATTCTTTCAGATGAACTTTGGTATCATTTTGTCATGTTAAAAAAGGAAAAAAAAAAAAAAAACCACTTCTGTTGGGATTGCCCTGATAGCCTCTGTGGGAAAAAGCTGTTTCTCCTTTATGCACATCTTCCCCCCCCGCCCTTTCTTCCGTAGTCCCTCGGCAGATTCTTTTTCGTTTTCTTCACGTAGGTTTTGGACACTTCTTGTGTCATTTATTTTTAGACGCTTCGTGTTTTGTTTGTTTTCTGTTGTGAATGGGATCTCTGAATTACACCCTGATTTCTCCTCCTACTCATTCTCCACATCAATCTGTTCGCAAGCCCTAGAGATTCTCTCTGCATCGGAAATATATAGCAAAGCTACGCACGGTTCCCTGTCGCTACCTCCCTCCTCCCGCCACCATCTCCTCCCATGTAGGTCGAAGATTATTCTCTTTCCACCCTTACTTCCTGCCAGCCATTCATTCTCTACATAGCAGCCCGAGCCAGCTTCTCAAGGGAACATTAAATGACATCACCGCTATTCCCCTGAAAGCCCTTCCTTCAATGGCGTCCTCTTGCAGTGACAAGACACTCCGTGTCTCGAAGTTGTCCTATGTGCTCCTGCTCTGAGCCCCTTCCTCGCCAAGCTGAATCCGCACTCTCAGACATGCTAAGCTCTTTGCCTCCAGCTTCTTTCACCTTCCCCGTCTTGCGTCTCCTTCTTCATTCCCTCCCCCAGCTCTTTGCATGACTGGCTTCTTCTCCTCCTTCATGTGCCAGCTCACCTTCCACCTCGTAGGAGACACCATCCCGGCCACTGTCCCTAATTCCGTTATCCCAGCCCATCCGTGTCCTGGCTTCCTTCACGGCACGTACCGCTGTCTGAAAAGTCCGATTTGTCTATGTATGTCTTTGCTTGTTTGTGTATTGCTTATCTCCTCAAATTACCAGGCGGGTGTTGGGGAAAACGGGCTGGGTCCCCAATGCTCGGCACAAAGGAGCCCCTCAGGAAAACTGTCTTGAATAAAGAGAATGTTCTCTCCCCTTGTTTCCTTCTGTCTTCTGTCTGGTTAAAAGCTTTTTGTTTTTTTTTTTCAGTAAGTGGCCACATATTTCTATTGCTTTCATTTAAAAAAAATTCTTTTGTAATGTTTTTATTTATTTTTGAGACAGAGAAAGACAGAGCATGAGCAGGGGAGGGGCAGAGAGAGAGGGAGACGCAGAATCCGAAGCAGGCTCCAGGCTCCGGAGCTGTCAGCACAGAGCCTGACACGGGGCTCGAACCCACGAACTGTGACATCATGACCTGAGCCGAAGTCAGATGCTTAACCTACTGAGCCACCCAGGTGCCCCTCTTTTGCTTTTAAATAAGATTTTATTTAATTCCCATGGAGTTTCCAAGGTATACAGTCAAATCATAGCATCTGCAAATAATACTAATGTCACCTCCTCTCTTAGGTGGACTATTTGCACCTCTTATTCTGTGGTTTTAATTCTTTTGACTAGTACTTCTGGCATAATTGTAAATAATATGGATGATAATAGAGACCCTTGACCTGCTATTGATGTTAACGGAAACACTTCTGTTTTAGGGTTTTACCCAAAACCACAATACTAGGATACTAACATTGAAATGAATGTGTGTGTGTGTGTGTGTGTGTGTGTAGTTCATCATTTTAAGGAAGTATGAATCTAGACCCATTACAGGAAGGCTTTTGTAAAAATCAGCATAGGATATTATCTCTAAGACACATGTTAGCCTTTACTGAGATTAACCAATGATTGGTGATTAATTTATTAAAGTAGTGATTTATATTAACAGATTTCTTAACATTGAATTACTATTGCATTCTGAAGTGGTCTCCACCTGACTTTTTTTAATAGACTGCCATTTCTATTTGCTGATATTTTATTCAGAATCTTGGCAGCAATATGGATGAGTACCCATACATGTAGGTGGTTCCTCGTATACGGTTCACTTTCCAGGGCTGTCATTGATGAATGCACTTTGGAAAAAGAACATTTCTAGAAGTGAAGTCAAGATAGAGAAAGAAAAAAAAAACCCAGGATTGAGAATCATATCATCACATAGGTTTATAATATGGTAAAAATTTGATAATTTTGTCGAAATGCCTAAAGTTCGATCACAGTTGATAAAATGCCCTGCTGAATTAGTGTGTTCATTTCAAAACATGGCTCTGAGTCAGAAGCTGAGAAGGTACAATCATTCTTTAACAGAAAAGGCACAAGATTGCAGAGGACAAGCTGGAGTGATCTTTTAAGTGCATGGGACCACCCCCTCTAAGGAGACAGAAATGGCAAGTGGTCTCCATGGGCATAGTTTTCCCAGTGGTGCTCTGGGTCCACTGTGATCACATGATCCTCTATAAGCTAAAGGTGGTACACATACAGAGTGGAAGCTCAGACTGAATGTAATCAAGCAACAGGGAAGAGGGTTTCCCTTTTACCCTGCAGTGTAACCAGTCAGGGTTGCTCAAATCCAGTTTAAATGTGGTTTCACTAAAGACTTTCCAATGGTCTACAGCAAAGAATGCAAGAATCAATCCCTAATCTAAGCAATGCCTGTAGCCATCAGTCATGCTACAATATTTAACTTACTTCCTCAATTGCTGAGACTAGATAATGATGCTTAGTTCATTATGGGCTAATGATAATACTAGAAAACACTTTGTTTGGCCGAATGGACAGAAGTCTATCCCTTAGTACATTTTTTTTCCTCTTTCTTTTTTAGTGCTTGCACTTTTTAAAGATTCCTAGAGAACCAGATGGGTGATGGAAAGTCTCAAAATACCAGGTTTCACATGTAATACTAATATTAGGAGAAAAGAAGTGACGTTAGAAATCATTTAGTTATTCTGAAATCTGTCCCTTTGGGGAAACAGCATCAGAATTAGAAAAGAATTAACCATGTAACATTGTGTTCTCACATCCTCAACACAACTTGTGAATCACGAGGCAAAAAACCCCCTTCAAACGGTTGCCCCGAGCCCTACTCTGAGCCCAGGCTTCTGCCTTCCACATGAGAGAGAATTTCCAAACTGCCTGATGAGGGGGTAACC
This sequence comes from Prionailurus bengalensis, assembly GCF_016509475.1. Taxonomy (NCBI): domain Eukaryota; kingdom Metazoa; phylum Chordata; class Mammalia; order Carnivora; family Felidae; genus Prionailurus; species Prionailurus bengalensis. The sequence continues at coordinate 55,475,067 of NC_057354.1, read as the reverse complement.
ATGGTCCATGGTTTCCATGTGGAAAATGACCCAAACAAAGATGCTACCCTGGGAAACCAGTTGACTGATGTGTGAGTCAATTCAAGAAACCAGGTGCCCTAAGATGAACTATCTCCAGAACCTTTGATCTAGAGTCACCCAAGTGGCTGACCCTTTCACTGGCCTGACTGGCCATGGCCTTCTGGATCTGTGTTAGTCCTTCGGCCATGGCTGTACCTTGTTGCAGCCGCCTTGGGGCCAGTTCCCTGCGACCACTCCCTGCCCTAGTGCGGGCTGGGCCGGGTCAGGCTGCTTCCCAGCTGGGCCCCCGCAGGCCACAGCCAAATCCCGTTTTGACACGAAACCATTTAAATGGAAATCCAGTTTTACAAAGCACAAGTGACCAGTAATGAAGACGTGAATGATGCTTATGAGAATTTTATTTAATTTAAAATCAATTGTGTATTCTAATTCATTAATAAAGGGGAAAGAAAGAATACAGGAGTGCTTCATCTCATGTCGTTATTCAACTAGAAGAGAGTACTTCTTCATGTAAGATTCTCCGGGAAATTGTCAATTTCCCATTTTCCCTGAAAATTCTATTTTTAATAGAAGAACTCAGGTCCAGGTCATTCCGTAAAAATTAGATTTGACTTTGCTGGACATTACATAAACAAGAAGAAAAGGTCCAACCGAGTACTTGACTGAATTTTTCACAATGCATTTTTGTTACTGTATGGATGCTCTAAAAATACATTATTAGGAACAAAACAACTTGGTTTTGGTAGTAATAAAGTATCTGAGGGAAATAATATCCTAATATTGTTATGACAGAATTAAAGACTAAAAAATATGCTGTAAAGAGGGTCTGCTAGATTCTTCGTGGGGCTGAAGCCCTCGCCTTCCTTGGGCTCCTCTGCTTTCTTTTGGGGCTTCAGTCAAGGTCAAGGGTGGATAATGGTTTGAATGCAGTGGGCAGGAAGGAAAAGTGCCTTCAAAATTCCCTTCGCCCTGCTCGGCAGGCCCTTGGGAGACATTCTTCTGCCTTTTCACTTATAGCCAGGCCATGTGGGCAAGTCACTTACACTTCCTAGGTCTTACTCCGCTCATCTTTGAAAATACAGTACCTGCCTCATAGGACCGAAGTGAAGATTAAGTGAGAGGTTACTTATCACCACGTGCGACAGGGAAATGCTTAGTAGACATCCAAATACGGAATACAGTCAGTATTCCAGAAACGTTAGCTGATCCTACAATTGCCCTTGAAAGACAGGATACAACTCTCCAAATGGAGAAAGGATTTTGAATATATTCAGAGTTTAGCAAATGGCTATTTTATTTTCTATTTTATTTATTTATTTTTTTTACCAAAATAAGATCCAGTTGGCTTTAAGAAAGAGTACAACTGGGGATGCCTGGGTGGCTCAGTCGGTTAAGCATCTGACTTCGGCTCAGGTCGTGATCTCGTGGTTCGTGGACTCGAGCCCCATGTCAGGCTCTGTGCTGACAGCTCGGAGCCTGGTGCCCACTTCAGATTCTGTGTCTCCCTCTCTCTCTGCCCCTCCCCTGCTCCGTACTCTGTCTCTTTCTCTCTCTCTCTCTCAAAAATAAATAATAAACACTAAAAAAAAAAAAAAAAAGAGTACCACTGTACATATTTAAATATGCTGACTGGTCACGTATATGTTGAAAGGGAGTCGCTGGCAGTGAGAGCCCATGAAGGGGCTGGGCCTGTGCTACACGATGGTCAAGGAGTAGAGAGGGGCAGAGGGGGCCTTGGGGTGAGGAGTATGGTGGGACCCATGTCCTGGAAGTGTGTGAAAAGAGCATTTCCCAGCAGGTGGTAGCTAGCTGTAATGAGTGGGAAACTCCAGCTTACCACCAGTGTTTCAAGTCAGGTTTAAAACGAAGGCCGGAGGGGCGCCTGGGTGGCGCAGTCAGTTGAGCGTCCGACTTCAGCCAGGTCACGATCTCGCGGTCCGGGAGTTCGAGCCCCGCGTCGGGCTCTGGGCTGATGGCTCAGAGCCTGGAGCCTGTTTCCGATTCTGTGTCTCCCTCTCTCTCTGCCCCTCCCCCGTTCATGCTCTGTCTCTCTCTGTCCCAAAAATAAATAAACGTTGAAAAAAAAAAAAAAAACGAAGGCCGGGAGGCACCTGGCTAGGGCAGTCGGGTGAGCATCTGACTCTTGATTTCCACTCAGGTCAAGATCTCCCGATTCGTGGGTTCCAGTCCTGCACTGACTCTGAGCTGACGGTGCAGAGCCTCCCTGGGACTCTCTTTCTCCCCCTCTCTCTCTGCCCCTCCTCCGCTTGTGCTCTGACTTTCTCTTTCAAAAATAAATAAATAAATAAACTTTAAAAACAAAAACAAGTAACATGACCTGAAGGTCAAGAGGAGAGGGGACAGAAAAGGTGGAGGAGGAAGGGGAGGACAACCATAAAGAGGGGGCAATCCAAGCTTGGATCCAGGCAAAGCTGATTGAGAAAACCTGGCCTTACCAGAGAGCCCCACAAGCCAAGTGCTCAGTCATTAGGTTTGGGGAATATGGTCTCTTCTACTTTGGGGGAAGGAAGGAAGGAAGGAAGGAAGGAGAGAAGGAGGAAGGAAGAAAGGGAGAAAGAGGGGAGGGAAGAAGGAAGGAAGGAAGGAAGGAAGGAAGGAAGGAAAGAGGGAGGGAGGGGAGGAAGGGAGGGAAGGAAAAACTGTAATCAATGTATTAAAAAGTATGGACAGGACTTTGTTTAAATTAATATACAAGTGTAAGCATTATATAATGTTGTTACATTGAGAATTTAAGAGCTAACTTTCACGGGGGCTCCTGGGTGGTTCAGTCAGTTGAGTGTCCGACTTCTGCTCAGGTCATGATCTCACGGTTCGTGAGTTCGAGCCCCGCATCAGGCTCTGTGCTGGCAGCTGGGAGCCTGGAGCCTGCTTCAGATTCCGTGTCTCCGTCTCTCTCTGCCCCTCCCCTGCTTGAGTTCTATCTCTCTCTTTCAAAAATAAATATTTTTAAAAATGGCATTTAAGAGCCAACTTTCAGGACTCTTTACACAACAACCAAACCAGACAATGTAAGCGTGCACGTGATCAGGAAATTCCTGTTCTCAGCTCTTTGGGGTGTTCAGCTGCCCACAGGCCCTCAGCAGCGGCGCCTTGAGCCCCACAGCACCCGGGCACACCCTGCCAGGGAAGCTGTCCCTTCTAGGGCGCTGGGGTGGTGTGTCTGATGGTTGTCACCGCACAGAGGAGGGACTGTGTTTGTTCAGGTTGGTCGTGCAAGCGCCGAACACAGAACATAGCATGTTGTAGCAGCTCAAAGCCTGCTTGGAGGGGTTGGGGGCTGGGAAACCTTGGGAAACCTTCGCCAGGGCTCGCATCTCTTCGCCTACGTTGCTGACCACACTCTGTCTTCATGGAAGGTCGGCCCTGTGCCCACTCTTGACCAGTCTTTCTAATTCCCATGCCAGAGCTGTGGAGTGCCATTTAAAAGAATGATTTTAAAAAGTATGTGGTGTGGGACGCCTGGGTGGCTCGGTCGGTTGAGCATCCGACTTCAGCTCAGGTCATGTTCTTACCGCTTGTGAGTTCGAGCCCCGCGTCAGGCTCTGTGCTGACAGCTCGGAGCCTGGAGTCTGCTTCAGATTCGGTGTCTCCCTCTCTCTCTGCACCTCCCCCACTCGCTTTCTCTCTCTCTCTCTCTCTCTCAAAAGTAAATAAACATTGGGGCGCCTGGGTGGCTCAGTCGGTTAAGCCTCCGACTTCAGCTCAGGTCACGATCTCACGGTTCGTGAGTTCAAGCCCCGTGTCGGGTTCTGTGCTGACAGCTCAGAGCCTGGAGCCTGTTCCAGATTCTGTGTCTCCCTCTCTCTCTCTCTCTCTCTGACCCTCCCCCGTTCATGCTCTGTCTCTCTCTGTCTCAAAAATAAATAAACATTAAAAAAAAAAAGTAAATAAACATTAAAAAAAAAGTATGTGGTGCAGGTGACCCCCACAGGGGTCACTAACAGGTGGAGTGGGGTCCTCCACTCAGGTCAAGCTCATGGGCAGCTTGACCCTCACCCTCCCTCTCCCTCACGATTCCAAAGGATCGTTTTTCTTCCCACCCTTTAGGATTTGAAAAGAAGACTTGAGACGTGTGTTTAGTTTAGTTTAGTTTATTATTTTATCTTATCTGATTTTGTTTTGGTGTCAAGGCACTCCAGGCCTGAACATTGAACTGCAACCTGTGTCATAGCCACAATATCACAGGCCTGGGCAGAAACGTGAGGCCATCCGTTTCGCTGAGAGTGATCATTGCCGGCCAGAGTGAGTATACACTGCATGAGGGATCGTCCCGTTGCCCCAGAGGACAAAGACGCGATGATGTCAGCCTCCCGTCTGATTCTGAGGTATATGACATTCACTGTGTCAATGCCATCGTCACCTTGCAGACTCTCTGTGTTTGCTTTGGATAGAAGATTCTGGAATGTGTTCAAGCATTACTCATCTTCAGACTTTTTTCACCCATTACATTAAAATATTTGAATTATTGCTCCCAAGTTTCATGCTTTGATTTCATTTACCTAAATGGAGTTGAAGAGCTTAATGAGTAGCCTTTCAAAGGAATTTTTTTTATTATTTTATTTGAATTCCAGTATAGCCAACCCACAGGGTTATATTAGTTTCAGGTGCACAACATAGCGATTCAACACTTACATACATCACCCAGTGCTCATCACAAGTGCTCTCCTTCATCCCCATCCACCCACCTGCCTCCCCTCTGGTAATCATCAGTTTGTTCTGTATAGTTAAGAGTCTGTTTCTTGGTTTGTCTCTCTGTCTCTTTCTTTCTTGGCTCATTTGTTGTGTTTCTTAAATTCCACATATGAGTGAAATCATATGGTATTTGTCTTTCTGTGACTGGCGTTTTCTACTTTGCATTATACTCTCTAGGTCCATCCATGTTGTTGCAAATGGCAAGATTTCATTCTTTTTTCAGGCTGAATAATATTCCTGTGTGTGTGTGTGTGTGTGTGTGTGTGTGTGTGTGCATCTCACATCTTTTTTATTCATTCATCTATTGATGGACACTCGGCTGCTTCCAAAATTTGACACAGCCCAAGTGTCCATCAGTAGATGAATGGATAAGAAAGATGTGCTTCCCAAAGGTATTTAAACAACCCAGATGCTATGCAGTGTAAATGAGGCTCTTTTTGGCCTTATTCCCATAGGCCAGAGGTAGAGCTCTGTGACTTTGTGACAAGCAGCGCATCGGTGGGCTTGTTTTCTTTTCTTTTCTTTTTTTTTTTAAAGTATAGAGTCCCAGGCTGTCATTAATGTTACTGTCACTTTTTTCCATGCCTAGTAGTGTTTGGAAAGCATGTACTATCAGAACATTTAGCCTGATAGCTCTGAAATAGTCACTCCATCTAGGGATTAAACCATTAGGAGTTCTGCTGCAGGATGTAGTCCTGGAAAAAGCATTTTATAAAAGCAGATGTGAATAATGTTAGCTTACCAAGGTCTAAATGAGAGTGGATATCTTCAACATTAGCACTCTTTAAAAACTTTCAATCCAGGGGCGCCTGGGTGGCTCAGTCACTTCAGTGTCCGACTTCGGCTCAGGTCACGATCTCACGGTCCATGGCTTTGAGCCCCACATCAGGCTCTGTGCTGACAGCTCGGAGCCTGGAGCCTGTTTCGGAGTCTGTGTCTCCCTCTCTCTGCCCCTCCCCCCCCTCAAAAATAAGTAAATATTTTAAAAAATTTACAAAAAACCTTTCAGTTGAGGCATGACATACTACAGAAAACACATGCATACACATGTATCTTAAGTATACAGCCTGATAAATTTTCACATCATTATTTTATTCTTGTTCTTTGGATTAGTAGATCTTTATTTACTTCAAAAGTAAACAGAAGCTAGCCACGTTTTGATTATCCATCATTAACATAGAATAAGAATTCCTGTATATATACACACAGGACCTCTGTCTTTGAATGACGTCTCATTACAGTGAATGTCCATTTTTTCAAGCTAGGAAACCTATCTATGGTACAGAAGTGCGAGCTGGATTTTCTATTGTCCCTCACACTCTGCTTTCTTTCCAAGTCTTCTGTCAAAGCCACATACTTATTTATCCTCTCTGCATATGTTCTTGGGATATTTCTATTTAGTAGGAAAGCAATATCAGCGAGCATCTCTGTTTTATTAAGTTTGTCAAACAACAGAATATCTGGCCTGTTGGCCAGAATTTGTTAATCTGTTAGTAACGGCTCTGTCCCAATACATCTTGGAGAGGCTGTTTTCCAACACATTCTTGGGTTCATACTTGCAAATGGCGTTAATCCACTGGTTAACTCAGCAGAGGGCTGATTTCGACGTCAGATCTTTATGCCACAATTTCTGTGTGTTATTTACGTTTCTGAAGCACTTTCTCTACTCTATTTCCTGACTCTTGTGCTGAGTTGATTCATGACAAGAGCTGATAATTTCTTCCCGAGCTTCAGAAGCCCACACCATGGCAGTTGAGAGGAGAAGGGACCAAGGAGTAAAGCTTCTTTTTTTAGGAGGAAAAACTAGGGCAAAAATTCTCTATCTTTGCATAACCAAGGACCCTTCTGGACCTGATGTTTTCAAAGTAATGTCTATCCAGTCAGCGCAATGAAGGAGCAGAGACTTCGGGAGGAACCTGGGCCACGTCCACGGTGCGGGATGGGTGTGTCTGGATAAGACTGGTGATCGGAAGGAAGGCAGGCTGACTGAGAGGCAGGCTGTGCAGGGACTTTTCTGCTGTGAGGTTGTCCGGAGGAGGGAGTGAAAAAGGGAGAGCAAAAGACAATGTCTGTCTCCTGCCCCTTCTCCAGCCCAAAGACAAGTGCCGACCCCCGAGAGAAGCGTGGCTGTTACAGACAAGCTGCAAATGGAGAGGGGTTCCCTGAGACTGTGGTAAAACACTGCCATTTCAGGGCATGGGTGACAGAGGGTGACACAGAGTTGAGGGAAGGGATAGTTTGCCCCCCTTCTCTGTGGAGCCCTGAGCCCTTCGGGCGTGGGGAGGCGCCCACACAACCTGTGCCCCCGGGGGAGCAGACGTGGCCTGGGGCCAGTGGATGTGAGGGATGTGCCGAACAGCAGAGATACCCAGGGGGTCAGCCGGCCAAGGGGACTGATTGCCAGTAAGCGGAGGTCCTTCATAAAGGCGGAGGCAAGAGCCATGGAAGTCCGGGTTATTTCTCACAAATGAATTCCCACCAGGATTCGCCACCTGAGGAGAACTGAGGGCAAGTGGGGTTAATTAAATAATAACCCATCCGTTCTCCAAATCGTATTAGTCTTTACAAGTTTTGACAGAGTGTCCCGTTTCGGGTAGCAGACGGTGAGGCCAAAGTGACACGGACTGTTCAGGCAGGCCACACTGACGCTGGTTTCTGTGGACTAGCCTGAGAACGCTTCAGTGGTCCGGCAACGTCAGGTCCTTTGGGGGCATTTGAGTCGTGTCGCGTGATGAAAGGCGGGCAAAGGCCGTCTGTCTCCTGCCCCACCACCCCTCTTTACACAGAAAGCAAGTCCCAGGCAAAATCATGGCACGCAAACGTTGATTAAAACACAAGCTGCAAAAAAATCATACAGGCCCGTTCCGATAAGCTTAGGGACGTCCCTGCTCTCTGTCCTCAACTCGGAGTGAAGCGTCACCCTGCGATCCACACAGAGTATCCATGCGGCCCTTTTGTCCTCCAGGGCAGTTCAGGACCCAGGGTGCTCCGTTTGGGGCTGACCAGGGCCCAAAGCACTCCAGATCCTTATTGACATAGGGCAACAGAGAGCGCCCGGATTTTTCAAGTCAGCCACAAACTTAAACGCCACGCATTAGAAACAACAAAGAGAAAGTGTTTCTAACATCTCTTGTGCTGGTTGGCAGACATTTGCCAGCAGATTCAGGGACGGATACTTGAAGCATTTGCCTCTGGAGTGTGGGCTCCTGCTAAAAGTTCTCCACCTTATAACTAATCGCCCCTGGGGTGTGGATTTCTGAGCAGGGACTTTCAAATGCTAAATAGGCAGTCGCAACCTTAGGGTTTTCATTGAAAGCAAATGTGTGTAGTTGATCGTGAAGTGTTTAACGTAAATTGCCACACTAGCAAGATGATAGAGTGTGCACCCACAGCAAGGTGGCCATCGCGTGAAGCACGCAATCGGTCCCTTTAGGGCATTTCTAGAACATACAGGGGACGCAAATAATTAAAGAAATCCAACATTTGTGCCCTCTCTTACAGTTTATGAGACACCCCTGCGTAAGACTGTATTTAATCCTTGTTTTAAGAGGAATAACTCATTTTTAATAACGAAGAGCTCAAGATTTAGAGAGCTGGAGTGATTTACGACAGCCCCTGATTAGAGAAGCCATGAATTTATACATCATTCATGCAACTAGTATTTACTGACAGTGTCTTCGGAGCCAAACATCAGGAGAGGTACACGGGATGTCGTCGTGAGGCAGTGTATTGCCCACTTAGGGCTGGATAATAGATTAGTCCGAAAGGTAGCAGCTTATCACCACAAACTTTTTTTTTTTTTTTTTTTTTTAATTTTCCCACAGTTTCCTGGCTCAGGGGACGAGGCACGGCTTCCCTGGATGCCTCTGGCTGAAAATCTCTTGTGAGGTTGCCGTCACCGTAAACCACAAATGGGGCCAAAGGAGCTGCTCCCCGGTTCACCCAGGTGAGCCTCTCTGAAAGGCTACCTCACAATATGGCAGTTCGCTTCCCCCAGAAGGAGTGATCCAAGATGGAGCATCCAAGAGAGAAGCCATGACCTTCTTATTACTTAATCTCAGAAATGCCCTCTGATTTCCTCTACCCTGTTCCATCAACGTTAGTCAGGAGGTTCAGCCCACACTCAAGACCCATGCCTTGGGGGTCATTGGGGCTGTCACAGAGGCCCCCCCTGCCAAAGCAACCATACACTGCCTTCCCTGCAGGGGCTTACAATATGGTGCTAGAAACAACGACTGTACAAGAAATTCCACCTACGATTCCACATACATTTAGTTACAATTGATTTATGTGCTATAAAGGAGAGGCATAGGATGTTGTAAGAGTATGGAATATGTAAGGGGCCTAAGTAGCCAGAGCAATGGAAAGGTTTCTCTGAAGGGATATTTGAATGAAATTTGGGGGTGAGTGGGAGTTGGGGGGAAAGCGGGGTGCAGTCTGTGCAAGGGTTCCAAAGTGGGAAGAAACCTGGCTTTCTAAGGAACTAAACGGAATGTCAATGTCTTCATAAAACCGTCCACTGGCTCTGGGTAGCATAGAATTATTTTTCTCTCTGGGAACGCTACATGAATAATCCATCCAGGATGGGTAGTGCCTCGTGTCCAAGGAGGTGAGCTTCTGTGGTCTCGTTCCTCCCTTGCTAAGGCGGTGCCCTTGTTCTGAGTCCACGACGATCAGCCCCACGTCCATCTCCCTAGGAACAGGATTAAGGAATTCAGTCAGAGAAAAAAGAAAGGCCCACACTCAGCTCTTTGGGATATGTCCTAGAAGTTGCACGCTGGCCAGAATTTAGTTACATGGCCACACACACCTAGCTACAAGGGAGGCTTTATTTCTGGACAGCCGTGTAACTTGAAGATTCTGTTCTTTTTACTTTGTTTAATTTTTTTTTTAACGTTTATTTATTTTTGAGACAGACAGAGACAGAGCATGAATGGGGGAGGGTCAGAGAGAGGGAGACACAGAATCCGAAACAGGCTCCAGGCTCTGAGCTGTCAGTACAGAGCCCGACGCGGGGCTCGAACTCACAGACCGCGAGATCGTGACCTGAGCTGAAGTCGGCCACTTAACCGAGTGAGCCACCCAGGCGCCCCTGAAGATTCTGTTCTTAAGAGAGCATAACAATAATGTCTGCTACGTTCTGTTCCTTTGACTGTAGAGTTGTACATATCCCACTTCCCGTGCGATAACACCCTAAAATCTTAACCGATGCTGCATCCAGTTGAAAGCCCGGAATCCCTTGGTGACGCTAAGTTCCCTCCGGTAGGTCCAGACGTGTAGCTTCACTTCTGGTGACCCAGGAGCTAAGAGATAAATCATCTGTCCTTGACACATCTCTTGTACAATGGGGGAAAAGGAGTAGGGTTTTATGGGATGAATTGTGTTCCCTCCAACATTTATATGTTGAAGTGTGAATGCTCAGTACCTCAGAATGTGACCTTACTTGGAAATAGAGTTCTTGCAGACACGATTAATTAAGATATAGACATCCTGGTATATAGTGAACGCTAACCCAGTATGACTAGTGTCCTTATAAGAAGAGGACATTTGGACATAGATACGCGCACACACACACACACACACAGAATGCCATGTGAATATGAAGGCGGAGACAGGGTGGGGAGTCTGCATGCCGAGGAAGCCACAGATTGCCAGCAGACCACCAGAGGCTGGGCAAGAAGCCTGGAATGGAGCCTTCCCTCTGAGCTCTCAGAGAGAACCCATCCCGCGGACACCTTGATCACAGACTCCTGGCCTCCAGGACTGTGACACAGGAAATATCTGTTTGCTACCTTTCAGGCAGTCATAGCAAGCAAATACACAGAGCAACCGTAATAACACTATACCCCCACTCAAACTTGCAAAGAGAAAGATGGGAAGTTCCCAGTGGTCACTTACCCGTAGGACATTTTTTAAAGCCACCTGCCCTGGCCGGGGAGTAGAGCGAGCGCGTGCGCACGTGTAGGGGGGCACATGCGCGTGTGTCGCCCATCCGTCTGCAGCCTGCTCTCGCCCCCGGGAGGGGCCCCGTGCACGGTGTCACGGGTTCCCGGGCTCCGTCCTCTGCACCTTACCCTTTCTCCTCCATGGCAGCATCTGAGATGAGCATTGGTGATGACATCCCTCTTGACCGCCACTCGGCTTTCACAGCCCACTTCCTGCCTGAGCCATCGCGGGGGCCCAGGAGTGGCTTTAGGGGTTGAGTGGTCACAGGTTTTGGCAAGCCAAACGTCTGACTTCTTTGGCAACCCAGCTACCTCAAAACCCCACTCATTTCCTGGTTGACTTGCTTCTGGCCAGCGCCATGTGCATGCAACCTCAATTACCAACAGTTTCTAAGCCCCAGGCCTCTGGGATTTGCTTACTAGCCCCGTGTTCTAGCCCATTCTTCGCTCAGCCTAATGGCACCAATAGGAGATCCTCTGGAACAATAAGCTTGAGAGGGAGGCCATACCCTCTCGATTCAGTGTTTGACACTGGACTGCCATTTTCCCTCTTTCCCTCCTCTCCTCTCTTTCCTCCTTCCCTTCTTCCCCCTTCTCCCCCTCCTGCCCAATCTCTTCCTTCCCCCTTCCTCCCTCCTCCCCTTCCTCCTCCTTCTCCTCTCCTTCCTTTTCATCCTTCCCTTCGTCCTCCTTTTTCCCTTTTTTCTTCCTTCCATTCCTCCTCCTCTCCACCATACTCCTTCTCCTTCACCCTCTCCGCCTCCTCCCCCTCCTCCTCCTCTTCTTCTTCCTCCGCTTCCTCCCGTTCCTCCCCCTCACTCTCCCCCTCCTCTCCCCCCTTCCTCCTCACTGCAGACAGAGTCCTGCCATTTGCAGAACAAAATCCCCCTCCATCACTGCTTTCCACCTCACTACCTCTAGCTGGAGTTCATCTGTCTCTCTTAGAGAGACAGATGCAGCCAATACCCACCAGAACACTCAGTTTCCCCACCATTTCCCCCAGAGCCAAGGCTTCACCGATTTGTGATTTCATTCTCAGGTTATCGCAGGAGATGGTTGCACCAAGCACTGGCCAAGAAGAGGGTCGCCGCCCCCACCAGCCTGCAGTTTCTGAGTCTTTAGAACTGGCTTCCACCACAGAGCCAACACACATAGTTTAGACAGTTCTCGCACCAAATTCTGTTTAATTTGGATGTACTGTGTGTATAGCTTATATGCCAAAGGGACCCCATACAAAAGTGACTTAAATTAAGTAGACATTGGGGCGCCTGGGTGGCGCAGTCGGTTAAGCGTCCGACTTCAGCCAGGTCACGATCTCGCGGTCCGTGAGTTCGAGCCCCGCGTCGGGCTCTGGGCTGATGGCTCAGAGCCTGGAGCCTGTTTCCGATTCTGTGTCTTCCTCTCTCTCTGCCCCTCTCCCGTTCATGCTCTGTCTCTCTCTGTCCCCAAAATAAATAAACGTTGAAAAAAAAAATTAAAAAAAAATAAGTAGACATTTATTCTCACTCATGTAACTGTCCATAGGAAAGTGACCCAAGGCTGTTGTGTGGCTCTGCTCCCTTTGGCCGTTCCCAGTTGTCTCGTCGTCTCTTGGTTCGATGGTCCGAGAAGGCTCACTTCCCCATCCACGTTCCAAGTAGCAGGATAAGGAAAAGGGAAGAAGATGGACACACTTCCTCCTTTTCAGAACTTTAAAAAATTGTTTCCTAATGTTTATTTATTTTTGAGAGAGACAGAGACACAACGCGAGTGGGTTAGGGGCAGAGAGAGAGGGAGGCACAGAATCGGAAGCGGGCTCCAGGCTCCGAGCTGTCAGCCCAGAGCCCGACACGGGGCTCAAACCCATGAGCTGCGAGATCGTGACCTGAGCTGAAGTCGGGCGCTCAACTGAGCGAGCCACCCAGGCGCCCCTCTCCTTTTTAGCACTTTATCTGGGACCTTGCATCCATCACTAAGGCACACATCCTTTTGCCAAGCACTTAATCACATGGCCCCACCTAGTTGCTAGGGAAGAGAAATTGTCTCTACTCTATGAGGTCTAACAATTGGGGGGACCCATTACTTTTTTTTTTAGCTTTTTTTAAATTTATTTTTGAGACAGAGAGAGACAGAGCATGAACAGGGGAGGGTCAGCGAGAGGGAGACACAGAATCTGAAACAGGCTCCAGGCTCTGAGCTGTCCGCACAGAGCCCGACACGGGGCTCAAAATCACGGACCGCGAGATCATGACCTGAGCCGAACTCGGCCGCTTAAACGACTTAGCCACCCAGGCGCCCCGGGGGGACCCATTACTAAGAGAAAGAGGCGGAGAACACATGGAGGCAACCAGCAGGCTCTGCTCCAGCATGCAGCTGGGATGGATCGGGGAGGGCACAAAAGGAGACCAATGGTGCAGGCTTGACAGCTAGTGCCCCCAGTGGATGCTTGTGTGTGTGAAGGTTGTGCTACCAAAAATCATACCGGGATAAAAGCACAGACCAGACTGTCCCAGGTGAGGTTGTACATAGGTCTCCTCTGTATAGATTGTGTTATGGATATGGGATTTTTAGATGAGAACTTGGATAAGGACATAGTCATAATCGAATTTTTAAAAAGGCGTTTTGGCTGCTATGGAGAAAGTTGACGGGGGGGGGTAAATTCAAACCCCAATCTTCTGCCGCCAAACACAGTCGGTTATTTATAAACAATACAATTAAAAACTGGGCAAAGGAACCGAAGAGACATTTTTGTCCAAAGAATTTTTCCAAAGAAAAAGAGACATCTTTTTCCAAAGAAGACATCCAGATGGCCAACAGACACGTGGGATGTTCGACATCACTCATCATCGGGGAAACGCAAAGCAAAACCACAATAAGATAGCACCTCACACCTGTGAGAATGGCTAAAATCAACAACACAAGAAGCCCCAGGATGTGGAGAAAAAAAGAATCCTCTCGCACTGTTGGTGGGAACGTTAAGTTGGTGCAGCCACTGTGGCTCAAAGTATTAAAAATGGAAATACCATATGATCCAAAAATTCCACTATTGAGTATGAACCCAAAGAAAATGAAAACACTAATTCAAAAAGATAGATGCACTCGTATATTCATTAAAGCATTGTTTACAATAGCCAAGATATGGAAGCAACTTAAGAGTCCGTCAATAAATGAATGGATTCGTTTACTGACCGTCTTTTAAGTTGCCATTCATTTATTGATACATATATGGTGGAAGCCATATATATATATGTACATACGTACCTATATGTACATATGTACATATATACATATATATATATGTAATGGAATATTATACAGCCACAAAAAGGATGAGTTCATGCCATTTGTGGCAACATGGATGAATCTAGAGGGTATTATGCTCAGTGAAATAAGTCAGACTGAGAAAGCCAAATACCATATGATTTTACTCATATGTGGACTGTAAAAAAAAAAACACAGCAACAAACAAATGAATAAACAAACAAAAAGCAGAATCAGACCTATAAATACAGAGAACAAACTGGTGGTTGCTGGAGGGGAGGGGATGATGGGCAAAATGGGTGAAGGGGAGTAGGAGACATAAGCTCCCAGTTATGGAATGAAAAAGTCATGGGGACGAAAGGCACGGCCTAGGGAATATAGTCAGTGTCACTGTAATAGCACTGAATGGGTGACAGATAGCAAGCAGCTTTGCTTGTGGTGTGCGGGGCATAACATATAGAGAAGTGGAATCACTATGTTGCACACCTGAAACTATGTAATATCATGGGTCAACTGTACCCAAAAAAGGGACACAGAAAGGATCATTTGCTTACGACAAGCCCTCCCTGCAGCCCACCCAATCTAATGTCTTTGTTCTCATCACTTCGGGGTAAAAGGAAGATTCAATTCCCAGAATGCCACGTTTCAACAATATGAAACCCTTTCAAATCTTTAACCAAGAGCGCTCCAATTCATTTCCCACTTCCAATTCTTCATAACCTCATTTCTCTCTCTTTTGATCCACCCATCTCTTTCTCTGAACTGATTTGCTGCTCTCCCGGAGTTCCGCATCGGTTGGTCTTATTTTTTTAAGCTTTTATTCAAATTCCAGTTAATTAACATACAGTGTAATATTAGTTTCAGGCATACAATACAGTCATCCAACCCTTCCATGCATCACCTTGTGCTCATCTCGAGAAGTGCACCGCTTAATCCCCAATCCCCTACTCACCTCCACTCTGGTAACCATCAGTTTGTTCTCTAAAGTTATGAGTCTGTTTCTTGGTTTTTCTCTCTCTCTCTTTCTCCTTTGCTCATTTATTTTGTTTCTTAAATTCCACATCTGAGTGAAATACTGGTATTTGTCTTTCTCTGACTAACTTATTTCACTTAGCATAATACTCTCTGCCTCCATCCGTGTCATTGCAAATGGCAAGGTCTCATTCTTTTTAATAGCTGCATAATATTCCACTATATATGTTATATGTGGTGTATATGATGTATGTGTACATATATATACATAAATATACAGAAACATATACGATATATATGTTATATATATGTATATATACACATACATATGTATACGTGTGTGTGTGTGTGTGTGTGTATAAACTCTATCAGTTTGCTTATGAAATGCAGCCCCTGGTGCCCATGGTACTCACTTAGTTCCAAAATCCATGCCCAAAGTTGGCAGTTTGTAAAAGGTGATTAGATCCACACTTCTTCCAGAAACCTAGGATATTGTGAACATAGCCCTGTGTATCTATTAAGTGCAGCACACTTGTGTAAAGAAAGGAATGTTGCAGATATGGCAACTTTTGCACCATAGAGGTATTGTAATCCAGCAATGTTAAGTGCATGGAAGGACCTTGATATGTGGGTTCCCCCATGAAACCCTTTGATATGAAAGTAATTCTGAAAAAGTGCATATTTACTCCTGATCTACTTTGGAGCAGTGTGGCTTTTCTCACTTTGGGTTTAGTAGTCATGCGTACAAGAGATTGGAGGAACGAGAGAACCAACTTCTCCACCGGCCAATCCAACTTTCGTTTGGTTGGGTAGTTTGAGCTGGGACAGGTTAGCCTTTATATCTTCATCAGAGGACACATGGCGATTCGCGTATCGATGGACTACCTGATAATAAGCTGAGAAGAGTCTTCGATGGGGATAGATATAGAATTGATCCTGGGTGTTGGAAGGATGTGTCGGAAAGACTGAAAGTTAAAGAAAGGAAAGGGAACACAAGCTTCCTCTGGCTCCCTGGACTTGAACCCTATTCTAATCTTCAAAATAGAAGCGAAAGAGGTCAGGGAGGACGCGACCCTACCGACCAGACGCTCTGTCGAATATGCAGAATTGGGTGCTCTAACCGTGAGCCTGCAGAGCCCAGAGAAGGCACACGAGAAAAGCCCCCGAGTCCCCAAATCTGCAAAAAGTTTAAAACTGCAAAAAGGAAGGCCACAAAAGAAGGCTAAATGACTTGTGATGATTTAGCCTCCAACGGAGGTTAAAGAGAGAAGACTCTCCGCTTTCCTCAGATGTAGAGGGAAGAGTAACTTCTAGCAACTGTTCCGAGCCTCCACTCTGGCAGGACCAGAGAACGTTAACTAGACCACAATGGGGTTCGGCCCCGAGGTAGAGTTTCCCAATGAAAAGTACTTTTTTGGTTAAAAACAAAGAAACATTTTGGACTAAGTCGCGAATGTTTCCTTTTGGTAGCTTTTTTTAAAGACACACGGAGATGAGAGGGTAAGGAGAGAGAAGGAGGTAGGGATCAACCTCTTGCAAAAATACCATGTTTTTAAATTTTTGACAAAAGTTGTCACGAGGCAGGTAGAAAGGAGTCAGGGGAGGCAAGGAAGAAGCTAGGATTTACCAGCTTTCTCCCATCCTACCCTGTGGCCCAGCTTGTTAATATTCACAATACATGTGGAAGCGGAGAAATGGAGAATTCGCCGCTATGATCCTCCTTTTAAAACTATGTCCAGGGGCGCCTGGGTGGCGCAGTCGGTTAAGCGTCCGACTTCAGCCAGGTCACGATCTCGCACTCCGTGAGTTCGAGCCCCGCGTCAGGCTCTGGGCTGATGGCTCAGAGCCTGGAGCCTGTTTCCGATTCTGTGTCTCCCTCTCTCTCTGCCCCTGCCCCGTTCATGCTCTGTCTCTCTCTGTCCCAAAAGTAAATAAACGTTGAAAAAAAATTAAAAAAAAAAAAAAACTATGTCCAGTGAGGTAACTGCTGCACGGAGAGATTAAGTAACTTCCCCGAAGGACACGCAGGTCACTTGATGTTGAACATCAAGTCTGACTGAGCCCAAACCATACGAACCAGAATCTCTGTACTAGAGTTCCCTGAGGTCAGTGATGGGATGTGGGGGCCCCCAAGGGTCTCCATGGTACAGTGGGCCAAACTGCCTCTCACTGATGCGGTTCTGCTCCCCCAGAATCCTGTGCAGTCCCCGTGAACCTGAAAGGTGCATTTCCACTTACGCGTAATGTCTGTTATCGTGAAGTAAAATACATACCTGCGCACGGTAAACATTCAAACGCTACAGAAACACGTAAAAGGTGATGGAGAGTTTTTCTTCCCTCTCCTGGCCTACGCTTTCCACTGAAGAAATTGCTAGTAACAACGTCTTCAGCACATAACCAGGTCTACATTTATTAAGGACGTTCTGCCATAATACCCTAGCCCAAAGGAATGATCGCTATCGTGAGAATCTGAGGTAAAATACTCATGAAGTAATCATTTATGTGGGGGTTCTTATTAATTTTTTACACACAACTAATTAATGACGACAGCTGAGGCTGACTTATAATTCTTTCGGATCTGGCATGGGAAAGCCTCCTTTATGGCTATTACTTAATCTTTACAACAGCCTTATGAAGCAGATAGTATTGTAGTTTTTCAGATAGGACCCATGGAGACCTTGGAGACGTCTCTTAAAGTCTTACAAGCGGTCAGGGCTGAAGCCAGGACAGGGTGACTTCCCATCTTGCACTGGTAAGGCGACAGACCACCATTCATTCCAGAAATGTCACCGACACCTCAGGTAACAGACAAAATACAAGAAACCCCCTCAGAGGTCACCCGCCTCAACGAGATCCATATTCTCATTTATTTTGGTGTTTCCCACGGGGACTCTTTCCCTTGAACTCAAAATCTAGACATAGACCAGTCCCTCCCACCCCCCACACAGGTGGAGTTGCCTGATTTGTGAGGGTACTGGCATGCAGAAAGTTCTCCAATAAGAAAGGAATCCAGCTGCTGTTGGTTACTCACCGCATAGGACACTCATCTGAAAGAAGAACTCTCCTAGAAAACCCGGAACTGGCTCGGTAACTAAGGTACAGGGGGAAATGACAGGTGTCACCGCACATCATCTTCCCATAAGGGCCGTCCTACAAGGCAGTTGGCAGCCTGGGAGGCGGCTGGACGCCTAGGGCAGAACCTCTCCCACAGCCCCACAGGTGGCTGACCCCCGCACATTACCAAAAGACAAGGAAGTGGGGTGGGGGGGGCCTGGGTGACACAGACAGCGATCACCACAACCTTTTATGTTAGATCGACACCGAACCACAGGGCTGTGGTGAGGCTAAATAAAATACAGTCATTTGAGCGGGGTGGGCTTACAAGGAAAAGAATATTGCCACACAGGAGTATCATTGCATTTACCATGAATCACCCTTCAGTTGGTAGGGGGGTGGGGGGCGGAGGGGGGGCGGATAGCTAGAAAAATTGATTCGCAAACTGTCTAGCTGGGTCTAGATATTTTTTTTTAATTGTGAAGAAAGCAGGGATCTTAAATAGCCTTCTTACCTCAGAGTCGTAAGGAGGTTATTATATTATAAAGGTGTTTGAAGAAAACTGACGGAAAAGCACGAGTTGCAAATCACATTCTAAGAACACTGCTAGGCGATACATATTTCATATCACTATCACTCCTGAATGTGCTCAGATATAAATAGCAGCACAGATATTTAAGAGCTATCTTCCCTGGGGGGGTGGGGGGGGAAGTAATTAATTGGTGTTAGACACAAAGGACTTCTCTGGAGTTTTTTTGTTTTGTTTTGTTTTTTGCCCGTTGTTTTTTGTTGTTTTTGTTTTTTGGGTTTTTTTTTTTTTTTGGAGGCAACACAGTTTTAATTACAAATAATTGTTCTCGAAATCAGGCTGCTCGTAAGTTCTGCATTCTAGACAGTGATTATGCATCAATACGCTAATCTATCACTTTCATTATTTTAGTCATTTGGGTGTGTAAATTTGTATTTAATTCAGACAACAAACTAGGCAGTTCCCACTGTTACTCTCTATCAAAGCGTGCCTTTTGAAGGCGCAATTTGGATGATTCAGATTTTCATTCATTCGCTTTTACTTAGGAAAATAATAGTACATTGTTGTTGTTTTTTTCCTTCGCTGACTACTACGTAAATACAATGGCATCAGATGCACAAGGAGCTGGGTTTGTTACTAGTTGATGGAGAAATTTACCAAGTATCTCTGAAGAATGGCATTTGCTACCACATTATAATGAGCTGAAGCTTGCAGAAATTCCCCTACAGAAATCTCTTGGTGGATTAATGGTAACCCATTCCGTAGGTCATTCAGACTTTGTAAGTTGCTTTCCTCCCAAGCTAGACACTGAACTGTTGCCTGGATAAACCCCAGTGGTCTATTGACTCTCTACTGGGCCTTTGTGTATCTGAATGAATTGCAAAAATCAAATTCAAAAGCCATCCCAGGATATCTGATGGGAACACATTAGGTCCACCTTGTCCTTATGGACAACTCCACTGTTTTTTGGGTTTTGGTTTTTTTCCTGATCTCTTATGCAGGCAGGCAGAAATTCTTTATTTCCTGATTAAAATAAATTTTCTGGAATGTCGGACAAATGATGGTGTCCTTTCTTTCTTTCTTTCTTTCTGTTTACTTAATTTTTTTATTAATGTTTTTTATTTATTCTTGAGAGAGAGAGACAGAGCATGAGCGAGGGAGGGGCAGAGAGAGAGAGGGACACAGAATCCGAAGCAGACTCCAGACTCTGAGCTGTCAACACAGAGCCTGACGTGGGGCTCAAACTCACGAGCCGTGAGATCATGACCTGAGCCGAAGTCAGACGCTCAACTGACTGAGCCACCCAGGCGCCCCTCTTTCAGTTTAGAGAGAAAGAGAGCAAAGGGGGGGCAGAGAGAGGAAGAGACAGAATCCCAAGCAGGCTCCTGCTGTCAGCGCAGGAGCCCGATGTAGGGCTTGATCTCACGAACTGTGAGATCACGACCTGAGCCGAGATCAAGAGTCAGACGCTTAACAGAAAGAGCCACCGAGGTGTTCCCCACCCTCCCCCTTTTTTTGGTGTGATAGTCCAATTCTTAGACAAGAGAGTTTTCAGTGAAAAAAATAGTTTTAAGAATCCTACCCATATTTAGAAAAGAGTCAAGTGATCTCTTTGGTAAACATTGGTTGAATAACCTTCACGGGACACGCGCAAACAAATAATGCTTCAGCTATACTCTAGACTACATTATCTGAGGACAAGCCGTGCTGGTATCCATCTCAAATCTTATTTAAAATTAGAAACGTTGGGGGCGCCTGGGTGGCGCAGTTGGTTAAGCGTCCGACTTCAGCCAGGTCACGATCTCGCGGTCTGTGAGTTCGAGCCCCGCGTCGGGCTCTGGACTGATGGCTCAGAGCCTGGAGCCTGTTTCCGATTCTGTGTCTCCCTCTCTCTCTGCCCCTCCCCCCGTTCATGCTCTGTCTCTCTCTGTCCCAAAAATAAATAAACGTTGAAAAAAATAAAATAAAATAAAATTAGAAACGTTGAACAAAAGTCGCGTTTAGAGTTAGTCTTTTTTTTTCCATTAATTCTTCTTTTTAGGCTTTCTTACTAAATATGTACCTTATACAGTTGAACTAGTCCACAGGTAGTCTAGCATTAGATCCATTCTGCCTCCTAGCTTTCTTCCCCAGATAAAGTTTTTATTGAAGTCACGAGAATTTTGTCTTTAAAAATCACCAGTAAGTTGGCAACGCTTACCGAAGGACTTCTGTGATTATAGGGCCTCAGTGACAATAGGATTCGTGACAAAAGACACAAAGAAGATGATAAAGGACATACTCCTGTCCTCCTGAAGGAATTCCTAGGCTCCGAAATAACACGCGCACATGTGCACACGTTCACGCGCGCGTTCCACACAAGTAGATGAAAATGACCCAAACTGAAGAGCTGAGTATTTAAGAACCAAGAGGACCTCAGAAAGCGGAAAGACCAGATTTACACCGGAATGAATCTGGAGAGCTTCTTGAAACACAGTGAAATAAGTAACAGCTTGTCATGAGGTGACGTCATCCCACATTTGACTGAGCAGCCTTAATTTCACAAGGGTTATTCGACCAATGCTTCCCAGCATTTTACTAGAGTTTTGACTTAAATGGAAACTTTCAAAAGTTAGTTTTGGAAGAGGTAAAAGGTTACCCGTTGAGGAGACTCCAGGGTGACTGACAGACCCAAGAGAAAGTTTCCAGGCCAGAATGAGCCAGCCCAAGAGCAAAAGGATGCCGAGGTTCATGAAAACATATCGTCTGTTTGGAACGAGTGGTAACAAGGCACATCCTTCCATGAAGTTCACTGATGGAAGAAGGGGCTACTTTTTTTTGTTTTTTTTTTTTTAGAATCCAGTAGAGGGGCACCCAGGTGGCTCAGTCGGTTGAGCGTCCGACTTCAGCTCAGGTCACGATCTCGCAATTTGTGAGTTCCAGTCCCACACTGGGCTCGCGGCTGTCAGCCTGTCAGCGCAGAACCCGCTTGGGATCCTCTGTCCCTCTCTCTCTGCCCCTCTCCCATTTGCACTCTCCCCTAAATAAGTAGATATATAAATACTATAATATAATATCATGTAGAATTTTTCCAACGGGTCATGGGGACTAACAGACCTCACTGGTCATGCTCCCTTAATGTATGTTCTCACTTACACCTTTAAGCTGGTCACCCGACCACAGATAAGTAAAAGTGAGACATACCTTAATGATGGGTGTTCAACATCTGCCTCCAGGATCCCAAAGCAGGTCAATGTGGTGGAAAACAAGCAGTCACCTGACGTATATAGACTAAAAACCCACGCACTAATTTGCATTTTAAATTCCCATCCCTCCCCCCCGGTAGCGAATGTTTGCCTAAGACCGCAGTCATCTGGGGATGACTTCGCCTTTAAACACCTGATGAACCACTGAGAGAAATAGCACCCCAGTTGTGCAAACCGGAGCCTCTAACTCTGTTTCCGACATGAGTTACCGACATGAGCAAGAAAAGCTGAACAACCCTATTCCCAACTAATGTGCTCTATGTATAGCTTTGCGGTCACCTGTATCGGTACCTATGAGGAACTCAGTAAATGGTTTTTGAACTAAAGAGATTAACTTGGCTCTTTCCAATGTGATTTGCACCCCGCGCAAAAAGAACTTAAGTGACACACCAATTAAGGAAGACAGTTAATGGATAAGAGACTCATCCTTCAAGCCACGCTGAGAGCAAAGGCAAAAGTTTTGGGAGACCTGGCCAGGGATCAACGTTTAACAGGATAAACACACTTTTTTTTTTTTTTAATTTTTTTCAACGTTTATTTATTTTTGAGACAGAGAGAGACAGAGCATGAATGGGGGAGGGTCAGAGAGAGGGAGACACAGAATCTGAAACAGGCTCCAGGCTCTGAGCCATCAGCACAGAGTCTGGCGCAGGGCTCGAACTCACGGACCGCGAGATCGTGACCTGAGCCGAAGTTGGCCGCTCAACCGACTGAGCCACCCAGGCGCCCCCACACTTCTATATATTGTTTTTTTCCATTCCCAGAAACAAGAAATAGGTGTCTTTGTTAAAAATTCAAGAATTCTAGGGATGCCTGGGTGGCTCAATTGGTTAAGCAGGCAACTTCGGCTCAGGTCATGATCTCACGGCTTGTGCGTTCGAGCCTCGCATCAGGCTCTGTGCTGACAGCTCAGAGCCTGGAGCCTGCTTCGAATTCTGTGTCTCCCTCTGTCTCTGCCCCTCCCTCTCTCTCTCCGTCTCTCTCAAAAATAAATAAACATGGGGCGCCTGGGTGGCGCAGTCGGTTAAGCGTCCGACTTCAGCCAGGTGACGATCTTGCGGTCCGTGAGTTCGAGCCCCGCATCAGGCTCTGGGCTGATGGCTCAGAGCCTGGAGCCTGTTTCCGATTCTGTGTCTCCCTCTCTCTCTGCCCCTCCCCCGTTCATGCTCTGTCTCTGTCCCAAAAATAAATAAACGTTGAAAAAAAAAAATAATAAATAAATAAATAAACATTTAAAAAAATTTTTAAAAAAGAATTCTAGTGGTGCCTGGCTGGCTCAGTTGGTGGAGCAGGTGACTCTTGATCTCAGGGTTGTGAGTTCAAGCCCACGTTGGATGTAGAGATTACCGAAAAATAAAATTTTTAAAAATTTTAAAAATTATAAGCAACAGGGGCGCCTGGGTGGCGCAGTCGGTTAAGCGTCCGACTTCAGCCAGGTCACGATCTCGCGGTCCGAGAATTCGAGCCCCGCATCAGGCTCTGGGCTGATGGCTCAGAGCCTGGAGCCTGTGTCCGATTCTGTGTCTCCCTCTCTCTCTGCCCCTCCCCCGTTCATGCTCTGTCTCTCTCTGTCCCCCAAAAAATAAATAAACGTTGAAAAAAAAATCTTTAAAAATTATAAGCAACAAAGACAAATAGACATTCTTAGAATTTTGAGAATCTCATTTACAAGTACAGTCAAACCTTGGTTTGCGAGCATAATGCATTCCGGAAACACGCTTGTGATCCAAAGCACTCATACCTCAAAGCAGATTTCAAGACCCCTGGGCTCAGTCGTGATCACGTGACGTTTGGCATCATGTACTATTCCAGTTACAAGACATCACTTGTTTATCAAGTTAAAAATTATCAGAAATGTTTGCTCGTCTTGCGGAGCACTCGGAACACTGGCAGGACAAGTTACTCACAGTCCGAGGTTTTACTGGATTCTCGAAAATGTTTCAACCACAAAAGATAGCCATCCGATTTTTATTGCCTCCGTGTCACGTTTTGCAGGGAGAGGTTACTTCCAAATTTGGAAAACAGCTCTTGTTGCCCGAGAAATTTTCCTGGGGTTGCAAGTAGGTCAGATAGCGCTTTAGCCATGAGACAAATGCGTCCTTCAGCATGGGGCATGCAGAGCAAAAAAAAGCAGAGCAGCCGAAGGTAACTGTCATACCACGAGAAGATAGCAGCGGGCCAGCCTGAGTGGACAACGCAAATATTTTCAGCGACGTTAGAGTCTATCGCTCCTTCGGTGGGGTGATGGAAGGTCTTAGCGAAATGGGATAAATGGAATAAAAGGGCAGCAGGGCGGGCAGTCTTGCCTGGATTCGGGCCCCGGGAGTCAAAGTCGTTGTTCTCAGGAGATTTCTGGGGGAGGGCGTCTGGGGATCTGCGTGCAGTCAAAGGGAGGCTTCCTCTCCTAAGAGGATTTTGCTTCCATCCTTCCACTTCTAGAGGCTGCTTTGAGCGAGCCTTGCAAAAGTCTCACCACGAAACAGGCTTCGAGTCCCTGGATAAGATTTTTTTTTTAATTTTTTTTTTCAACGTTTTTTATTTATTTTTGGGACAGAGAGAGACAGAGCATGAACGGGGGAGGGGCAGAGAGAGAGGGAGACACAGAATCGGAAACAGGCTCCAGGCTCTGAGCCATCAGCCCAGAGCCTGACGAGGGGCTCGAACTCACGGACCGCAAGATCGTGACCTGGCTGAAGTCGGACGCTTAACTGACTGCGCCACCCAGGCGCCCCCTGGATAAGATTTTTAACCTTCACGTACTTTCCCTGGGTATGTTAATGGGTCATCTTTTTTTGGCTTCCTTATCAACGGCCCGTAACAGAGCGATTTTTTACTGAGCAGCTGGGCCATCACAGCCCCAAGCAGGAATAAAAAGACTCTAGTCCGCACCTGCAGGGAGCTTACCATCTTCTTAGACGACACTTGACCCCACCGAGAGATGATAAATCCATTTGCTAGGCAGTAAGTCATTTCCACGCCAGCAGCAGAGGAGCCCTTAGAGAAGGGAGAGTTTGTTCAGGTGAGAGTGGCCAGGCCACTCAGGGAATAGTGCGGGATGCGTTGTTTCAAGGTGACTATTCTGGGACAGGAGGAGCCCAGGGAAAGGGGAGGAGTAGGTCTGCGATCCCTGGCTCTCACAGCGGGTAATTCCTGTCCTCCGCCGTGGTATGTGTGTGTGACGCAGGCTGTCTGAGGCCACTGGCCAGGCCGCCCTCCACCCGCCCACCGCCCAGGCTGGCCAGGCCCGTGTGAAGGGAGCCCCCTTCTACCTTTCTGCCCCACTTACCCAGTTACAACCCACCCCAGTCAAATGATGCTCATGGAGGAAAAGGGAGAGCCCAGGCCCAAATCAAAATTTTCTACCCGATCTCCACCTTCCTTTTTTTTATAAACTGATTTTGCAACGGAGGCCGAACTTCAAAGTTCACATCAGGTCTGCCCTGGCTGTTTCTAGCGGCAGGGACCCATTGGTGGTATTATTATTATTATTATTATCATTTTTAATTTTAATCTCATGTTTCTATCTTCCCAATAGCATCTGGACAATCTTCCAATTCTTGTCTGGTGATAATGAAATCATTAAAAAATGCACCAGGAACCCTTTTTGCTTATCTCTGTGCCGTTGGGAACATATGTGATTAAACTGAACATCACTTGCTCCTTGGTTTCCTTTCTTTTCTCTCTCCTCTTGTTTTTAAAAACCCTGTTTGAATTCAGTCACCAAAAGAGCGAGGCATCTGAGTTAAGTATGGATCTGGGAGGTTGTGTCTCAACATCTCCCACGTGGTGTTGATCTAGACAGCAAGTCAGAATCTACCCAGCACATTTTTTGTGGCTTAAGTGACCGAGTGTCTGGGGCCCTTTTTTGTTAAAAAAAAAAAGGGGGGGGGTAGGCACCCCAGTTTGGGCATTTTACGAATAGTTCAGAGATGACCGTGGGGAATCCAGCTATGCTGTTGGGACCAGTAGCTAAAATATCTTACAGCACTTGACAAACATCAAAGAACGTCGTTCCCTTTCTTGGAAACCACATTGCCAGCCTTTTCCAGCCACAGGGCCATGTTTAGCAAGAAGAGAGTAACTCTGGCTTGTCCCAGGAGAGGCTTCCCTGGAAGAGAGAGGAAAGACTTTTCCAGAAGGAACTTGCTCCAAAGCATAAAAGGTTCAGCCTCCAGCCTATCATTCAAAAAAGTTTTTAAAGCCTTTTTAAGGAAACAATTTAAACCCAGCTGCACTTATCGATCAGTGATTTGATTTTGCTTTGTTAGGAGGGATTTGTAATCTGCTTTTAAATGTTTTTTGTTCCTGGCCTTCATTGATAGCAAATTCTGCCTGAGGCTACTTCTCAAAACTCTTCACCGGAGCTTTCAAGCCTATGTGAATAACTAGAATAATTTTAATCTGGACCTCCCCACTCCCCCCGCCCCCCACCTATCCCCCTGGTCCACAGAAGGAAATGTAAAGGAGTTGGAAGAATTTTTCATTAAATTCTGCCAAACCTAAAACCTATAAAAAGGAGTCATTTGTCTTTAAAAGAAAAGGGAGAGCTAGGGAGCAAATTCTATTTACGAAGTCAGAGAGAGTCAAGTAGATTTCATTTTCTCAAGTACATTCAGTTAGTCTCAGAAAAGTATACAACTGCTGAAACCCTGTCCCTGCCCGGTGCCTGCCGCAATTAAAAAATCAATTCCGAAAAAGAATCTGGATCGTAGCAGAACATACCATCTTTGCAAGAAACACAGAAACTTTTTCATTTACAGCTTTTAAAGGTTGTCATTGCGCCTTTAATGGCATTGTGAACTGTTAATTTTAAGTTCCCTAAGCTAGTGGTTGTTCTCTTCCCGTAGTATGAACTCAAGACCAGAAACTGTGATCCTTTTTTTTTTTTTAATTTTTTTTTTTTTCAACGTTGATTTATTTTTGGGACAGAGAGAGACAGAGCATGAACGGGGAAGGGGCAGAGAGAGAGGGAGACACAGAATCGGAAACAGGCTCCAGGCTCCGAGCTGTCAGCACAGAGCCCGACGTGGGGCTCGAACTCACGGACCGTGAGATCATGACCTGGCTGAAGTCGGACGCTTAACCGACTGCGCCACCCAGGCGCCCCTAGAAACTGTGATCCTAATTTCACTAACCGCTTCTGATATTTCCCAAGCTTATAGAACCCCACAACACCTAGAAGACGTCTCGTCTTTGTTTTCAACGCAACGCACACGTGTGCTGTTTTGTATAATGTAAGCGGACGCTCGCACATGTATGATCTTTATGAGTTTATTTAGCAAGAAACCAAATATGTGAGGAAAAGAGACTTTTCAAGTGGCGCCTTAATTGTCTTTCATGCATGTTCTACAGATCATTACCGAATGTTTACAGGTCCTGCTCGGAATGACTTTACACCAGAGGAGAGGGTAACATATCTTCATTGTTTATGAAAATGACAGCTTCTAATGGACCATATTAGCTGTAACACAAACTATTAAATCCCCTTCATTAAATTTTTCTGTGTTCGGTTTCAGCGTCTCGTTAGCTCTGGGAAGTGGGCGCAAACTTCGAAGGAAACGCGAGCACACATTGAGACGATTATAGATCATGGTTATTAGATAAGCCTCGGGAGGATGTTTTTCTTGGGCTGTTCTCAAGCATTTTGAAAGAGTTGCGTTCCAGGTTTGAGGTCCTATGTTTCTTCCTCTTAAACTATGAGCAGCTGTAGCACATGACCTACTTCTGTAGGGCCCTGTAATGATTTCCTTCCTTCGGGAGGTTTCAGGAGTCCTCCTTCTGCCCTGTGAAAAAAGGGACAAATATTTTAATCCAAGCAAAATGCTGAAGCAGGTTTTGTTGGTTTCGGGGAAGAAACTCAATACAGCTCCAGCACCGAGTGTAGGCCTCAAATTGGAACCATCTGGGCTGCAGAAGGGCTCCGAGACCTTTGGGGGAAGGCCGGGACAGCCTTGCCTAGGGCTGCGGCCCATACACCTGCAGAGATCCCCCACCACGTGGCAGGCGGCTGGACTCCCCCAAGAACCGGAGCCCGTCACTCGGCGGAGAAGCCCGCCCCGCCAGGCGCTGGCAGTTCCTAATAGCAAGTAAGGACGGGTGACGAATGCCCAGGCGACCCCTTTCAAAGTAAATCTTCCTCATAACGACAGGAATGGCTCATTATTCTCTGGGAGCAGAGTTGACACAAATCAGACAGAAACACAACATTTCCTAGCTATTTCTTTTTGGCAGTCAGGGGAGAACGTCGTGGGGAAACTAGCGGTGTTTACACTATTTTTAGAGTTATCTTCCAAGCGACGGGGAATAAAAGGTGTTTAAAAAGCAATGCGTGCGTGTTTTGTATCCTCCGTACTCTCTCTATCGTTTTCGTTTACGGTCTTGTTATTATCGTTGGCCAGTTTTCCTTTCTAACTAAGCGAACGCACTTTTTCGAGTGGGCTGTAATGTGTAAACGGCAAAGACTCAGGGCAGCCCCTGAGAGGTTATTTTAAATGAAGTATTCTTGAAATTTTTGTATTGCAAACTCTCCACGGGTGAGGGGGGAGAGTATCAACCCATTTTCAAGCAAAAAAGGACTATGATCTTTGCTTCGTCAAAGACCAGAAACCTGATCATTTAATTTTAAAATCGGCTCATGAGGTTTTCTGGGGAAAAGAGAGGGAGAGAGAGAGAGAGAGCCTGATGATTACAGTGTGGCCATTTATAGGATCCTAAACAACAGGACCCAACACGAGAGAGGGAACCTGACGGCAGCGTGAGCACGGGGGTGTCACGAGGTGACATAGCAAGGAAAGGTCGGTCCGTGGGAAAGGTGGCGACTCGGGGAAATATAGGAAAGCTTCTGAGATTTTGAGTTTACTTAAATTCTTGGAAGTGTGTTATGTGGATCCTGAGAAACTTAACAGAAGACCATGGGGGAGGGGAAGGAGAAAAAAAAATGTTAGAGAGGGAGGCAGGCAAACCATAAGAGACTCTTAAACACTGAGGATAAACTGAGGGTTGATGGGGGGGTGGGAGGGAGGGGAAAGAGGGTCATGGGCATTTGAGGAGGGCACCTGTTGGGATGAGCACTGGGTGTTGTATGGAAACCAATTTGGCCATAAATTTCATATTTAAAAAAAAATTCTTGGAATGTGAATTTCTCTGGCTTCTTCTAACTAATCCTTTGAATTAAGCCCATGGACCATAATTTTTGCTTACCGTAATTCAATTTGGTAACTGAATGGCTGAGGGAAAGTATACAGTCACGAGGTAGACAATATACACGAGGTGGGAATTTTCTGTGTTTTTTAAAATAAGAATTGTTAGCCCAAATAAATAAGTATGTAGGTAAACATCTCTAAAGGGAAATCAGCATTTAAAAAGAATACTGGAGAGCAAGGCTCACAGAACATCCGTCATTTTTACCGAGTTCTTAGGTAGAGAGGACGTGCATGGTGAAGGTTTCCCCCCACACCACGAAGGGTGGGAAGGCTCTACCTTGCTCAGTCGTGAACGTGCACACTCGTCCCAAGCCGGCACGGAGGAGAGCAGGAGGGTTGTATGTGTTGGGCTTACGGTTCTTCTGCCCTGTTCCAAATGTATATGCATGAATCTACATTTTCAACCAAATCTTTGTTCCCCTGCCTCTTGAGGATGCTTCACGCTCCTGCCTACGCACCCAGCTACACCCAGAGAGCTCTTCCTCTCTCCCACCCCACAGCCCTCACCGCTGCTCAAGCCACAGGGGAGACTTAATGGAGCAGACTGATCACACTTCCTATCCAGCTTCCTGTGGAAAGCCAGTCAGCTGAGACCGGGAAGGGGCGGCCACCACACTCCAGAAGCCCCGTGGAAATCAAACGGGGAGCCCGGCATGGGGTCAGCTGGCCCTTTCAGGCTGTAACTTTGATACCTTTGATACAGGCTTGGGTTTCTCTAGAAAACACTGGCACTGCCTCACTCACGTAGCTGGGACAGAACACCCATGCCCAGTGTCTGGGCCAAGCGGGCCCAGCAACTCCGGCGGGCTGTGGATTTCTCAAAAGTATCAACGCCTGGATTCAGGAAATTAAGAAATCCCACGGCACGTCTTCTTTGGCAGTTTTCAATACGCGGTTTGATATCAACTTAGCCCCCAGATTAAAGCAATGAATATAATAATCACAAGGCAACAAGGTCAATGTTCTGGTGGTTTTCTCTGAAAAGCATCACTCTGTACAAATGGGAACTAATTGATAGAAGTCTCGTATGCGCGCGCACACACACACGCATTTGAGAGAAAAGCCCACCCTGTTCTCAGGAAAGGTGAACTATAGGGAGCGGGCAATTTCAGGTTGATTTATGAACTGGCAAAGTACTTCTGATTTGAAAAAAAAAAAAAAATTTTTTTTTTTTTTTTTTTTTTTGGCCAAAATGGTCAGGAGGTGATGAAGACTGACTTCCCAGCCATGCGCTGCCAAATCTTAACTGCCTGAAAACTTACAGAGATGCTTGATTAAAACTAGAATAAAAATCTCCAGTTGCCTTCAGCAAACCACAGCACCAGGGTGGGAAAAACAGTGCCAGGTTGTAGTTTAAGTATAGTTACTTGGCGCCTGCTGAAAGTACCGCTCCCTTCCTGTTTAATAATTAATTCAACTTTAAAGCCCCAAGGATCTGGACTCAGCACCAGCCTCACAAAGCAGCACAGAAACAAAATGCTTCCAGAGCTGGAGGGGGGACAGAGGAAGAAAGAATCTAACATTTCAAGAAACATCACCACATGGGGCCGGTGAAGGGGGGTGCTGGTGGAGGTGGAAAGAACCCGGGTGGAGAAATTCGAAATAAAATAAATAGGCACCAAAGCAAGGTTATTCACGGCCACTGGCACCAGGGCTGGGAGCCGCACAGTGAGCCAGAAGTCATCCATTCGGGAAGCAGGCTGGGCGCCCGCAGGCTAGTGGGGACCAAGAGGGTAATGGGCTCAGTCTCTGGAAAAGGAGAGACCCAGCCTCGCTCTTCATTAGTGGCCGCTGCTGATTAGTCGGAGCATCGCTCTGGAAAAAGCATCAAAGGTGGGGAGTCATTCCTGCCTGGGCCCCCCCCCATCCTCCACCCCTCTCCCCCCAGCCCTACGATTCCTCTACCAGGGGATGGCCAAGGAGTGCACTGATGCGGGGGCAGCCGTGGAGGGAAACGTGGACACACACACACACACACGCGCGCGCGCGCGCACACACACACACAGAGGGGCAAGGGCTTACTGAGTGGTAGCTGCCCTGTGTGTTAAAACCAGCACAGAAAACCGAGCAAGCGACCAGACTTAAATATTCACTTACAGAAGTTGACATCCCGTAAGCGCAAAAGGGTGCCGGACATCCAGCGGGGTTACCTCGCATTGTGCTTTGTGCTGTCTCTCTAAGCCGGTGAATCCAGCATGGAAAGAAATACACCGCGGCCGCTTCACCCGGGCGGAAGCCCCTAACAGCTCTTGAAATCTCTTATCACACAGGCCCGGGGAAGAGCGTTTCCAGAATACGCGCAGACCCACGTGCAACCACACCATCCAGTGTCAAACCACACGGATCGTTCCTTTGTACGCCAGGAAATCAAAGCTTCCCAAATCATTGCAAAGCGGTCGTAGGCACCAGCAATGAACAGATTAATTAAACGAAATGAAGACCCGGGTGGCCAAAGAAAAGAGGAACGCTATTTAAACACCAAATTGTATTTACTTTTTGCTTATTATTATTGTAAGGAACACATGGCATGGAACATTCACACGTATCCTCTGAGACTGTAGTAGGGTATTTTGAAAAAGACATTCACGTAATTAAATGGTTGAGTTGAACAAATAACGACCTGAAGATTTTCCCTAATCCTTAACAAAGGATGTTTTTAACGTTGTACACTCGTCAAGCTATAAGGATTGTCTTTTATATTTTCCTGTATACGTACGTTGGTTATAAAGTGTTGAAACTACACCTCCTTCATACCTATTTCCTCCCCACTCAGGCTGAAAGCATTGCCTTGAAAACGTAGCAACTCCCTTTTTAAAATAAGCCTTGTATTCCTCTCAACTGACCCCTCAAAACTGTGTGCCAAACTCAAGTTTGAAACTAGTTTCCAGTTATTAAACGATTTCAAAACCAGAAGGTCAATATGTGTGCTCTATTTTTGAGTCAGTGAATGTCTAGCTTCTGGGTTTTATTTTTTCATTTCCAGTTCAGGTTCAAGCTAACGTCCCTGTTTTCTTGTGATGCTAACGTCCCCTGTTTCAGGGAGGAACCCGACCTTGAGCGAGTTACTTAATCTTCCTGTGCCTCCGTTTCTTGACCTGGGAAGTGGGGAGAAACATCATGCCTGCCTCACAAGGTTGAGAAAAGGATTCAGTGGCATCGTGCACATGGAGTGTTTCGCGCAGTGCTTGGGTAGTGAAGCGTTATCCCTTCCTCACCTGCCCTTAGCTGACCTTCCTGGGGTGTGATTGTTGACTGCCCTCGGTATGTTCTGAGTCCTTGTGTGCTCCGTTTCATTTTACAAAATAGGTGAGTTTTAAAGAGTTGTCAGTTGGATTTCTATAAAGTCAATCATATTTCCGATACACGAGGGGGCCTTCCCATTTAATGGAGTCTCCACGATGCATCTTTTCTTAGGGTTGCAAATACCTTTGTGAGGAGAACGATCATCTTTCAGTCTTTCTTTTTTCTTTTCTTTTTCTTTTCTTTTTTTTTTTTTAATAGATCAGGCGTTTGTGGGAGTCAGTGCGTTGTAGTGGAAAGAACCCTGGACTGAGGCAAGCTAGCCTCTAGGTTGGTCCAGCCACTAACGGCATAAACGTGGCAAGTTACAAACTCAAGTACAAAGCACTGGGGAGAGTTTCCAAGCCGCCGAAGGAGTTCCCACACTCCTGGGGAGCACCTTGGGTTTGCTGAGCAGAGTGAGCCCTGAGGGCACTGCGGGGAATCTCCCTCTGAGGTGGTGGGGACTCACCTGCTCCATCGGTCCAGACTACTATGAGTCTAACGGAGTCATGAGTTAAATTAGATGGGCCAGAGGGTTTATGAGGCCCATCCATCCCCCCAGTTCTCTGATTCTGTGTGAATTATGGGTTCACCAATGTTGGGGTGATTCTCCAGTCACTGAGCCGACTCATACTCAGCAAGTTCTCAGTTGGTGTCAGCTGTTATTATTTAAGACAGTGTTTAACCCAGAGAGTGATTAGTATTACATGACTTGCCAAGCTGAGATATTTTAGCCTCTGTACTACTGTGCTAGGGCTCCCATAACAAAGAACCACGGACTGGGTGGCTTGAACAACAGAAATTTATTTTCCTACAAACCCTGGAGGCTGGAAGTTCGAGATCGAGGTGTGGGTCGGGTTGGTTTCTTCTGAAGATTCTCTCCTCGGCTGCAGATAGCCGTTCTCTCCCTGTGTGGTCACGTGGTCTTCCTTCCCTCCACACGTGTCTGGGTCCCAATCTCCTCTTCATATCAGGACACTAGTCATACTGGATTAGGGCCCATCCATATGGCCTCATTTGAACTTAATTTCCTTTTGAAAGACTCCCTCTCCAAATACGGTCATATTCCAAGACACCGGGGGTTAGAAATTCAACATATGGGAGGGGCAATTCAGCACACATCGGCCTCCATATCATCAAAAGCATTGTTTGCCTTAAGTTTTTAAAAATAACAGAAGTTCGGATTTGTACACACGGATGGACAAATGAAAGAATGGGCAAACGGCCTCCATCCAAACCCCCTTGAGACACTGTCCCGAAGACGAACCAGTGTGGGCTCTCTGACTGTTTGCCTATAACGAATAGGTTTCCGCAAAGGCGAGGGCTCGGATAACACCAGTGGCTGATGAAAGCAGTACACTTCTTGTCTCAACTCGTGAAGCTTTGATAACATAAACCAACCGGAATCTTCTGGAACGGGGTTCACCCAGGCCAGGAAG
This sequence comes from Prionailurus bengalensis, assembly GCF_016509475.1. Taxonomy (NCBI): domain Eukaryota; kingdom Metazoa; phylum Chordata; class Mammalia; order Carnivora; family Felidae; genus Prionailurus; species Prionailurus bengalensis. The sequence goes on along the minus strand of NC_057354.1, from coordinate 55,441,425 downwards.
GAAGCTGTCAAGCTGCCTTGCTCTTTGGCTGGCTTGACCTACGTATTTTTCATAGAGAACTTTGAAAAGTCACTCTGGTTTTTTTTTTCATAGAGAACTTTGCAGCCTATCAATTTATGAAGAGACCGAAGAAATGTTTTACAAACACAGTCTGCAACTTCGCCTCCATAATTGTCGGTGACTGATGGGCCCTTGGCTTCCGGCCGTGTTCTCCCCTGGGAATGGCCCCTTAAACACTTTGTCCACAGTCTCTCTTTTGTACCATGGCTGTGGGAGCCCCTGTCATAGTGCAAGAGGAGACCGGGCTCATTATCTAACTAATTTCTGTTTTGTTTATTTTAAAAATTTTATTGTATTTTATTTTTAATTTTTTTAATGCTTATTTTTGAGAGAGAGACAGAGCAGGAGTAGGGGAGAGGCAGCAAGAGAGAGAGGGAGACGCAGAATCCGAAGCAGGCTCCGGGCTCTGAGCTGTCAGCACAGAGCCCGACGTGGGGCTCGAACCCACAGACCGTGAGATCACCACCTGAGCTGAAGTCGGACGCTTAATGGACTGAGCCACCCAGGAGCCCCACCAATTTCTGTTTTAAAACTTCTTTCCCTCAGTAGGTTTAGATGTCTGCTCATGCCCCCTTTATCTTTTTAGTCTCTCCTTTTGGGATTTGCTAAATATGTCCATGCAAGGAAGGTAGTTGAGCAGCATATCATTCCGTTAGATATTGGTCACCACATGGCTTGAGCATGAAGCTTTCAAAGAAAATTAAAGCGGAAAAAAAAAAAAAAGATCTGGTATTGGTTATTAACTCCACCTCAGGGTGACTTCTCTTCAGGGGCAATTAAATAGCAGCGCTGGGCTGTTAAGTTTAGTGGCTTTACTTGTCGATGGCACCTTTTCTTCAAGGACAACTTCAGTTCCGATCTGCTTTGATTGTGCGTGATAAAGCCAGGGCTGCCTCTGCAAAACCAGATTTTATTTGAAGTCGTAGGTGTGACCGCATGTATGTGCGCTGACCTTTCTTCTTTAAGAAACCGGTTTTGCATGACCAGGTAAATGCCCTTTCAAGGGGATTTTCATGGAACACTGGTGACATCCTGTGGTCAGCTCGGTTTAAGACAGCGACTGTCTCCAGGAATAGAGAAGCAAACGTCGTCCCACATAAATCCTACTGTGTTTTGCGAAATCAAACAGAAAAGACGAGACATTCGTAGCCTTCATCATCTTTTGAGCAACCCGGTTTCCCAGTGAACGGGGACCAAGGCACGTCCCGGTAATCGGTATTTGGGGGAAGGATCGATAATCCACGGAAACACAATACAGCTTCATCCGAACAGAAGACAAGGGCCATGATGTGAGGCGGAGTTCTGTGATCGTACCTGGTTCTGGCCATCTGCTACTATAAGTCCTCCGTACCTTGGCTCAACTTCTAGTCCTTGCAGGGGACAGCCTTCTGCAAAAGAGCACCCAGCGTGGCTTAAAGGGAAAACAGTGGGTATTTTGGCATTTTTACACCAGTGACAATAAATGGAAGCCATTTAGTTGTAAATGTGATATTACACTTGACGGTTTCCCCTGGCAAAGCACCGAGCGGCCCATACTGGAGAGAGAAGTAGAACGAAGGAACGGGGGAGCAAAGCCAGTCGCCAGAGTAGCCTTCCGAAGGGACTCGTAAAAGCATTTGTCAGTCGTTTTAGAATCATAACTCAGCTCAACACTCATGGACCAGGGGCAACCGGCTTGGTCTAAGCTGTGGCGAGCAGGCAGTGGAGTTTATGTTGTTCTTCTGTTTATTAAAAACGGATGGGAGCACTTGACAGAAAAATCAAACTTCTGGCCATGGCTCATTAATCCCTGTTGTATCTGTCAGGGGTGTGTGTGTGGACTTCCAACAAGCCTCCAGGAGTAAAATCGTGGCTGAGCATGGGTTGCTGTCTCTAATTTTGAATGGAAAAGGAGATGCCAATCACCTCGAAGGGGAGAAAATAGGAGCTTATTTTTAACCCACCTGCTTTGGTGAACATTAAGTATAAGCGAGTTGGTTAAAGAGAAAAATGATCATGGTGGATAATTTTACTGCCAATATTTGTCACCGAGCTGTCTCCAGGGAAAGCAGAAATGTAGAAGTGAATGTGGGATGAAGGTCTAACATTACGGCTCTTTTATGAAAAGAGCAGGTTGTGGAGAGAGATTGTCGGGGGAACTTTGCAGACTCCTACATGCATATGGTCATGGAAATACAGTCTTCTAAGAACTTACCTCCAGGCATCAGCCTCCCTGCTGGACATGGACATTAGATGGGTCAGTCCAGACTGTTTACAGCAACCCGGAAGAAAAAACCAGCAGCCCTTCTGTTGAGAACAATGATCATTTGTAAGAAAATGTGTGTTTCACAGCCTTCTCTGTGTGCTTGGTGTATCCTTAGCAGAGAAAGGCCACGGGCGCAGGAGAAATGCTGCTCTTCCCGCTGATTTGGGGCTTGGGCTCTGAATCTCCCAAAGCCTGAGATCCCTTGTGTGTGAAAGGCATATGAGGGCAATAATTGGGCATCCACCCCCGAGGCTTTCAAAGAGGAAAAATTAAATGAGATCGTGAGTGCAGGCCCTTTAACGCCAACACCCGGCTCATAGGAAGCACTCAGTGAAAGTTGTTCTTGAAATTAACAACGGTGACACCATCATCACCAGCATGGACCCCACTGCGCTTTCCCCACCCCACATTCCCAAGCAACCTGTCAAGAGTAGGGGACAGGAGAGAAGGGTGAGGTCGGAGAAAGGTCCCACTAGGTCAACTCACTCTACGGGCGGGGGCGATTACGAAACTAATCATTTTGAACTCTGCTCTGACTTAGGTGCTGCGAACTGTACAGAGAAGTTTTAAATATAGTTTCTGCATTCAATAAACTTAAATCTAATCCATGTTCGTGGATACAGGAAGTTTTCTGTGCAGGCGATCTTAAGTCAATAGCTTGAAAGCAAAGTAGGATGAAGCCCCTGAAGGGAGCCCAGTGCTAAGCGGGGCAAGAATTCTGGAGGGAGCAGGGGGTCAAACCTAGCACCTGCTACTCATTTGGGTTCACCCCCTAGGAGCTAAGGACAAGCTGGAATCACGCACTCCAGGATTTCCAGTAGGGCCCAGCACCTCCTTGTGTGTTCCTGGTTCTTTGTAAATTTGGCTTTTGTTTAGAAATGTACACGGTGGGTCCCCCTCTTCGGCTCATATTCTCTGCCAATAGCGAATTGAAACCAAATCGCCTGAGCAAGGAGCAAGTCTGACCTAGAAGTTAGAAGCTCTCATCACCCATTTCACTGTGGTGCTTCCTTCATCTATCGCCCAAATACCAAAGAGATCCTTCCAAAAATAGTTACTGAACACCCAGGATGGTGAGTAAAAACTATGGTGCCCCATCTGGCGGGAGACACCCAGACGGTATGGCTCCTCCACTGGGGAACCTGCATTCCAGGCAGAAAGGAGCCTCCTATACACAGAAGGGTACATCGTGAAACAGCAAATGTCTGTGGACTCACGTGAGCCAGCAAAACAGGACAGAGCAGAGAGGGAGCCTGTCTCAAAGTCACGAAAACGTTCTGAATCGAGAGGTTTTGTTTTAGCTGGGCCTTGGAAGGGACAATTAGGATTGGACAGTGTAATACAGGTGTCTGTAAGAGGGCGTTCCAAGAAGAGGGACTGGCAGAGCAGAAGCCTGGGGCCAAGACGTGAGGGTGTTTATACAGGAAAGACATTAGGAAGCCTGTGAAATGTCTTCTGGAACTCTTCCTTCCTGAGGACAAACGAAGACATTTCAAGCAATGCTTCGCATGGGAAGCTTTATCCTGCGAATCTGGTCGGAACCAGTTTATTCCACCCAAAGAGGTGAATCAAGATTCGGGAACTGAATGAACCCTGTGGTTCTTATTTATTGTTATAGCTCAAACCTGTTTGCCCCTCCGTTTCCCTCGTGGCCAGAGCCTGGGCATCGAAGGACCATGGGCAGCTGGGCCATAAAGGAGCATCGCGGCTATGAGCCACATTTTCAATGTTTATTAGCATTTCTTATTTGCCCACAGCCTGATTTCTTTTAGGCTGGGCATAATTTGCATGATTGAGTTAATCCAAGTGTGAAATGCACTAGGGGCCCCATTCAATGGGTGGCCGGAAAGGCAGCATTATAAGGACATAAACGCCTGAGCGGGGGCCCTGCCTCCCCAACTCCAGGTGCAAACAGACTACAATAGAACACTCAGACTGATCTGTGGGACGGAGAATGCTCCAGAAGAATGAACTGTGTGCGCTCGGCATCCGAAACGCATTGTTCAGCGCGCTTCTTCTCAAAATATTTTTCGGGTGAGGCGCTGTTATTGGAGCTGGGAAAGCAGACACTCTCCCTGCGGCGTCAGAAGCTCTGTCCTCTTGCGCTCTCGTCAAAGGGATCTTTTCAGGACTATACTTATTTTTTTAACCTTATATTTTTACGTGGTTTTACATTTACAGGAAAGTACCGCAGAGAACCTCCACGTACCCTTCACCAACTTCCCCTAATGTTAACACGTTACATATTAAACTTAGTACACTCCCTGTCACCCAAACGGTAGACTTCATTCGGACCTCCCAGTGTTTCCGGTAATGTCGCTCGATGCATTTGGAAAAAGATGGGCCACCCCTAACTGATTTGGGCAAATTTTCACCACCAGTGAATGTCATCCGTGATTCCAGTTTGCAAACTGATGGCCCTGCTTCACCTCTGGGTTGATCGGGGTGCAAAGTGTGCTCCCCATAAAGCTGAGCAAACCTGTTTGCTCAGGCAAACACGTGCACCCTACACCCTTCCTGGAACGTCTGAGGAGGACAGGTTTCTGCTCAGCCATTCTTAGGGCGTTGAGAGGGCCAGAAAGGTGGCTCCAAGGAGCAGCTGTTAATTCACTAGCAATCAATCAATTCTGGCTCCGAAGTACCAGACGGGGTCTTCAGACTCCCAGGGAAAATCCCGAAGGGTAGTAACACAATGATATTCAAAGAGAGGGCATTTGGTGGGGTTCTTACCAAGCAGGGGTTCTTGCCTTTTGCCTTTTTCCTGCACACTCCTTTAACAGTAATATATAATCCCTTATATCCGGGAATTATCCTTCCAAATAATTCCACTGTTGTGTGATTTTTCCGTTAAAATATTTTAGATCAGTGTTACCTTAGGGTTCATATTTTATAATCTTTACATCTTATTACCTATGAAATAGATCACATTTTGATTTTTTTCAAGAGGTGAATGACGTAGGATGTTTCACTATAAATAAGAACCGATTGATGAATTCATTTTGTTGATGAATTATTTTTTAATTTTTTTAACATTTATTTATTTCTGAGAGACAGAGGCAGACAGAGCATGAGGCGGGGAGGGGCAGAGGTGAGGGAGAGACACAGAATCCGAAGCAGGCTCCAAGTTCTGAGCTGTCAGCACAGAGCCCAACGCAGGGCTCGAACCCACGAACTGTGAGATCATGACCTGAGCTGAAGTTGGTCACTTAACCGACTGAACCACCCAGGCATCCCAAGCTAATTTTTAAATGATGCATTTTCCCATCCTTGGAGACTGAATGTATATTAAAATGCAGGTTGAAATTTAACAACACGTTATTGTGTCAAAAGGACTAAGAATCTAGTCCATGGTCTGATATTTCGAAATCTTGCATATTGCTCTTAAAAAATTAACTGGCATGGGGCACCTGGATGGCTCAATCGGTTGGGCGTCCAACTTCGGCTCAGGTCATGATCTTGAGGTTCATGAGTTCGAGCCCCGCATTGGGCTCTGTGCTGACAGCTGGGAGCCTGGATCCTGCTTCAGATTCTGTGTCTCCCTCTCTCTGCTCCTCCCCCACTCACACTCCTCTCTCTCTCTCTCTCTCCCAAAAATAAATAAAACTTAAAAAAATTAAAAAAAAAATACTGGCTTCTGTTTATGATTTTCACTTTTTTTCCTATCCATGATAAGATAAGGGAGAACATCTCACACTAACATTTGTAAAAACTTTGTAAACCACACATTGATTATATAAATAATTTTACATTTTTAATTCCCAGTAAGTTAAAAGCCCAATTGGATATGTTTTATCTTTTTAACATTGAATTTTGAAACTCTAGTGACATAATTGTGTGCAATATAAGACATTCTGTGGGTAATATTAAGAGAATTTGCGGACTCATTGCCATTTTATGCTTCTTATTAGTAACCATTTTGCAATGTCAATGTCTATTAAGTTTCTCTGTCTCATCAAACAGCCAAATACCAGTTTAAACAACATACTGTGCGACTAAGAATAAAAATTAAATCTGCGCAGTGGTCAAAACCATCCTGGAATAGGATGTGTTCAGGTGGGTGACGAAATCAGTTCGTCATTAGCAAGCTCATGAGATCCCAAGTCATCCCCAGGCAGGCTCTCTAGAGACCTATCAGAGGGCTCCAGTGTTAGAACAGAAAACCCCTCCGAGCGTTATGCCATCTATTTAATCCACTGAACAACCCGATGTTCTGGGACAACTGCCTGTACAGCTCAGGCCTCACATTGCAGAAGGGCCCATGAATGGGGACCACAGGCTTTGGACACTTGGGGACAGGGAAGAGAGGAATGTGGGAAGAAGGGAAACAAGATGGATGTTTGATCTTTTGCTGCTGATGAGCTCCCTCCAATTTCATCACCGTTGACCCCCTTCTCTCCTGTGGTTCCTGTTTCTGAAGATCCTTATACCCCAAATTCACAAGAATTCCTTACCGACACTTTTTTTTTTAAGTTTATTTATTTTGAGAGAGAGAAGGAAAGAGAAAATCTCAAGCAGATTCCATGTTGTCTGTGCAGAGCCCAATGCGGGCTCAATCCCATGAACAAAGAAATCATGACCTGAGCTGAAATCAAGAGTCAGATGCTTAACTGACTGAGCTACTCAGTTGCCCCTCCTACCAAAACTTTCTGAGAGATCATTCCACATGGGAAGCGACAAGTGGCCAGGTGGGGAGAAAAAGAACAGAGAGAAACTTATGTAGTCAACAAAAAAACGAGTCTCTAGCCTAAAGATAGATATATAGATAAATGAATCTGGTGGCAAAGACTTGAAAACATGTGTAACACAAGACATGGAACATTAATGAAATGATCCATTGTTGTAAACAATGCTACTATAATAAATTTTTTTTTTCAACGTTTATTTATTTTTGGGACAGAGAGAGACAGAGCATGAACGGGGGGAGGGGCAGAGAGAGAGGGAGACACAGAATCGGAAACAGGCTCCAGGCTCCGAGCCATCAGCCCAGAGCCTGACGCGGGGCTCGAACTCGCGGACCGCGAGATCGTGACCCGGGCTGAAGTCGGACGCTTAACCGACTGAGCCACCCAGGCGCCCCTCAATGCTACTATAATAAGTGAGGTTATAGAGTTTGGTATTTTGATTTTGTTTGTAGTTTTATTTTATCAACAGAACATCCCAGACTTCAGTTCTGTTATCCTCCCTCCACAAAATACGAGTAATTGAATTTCCGGGTCTTATACTCTGATCAAATTGTTGAAACCTCCTGGCACCTTAGCATGTGATACAACTTTTAGCAAAATATACAACTTTTCTTATGTTATAGGAGTTAACCTACAGCCTCTGGTGAGGGATTATAAATGGGAAAACATCTGGACCATTTGTAAAAGGGCATTTTTATATCATCTACTCTCTAATCCTCAATAGATGTGTGATTTCAGCAAACTCAGGTCTGATCGTCAATTCCCATCTGGTATTTGAGTTGAGATTGGGCTATGCGTAGGAAGACAAATCAGGGGCCTGTTTCAGGAGACTGGTGAAATACAAACTTCCCAGCCCTACACTGGGCCCTGCTATGTCCTTCTCACCCACCCACTGCTTCAGGATTGGGACTGTAGATTTTAAGAGGGCTCACTCTTGCATATTTACCTCACTACTGTATGCCCAGTGATTAGTTTTTAACTGGAACAGAGGAGAGACTCAGTAAATATTTATTTCATAAGTGAACGTAAGTCTACAAATGAACGGAGGGGTAAAAATGATGAAATCTACATGTCAATCAAGTAAGTCACACAAAGAAAAACACTATTAGAAGGGCTATACCCTGGGGTGCCTGGGTGGCTCAGTCAGTTAAGCATCTGACTTCAGGTCAGGTCATGATCTCACACTCCGTGAGTTCGAGCCCCGCGTCAGGCTCTGTGCTGACAGCTCGGAGCCTGTTTCGGATTCTGTGTCTCCCTCTCTCTTTGCCCCTCCCCTGCTCATGCTCAGTCTCTCTCTCTGTCTCAAAAATAAATAAAAGCATCCAAAAATTTTTTAGAATAAAAGAAGGGCCGTACCCTTTCTAGGCCAGTCAATTCATAAATTCAGATCTGCAAATGCCATTAAAAGAAAAACAAACTTGCAGTAAACCTGCCTTGTGGACAGTGGGTAGAAGAATATTTGCAGGAGAATGTTTCTTTTCTTTTTATAAGTCTGCTTTTTATTATGAGAATATCTAAATATATACAAAAGTAGAAAAAATAGCCCCCAACGTGCACATCACCCAGGCTCGATGGTTATTTACACAAAGCCAAACATCTGCTTCCCACTCACTCACCACTCCTCAACCTGCACTGGATTATTTGAAAGCAAATTCCAGACATTGTATAATTGTATCCATAAATATTTCAGAATATGACCCTATTAGTATTATTGTATGCAACTAAATTAACAAAAACTCCTTTATACTATCAAATTCTCAATCACCATTACCGTTTCCCACATGGTCTCATAATTTTTATTAAAATTTTGTGTATGTAATGTTATAAAATGTATAGAATTATTGAATCCCTATATTGTACACCTGACACTAATCTAACCCTGGTAGTTAGTAATTTAAAAAGGAAAACGATAAATAAAACACTTAACTTAAAGAAAAAACACCTCTGTTTAAGATTGAAACACGATCCAATCTGCATTTAGCTGATGTGTCTCCTAAATTTCTTTTAATACACTGTATCTCTTGAAGAAAACATGTTGGTTGTTTCGTAGAGTTGCCTGCCTTTTGGGTTTTCATTGCATTCCAACGGGATCTTCAATGGAGTCTCCTGTCTCCTGTATCTCCCATTAACCGGGGAGTAGAATTGGAGGCTTGGTGAGACTCAGGTTCATGCTGTGTACTTCCTATTACGTCACATCAGGAGGCGATGATATCTGGCTGTCTCTCTTTTTTTGTGATATTAAGAGCGATTAATAGGTTCAGGCATCGTCAAACTGATCTGTCCGTTGGAATGTTTGTCACCAGCTATTGACCTAGTGATTTAGACACCATTAGCGATCAATTAGCTAGATCCATTCTTTATCTGGGGTTTTAAAATAGTGATATTTTGTTTCTGCCATTTCTTGTGAAAAGACATTTAAAAAAAATTTTTTTTTAGTGATTACTTATTTTTGAGACAGAGACAGAGCGTGAGCAGGGGAGGGGCAGGGAGATCGAGAGGGAGACACAGAATCCGAAGCAGGCTCCAGGCTCTGAGCTGTCAGCACAGAGCCCGACGCGGGGCTTGAACCCTCGGACCGCGAGATCATGACCTGAGCAGAAGTCGGATGCCCAACTGACTGAGCCACCCAGGCGCCCCAGAGAAGACGTTTTTTAAAAACAAGTTGCTATTCTATGAGCATCTATATATACGTACAGTGAGGACAATAATACCCGCTTTACCTACCTCACAGAGATGCTATCGGGTAGATACATGAAGCATGAGGTAAACAGAAGTCACTATACAAGTGTGTGGTAGGCATCATGGCTGATCCCCCCAAGAGCCATTCCACTTTAGAGGAAGCATAAACAATAGTCATGCTGGTCACTGACTTGGGAAGGGGCTTGTGACTCCACCCTACGGATGAGTCGTGAGGAGAAGCGTCCCAAGAAGCTCTGGGGAAAGGTCCTTTCTTCTCAGATGGAGCCACAGGCAGAGACATTAGCTCTTTTTCTCCCCTAAACAACGTCATATCTGGGACGTCACCTGGAATGGGTGTTGTTACTTGCTACCCCCCTGAGGAGAGATGGTGAGCGCCTGGATCCTTGGCGACACTATTAATTTGCTGAGTCAGTCAACCCTGCCAGCCATCTGCAGAATCTCCTGAGGAGACATAGCATATGCATTGTTGATGGCCAGTTGGAGGTGGAGTTTCTGTTGCAACGAAAAATCATCCTAGCTAGTAAAGAAGGTCAGGAATGACCATGGCGGTGATGGTGGTGAATATAGCAGTGTAAGAAAAGCACTAAGCAGAAGTATTAGAGGTGTGGAGTAGAATTTAAGCGTGTAAACACTCAATGTTCGTCAACACTGACTGTATATGGATTCTGTATAAAGCCCTGTACAAAATGCTAGTATAATTTTAACCGGAGAGACTTCCAGAAATGACATACGCATAATTCCTAGGTAAAAGATGTCAGGACTGATTTCCACGCCGGGAAATGGTATCAGCGAATGACTTCGTGGTCCTTCTTGAATTGGGTATCCTCTCTAATCTTTAAATCTTGAAGTCTCTTTGAAGGGTAGTAACTTTACCCGAAGCATTAACTTCAGCTGCACCTTAGGAAACGGCTAGATGACTTCCCCATATTGTGACTTCCCACCCACAGCTCATAAGACACTGCCAAAGGTACTTTAGAATGTACAATGCCTTTCTCATTTGAAAAACATTTCTTTTTAGAACACAAAATACCGTGTCTTCTAGAAGATGTCTTTAAGTCCCAGAAATACCCTGTCTACACAAAAGCTTGCATCTAACGTATACACAACATCCCCTCATCTTAGATTGCAATGTAAAATTGTGTACTTGGGAGAATGGAAGAGAGTGACACTAAAAGTGCTTCAGGAAATGCTTAGACCTCCAAAATACTATTACGGGGCCTCAGTCTGAGAGGCCAGGCTAGATACAGTGGTGTACCGGAAACTGTCACCTAGCAGAAAACATTACAATTCGTCTCCGTGCCAGGAGGGACCTCATCCACCTGAAGAGAAAGGGTCAAACCAGGATAGAGTTGTGGACGTGAATGTAAAAAAAAATGGAGGAAAAAATGTGGGGGTAGGAACCAGGCCTTGGCTCCGTAGATGAAGCACAAAAGCCGACCCCAGCATCCCCGGAACAAATCAAATCAAAGACCGAACGTAGGACCCATCATCCAAGATGTCTTGACAAAGAGGAAAGGGTTCATGTTTGGTCCCAGGAGATGCGGTGAATGGGGTTAACAGACGGAGGCCCAGAAAAGATGAGGAAGTGGCTCTAAGATTGAAATCGATTTTACCTGACCCCAGCGTGATTATCTTGGACACCCAAGAAAACAGCCTTGCTTTCCGGGGTCCCGGCCCAGCGTGACCTACAAAAGGCGGTCAGTGTAGGAACGGGTGAGGCCTGGGATGAGTCAAGGCTCCCCGAGCATGAAGTCTATGGATATAAAGTTCCTGTCTCCCTGTTTAGTAGAGTCAAGCCATTTAGGGGGGTAGACATGAGAGTGCCCATGTCAGACACCAGGAGAGCAAGACAGCAGCCAAAGTTCAGTGACAGAAGGGATGCAGGAAGGGGCTAACGACTCAAATGACCAACTAGAGGGAGCCAAATCCTTACAAGAATAATCTTAAGACAAGGTCCAGGGGAAAGGCAAGATCAAGGTCATTAGGCCCTAGCAAGAAAAAGGGCAAGGATCAGTATTACCTCCGTCAGAACAGGTAAATGCAACGGAGGCCTATGTGCTAGAGGACCACCCGTGAAGGCACCGACACTTACAAGTGCCTCTCTCTCGGCCTTAAAGTCCTGGACGTTGACTAGAGCAGATAGCTTTTCACCCTGAAATCCTTACGGCGAGAACACGTATGGGATTGGTCTGTGACATTCCTGGCAAATGTGACAAAGCGTTTGGCTAGGTCTGGGCTGGGAAATCTTCCACGTGCCCCTCCAAATTCGCTGCTCCTCCTTCTTCAACCTGCCCCATGGCCAGGGAGGTTCACCTGTATGGACTGTACACACAGGCCCCATTGGCTTCTGGCTTCTGGTTGGTTCAGCCATGAGAGGATGCTGGTAGGAGGTCAGAGGGAAGGCAGAGCGTGGAGGAAAGGCATTTATTCCCTCAATAGCTTCCCTAAGTCCCTGTCTTCTGAGAAAGGCCACAACTTCTCCCAGCACACTCCATTCAGCCAACTCACACCCATACTTCCTATGCGCCCCCATCACACACACACACACACACACACACACACACACACACATGCACCCATGCATACACACACAGCTGACGATCATTCCTTCCCCGTGCCCCTGGTCAAGTTCAGGTGTGGTGAAGCTCCTGCTGTTCGTAGCCACAGAATCTGCACTGGCCCTTATTGCTTTTCCTAAACTTTGCCCGCGCGGTGGTAAAGAATCCTTTTATTAAGCTCCGCTCCGTTTCTCGATTCTGGATGTGCCATTACACGGGATTCTTACTGCTCCGTGCCAACCACTGTCAATAAACTTGGTTTTTTTGTTTCTTTGCTTGCAGGATGAAGTCTTCGAGGAGTTGGTAAGGCAATCTCCTGGCTTGTGATGAAAAAGAAAGGGCAAGATGACCCCCTTGTGGGAGTCCGTGGGTGGCAGTGATTGTAGGCTGAGCAGAGGGCCACGACCCCCTGCCTCTGCACCGTGCCACGGTGCTAACAAGAAAAATCAGCCTGGACACGCGTCACCAGGAGGTGTGCAGACACACTGCCGTGGCCAGGCCGGTCCATTCCTGCCTCAAAGCTGTTTCAGTGGGACAGCAACAGCAAGGTCATGGGGAGGGGGGGGGCCCAGTTTTGCAGGAAGTGCGGAGAACAGCAACAACTTAAGAGTGAGCAGAACCACGATCTGTTGCTGCTTTTGCATGACCTATTCGAGCCCTCTTTGGCAAAACTCTTTCTCCCTCTTCCTGGGAGGGTGGGTTCCCGGCCACCAGCAATCAATCACCTGCATGCGGGAAGTCAGCTCAGTGGAAAGGATCTTCAGGCCAGGGAAGGACAACCTCTTCCGGCATTCTTCTGCATCTTTACATTCTAGAATCTGGATCTCTGCTGGAGGTTGGCACATCATTGACTGCCTCACGTTCAACAGGACTCTCCAGTGCCTCTGCGCAGACTTCTACAAGACACCTTAGAGCTCTTACGTGAGGTCAATGACTCAGCGGTGAGCATTCATCAACAGATGAATGAGCTTTCTCTCAGTACGTTCTTTCTAACCTACATTAGGCAATCTCTTCAAGTAGCCCAGAGCCACCAGGTGATTGCAGATATTGTTTTAAAGTACACTATGTAGACCATTCTTCCACTCGTTTACTCACTTGACAAATATTTGTGGCTAGCTAGGTACTGGAACGGTACTTATGTATAAGAATTGATAAAGCCACGGTATGTGCCCCAAAGAGCTCCAACTCTCTTCAAGAAACGGAAAAGTCGACAACTGCCTAGAGCACAGTGTTCTTAGCACCCAGAGAGCCCAGGAACAAAGAGCAGTGGGGGGACAGGAAAGAGAGCAACCAATTCTGCCATGGTGGGGCTGGGGATAGGGAGTCAGAAAAGGCTCTCAGAGGTGGTGACATTTTAAATGGGTCTTGAAAGGTACTCGGGATTTTACTAGGCAAAGAAAGGAGACAAGGGCGTTCCGGACCAAGGGAACAGTATGAACAAAGACAAAGATTTGCCTCAGCCAACCTACCCCTGGTCCTTTTCTTTTATAACCTCCAAACATTGGAGGCTCTTGGACCTTGGGCCTGGGTCTTGAGTTTTCTTCTCTCCTCTATCACATATTCTCATCAATAAGCTCATCTGATTTTGTACATTTATTTATTTTTTTTTATAATATTTTTTAACATTTATTTATTTTTGAGACAGAGAGAGACAGCACATGAACGGGGGAGGGGCAGAGAGAGAGGGAGACACAGAATCCAAAGCAGGCTCCAGGCTCCGAGCCATCAGCCCAGAGCCTGACGCGGGGCTAGAACTCACAGACCGAGAGATGGTGACCTGAGCTGAAGTCGGACGCTTAACCGACTGACCCACCCAGACGCCCCTGATTTTGTGCATTTAAACCTCTGTGTTGGTATCTCCAGAACTCTCTTTTGTGCTCCAGGCTTATTATCTAACCATTGCCTGGACATTTCTTTTTAAAAAAAAAAATTTTTTTTTTAAGTTTTATTTCTTTTTGAGAGAGAGATAATCACAAGCTGGGGAGGGACAGAGAGAGAGAGGGGAGACTCAGAATCTGAAGCAGGCTCCTGGCTATGAGCTGCCAGCACAGAGCCTGACCTGGGACTTGAACCCATGAACCATGAGATCATGACCTGAGCTTAAATCGGACGCTCAACTGACCAAACCACCCAGGTCCCTGCCTGGACATTCCCATATGGATTTTAAGATGATCCCACCCAAACTGGCTCTCAAGAAAGGGCCACACAGTTCTGAAGTCCTTAAATCCATTCATTTCTCTCCATCCCTATTGTCACACTTGTGACTAAGCCACCTTCGTATCCTGTCTGGACCATTGGAATCGTCTGACAACTGGCCTCTCCAAGTCTATTCATATGGCATCCAGGCTGATGTTATTAAAACATAATTATTTTACTCCCCAGCTTAAAATCCTATGATGATTACTTATTGCATTTAAAAATAAACCCCAAGGGCGCCTGGGTGGCTCAGTCGGTTAAGCGTCCGACTTCAGCTCAGGTCATGATCTCACGGTCTGTGAGTTCGAGCCCCGTGTCAGGCTCTGGGCTGACGGCTCGGAGCCTGGAGCCTGCTTCGGATCCTGTGTCTCCCTCTCTCTCTGCCCCTCCCCTGCTCATACTCTGTCTCTCTCTGTCTCAAAAATAAGTAAAAACATTTAAAAAAAATAAAAAATAAAAATAAAAATAAACCCCACACTCTCTAGCCTGGCTTACGAGGGCAGCAGGATCTGGCCCTGCCCACCTCTGTCAGTTCCTAGAACCCACAGGACTCTTTCTAGCTTCAGGGTCTCCTTCTCCCAGAGCTGTGTATGGCGGATTCCTTCTTGCCCCTCATATGTTAACTGAAATGTTTCCTCTTCAGAAGGATCTCTCTCGACTCTCTTGCCTAAAATACCACCCCCTCCACTTACTGTCCAGAATATCCCCTTGTTGATTTCCTTTACGGAACTCACCACAACACAAGCAGTGCGTGGATTTTTAACTTAACCCTTATCGTGTGTCTCCCTCACTGGAGCTCAAGCTCTTCAACGCTAGAAACCCTGACTGTCTTGGCCTCTATCTTATTCCTAGAGCCTGGCTCGGTGCCTGGCACAGAGTAGGGCTGCACAATGATACTTGTCTGTGAAAAAATGAATCAATGAATAATGGCTCCCTCCTGGCTATCTCCTTGCCCTCATCACTGAACCCTTATCCCCTTCCAGGGTCCTCCTGGAAACTCAATCCTGCACCGGGTTCTGCATTGACTGGTTAAGAAATTCCAGAATGCAGATGTGGGGCGGACATCACAACATTTGGAGAGCAAAACTTCTCCCTGAGTCCCCCTTGCTACCCATTTAGAGAAGACCCATTGCCAATGGGGACATCCTCCTGGGTTAGGTTTGGTTTGACTTTTTTTAATCTAAATCAAAGCTTCTCCCCCAACCCCACTTCTACTCCCTCATTCCTTTCCTGCCCCTTGTCCACAATGGCTCAGAGCCAGGACTGACCTGCTGACTTCAGTGTACTTCTGATATGTTAGATCGAAGTGCTTTTGATGGGAGAGGTTGAAGGAGCTGGTGAATTACCTGCCTACTGAGTAAAGTCACACCAGGTGGTTGGACCGTTCTGACTCTTGCCCTTTTCTTGACCTTGCTCAGTAGGAGAGGAAGGCAAAAATAAAGATAAAGCATGAGCAGTAAGAACACGATGGTGAATATTAAGATAATTATTCATTCCCCTAGCGAGACTTACGAACAGCCTTCTGTAGCTTCGTTTACACTCCCCAAGTTTTTCAAATTTACTTTTCGTTTTCAAGATGATCATAACGAGTTGAAAAGAAGGAGATACCTGTTTGGGAAATATGTAATTTAATGCAGGACTTAATCTAACCATTAGGTGATATTCTCCTTTCTCAATTTATGTTGATTACAATCCACTTACTGTATGTGTGGACAAGTAATTTATGGTGGTTCAACCTTTACTGGATATAGATTATATGCTGGGTAATAAGCATAGCGGCCACAAGGGATCCAGAGATGAATTAGACACCTTATCTGCCTTGAAGAAAGTTCGGAGGGCAGGCGAACACGTAAACCACTAATTAAAAGCTTGCCACGAGGGTAGGGTGTGTGCAAAAGAGAGAAGGGGGAAAGTATTTTGGGCACAAGAGAAACAGAAATAACTTGCGGCCACGGGTCAGACTGTGGCAGTCTGTAAATGTGGCCCTGAATCCTGAGACTTCTTTCAGTGAGAGCAGATGTCTGTGTCCCCTGCCCTTGAAAATGGGCTCCCAGGGGCGCCTGGGTGGCTTGGTCGGTTAAGTGTCCGACTTCGGCTCAGGTCACGATCTCGCTGTCCGTGAGTTTGAGCCCCGCGTCGGGCTCTGTGCTGACAGCTCGGAGCCTGGAGGCTGTTTCAGATTCTGTGTCTCCCTCTCTCTCTGCCCCTCCCCTGTTCATGCTCTGTCTCTCTCTGTCTCAAAAATAAATAAACGTTAACAAAAAAAGAAAAAAGAAAAAAAAAAAAAAGAAAATGGGCTCCGGGACTACTTGATTGATAGAGAATCTGGTGAAAGTGACACGGCCGGTTCCCAAGCCTTAAGGAACTGGTTGCTTCCATTGCTTGCCTCTGATGTCGCTTGCTGTTCGAAGCTGATACCGTGCCTGGAGGAAGCCCAAAGTAGCCTTCCTAGAGAAAGCACGTGAATTGGGAGGCCTTCAGACTTGAGAGGAGAGGAAGAGCGAGATATGCTGGCCAGTGCCCCCACCTCTCTGTCCCTCACGCTTCCATCTGCAACCACTCCTTATTCTGCTTGTCTTGCTGGAATTTCTCTATACTTGCAGTCGGTAGGTAGCTGGCGCTGCAGTCATCCGAAGGCTTGACAGAAACACGGGGGGTGGCTGGCCTCTCTCCCTCTCCTTGCAAATATCAGGGCCTTCCCACGCAGCTACCCTTGCCTTCCTCATAGGACGGTGGCATCAGGGGAGTTGGACTTTTTCCACGGCAGCTATCTTCCCCCAGAGTGGGTGTCCCAAAAGGAGAAGATAGAAGCTTCAAAGCTTCTTATGACCTCGCCTTAAAAGTCTTGCTGGTTGGGGCGCCTGGGTGACGCAGTCAGTTAAGCGTCCGACTTCAGCCAGGTCACGATCTCGCGGTCCGTGGGTTCAAGCCCCGCGTCAGTCTCTGGGCTGATGGCTCGGAGCCTGGAGCCTGTTTTTACGATTCTGTGTCTCCCTCTCTGTCTGCCCCTCCCCCGTTCATGCTCTGTCTCTCTCTGTCCCAAAAATAAATAAACGTTGGAAAAAAAAATTTTTAAAAAGGCTTGCTGGCAACCCAGATTCAGCACCAAAGGGCCCATAAAAGGGCATGGCTACCAGGAGACATGGCCGACGACGGAAGATCAGATGGTAGCCTAGATATTACCTTACAGGTAATGTGGCATCATGGGAGGCTTTTAAACAGGAGCGGGATTTCATTTGAGCTTTGTTTAAAACACTGATTCTGGGATGAGGGAACGAGATCAGGAGGGATCAGTGGACGAGATCAGAAGCCTGTTTCTCTTCTGGGTGACACCGTGGTTATATGGGGAGGCTTGGAGATCTCTGAAATGCCTAGAGAAGGCGCAGGGCTGGAAACCCCGTGGCCTCCAAAGCAGAAAGTCTCGGCCCATATAAATGGGGCAGTCAGCGCTGCTGGGATGGAGAGGCTTCAGTATGATTAAATTCTCTCTACCACATTGCAGTGTAACTTCCTAATGTCCCAGAGGAAGCCAACAAATGGAGAATAGTTGGAAACAAAGTGGAATGTGAAACCAACTACGCAAAATGTAAACCACAAGTGGGGGAGAGGCAGACACAGAATCGGAAGCAGGCTCCAGGCTCTGTCAGCACAGAGCCCGACGTGGGGCTCGAACTCACAAACGATGAGATCATGACCTGAGCTGAAATCAAGAGTCAGCCACTTAACCGACTGAGCCACCCAGGTGTCCCTATATGGGTTTTTTATAAGCTCCTCTTTAGTGTCCTGTTGCCAGAGTGTTTATAAATGAAGAAGGAAAGGACCTTACAGCTGACCACAGTTCCCTGAATTCCAGATGCAACTCTGGCCACAAGAAGTATAGTAACGGCTTCTAAAAGCCGTAAAATCTGGGGCTTTGAGCTGCAGTCACTCAAACCCAGAGCAAAAAATTCTTTTCTATCATCAGAGAATTTAAGAATCCTCAGCAGTGCCCAGCTGGAAAAAAAAAAAAAAAATCAACAAATGCCACCTCTGTGGCTCCCATCTCTATTATTCCTACAGGGCTCGTATTGCACGGACTTTTTCAACCTGTTCGATATAAAGCAAGGTTTGGGGGGAACAGAGTTTCTCAGCCAGCAGCAACCACACCAGGCTGCAGTGTCTGTATCTTCACAGATCCGCACAGGTCACATCTCAGCGACACCAAGTCCTGGTCCATGTCGTCTCGGGCATCAGAAGGAGGCTGAAATCTCAAAGCCCCACGCGAGGTAGTCATCTTTGTGACTTTACGGCACCATACGTATGCATCCCTCGGTGTCCAGCCGGGAGAGGGAAACCACATCAGAGGTCATTTCACATTCACAGAGATAATCGAACATAAAGAACCGTTGGCTAGATAGCGAGAGTTGCAAGGGCAAAAGGGAAACAGTAAGATACGACAGGGGTAGCAGGTGCAGGAAGCAGCCCCCTCCTCCAGCTAGAAGCTGGAAGAAGAGGCTGGGCAGAGCTGGGCCCTGATGGTCTGAGAAGGTGCGGGCACCGCCCACTGCGGGGGACAAAGCTAGTCCTGGGAGCCTCGGCACAGCCACTGACTTGGTTCAAAGCCACCATTTGAATGAACACTGCTTGTGTGAGCGGAGAGGTGAGCCCGGCAAGGCTACAGGAGCGGGAGGCAACCGCAAAAGGACCAGTAACTCCCTCCACCTCCAAAGCGCACCTCCCCCGACTAGCACCCCCAACTGGCAGAGTGTGATTTGCTGATTCCCAGCCCCGGTATCGTAAATATTATGCAAGTGGGTTCTAGAGAATGGATCAAGAAACAATAGCTTAATAACTGGCACATTTAGTGAGACATCGGAAGTACAGTTGACCCCAGAATGCCATCCCTTACCCCCCCACCCCCCCCCCAAAAATCACAACACTAACAGACACTCATTTGGGAAAATGTTTTGAATTTAATCACTTGCTTTTTATATTAAGCCATTGCCTTGGTACGGGAAGAGGGGGGAAAAAAGTGTTACATTATTATTGGAAACCCTGCATTGAAGTAATGCAAATCTGTCTTCAAGTTCATTTAACAAAGTGACATTTAAATTACTAAGAAGAATGGAATAAACTCTATGTTATTTGCACTCTCCCAATACACTGGGATGAAATTGTCCTGGGATCAGCAACTGATTAAGCTGATTATATACCTCATACATGTAGGATGTGGTTTTCAACCGGCCACAATCAAAATACAATTTACTTCTGTTAGTATAATAATGTAGATACTATAAAAGCCATCTTTTGGTAAGTGTTTTTCATTTACATTTCTCCTACTATTAGCAGGGTATTTTCACAGCCTCACTCTGACTTCTCCCTGCCTTCAATTCCAAATTCTTAGAGTGGAATCTTTTTGACCTCCCTGGGTCAATACCGAAAGGGAAACTCGAGGCGCGGTGGGAGCGGAAGGGGGCCGAGCCTTGGGAACCACACACACGCCTATGCCAGCCTGGAAGGTGGGGCTAGAATGTGGGTGGTTCCTGGAAAGGTGTTGAGGAAGACGGTGTAGGCCAGCAGAGTGGCTCAAAAGTGCCAAGTTGAAATGGATCTACCCATCACAGTCATTCTCCGGGTGCTTCTGTTCTAAAAGAACATGGGGACAATGATCTCCATGAACACGGGCTCATCAAAAAGGAAGACAGCTGTATTGACTCACTCACCACTCGGATGACTGGACTCCTGTCTGCGGTCTCTCCTCTGATCAGCACGTCGGTGATGGGACGTGCTTCCTCAGATCATACGAGATCTGCAGGGCGTTATCAAGGCGTGGGCGGCTCTTCTCATTTGCTTCTAGTTGGTTATGCAGGAACACGTGCACCCCTAAGCCATCTGTCTGCATCCACTGTCACAACCCAGTCCAGGTGTAATTACTTTTGCCTATTACTACATCATCGGCCTGTTCTTGTCCCCTTCCAATTATTCTCCATTAAAGCAATCAGAGCGAGCTTTGGATCATCCCCTTCTCTTATTTAAAAGCTTTCAGAAGGGGTGGGCGCCTGGGTGGCTCAGTCCGTTAAGCGACCGACTCTTGATTTCCACTCAGGTCATGATCTCCACTCAGGTCACGACCTCACGGTTCGTAAGCTCGAGCCCCTCGTCGGGCTCTGTGCCGACAGCTCAGAGCCTGGAGCCTGCTTCTGATTCAGTGTTTCCCTCTCTCTCTGTCTCTCACCCACTCATGCTCTGTCTCTCTCTCTCAAAAATAAATAAATATTTAAAAATTTTTAAACACATAAAAATAAAAGCTTTCAGAAGTTTCAGGGCACCTTGGTGACTCAGTCAGTTAAGCGACCAACTCTTGATTTCGGCTCAGGTCATGATCTCACGGTTGGTGAGTGTGAACACCAGTGTGGAGCCTGCTTGAGATCCTTTGTCTCCCTCTCTCTCTGCCCCTCCCCTGCTCTCTCTCTCTCTCTCTCTCTCTCTCTCTCAAAATAAACTTAAAAAAAAAAAAAAGCTTTCAGAAGTTTCCATTTCACTTTGGCTGAAATAAAAAAAATGTTTAGCAGAACTTCCAAAGCCCTGCATGATCTTATCCCTGTTCAACCTGATGACCTCATTCAGTGCTATTCTCCTTGCTTAGTCTGTTCTAGCTTTGTGCCTGTCGCCCCGCCCCCTTCCCAGCTTTCCAGAATGTTCTTTGTTCCATGTCTTGTGCATATGACTTTTATGCATTCTTCATCCTTGAGCTCAGATGTCACTTACTCAGAAAAGCCTCCCTTGTTTCTTTCACCTTTTACCCAATTTAGAGAAGATCCCCCTCATCTTAATTATAACTCACCATCCAAATGAATTTATCTAGTTAGTATCCTGCTTCCCACCAGAAGCTAAGTCCCAGGAAGGTAAAGACTTTGTCTTTTTTTTTTTTTAATTGATTATTGTATTCCAGGTACCTAACCCAGGGCCTCACAGGCAAGGGTGTTCAATAAATACCTAATTCACTAAGTGAATTATTGGTACACTACCATACAGCCTGACTTAGCTGTCCTCGAAAGTTTTGTCATCCACTGACATAGAAAAGGCCAAATTTATCCCTTTGGGCCCATCATGTTGGTATCTTCTCAAACCACTTTCCCACTCAGGCATTCCTGACGTCTTGCCTCTCCTCACTGGCTGCCGTCTGCTAACATCCAAAGTCATACTAATTTATTCTCTGCCTCAGATAAGGTTTGCGAGGAACCGAAGCTGACCCAAAGCGCCAGATCGGCCTTTCCACATTCCCAAGTTGATGGAGGTGATTTGCCAAGTTAACAACTTCCTCTTCTGGCCTCAACCCCTTACCAGCGCTGGGAACCTCCCCACTGACAGTTTGTCCTTTTCGCCAAGGCCCCCTAACACTGTTTCTGTAAGTAAAGGGGAAATCGGTGGTGGTGGTAGTTGTTTTTAGTGTTTATTTTTGAGAGAGAGAGAGAAAGCACAAGCGAGGGAGGGGCAGAGAGAGAGAGAGAATGCAAAGAAAGCTCTAGGGTCCGAGCTGTCAGCACAGAGCCTGACGTGGGGCTCCAACTCACAGACCGCGAGATCATGACCTGAGCCAAAGTCGGACGCTCAATCGAATGAGCCACCAGGCACCCCTGTTTTTTGTTTTTTTTTAAAAAAGATCTTTTCCTTTTTCAATCTCCAGAGCAACCTCCTAAAATCATGAAAAAATGTTACTTCCCATTACACGCGTGGTCTGTGGGTGGTGTCTAAACCCAGACCGCTAGGTTATGGTCAGAGGACAGGAATTTTGTCTCTGAACTGAGAAAAACCTAGCCATTTGAAGGCGGAGTCTGGGCTCACTCAGATGCCAGGCACAATGCTGATAAAGCAAACAGACCTGGCCGCTGTCACATGCACCATGTGTTCTAGTGGGTGATGGAACCAGAAGAGAAACCTTCCCTTCCCCGGGGACCTGACGAAAATAGAAATACTCGTTTTCAGCAAGGAATTGACCTCATTGTTAATATTCCCTAAAACATGCCAAGATATTTAAAAATTAAGGGCCCTATGCTTTATGTATGTCATGAATATTTTACTTCTTATTTTCAAATATTCTGGCTCATACAGAGGCGGTGAAGAATATTTTACACTAGATAGGGAGATTTACATTTTCAGACATACACGTAAAGGAAAAATACCGAAAACACCCAAGAGGCCCTTTATTACCTTAACAACGATAGCAACATCCCTGATTCTATAGGTGGGCAGCAGTACGAATATACTTCCAGAAGGAAGAGCTGGAGGTCATTGAGCTTAAGGTTTTATAAGTTAGTAGCCGAGGCAGAATTATAATCTCAGTATTAACTAACACTAAACTAGTAATAATCGCTTCGGCGAGAATCAGATGTGTTTTCCTCCGCTGACCACCATCACGTTGCACCGTCTCAAACGGAATGCAGTCTTGTGCTAGCAGTGATATGACCACGTCCCTCCGTGAGACATCTGCCAGCGTGACTGCTGTGGTCCCGGATGGTAAGAACAGCAAAGACAGCGACGGAATTGGTCATACCTAAAAACAGAGAAAGGATGTGCCACCTAAAAACAGAGAAAGGATGTGCCATCATTAAACCTCTATAAAATAGGAACGTTTGGTGAAGCAACATAAAAAAAAAAAAAAAAGCAGGGAGTTTTCACTCCTACCAATTGTAAGCAGTTTGACTTTTTTTTTTTTAAGTTCAAATACTTAAAACAGAGACCTATGATCCAAACGGATAATCATAGTCGGAACGTCCATAAAAGCGCCTTTTTTTTCCAAGGCTTCTTTGCTCTCTTAATGCTATGCTGAGCTCTATGTGGGAAAGGTGAGCAGAGAAAAAAACAGTGGTCTTTCCCGGGTCATTGGGGACAGCCTGAACCCGCAGCTTTTCATCTTTAAGCAAACACATCGGCGCTTATACACTGAACCTGCGTTCCCCAATTCTGTGGCATTCTGGGAGAAAAAAGGGAGCCTTTGGGAACGGAGCCCGGAAGAGGCCGGAGCGGGACGCGGAGGCTGGTTAATTTCACTTTCTGCAACTTAAAAGCATGTTTTAAAGATTTTTTTTTTTATATCAGGAGGATTCTTGATCTAAAGAGGTACTTCAGGAAGTAATCAACTGTTTTACTGCCAGATTGAGATAATAGCTACTTCTCAGCCTATATAAACTTAAATAATATCCATATCTTGGCCCATGCACTGGAGAATGAAGCACTTCAGAACAGACTGATGGGGAAGGCTTTTGACAGCTAAAACCCCACAAGGCACACTGAGCAGGGGAGAATATGCACTGATCAAGCGGATGAGATAAGAGGCAAATTTTATCGACATCAGTTTATTCCTTATCACTCAGTATATGAGACAGAGAAGAGGAGAGTAAGTAAAAGGAAATGAGAGAGAAAAAGAATGAATGGGGATGTAAAAAAAAAAAAAAATCAGGGGCTCCTGGGTGGTTCAGTCGGTTAAGCGTCCAACTTGGGCTCGGGTCATGATCTTGCGGTCAATGACTTGGAGCCCTGCCTCCGGCTCTGTGTTGACAGGCACAGCCTGGGGCCTGCTTCGGATTCCGTGTCTCCTCTTCCCTCTGCCCCTCCCACGCTCATGCTCTCTCTCTTTCTCTCAATAATAAATAAACGTTAAAAAAAAAAAAATCAGCCTACTTGTGTCAAATATAAAGCATGTCTTCATCACTCAGAAACTTCCGGTTAGTTTAGTGAGTTTACTCAGTTTTAAAAAAAATCATTTAAAAATTCTTTTGTCTGTGTGCTTCCTTTCCTGATGATTTAATTCTCTACCCATTTCTAAAATACGTAAAAATCTGGAGACCCGGAAGCTGGGTCTTACGATATGTACTCATACATTTAAAGGTGGGCCTTTAGCGTGGAGCCAGACTGCCTCAGTGAACCGGTAGAGGTTAGATCTGGACGGCAGTGTGGACAGGGTGGCACATTGTGGAGATGTTCCCTGCAGAAGTGCATTTTACGCTGTTAGTCCCAAAGACTACTCTTCCATTCGCGTGCTGAACACATAATACAGGTTGAGTACACTTTACACAAAACTGTAAACTTCTTTCTTAGATTTTAAAGTATTTTTACCTGCCTTAACATCCATTTATAAAAATGGCAACCTTCTTATAAAAGAGCAGTAATTTTTCTTCTTCCTGTTTTGCAGCCCGAAAACTTAAGAGTGATGGGAGTTCCTTGAAATTTCAGAGCCCGTTATTGACAAAGGCCGAAGGGGATAAGACCAACACAAACAAACAAAAATTCCTTTCCACCAGAACACCTTGCCTTCGACACTAATAGCATCATTGAAATTCCATTCTGAACTCAACTTAACATAAAATTAAGAATTCTGTGCTCAGGGAGAGCTTTGAAAAATTAAGACACATCTTCCTAACCTTAAAAACTTCCTTTAAGGAATTGTGTTAAAAAAAAAAAAAGTTTCCACTCATTTTTCATTCACTAAGTAATAAAAGTAGAAGGAAGACAAATTGATATAATCAAGCCATAAACTCAAAAATAAGACTTAGTTTGACTTTCAGTTTCTACAGACATATTGCACGTGGCTCTTTAATTACCCTTCAACACCTAGGTGAGCAAGGGTTTAGGGCAAATCACTACCTTTCTTTCTGATGAAATAATGTTTACATTTTGAGCAGTAGCATGATATGCCCGTGATATTTACAGCAACAGCAACGATCGTTCTAAGAATTTTAGCATTGGAAACATTTTCAAGAACAACTATGTACTTACCTGTCATTCGCACCAGGAGGGGCTAACACTTCAAAGGAAACATAGGCTTTCATTCGCTAATCCGTTCATTCACGTATTAGTTGAGTGTCTACTACGGGTTTCAGGCACTAAGGCCATAGCAGTGGGGAAAATACCATGCACATTCACGGTCTAGTGCCCTACATCCTAGATGAGGAGACAGGCAAGAAACAAAGCAAACAAGGGTATAATAAGGAGATGATGATGAGTGTTTTGGAGAAACATGAAGAGAAGGAGAATAAGGGCTGCAATTTAAACAACGCGGTCAAGGGTGTGTCACTGAAAAGGGGACGTTTGCAAATATTCTTGGCGAGTGTCATATGAGTAACTGCGGTGAGGGGTGAATGTCGGGGGTGTGCGGGACCCAGGACGTGGGAGGAGCAAGGGGCAAGGTCCTACATGGGAGCATACTTGGCATATTTGAGAAAAAGCAAAAAAGAGCCAGTGAGACTGGAGAAGCTGAGCAAGGGGACCCAGTAGGAGCTGAGGTGAGAGAGGAAAGGGAGGGTTGGTAAGCGGGCAGATCCTGTGGGGCTTTTGTAGACATTGCAAAGACCTTCCTTTTACCCCGAGTGAGATGGGAGCCACTGGAAGATTTTGAGTACAGGAATGACAGGACCCGACTGACATTTCTAGACAGCAGAAGTGGAAGCAGGGAGGTGACTCAGGAAGTCATTGAAACGATCCAGATGAGATAAGATAGTCGCTTGAGCCAGGCTGGGAGCATGGAGGTGATGAGTCATGAGTCTATTCTAGGTATTCTATACATATTTTCAAAGTTTATTTATCAATTTGGGGGGTGGGGGTGGGAGTGGGGTGCTGGGCAGAGAGAGGGAGAGTCCCAAGTAGGCTCTGCTCTGCCACGGCTAGATCCCATGAACCATGAGATCATGACCCGAGCCGAGGTTAAGAGTGGGTCACTTCACCGACTGCGCCACCCAGGGGGCCCCTATTCTAGGTATATTTTTAAGGTAGACTCCACAGGATTTCCACTTGGGTTGGATATGGGCTATGACAAGAAGTCAAGAGCGCCTGCAGGTTTCTGCTGAATGCCGGAAAGGCAGGAAAGGGTGGCAGTGCAGCGGGGCTGGGGGAAGGGCTGAGGTCATCGGTTCACTCTGGGGAATGGTAAGTAAGTGATGAATACTGGACACCCGAATGGAGGGGTCAGGCAGGCAGTGGGATTTACCAGGCTATCATTCAAGGGCGTTCAGAACTGAAGATTCCAATTTGAAACGTGAAGCCCTAAAACTGCATGAGATTTTCAAGGGAGGTGAGTGCAGGCTGAAAGGCATGGAGGTCCCAGGACTACGCTCCGAGCACGCCAACCTAAAGAAGCAGAGAGATGAAGAAGAATGGGCAAAAGTAGGAGGAAGATCGGGAACTTGTGGCAAGCCGGAGCCCAACGAAGGACGTGTTTCAGGGATGGACCAATCAGCCGTGACAGACGGCTACGTGTAACCACTGAGAATCAGTGTTGCATTTAGCCAAACGGAAATCCTCATTGGCCTTGTCAGCAGACTGGGTTTAAGACAGGATAGGAGGAGAGCATTTGGCAAATTACCCAGTGAAAGAGAGCAGGAGAATGGCACCATGGCTCAAAGGGAAGTGGAACCAAGGCAGGGGATTGTACAAAATAATATGTGACACTGACTTCAGTAGGATACTCTGACATGGGCAGAGCCAAGGAATTGATGTCCTAATAACATTTTTAATTTCTTTTCATGTTTTTGATGTTTTTATTTATTTTTGAGACAGAGAGAGACAGAGCATGAGCAGGGGAGGGGCAGAGAGAGAGGGAGACACAGAATCCAAAGCAGGCTCCAGGCTCCGAGGCATCAGCACAGAGCCCAACGCAGGGCTTGCATTCACGGAGCGGGAGATCATGACCTGAGCTAAAGTCGGACACTTAACCGGCGGAGCCACCCAGGGGCCCCTAACATTTTTAAATATGGGCTTTAGGGGCCCCTGGGTGGCTCAGATGGTTAAGCCTGTGACTCTTGGTTTCAGCTCGGGTCATGACGCCATGGCTCATGGGTTTGAGCCTCGAACTGGGCTCTGCCCTGACGGTACAGAGCCCACTTGGGATTCTGTCTCTCTGCCCCGCCCCCACCCCCGCATGCATGGGTGCTCTCTGTCAGTCTCAACACATGCATGGGTGCTCTCTGTCAGTCTCAACACATGCATGGGTGCTCTCTGTCAGTCTCAAAATAAATCAATATGCTTAAAAACATAATAAATAAATATAGACTTTATTCTTCAGTGCAGTTTTAGGTTCACAACAAAATTAGGCAGAAAGTACAGAGTTTCCACATACTTCCGCCCCCACATAATGCACGGCCTCTCCACTATTAACACCCCACACCCTATGGCCCATTTGTTACAATCAAGGCACCTACCCTGATGCATTATCACCCCGAATCCCTAGTTGACATCAGGGTTCGCTCTTGGTGTTGTACATCCGACGGGTTTTTCACCAGTGTACTAATATTTTACATAATTTAGAATAAATTTGTGTGACAATGACTTTTTTACCATGGTAAGAACACTTAACGTGAGATGTAGCTTCTTAAATATTTTTTTAAAAATTTAATGTCTATTTATTTTGAGAGAGAGAGAGAGAGAGAGCATGAGCAGGGGAGGGGCAGAGAGAGAGAGAGAGAGGGAGAGAGAGAATCCCAAGCAGGCTGTGTGCAAGCAGCCCCACACCGGGCTCCACCTAATGAGTAAGATCATGATCTGAGCTGAAATCAACAGTTGGACCCTTAACCCACGGAGCCGCCCTGGCGCCCCCACCATCTTAAATTTTTTTTTAATTTTTTTTTTAACGTTTTATTTATTTTTGAGACAGAGAGAGACAGAGCATGAACAGGGGAGGAGCAGAGAGAGAGGGAGACACAGAATCTGAAACAGGCTCCAGGCTCTGAGCTGTCAGCACAGAGCCCGATGCGGGGCTCGAACTCATGGACCTGAGCCGAAGTCGGATGCTTAACTGACCAAGCCACCCAGGCGCCCCATAAATTTTTAAGTGCACAGTACAGTATGTGCAATATTGTAGGGCAGAGAGCTAGAACTTATTCATCTTGCATAACTCAAACTTTTCACCATTATGTGACAACTCCCCATTCCCTCTTCCCCCCAGCCATGACAACCACCATTCCACTCTGTTTCTAAGAGTTTGACTATTACCAAAATATAAAAGATGACAAATATTGGCAAGGATTTGGAGAGACTGGAACCTTCGTATACAGTTGGCGGGAATGTACAAGGGTGCAGCCTCCGTGGAAAACGGTACGAAGGTTTTCTAAAAAAAATTGAAGGGGTACCTGGGTGGCTCAGGTGGTGTAGCATCCGACTCTTGATCTCAGCTCAGGTCATGATCTCACCGTTCCTGGGATCAAGCCCCACGTCGGGTTTTGCGCTGGCCCTGTGGGGGCTGCTTGGGATTCTGTCTCTCCCTCTCTCTCTCTATGCCCCTCCTCTGCTCGTGCTCTCTCTTTCTCTCTGTGAAACTAAATAAATAAACTGTAGAAATAAATTAAAAATAGAACTTCCAGGCTCAGTCAGTTGAGCATCCGACTTCGGCTCATGTCATGATCTCACGGTCCGTGAGTTCGAGCCCCACATCGGGCTCACTGCTGTCAGTCTGTCAGCGCAGAGCCCACTTCTGATCCTCTGTCCCCCTCTCTCTGCCCCTCCCCTGCTTGTGCTCTCCCCCCAAAAAAATATTTTTAAAAACAGAACTTTCATATGATCCAGCAATCCCACTTCCGGGTATAAATATTCCCCCAAATTGAAATCAAGATCCCTAAGTGGTGATCCATTGCAGCACAAAGGCCAAGATGTGGAAAAAGCCTAAATGTCCACCGATTGAATGAATGGATAAAGAAAAGCTGGTATATACATACAATGGAATACTTATTAGCCTTAAAAAAAAAAAAAAAAAAAAAAGGAAATCTTGCCCTAGGCCACCATGTAGATGAACCCTAAGGACACGATGCTGAGTGAAATAAGCCAGTTCCAAAAAGACAAATACTGTATAATTCCACCGACAAGAGGTTCCTGAAGTAATAATATTCAAAGCCTTGTTTTCCAGTAATTAAAAACATTTTTAAATAAGTTAAGGTGGCACTCAAAATAACAACATTTTAAAAAGTGGTCGTATTTTATCTTCCACTGTTCTGTGGGCTAATCGGGATACATATTATCCACGAGAGTTTATAATTTCAAAAACAAAAGTACACAGGTCCTGCCTCCAAGGGCAGTGCTTCCCCTCCCCCCGCCCCCACACCATCCCGTGAGTACGCAACACTGTTAACCGTGCTCTGTCCCCACAGAATGCACTTAGATGTCAAACTGCTGTAAAGTGCTGCTGGCTAAGTAGCTATCAGGAATACTAACAAGCCTAACAGAATGTGGGAACCAGTTCAACGGGCAAACAAAATGCTTTATGTAGTAGATGAACCTTTCAAAGGACACAACGAAAAGAAGAACACACAAACACAGACAGCTCTGCACAAAGTACAATTGTAACAATATCTACTACGTGGAACACGCCTTCTCTCTGCTAAGGTTTCAGCATTCCTTGTTGCTCCCACCCCCCACCCCCATTGTTGGGGCTATTGTCCCAAGGTAGCGGCTGAAGTACCAGGGGGGTTGTAACTGAAAAGCTAGAAAGTGGCCGTGGTGGATTCTGGATTCTGAACTGAATCGTTGGTATCTGACAGCAAAGCCCACGTTGTTTTCACTGGCACCGGGACATCTTGCCGGAAAAACAAACAAAGAAACAAATAAAAAACACAGGAGTCAGTAACGTTCTCTCCATGACTCACAAAAATCTTCCTGGGAAAAATAGGAATTGCACATTTAAGACTAAAATGCTGGGGCGCCTGGGTGGCTCAGTCGGGTGAGTGTCCGACTTGGGCTCAGGTCATGATCTCGTGGTTCACGAGTTCGAGCCCCGCACTGGGCTCTGTGCTGCCAGCTCGGAGCCTGGAGCCTGCTTCGGATTGTGTGTCTCCCTCTCTCTCTCTCTGCCCCTCCCCTGCTCACGCTCTGTCGCTCTCTCTCTCTCAAAAATAAATAAACATTAAAAGGAAAACAATAAACTGCCACCCTAAAGGAAAATGGACAAGGGTAATGCAGCAGTCTGTAGTGTTGAATGCATTCTGTTCTTGCTGGAGAATAGAAAACGGCTCAAAGGAGGTCCCAGAGATAGTGGGTGACCAGAGAAGTTCAAATACTTTATGAACTCAGCTGATAAGATCATAGGTATCCAAACAGTTTCATCCTACAATTACCACAACGTGTGACTGTAGCCAAAGGAGTGAAGTGTGCCTTTGCCGTATTTTTTTTAACACTTTGCATGATTCTGTCATCCACCCAGAGAAACAAGCATCGACAATATTCAGCAGCGTGCCAAAAATCTAGACAGATTGGGTCAAGTTTCCATCATCATATTGCACCACATTATATTGCCATTTCAGCAATAATGTCAGTAATTAGATATTGGCTAAGTGCCTAAATCCTGGTTCACAGCTACGATTTAAATACATATCATACTAAATAGTGTCATTGTGCAAAGCCAAGAGGTATTCCGTGGTTGGTATTTTCCCCCTTCCTGAGACACAAAGAAGCCTATTCTGTTCTCCAGAATGCAGGTGTAACATTGGAAAATGCCTTGAAAATTCCACATGTGCATTTGCCTGGGAAAATAACTGATTTTTTTAAGTTATAAAAATATACCGGCTTTTCCACCTCAGCGGGCGGATGGAAGTGGGTAGAAATGTATCATTCCCAGCTGATATGTTTATGTTATTGAAACCTTGAAAACAGTTCAAAATAAACAGCCCTAAATAGTTAGGCTAATAGGCCGAAAGGTTTCTCATACTTACTGTTTTGCATTGAACCTTCGCTTGTACACAGGAAAATGAGATTAAGGTCATTTCAGTATATTTGGCACGTGTCTTTTCAAAAAGTTACTTGCTGTGGATGCCAGGTCAGGAAAAAAGCAAGTATCTTCTTAAACTCAAGCCCAATACATTTGTGGCAACCGCAGAATTTCCAAAAAAACACGGGTGGGAGGTGGGGACCGTGCTCTGTACACCTTCTCTACCCACGCGGAGCGTCAGACAAACGGGAAGTAGGATATACATCGGCGTACCATATCACTAGTTGACCCTGAATTTCATTGCAGAATGGCTTTGGTCCCAGCGGGCGCTATTTACAGAAAGCCTAGTTCAGTCCTCCTGAGCCCAAAGTAACCAGTCTTCGAATGTGATACTTACAAAAGGAAACAAAGGGCCTATTTGTCTGACAGTGTGGACCGAAAAGAGAAGAGATACGTGGCATGAACCTATCTTTCTGTCCTAACTCCCCTGGTCCTGAAAGGGCAGGCCTACGCTGGCCGACTCCATCTTGTTCTGTGTTCTCCACCTTGAGTGACTATGTCCCCGACATGACCCCTTTTCCGGGAAAATCGCAGAAACCTCAGATCGAGCCTCCTCCCCTTGAGTAACCTCCCGCTCACCCGTTCAAACTTCCTGATCAAAACACCCCCAGCGACCTGCGTAACAGGACTCTGACCCTTCCCCAGCCAATCGGCGGAGGCCACGGCCCTTCCCCAGCCAATCGGCTGCCCCTAGACCCCTATAAAATCTTTGTGCTTTTGAAACTCGCTCTCTCTCCCCGGTATCTCACCGCTGCCTCGGTGCAGGTAGGGGATTGAGCTCGAGCTAGCTCGAATAAAGGCTCTTTTGCTTTTGCATTGGACTCGGCTCCCTGGTGGTCTTTGCGGATCACGAATTCTGGGCATAACAGTCCCAAGCTGCACTGTCTTCATGGTCTGGGCACTCTTGCTCAGGATGGTTGTAAGTGGTCAAAGAAGTGATGTTAATGACCTATCCTGGACATTGGCTTGGCTACTGCTGGCCCCCTATTTTCTGGTCCTTCGCTGATTCTCTTGGGCGCATTGAGAAGGAGGCATATAGGTGAAAGCATTATGGTAGATCGCTAAATGCAGCCGTAATTTGTAACTCCACTCATCCAGACCTACCGTCTCTTTCTCCAGAGACTTTTTGTGTCTGGAGACCTTGGTGACCTTCTCTGAAGAGCAGAAAGCAGTGGAAGTGAGGTTGGCTGTGCTCCGAGCCCAGGCGTCCAGAAGCCTTGCTGCTGCTGCTTCTGGGAATCCTTTCGGCACAATGTGGACAAGCCCGGCCTGGCCTGCTGGACAAAGAAACACCACACGGAGCTGGCATCACAGCTGTTCCCAGTCGAGGCCCGAGACAGGTGAGGAAGGCTTGCCAAGAAAAGTCAGGCTGGGAACAGACCACAGAGGCAGCCGAGTGAGCTCAGCCCAAGTCGTCTGAGTTTGGGGTTCCTTATTACACAGCTATAGGTGACTGTTACAAGCCCTATAGGCCATAACAGCCCTCAACAGTGATTCCCTTTGCTCAGTCCTTTCCCCTGAAGGGAGGTTAGATTGTTTCTAACAGATCTTTATCTGCCAAAGGTGATTATATCAACAACTGCCTTATGTGACTTCAGAAGACAAGCTTCATTGTGAAAATCAAAAGGTTTCTCTGGATAAGGTAGGTGGGCTGGCCAACAAAGAAATTAACTCTAGTCTATCGTACAAATCAAGCCAAAAGGAAAGCATTGCCCTAGGTTGAAAGAACTATAAATCGAAGGTCCCCAATGACACGAATATCCAAAGACTCGACAGAAATGCCACCAACATAAAGATTAACTTTGACAACTCTACCAGGCTCAGGGGGCACAATACCATCTTAGGAAAGTGCCAGTAAGACATTTCTCCTCACTTACCACTCTCCTGCTCTCTGGCGCTCTCTGCGCTGATGGACAAATGGGGAGCCAAGCCCAGGGAAGAGAGAAAGGGCCATGCTCCGTTTCCTTGGCCTTCCTACAGAAGACACCAGCTGGGCGGGGAAGCAGTTTGCACCCAAGTCAAGTTTAAAGCCTTGATTATTGTAGAAAGGGTGGTACATCAGAGGGATCTAATCCTCAGCTTGAAGCTACAAGCTTCCCTGTAGGAGGCCATAATTCGAGTAGGTGATAACCAGGTACGACTGTGGTCTTGCAATCAGAGAGAGAAAACTGGCGTGCTAACCGCTTTGACCTAACTTTTGCTTTTGGCGTCCTAAAAAAATATAATTTAAAATGAATCATGGGGCGCCTGGGGCCCTCAGTCGGTTAAGCGTCCAACTTCGGCTCAGGTCACCATCTCGTGGTTCGTGAGTTGGAGCCTGGCATCGGGCTCTGTGCTGACAGCTCAGAGCTTGGAGCCTGCTTCAGATTCTGTGTCTCCCTCTCTCTCTTTGCCCCTCTCCTGCTCATGCTCTCTCTCTCTCTCTCTCTCTCTCTTAAAAATAAACAAACATTAAAAAAAAAGAAGAAGAATCAGAAAATCACCTGGCTCATAGATGGCAAATTATTTCTGAGCTTAGTAGTCTGTAAAATGTTCCTAGGGGCTATATATCACATCATATCACATCATATCACATCATATCACATATATCACATCATATCACATATATCACATCATATCACATATATCACATCATATCACATACATGTCAGAGAACCAGGCAGTAAGAGGAAGAGGACATTGTGGATGCCCAGGATGTTCTACTAGCAGGAATAGTCATGAGCTGGTGTTCGTAACATAACTGACAAGACAGAACAGGCGTCACTAAGCACCAGATTCAGTTCTTCGCAAAAGATACAAATGGATCACAAACCTGAAATTAAATATAACACCTCGAGGGAAAAAAAACAACACTAGTTTTTATACTGGACAACAAAAGTATGATCTACAAAAGGAAAATTTTGTAGATTAGAGCTCGACAAAATTAAAAACATTTGTTCTATGGGGCGCCTGAGTGGCTCAGTCCATTAAGCCTCCGACTTCAGCTCAGGTCATGATCTCGAAGTTTGTGAGTTCAAGCCCTGCATCGGGCTCTGTGCTGACGGCTCAGAGCCTGGAGCCTGCTTTATATTCTGTGTCTCCCTCTCTCTCTGCCCCTCCCCTGCTCATGCTCTGTCTTTCTGTTTCTCAATAATAAATAAACGCCAAAAAAATTTTATTAAACATTTGTTCTGTGAAAAACCCCATTAAGAGTATAAAAAGATGAACACCAAGCAGGAGAAAACCACATACCCAACAAAGAACTTCTATCTGGAATACGTAGGGGAGTCTCAAAACTCATTGTTAAAAAAAATTCTTGGGGCGCCCGAGTGGTTCAGTCAGTTGAGCGTCCGACTTTGGCTCAGGTCATGATCTCTTGGCTTGTGAGTTCAAGCCCTGCATCGGGCTCACTGTTGTCAGTGCAGAGCCTGCTTTGGATCTTCTGTCCCCCTCTCTCTCTGCCTCTTCCCCACTTGCGCACTCTCTCTCAAAAATAAATAAATCTTTAAAAAAAATTCTTGTTAACAAATAGACAAAAACATGAACATTTTCCTGAAGAGGATACATAGATGGCAAAGAAACAGGTGGAAAACTGTTCAATTTCATTAGTCATTGAAATCACCACGAAATACCATTGCACACCTATTAGAATGGCTAAAATAATTTAAAAAAAAACAGAGCTAACACGAAACACTGGTGAGGATGTAGAGAAACTGGGTCACTCATACATTGCTGGTGGTCATGAAAAATGGTACGACTGCTCTGGAAAACAGTTTGGCAGTTTTTAATAAAGCGAAATCGGTAACTATCATACAACCAGCATCGATCCCAGAGAGAGAAAAATGTATGTCTGTGCAAAAACCCATACAAAAATACTCTTTTTTTTTTAATTTTTTTAACGTTTATTTATTTTTGAGAGACAGAGACAGAGCACAAGTGGGGGAGGGGCAGAGAGAGAGACAGACAGAATCGGAAGCAGACTCCAGGCTCTGATGCGAGGCTCGAACCCACAAGCCATGAGATCATGACCTGAGCTGAAGTCGAACACTTATCTGACTGAGCCACCGCGGCGTCCCTATTAGTTGTTTTATTCATAATAGCTGAAAACTGGAAACAAACCAGAGGACCTTCAACAAACAAATGGTAAACGACCTGTGGTACATCCACGCCATGGGGTGCTACTCAGCAGTGACAAGGAACAAACTTTTGACTCATACATCCTCCTGCATAAACCTCCAGGGAATCATGCCGACTAAAAAGAAAAACAAAACTCAAGATGTTTGTGTCATTACATTTATATTAACATTCTTAAAATAATGTAATCACAGAGACAGACCAGATTGGAAGTTGGCAGAGGTTAGGGGCTCGGTAGCTGTGAGAAGAGGCTATAAAGAGATAGCATGAAGGGTGCCTGGGTGGCTCAGTCGGTTAAGCGTCCACCTCTTGACTTTGGCTCAGGTCATGATCTCGCGATTCTTGCGTTCCAGTTCTGCATCTTGGCTCTGCGCTGACAGCATGGAGCTTGCTTGGGATTCTCTCTCTTCCTGCTCCTCCCTGACTTACTTGTGCTTTCTCTTAAAGTAAATAAGCTTAAAAGAGAGAGAGAGAGAGAGAGAGCCTTTATAATTATGGAACTCTTGGGTATCTTGACCATGGTGGTGAGTACATGAATCTACATGGGAGATAAATCTGGACACACACTCTCTCTCTTTCTCTCTCTCTGTCAGTCTCTGTCTCTGTCTCTCTTCCTCCCCACGATCCCCCCCCAACAAAGCGCCGTAGAACTTTACAGCAGAACTTTACCAGAGAACTGGTAAAAGCTGATATAAGCTCTGTGGATTGTCAATTTCCCCGTGTCACATTGCTCCCTAATTATGCAAGATGTTACCATTGAGGGGAACTGGCTGAGGGGTACGTGAAACCTGCAAGAACGTTTTTAATTTTGCAACTGCGACTTCAGGCTGCAACTCTTTATAACTATTCTGAATCTTGTAATGTTTAATCTGTAATTATATCTTATTTGGGGGCTACTCTATATAAGGGTTTCAAAATAAAAATGGTAAACGAAACTAACAAAGAAGGATGCTGGACGGACAATACGGCACACGCGTTAACAACAAAGATGAGTCTCATGACCTGGTACAGGTTCCCAGACACCGGTCATTCATTCAGGATGGGTCATCTGAGATGGGGCTGAGTGGGTGTGGCTCGCGGCCACCTTCAGCTGGTTAGGCGCGTGCCTCTCATTCTCCATTTCATCAATACCGGTCACTCATTACTCAACAGCGCCGCCGGGGTGCTAGCCCAGGCACGTAGACCTAGGCTGAAATCTATTTGCCTTGCATCTCATCTAAGCCTCCTCCTAACGGATTCCTATGTGAGTGTTGGAAAGGGTGTGCAATCCACACCTCTGGCGTCCCTAGGGGAAGCTAGAGGAAAGGCCACCCGACCAGCTGCTCCCCAGCCTTCAGCCGTGGCAATACCACACAGTGACATTTACAGATAGCCGCCACACACTCGGAGCAGGGCTGTGCTGTGAATTCAATCTGAACTCTGAAGTACAAATGAGAATGAGATTCTAGCAAAATAAAAATGACCAATGCCTGGAGCCTGGGGAAATCTACACACCCTGCTAACTGGTGGAAATCAAGTCTTAGATGGATTCTGCCTCATTCTAGTTTAGTGTGTGTGTGTGTGTGTGTGTGTGTGTGTGTGTCTATATATACTTCTTTATGGCTCATCAGGGGATATAGAGCATCATTCTCAAAGTATAGAAGAAAAACCTATTTCTGGAAATGTCTATAGAAATCAGAAGAAAGTTTAATGCTTATGCATCTGATTAGACTGAGAAAAGACAATCATGTTCTCAATGACATAAGAAAAAGAAAGTCCTAATAAAATGCTATTAAGAAGTCTCAGAGAGATAAATAATTGTTTAAGGAACTTACGTAGCCACTAGCTCATTTATGACTTCAAGTTTTTTTAATAATTTTTAAAGTTTATTTTGATAGAGACAGAGACAGAATGAGCAGGGGAAGGACAGAGAGACAGAGAGACAGAGAATTTCAAGCAGCTTCTGTAGGGTCAGCATAGAGTCCCACGTGGGGCTGAAATTCATGAAACTGTGAGATCATGACCTGAGCTGAAATTGAGTTCGACGTTAAACTGACTGAGCCACCTAGGCGCCCCGAAGACCTCAAGTTTTTTTTTTTAATTTTTTTTTCAACGTTTATTTATTTTTGGGACAGAGAGAGACAGAGCATGAGCGGGGGAGGGGCAGAGAGAGAGGGAGACACAGAATCGGAAACAGGCTCCAGGCTCTGAGCCATCAGCCCAGAGCCTGACGCGGTGCTCGAACTCACGGACCGCGAGATCATGACCTGGCTGAAGTCGGACGCTTAACCGACTGCGCCACCCAGGCGCCCCAGACCTCAAGTTTTTAAATGGTGGGGTAAAGAGGATTGCCCTTTCCCCTTCTCAAAAATCACGCTGGAGTACTAAGAGAATAAGTACCTATAAGAGTATTAAAAGAAGAAACAGAAGCAAAATCCGTTTCCACTGAAATGAGGAGACATCTGTAAACGTGCACCTGTGAGGAAGGGTTGGCAAGAGTGGGGAAGGTCAAACAGAAGTGTGAAGCTGCCCAGTAGAGGTGTCCGCAGGTAGACTCTGGTGACCCAAGCCCATCGTGAATCTGCTCTCAGCCTGCTTCTCAGCCACACTTCCCTTAGCTGGTACTCTGCAAACCACATTTCTCCTGCTGGAGTCTGCCAGTAGAGGGTGCTAGAGAAGGACCAGAAGGAAGAAGAAATGGTGACCGCTGGTGCCACGGTTAATTCCAGTTTCCAGTTGTTGGTTTCTTCTACAGTCCCAGAGCATCATCCTATCCCCTCTGAAATAGCTGACAACTGCTTCTCCACGGAGGTCTGTGTCTCCCGCCCACCAAGCCTCTAGGTTATAATGACCTTAGGCTCTCCTCCGATTTCCTCCAGAGCTAAGAGTGGTGGGGGCCTCCTGCAGTTCCTATCGCTCTGTTAAGTTAGCGTCCCTTTCCCCATTTTCCATCTGCCCAGGATCTGTTTAATCCAGCTCTTATATGAAACTCACTGCTAAAATAACTTGTGGCGTTCTGTTTTCCTGACTGGACCCTGACAGATATAAAATCACTGTCCTCAGAAGTAAGTGACCCACTGAGAGGAGAAAAATTAATCATTCTTGAGGGCTGGTTGATCTAATGTCCCTGGCCTTGGTTTGATGGGGGAGCTTCCAGAAGCAGAGAGGGTGATGCTGCATAAACCATCACATAGAGCACCATTGCAGAAAGAGGTGTCTTGGTAAAGCGGGAGGGGAGGACAGTGTGCTGAGCCTCACGAACTGACTGCAGGGCTTATATTTCTTGTCTAGGGAGAAGTCACAGCCGAGAGAACAGTCATACAGGGTTCTGTCACAGGAATCCTTGCCAGCCTGGGGCGTGATCCTGCCTGATGTCTGACCTGCACCTCCCACAGACAACTCGTCCAGGAAGAACTCATCTCATTCGAAGATGAGTAACAATCCAAAATGAATTTGCCATAAATTATATGCAGACACATACCATGTTCTATGTAAGAAAGCAATAGCATAAGAATAAATAACCAAAATTCTAAGAAAGATATTAAGCATATACAGTCAAGCAGTACATTTTATAATGATATAAAATAAATAAATAGGATTTATTTTTGGATTGATAAGATGCTTCAACATTAAAATATTCAAATATTATGTTAATAAATCAAAAATAAAAGCCAGGGGTGTCTGGGTGGCTCAGTTGGTTAAGCGTCTGACTCTATTTGGGCTCAGGTCAGGATCCCAGAGTCGTGGGATTGAGCCCTGAATCTGGCTCCGCATTGAGTGTGGAGCCTGCTTAAGATTCTATCTCCCTCTGCCCCTCTCCCCTGCTCATGCCCTCTCTCTCTGTAAATAAAATAAAAATAAATAAATGAATGAATGAATGAATAAATAAATAAATGCCAAATAACTGGTGGTGATTTTTTATAGGTACAAAATATGAACAAAATTCTATACCTATTACCAAAACGTTTAATAAAAGTAAAGAATTTTTCTCAAATATTTTGAACAGTATTTATCAGAAATCAATAGTAAACAATTCTGAAAATTTACAGGTATTCTGACTGTCAGGAACAAGAGAAGTATGTTTACTATCTGTATTATTCACTGCTACGGTACTTTGGACAGTCTATTTAATGGAATAAATCTAGAAAACAAAATGAGAGGAAAAAGTGAAGTGGCAATATTTACATACGATATGGTTGTATACATAGAGAAAAACCGCCTGAAACAAATATAATGTTACACATCAATTGTATCTCAATAAAAAAATAAAGATTTACAAATTAATATCTTTGTTTCTAACTAGCCATAACTAGTTAGAAATGAATTGAAAATAAAATTCCATTTGCAAAAATGACAACTCAAAATTCAACAAGAAAAAAGTATATATACATATATATATATATGTATATATACATATATATATATATGTATATATACATGTAAAAAAAAAAACTATGCGGCATTAATGACAAACGTGAAATAAAGCCCCAACTGAATGGGAAAACATACCATTCTCCTAGACAGGAAGATTCAAATAACATAAAAATGTCAGTCCTCCCAAAGTCATATATAAACATTGTGCTTTTTCAGTCAGAATATCAAAGGGATTTTGAAGGAACGTAATAAATTGATTCTAAATTTCATCTGGAACAATAATTCCATCAGAATTGCCAAGAAATATTTGAAAAACAGAATAATGAGTAGAGGCATGTCTTATCAGATATGAAAATGTCCTTGAAAACTATTATAATTAACGTGCCATATTATTATACCAGGAATAGACAAATAGCTTGTTATAGCAGAATATAATCCAGAAATATGTATCTATTTAATACATGAAAAATGTGACATTTTAAATCAGTAGGTAAAGAATGAATTATTCAGTATTTGGATAATGGAACAACTGAATATCCATTTTGAGTAAATCAAACTTAGCTTCCTGCATTATGAGATATATATATGTATATGTACATGTATATGTATGTATATGCATATATACAATTATTTATCAGTGATGGTTTACAAAACCAGTAGAGAAAAATTTTAAGAAAGTTTTAAAAAATCTTTATTGGAGAATGACCTTCTACATAAAGTCCAGAAACCAGACAAAATTGGGCATAATTCCTAGATTTTCCTACTAAAATTTAAATTTGCTCTATGTTGAAAAAAATACCATCGACAAAGTAAAAAGATGAAATGGATTAAGAGAGAATGTTTGCAACTCAGAAAACACAGAGGGGCCAGCAGGGAGCTTCAGTCTGCTTTCAACTTGAGAGTTTTGGTGACCTGGTGAGCCTCATCATCAATTTTCAACAGCTCGGGAGAACAGGGGTAGAAGAAAAGGCCCAAAATGCGAGTAAGTAGGACCTGTTCGCCACCCCACAAACCTGGAACATCAAAGGGCTACACTCTCACAGTAAGGTTAAACTAGAAAAGACACTTCCCCTACTCCATTGGTCTAGAAAGACATGACCAATCTCTTTTTTTTCTTTTTTTTCTTTTTTTTTCTTTTTTTTTTATGTTTTTTTTTCTTTTATTTTTTTTATGAAATTTATTGACAAATTGGTTTCCATACAACACCCAGTGCTCATCCCAAAAGGTGCCCTCCTCAATACCCATCACCCACCCTCCCCTCCCTCCCACCCCCCATCAACCCTCAGTTTGTTCTCAGTTTTTAACAGTCTCTTATGCTTTGGCTCTCTCCCATTCTAACCTCTTTTTTTTTTTTTCCTTCCCCTCCCCCATGGGTTCCTGTTAAGTTTCTCAGGATCCACATAAGAGTGAAACCATATGGTATCTGTCTTTCTCTGTATGGCTTATTTCACTTAGCATCACACTCTCCAGTTCCATCCACGTTGCTACAAAAGGCCATATTTCATTTTTTCTCATTGCCACGTAATATTCCATTGTGTATGTAAACCACAATTTCTTGATCCATTCATCAGTTGATGGACATTTAGGCTCTTTCCATAATTTGGCTATTGTTGAGAGTGCTGCTATGAACATTGGGGTACAAGTGGCCCTATGCATCAGTACTCCTGTATCCCTTGGATAAATTCCTGCAGTGCTATTGCTGGGTCATAGGGTAGGTCTATTTTCAATTTTCTGAGGAACCTCCACACTGCTTTCCAGAGCGGCTGCACCAGTTTGCATTCCCACCAACAGTGCAAGAGGGTTCCCGTTTCTCCACATCCTCTCCAGCATCTATAGTCTCCTGATTTGTTCATTTTGGCCACTCTGACTGGCGTGAGGTGATACCTGAGTGTGGTTTTGATTTGTATTTCCCTGATAAGGAGCGACGCTGAACATCTTTTCATGTGCCTGTTGGCCATCCGGATGTCTTCTTTAGAGAAGTGTCTATTCATGTTTTCTGCCCATTTCTTCACTGGGTTATTTGTTTTTCGGGTGTGGAGTTTGGTGAGCTCTTTATAGATTTTGGATACTAGCCCTTTGTCCGATATGTCATTTGCGAATATCTTTTCCCATTCCGTTGGTTGCCTTTTAGTTTTGTTGGTTGTTTCCTTTGCTGTGCAGAAGCTTTTTATCTTCATAAAGTCCCAGTAATTCACTTTTGCTTTTAATTCCCTTGCCTTTGGGGATGTGTCGAGTAATAGATTGCTACGGCTGAGGTCAGAGAGGTCTTTTCCTGCTTTCTCCTCTAGGGTTTTGATGGTTTCCTGTCTCACATTTAGGTCCTTTATCCATTTTGAGTTTATTTTTGTGAATGGTGTGAGAAAGTGGTCTAGTTTCAACCTTCTGCATGTTGCTGTCCAGTTCTCCCAGCACCATTTGTTAAAGAGGCTGTCTTTTTTCCGTTGGATGTTCTTTCCTGCTTTAAGACATGACCAATCTCAAACCGGTTGTTGAGTAGCAAAACTATAACCCATCCTTAAGGCAATGAAATACCCTGAATTCAATTTAACTAGGGGTTTCAAAAAACCTCAAGGCAAGAATTTAACCTAGAATGCTTTGGGAGTGTTCCCAAACATTTGGCAAGAGCAAACATAAATCCTTTCTTCAGAAATGCACCTTTATCCAAGGTCCCAAGTATTTCCCTCCCTCTCCAAAAGAAAGAAAGAAAGAGAGAAAGAAAGAGAGAAAGAAAGAGGAAAGGAAAGGAAAGGAAAGAAGGGAAGGGAAAGGAAAGGAAAGGAAAGGAAAGGAAAGGAAAGGAAAGGAAAGGAAAGGAAGGGAAGGGAAGGAAAGTCCAAAGAAAATGAATGTTTTCAATCAAAACAAAACAAACCACAAAAACACAAGCACCATAAGTGAGCATAGCACCAACAATAGCGGAAAAATCTGATCTACAAATACTTTAGATGAGTTATTCTGAAAACATAGTCCCTAAACTAAGCAACATCAGCATCACCAGGGAAGTTGTTGGAACTACACATTCCTAGGCTC
Source organism: Prionailurus bengalensis (assembly GCF_016509475.1). NCBI lineage: Eukaryota > Metazoa > Chordata > Mammalia > Carnivora > Felidae > Prionailurus > Prionailurus bengalensis. The sequence continues at coordinate 55,398,765 of NC_057354.1, read as the reverse complement.
TGCCCTGACCTGCTAATCACAGGCCCTAGGCATGACACCCAGCCATGTGTGTTTTAACAAGTTCTCAGGTAATTCTGATGCACACTCAAGTTTGGGAACCTTTGCTTAAATATTAAATTTAAAAACCCAATGTATGGTGCAAATATATTTGATGTGTTTCTCAAGAGAGGCTTGGAAACATGACAAAAGAGCAAACAATTTTGAATAAAGCCGAGCAGGGCTTTCAGAAATGAAAAATACGGTAACTGGAATTTAAAATTCAATTGATCCATTTAGCAGTAGACCCGATGGACATAGCCAAGGAAAGAATGAGTTACCTGAAAGACAGAGCCCAAGAATAGTATGGAACGAAGCATGGAGACATAAAGGAGACGAGGATGAAAGGCAGATTTAAAGACTTCGTGATGCACTGAGTGAATATGCATGTATTGCATATTTCATGATGTAAAGGAAACATTTTAAATTTTTTTTAACGTTTATTTATTTTTTTGGGGACAGAGAGAGACAGAGCACGAACGGGGGAGGGGCAGAGAGAGAGGGAGACACAGAATCGGAAAGGCTCTGAGCCATCAGCCCAGAGCCTGACGCGGGGCTCGAACTCACGGACCGCGAGATAGTGACCTGGCTGAAGTCGGACGCTTAACCGACTGTGCCACCCAGGCGCCCCGTAAAGGAAACATTTTTAAATGCTTGAATGACACCTATAATTAATACAACCCAATTAATGTATACGCATTGAGCGCTGCACCCCACAGAGAAGTCCAAAATCATAAAGGAGAAATGTGGCCTTCAGGCCATGGTCACCCAACAAAGGATAGAAGTCACAGCAAAGGGTGAAGGTAAAAAGGTGGGTATGGTGAGCCTACAGCAGCATTCCTAGAAAGGAACACAGGGCCAGAGAGACCAGAAGCTTCTCTCCACACCAGAGGAGCAAAGGGTCTGAATAGGCTGTTAACAATATTGGATTCGGCCGTGGTCCCTAGGGTGGGAGTAATCTTATATTTGCATTGCTTTTAAGATATGAATATGACAACTTTCAAGTTTCAATCAGGCTTCAAGAGAAAAGGCAGACTAAGTTAAGGGTCTTTGCACTTTCCTACAAGAGAATTCAGGACATTTATTTCCTAGTAAATTGAGTGTGAACTAAAAGTTGTTGCTCATGGCAAGCAATCAGGACCAACGGTACTTGCAAACTGCATTATATGTGGGTTTTATATGCTTTAGACAGTATATGGTTGACACTAACATCTAAATATAGTGGAAAAACAAAAACTCTTGGAAAACTAAACAAAATGCTCTCTCCTGCACATGATGAAGAGTATCCAACATAAGGCATACCTGGCTGGCTCTGTTGGAAGAGCGTGTGACTCTTGATCTCAGGGTCATGAGTTCAAGCCCCATGTTGGGTACTGAGATTACTAAAAAAGAATAAAATAAAACTTTTTACAATAAAGAATATCTAAGTTAAAACAATAGCCAACACCATACTTTCACAAATCACCCAAGAGATTATCATTAAGTAAAGAAGAGGTCAAAAATGGTTGCTATCTACAAATTACTCCCATTGAAAGTAAAACCAAGAAGATTCACTGAATAACTCTACCAAATTAATTTATGGGCTATGAGAATTTAAAATAAGTATGGTAGAATTGATACATAAACTTTCTCCTTGTCTTTGAGATTCTTCAATTTTATGGTACTGTACTCAGAGGAAGGATTCATTTTATTACCCAGCCCGTGAACTTTTCCAACCTGAGGTCTTTCATTATTTCTCTCCTTCTAGAACATGGAATATTAAATTCTATTTAATAACAGGCAATTATTTTTAACAAGAAACCAAGTGGAAATAATAATTCAGAACTGTAATTGCTGAAACAACTGAATGGAAGGGGTGAATGTCAGCATGGATTCCACCGGAAGCAGATTTTATGAGTTGAAGACCAGGTCAAGAAATCCTCTCATCAGCAAGTAGTAAAGGATCAATGTGCTGGTAACAGGAGCACCAAAAGGACAGGGGAAAACAGAGGGGAGGAAGCATTTGACAAAGAAATGATAGGGGTGCCTGGGTGGCTCAGTAGATTAAGTGTACGACTCTTGATTTCAGCTCAGGTCATGATCTCACAAGTTCATGAGTTCAAGTCCTGAGTTGGGCTCTGCACAAACATTGCAGAGCCTGCTTGGGATTCTTTTCCTCTCCCTCTTTCTGCCCCCTCTCCTGCTTGCACTCCAAATACACACACACACACACACACACACACACACACACACACACACATATATATATAAATTATAATTAGTGGAAATTCTCAGAACTTTACAGAGAAAAAGCAAATCACATACAAAGGACCAAAATAAATCACGCTTTCAACAATACCACTGGCATCAAGAAGGCGGTGTGGTAAGACATTGAAGACCCCCAAAGAGATTGGCTACATGGGATTGCATCCTTGCCTCTGAGAGGCAGGAAGAGGAGAGAGGAAAGATGTGTAGAGACAAGTTAGTGGGGGAGAGTGAGCTGGTCTGAGGCTGGACAGGATGCCACCACATGCAATCACAAGAAATGTCCCAGTTGGTGAAATAGCCAAAGAGTATTTTTAAGGACAACAATTTTGAAGAACTATATGAGCCACGGCTCAGAGATTTATAGTAGAATATTTTCTTCTGATGAATGCTTTCTATGAGTGTGTGTGTGTGTGTGTGTGTGTGTGTGTGTGCACGCACATGAAACATTCACAGAAGGGGTTGAATGTACCATCTGGATTGATGTGTAATAAATAAGACAGCTTCTCTGAAATGAGGAGCTTGGAGACAAAGGTGATCAAAAGGGTGTGAGCTCCTAGGAATTTTTAGAAATCTTCAAAGGCAAGGAGGGTAGGACATGCGCAAAGGTTTGAGTCAAGCCCACCTGGACAGCCAGGGTCTGGGGGACTTCATTCCAGCTGACATCTGGGCGACAGAGCACTTCTACTTCCAGAACAAAACTGTGCTCTCCACGGTGGTTCCTGCACCTGGGTTCTTTTTTTTTTTTTTAATGTTTATTTGAGAGAGAGAGAGTGTGTGTGTGAGCATGTGCACACTAGTGGCGGAGAGGCAGAGAGAGAGAGAGCAAGCAAGAGAGAGAATCCCAAGCAGGCTCAGTGCTATCAGTGCGGAGCCCACTGCAGGGCTCGAACTCAGAAACCTGTGAGATCATGACCTGAGATGACATCAAGAGGCAGAAGCTTAACCAACTGAGCCACCCAGAAGCCCCAGCCTTGGGATCTTTCTGTATGAATTCCCTGATAAATGTCCTCACTATCTATGGGCTCGTACAACTTCCTCAGTTTGCTCCCTCGTACTCTGCCTGTCTTCCTCATTAGCTTGCTTTTCCTTCCTTCCTTTTGTGGAAACGGCATTTTCCAAGGGTTCCCAAGCACCTCCCTTCTGCTTTCCCGAGCTCGCTGATCCAGGAGGTGAGCCCGGAAGCCGTGGCTGGCAGAGTTCCATCTCAGGTACACGTGAATCACCTTGAACTCAAGGGGCCCGAATGGCTGCAGATTCACCATGTGTTTGGAAAGAAGGGGGACTTTGTTGTAATATTCACTTCATTTCAAACTTTTCCAACTTCTTCTGTAAAGTTTCGTAACTATTTTCGATTTCGCAGGCCATATGGCCTCCGTAGCAACCATGTAGTTCTGCCATTTTGCACGAAAGCAGCCATAGATGATATGTAAACAAATAGTTGTGGCTGTGTTCCAGTAACATTTTATTGACAAAAACAGGCAGTGGAAAGGAGTTGGCCCACACGCCTTCTTTTGATGTAAGCAAGCACTTGCCAAGATGAACACCCCCCCCTCCTCCAGGATGTTAAGTATAGCAAAGGCCTGGGGAATATTGGCCCAATCTCCCTGTCGGTGTCCAATCCCTCCCCCACGGTTTTTGCAGATTTCAAGATTTCTCAAGGTGAATTTTAGCTCTAGACTTTGGCTTTTGTGTGAGTTGCCTCTGTCGTGTACCTGATCTGCCCTGATTTATGTATATAAGCCATTCACTGACTTCCTGAACCTTCCACATGATATTTTGATGACTGTTATCATTTTACTAGGGCTGCTGTAACAAAGTACCACAGACCGGTAGCTTAAACAACAGACATTTATCTTCTCAAAATTCTGGAGGCTGGAAGTCCAAGATCAAGGGGCCGGCGGGGTTCGATTCTTCTGAGGCCTCTCTCTTTGGCTTGCAACTGGTCGTCATCTGCTCCCTGTGTCTTCACGTGGCCTTCCCTCCGTCTGTGTCTGTGTCCTAATCCCCTTCTTACAAAGACACCAGTCATTTTGGACCTGAACCACCCTAATGACCCCATTTTAATTTACTTTCTAAAAGATCCGGTCTTAAATACAGTCTTATTCTGAGGTAATGGAGGGTTAGAACTTCAACTCCCCCTTCAATATGAATTTAGAGATAACATAAGTTAGCCCATACTCATGAGAATATAAATTTTATAAGGTCTTATGGTTATAGCAAGGGGTTCTCCATATATATTACATAGCAAAATTGTTAAATTGCTTATGAACCATTCCTATTGTTAAAAGCCTTTTTTAGGAGCGCCTGGGTGGCTCAGTTGGTTAAGTGTCTGACTCTTGGTTTCAGTTCAGGTCATGATCCCATGGTTCATGAGATTGAGCCCCGCGTTGGGTTCCATGCTGAAAGTGCAGAGCCTGTTTGGGATTCTCTCTCTCTGCTCCTCCCCTGCGCTCTCTCAAAATAAATAAACTTAAAAAAAAGCATTTTAAAAAAGTTTTTATTTAAATTTCAGTTAATTAACATACCATGTAATATTAGTTCCAGGTGTACAATATAGTGGTTCAGCAATTCCGTACATTACTGGGTCATCATGACAAGTGGATTCCTTAATCCCCATCACCATGCCCCCACCCACCTCCTCTCTGGTAACCATCTGTTTGCTCTGTAGAGTTAAGAGTCTGTTTCTTGGTTTGCCTCTCTCTCTCTCTCTTTTCCCCTTTGCTCGTTTGTTTTGTTTCTTAAATTCTACATATGAGGGAAATCATATGATATTTGTCTTTCTCTGACTTATTTTGCTTAGCATAATACTCTCTAGCTCCATCCACATCATTACAAATGACAATATTTCATTCTTTCTTATGGTTGAATAATATTCCATTATATATATATACATATATATATGTATATATATACGTATATATATATGTATAATATAACATATATATACCCCATCTTCTTTATGCATTCATCAGTCAATAGACACTTGAGCTGTTTCCATAATTTCACTATTGTAGATAATGCTGCTATAAACATTGGGGTACATATATCCCTTTGAATTAGTGTTTTTGTATTCTTTGGGTAAATACCTAGTAATGCTATCGCTGGATTGTAAGGTAGTTCTATTTTTAACTTTTTGAGGAACCTCCATACTGTTTTCCAGAGTGGCTGTATCAGTTTGCATTCCCACCAACGGCACAAGAGGGTAAAAGCCTTTTTCTGACCACTCTGCCACTCTAGGTTTAATTATTTTTTAATTTTTTATTACTTTTTACTTTTTTTTCAACATTCATTGCTTATTTTTGAGAGACAGAGCACAAGCACAGGAGGGACAGAGAGAGAGGGAGACGTAGAGTCTGAAGCAGGCTCTGGGCTCTGAGATATCATCACAGAGCCTGACACTGGGCTCAAACCCATGAACCGTGAGATCATGACCTGAGCCGACATTGGACGCTTAACCACTGAGCTAGTCAGGCGCCCCCTGGGGAAGTTCTTTTTAAACTGAAGGTCCTTTCAAGATAGTTGAGTAAGGCTAGTGCTCCTTTTGGCTCTGAAAGTACAGTTGTATCATCCTTGAAGGACTCAAAGTATTTTAATATACATTTTATTTTTCAATCATATCAGAATTACACGTTCAAATAAAACACCTACAATACACGGAAGGGAAAATCTGCCACAGTCATGCCACACTACCCGTCCACTGTTAACTTTTTGAGGCTTTTACTACACTTTCTAACACAGTGATGACTACGAGATGTATACGTTATTGTCTCTTGCGAAGAATGTCTTTTTGTCCATAAAGGTAATTAATTAGCTGGGTTTATTTCTACTTTGTCTCTGGAAATTATATCTGCTCAAGTACGAGGAATTTACCAGTGAATTACGTTATTAAGACATGGCCTGCCGTTCTCACACGGATGCTTGTCTGAAAGATAAAGGACAAAAATCAAAGCAGTGTTAGTTACAGACAGCATTCACCAATAACTTATTCAATGGTATTCAATAGTAACTATATTAATATGCTCCTTTTTAAATCAGCTAATGGAAAGTTAAGTGTTAGCAAGGCCTGTTCCCAGATTTAACAAGAGTCATCAGCTTCCTGATAGTCAACTTTTGGGTTGAAGAGGTTTTTCAATGGAAATGTGTGCATTTGATGAATGCTAATTGCATGGTTCCAAATCTTCTTTAGCCAATCCGTTTGCAGCTGTTATCCAAGTTATTTTATAAACGTCTGAAACAGCTGTCAACATTTTGAGGGGGAAGCTCTTCAATCAATGAATTGACAGAAATGCAATACTTAGATTTTTCTGAGCAGAAGGCTCGAGAACATAATATACATCTATTTAGTGATGTAGCCAGCAATGAAAGGCAACGATTGATACTCCCATTGTGTTTTAAAGTGTTGAAGAAAATCTTCATGCTCATGGGCATGGAAAGTACATCTTAAGAGCACACTACTTGGAGGGGGGGAGACCCACAAAGTCAAATGGGATGTTTGAGTGTCCTAAGGATACAAGCAATGCAATCTTATTTCCCGTCAATAAGAATGCTTCTGATGGTATATAGCAACATTGTAAATCATATTTTAATTAAAATTTTAGTACTTGTTGATGTTATTTGTTTATTGTCTCAATAAAACATTTTTAACAGATGACATCTGGACATTTTGCTTGATTTCTTTCTTTTTTTTGCTCTATAAAATTCTTTAGTAAATCTAATTGTTGGGAATTGTATCAGACTGACAGCTCCGGAAAACGAAGCCTTTTATTCAGGCTCAGAATCTGTGTATTCGGAAAACAGCTCCCTTTATGCTGCTATGGGCCTCAGTTGCATACCGAAACTAGAAGGCTCAGGTCACTTTTAACCTTCATGGAGCATTTGCTTCTTTGCTAAGGTTGCCACCTTTGGGGGGAAAAATGAGCATCTGTAATTGTGGTGCTTTCCAGAGCGTCACGTGTCCGAAACAAGGCTGAAGACCGCTACGTCTTTCATCCGCAACTGGTCCATATGATTCCTGTCCTATCATGACCTACTTAAAAATAAGCCAATGTTTTCTTTGCACGAATGGGAGACAAAGCCTGTCTGCTCTGACTTTTTCATGGAACCATGTCCCTGTGTGAGCATGTCAATTTTTCATGCCGGTAACCAAAGAACATGATGAGGGTACGTTAAGTTTGCAAAAGTCTGCCTGGTTAAGTCATGCTGGCAGAACACATATACTCATCTCGGCAAACTCGATACTGATGACTGCATATATGAAAACATTTTGCTATTGGGGCTGTTCCCTAATAGATGAAAACATCAGCAGTCATGGCGTGATATCCCTGGGCAGTTTTTCAAAAACACAAAATCATCTTTTAACTTTCAAATGATCAAACATAGAAAGTCCTCTTTGTTGACCCTGAAATTTCTTCAAGCATTGTGGAATAAGTTTGTTTGTTTCCAATCAGTGTTTCCGTCTTTATTACCTTCTCTTTCCTCTCTTAACCAACCTACTTCTAGGGTTAGTTACCATGGAGCCACCAGAAGCAGATACCGAGACAAAGATATGTGTGCAAATGATTTATTCAGGAAGTGCCTCCCAGGAGAAACTAATAAGGGACTGGGGAAGCAAGACACGGAAAGGCAAAGTGCAAGCCAGGGTATGATCTCAGGCAAAAGTCCCTGGAGAGAAGAACGAGCCTGATCCGGCAGGGGAACTGGATTACAAATTTTGCCTCAGTGTATCCGAACCGGAGGCAAGAGAGCTGGGCTTTCGTTGGCCGCACCAGTCAGCCATTGGCCAGGGGCTTCCCCCGAGGAGGCAAGAATTCCCAGGCATTTCCTGCTTTCTGTACTCGTGCCCAAAGTGACTTCGGCAGACCTTGGGCAGACCTCCAAAGAAAGACACAGGTGTGGACAGTTACAAGCAAAAGCATACAAAGCCAAAGGAGGGGTGTATGAGAATAAAAGAGATCCAGCTGAATCTGGCTGAGCCCCAGCAGTGTTCAATACACATAGGAACATTAGACAATATGCCTGGAATTGTGAAGTGAGGATAAGAGCTCATTCAGAAATCATGAGCTCCGTCCTGGTAGAGTACAAAAATGTGCAGTCATTTTGAGTAGCATGCTCATGGCCATGAGACAAAGAAAGCACAGAGCAGAGATTCCCATGCTCGTTAGAATCACCTGGGAGCTTTCAGAACTCCCAAAGCCCAGGACATACCCCAGACCATTCAATCACCATCTCTGGGCCTGGTGCCAGACATCAGTGTTTTTTTCAGCGTTAAGAACCTTCGGCATAGAATATGGTCTCGATATTGATGACCCTTGCCAAAGGATGTCGTGGTCACCTTTCCTAAAACAGGTTTTGCTCATAACCTGTAAAACAACAAAACAGAGCGAACAAACAACAATCGGGTGCCTTAATGTGATAGATAACATGTTAGTGGGAAAATGTCTTGCCTTTGGCAAAAATATCAGTCGATTTCCCTATTAGTATAGGGTTTGGTACTTATTTTAAAATTGTTTAATTGGTTCAGGGACAAGTTTTAAGAGTTTTGCAGAAATCTACGGGGAAACATTGTAATATTTTAAAAATGCAAAACAAAGAGAACTATTTTAACAAATCATGAGACAGCTACCTTTTACCTTATAAAAATAAAGGGAGGACTCTGGGAAGACGGCAGAGTAGGAATCGGTCTCCCCACCTAGACAGTAATTGCACTGGCAGGATCTGTCTCATCTAACGATTTTGGAACTCTGGAGTCTATTGAAGGCTTGCTACTTCCAGGGGAAGTAAATTTTCTGGATGGTAAATTGCACTTAATTTCAGTCAATTTCATTGTAGCAACTACCCATCTCCCATCCTCTGGCCCCACAAAGACAGCTGTGCACACGTCTCAGGAGCAGCTTGCATACAGCTTGAGGGAGCCAGGGTGGATAATAAGGACTCTGCCTCCAAATACCAGGGATCTTTGCTCTGATCACTGATTGCTGGAGCCGAGCGCAGACACAGAAGCATTGTTGCCTTCCTCACTCCGCTGTTAGAAGCCTTTCCTCTTTAGGCTGAAATGACTGTCAGAGGATTTAAAGGGCCAGTGTCTTTCAAAATTTTCTTTTGTTTTCTGTTCCCTCTCATTTCCCTCTTTTGGCAGCCAGATAGTTAAGGTCTAGGCTATTCAAAAGTAACCACACATATGGGGAAATTTAGAAAATCATCAGGCATGCCCAGGGAAAGTTGCAGCCTCAGCGAGGAATTGAGAAGACCTTTAGTTTATACCTCAGGCTGATCCCCAGCACAGATACAGTCTACGGCAATCAAAAAATAAAAACAAAACCAAAAGTTGGCAAACCCTGGGGAAAAGGGAGAATCTGATTCCAGGGTTACCGCATTATTAGATAAAAATGCCCAGTTGTCAATAAAAAAACACAAGACATTCAATGAAACAGAAAAGGGTGGCTCATTTAAAGCAGGGGAAAAAAACAACAGCGACTGTCTCTGAGAAGAACACACGATGGACCTACTAGGCAAAGACTCTAAAACATCTGTTTTAAAGACGCTCAAAGAACTAAAGCAGACAGGGAGAAAAATCAAGAAAATGCTGTATAAACAAAATGAAAATAACAAGAAAGAGATTTAAAAACCTAAAAAAAAAAAAAAAAAGAAAGAATCAGAAATTCTGGACCTGAAAAATACAGTGACTACAATGAAAAATTCACTAGAGGGATCAGAGGGATTCTGAGGCAGATTTGAGCAGGCAGGAGAAAGAATCAGCAAACCCGCATATGGAAAAATTGAAAATATCAAATCTGAGGGAAGAAAAAAGATTGAAGAAAAGTGAACAGAGTCTAAGGGACAGGTGGGACACCGTAAGCCAATCAGCATACACATTGTGGAAATCTCAAAAGAGAGAAGAGAGGGGCGCCTGGGTGGCTCAGTCAGTTAAGTGTCCAACTTCGGCTCAGGTCATGATCTCACGGTCCGTGAGTTCGAGCCCCGCGTCGGGTTCTGTGCTGACAGCTCGGAGCCTGGAGCCTGTTTCGGATTCTGTGTCTCCCTCTCTCTCTGCCCCTCCCCTGTTCATGCTCTGTCTCTCTCTGTCTCAAAAATAAATAAACGTTAAAAAATAATTTAAAAAAGAGAGAAGAGAGAGAAAGGGGAAGAAAGATTATTTAAGGAAATAATGGCCCCCAACTCCCCAAATAATGACCCCAAACTCCCCAAATTTGATGAAGGACGTGAATATAAACGAGAAGTTCAATGAACTCCAAACAGAATAAACTCCAAGGCACCCACACCAAGACCCATTGCAATCAAGCTGTTGAAAGCCAAAGATGAAGAGAGAATCTTGACAGCAGCAAGAGAGTAGTGGTTCTCAACAAATAAAAATCCTCAATAGAATAATCAGCAGACTTGTCATCAGAAACTTTGGAACCAGAGGCAGTGGCTGATATATTCATGTGCTGAAAGAGAAAAACATCAATCAAGAGTCCAAGATTCAGCATAACTGTCCTTGAGAAGTGAGGGAGGATAGTAAGACATTTCCAGATAAACGAAAGGCAAGGGAGTCTGTTACCACTAGACCTGCCCTGTAAGAAATGCTAGAAGGAATCCTGAAGGTTGAAATAACTGGACATGAGACAACTCAAAGCCATATGAAGAAATTAGGACCTCAGTAAAGATAAATATAAGGGCGGTTATAAAAGCTAGTATTAATGTAATTTTGATTGGTAACTCCAGTTTTTGTTTTCTACATGATTTAAAAGACAAATACATTTAAAAAAAATCATTGGTCTAAAAGATAGTGTTACTTTAACTTTGGTTTGTGACCCTACATTTTGTTTTGTGCGTAAGTGAAGAAACTAATGCATAAAAAAATGCAATTACTAGTTTACATTTTGGACACACATATGTAAAAACATAATTTGACATCAATAACTGAAAATAGTGGGGATAGACCTGTATAGGAGAAGTTTTCGGTGTTACTGAAGTTAAGATGGTATAAATTCAAATTAGAGTGTTTTGACTTTAGGATGTTAAATGTAATCATGGTGATCACAAAGAAAATACCTATGGAACGCACACAAAAGGAAATTAGTACATTTCACTGTGAAAACATCAGCTAAACACAAAATAATACGGTAATGTGGGAAATGAGAGACAAAAAGTAATAAAGCAGGCAGAAAACAAATAGTAAAATGACAGAAGTCTCTCCACAGTAGTTTTTTAAATTAATTTATTTATTTTGAGAGAGAAGGTGTGAGCGCACAAGTGGGGAAGGGGCAGAGAGAGAGGGAGATGTGGGGCTTGATCCCACAAACTGTGAGATCATGACCTGAGCCAAAATCAAGACTCAGACACTCAACTGACTGAGCCACCCAGGCACCACATCAGTAATTACTTTAAACGTAAATGGATTAAACTCTCCAGTCAAAAGACAGATTGGCAGAATAGCTTTAAAAACATGATCCCAATATATGCTGTCTACGAGAGACTCACTTTAGCTCAAAGACACGAACAGGTTGAAAGTGAAAGAATGGAAAGAGATACTCCATGCAAATAGTAACCACACAGCACATTATTCACAATAGCAAAAATGTAGAAGCAACCCGTGTCCACTGGCAGGTGAAGTGACAAGCAAAATGTGGTATATTCCTAAAATGGAATTTATCCCACCTTAAAAATAAAGGAAATTTCAGGGTGCCTGGCTCAGTCAGTTAAGCGTCCGACTTCAACTCAGGTCATGATCTTGAAGGTCATGAGTTCGAGCCCCACATCGGGTTCTCTGCTGTCAGCACAAAGCCCGCTTCACATCCTCTTCTCCCTCTCTCTGCCCCTCATCTCCCTCCTCCCCAAAATAAATAAACATTTACAAAAAAAAAAAAAAAAGGAAATTCTGACACATGCGACAACATGGATTAATCTGGAGAAAATTATGCTATGTGAGATAAGCCAGTCACCAGAAGGCATACACTGTCAGATTCCACTTATATAAGGTTCCTTAAGTAGTCGAATGCATAAGGACAGAAAACAGAATGGTGGTTGTTAGGGGTTGGGAGAGGGGGTGAATTGAGAATTCATGGTTTCAGGCTTGCAAGATGAAAAGAGTTCTGGGGACGGACAGCGGTGATGGTTGCACAACCGCGGTACTTAATGCCATTAGACGGTACCCCACCAATGGTTAAGATGGTAAATATTATGTTATGTGTGTTTTACCACAACAAGAAAAAAGACACATTAATATCAAGCTAAGAGAGAGAGGGCTTATGTGGAAAGGATTGTAAGTTAAAGAAGGAAAATGGCAAGGAAAAGACAGAAGGGATATCTCACCCAGTTGTATTTCTAAATCCTTATTTATTCATTCTTCCTCTGATTTTGGAGAATCAGCTTGAATCCCCGGCTAACGGGGTATTTCATGAAACCTGGATACCAGTATTTAGCGCAAATTAGTGTTTTCAGTGATGAAATTATGTCAAAAATCATTAAAGGATTTTTTCACATTAGTCAGGGTATTTTGATTCCCTCTCTCTCTCTCTCTCTGAATAAATTAAGAACATCTAAGAAATTTAAATGGTAATTTCATTTTTCACAACCAATCTACCTAGTTAATGTTTTATTTTTCCTTTGAGGTATTTTATTTTCATAGTGTTAATAGGTGTTTTTTTTTTCTATCTAAAGATAAAATGACACTTTCCCATTGTTAATATGTGCTTTTAACATTTAAAATATGCAAGCCAGTGTATCCGAACTTGACCATTTCTGGTATGCTTAAAATCTAATTAGACTGTTGTGTGAATCAAACGAGGTAAAATATATAAAAATGCTTTGGAAAATGTAGATTATTGAATAAAGTTGAGGTCTACATTTTGTTTTAGACACAGTAATAAATCTAATTATGAAGAAAAACAAATCTCACAAAGTGGAAATTTGTAACATAAAACATGGAGTTGTGTATCATGTGCAATACATTCATTTTAATTAATTCCTAAAGGTGCTGAGCTTTGGGTACCTCAATTAAATAATCATTACAATAATTCACTTATAGAGATATGTGCATGCTGGGTCTGCACACAACACGAAATGGAGATGTCTGAACAGAAAAAGAAACACCAGTGAAATTTTTTGGGAAATGAAACAATCAGGGTTTCTAAACTCAGGAATTAAAAATAAGTTAAAAAAAAAAACCTATTACGTATATGAAACAAAGGAGAGAGGCATTTGCCAAGAAACTGGCAGTTCTTCTTGTTACATCCTTCACCTCAAATCACAGAAACAAAGCCACATCAAGGACACGCTGTTTGGAAAACTGACCTGATGGTCATTGTTTTCTGACTAATCATGTTGCATTTGCCTTGCTTCAAGGTCTAAGATGCCACTTTCCAAACATAGAAGGAAGGCATTTTCTGAAGCGTAAAAATCATCAATGATACTTTTCTGTATAATAAAAGTAAAAATGGATCCATCGGGCCACCACACTGTTACTGTAACGGCCAATCTTACACGGAGCCAAGTAAGCATCAAAATAAATTTGGTTGCCAGAATAAAGAGAAGGCGCACCCAAACATGCTCCCAAATTCTCAGTTTGTACTACATCCTTAATTTAGGAAAAGGAAATCAAGTGACAAAGTTATCAAAAATATCTATATGACATCAAACAAAAATTGGAGAATAACCAGTATATGAACCTTGAGCATTGCAGGATGGTGGAGATAGGAGAAAAAGACAATTTATGTTTCATGTGATCATTCATTTAGCCAACAAGCATTTACTGATTGCCTAGCATTGTGCCAGGCACAGTCCAGCTTTGGGATACAATATGAACAAAAGAGACATGGACCTTGCCCTCAAGGGATTTATTTATAAAAGGACCTCAGATTCATCTCATGTAAGCATCCACTATGAAAGCAGGAAAGTTAAAGACTCCCTTGCAGCTTGAGTTCCAGGTATGGATTAGTTTCTACCGACCAGAGAGGGATCCATGTGAAACTTAAGCCAGTAACTGGTTTGAGTGGAAAAGACGAGCAGAGCCAAGAGGCATATCCAGTTGGCTGATGCACGTAATAGCAGTCGTCCTTGGAGAGATGTTCCTCGAAGTACGGCTACAGTTTGATCCACTTTCCCTTTCAATGATTTTTAAATACCTGGTAATAAATCCCTTTCTACTGAAACCAGTTAGAGTGGATCCAATTGCCTGAAAGTGAACACAAACTGACACAGTGTTATTAACACGACGCTTGGACCCATTGTCTGGCAAGAATTCCTCCCTGCTGCTGGGAAGCTATGAATCTACACTGCTGATTATGGACACACAAAAGACAGAAGACGAAAACCCAAATCTCGTTTCTTTTCTCACATTCTCTCTTTTCAACAATAGGCCAAATGTGTATTAAAAAAAAAAAATCTGGAAGTAATGCTACCTCATGCCATCAATCTTACCTTTGACATAACTGCATGAGTTGTTGAATTCTTCAGTTGAACTCTTGATTCTAACGACGTAAAGAAACACATTGCACTGACTGGATAAGAAGTTATAAGGAATATGAATATTTGGCAAGTTTGTGCCTTGAGTTCAGAGATCTACAACTAAAAAGTGCCGGACATCTAAATAAGATGGCAGGAAACCATGGGTTTACCACACAAGCCTAAGTATTTGTAAGTTTCAAATTGGGTCATTAAGAATGTAACTCTAACAGTTTGGTTCAAAAACTGATATGCTTATTTCAGGAATCTGTATTTCCCAGGATAAAATGTTCCATTGAGTCTAAAGCCAGAATAACACCATGCAGGTGTTTACAATCTAATCACAGCAAACTATTCATAAAGAGATGAGATAGTTTAATCAGACACCAGGCTGTGATATGCTTCTTGAAATTGGACACAATTTCAGGTTTCAGATATGATACTTGATTTTGGAAAATGGGCCAGCAATGTGTCTTCAGTGGAAATCGGAAAGGTGGCATGCAAATGCTTAAGAGTCATTTAAGGATATTGAAGAATAATTTTTAATCGCCTGATTTGATAAATTGAGATGGAAAATTCTGCTTTGTAGGTATTATAAAATGGGGTAGGTTAATTGCTTTCAGAGAGGGTTTGGAAGTGGTTCTGCATAATGGTAAAGAAATGAGTTAGATGGTTTTCTTATTTTGATTTGCAGCTCTATAAAACATTTAGGAAATAAAACCATCTTGATCCATTTGGCAGGAAGTAATGTTTTCCTTCTCAAAGTCCCAAATTACTTTGCAATTCTTTCATGACTGTATCACAATCTTTCTAGAATGATCATATTTGTGTAAATATCTTTTTCTCTATATGTGTTGATAAGCCCTTGAAAGGCAGGTATCGTATTAATACCCAGATGGTTCCTATCAAAGAGAATTTCAAAGTATGTATCAATAAATATCGGGTGATAAAGCTAAAATAGTTTTTTGTGCAGATTAAATTCTGACTGCAATTCCTAAAGTACCAAATTTCCACTTTTCAGCTGGGCAGTCGAGTCAGAAGACATTCTGGGCAGATTTATCTATGTCTCCAAAATATGAAATATCCAGTTTCCTGGTTGGCCTATCTGGAAGAATCCTGTGGGCCCTAGAGCCCTTGCTATCTTTGAGTAGGCAAAATCTGAATAGTTCTGGGGTTCATGTTTACATCAGGAAACACTTAACGAGTGCATATGGGTAGCACTCAGGGTGGGCACTGTAGGAAGCAGGGTAGAGTATGAACATGCATGGGGACAGCCTGAGTGGGGTCCCAAGAGTGGAGGGGACATGGTGAATGGAGGGTATGTGGTCAACTTAAAGCATCCATATTTAAACTTCACACACACACACACACACGCCTGTGCAGACCAAGGAAAACGTACGTGAAGGGCGACCAGTTTTTGACCTCTGAAGAGCAATCTAAACCGGTGTATTCCACAGGAGATGGGATGCGTGGGAAGTATGAAAGCAGCAGACAGAATTAAGTGGGGTAGGATGCTAAGGCAAGAGGACAAGTGAACAGGGTCCCTAAAGAGAATGGTTAACAGCAAGCAGATACAATGTATAAAGGGGAGAGTGAGGGTTCTAGGGGCGCCTGGGTGGCTCAGTCGGTTGACCGTCTGACTTCGGCTCAGGTCACGATCTCGCGGTCCGTGAGTTCGAGCCCCACGTCGGGCTCTGTGCTGACTGCTCAGAGCCTGGAGCCTGTTTCCGATTCTGTGTCTCCCTCTCTCTCTGCCCCTCCCCCCGTTCATGCTCTGTCTCTCTCTGTCCCAAAAATAAATAAACGTTAAAAAAAACTAAAAAAAAAAAAAATAAGTGACTCCGAGAATGCTCGAATCGGAAATACGCAGAGGTCATTTACTTCCCTCACTGCAGAAATGCACTCATAATATTGCTAACAAATGAGTGCCCAGCAGTGGTCTGAGTGATTTAGAATATGGGAAGCTCACTCACTGTATTTCTAGAAATAGCATTCTAGTTGGAAGTAGAAGTTTCGGGACGCCTGGGTGGCGCAGTCGGTTAAGCGTCTGACTTCAGCCAGGTCACGATCTCGCGGTCTGTGAGTTCGAGCCCCGCGTCGGGCTCTGGGCTGATGGCTCAGAGCCTGGAGCCTGTTTCAGATTCTGTGTCTCCCTCTCTCTCTGACCCTCCCCCGTTCATGCTCTGTCTCTCTCTGTCTCAAAAATAAATAAACGTTAAAAAATTTTTTTTTTAAATAAAATAAAATAAAGGGGAGAGTGAGGGTTCTAAAGACACCCTTGTTGACGAACTCACGGTTCTTCCAGGACCGGGCATAATATGGAAGAGTGGTTGCGTGTGTGTCCTTGGGCGCCATGGTGCCTGGTTCCATGCCTTCCTAGTTGTGGAACACTATGCAAGTTACTGAACACACCCCCGCCCCAGCTTCCTTATGTCTAATATGAGGAAAATAATAGTGCCTCCCTCATAAGGATGCTATGATGCAATGAGGCAGAAAGCCAGAACAGCCCCCAGCTAATGCCATATAATGTTGTATAATGCTCCCTAAATTAACATTTTGTGCGTGTTCATTTGCATATGATGTATAACTTCTATAACTCTCTTTTACGTTTCTTAGACTCGCATCTCATGGTCCATCTCAATCCATCCGCTTTCTCTGATAGGTGAGAAATATGTTGCTCTTCCCTTTGCTTCTCAACAGCGTCAGAATGAAAATTACACCTCAGAACACTTCTACTTCTTCTTCTTCTTCTTCTTTTTTCTTTTTTCAGGTCCAGATGACAATCTTCTTCTATAACTTATTTACATCGTTAGGCTGGATCAACATCTTAGTAGCAATGCACTTTTTAAGGCACCTCCCTGCTGGGTAAAGTGGCCCTTCCTGTTTGTCCTAAAATGGTCTCTTTCTGCCTCAAGTTTATTTTGCTCTGCTATATAGTTTTCTGGAATTTGATTATTAAGTCTGCATTTGTTTTAACCGGGCCTGCACTGATTTTATTGATCTTGATTATACTCAAAACGTCGTTATTTGATTATATTCTTATTTGATTATATTCTTAACGTTTATTATTATTATTATTATTATTATTATTTTTGCTCTGACATCCTAGTATCTCAACTATATTCAGTCAAACAACTCATTTTTTCTAGACCTTCTTTACCTCCACTTGGCCTTCATCACAAGAAAGTCCTGTTTGGAGCCCGAATGTACCCTTAGCTCATGGTTGAAAGAAACACACATAATGTCAAAGAACATTTTCCACACGCTATTATTTCTAATAGGGAAAAACACTTATAATTCCACCACCCAATTGGAATAACTACTTCCACTGTCTACATGCACTTAAAAAAATGACTTAATCTATGCAAAATAATTACGAATATGGTCAAGAAGACCCTGGCCCTAAGCACACTGCCCCTGCACCTGTGTATGTTGGAAATCATTTTCAAGGCACAGCAAAAGGTCTGACTGATCCACCTTTATGGTCCCTGTAAATTTGTTTTGTTTTTGATAATGAAGCCTGGAGAAATGATTCTCGAAGCATCATAACAGCATTGACTGACAGCTCCCTAAGTGCTGTGTCTTTTATAGCAACCATAATTGACAGCTCATAGGTAAAGAGCATATGTAGACGGATTGAGCCCACATTGAACACAGTGGGGGAAAACACCAAAGAAGAAATTTGTTCTATTTTTTTATTAATTAAAATTCGATTAACATGGTAAAATATATGCATCCTGGGAGAATAGATTCACTTGTAGGCTGAGACAGATTCAGTTTTTAAGCTGCTATAGGAGCTTCTTATATAGCAATTATGTACTAAAATTACCTCTCATAAATGTTTTTACACTTCAGTGAAATTTGCATTTCCTTACCCCACGTACACTGCTTATTTAGCTGGGAGTGGTCTAGGTCATTAAAACTTTTTAAGTTGTAGATCCAAACATCGCTGAAGTTGTGTGGGCACCTGCCTGTGGAGGGTAAGTTAAAAATGTGGCCCCATTAAAAAGAATCCTGCAATGCCACTTCTGGGTATGCACCCAAAAGAGTCAGAAGCAGGGATTCAAACAGATACTCGTGCCCTCACATTCATAGCACCATTATTCACAATAGCCAGAACGTGGAAGCAGCTCATGTGTCCCTTAATGAATGACGGACAAACAAAATGTGGTATATACATACAATGGAATACTATTTGTCCTTAAAATGGGATGAAACCCTGAAACATGGTACCGCATGGGTGACACGTGAAAACATAATGCTAAGTTAATTAAGCCAGGCCCAAAGGGACAAACATTGTGTGATTCAACTTACAAGAGGTACTTAAAATAGTCAAGTTCATAAAGACAGAAAATAGAATGGCAGTTACCAGGGGTCGGGAAGAGGGTGGCTGGGAGGTGTTTCATGGGGCTCGAGTTTCTGTGTGGGAAGATCGACGGTTTGGAGATGAATGGCAGTTGTGGTTAGACAACACTGTGAATATCCTTAATGCCACTGAATTGAATACTTTAAAAAGTGTTAAAATGGTAAATTTTAAGGTATGTATTTTTTAACCATGCACGCACACAAAAGACATGTAGGAATCTGTATGGTCAGTCCAGATGGTCAAGTTGAAGGAGTACTGACACGGATGAAAGGTAATTGAGTCTGACCTAAATAAGAATCATGAATTATTTGGACGGTTTTGTGCTGGGTCCCCCTCTCAGATGTAATAGGTCTGGACTGGTACCCAACAATCTGCATTTCTAACAAATTCCCTGGGGTATTTGTTTTCTAATGCTGCATAACAAATTATCCCAAATTTTAGTGGCCTACGAGAACATATTTTTTTATCTCAAAATTTCTGTGGTCCAGGAGTCTAGTGGTTCTGGCTCAGGATCTGTCATGAGGTGCCAGTCAAACTGTTGATGGAGGCTGAAGTCATGTGAAGACTTGGCGGGCAGGACCCAGTTTCAGGATGATTCACTCCCTGTTAGCAAAAGGTGTAATTCCCTACTAGGTTGGTCTCTCCATATGTCTGTCTCACCACAGGGCATCTGAGTTGCCCAGAGTGGATGCTTCAAGAGAGTGAGAGTAAGCAGGAAGCCAGCTTTTGTGACTAGTATCCAAATTCTATTTTTCAGAAACAGGTCATTAAATGCAGCTCATATTCAAAAGGAGGGGCTCGACCTTTCAAAAGGAGGAGTACTGAAAAACCAATTTTAAAGGCCAATACCCTGGATGTATTCCTGGGGCTGCTATAAGAAAGTACTGTAAACTGGGTGACTTAAACACCAGAAATTTGTTGTCTCACAATTCTGGAGGCTGCGAGTCCAAGATCAAGATGTCAGTAGGGCTGGTTTCTTCTGAGGCTTACGGGGGAAATTTTGTTTCAGAGCTCTGTCCTTGCTTCTGGTAACCTCATGCTTTCCATGGCTTACAGATGACCATCTTCTCCCTGTGTCTTTACATTGTTTTCCCTCTATACATGTCTATCTCTAAATCAAAATTTCCTTTTTTTACAAGTACTACTGTCATATTGGATGGAGACCCACTGTAATGACCTCATTTTTACCCGATTACCTCTATAATAACCCTACTTCCAAAAAAGTTCACGTTATGAAGTCCTGGGTGTTAGGACCTCAACATCTTTTGAATTGGATACAATTTAACACACAATACAATCAGGTAATACTGAGGGTCCTGCTCTGGGGACAATACTTTCGAGAATCACTGGTCTAATCCACTCCTTGGTTACTCCAATGAGAAATGTAGGTTTTTCGGATCTCTGTTATCTGTGGACCCATGAAACCTTTGTGTTTTTTATAGGTTCTAGGTTCTTCATATTGACTCACAAAGCTCTGAAGTTCCAGGAATCCTTTAAAGGGGTGTGTGTGTGTGTGTGTGTGTGTGTGTGTGAATTTTCTGGAAACCTCATCATTCATCATTTCAGCTATCTACACTGGGAAGGAGAAGAGAGAGGGTAGGAGATGAAGAGGAGATAATGAAGGAGAAAGGAGTAAGGAGATGAGATATGAGAAATACAGGAAAAACAAATATTGTACCAATTTAGACTCCTACCATAGCCTGCTACATCATCCAGTGTAAGGCAGGGTGGGAGGTGAGATAAAATCAACTCTTACTGTTATATGTATCTATATTTTTAGAAATTCAAGAAGAAAATGAACACCTGTGTATCTGCCAGTCATCTAAAGACAAAGAACAGTGGCAGGGGCACTGATGTCTCTGTGTGCACAGCTCACAGCACCCTCTCCCTCCTTCCTGGGTTATTTACTAGTCCCACGTTTGTGTTTATCATTTTCTTGGTTTTCATTATGGTTTTACTACATACAGATAGACCCTTAAACAATATCTTGCCTAGTTTTACCTGTTTTTGAACTTTACATAAATGGAATCAGTCTAGGTGAGCATATGTGACTTTCTGTTTTTTTCCTCCACCTGGTGAAACCCATCCATATTGCGTGGCTGTGGTTCATTCACTGTCATTGATGTCTACCCATCCTCTGATCCATAGATAGGTTACTTTTGCTGTCACACACAAAAAAATGTTATGAACATTCTTATGTTAGTGTTATCCATATGTGTGCACTCCTTGGTGAGTTAGACACAGAGACGATACCAGGGGGAGTTGCCTCACAAGGCCATCTTTATTTGCAGCAAATAAGGAGATCGGGGGAATAATTTCCAAAGCTGTGACTCCTGCAACAAGGGTAAGCAGGTTCTTTTTATTGGGGTTTGGATGAATCTTCAGAGGGGCAGGTCTCATCACTGAATATAATGGGCAGGCATCAAGTTACACATTCCCACTCAAAACATGCCTATACATATATTACATGTCATCTAATGAGGCTTATGTGCCTCCCTGGGTGGGGATTTTAACATTATCATGAAGCTCAGGTAACTGTCAGTCACTTTATGATTCCTGATTCATCTCCCCAGGCATCTGTCCTGGGGGTGGGGGGGGAGGTCATATTCAAAGGTTTCTTGTCTTGTTCCAGCAATTTGTTAGTTGCTAAAAGATAAAATCTGTAGTTAGGCAGAAGCTTCTAGGAGTTTCCTGAGTGCAGGGGTCTCGCTGATGACACTTTTACATGTCTCTTGATACACTGTGTAAGAATTTCTGCAGGGTATATGCCTAGGAATGTAACTGATGGAGTGCAGGGTGCACTCCCCTTAGCATCACTGATTGGTTGGTAGATTTCAGGAGGGTTGTACTAGAACACTCCCACCAGGAGCACCTAACTTATTGCTAGCTCACAGCTCAGCAGCACTTATTATTAGTTCAATATTTTGACTTGCCTGATGTCTACCCTACAAGCTGACTTTAGAACCAAACCCTCACATTAGATGTGACACCACCATTTGGGACTTTTGGGGGACTTTATGATCCTCATGCCTAGAATGCCTGATGCCTCTGACATAATAGGTGCTCAGTAAATGAGAGAAAAATCAAATGAATCTTATGCTTTAGCTGTTTGGTAAAACCACACTTTTTCTTTCATTTTAAGTGTTTATCAGCACATTCCTGATTCCAATCATTCTTTCTGACTCCAAACTATGTACCTAATGTCAACCGTTAGTGGTATATTTTTTCCAAACTCAAAGGTTATGCAGGAAATTTAAGGCAGCAGTCCAAGTGTTGCCCCTAGAGGTAGGAAATGTACTACATTCACCTTACTGTAATCTAGTAAAAGACTGTAACATGAATTTAGACCAAAAAAAAAAAAAAAAAAAGAGAAAACCTCCATAATTCCTAACCTTAATTACATAACCTACTTCATTCTTATATGTTCCAACATGTCATTTTGTAAAAAAAAAAAAAAAAAAATAGTAAAAATTCTGCATTCACATACTTATTTGATTGTTTTACACTTAATTAAATTTCCACAGTTAAAACCATTTTTTGTGACAATGTGTAGGAATTGCTATTTAAAGGCATCTATTTTAATGAGCTATAAAGTTTTGGTTCCCAAACGCTAGTTTGCGGACCTCTGCCAATTTCTGATGGAAGTTATTAGCCTAAAAGGTACTAACAGAAAAACAACAGAGTGAGCTTTTCAATACAATGAAATGCATTTCATTTAAAGGAACACCCCCCCATTTCCCCCCTGAGATTATGTCATTTCTACCTTTTTAATGACAGAATGTGTTTTAAGAAATTATGGTGTATTTATTTGTTTGACTACTCTGTCTGAACTCAGATTTTGTGTGTGTATGTTTGTGTTTTAATTTTACTAATCCTTGAAGTCTAAATGTTTGGAAGTCCTTTCAGAGCAGTTTAGTGCATTATTTAAAATGCATTTTGTAGGAAGCACCCTGGGAGTTACTCTCAAGAACACACAAGTCTCATAAAGCAAGGTATACTCATTTCTATTCCGTGACTGTGGATTTAATTGATTGGTTGCAAGTAAGGCTTAGGACTAACACTATGGGGAGTGGTGTGCAAAGATGGGTAAGACTGCTTCATCCTTACGTGTTAATGGTTTAGTCTGCACGTTATACAATTAGAAGTGTGTGCCCTGGAACGTAGAGTGGTTTGGCAGCTGCTCAGGAGGGTGGAGACCCTGGACCCTGAAAAACGTGGAAAGGTATACAGGAGGGGAAAACCCTACTAGTAAGATAGATAGGAGCCAAGGTCTGAAATCCATTCTTGTGTGAGCAAGGAGAGCAGGATCCGGGTTGGAGCGTGGTGAAGACAGACTGCAGAGGGAGATGCGGGCGGGTTGCGCAGGTTCTCCCGTTCCGGAAGAGCCTGCTAGAGGTGCAGCACTGGGCCAGGGAAGGAAGGGTGGGTTAAAGAACCACATGGAAGTCGTACCCAGACTTAGACAACGACAGAATTCAACAGCTGCAGCAGGTGAAAGAGACCAAGAGGCCTCTTTCGGAAAGAGGCCGATACTCTTTCAGCTTGGGGCTACTACGAACTAGCGGATACTACGAACTGGCTACTCCAGGGGGTGGAGCCGGACACGCCCCTCGGGGCGTTCACACACCCAATCAGCGACGAGCCGCCCCGCCCCACGGGGCACGCCCCCTGCTCCTTTCCTACACCCTCGGAATCCCCCGTCTCCCACAGGCGCCTGCGCAGCCGTCAGGCCCCGCCCCTTCACCCTCCAGCCCCGGTCTCCAGCAGCCAAGATGGCGGCTCCCTGTGTGTTCAGCGGCGCAGCGGTTTCCTACCGGCTCTTTCTCGGAGGTAGGGTTAGCCTTGCCCTCAGACAGGGCGTCTGGAAAGCCGCGGCTGCTGAGTTGCAGGTAGGTACCGGAGAGAAGTGGAGAAGTGGAAATACTGGTCCGTTGTAGCGCGAGGATGTGGAGCCGGCGCCGCTACCTTCCCCTGGCGTCTCGCGTGCCTGCCGACGGGGACCCTAGGGTCTTGGGTATTTAGTAGAGTTGTGCGGTTGAGAGAGGAATGGGTATTGGCTCGCAGCGGCCACTTGGGGTTGTGTCTGGTTTTCGCGGGGTGTGCAGTGAGGAAGTTACCTGCAGACGGAACTAGAGCGACCCCCTTTCTTGAGTTGGCTGCCAGGCAAAGGGGAGTCTGTGCCTAGGTGCGGAGTAGGGTCCGGTCCCTCCCGCCTTCCCCGCGGTCCAGTGGGAAGGAGGGCCGCGCCAGAGGCGGCGAATGAGAACTGGACTCCTGCAGTGAGTGGTCTGGAAGACTTCGCAGTGGATAGGATTGATAGCGACTTTAAAAGTGCCTTGCATCTGTGCAGTTTCTGTTTTCTTAATTTTCCCGACACCTTGTCTCTGGAGAGGTGGAGCCCAGAACTTGAACGTTTCCGCTCATCCTGGGGGCAGTGAAAAGCCAAGATTCTAGCTTCACAGCTGGTTGAGTGATGATGCCATTTACTGACATGGGATCCCAACAGGAGGGACAACATTTGAGAGGGTAGAAAACGAGTTCAGTTTTGGATAGAACTATATTTATTATACAATTATAATTGGGATGTCCAAGTGGAGATTTCCACTAGGCTCAAAGATTGGCAAGCTTGTAGGTCAAGAAGAGTACTGATTTACAATCCTCTGTTACCTGGTAGATGGTAATTGAGGCCTTAAGAGTGAATTCAAACACCTAGTAAAGGTGTACTGAATTGGAATAAGTAGAGGTACAGGACCCTGAAGGACAACAGTCAAGGAAGAAGAGCCTCCCAGAGATTGAGAATGAGCTGCCAGAGAAGTAGGGGGGAAACCAGACAGTGTGGTGTCATGGAAAACAGGTGAATGAAGTAGGGAAAGTGATAAAGAAGTACCAAGTATTGTGAAGAAGTCAATTATTATGATTTAGAAACTATTGAAAGGGGTGCCTGGGTGGCTCGGTTGGTTGAGCCTCGCACTTCAGCTCAAGTCATGATCTTCCAGTTCCTGAGTTCGAGCCCCACGTTGGGCTTGCTTCTGTCAGCGCGGAGCCTGCCTTGGATCCTCTGTCCTCCTCTCTCTGCCCCTGCCCTGCTCGCTCGCTCTCTCTCTCTCTCTCTCTCTCTCAAAAATAAACAAACGTGAAAAAAAAAAAACTTGAAAAAAAGAATAGTCTATTTTAACGTAAATCAACCAGTCCACCTATTCATTTGTCCATCATTTGTTTTTTAATACTTTCTCGGTGAAAAATATGTTGGAAGTTTTTATTTTTTTCCTGCATCTTATTTGAATATATTTTTCCTGTGTATGCATAGTCATCTATAAAAGGGACTGTTGCATATATAATGTTTTTTTGCTGACACTTAATATGTGTCTGGGGGAGAATGCTAACTTTCTCTCCCTCAAACTCGAACATGCGTATCCTCCTGTGTCTTTCTCTATGTTCTTTTTATTGCGTGCAAACATCCATGCACGTGCATGCTTTCCAAAGAAGTAGATTCCATTCTACATTTTGCTTCTCCAACTTACATATATAGTAGAAATTCCTTCAGGTCACCTGTTATGTATCTAACTTCTATATAATATTTTATTATGAATGTGTCAGTTAATATTTGATGGCCATTTATTTTGTTCCCATTTTCTTCCCACGAATAAAGAGTTCAGTAAACATCGTGGCATAATTCTTGGTACTGTTGCTTTTAATTGTGTAGTAGAGAGTTCCAGTTGTGAGATGCTTGTTACAAAGTATGTGTTATACATCTTAAATTTTAATAGGTATTTCCATATAGCTTTCCAGGAAGGCTGTAGCAATCCACGCTCTATCTTTCATGTATGAGAGTGCCCCCTTTTCTACTGGCATCAGGTATGTTTTCCATTAAGATGAGTGAAAAATTTAATTTTCATCTCCCTGACCACTCTTCAAGGTTTTTTTCCCCCCATATGGCAAATGTTTACTGAGCACTTTACTTGAGCCAGGCACTGTGAAGTAAACAAATCATTATCGAATAATTACCCAGACAGTATTGACCCATAGCACTCTCCAGGGATGATCCTGAGACTGCCAAATCCCCAAATTCGTGAATAGTATCACAGCTCATGTTTTACCACGTGAAGTAGGACTCAGACATAACTGAAAGACTTAACTGACCCCTGTCAGACCCTTACTGTTACCATATATATGGTTAAAGACATTTATGAAGCTTTTTTCTGGCATAGAACTTGTCTGTCTTATTAAATATTAATGTTTCTTCACTTCTGTCTCCAGCATTAATAGTTGTATTTCTCTTAGGGGCCATGTTTCATAAAACGATAGAAAAATAATAAATACATCTCATACAGGGTATTTTTGCAGTTTTTTTATATCTAAAAGTGTGACAAGGTGGTGATATAAATAGCTATTACTGTGGGTCACAGTCAGAAAAGTTTGAGGAGCACTGATGCCACAAGGAAAAAGAAACAAGTTTTGTTAAACTAGGATTCCTGTGGGCTCAATTGGGACCCTCACCAGCAGACTTCCTCTTGCATACCACTCTTGTGGTATACGCATTTCATATTAATTTCTCTACAACTGCAAATTTGGGGTGGAAGAAGGAGTCTTACGTGTGAATG
The DNA here is from genome assembly GCF_016509475.1 of Prionailurus bengalensis. Taxonomy (NCBI): domain Eukaryota; kingdom Metazoa; phylum Chordata; class Mammalia; order Carnivora; family Felidae; genus Prionailurus; species Prionailurus bengalensis. The sequence goes on along the minus strand of NC_057354.1, from coordinate 55,372,074 downwards.
GCAAAACTTCAGATTATGAACCCCCAAATATCAGGGACTTACATACAGTGTACTGAGATTTGCAGAGGTAAATACAGAAGAGCCCAGATGTGCAGTGCCTAATGCAAATGAGTTGTAACACGTAGAGTGGTGCGGTGGGCAGTTTCTCAAAGGAGGTGATAGAGTCTTCAGGAGCAGTGAGGAATTACATGATAAAAGAGAGGTATTCTGTTCTAGGAAGATGAAATAGGTTACAGAAGGGGCCAGATGTGTACAGAGTGTGTGGACTCTTGCCAACAACAAATAATTGGTTCTAGCAGTTACAATTGGTGTAGTTACAAGAATGGTGAGAGACGGGAAAGTTTGGCAGGGCCCAGGTTATGGTCGGTTTTGCTGTACTAAGGTACTTGAATTTTTCTTTCTTTCTTTTTTTTTTTTTTTTTTTATCTTTCACTAATGAGAGTAGCACCGGCATTATTATAAGCAGGTGACAGTCATGGTGTCCTGCAAAGGTTACCCGTGAATTCTTAAACCCTCTATCAGTATAAGACAAGAATACTGATTTAGTTTCCCAAAGTATTATTTATTTGTGACTTTCATAATAAGTAAACCAGTAGGCCAATTTCTATTTTTTATTTTACTTATGATTTATTTTTGAGAGAGAGCAAGAGCAAGCACGAGCTGGCGAGGGGCAGAGGGAGAGAGAGAGCCCAAGCAGGCTCCGTGGCCGGCGCGGAGCCCCAGCGCAGGGCTCGATCTCGCTACTGTGAGATCACGATCTGAGCCAAAATGAAGAGTCGGATGCTTAACCGATTGAGCCACCACCCAGTTTCTATTTTGAAAGCTAGTATTGCCAAATGTCAAGGAGATGCCCTCTTTATTTTCTACTAAACGCTTAGTGCTTACACTTTCTGTTTTTATTGAGCCAATATACTTCCCTTGTGGGATTGGACTATCTGCCGAAGAATGACAGGCACAATCAGTGGCAGTTTGGGAGCTTGGCCCTTGTAGATTTTGGTTTTATTGGAAAAACGTTGTTGTCCTTGTCTTAAGTATCTGTTCTTATCCTGTATTTATCACAGCATCCAGTTGGTTTACGGTAGGGTCTTAATAAACTTTATTGATAAATTGCTTAAAAACTCTTCGACAAACATATTTAAAAATCGACTTGCATTTGTATCAAATGCTGTATGCAGTTCTGTAAATTAGTTATGTTTTTCCCCAGGTAACTTTGAATTTTTTAAAAATCCCATTTTGTTAGCAATGGAGATAAAAACCCCTTGGTGGGATTAGTTGTTTCTTTTGAGATCTCACCCTGTCCTTTAAAGGATAGATTTAGTGTGTTCCTCATTACTCCATTATGAAAAATATTGACATTAAAAGTAAAATATTGACATTAAAAGTAGCATTTTCCTCATGTAGTAGTTTCTTACTTAAAGAGAGGCTGATAATAGATGCTACCATCATTCCCACCTATTTTGTCCTTATAAAGCAAATAAGTAAGTTTCCTTGTACTGTGCTTCATTGTTGTAATTAGGATGATGAATCAATTATTTATTGCCATGTAACAAGTTACCCCCAAACTTAGCAGCTTAAAACAACAGACATTTGTTACGTCGTCGTTTCTGGGGGTCAGGATTCCACACACAGCTTAACTGGGTTTTGTGCTCACAGTCTCCCATAAAGCAGCAGTCCAGGTGTTGGCTGTGGCTTTAGACCTCTCCAGGCTGGAGGGTGGAAATCTACCTTCCAGCTCACTCTTTGTAGGTGTTAGCAGGATTTATATCTTGGCAGGCTGTTGGGCCGGCTGTTGGTTGGAGGCCACCCTCAGTTCTTGCCACGTGGGCCTCTGTAGGGCAGCTCACCACATCTGGCTTCCATCAGTTGATCAACAGAGGGGGGGAAAGAGGGAAGGCCATCTTTTTGTAACCTAATCTTAGAGGTGACGTTCTATTACTTTAGTAGTGTTCTATCCGTCAGAAGCAAGTTACTCAAGCGCGCATTCGAGGGGATTGACCAGGATGAATATCAACCAGTAGACTCACTGGAAGCCATCTTGGAAGCTGCCTACAACTGTGAAAGATCCACATTTACTTCTTTTTTATTATCTCAATGTCTCGTGTGTTTAGGTCTTTCCCTTACAGTTGGTTTTTTTAAACCTCTTGAGAAAAATAGCATAACCTTTGTATGCTTCCTGCAGTGCCCACAGACACCTCCTAGATGCTCATGGATCATTTCTTGAATTAAACGTGAGGAGCTCTAGGGGCACCTGGGTGACTCAGTTGGTTAAGCATCTGACTTCAGCTCAGGTCACGATCTCACGGTTTGTGGGTTCGAGCCCAGCGTGGGGCTCTGTGCTGACAGCTCGGAGCCTGGAGCCTGCTTCGGATTCTGTGTCTCCCTCGCTCTCTGCCCCTCCCCCACTCATATTCTGTCTCTCTCTCTCTCTCTCTCTCTCAAAAGTAAATAAACATTTTTTCAAAATTTAAACATGTGAGGAGTTCTTACATGTAGGGATATGTGCATGTGTACATGTGTGTATGCACATTTGTATATGTGTGAACACCTGCCACATTCTTTTTTGCCAGATAGATAGTAGCTTAAATAAGAAAACTGCATTTTTACCTTGTTTCATGTTTGCTTTTCTCAGTATGGCAACGTTCTCATTTTAACACCACTCAATTCTGCTTGACAGTTATTTCTGTTAAAATTCAGTGTATAGCCTGGCCCATAGTAGTTCCTTAAATTTCTTCAATGAACTTGTAAAATAGTTTACTTTTTAGAATTGTACTATAAAAATTAAAGCACATTCAAGCATTTGCAAAAATAAAATACTGTAAGGAACCCATGTATATGTCTGTCAGTCAGCTTCAACAATTATTAATGTTTTACCAATCCTGTTTATCTTCCTACCTTTTTTTTTTTTCTGTAGGTTTTTGTGTAAATCTCAGGCTTTTTGTTATATTACTCATATATATACTTGATTTTTTTTTTAACAGGTAGATTTTTTTTTTTTAAAGAGCATAGCTTCCTTGGGGCACCGGGGTGGCTCAGTTGGTTAAGTGCCTGACTTCGATTCAGGTCATGATCTCGTGGTTCATGGGTTCGAGCCCTGCATCGGGCTCTGTGTTGACAGCTCAGAGCCTGGAGCCTGCTTTGGATTCTGTCTCCCTCTCTTTCTGCCTCTCCCCTGCTTGCGTTCTCTCTCTATCTCTCTCAAAAATAAACATTTTAAAAGTTTCTTAAATAAATAAAAGAACATAGCTTCCATGCCACTATGCACATATCTAACAGAAAGAACAATAATTTTTTTTTTTTAATTTTTTTTTTTCAACGTTTATTTATTTTTGGGACAGAGAGAGACAGAGCATGAACCGGGGAGGGGCAGAGAGAGAGGGAGACACAGAATCGGAAACAGGCTCCAGGCTCTGAGCCATCAGCCCAGAGCCCGACGCGGGGCTCGAACTCACGGACCGCGAGATCGTGACCTGGCTGAAGTCGGATGCTTAACCGACTGCGCCACCCAGGCGCCCCACAATAATTTTTTAATATCATCTATTACCTATTCCGTGTTCAAATTTCCTTGGTTGTTCCAACAATAATCTTTTATAGTTGGTTTGTTTAAATCACGATTCCAACAAATTGCATATATTTTATTTGGTGAATATGTTAAGGCTCTAAATCTATAAGTTTGTGGAGTGAATATAAATGGTGAATTTTGCTCGAGTAGTGTAGGACATTTCCTTGTTTGTCTAACCTGGTGTCCATTTCCCCTTCATCAGGGCACTCCTATTTTCTCAGGAGTAATGAGTTCTTCCCCACTAGATACAGCCTGGAAGAACTATCATCTGGGGCATCTGACCCAAGGTAGCCCCATTAGATAGTCCCTCCCTTGAGATCTTGAGCAGAGAGAGAAGGACCGTTGGAATAGCATTTTATCTTAATGGCCAAGACTTCATTGAGTGTGCTGTGGATCATTGGCGTTCCTGCTTTTTAGCTGCCTGCTTCAACTATAGTCCTGCTAGTCTATAGCAGGACTATATTTTCTTTTGCTTGCATCCAGAGACCTCTACTTGATGAAAATAAAAACTCATTCAGAAAGGTTACTATCATTTCTCTCTTGGTGTCCTTATATTGTTTCTTTCCACCTTTTCTCTAATCTGACTTCAGTCTTTACCTTTTATTCCTTGAAGTATTTCTTTTTTTGCCTTTTCTGTTCAGATTAGTGGTGCATTCTTCTTTGTTCCATTTTTATCCAATTGAACGAAAAGGAAACTCCTCAATACTCTTGTAGTATCATTAGAGTAGTGTGTGGCACTGGCATTTGGCCAAATTTGGGACATCACTGCTCTGTCAGGATGTGTCTGCTTCTTTGGCAAACCTGCTTGATTGAAATTATAGTTGTCTGACCCACTGATTATCTTAAAAAAGAAACAAATCTGTCAACTTGTATCTATACCATTCCGTAAAAACAGAGTGTGAGGAAAATTCTCTGCCACAGCTTTTCAGTCGGAAATAGAACCTATAGAATATTTGGTCGGGGCTTTGTACTTACCAGTAGCAAAAAGCACATTCTCTCCAGGAATTCTGACTGCTCATAGCTAAAGATCTAGTCGATTCAGATTCAGCCTCATCTGACTTAGTGGATTGTACTAATGAATAATGGTCTCTTTTGAATGTAAATACTTTTGTGTGAGTCATTGCTAGAATAGCTTAGAACATTTATAAATATATTCAGTACTCTGATACTGATGCTGTAATGGCTTTGTAACTTTAATAAATATGAATTTCCAGAATGTCATATTCTTAGGCAGTACACTTGTCTTTGAAAAGATCCTAAAGAGATTTTTATGAAAAATAACAAAGTAGGGACTTTTTTAAAAAGTTCTTTCTAAATGAACAACAATAAAATTTTTTTGACAGTCTTTTAAGACTCATGTTAAAACTAAGAAAGCTGCCAGCTGTCACAAACTCGAAGAATATAGACAGACACAAGATCAAGTGAAGATCAAGTGAAAAAATGAGTCTTCCAGCCAATAATCAACTCTTTTGCTTGAGGTGATACTAAAATGTTGTCAGAACAAAATAAGAAAAGGAACCGAATCGGAGAGAGAGATGAAGAAAACAAAGAATATTTACTCAGCAACATGGAAGAATTTTTTTGCTATAACTCCTTCACACTGTCAAGGACATTTTGAAAATGTTGGGTGAGGGAGAGCTGTATGAAACAGGGGATAAGACAAGAATATACAATTAAATAGTTAAGGAAAGATTTTTGAAGATAGATCAGTGATTTAAGAAGCTAAAAATTCAGAGTGGCTGCACAGTTGACACTGTAACACAACACACACACACACACACACACACACACACACACACACACGTCTCCAAGGAATAAAGGTTTAAAAATCATACAGAATGCGGAGCAAAAAGTAAGAAAGAAGTGAAGCTGATACGGTTGGAGGACGGAAAAACAGAATTTTTATGGTCGAAAAAGAAAAGATAAATAGGTGAGAATTGAATGAGTATCACTTTCTGAAGTTGATAGAAGAAATATATTTAAACATTTTATTCAGAGACATAGGTAATCACTACTGAAATAAAGGCAGGCTCTATAATATCCAAATTGCCAGATCAAAAAACAGATATAAAAATCTACAGACCATCTAGTAAAAGAAAGAAAACAGGAATGAAAGCATAACAAACAATAAAGATAAAATCAGATGAAAAATGAGACAGAATATTTATGAAATCCATTTAAATGTATTAAAAACTCAGATTGGGTCAAAAAAACTAAAATTATTCAAAATTTAAATGAAAAGTACTGGCAGTGACATTCCAGGGAAATACAAATTGAACTTTGAAAAGGTTGCAATATTATGATCTAGTAGAATTAAATTAAAAATAAAAGTATTGCCTGGGAATGGAACACTTTATAATGCTGAAGGGTACAGTCTGCCCTAAGATGGAACTCTCCTGAGCTAAGTAGTGCATTGAATATTCCACTGAAACATACAAAGGAAATCTATAGGAAACAAAAAGGTAATTGACAAAGAAAATATTGTAGCTGTTGTATAGATGTAGATTCATAACTGTTTCTTTGGTAGTATATTCCTGGCACACCTCCAGTATAAAGGGGTACTTAAATTTCTTTTTCTAATTTTCTTCCTTTAATTGTCCTTCCTCCTTTATAACTGCTGTATTGTTGCTCTTTGAATATGAGGTATTCAGTCCGTCAAGCCTGTCACTCCTTACTCTGCAGACCCATCTCGCGTCCCGTTTTATAAAAATAATGGCCGTAAGGCATAAGTAATCTTACCTTTCTGCCTGCCTTCTCTCACATACTGTGTTGTTTCTTTGCATAGTAGAATAGATGTTTCTTATTCTAACACTAATGCCTGCATTTCCCCTACATTGATGGTGTCACATCATGTCCCATGCTGATTATTAACAGACGGCATCTCTAGCTCAGATCTTTCCTGTGCACACACCCACAGAGCCATCTGCCTCACGGACACCTATCTCTCTGGAGATGCCCATCAAGCATCTCAAACCTGTCATGCCCCAAATTGAACTCATCATTTTCCTCCCTAATCTTACTCTTCCTGTAGAACTCATTACTTCAGTGAATGAGTCTCCTAGTGAATCCGGGAGACTTCCATTTCTCATACAGGCTGTGGTTGGTGATTGGTGGGAAGTGTAGTGGGTTCACCTGTATTACACATGGGTTGTTTTAGCTACGGACAGAAACATTTTGTCATATGACTTCCAAAACCCACAGCATAATCATCCTTTTGGCAGTGGAGTATTTGGGAGAATCTCCTCTCCTGAGTGACTGCTGCCTTCTCCTCCAAATTCTTGGGATAGACAGGCATTTTCTCTTCACTTTGAATATAGGAAGCAACATCTTCCAGTGTTCAAAGAAGACATGGAATCAGAAAAAAAAAAAAAAAAAAACAGAAGCAAAACAGAAGCAAAACCCTGGAAAAAGTAAAAATAACAAGATGGTAAACTCCTGAGACAGGGATTTGGTCCTGGTGGCACTTGGCTGTGGGGAGAGGTGGCAGGGTGTACAAAGGGGCAGGCTAACTGTACTTAAGAAGTTTGGGTCATGTCTTTATTTGTTGGTAGTGATACTTTCTTTATAAAGCATCTCAGGATTCCTGACTAATAAAGAGAGAAAGTCCTTTGTGCTCCCCTAAGGAAAAATAAACTCTAAAATTTCATGGAATTTTAAATTGCCCTATCTTACTCATTAAAGAGTGACAAGAAACCATTTTATCACTATTTTGATTTGTTAGTTTAAAAACATAATTTTTACTCTTAATAGGGTACAGTGATATTTGTCCTGTAGTTTTTCTTCTACTTTTTATTATAACTATAGTGACAAGTGATTATAGTTATTTGAATCTCTGCTTCTCAGAGGGCTGGGGAATGGATGAGAGAGGGATGGTGGTGGTGTGGTGGTATTGTGCAAGAGAGATTTTTATGTTGATGAAAAGGGAAGTGAATGAGTAACTAAGAATTGTAGTTCTTAAGATCTGAATTGCTTAAGAGTGTTTGAAAACTGTTGAGGCTGGGATGAAGGTTGAAAACCACAGGTTAAGGTTCTGAGAAAAGCCAGGAGCAGAAGTATCTGTGCTAGTTACATCCAGCTGCTGAATGTACCTGAGCGGTCATTTGAAAACAGTTTTCTGGTTCTTTAGCACCCATATTGGAAGTGAACTATTAATGCCTTGGGGGAGGCGGGGGGGATTCCTAGTGCCACAGCATGAAATGATTCACAGCAGCAAGTGTGATACCATTACCGATACTTTAAAAGGAGGGGAAAGCCCTTATTTCTACAGTTAGCATGTGGAACCAAATTAATGATAAATCTTGGTGTTTAGTGAAGCAGTCTCTTCACTGAATCAGCCTAAGATAAGGACCACAGAAGAGTCTCCAGCTAAGCTAAACTGTTTTAAGGCATTGAAAGATGGGCTATATTTGTACCCTTGAACCAGGTGACTAGTCTAAGTGTGCTAATTCCCAAGTGCATGTCCCTTCCCTCCCATGTCTTCTGTTTGCTAGTTTCTGCCTGCATGTGCATTTGCCTTTTTTTTTTTTTTTTTTTAAAGTAGGCTTCACACCCAGCACAGAGCCCAATGCAGGGATTGCACTCAGGACCCTGAGATCGTGACCTGAGCTGAGGTCAGGAGTCGGACACTTAACTGACTGAGCCACTCAGGTGCCTCTACATTTGCCTCTTTTTAAGGGAGTGGCATTTTACTCTTCATTCCCTGTGTGTCAGATATCACAACTAGTTGTCTTTGACCAATCAGTATCAAATGTGGATGTTTGTCATAGATAAGGAGGTGGCATATCACTTATAGGTATTTTGGGTTTTAATGTGTTGAAATGCTAGTAGTTTAAACTGCTATGTAAGCAGAAGCTTTTAAAAAGCAAGCTTTTGAGTGGGGGACAATTTCTAGTAGCTTTCTTAACAAGCCTTTTACCTGTTTCCAGACTCTTGCCAACTGAGTACTGTAATAAAGACAACTGTTTGAACATCCTGTTTTATGTAGAGACAGTGGCCTACAAGATCACTATTTGTTTTAAAATCTTTTTTCTTTTTGTTTATATTTTCTGCTAGATACTAAGGCTAAGACACACCACAGGTGTAACAGCAAAGAAAAATGTTGCAGCCTTAAAACGTGAAACTTACACAGTGGATTTTATTAAAAAGCAGATTGAAGAGTTCAACATAGGAAAGAGACATTTAGCCAACATGATGGGAGAAGATCCAGAAACTTTTACGCAAGAGGATATTGATGTAAGTACAGTTACTCTGTTGGGAAACTAATTACTGTAGTTTTAACTGTTGAAATTACTTTTCTCCAGCTTGAGTTCTTTAGCTCTGTGTAAATTTTAATCAAACTGTCAGAATAAGGACAAATACCACTATGCGTTGCATGTTGGAACCAGGCTTTCGAAGAGAGAGATGCTACTCTGTATTTCAAGCATTACAAAGCAGAGTGAGTTTTAGATTTTAACGAGAAATGGATAACTTTATTGTTTCAAGGTCCTAGGAGCCACTATGAATGCTTATACACAATTTGGAAACATTTATCCAGTTGTGTAGTCTTAAACTCCACTTTCTTGCAAAATGATGATGGAAATATAGTCAAGTATACAGGAAATTCCATAAGTAAACCTGAGTCAAGTGTTTTTTATTATCTTAACTGTACATAAATTTTCAAAGTCAGGGCATGTTCTAAATGATTTGAGAGTTGAGAGTTAGAACTCTATTATTGTTCCACTCTTGAGTTGTTCTAACTCTATAAAAGTAGTAATGATACATTTTTGCTAGACATGTCCCAACATAGTTAACAAAGATACTTAAAATTTAACAACTTTGTAACTTGTTCTAAGTTTTTTTTATTCTATTTTGCATTCCATTATAGTTGACATACAGTGTTATATTAGTTTCAGGGGTACAATATAGTGATTCAACACCATACAACACCCGGTGCTCATCACAAGTGCACTCCTTCATCACTTATTTAACTCCATCCTCCTACCAACCTCCTGTCTGGTAACCATCAGTTTGTTCCTTAGAGTTAAGAGTTTGGTTTTTGGTTTGCCTTTCTCTTTGTTTCCTTTGCTCATTTTGTTTTGTTTCTTAAATTCCATGTAAATGAAATCATATAGTATTTGTCTTTCTCTGACTGACTTATTTCACGTAGCATTATACTCTCTAGCTCCACCCATGCCATTGCAAATGGCAAGATTTCATACTTTGTAATGGCTGAATAATATTCTTCTGTGTGTATGTGTGTCTCGTATCTTCTTTATCCATTCATCTATCCATGGACACTTGCGCTGCTGTTATAGATAATGCTGCTATAAACATAGGGATATGTGTATCCCTTTGAATTAGCGTTTTAGTATTTTCTGGGTAAATATTCAGTTGTGTCATTGCTGGATCATAGGGTAGTTCTATTATAGATAGATAGATAGATATAGATATATAGATATAAATAATTTATCGTGAAGTTAGCTAACATACAGTGTATACAGTATGCTTTTGGTTTCAGGGGCAGATTCCCTTGATTCATCACTTACATACGACACCCAGCGCTCATCCCAACAAGTGCCCTCCTCAATGACCATCACCCATTTCCCCCTCCCCCGCCATTAACCCTCAGTTTGTTCACTGTATTTAAGAGTCTCCTATGGTTTGCCTCCCTCTCTGTTTGAAACTATTTTTTCCCCTTCCCTTCCCCCATGGTCTTTTGTTAAGTTTCTCAAGTTCCACATATGAGTGAAAACATATATCTCCCTTTCTCTGGCTTCTTTCACGTAGCGTAATACCCTCCAGTTCCATCCACGTTGTTGCAAATGGCAGGATTTCATTCCTTCTCATTGCCGAGTAATATTCCATTGTGTATATAAACCACATCTTCTTTATCCATTCGTCAGTCGATGGACATTTGGGCTCTTTCCATAATTTGGCTGTTGTTGAAAGCACTGCTATAAACACTGGGGTACATGTGCCCCTATGAATCAGCACTCCTGTATCCTTTGGATAAATTCCTAGTAGTGCTGTTGCTGGGTCGTAGGGTGGTTCTGTTTTTAACTTTTTGAGAAACCTCCATACTGTTTTCCAGAGTGGCTGCACCAGTTTGCATTCCCACCAACAGTACAACAGTACTTCTTTTTCTCCACATCCTCTCCCAACACCTGCTGTTTCTTGTGTTGTTGGTTTTAGCAATTCTGACAGGCACGAGGTGATAGATATCTCATTGTAGTTTTGATTTGCATTTCCCTGTTTTCATGTCTGTTGGCCTTCTGGATGTCTTCTTTGGAGGAATGTCAGTTCATGTCTTCTGCCCATTTTTAATCGGATTATTTGCTTTTTGAATGTTGAATTATAGAAGTTCTTTATTATTTTGGATACTAATGAATTGCAATATCTCCTCCCATTCCATAGGTGTACTTTCACTTTGTTATTTCCTTCACTGTGCAGAATCTTTTATTTTGATATAGCCTCAGTGGTTTATTTTTGCTTTCATTTCCCTTGCCCCAGGAGACATATCTAGAAAAATGTTTCTGTGGCCAATGTCTGAGAAATTACTGCCTGTGCTTGGATCTCTTCTTGGATTTTTACGGTTTCAATTCTCACATTTAGGTCTTTAGTCCATTTTGGGTCTTTTGTTTTATTTGTTTTGTTATGTTTTATTTTAAGAGAGAGGGGGCCCAAGTGAGCGAGGGGCAGAAAGTGGGAGAGACAGAGAGAGGGAGAGAGAATCTCATGAGGGAGAGACAGAGAGAGATTAGGAGAGAGGGAGAAGGGCTCACCCAAAGCAGGCTTGTGTTCACCAGAGCAGGACTCATGCTCACCCAAAGTGGGGCTCGAACTCACAAATCGTGAGATCATGACCTGAGCCAAAGTCAAGATGCTTAACCGACTGAGCCACCCAGGCGCCCTTTTAATGCATTCGAATTTATTTTTGTATATGGTGAAAGAAAGTGATCCTTTTGTATGTAGCTGTCCAGTTTTCCCAACGCCATTTGTTGAAGGGACTTTCTCCTATTGGATATTCTTTCCTGCTTTGTTGAAGTTTAATTGACCACATAATTGTGAGTTTGTTTCTGGGTTTTCTATTCCATTGATCTGTGTGTCTGTTTTTGTGCCAGTACCATATGATCTTGATCACTACCACTTTGTAATATAATCTGAAGTCTGGAATTGTGAAACCTCCAACTTTGCTTTGCTTTTTTAAACTTGGCTTTGACTATTCAGGGTCTTTTGTGGTTCCTTATACATTTTAGGACTTTTTGGTTCTGTGAAAAATTCTGTTGGTATTTTGATAGGGATTGTATTAAATGTGTAGGTTGTTTTGGGTAGTATAGATATTTTAACAATACTCGTTCTCCCAATCCATGAGCATGGAATGTCTTTCCATTTCTTTGTGTCGTCTTCAATTTCTTTCATCAGTGTTTTATAATTTTCAGAATATAAGTCTTTCACCTCTTTGGTTAGGTTTATTCCTAGGTATCTTATTGTTTTTGGTGCAATTGTAAATGGGACTGTATTAATTTCTCTTTCTGCTGCTTCATTATTAGTGGGTAGAAATGCAGCAGATTCCTGCACATTGATTTTGTATCCTGTGACCTTACTGAATTCATTTATTCTAGTTTTTTGGTGGAGTCTTTAGGGTTTTCTATATGTAGTATCATGTCATCTACAAATAGTGAAAGTTTTACTTTGGATGCCTTTTTTTTTTTCCTTCCTGTTGTCTAATTGCTGTGGCAACGACTTCTGGTACTGTGTTGAATAAAAGTGGTGAGAGTGGACATCCTTGTCTTGTTCCTAACCTTAGGGGGAAAGCTCTCAGTTTTTCCCCATTGAGTATGATGTTAGCTGTGGGTTTTTCTTTTATGGCCTTTATTATATTGAGGTATATTTCATTTAAACCTACTTTGTTAAGGGCTTTTATCTTGAATGGATGTTATAATTTGTCAAATACTTCTTATGCATCTGCTGAGATGATCCTTTCTGTTATTGATGTGATGTATCACATTGATTGATTTGCAAATATTGAACCACCTTTGCATCCTGGGAATAAATCCCACTTGACTGTGGTGAATGATTTTTTTTTTTTTTTTAAGGTACTGTTGGATTCTGTTTGCCAGTATTTTGTTGAGGATTTTTGCATCGGTGTTTATCAGAGATACTTGCCTATAGTTCTCCTTTTTTGTGGGGTCTTTATCTGGTTTTGGTATCAGAGTGATACTCTCTTTATAAAATGAATTTGGAAATTTTCCTTCTGTTTTCTGGAATAGTTTGAGTAGAACAGGTCTTAACTCTTCTTTAAATATTTAGTAGAATTTGTCTCTGGAGCCCTCTGGCCCTGGACTTTTTGTTTGTTAGGAGTTTTTTGATTACAGATTCAATCTTCTTGCTGGTAATCAGTCTGCTCAGATTTTCTATTTCCTGTTTCTTCAGTTTTGGGAAGTTATATGTTTCTAGGAATTTTTCCATTTCTTCTAGATTGTCCAATTTGTTGGCATATAGTTTTTCATAATACTCTCTTACAATTGTTTGTATTTCTGTGGCGTTGGTTGTTATTTCTCGTCTTTCATGGGTAATTTTGTTTATCTGAGTTTTTTGTTTTTTGTTTGTATGTTGTTTTTGATGAGTCTGGGTAGAGTTTTATCAATTTTGTTGATTTTTTTCAACAAATCAACTCCTGGTTTCATTGATCTGTTGTTTTTTAGTTTGTATATCATTTATTTCTGCTCTAATCTTTGTCATTTCCTTACTTCTGCTCGTTTGAGGTTGTATTTGTTCTTCATTTTCTAGTTCCTTTAGGTGTAAGAGTAGATTATTTGTGATTTTTCTTGCTTTTGAAGTAGGCCTGTGTTGCTATAAACTTTCCTCTCAGAACAGCTTTTGCTGAATCCCAAAGGTTTCAGGCTGTTATGTTTCATTTTCATTTATTTCCATGTACTGTTTGATTTCTTCTTTGATTTCTTGGTTGACTCATTCAGTGTTTAGTAGCATGTTATTTAACCTCCATTTATTTGTGCTCTTATCAGTTTTTTCTTGTGGTTGGTCTCTAAATTTATAGTATTTTGGTCAGAAAAGATGTGTGGTATGACTTTGATCCTTTTGAATTTGTTGAAGCTTGTTATGTGGCCTAATATGTGATCTGTTCTGAAGAATGTTCCACATTCACTTGAAAAGAATGTTTATTCTGTTTGAGGATGGAATGTTCTGAATACATCTGTTAAATCCATCCATTCCAGTGTATCATTCAAAGCCGCTGTTTTCCTTGTTGATTTTCTGTTTGGATGATCTATCCATCGCTATGAGTGGGGGTGTTAAAATCTGCTACTATTACTGTGTTATTATCAATTAGCTCTTTTATGTTTGTTATTAATCATTTTGTGTATTTGGATGCTCTCATGTTGGGTACATATATATATTTATAGTTGTTATATTGTCTTGTTGGATTGTCCCCTTTATTATTATATGATGTCTTTCTTTGTCTCTTTTCATAAACTTTGTTTTAAAGTCTATTTTTGTGGAGTGCCTGGGTGGCTCAGTCAGTTAAGTGTCTGATTCTTGATTTTGGCTCAGGTCATGATCTCACGGTTCATGAGTTCAACCTCTGCTATTAGGCTCTGTGCTGACCGTGCAGACAGAGCCTGCTTTGGATTCTCTCTCTCTCTCTCTCTCTCTCTCTCTCTCTGTCTCTCTGTCTCTCTGTCTCTCTCCCCACCCCCCCACCCCTCTCCCGCTTGCTTACACTCTCTCATAAATAAGTAAATAACCTTAAAAAAATGGTCTGTTTTTGTCCAATGTAAGTATTGCTAATCCAGCTTTTTTTTTGACATCCATTTACATGAAGTTTCTTCCCCCTCACTTTCAGTCTGCAGGTGTCCTTAGGTCTGAAATGAGTCTCTTGTAGGCATCGTATAGATGGGTCTTGTTTTATCCGCTCTGTCACTGTATGTCTTTTGATTGGAGCACTTAGTCCATTTACATTCAAAGTAATTATTGATAGATATGTATTTATTGCCATTTTGTTACTTGTTTTGTGGTTGTTCATGTAGTTTTCTGCACACAGTATGCTCTCACTTGCAAATAGAAACAGCTTAACTTCTTTCCTTCTAGTCTGGATCCATTTTATTTCTTTTTCTTCTCTAATTGCCACGTCTAGACGTTCCAGTAATGTTGAACAGAAATGGCAAGGGTAGACATCCTCATCTTGTTTCTGATCTTAGGGGAAAAGCATTCGGTCTTTCACCAATAAATACATTAGCAATGGGCTTTTTGCAGATACTCTTATCAGGCATAGGCAATTCCATACCCAATTTATTGAGTATTTTTATTGTAAAGAGGTACTGGATATTGTCAAATGCTTTTTATTTTTATTTTTATGTTTTGCTTTTATTGAGACGATCATGCCTTTTATTGGTATGGTATGTCACTGTAGTTGACTTTTTTATGTTTTTATCATTATTAAGTTAGAGTAGTAACAGCTACTTTCATGTTGTAAAACTGAAGAGATAAGCATAAGCAAAAAAAAAAAAAAAAAAATTATGACATAGCAAATCGCAAAGTCAGTCATAAAGGAGGGTCTCATTTTACCGACAGATTTGTTCTGGACTTGATGGAAGCAAATGCTGATTTTCTAATTATTATTATTATTATTTTATTTACATAAATTGATGTGGATGTTAAACT
Organism: Prionailurus bengalensis; assembly: GCF_016509475.1. Taxonomy (NCBI): domain Eukaryota; kingdom Metazoa; phylum Chordata; class Mammalia; order Carnivora; family Felidae; genus Prionailurus; species Prionailurus bengalensis. The sequence goes on along the minus strand of NC_057354.1, from coordinate 55,356,857 downwards.
AACCTTGTGTTCCTGGAATAAATCTCACTTTGTGTGGGTCATCATAAAATGTGTTTCTGGAGTTAGTTTGCTAGCATTTTGTGGAGGATTTTTGTATCTGATTGATACTGATCTGTGGTTTTCTTGTAATGTCTTCGTCTCAATTTGAATTCAGGGTAATATTTGGCTTCATTGAAAGAGTTGGTGGGTGTTTTCTTCTGTTTTCACAAGAGTTTGTGAAGAGTTGGTATTCTTTAAATGTTTGGTTGAATTCATTTGGGCCTCGGATTTCTTTGTGGTTGGTTTTCTTTTTACTGCTGTTTGCATTTAAAACTGGTTCTCCTCGGGGCACCTGGGTGGCTCAGTTGATTGAGCTTCCGTCTTCAGCTCAGGTCATGATCTCTCCACTCGTGAGTTCAAGCCCCACATCGGGCTCTGCGCTGACAGCTCAGAGCCTGGAGCCTGCTTTGGACTCTCTCTCTCTCTCTCTCTCTCTCTCTCTCTCTGCCCCTCCTCCGCTCATGCTCGCTCTCTCTCTCTCTCTCTCAAAAATAAACAAAGATTCCAAAAAAAATTAAAAAAAAAAACAAACAATAAAACTGGTTCTCCTCTCTCTTCTTGGGACCTGTGTGCCCCTGAGTAACTGTTGTCAGCAAGAGGATCCCACTACCCAACTGAGTTTACCACTATGGCATTTTTGAGGATCTTTACTACCTTTCTGGGCATATGGGGCATGTTTAGCTTATAGAAAGAAATAAATTCCTTTAGTGGCTTTGTAATTCTGTCTGAGAAGATAACCATTTTCACACTGTTAGTATTAAAAATTAACTGTGTTGTTTGGAGTGGTTATTTCATTGCTTAGATACTTAATCAGAATATTAGTTTGGGGTGTTAAAAATACTTGCAAGAGGATTTAACTTCTAGGTAGCAGACACAGTCTACAATTTAATTCATTTACCTGCTTGAAAGTCTAGGCTCACTGTGTAATTTTCACATTGGTAAATTAGGTGCCATTATATTCAGATTAAACGATTTGTTATTTTATATATTTTAGAAATTGGTTTTTCCGTACTACTTATCCAATTGCTAAAATAATGATAGCTGAAACTATCTGTAAAATGTACTTAAGCAAAAATATTTAAGATTGAAAACAACTTTCATATATGAAGATATCTTTAAAATTTGTTAAGGTGTTTGCCACAGACACACATGGGTGTCTCCATCTAGCATATTCTTTTTGTATTATTAGAGGAATCTAAAAGGATCCTATCATTCAGTCAGGTTGAAACAATATGTTTTGTTCTGGTTCTTACAATATAGAATTGCTTTCCGGAGAAGAGGTATTTAAAATCAGTATGTGAATGTGAGAGGTGACAGCTTCTCTGTACTTTTAAAACTGCATGTGTGTATGCAGATGGTGAAAGTAACTTGTTGTTATTTTGTGTCCTTTTGCTAATAGAATATAGTAAAAATCTCCCTTAGATTTAGCCAATAGAGTGATAAAATCATGAATTAACATGAAAGCCATCCAACTGCTTCTTTAAAATTTTCTAAAATGAAGCGGAATTTCTTGTGTTGTAAGGAATACATATATCTACAGAACATATAGGACTTTGTTGTTAAATTTAAGTTGTTTTTTTTTTTTTTTTTTTTTTTTTTTTTAAAGAGATTCATTGTAGTTGAAGTGATGCTTTTGCAAGATGCAGAACCTGGAATCAGGAGATTCCTTGCAGTGTCAGTAACCACTATAATGTTTGGCAAGTCACAGCACTCTGTCACTTGATTTTCTCATCTCTAAAATAATACCTGTTTGCCTACCTCAGAATATAAGTAGAGTATGGGATTAATGCAGCGTGTTATTGTTCTCATTACTGTTAAATGTCATAAGTAAAATCTACTATAATTTGAATCATTCACTAGTTCTCTAATTACCTTTGTCACACACATCTCCCATCCCACCTAAGACTGGATGTCGAAGAGAATAATAGGAAGTGCCGTTGAGTATATTGATTTATCACTGAGTGGAACCAGAGATTGCGTTGTAGCCACAGGTTGGATTTGGTTTCACCTAGCACACTGCCTAAATGCCCGTGTGGAAGTGAATGGTGACCCCAGTGACATAATTCTGCCGTGTTGGACTTCCCTGCAAGTGATTGATCTGCCTCACTAAGTCTCACATTTAAATCAATTAGCTCTGGGCATTTTATTAAATTTAGTGGACTGTCTTTGGCATCTAAGTAGATGTAAAAGCAAAAAAGGACAGAGACAACCAGCTCAATTCTTTAACCAAAGAATTAAAATTATATATACCTATTGCAGTTCCTGTTTGTGTGTGTGTTTTCAAACCTATTATTTGTGTTTGAGATTTGGCTGTATATATAACCTGATGAGTCTTATGTAGCGTTTCCATACTGACACAATGCTTAATTATTTCTAAAGACAAAACCAAATAAATTTCAGATACCCAAAATCAGGAAAATGCTTTAAGCTTCCAGATAATCTTTTGGAAGAACACTGTGATTGCTTTTACATATTTAGAAGTTGTAATGCTTTTTTGTTTTTTTTTTTTAATTTTTTTTTTAATGTTTATTTATTTTTGGGACAGAGAGAGACAGAGCATGAACGGGGGAGGGGCAGAGAGAGAGGGAGACACAGAATCGGAAACAGGCTCCAGGCTCTGAGCCATCAGCCCAGAGCCCGACGCGGGGCTCGAACTCACGGACCGCGAGATCGTGACCTGGCTGAAGTCGGACGCTTAACCGACTCCGCCACCCAGGCGCCCCTGTAATGCTTTTTTGTAATGTGTTTAAGAATTTAAAACCAGGTACAGTAATTTTTCTCTTATTTTATATGATGAGGAAATTAGACAATCTGCAAAAGTGAAGTTTCCAGATAAGGGAAACTATTTTTAATTATTATCTGTAATGAAAAATACCACCACTTATCAAAAACCTCCTATGTATGTGCAAGATGCTGTCTGGGAGCCTGATATACATTACCACATTCAGTCTTTATAAAAACCTTATGGGGTCAGTATTTACTGTTGAGGAATCCGGGGCTGGCCAGGTCTTTCTGTATGCAAAGCCTGTTTTTCCACACTTTCGAAGATTAATTTTTTGGGTAACATTTTCTAAAATAAATGATGGTCTCCCCAGCCTTATTTAGCAGAGTATAGGGAGTGTAATTTAACCTTACTACGCCTCAGGATTTTCCTTTTAGCATGGTTGTTGAGCTGTGATAACCCTGACTGTGGCTCGTCGTTCCTGTTTGTCCCTGTACTGAATGGCCTGGCTATGCTTTATTGCTGATCCCTGCCATCTCCTTTCCTGTCAAGATGTCTGTGAGTCTGCCTCTGGCTGCTCTCCCCTCCAGCCTTCTGGCATAACTAAACTTGTTAGGCCTGAGAATTAAAACTAACAGCCACTGAACTTGGCGTGAGGACCTGCGTGTCCTTCCTACTAAGTAAAATCGTGAATTTATTGTCGGCTAATTCAGCTCTTTGTAGGCATTTTTCTGTGGATTTCTAGGTTTAGAACTTTATTGCAGAAGGCTGAACTTGAATAGAAATCTGGCCCTACTGAGTGCAGCATATAGAATATGTGAAATTATACCTTGCTAATCTTACATGCTATGTATGTATAGCATGTATAAAGGCTTTTAAAAAGAGTACAGGGGCCCCCGGGTGCCTCATTCGCTTGAGTGTCTACTCACTTGAGTGTCCACCTGATTTAGCTCAGGTCACGATCTCACGGTTTGTGAGTTCGAGTCCTACATTGGGCTCTGCACTGAGAGTGCAGAGCCTGCTTGGAATTCTCTCTCTCTGCCCCTCCCCTACTTGCATGTTCTCTCTCTCTCTCTCAAAATAAACTTAAAAAATACTTAAAAAAAAAAAGATTACAGTTGTGGATTTGCAAAATAAAAAGAGATATATGTTATAAAATTTTCTGAATAAAAATAATTCTTGTCACTTTTAATATTTACTTAAAAGTTACATTATTTAGAAGTTTATTATTAAAGCTACAGCACTGTATATTGGCTAGCATTTTTTTGTATGTGTGCAAAATTACTTTGCTGTATTTAATGCTCAACCTTGGTATTGTATTGATGTGAAAAAAATTTTTTAGTTTGTGAAATAACAAATTAACTAGAAAGAAATTAGTCATGGGCAGAGTAGATTTTCTGCATTTCGAGATAGTTTAATTTTTGCCTACTGTTTTAAGTTCTTTTGAAAAGAAAGAAACCACTCGTTGCACTTCCCCACTGAACCACTATGATGCTACTTTACCTCCAGCAGATCTGAGAGGGTCGGTCCCCTCTCACAGTCAGTAGTGTATATGGTCACTTGCTGGAAATACTTAAATGCTATGCTGAATGTTTTGAAAATCTGTCTTAACCCTGTGGTTCTCAACTCCTGTTCCTTAAACCTTTCACAGATTACTGCCAAATGTTGATCACCATGTAAAAAATATTTTGCTCTATAAACCGTACGGTTACCCTGAGGAGGATTGAACTGTCAGATTGAGTAGTGAGCCGAGTGGGTTCTGTATTCAATGTGAAACAGTTCCAACTTGGCCAAGAGAAGACTATGTGTACGGAGACTGTAAAGAAATAAGCCCCCAGCGTGTAACGGAGGCAGGGTTGCATCCGTTTTCCTTAGTGACCCAAGGCAAAAGGCTGGTCCAGTGACATTGTAACACATTGTTATGCTAGAGTAGACAGTGGGTTACGGTTATTTCAAAATCGTGCTGTCAGCACCCAAAGAAGTTGAGGATCACTGCTATTTGCATGTCCCTTTTTGAATTAAGTAGTATCACTTACCAGTTTTAAGTTGGAGACATTTCGGTTGTGTTAAACGTTATGGATACAGAATTGCACTTTTACTAATGTCTTTATTTGGGAATTAAAAGTTAAGTTCTACATTACTATAGCATTTCAGGAAAAAAGCCAGCAAATTGATATATAACACTGCTGAAGTCTACCAATTACTTTTTAATTGGTATTATAGACCTCATTCTGAAACCAGAATGTTTTATTCTCCTAAGTGTGAATATGCTGTATGAAGTTTCTCTAATTGATTTGCTGTGCCCATTCCATTTGATGTATCATTTTTCACAATATTTCATAATTTGTGCTCACTTCTAATGAACAGAGTCGTTAGGACAGGCATGTCTAAGTACAACTGACAGCTAACATTAGGTGCCAGATGCAGTTTATAAAGCTATGTAGAACTGTAGAGAACAGTTTAAATAAATTAGCACCTGTACATTAGTCTCACTTGCTGGTAATTTATAAGCGAATCAGTAGAGATGACATTTAGGTAAGTCATTGATCAAGTTAACAGCTGCAAACCCACTGCCCAGCTGGGATACCTAATTAATAGAGATTGCATTCCTGACCCGGTGCTCCTCCTGGGTTGAGCCTGCAGTCCTTTTATACTTTGATTTAAGCCTAAGAATGTAGTCAAATACTTCGCCTTCGTTTTAGAGAACGCCTGAATTACCCAGTGTTCTAGTTAGACACCTAGAAATGTAAGACACATATTTACGAGATGAGAATTACCTTACTCCGTGACTTATGTGGGTGAATTTTTTTTTAATTTCCATTCTTTATTTTTGTCAGTATTTTTTTGTTTTAGATTCAGGTAAACCATGCTGTCGTCCAATAAATATTTTTAAATCTTTATTTTATTTCTAGGGGGAGGGTGGAAAGGCGGGGGGAGAGAGAGAGAGAGAGTGAGAGAGAATCCTAAGCAGGCTCTGCACTGTCAGCACAGAGCCCAATCTCACAAACCGTGAGGTCATGAGCTGAGCCGAAATCAAGAGTTGATTTAATCGATGGAGCCACTTAGGTGCCTCTAAATTTTTAAAGGTTTCTGTACTTATCATTAAATGTATGCTCCACTTTTTTTATTTACAAAAGAAGCAGGATTTTTGTGGTTTGTTTTTTTGTTTTTGTGACAACCAACTATTGAACCTGCATCATGTATATAACATTGTTTTCAAATTTGACGTAACACCTAAGATTTAAAATACCTAAGAACTTTGCCAAGTTGAATTCCAGAACTTAATATAGGAAATGTTAATCTAGAACTTATTATAAGAAAATACTTTTTTTCCCCCTATCCCTATGGCTCAGAGTTTCTTCTGAGTGAACTTAAGTCTGAAAGATTAAGTCATCAGCAACCTTAAATCAGAGTAAGGCAATGATTTGGCATCTACTTCAGGTGTATAATCGTAGACATTGATGATGTTTGCACACGTGTCAACTACAAGCTACACCCAGAATCTGGTTCCTACTAAGAAAAGGTTCTCTTGAAACCCAAATGCTAGCCTAAGACAAGTACCGATGTTGAGCTAGTAATATTGTTTTCAAGCTTCTTGAAGAAAATTGATCCCCTACTGATACACAGTTGGCCTTTCCACAGCACAGGGTTCAGGGGTGCCACCCCCCTGTAGAGTCGAAAATCCTCAGAGAACTTCTGACTCCCCTGAATGTCACTTAGCTACTTATTAATGGCCTCCTGTTGACCAGAAGCTCTATCGATAACCTTGTATCGATACAGTTGATTAGCACATACCTTGTATGTTGTGCGTATTATACACTATGCAGTTACAATAAAGCAAACTAGAAAAAAGAGAGTGTTAAGAAAATCACAAGGAAAACACATTTACAAGTACTGCACTGTGTTTATCAGAACAAAACTCAGCGCATACCAGGGACTCACAGGAATTGAAACCTGTGTCGTTCACTGGTCAAACGCATATATTTCTGTTTTTTGTTTCTGTGGAAGAATTGGCTGTTTCTTAGTTTATGTAATAGTTTTTTATGTAGATTGCTTAGAAGTGAAACAATGCTTATTTCAGATGATTAGGAAACTTCCGTTAATTCTACTGTAGTTGATACATGTGGTCCAAGTGGGCTAAACCACAGTTCAGATGTGAACTGCCAGTTCTTCTCTAATTTTAAGATACTTGAGGTCCTAGGCCATGTCCTGCTGGTGCTTTTTCTCTAGTGCCCAGTAAGTGCCACACATGTACCAGGAACCCTGGAACATTACAGGGGACGAGTTTACATGAGCAGAGAGTCAAATATTTCTCTCACCGCCTTCCTTCACTGATTTTCTGGTTGACTTAACCTCACCTATCTTAATATTTCAATTCTCCGTTTTTTTATCATGCTAATGTAGATACTTCTGAATAACATCAGGAAAACTTTTTAAAAATGTATTTTAACACTTTCTTTGCCTTTGTTTCTCATTTTTGTTTCTGGTACTTCTAAAACTTTCCCAACCAAATCTTTACCTTAATTTAAAATTAAAAGAAATTTTTTTAATGTTTATTCATTTTTGAAAGATAGAGGACAAGCAGGGATGGGGTGTGGAGAGAGGGAGACATAGAATCTGAAGCAGGCTCCAGGCTCTGAGCTGTCAGCACAGAGCCCGACGCAGGGCTCGAACTCCCGAACCGCGAGATCATGACCTGAGCCAAAATCAGGTGCTCAACTGACTGAGCCATGCTGGCGCCCCACCTTAATTCAAAATTTTGTGTGAAAAAGCCCTTCTGCCCCTAACCATTCTTGCTGCTGCTTCTTTGTTATACTTATTTGAAATACGGTCCTTAGCCTTATGTTGAATTAGGAATAGTATTGTTAGGTATTGTGTATTTTGGGAAGCCCCGAGGACTCAAGGCGTGAGCCCGTGGAAGACTTTATCTTCTATGAGATGTTTTTCAGGTGCGGGGCAGAGGCTGTCGTTGTAAGGAGTGAGGGTGAAGCTGTATGCCATCTGCAGGGAGAGCTTGGGGAAGTCTCTCGAGCCTGTGGCTTCGGAGAGAAACTGATTGAGGAAGCCAAAGGGGCAAATTAGTGGCGGTATGGAGAGAGGTGGAGAGGTAGATGCCGTATTTGGAAGGGCTTGCACAAATCCCTTTCTGCTGAAGTGTCAGGTCCCCGTGCCCTAACAGACCCCCGTAGGGGTTTGGGATGTGCCTGCCTGGCCTTGATTACACACAAGTCATCCTGGTCAAGGAAGGTGAAATCTTATCCCTGGATAAGGAGACAGTCTGAAAGGCAGGAAGCAGGAAAGCTGTCGTGTTCCCTGGTGGGTCTCGTCGCAGGGGCCGGTACCCTTACAGCTGATGGCAGAGCTTCTGTAACGAGATGGCAGTGACTTGGGTGACACCGTGCTCGGAGGTTGGTGCTGGCACAGCAGACTGCAGCGCACACGCACGGTCTCATACTTTGCAAACGTGCACAGTGTCCAGGAGCTGTGTCACTACCAGCAGCGGTAGAGAAAGCTGATGGGTGCCTGCCTCCCCTCACCATTTCTGCCTTTAAGGTGGAGGTGGGGACCTGGACTGAATGCTCTGCAGACACTGGGAGAGGGTTCCCTGGAGGGCATGTTGCAGACGAGGCTCTGTCCTCATGGGCTCTGGAGGACGACCTTGTTCCGTCAGGTGGGCGTTCCGAGGCCACAAGAAAGAAGGGGATGCTTGTCATTTTGGTTGTTTTTTTTCTTCCTTTTGCTTTGTTCCTAGGAGGAAAGAGGTGCAAAACAAGCAGGAGTTTTCAGTGTTGGTCACAACTCGGTATTTACATCTTTTTCTTTCCAGTAGCAAGTTAAGATTAACTGGAAAGGAACAAACGGGGGTGGCAGGAGCCGCCAACTGTAATAAGGGCCCCTGAATTAATAAACATTACAAGAGGACTAATTGGGGATCTGTGGAGTCTTGTGATATTACTTTCATTTTCACCCCATGTGAGTGTTCGTGTGTGTATGTATATGCCTAGGTTTTCCTGACACTTACTGTATATAAATGTTTCTGCCTCCTGTCCCCAGCATTCAAATTCAGGCAGAAATGGGGTATAGAATCCAAGTTCTGAGACACAGTTAAGTTAAAGTCATTCTGGTTAGTAGCAGAGGGCCTCAGTGGTATCAAGAGAAATGTCAGGAAATTCGACTTTCTACAGCTTTCCCTGATGCTGAGTTCCCCATCCAAGCCCCCAAGGAATCAAATCACAGATCCAGAGTATTAAAATGCCCTCACCTCACAGAAGAGAAAACTAGGAATGGCTATCAAGTTCATTAAAATGAACTAACGTTAAAGTTTAGTTCCTCAGTCACACTTGCCACGTGTCAAGTGCATCATGGCCGCATGGGCTACTGGCTGTCGTATCAGCCAGCACAGATTATAGAATATTTCCATTATCGGAGAGACTTCCTTTGGACTGTGTTGACCAGAAGATTGCTCCGTCATTTCCCCCCAAGTGAGAATTTGTATCTTTTGCCTTGTCTTGTTTGAAAGAAAGAGAACACTTTGGAAGTAGAAGTAATATCATTCTGTGATTTCATTTTATTTTGTCTTTCATTAAAACAATTCAAAATACCTGAAATACTGGTTTTGAAAACAGTTCAAAAATACACTGAATCAATGGAAATTTAGAAGTGTAGACAATAGTTGCTTATATCTGACTGAAACAGCAGTTGCTTATATCTGACAATAGTTGCTTCTATCTGAACTGAAAACAATTTCAGTTCAATTGTAAAAGAATAAGATTCATCACTTGTATGTGTGTATGTATCTGTATACACACACACACACACACACACACACACACACACACATCTATGTATTTATGTAGGTATATTAAACATGGGGGTAGAAACCAGAACTGAAAAAGCGAAATATTCTAGGCTAATAGCAATAGCAGTAAACATGAATTTGTATACTTTTTCCTGTGAAAATTTCAGTCATACAGAAAAGGAGACATCATTGTACAATGCATACCCGATGACCGTCACCTACTTTAAATAACTTGACATTTTGCCATATTTACTTCACCTTCATATTTTGTGGCTGAACTACTTTCTCTTAAAGTCAATTACGAACATTAGGGTACTTTAGCCCTTCGTGCATGAGTGCATATCTCCAAAAAATTGGGATGTTTTCCTGTACAACCACAATACCGTTATCACGTTTAACAAAATTAATTTGAATATAGTCTGTAGCAGGGTGTGAGAACATTTATATATTAATCTGTATTTCAGTTTCCCCAATTGTCTATAAAATGTTCTATTTTCTAGTTGATTCACTTGAGGACTCTGCAGTCAATTTGGTTCTTGATTTATCCCTTGACTACAGTATTAACCCTTCTGTCTGTGGTTTTGCTTTCTGTGGTTCCAGTGATCTGTGGTGAGTCCCAGTCCAGAAGCACATGATCCTCTCTCTGCCATATCAGAAGGTCATTAGTAGCCTAATACTACGTTACAGTGTCTACATCACTCACCTCACTTCATCCCATTGTGTAGGTATTTTATCATCTCAGACTATATTATCACCTAATAATATGGTGAGGAATTATGAATTAGTAAATATGTGTTAATTTGCTTTTAGCTGAGATTTTTTTTTAAGACAGTGCTACTTTTCCTCATCCTTTCAGGAAACTGCAGAGTATTTCTAGCAGATTCTTTATTGGCTTGCTTTTATTTTTTCAAAACTGAGATTGTCTGTAAGACGTAGACGCCCCTTGCAGTCAACACTTTATTTTCAAGTTCTGCCAATTAACTTCCTCGTGACTTATCTGAGTCTTAGTTTTCATGAGAAATCCAGCTGTGGGATGGAATTCTTTACATTTTCATTCTCTTCTTGGACTCCTAAGTTAATGGTAAGTTTTATATTTGAAAATGATGCCAGTAACAGCTTGAACCGAATTTGAAAGTTGGTTGGATTTCCCCCCTGTAATTATGGAGCGCTCACCCCCAGCTGAAGAGCTGTCCTTTAGTCCTCCCCGCTAATACTCTCCCCCAGGCCTGGAGTCAGTAGCCCCTTGGCCAAGATGTCTGACCAGCCTTGTGTCCTACTGTGGGAACCAGGCCTGAAGTCTAGGTGGCCCACAGGTGCTGTAGGCTCTTGGTGGCCCTGCTGAGACCGGTTAGATTTGGAAAGATCTGGCTTATTTTTTAATTTTTAACATTTTCCTCAGTTTTTTATTTTGACATTTTTCAAATTTCCAGGAAATTTGAATATTCAACGAAGACAAACATGCACATACATATATACGTATACTTTTCACATAGATTTGCCAGTTAACGTTTTGCCACATTCCCTTTCTCTCTGTACATTAAAGCTTTTTTTGAATAAGCCGTTGAAAATGCAGATATAACACTTAACCCCTAAATGGTTCAGCATGTACTGCTAAATACATACAACCTTTATACCATTTTTTCCACAATACCACTATTGTACCTAAATGCAATTATAATAATTCTATAATGTCATGCATTATATAGTCTATACTTAAATTTTCTCAATTTTCTCCCAATGCCTTTATAGCCAGCTAGTTTTGTAGAACTCAAGACCATTTGTCTTCTACAGTTATCCCACATTCTGGCTTTCTACTTCCTTGTGATTAGATTTGGAGTATATACAGATAGTTCTCCCATGATATTGTGTACTTCTTGTTCCCTCACACCGGGAGGCACATCGTGAGTTTGTCCCACTTATTGATTGTACATCTTATCCCTTGGTTAAAACTAGTAACCGCTAGACCTCTTTATTGTAAAAGGAACTTCTTCCCCGCCTTGTAACTGGCAGGTAATCTCTGGGGTGATACTTTGGATTCATTTGAATATTCCATTCCCCAGTAACCTTTCAGCCAATGATTTTAGCATCCACTGGTGATCCTTGGCTGAAACCGGTGATTACCTTGAAAGTTATAAAACAATGATTTTCTACTTCCGCCATTCCTTCTATTTTTATTTAACTGGTATTCTTTCATACAGAGGCTTTCCTTTTCTCCTCGCCCCCTACTTCAGAACTCTGGAAAAAAGAGAAAGCCAGTGAGCCTGTGTGTGTGTGTGTGTGTGTGTGTGTGTGTGTGTGTGTGTATGTGTGTGTGTGTGTTCACAAGCACACTCTTCAACATGTGCATATTGAGCATGTTACAAGGCATAGTCATTGTTCTTTTTGATGTTCGCGTTGTCCCAGGTATGGCCAGTGGGAGCTCCTTGAAGCTGGCTTCTCTTTTTGAGCACTTCCTTGTTTTCTGGCACAGGAAAGTGTCTCAGGCTTATTTTATACTTTTCCTGCCTAAGGCCTAACCATTTCTCTGCCATACGCTGTTCCTTGTACTAAGAAATTGTATTTAGAAACTAAGATCTGGATGCTAGGGGCCACCCATTGTTCCTAGAGTTTCATTGCTTCTATGCGCTTTCAGGGGACACAACTAAAAACTAGTATCTTTTAAATATTAGAGGAATAATGTAGGAAATCATATTTTTTAAAGATCATGAGTGTGTATTGATTTGTCTCATTCAAACTGACATTTCTTTTATATTTGTATCTCCTCTACAGTAAAATTTTGGTCACTGTAAAATTAATATATGTATTTACTTTATGCTATGTAATATACACATAATATTTCAGAATTTTAGTATTAATATTCCTGACGCTAAGCCTTCCAAATAAAGTTGGGGATTTCTTTGCAGTTGTTTTTGTCATTAGAAGTTAGGTTTATTTGTTTATGTCTGCATTAAGTTTTAGAGTTTGTTTTGAAAATTTTAGTCTTTAATGTATATGACATATTCACGCTTCAGAGGACTCGTCCCCATGCCCCTCACCTGCTGCTGCCCACCCCTTAATAGATGATTTTTTTTTTAGTTTCCACTTTACCTTTACGTGTGGAAAGAAGCCGATGTATATCCGCCCCCCATTCCTATGTGTATTATCTTATTTCTTTTTCTTACACCAGGTCACACTCTAAGTACATTTCTTTTGCATCTTGCTTTTACCTGTCTTTTTTTTTTATGGCTCGAGTGCTTGATGGCAAGGGTGTGCCATCATTTATGCAACCAACCTTGGCGGGGGGGGGGGGGGGCGGTGCTGAGTGTTTCTCATATTTTATTGTTATAAATCCATGAATAAGCTGTATGTTGGTTTTGCCTGTGGGGGTGTAGCTTGTAAAGGAATTCACCATGTTTTTTCTTCTAGTACTTGTTTGATTTGATTCTCTGTGTTTAGCCGTCTGACTCATTTGAAGTTTATTCTTGTGTATGCTGTCGGGTTTGCATCCACTTTTATCATTTTCCAAATGGCAGTCAGTTCTCTCAACATCACTTATTAAAAAGTCCACCTTTTCTCCTTCAGAGAAGGAAGGCAGAGGAGTCTCTGGTTTTAGAAAGAAAAAAAGTTCACAAAATGAGCCCTCTGATGTTTGATCTAAGAGTGTCTTCAGTGTCGGTTTTATTGCCAAGAGGCCGAATGGGAGAATGAAGCTCGACCCAGAGTCACAGACGGGCTCCCTAATGTAATGGAATTTACAAGCCCCAAATTACAGGCCCCTACTTTCGGGGGCAGAATCTGGTCTAGCACATTTCCTGTGAGGGTGGGCAGAGAGGCCCATCGTGAGAACAGCCTCTCTAAAAGAGCAGCACTGTGTTTCCATGAGCTGCCAGTTCATTTAGGGTTCAGATACAGAGCTAATAAGATCCAAGGCCACAGACTTCTCATCCGACACCCTTCAACAGAAATGACAATGCACGTGGTTTGCTTTTCATTGTGAGGAGCGGTGTTGGAGAAGAAGACGCTGGAATGAATGGCTTACGCAGTTGTCAAGGTGGCGGCGTACGGGGAGGCGAGGGGCATTTGGAAACGTGGGGGTGAGATTTGTCACAGGCACCGGGGATGTTACTGGCATAGGTTGTTGGGAAGGGCCGGCGTGCTGAGTGACCTGCAGTCCAGGGGAAGGGGAGGGCTGCCTGCACCAGAGCTGTCCCACTCAAAATGCCAGTAGCATCCCCATTGAGAAACAGACATTTAGGAGAACTTGGCTGGAAAAAATGTAGCTTAAAAGCCTCTCACAACTTCTAGGAAGAGTTCAAAGAGTGTCAGAAAACGTCGGGGCTGTCACGGTGGATGAGACTTACAGCCTGCTCTTTTCCGTGTTCAGTCTTTGATATTTGCACTGCCAGCGGAGAGTTCGAAGGGGTGCTCTTGAGCACAGAGGTTGTAGACGAGTGCCTCTCGTTTGCTTTCAAAAAAGAGAAGTTTGCGGTATCACCTCTGTGTTTCAGAGTTGTTAATAACCAGTTTAATAGTTACAAATTATTTTTATTTGGGGGGATATGGATGTGGTGATTTTACTATCCCATTGAAAAGATTATGAGATGAGATAATGTGTATGAAACTCTTACTTTGCAATCTGGCATGTAGTAAGCACTCAGTCACTTGTGTTTATATTAACTGTTAATGAACCTTTGTGTGTCTTTTCAGAGAGCTATTGCTTACCTTTTTCCAAGTGGTTTGTTTGAGAAGCAAGCCAGGCCAATAATGAAGGTAGTTATCTTAATATTTTTTAAAAATTTCACTTCGGTTTCTATGTTACAGTAATTTATCTAATGCACTTTAATTTATTTTACAGCATCCTGAACAGATTTTTCCAAAACAGAGAGGTAAGTTGGCTCAGGAATGAATGAACAGCTCTTCCTGTACTGCAGTGTTACGTTGCGTATCTGCAGCCGCTCGCACATGGTGGAGATGCGCTCCTGTGTCATGGCCATCGTGAAGTCAGCCAGTGATATTTTATACCTAATGAGAAATGACTGCAATTTACAAACTGTTTTCTTAAAGTAAGTTATATTACAATCAGGTCAGGTTAGAGTTCGTGCCTATACTAATGTCATACTAATCCGTTTGCATTCTAATATGCTTTTTTGAGGAAGAGTGTGGAACAGATCTGCTGAAGCCTAATGCAGTTTTTTTTTTTACTTGAAAATTTAAAATTTTTGTTCATTTTGGAAGCATATTGTCACTGAATATAGATCCTCCCCCCCCCCTTTTGATCTTTCCTTACTTTATTGATATAATTCCATTGTCTTTTGTCTTGCATTGTTTCTGATGCGCAGTTAGCCATCATTCTTGCCCGGCCCTCTGTTTTCTCTGGCTTCTTTTAAGCTTTTCTCTTTATTTTTTAAATGTGTAAAATTAAATCTTGAAGAAGACATACAAACCAGGAAATCATGTATTTACTGTTGTCTAATTTACATTAAAAGCCTATTCCCCAGTGTGGACTGGTGGTAGTTGTCAGTTAATTTAAAAAGTACTAAAGCCAGAAATCACTTCTTAAAAACACTTGCTATAAATTTACATTTATTCATCAATCTTTTCCTATAACCCTAGAGGGTATTTTTCTTGGAGTAGGTATCTGTTTCTCCCTGTTTCTCTGGCATAACCCTGCTGTCGTTGACGTATCATCAAAGTGTTTTAGGTTTGGTTTCCTCACGGTGGAGCACAGAACTTAGACTTTCCAAGAAATCTGAGTGCAAAATATTTCTTCACTTCTGCAGACTTTTTCTCTAACCACACTGAAGATGGACAAACTTGGTTTTTTGGTAACCTGCCTTTCAGTTTTTCTAAAGCATTCAACTTCATTTTCATAGATGCGAAAACTGTCTTTTCTGTTTCCACTCATATTTCATCCGTTTATGTAATACTTAACTCAGGTAACTACAGAAGGAGGTACAATTGTAATAAACGGGTTTGGGAACGAACACAACTGACTCTTAGTAAGCATGTAACTCGGCAGCAAAAATGTGCCCGGTAGAGAAGAGCCCAGTAGCCGCAGATGCTCGATGTGCAGGCAGCATTCATTACTCAGTATCTAATTAGAGCTGATTAAATAGAGATTGGTAGGAGAGCAGATATTTCTATAAAAAATGTATTTGCGTTGCCTTGATACTTCTAAGTCTTAACCTGTGTGCAGAGCCTGGCCTTCTTTCATTCTGCTGCTTCCCTTCTCTCTTCGAAATGAGAACTTGTATTTTGAATCCCGTTACAAGTATTAGGGGTCTTTTTGTAAATACATTCTGTCTTTTTATATTTTCTCATTTCTTTGACATGGTTGATTGTAAACTATAACACCAATTCAATTAATAGCTCTTGGAGACATCATACATGAAGGCTGTGTTACAAGTACAGGTCAAATTTAAAGATGCAGCTCAGTTTAGAAATAAAACTGCATATACAAGGCATACACACCCAGACCTAGTGGTGTTTCTGTAAATGTGTAACTGATTTTTTTTTTTCTTATCTTTAGTGGCTTGTCTATTTTTCAACCTCACAGGCTCCTCACTTACGTGTCTTCTTCTCTTTGTTCTGTGTATCTCTACTCTTTGCATCTCTTATGCATCCGCCCCTCTGAGGCTGTTTCTTTCAAATCTCACCAGCTTCTCAGTATTAAAAGTTTGTTATTACATCACTTGGAATGCAACACTGAAACTTCTAGAGATCCCTGCAGAATGCTTGTTATTTTGGAACTGTGTCAGTAGCAGTAGGATTTTATTACACTGCAGTTAACTGTATTTAAACAGGACTCCTTGAGAATTAGCAAATTTCCTTTTGCCACCTACCTACCAGTTTTGCTGTACTTTGTAAACATAGGCAAACTGATTTTTTTATGTTTAAAAATACCAGGGAAATTTAGATTTGACTAGACTATGATGTTTGGAAAGTGCCACCTCTTTATTAAAAGATGAAAGCTTCCAGATTGAGTTAACATAAAAATCCTGCTCTGCTGTTACAGGCAAGTGATAAAAATATCGGAAAAAACAAAGACATATACCAGATTGGTGACAGGCTCAAGGAATAGCACCTAATACTAGATGAAATGGAATTCAAGGAGGTCGGGGAATGGTTCGATGAGACAAGAATGTTAATTTATATTGATAGGATCTAATATCCATTAAGTGGTTTTGACGACCATGAACCTTTTTGTACCAAGCATTTAGCATTGAAATGTTCATAGCAAAAGCTGTTAACTAAGGCTCTAAAGAATTTGAATAACACAGCATGATTTTAGAGCTACACATACAAGTACAAAGAATACATTTTTCTGTATGGATGCTAATGGAATATTAATAGAATTATATAGGTCATAGAGAACAATCTAACAAATTCCAAGAATTTATATAGATTAGATTTTCTGACTTAGAATCAACAGAACCATAAAACTGTTGGATTAAGGAGGAAATCCACACTGAGATTGCAGATTATTTAGAAATGTAGAACAATGAGAATGGTTCATAGCAAACCCAGTGGGATATGGGCAGGTGTTATACAGAGGCAAACATGTATTTGGCAGACATTAAGAAAGACTAGAAGTAAATGAACTAAGTATTCAGTTCAAGAATGTAGGAAAAGAACTCTATTGAATGAAGAAATTTGAAAGAAGAGGTAGGATAAATAAAACCAACTGGTTCTTTGAAAATTGATCAACTTCTGGCAAGTCTGGTCAAGGAGAAAGGAAAACATAAAAGGACAGTATTAAACTTTTTAAATAATATTCAGAGGGTATTATTAAAGTGTAAGATCGTTTTGGGGTAGCTTTATTCTAATTTGAAGAGTATCCTAAGTAATAAAAATGACCAGTATTTATGGAAACATAGAGCAAGTCAGGCCCAGCTCTTAGTGCTTTGTAGGTATGTCCTCCTAATCCTCACAACAGTCTTGTTAAGTAGATACCATCGTGTTCCTCATCTTACAGACGAAGGAATTGAAACACCAAGGACACACAGCTAGGAAGCGACTGAGGCAGGATGTGCACAGGCCCCAGCAATCGTTGCTCCAAAACACTGCCGCACCCCACTGACTCTCACACAGGTAGTTTGAAGAAAAATATGATTCCCCAAATTGTCCTAATCAGGAGAATACTGGTTAGACTCAAAGCTAGAGAAGTCACAGGTAGTCAGAGAGGAGCAAAGCCCAGAGCTTCTGTCCGTGAGGTCTGTCATACCTTGGCTAAAGCTTGAGCTTTTTAACATGTTGCAGAGCAGAAAAAAAGAACGAAAGCTTGCAGAGTCACTTTAAAGGCTCACACAATTATTAGATCTAGACATGAATCGCATAAATACCTGTAGTCTGTTCTCACTAAATAAAATGATAGCAAACCAAATAAAGCATTATATGAAAAATGTGCCAGAACCTTTTTATCCCCAGGAATATAAGGATGGCTTAATATTAGGAATTTATTAATGTGTTATTTGAGTCAGGGGAAAAAACATTTTCATAGATGAAAAAAAGGTAATTTAACAAAATTCAGCATTTTGGGGTTTTTTTAATGTTTATTTTGAGACAGAGAAGGAATGTGTGCATGCATGAGCTGGGGAGGGGGGGGAGAGAGAGAGAGAGAGAGGGAGAGGGAGAGGGAGAGAGGGAGAGAGAGAGAGAGGGAGAGAGAGGGAGAGAATCCCAAGTAGGCTCCTTGCTGTCAGCACAGAGCCTGACCCGAGGCTTGATCTCACACACTGTGAGGTCGTGACCTGAACTGAAACCAAGAGTGGGATGCTTAACCGACTGAGCCACCCAGGCACCCCCAGCATTTATTTTTTGATGAAACTCTTAAACTGGAATTAAACAGAAACTTTCTCAGTTTGAGAAACAGAAACACATTAAATTAAAAAAAGCTATCATTGGATTCCTTTACCTTAAGTTCAGAAATGTATGTCTCCACTTGCCCCTGGTACTCGGTATTGTTTTGAAAGGCTTAAGCAGTAGGATTAAAAAAGGCACCGAAATTAGGAATAAGTCAATTATTATTTATAGAGGTTAGGACTGCCCACTTAGAAAATACAAAACCACAAACTTAAAAACTACATTAGATTTACAGTAGAATATCCTTATTTAAATATCTGAATATTGGAAACATTCAAATTATCAATTATTCTAATATTTGAAAATGATACTCCGTTACAAAAACATGCCCCAAATCGGTGAAGGATGAAATGCTAAGCGTGCAGAGATGATATGAGCATCCTGCCAGTTGATGACGAGGTGGTCAAAACCACACAAACCAGTATGGAATGGAGCGTAAGGATGATCTAATAAGTAACATGATGGTCTCATTGGTAACAAATAAATTGCGATTTTTTTTTTCTCTGCCTGTATGTATTTTGGTGGACAGGAACTGTTTTAAAAACACCGAATTGCAACATTACAAATAAATTCATGTCTGTGTGTACACATACAAAAATATGTGTCTGTGTGTATTCTACTTTTTAAAATATTTTTCTTCTGTATACTTCTTACTCATCTTTGTTCTAATCTTCCATCTATAATTAAATTATTAAAGGCTGCCCATAACTCCTTTTGCTAAAGTTTCCTTTGTCATCTCTTGATTGAAAGGAGTTCGTTTTCTAGTCGATTCTTCAAAGAGGGCTCATAGATACAAAAATTTTAGACCTCTTATGTGTTTAAATTGTTTTCCTATAGCCTTGATACTTAAGGACAGCGAGGCTGGAGGGAAAAATCTTTGGTTCACGCTTTCTTTTCTTGAGTTTCTTGAAAGTGCTGCTCTGTTGTTGCTTTGCTTTGGCTGTTGTTCTTGAGAAGTCTCATATCAGTCTAGTTATCTTTCCTTAGGAGTCATTTAACCTCTTCCCCTGGTGGTCCTAGAGATTCCTTATCTTTGTTTAGTAACTTTATGAAAGTATGTCATTGAATTGACTGGTAAAGGTTAGCTTACTGTGCTGCTGATGAGCTCTTTCAGTATGTAGATTCAGGTCCTTTACATCCAGAAAGTTTTATAGATGTTAGTTCTGTTCCATTTTTTCTTTTTGTCCTTTGGGTCTCCAATTATATAAATGTTATTCCTTCTTTGGTTGCTTCCCACATCAGTCGTGGTCTGTCTGTCTGACTCCTCTTCTTCCTTTGTCTCATTTTCATTTTCTTGATTGTTTTTCTACTTTTTCCCCCAATGTCCTTTATTATATTTTAATCTAATTCTTCTTTGAGTAACGTATAAGTCAGTCTACATTTCTGATGATTTAAAATTTTTTTTTTAATTTTTATTTATTTTTTGAGAGAGACAGAGACAGGATGTGAGTGGGTTAGGGGCAGAGAGAGAGAGGGAGACACAGAATCCGAAGCAGGCTCCAGGCTCCGAGCTGTCAGCACAGAGCCTGACACGGGGCTTGAACTCACAAGCTGTGAGATCATGACCCAAGCCGAAGTCGGACGCTCAACCAACTGAGCCACCCAGGTGCCCCTACATTTCTGATGATTTTAGCTTTTTCTTCTGTTTCTTCTCTGATTAAGTTGTTTCATTTCTTTTAGTTTTTTGTCCATTATGATCCCATGTTTCGAAGATTTGATTCAGGGTATGTTCCAGTAAACCCAAATGCTTGTTTGAGGATACTTAATTCAGTTTAGAGTGTTGCATTTCACCCTTTCCTTCTGTTTTGCCTTTGGTTTGGGTAACATTTTATTCTGTATACCTCTTACTCATCTTTGTTCTAATCTTACATCTATAATTAAATTATTAAAAGCTGCCCATAACTCCTTTTGCTACAGTTTCCTTTGTCATCTCTTGGTTGAATGGAGTTCATTTTCTAGTAGATTCTTCAAAGAGGGATCATAGACACAAAATTTCTTGAGCTGAACATTTGGATTATTCTCATTTTCTGTTTTAACTTTGTAGCAGTCTTTAAAAAATAGATGGAAATAGGTGTCTGCATTTCTGTGGACAGAAGTGTCCTATTTCTTAATCCACTCAACGGAATTAAAAAAAAAATTGTATCCATAAGATGACAGAATTGGGTCAAGACTTAAAAAGTTCATTATGAATTAAGAGATTTAGATTCTAGAATAGAATTAAAGTGGCTAGTTGAAGGATAAACATACAACTCTCAAATAATGGGTAAGATTATACCAGTAAGTCACAAGAAAAGCAAAGGAGAGAGATCAATAAACTATTTTAAATTCATAACTTCTGAATTGGAAAAAAGACACTATAAATTTAAAAAGCAACTAGAGTGCCTAGGTGGCTCAGTTAAGTGTCAGACTCTTGATTTGGGCTCAGGTCATGACCTCATAGTTTATTAGATCGAGCCCCACATCAGGTTCTGCCCTGACAGCATGGAGCCTGCTTGGGATTCTCTCTCTTCCTCTCTTTTTGCTCCTCCCCACCCCCTCAAAATAAATAAGCTTAAAAAAAAAAAAAGCAACAAACTAGAGAAAATTTGAAACAAGACAGAGGTCTGTTATCTAGAATAAGTACTCTTAAAGTTAAAAACAGCTTAAGAGAAAAATAGGCGATTCATTAATGAAAATACAAGCAACCAGTAAACATAGGAAACTATCAGATCAGAAACCATGCTCTATAAAACAATGAGAAGAAACCATTATCCCTTATCAGATTGGAAGCTGTAAGTATTACGTGTCGGCAAAAAACTAGAAACAATCTAAATGTTCACCAATTTAGGATAGCTAACTAAACTGTCAGAGAATCCTACTGTGGAGTAATATGCTGATGATCGAGAGAGGTAGTTCTAGTTGTGTTAGTATAGATAAGACACACTGTTGGGTGAGAAAAGCAAGTGAAAATGCTGTAGTATTGTCGTAGTCCATTCAGGCTACCACATACCAGGTGGCTTACAAATCACAGAAATTTATTTCTCCCAGTTCTAGAAGCTGGGAAATCCAAAATCTCACTCTAGTGAAGGCCTGCTTCCTGGTTCATAGACCACTGTCTTTCCCTATGTCCTCACATGGTGAAAGGACCAGGGATCTCTGGGGTTCTTTCTGTGAGGGCACTCCTCATTCTATTTATGAGGGCTTTGCCCTTATGACCTGATTACCTCCCCAAAGCCCCACACTGAAATACCAGCACATTGAGGATTAGGTTCCAACATGAATTTGGGGGGGCAGGGGAAGACAAAGAGTCTATAGCAAATATGTAGGGTAAATACAGCTTAATAGCACTCATGTTTTTAAAAAAACCATGCAGACAGTTCTATTTCAGTAGGTGTGTGTATGTGTGTGTGTGTGTGTGTGTGTGTGTGTATACACACACACACACATACATACATATACTGAGAGAGTCCAGAGCTGTAAACTTTAACCTTGCCTCTGGCAAGAGAATTCTAATATTTAATCTGTATGAGAGGAGTGAGTAAAAGAAATGTTCAGAGGGAAATTTATAGCATCGAATGCATATGTTAGAAAAGAAGATCTAAAATCACTTAGTAAGTTTCCATCTTAGGAAACTAGACAAAGAGCAAATTAAATCCAAAGTAAGTAAAGGAAAAAGAATGATAAAAATTACAGCAGGAGTCATTGAAGTTGAATACAGGAAATCAGTGGAGAAAATCAACAAAAGCTGGTTCTTTGATCATAGATTGTATACATCCGTTTTATGTTATCGGTAAAATCGATGAGCCTCTAATCAGGCTAACTAAAAGAAAGGAGCGAGGATACAGATTACAAATACCACAACTGAAAGAGAGGATACCACTACAGATACCAGGACATTCAAAGGATAATCAAGGAATACTATGAACAGCTCCATACCTACAAACTGGATAACCTATGTGAAACGAACCGATTCCTTGAAAAATACAATCTGCCAAAACTTACTCCGGAAGTAGACACTTTGAATAGGCCTATGTCAGTTAAGAAAATTGAATCAGTAATTAATATCCTAGAAGACCTTGGGTTTGGCTATGGCTTTTTATATACAACACCAAAGGATAAGCTGGATTCCATTAAAATTAAAATTGCTGTGAGAAAGACACTGTCAAGAGAATGAAAAGCCACAAAGAGGTTGTAGAAAATATTTGGAAAAGACCTATCTGATAAAGGACAGTTACCTAAAATACACAGAGAACTCTTCAACTCAACAGTAATTTCTTACTGTTGATGACCCAATTTAAATATGAGCCTAAGTTCTTAGTAGATACCACAGAAGATCTATGCGTGGCAAATAAGCATATAAAAAGATGCTTTGCATCAGCGAAATGCAAATTAAAGCAACCCTAAGACACCACTACACACCTTTTAGAATGGCCAAAACCCGAACACTGACATTATCAAATTATGCCAAGGATGTTGAGCAGCAGGAGCTCTCATTCTTCGCTGGTGGAAATGCAAAAATGGGACAGCCACCCTGAAAGATATAGTTTGGCAGGTTCTTACAAAATTAAGCATCCTCTTCCCCTGTGATCCCAGCACTTGTATTCTTCGGTATTTATCCAGAGGGCTTGAAAACTTAAGACCACACAAAAACCTGCATACAGATGTTTAAAGCAGCTTCATTTGTAATTGCCCAAACTCGGAAGTAACCGAGATGTCCTTTGGTATGTGTATGGATAATTAAACTGTGGTAGGTACAGACAACGGAATATTATTCAGCACTTTTGAAAAGAAAGGTGCTGTCAAGCCTTGAGGAGACTTAAATGCAAATTACTGAGTGAAAAGCCAGACTGAAAAGGCTACCTACCGTATGATTCTAAGTATAGGACATTCTGGAAAAGGCTGAACTATGGAGACCATGAAAAGGTCAGTGGTTGCCGGGGATTGAGGAGAGTATGTGGAGCACAGAGGATTTTTAGGGCATTGAAACTACTCTATGATATTATACTGGTGGATCCAGACCCCACTGAGTATACAACACCAAGAATGAACCTAATGTAAACTATGGCCAGACAGAGTACGTTCACTTGTAACAAGAATACCACACTAGTGGGGGGGGGGGGGGGGATGTTTATAATGAAGGTGGCTATGCATAGGTGGGGGCAAAGATAGTATATGGGAAATCTCTACCTTCCTCTCACTGTTGCTGTGAAATATTCTAAACCAAAAAGTCTAAGAAAATAGTGAAAGGAGAGTATATTGTGTAAAGTTAATTTTATAGAAAACATAGTTAAATGAGGGAGGGGGCAGTGTCCAGAACAACAAAAACTTAAACACAGACACAAGTTAACAAAAACATGCAAGAGATTTATGTTGAAAATTATGCAGCTTCAAGATCATAATTGAAAATCTGAATAGCTGGGAAGAAAGACTTCATGTTCCTGTAAGGAAAGATTGCAAGGTTGCTTCTTTTCAAGGTATTAATTAGCGTAATTTTCATCAGAGTCCTGGTAGGACTTTTGGGGGAAAGACAGTTTTTCAATTTTAAGATCTTTGACAATGGGACTCATTTTACAATTAACGTAAACTATGATGATCAGCTTTTTTTCCTTCTCTCTTTATTTTATTTTTATTTTATTTTTTTTTTCAACGTTTATTCATTTTTGGGACAGAGAGAGACAGAGCATGAATGGGGGAGGGGCAGAGAGAGAGGGAGACACAGAATCGGAAACAGGCTCCAGGCTCTGAGCCGTAAGCCCAGAGCCTGACACGGGGCTCGAACTCCCGGACCGCGAGATCGTGACCTGGCTGAAGTCGGACGCTTAACCGACTGCGCCACCCAGGCGCCCCTATCCTTCTCTCTTTATAGAACATACAGGATAGGGCATCTTAAAATCTGGAACATCTTTAGATTGAATGAAATATCATGAAATCAAATATATATACATGCACGCACATACATACTCACGCACTCACACTCATGAAATGAGACCCAATTCAGAAACCCCTCCAAGTTTTACAGTAGAGTTGTATCTGCAGCCATGAGTTTTATCTTTCTAGGGCACATTCTGACTTGAATGCTTTAACGATACAGTGAAAACGGATTGCAGAGTAAAGTTCTAAATCTTGGAAGATATGCAGGATTTCATGAAGTCTATGAAAATGATGTGGGAGAAGTATTTAATTCATCCATAGCCATTGGCAAATAAGAATTTGGTTTTCTTTTTCAAGCTGAAATCCCTATCAAGACTTTCCTTCATAATTTATTAGAAATTTTGGTCTTCATTTTATGTATGTTCACTTAAAGTGGCCTATGTGTAATGTCAGCTATCCTCAGAAGACAGAAATATCCTACTTCTTGTACAGGTGGTATTTCAACAAAGCATAGTATCAGAAGAGTAATGGGATAATGACTCTTCGCTGGACAAAGTAATAACTTGGATTTCTGCCTCACGAACACAAATTTCATAGAGGTGAAATTTCTGCACATGAAAAAAATAAAAATTCCAGAAGAAAATATAGGAAAATAGTTTTTAGGAAGCCAGTCTTGAAGCATGCTCGCTCAATAGGAGTGATGTTGTCCCTGAGGTGGCATAAAAGGGTGCATAGGAGGTGAGAAAAGTCTGAGCTGTTACAATGTTTATGGCCCTCCAGAGGGCCACCATGTACATCAGCAAATATGCGGTGTATTTGTGGTATTGAAATTTCATGGAGACAGAGGCATTTAGAGCGGGAAATGTCTAACAAGGCTTCTTAGTAGAGGTGATAGTGAAAAACAGTCAAGAAATGGTGCCATGGAGGAAGTGACTGTGTCACACGTGCTATGTTTCACACATGCTATATATACACATGCTGTAGACACACACACATATATATACATTTTAAACTTACTGGTTATGAAAGACCTGTAAACCAAATTAAAAGGTGGGTGACAGATTGGGAGAAAAGAGTTTTCAACTTATGTAGTGGACAAAGGAGTGTACCCTTAACATATTGGTGTTCCCACAAATGGTTAACCAAGAAACAACTCAGTAGAAATAAGGGCAAAGGATGTGGAGTTAGGTTTGGTTTATGTAGTGCAGTGACTCCATTCCTCAGTTTATTTGGTGTTTATTAGATGTGAATGACCATCTGTATTTCAAAAGGAATTACACATAACACCTTCAGGGGCCCCTTCTGTTTTAGACGTTTAAACTCTCAGAGGTATGTCACCACAGAGTTGGAACAAATAATGTGGCATGGAAAAATCCATTTAGGGTTTTCCTTTGTTATAGTGTGCTTTTTCCTAACGTCCTGAATGTACGATGTCATTGATTTTATCCGTTTTCCTTTTAAGGAATATGGGGGCGTACTGTATTTACAGCCAAACTTAAATGTTTTTGTTCTAACAAGAAGATTTGGGCTATTTTATATGTGTTTATTTAAAACAAGTTCTAGAAATTCTCATGGTGAAATATATAGGAATATGTTACCAGATATAAACGTTGTTTTATGTTAATGAATATGGAATTTTAAATATCCTGAATATTTACAAGTTAAACATGCTGAACTACGTATTAAAATACTATATATTAATGCTGTTTTGTTATTTTAAAAGTTAATCGGAATTATAGACCTGTCTTACCTTCAGTTAAATACAGCTCTTTGGGCTCTCTCTGTGTATATTTTTATTTTTGTTTATTTTTTTTCCATCTGGCTTTTCATTAGCAATCCAGTGGGGAGAAGATGGCCGTCCATTTCATTTTCTTTTCTATACTGGCAAACAGTCGTATTATTCACTAATGCACGTAAGTATATGACATTTATGATTAATAATATGAACCGTAAGGTAAGTGACTAATTATATCAGAGATTAGTCAGCTTCAGAACTTACCTTGTATGTTTCATATTGAACTAAAACTAAGACGTCTAGAGGTAAGGCAGTGTGTTGAAAAGCTTTATATTTTATTAATTCATTTTTGCTAATGGTAAACATCACAGAATTTATATCAGGGCGGTTTGACCTTCAAAGGCTGTTACTTCCAAATTAAGATCATTTTAGGGGATAGGTGCTCAGCTCAGTAATAAGGCCCGCGTGTGCGTCGAAGGTAAAGGGCGAAGCAGGGAAGGGGACAAGTATATGCTGCTGTCAGGGGCTGTAAGGCCTTTACCGTGGGAGAGAGTCCAATTGTTGTCTGTGCTTTTTGTTTATTCATACATAATTTTTGCTTTTCAGAAGCGAAGGCAGTGTAGGAATCTAGAATTTGTGACTCCACAAGACCTAAGAAATGATTTTATTACACTTTGACTTGCAACCGCATTTAAGCGTACTGGGACCCGCTTTTATTTTGTTTCAGAGCTAGAGGTGTCTGATGGCAGATTTGGGAAGTCCCTAGGGTACCACGAATGAAAGGCCTGGATGCTAATATCCAGTTTTCAACAGCAGAACCCGTTCACCATAAGAACACGATGTCAAGTTTTATTTTCTTCATTTTGTGATTTTTAAAAGTTGCGAAAACATTCACCGGGCTTCCCCCGTCCCCCGTCAGATTTCAGGTTGCTTGACTCCCAGGCACACATTCACTCTGCTGTTTCAGGACGCCCCGGTGTTTATTTGTGCGCCACAAACCCACAGGACAAAAATCCCCCCTTGTCAGGTACATTTATTTCTTGGGGAAGAAGAAAAAAAAAGAAAACCTTCTTTTCGCTCTTTGTTGACCTTGGGCAAATGAGCTTCTTGCCCTGGCAGAAATGAAATGAATGATAAATGTAGAGGGTGTCTTTGCTGAGTAATGGAGCCGCGGCTGGCGCTCCGCCGAGCTCCTCCGCGCCGCCCGAGGCTGCCCGAGGACCCCTGCTGTTCATTTAAATAGGTATGTCAAATCTGCCTCCCAACGCCGCTGGTTTGATCTGTGGTAATATTTGTGAAGGTTCCATATGGACTTGAGCCCCCTGCAGTGCTAAGAAATAATGTACAACGCTTCATGGTGCAGACGCAAATTTTCTCTGAAAAGGGATGCGGTGCCGCGTTTTAGCTGTCGGAGGGGATGATGGAGCTGACGCGCTCGGCCTGTCAACTTGTTACACGGATGGGTTGCACGCAGCGAAGCTGTGGAAAATCTGTGCCTTTTAACTTTTCTACTTAATCACGGTTGTAGCATTGCCTTTAGACTGTATGCTACATTAATTCTCTTCCTGCCTTCTGCCTTTCATCCCAAGTTTCACGGAAAAAAGTAAAGCATGCAGGTCTTGTAGAGGAGCCTTATCAAACAGCTGTCATCTGACAAGCCATTTGCATTTGTTTGGGCTGAAACTGAGCGACCCAAGGGCAAGATATTTTGTTGCATTCCATCATAATGAAGAAATTACACATTGCAAAAGAGGCCCAACTTTTATTTTGGCTGCCGTGTGTGTTTTGGAAAGGTACCGCTCCAGAAACCGGTCGGTTTCTCCGTAGATGAAACACTACCATAGTCTGACTCAAAGGTCGAATGACATTAATAAACGTGTTTTTTTGCTTGGTTTTTTTTGTTGTTGTTGTTTTTCTTTTTGAGTAATACAGTTTGTGTCGCAGAGAGCAGAGTTCTTTGGGCTTTTTCTGTGTCAGTTAAATTCAGTAGTTTCGGTCCGGTTTATTTCGTCGGGGGTTTTGACTCCCCTCGCAGCGTGGGGCCTCGCTTACACCCGCGAATCACAGATCTTCGGGCTTAACTTGAGCGTTTAGTTCAGATAATTAGTAAAACCTTGTGTCTCCCAAACTTTCTCGAATGGGATTTTAAGGTGAACTTCTGTAGGTAAGAAAGGATAAATGCTTTCCTAAACATACGCCAGTCACTTCAGCGTCATGTGTGGCCAGTTTTATTATGAATTCACAACTGCAGTCCTACCAGCCTCGTTTTCCCGATCATGCCAGATACCCTTTGTTGCTTTGAAACAGTACGTGACTGAATGAATACTCACTGACTGGCCACTTTACAGAAGTGGTTCTGTGGGGGAAGGCCGCACTGGGTATAAAGTAAAAGGTTCCAACTTGAAGCCGCTTCGTGTGTTTGCCGGCTCCTTTGTTCTGCCTTCTCTTGGAGGGGGGTGGATGGTGTTCCATTCTGTGGGAGAGCGAGCCCCGTGCTGCTGTCCCACGAAGCAAGGACTTGGCCCCCAGAGACCGAGGCAGGCACTAAACACTTCGGAAATGTATCGTCGTTGTTACCGTGTCCCTTTGGTGTAATTTCTTACCACGTGACCAGGTAAAAAGACCCTGAGCCGGTCTCGGTTTTCATCCTTGGCCAACTGTAATTGTGTGAGGCATGGCAGTCAAAACAAAGCAGAAACAGAACTCAAAAAAACCCCCCACAGATCTAGATCCTGTATGCAGTTCTGCCAGGAGACCTTTCTGACATCAGTTAACCTTTTTATCGTCTGTAATAATGCCGGTTCCTCTTTTGAGTATTTGGTCGCCGTTTGTTATGTGTATGGAGCTTATCTATTACCTTACAGCGGCTAATACGAGAGAGTCCTGGTGTGGCTTACGGTGAGGGAGAACATATAATGCTTTAGTGAACACTGTCTCCCACTGGCCTATCATTAGTCCATCCGGGCTTTGTGGAGAAGCGGGAGGATTTTGAGGGAAGATGAGGACGAGAAGAAAGCAATTTATTGTTCCCAGAAGTGAAGCATGATAGGAAAGCGTAAAGTGGAGGAAACGTGCCGATCCGTGGCAGTCTCAGACTTCGTAGATGTGTTTTACGTTCTAAAGGATGTTACCCCCTTCGTTGGAACTCCCTTTTTCCTACGGAGACAATGTATGTCCTCAGGTTCCTGGGGAAGTCAATAAAAAAAAAAAAACACTTCCTTTACCCAGTAGTGAATAAGGTGTACCTATGTAATGTAAAAAGTATAGAACAGTACAAACAGGTCGTGTCTTAAGCAGTAAAAAGTGGTTTAAGGAAGAAGAAATAAGACACTCAGGGAGTTTCTCCAAGGATGGTTGAGTACTGAAAAGGGAGCTCCACGCTTGCTTGGCACTGGCTCATCTGTCTTTTTTCACCCAAAATGGATGGCTTTCCATTTCCTTAATAGCCATGTGACGAGTAGCACTTGTATACTTTTCAGACATGATTTAGAGTTTCAGTTTAGGGTTTCAGCCGCGGCAGGAGGAAGCAAAGGGAGAATGAGAGAACTTTCCTGAAACAGCCAAGCCCAAGTGTAAAGGAAAGGGAAGAGTTTTTAAAGAGAATACACGTGTTTGTGCAGAAAAGAAAATGCTGTACCGTGGACCGACTGAGCTGGGAGTAGCCGAGGGCTAGATGAGGAGGACCGCGTGTACATAGTTAAGGGACGGGCCGGAAGGGCGGTCTGCCTTTGGGTCGGCCAGCCTGCCGGGGCTACATACCCCTTGTCCACAGCAGCCGGAGCCTGGCCAGGCCGACCGTGCTGGTGGCAAAGAAGGCTGGACCCATGTGCAAGACAACTGCACCTGCAGCCTGGACAGTCATGGTCGAGTTTGGGCAGGGCCTTTAATTGTAGGGAAATGTGAATTCCGGGTCACTCGTTAATGCAGACACACGCTTTTGAAAAATTTTAAGTTCGCTCACTAAAAGTGAGTTGAAAACTATTTAAATTTCATTACGGGAGGTGATTATTTGACTCTGAAGTGGGAACCCTCTGTAAAAGATGATTCGTTAAGTCCAGGCGTGTCTACTGCAGCCTTTCCCAAAGTGGTTGCTGAGAAACACAAGTTTATCAACTATTCGTCATGAGAAAGGTTCTGAAACTGAGTGAGTTTGGCAGTGCTGCGTATTGCACCCTGGGGAGCTCTAACAAGGAGCTACGCTGCAGCACGATAAAGTCCTTCGGTAAAGAAACCTGTTGCAGTGACCCACTACTGCTCAAACAATGGGTCACGGAACCCTTCCTACCCACAACACCTGTTAACGCCCCATGAGACCAGTACTTGGGAAAGGTGGCACTGATGTTGCAAACAGGTGTCAGATACATTAGGCATTTGCTTGAACTTTGACAGGAGCCCCCTCACCCCAATTTTTAAGATACGATTGTGCATCTCTAAAAACGGCTCTGGGAATTGAGCATCTTATAGAAACCTCACGTTCAGGACTAGTTTGCAGTAAACAATGGATGATTTTCAAAGTATTTCTATAAATTGAAGGAATTACATGGCCACATAGGGAATTTGTACCCAAAAAAGTATGAAACTAAGGAATAAGTAGATCATTATGTATTTAAACTATTCTGGTTAAAATTTGAAAGAAAACCAAGTAATTCTAATCCTGATAACTTATGCATAAATGGGATTCATTTGCCTTTTGAAGGAAGGCTGACTTATTTAGAAATTCTCTGGTTTATTTTAAATGACTTCAGTAACCTTCTGTGTTCATAAAGCGCAAGAACAGCAGCCCCAGAAGCATGCGGCTTCATTATGTGAAGATTCCAGACTCCCAATAAGCCAAAGTCCTGGGGACTTAGTATGGCAAAATTCTCACGTCGTTTACATCTTCTTTGTAACCCTGTGGTGAATATTTAAAATTTTTGATACAGTGTCCTTATCTTTAAAAATGGAGTTAAAATCGTGATCCTCCTCACAGTGAGGTATTATGAAAGAACTCCTTTAAAACTATGCCAAGTGCTGATTTTTAAAAAGCTCCGGATTGGTGCTGACATTATCTCTGCATGCTCTTTTAAGACTCTGTAGCTCTATTGTGTTAACAGAGTGATAGCAAGGGTCTAGGGTAGTATGTCACCTGGAATATTAGGTAAATAGCGGTAACTGTGACAAATGAATTATATATTATGTTTGTTTCATTTCATTTTGTATATGCCAGTAGCCAAAAAATTGAGAAGATTGCTAGCTAGGGAATTGAATTCTCTGTGGGTTTTTTCTTAAACAACATATTTTAAGTCGGTTACTTTTCTGTTATTTAACTAGTATCTAAGACGGTAATTACTATTAGTTTATTATTGTATGTTTTGGGTATCAAAATACAGTTGACTTCCTATACCACCCCCACAAGAAATTTTTATTTGTTTACCTTGCCTAAAATTGGAATTTCTACATGATTAATACAGCCAAAACAGATTTTAGAAGGATACTAAAAATCATATTGCTTATGCTCGGGGAGGGCTTGGTTTAAGTATCCTTTTTCTGCAACCTGAGCATCTGGTATTTTCAAATTAGGCACCTTCTAAATTTGACTCATACATTATGGAAATCTGATGACACGAGGGGTGGATAGGCTTGCTTTGATTTTATGAAATATTAATCATAGCTGTGATTAATGATTCAGCATTTCACATCTGGGTTATTCCTGTCATATTTGAAAATTATACTATTAAATACAGTATATAAACTTAGTGTAGGTGGGGTCACTCTGATTCTCTAGTGTCCTTTAAAAATTAAGTGGAAACTTAACAATATACCAGAAGCTACCAGTGATAATCTGTGATGTTGACAGTTCCTGGCATATTTTATACCCTCAAGGATTTTTAGATACACGTTAGTACACATCTCTTCAGGGAGTTGAAGCTATACAATCTACTTTCCAGAGAGCTGTTGTCTCTAACTAACCAAGATAGAATCTCAAGAGCGGTTTTATTATATAGAGAAGAGAAAGAATAAATAGAAATGGTACACCGGTAAAACTGTTTCAATTGTTAGACTCTTGAATGCCACACCTCCCCCCCCCCCCGGCCCCCCGCTGTCACTTCTTGACCGTTACTACAGGTCAAGCACTGTGCTAAGTACTTGACGTGTGTTTTCCTGTTTGAAGAAGTATATGGGGTGGTGTAATGAGAATCGTGTAAATTGGTGGGTTACAACCATCAAAGTATAAGCATCTGCCCTAAATGAATAGAATGTACTGTGTTTGAAATTTGGCATGTACTTTTCATGGGTGTTTTTTTCATATTACACACTTTTTTTCTGATTATTTCACTTGGACTATTTAACAAATTATTATGGAGCTAAATATAACCCTGGAAGGTAATAATAGTATAGTGAAAAAAAAATGGGAAGAAGAGTATGGGCCTAAAAATTGTCCCAGAGTCACTGGAAGATGGTGGTGACTTTAGCAGCCTACACACTGACTTGAAATTTGACTATGAGGGGGCGCCTGGGTGGCTCAGTGGGTTGGGCGTCTGACTTCAGCTCAGGTCACGATCTCGCCGTCCATGAGTTCGAGCCCCGTGTCGGGCTCTGGGCTGATGGCTCAGAGCCTGAAGCCTGCTTCTGATTCTGTGTCTCCCTCTCTCTCTGCCCCTTCCCCGTTCATGCTCTGTCTCTCTCTGTCTCAAAAATAAATAAAAACTTAAAAAAAAAAAAAATTTGACTATGAGGCAGGCCTATTATTATTATTATTGCCTTAGTTATTACAGAAAATAACAAAAGAGCCTTACCAGCAGGGGAGGGCATCATTATTACTATTGTTGGTGTTCTCTTGGACAATTTTTTTAGCTGTGTTTGAAAGATACAACGTGTCTGACTTACATATTCTCAGAATCTCCAGACTCTGGAGCAGACCAGAGAGACTGGCGCCATCCCTTTCCCAGACGCCGAGGTGCGGCAGCGTGGCTGATGTCCTGCCTGCTCACAGGTTCGTGCCAGGTGCACGGTGAGGTGCTCTCGGCACCGTGTCTGTTCTGCTTCGTACAAGTGGGGCAGGATTCGTTTTGTAGGTTGTTGTTTCTTCCTTTGGTTTACCTGTTCCTTTATTTGACCTGTTCAGAGCACTTGAGAATTACTTTCTAGAAACAGTTGCACAGAAATGATTCTGATATGGTGGCATCCAGCTGGGGTCACAACCCAGTATCTTAGCCTTTTAAAGTGAGTTAAAAGCACCCACAGCACAGTCAAATGAGGCTTCGCCATGATTCTTGCGAGAGAAGTGGTAAACTTTTGTTTTAAGTTGAGTAGCAGGCACACATGCTACACGTGGGTGGTTCACATTTGCCTTTGCTTTCTTTGGGGTAGACCGCTGTAGTTGTGCCGCTACAGGTGATACATTTGTACTTCGGATGTAGCTGTAGACATTGTTACGCTTAATGTGCACGCTAGAGTACGATTAACTGATTTTGTCCCTTCGCTGTATTGTGTTGAACTAGACTCTTGGTACTTCTAGCGTTCACATCCAAACTGCAGTGTATATCACTTGGGCTCATCATTAAAACAGGTCACTGGGCGCCCCCTCAGACGTTCCTCATCTGAAAGTACGGGCTGGGACCTGAGAAGTTGTATTTCTAACCAGTGCTAGGCTTGTGTGCTGCTGCGTCTTCCCTGGGAATTTTCCTTTGAATTGCTGACCCAGCGATGGTTTCACTCTGTTTGAGATACTCACGTACACTGTTAATGTACACACAGGTACATACACAGACCGGGGCAAAGGGACACGTACCCTTTTACTAGAACAGACTCTGTCAACAACCTTGTGACTGTGTGTGTGTGTGTGTGTGTGTGTGTGTGTGTGTGTGTGTGTAAGAAGTCGCATCTCACAGGGGCGCCTGGGTGGCTCAGTCGGTTGGGCAGCCGACTTCAGCTCAGGTCATGATCTCACGGTCCGTGAGTTCAAGCCCCGCGTCGGGCTCTGTGCTGACAGCTCAGAGCCTGGAGCCTGTTTCGGATTCTGTGTCTCCCACTCTCTGACCCTCCCCCGTTCATGCTCTGTCTCTCTCTGTCTCAAAAATAAATAAAAGTTAAAAAAAAAAATTAAAAAAAAAAAAAAGAAGTCACATCTCACAAATTTGGAATTCTCAAGACTGAGATATGAATGGACATATCCATTGGTAATAAGCTGTGTCTTCATTACCTGACATTAGCTAATGATATTGGAAGGGGTCATTCTCAGCAAGAAAATAAAAGTCATGTCACCTCCATCTCATGCTTTGAAAATGTCTACTCATTGGGTATCCGTATGGTAGATGATGGTAAATTATCAATGCGTGGGGGCGCCTGGGTGCTTCAGTTGGGTAAGCGTCCGACTTTGGCTCAGGTCATGATCGCGTGGTTCAGGAGTTCGAGCCCCGTGTCAGGCTCTGTGCTGGTGGCTCGGAGCCTGGAACCTGCCTCAGATTCTGTGTCTCCCTCTCTCTCTGCCCTTCCCCCACTCATACTCTGTCTCTCAAAAATAAGTAAAACATTTAAACAAAGTTTTAAAAATTATAAATGAGTACACACATAGTGGATGTGAGTCCTCAGTTAAATTTGCTCAGTCAAAAAAACTGGGAGACAATTTGAGTGATTCTGCTTTTGTCAACTCATTTCTTGGAAAATGTATTTTCTAGATAATCTTCATTGCCAGATTATTGCTTTTTACAAGTTCTAACAAAATGGCAGTTTTTCCCGTTTGCATTATAATTTAACAAGTGACATAATACTCAGTCTTTGTTAGAAAGTAAATTAATGGGAAGAAATCAAATAATGAAAAACGTAGTAGCAAACTTTTTAAGATACAGACTAACATGGTGAGGACTTAAATATTATGTAAATATTGAATATTAGATAAGTAGTTCAGCTACAAATGCCATAACTTTTATTGGTTAATTTCCTAAGTTTAAAGTGCATATTGCTATATAAATTATGATTTTTTTTTTAAAGGAAAATTTTTGGTCCTACTCGTGGAACTTAAAGGAAGATAGTTCATAGCTTTGTTTTGTTTTTACCAACTTCACTGGAATTTTTTTATATAGAGTTCTTTACAGAGTAAATTTCTTATAGGGTTATTTAAAAATCAGTTAAAGTATGGCACTGCGTGTGATACAGAAATCACATTGAAATTACTGTCCTTTAGTTTGAATGAGAAATAGTATAATTAAAAAGCACTTTCAGTATTATTTGCTGTGCAGCTAGATTATGTGAGGTCACTTCTGAAATGAAGCCTGCTCACAGGGAAGGTAGGAAGTAGAAATAATGTACTGTATCTCTTATTTTAGTGTGTATATTTTATTTGCCACAGGAAGCATATGGAAAGCTACTAGATGTAGAAAAACGTCAGAATCAGTTGCAAGCCAAAGGTCTATTTTCAGAAAAAACTAAAACCAAGTAAGTTCTTCTCTTGCATTAAAACATATGAAAAATTTGGGGCTCCTGGGTGGCTCAGTCAGTTAAGCGTCCGACTTCGGCTCAGGTCATGATCTCACAGTTCCTGGGTTCGAGCCCCACATTGGTCTCTGTGCTGACAGCTCAGAGCCTGGAGCCTGCTTCGGATTCTGTGTCTCCCTCTCTCTCTGCCCCTCCCCTGCTCATACTCTCTCCCTCTCTTCAAAATAAATAAACATTAAAAAAAATAACATGAAAAATTTGAATGAAAAACATGACACTTGTCATTGGTGTTTTTAGGCATATTTAAAGGCTAGGAATTTGTTTGCTATTTCAGCATTAATCATTCAAGTTAGGAGCCAGAATAATAGGTGAGTTTTAGGGGCGCCTGGGTGGTGCAGTCGGTTAAGCGTCCGACTTCAGCCAGGTCACGATCTCGCGGTCCGGGAGTTCGAGCCCCGCGTCAGGCTCTGGGCTGACGGCTCAGAGCCTGGAGCCTGTTTCCGATTCTGTGTCTCCCTCTCTCTCTGCCCCTCCCCCGTTCATGCTCTGTCTCTCTCTGTCCCAAAAATAAATAAACGTTGAAAAAAAAAAAATTAAAAAAAAAAAAATAATAGGTGAGTTTTTTGTTTGGGGGGAAGTTGATATTAAAGTTAAATCTGCATTCCAGATTTATGTATTAAATGACACTTAATTTCTATATTTGAAGATGATGTCCTTAGAATTTTTGTTTATATAGCTGCCTATTCACTGAAATACCAAAAACAAAGATTTGGACTTCCATGTGGCAGTGGAATCAGATTAGATCTACAGTGAAAGACTGTGATGGATTAGATCTGTCAACCTGGTTATTTTGGCCTGTTCACTTAACTTTTTCTTAGGCAGAAGACAAGTGTTTGAGCATCCCTTGTTTAAGTCGTAAATCCTTCCCCTAGCTCTTTGGACTTAATACTACTTTAGTCCATTGACAGGCTAACTTTGTGTCCATAACTTCTCTTTTGAAGTGAATTATGAAAAGTAAGCACCATTTAAATTTTTAAGAAGCCTGGTACCTTTTAGTATCACATGAGTTCCACAGTGGCATGTTTAAATCCTCAAACAAAACATTTGCTAGACTGTGTATCTTTATTCTGAGGTAGAATAAGGGCATGAGCTAACACTTCTCAAAAATAGTTTACTTGGGTTTTAAGGCTTTAGCATACAAAAATTTGTTTTCTAATCAAGAATCGCTACTACATGTGTGATCTTTTGTGATACAACTCTAATTGCATGGTTAATTTAAAAGAGAATATATGTGATATTTTAACAGAGACCTGATTGGCAGCAGATGGCTGATTAAGGAGGAACTAGAAGAAATGTTAGTGGAAAAACTGTCAGATCAAGATGTGAGTAATTAATCTTTTAAATTTAAGGGGACCTGTGCCATAAGAATGCAGACAATTGCTGTATTTAGGATCGTCATAGTAATGTTTCTCAGACGCAGGTGTTCCTAAGACAGTTTTCCTTTCTAGAACATATTTACAGCTGATGTCTGCCACAGGGCCTTACTGTGGTCAGGAAAGTGACATGCCTGGTGTCTAGATCCTCGTGTGTAAGTGCCTTGGTGTGCTCGGCCAGTTGTTCTAGGGGACTGTTGCAGATGTCAGTTTTCACTTTCTCCGGTAGAGCAGATAGCTGATTGTATAAGCTAATGGTAAGTAGAAGGAATCCTCAGAGGTTAAGTCAGAAAAGAACGGAGCACACGGTTGGTTACTTTCATGCAGTGTGCTGCTCCCCGGCTGACCCGCGTGCAGGATCTGTAAGGACAGTAGTTTTCATCTTGGAATCTGTAACACCACCTGCATCAGTCATTTGAAATGCTGGTTAGAAAACGCGGTTTCCCAAGATTCAGACCTACCTCAGAATTTCTAGGGGTGTCCTCCTGGAATTCCTATTTTTAACAGCTCCCTGGGGAGTATTCTACCCTATAAAGTTTGTGCTCCCGCATTAGGTTTTAATTGGAGTCTTTTGCTAAATGTTATAATACATGCCAATGTTATCAGAGGAAATTTGATGTTTTACATATGTGGGTGTTCCAAATTTAGATTATTCTAGAAGATTTGAATGTAAATTTCACAGATTGCTCCAAGAAGGGTTTTTTTCTTCCATGGCACTGGCTAACATTGTTAATACCTTGCCACCCGTGTTGATTTTAAGTCATGTACTTAAATTGCTCTTTTTCTCATTTAACATATTGAAGAAATTAATGATTTGGAAACGTTGCAATTTGCTTAACAAGGTGTCAGGCATTTGGTGAGCGGTGGATCTGGAGTTAATTTCTAATATCCTAACTGCCAAGTCGGTATTGCTGCATGGATCTAACTGAAAAATCTCTCTTTGCTTCTTCATTGAACATGTCATTTCATTGTGTCCTCTGTTTTCTGACTGCTTTGATCTTTATACTACAAGTTTGGGGTTGTTAGTTTTTTGTTTGTTTGTTTTCTCCCATTTTGAAGACATCCCAAGGACTTCATTACAGGTACGCAACAGGAAAGACAAAACAAATAGATACATTTTATATACATGTGTGTATATATATATATATATATATATATATATATATATATAAAATACGTGTCTATCACATGCATAGATGGTATATGTAGTGCATACGATAGTCTTCTATACTTTTAGGGTCCTGGATAGCAACAGAAATCCTGAAACGGATGGCTGGTATCCAGATGAGGGAGGCAGGGACTTCTTAAACCTTCACCCTGGTCCCGGAGAAAGGCCATGCTGTACTTGTAGGTACTCCTTTGTACGTTCACAGTCAGTGTGTGGTGGGATTGAGAGAAGCG
Organism: Prionailurus bengalensis; assembly: GCF_016509475.1. Classification (NCBI taxonomy): domain Eukaryota; kingdom Metazoa; phylum Chordata; class Mammalia; order Carnivora; family Felidae; genus Prionailurus; species Prionailurus bengalensis. The sequence continues at coordinate 55,318,623 of NC_057354.1, read as the reverse complement.
CTGAGAGCCAAGGACGCAGGCCTGTAAATGGAGGGCGAGAACGGAGCTTTGTCAGGCCGGGTACCACAGGTGGCAAAGTGTGTCACCCTTACTCAGAAAACTCCCTTCTCTTGTGCGGTAACAGCACAGGAAGCAGTCATTGGAGCCATCTGTTTAATCTTACTGGTGAGATTGCTCCACATTTCAAATTATTAATGGCGGATGTTCACAATGAAGTCAGAGGTGACAGAGGAGTGTGATTTTTAGGGCTGACAAAAACATACATAAGGTTATCAAAAATTGAGTCTCACACTGCACATTAACTAAGGATCTCCAGTGTTAGTTGTCTCCTTCTGCGTAAACACTTTAGAGTGATTACTGTGGCTTCTAATTTTAAGGGGTTAATACCAAGTTGTTTACTTTCTAATCACATGTTCAAGAACTATTAAAAAAAACGCACAGAGTAGCAGGGATAATTTATTTCAAGAGGTTGCCCTTTAAGTCAAGTATCTCTTGAATTTTTAAATAGCTTGATTGTTCGGTTTTAAAGGAAATCATAAACATTAAAGTAACACAGCTTGAACAGCTAAAGATATATTTGCCAAATATATTATGAAATATAATTTAAGAGGTACATTTTCTCAAAATCAAACTCTTCCCATTTTACGATACATAACTTACTGGAAATTATTTTGGAACCTCCTCTTGATCCAGTTAATAAAAGAGTAGAAATTACACTTGAAGATCATCTAAATATGTTTTTAAACGAATTTAAGTCTCCATTTCATGTAATTAGAATACAGAGAAATGGACTTTTCTTTGCATGGTAAGTGTCTTTTGTTTCTTAAGAGAAAAGCCTGGGCACGGCGGGTACGCAGGGAAAGCGTTGCATCTGCACGCTGTTTAAAAGCAGCATGTGAAGGTGCACGGGTGTCATCCTGTCAAAATTCATCAAGAAAAGCAACATCGGAAAGATCAAGTATACAAAAATAGAAAAAACTTAGCAAATGCAATTACACTTGCATCTTCTAATGAATTTTTATTTTATTGTCTGCAGTATGCACAGTTCATTCGGCTGCTAGAAAGGTTATTGACAGTGGAGTGCAGTGCCGAAGAAGAAGAGTTTGTGCAGAGGTTTCGTAGGAGTGTAACTGTTCAATCAAGAAAACAGCTGATTGAACCCTTGCAGTATGACGGGCAAGGAATGGCCTTCAGCACAAGCGAAGGTAATGACACTCTGGGGAGAGAAAATAAATTTCGTGAAAACGGAGAAACTATAGTTATTTTTATTTGCTCTTGCTCCCTGGTATTCATTTGGTTCATTTGGGGGTTTTTTCTTTGTGTTTTTGTTTTGTTTTGTTTTGTTTTGTTTTGTTTTGTTTTGTTTTTCACTGATGCCACATTGGATTTTCTGATTTTCAAGGCTCTACTGAAGTTTTGAAAATCTGAACCTTTTAAGGCCCCAAGAAAAAATGTGGATGTTTGCCTACACAATCACGTTAACACTTTATTTTCGCAGATCTATGTTAAATCTTTTTATTTTCACCTTTTCAACTGCCAGAAAGAAAAAATGTTCCTAATAAAGGTTTCCTGTGTAAAATGAAAATGCTCGGGAAATCTGCTTGTCAGATACCGAATCCGTGAAACGTGGTCCTCGCCTCCCTTCTTCCTTGTGGCCAGGCGGACATTCATTTTGCTGCTGCTTTTAAGGACCGACCCTGTTACATGATAGTCTTGCAGCTCTTCAAAATTGAAGAAACGAGTGTTTTCAAAGAAATGGGACCTTTCCTGAGGAATCCTTTCATTTCTCCCGATGATATTTTTTCATACCCCTCATATATTTGTAAAAGCTGTCGGATTAAATACACTCTGATGGATTGTAAACGACAAACACTGTAAATTGGTCGTTTTTCTCAAGTATCATAAATACATAGGAATCATCTCACTGCTTATTGAAACTGATTGAAAATCATTGTGGTATTCCTAAAATGCAATTGAGGAACAAAACTACCCCATAATAAGCTTTACTACATGGATTATGGTGTAGTCACCTGTTTTGTTTTTGTTTGACTTACAGTAGTTCTAGAACTTCCCTATGCCCCCTGTATATATTGTCATTCTGGGGTGTGGGGGGGGAGGAATCTAATGTTCTTTTATCGGTCTCAAAGCATTGGCCTAACGGCCAATATCTTAAAAGACTTTCCCTGGTAGAAATTTTATATTTTAAAGGTAAAAGAAAGAGTGCAAAAGCAGAAGCCGTTGTTTATGAGCATGGAAGTGGAAGAATAAAAGTAAATGGAATCGATTATCTGCTTTACTTCCCAGTGACACAAGACAGGTTAGTTTCTGCTTTTGCGTTTGCTTTTCGTCTTTGTTCTTTACATTAAGGGGGCTTCCGATTTTCCGATTATGTATGTCTGAATGATGGTTTCTCTTTACCAGTGTAATTAATTTATCAAACTAGCTAGAGGGAAGCTACCACTATTCTTTATGTAGCTTTTCAGGTTTTGGAAAAGCGTCTCTAGAATTCCTCATCAGTTGAATCTTCCTCCTCTCTTCATCAGCTCCTACTGGAAGTGGAGTATTTGGGATGTAGCTCACATTCTGGAATGCAGACTATGCCAGAAGGAAAGAAGAGTAGACTACCACCTTGTGTTTCCCTAGTTGGGGGGCGAGGGGGTGGGCAGTGGATCCACACAAAAAAACAAAAACCAACCTTGGCCCTTACATGGGAAATATTAGAAAAAGTCTGCTTTGTCACTTTGGATTTTTCCTACTCAAAGGAAATTGATTATATATTGAGCAGGCAATGAAACCTGACGTTTATGTGTTAAAATAGGAGCTCATCAGGCTTTGCTTTAGTTCCCAGGGCTAAATATGGCAGCTTTATGTTTGGAACTTTGTAGCCCATGGAGAAACAGACATTAATCATAAACAGGTATCAGAATTCAAGTCCTCGAAACGTGATCCTCTTTGATCTCTGTGGGTCACTATCTAAAGGCCTCTTTTGGAGACGGTTATTATTTTTCTAGTAGTTACTGTCCTTATCCACAGGTAACACAAGTTCTGCATGATCAGGCCCTCCTCTTTAATCCTCCTGTTCCCTGAATGTGTGGTGTGCTATTTAAGGTGAAAGGGGGCAGGAGCTCTTACGATCCCCATGCTTATGTAAGGAAAAGAGAACCCTGTTAGTGTAGTGCAAGCTTCTGGACTGCATACTTACTTCAGGAAATGTATGTTTATTTTATTGCCATATATGTCTGGGTCAAAGAGTAACCAAGTCCGTTCAGCTTGTAGTTCACGGAGTGAACTAATTCTGCTGTCCCTCTCGCAGGGAGATGGGTGGAGGAAGCCCTTCTTTCCCTTCAGAAAAGCCAAAGAGAGACCCAGAACTTGAGCATTGGGAACTGCTTGGAGCAAAGGCATTTGACCCTAACTGTCAGTTTGCTTTCAGATAGAGCTCCCGATGATTTAACAAGTCTCAGTTTATGGCTTGGTCTCATAATTAAATGGTAGCCTTACAATCCTTAGAACTTGTTTTTCACTCTGAATTCAGCAGGCATCTGCTAAGGATTGTCCGTGTACGCAGTCCTGTTCTGGGCGTTGTGAAGAGATCAGAGCTGTTGAAGATAACGATTTCTGTCATTAAGAAACTTCTTCTCTGGGAAGCCTAAGGCTAGTCTTGGCGGGAATGGGCCCCCAGACCATCTCGTCTTTGAGCGGTTGCAGGGATTTGGGGCAGCTGTGCTAGCTGTGGGCTGGCCTTTCCTCATGCGGAAGCAGCTCGAGAGCTTACAGATTCCGCAGCGAGGCGACCACTGACCAGTAGGAAGACAGCTGAATGGAGAATCAGATGATCTTGCTTCTAGTTCTGTTTTCTAGTTGTGTGACCTTTGCCCAGATACTTATAGGTCACTTGGCTAGTCAGCAGGAGAGAGTTGGACTTCATCTCTCAGATGCTCTTCTGAAAGTCCGCTGGACTGCTAGCTATCTCTCCGGAGCCCTTTCTTCAGGCTGTTTGCACAAACATAGCAGACAGATCATTGGGAGCACTGACTGTGTTGCCTTCCCAGGGTTATCAGAAAACTTGTTCATTCGTTCATGTGTCACTTACACATTTGTTACTATGTGCCTAGCACTGTGGGATACAAGGATTAATAGCCCTTCTGATTTGGAAAGGCCTTTGCTCCATCAGCCAACCATTAAAGCAACTCTGAGTTGATCATCTGTACAAAAGAAACACGTTCCTCACACAACACTAGCCATGTAATAGGGGAGATAAGGTTAGCATTCTGAGTGGTTACAGAAAAAAAAAAAAGTATGCATTTGTACAGATGCTAAGTTACAGGCTTTTGAATTGGTGCCATAAGGGGTAGTGTTCAGAGAAGAGAAAGGAAATGGTTTTATTTTTATTTTTTTTCAAAATAACTTTGGTTATATAACAAAGAACAAAACAAATTTGATTCTTTTTTTTTTTTTTAATTTTTTTTAATGTGTATTTATTTTTGAGATAGAGACAGAGCATGAGCAGGGGAGGGGCAGAGAGTGAGGGAGACATAGAATCTGAAGCAGGCTCCAGGCTCTGAGCTGTCAGCACAGAGCCCGACATGGGGCTCAAACTCACAGGCCATGAGATCATGACCTGAGCCGAAGTCGGACGCTCAACCAGCTGAGCCACCCAGGCACCCCAAATTTGATTCTTTTAGCCCAGGATTTCCTCTGAGATGCCTGCGAGAAGATGAAGGCTGGTTTTGCCTATGTTCGTTTGCAGTCCAGAGGAGCGAAAATTGATAGCTGTAGGTAATCATTTCCCTTTGGGTGTTTTTTCATCTGCGTATAAATTTAGTTTTGTTCCTCCGTGTGCACCAGCTTCCCAACCGTCCAGACCCTTCACGATGGTCTGTCTTACCTTGACCGGTCCGTCTCAGTCACTGTAGTATATCTGGAGTAGATGGTAGAATGTACGTCTTCTGAATTTTAGTCTAGGTTTCTTTTTTATTTATTTATTTATTTTTTTTCAATGTTTATTTATTTTTGGGACAGAGAGAGACAGAGCATGAACGGGGGAGGGGCAGAGAGAGAGGGCGACACAGAATCGGAAACAGGCTCCAGGCTCTGAGCGGTCAGCCCAGAGCCCGACGCGGGGCTCGAACTCCCGGACCGCGAGATCGTGACCTGGCTGAAGTCGGACGCTTAACCGACTGCGCCACCCAGGCGCCCCTCTAGGTTTCTTTATGTAAGCATTTGTTAGGGAATCTTAGAATCTTAGGAATTAAGACAGATAAATGTTTACGCTCCCAAACAAGTGGGTGACCAGAGCTTCTCTTACTAATGTCACGTACCTGTCACTGACTGCTTACCTGCGTTGATCAGTGCAGAGACCTTCCGTGTGCTATGGAAACAGCATCCCTACTGAAGCAGTGCTATTGCAAACTCCAGTTAACAATGTTCTTGGAAGGTCTTGTTCAGAGAGAAGGTTCTGCCCATGTATCTACATGCGATTATTTTGCTCATGCAGTCCAAGGAGTACAATGTGAATGTCCCATCCGCATCAGTCTTTCAGCATCACTGTGGGACAATAAGCTTTATTTGGGGTCCAGAAAGCCACACTGTCAGATAAAGCAAGCAAATGCAATATAAATTGGCTTTGCTAAATATTCAGTAGAGGTATTAAGGCAAAATAGCAGGGGCCCCTGGGCGGCTCGGTCGGTTGAGCGTCCGACTTCGGCTCAGGTCGTGATCTTGCAGTTCGTGAGTTCGAGCCCCCCAACAGGCTCTGTGCTGACAGCTCGGAGCCTGGAGCCTGCTTCTGATTCGGTGTCTCCCTCTCTCTCGGCCCTTCCCTTGCTCACACTCTGTCTCTCTCTCAAAATAAATAAAGGTTTAAAAAACTTCAAAGAAAAAATAGCAAAATCCAAGTCCCTGACAGAGGCAGTGGTGAACACTGTACCTGGTACATAAATGATGTTCGAATACTTGCTGGGTTGAGCGAGAGAAGCTCCAGGGCCGTGTCGTGTCTGTGTTCCGGTCTCTAATCCGGGGGTGCCTGCCCGTGCCCGAGTGGGCACTCCCTGACTGCTGCGGGAAGCAGGCCTGGCCGGGGTTGTGCGGCGTCACCTGGCACCTGGCGGGTAGTGGGACCCCGCCACTTCGAGAACTGGTAATAGGAATGGGTGTTTCGGCAGGGGGAGCGTGGGGGTGAGAGGAGTGGAATGTGGTGCCAAGACTTTTAAAAACCAACCACGCCAGGATATACAGCACACACTAGACAGGTATTTATGGTACGCCTTGTTCAGCGAGTCCAGATGGCATTTGACGTTGCTTGCCGACTGAATCCAGAGAGATTCAGCTGACGAGGGGAGGTCCCCCACTTTGAGGCTTCTTTACGAGGTTATCCTCGAGCTTCGCAAGGTTCTCGTGAGAGAAAAAGGGGTCAGCAGTGAGAGAGCGTATATCGCCGTATCCAGGAAGAAGGAGTCAACCTCGCATTCCAAGTATCAGAAATACCAGCCGTCCTTCACTTAATGGGTTTGGCCATGAAGTATGATCTCTGGCAAGCCTCATACGCTTTGTATACATGTTGAGAATGTGAGCAGTTCCTAAAGCGGGTATCTTTACAGTAAACTTCCTTTCCTTGTGACGCGTTTTAGAGAACAGCTGATGTTCCCTTTCCACTTCCTGGACCGGCTTGGAAAACACGATGTGACCTGCACCGTGTCGGGTGGTGGGCGGTCTTCGCAGGCGGGAGCCATACGCTTGGCGATGGCCAAAGCCTTGTGCAGTTTTGTCACCGAGGAAGAGGTCGAGTGGATGAGACAAGGTACGCGCTGAGGTGGGAGTTGGGGGTGGGGGGGCAGCTGTCTCCGTGCGATCTGTAAGTGGTCACGGAGTCCCGCACCAGTTACCAGAAATCAGAGAGTACTTGGTATCGCAGATTGCTGGCTTCTCTTTTCGTGCTCCAGGATCATAACAGTGTTTTACGGTTTTGATTTCTGTGAGGTGAGTTTGAATTAAAAAAAGAAAAGGAGGTCCTCCCGGCGTCCGGGAAAGTTTCTTTTGGCCTTTAAGGCCTAACCTCTTATCCAGTGTAGCAAGCGCTACTCCATTGTGTTTCACAGGTGAACCGGTGATGGGTTTCTTTGGTTTTTTGGTTTTTTGGTTTTATTTTTTTAATGTTTGTTTATTTCTGAGACAGAGTATGAGTGGGGGAGGGGCAGAGAGAGAGGGAGACACAGGATCCGAAGCAGGCTCCAGGCTCTGAGCTGGCAGCACAGAGTCTGATACGGGACTCGAACTCACAAACCGTGAGATCATGACCTGAGCCGAAGTCGGTCACTCAGCCGACTGAACCACCCAGGCGCCCCCCGGTGATTGTTCTATCATAGAAATTTGTAACTGTTTGGTGTAATAACCAAGCCCATACTGTTTCCAACTCATTGGAGATTTTTGTTTTTCCACTGTGATGTGGCTGTGAATTTTATGTTGTCTCATTCACTGCAACACTCTTGTCACCTCACCATGAATACAAGAGTCTGTGCAGTGTGAGAAAGAATACACAGTCAATATGTCCATTAGGGCCCCACTTTCACACTTAACTACAAATCAGGGCAGTTCTAGCTGAAGGTCACCCTTGAACTGTTCACAAAGGGAAGAAAGCGCTGGCTGCATGGCCTGGGCGAGTCACTTAGCGCCTCTGTGCCTGCACTTCCCCTCTGGGCACGCAAGCTGGCCTCTGCACCCCCTGCCCTCCCACAGGAGCCCCTGGGTCCTCACTCCGTGCTGCAGATCAGCACCGCCTAGGGCTTAAGTTAGTTGAGTTTTTAAGCCTCTTAAAAGTCTGTAAACAAATTGATTTTTAAGAAACCCACTGTTTTGTGGGATTCATATCTAGTCATTAAAATAACTTGTAGGACCTTACTTAACAGTTCTGCTAGTTTGACTTACTGTGTATATTAAAAAGTAATAAAGTGTTATTATTTATAATTCAAACTAGAATTTAGACAAGTCATGTCTGCATTTTGTCCAAAATACTGTTTTATTCCATGCCTTTAAAAATTTTTTTTTTCAACGTTTATTTTTATTTTGGGGACAGAAAGAGACAGAGCATGAACGGGGGAGGGGCAGAGAGAGAGGGAGACACAGAATCGGAAACAGGCTCCAGGCTCTGAGCCATCAGCCCAGAGCCCGACGCGGGGCTCGAACTCACGGACCGTGAGATCGTGACCTGGCTGAAGTCGGATGCTTAACCGACTGCGCCACCCAGGCGCCCCTATTCCATGCCTTTTAAAGACAAGTAAATGCAAAAACTTACATAACAAGTGATTGAGGTTTCCCTTTGCTTTACGGCCATTCACATACTCCTAATAAGATACCTGCACCTGTATGCAGTGACAAGAAGTGCTAGTTTTGGAAGAGTGAGAAAGACACTGAAAGACTGGGGTCTGTTTACATATTTATAAAAGCAATGTAAGAGCTTTCTTATCACTGGTATTCTTGAAATCTGTGGTTCCAGCCACCACTGGGGCACATTATTTGGGGCATATGTTTGAGAATAACTCATTAATTGCCTAGAAATCTTAATTGCTCCTGATGATTAAGAGAGTGGAAGCTTCCAGAAGTTTCTTTTCTCAGATATGTTTGATAAGTCATACTGTATGTGTTTGTGAACTCATGTTCTTAACCTATAGTGCCCATATACTCCCTCTTACTTCACCATACAGTGCTGCTTTTCTGCCTCTTCTCCATTCGAACTTCCACACCTGTAATAATAAGTCGGCGACGTAAGTCCAGTCACAGTGAAGAGTGCCCGCCCACATAAGAGCAGACTTAAGTTGAACAGGCTTAAAAACTACAAGAACCCATGGCCCTCATGGGATAAGTAAGGAGAGCAGACTCAAACAACGTAGCTGGTGTTTGTCTCGAAATGGGGAGAATGTCCTAAAAGAGTGAAAGCAAACTGCTCTCATGAGATTTATTCCAGGCTGGTAAATTATTACAGGTCTGGTTGCTTTCCGGCTAGGCAGCGTGCTATTTCCATGGTTCATAAAGGCCTCTCTCTCTACACTGCAGCTGGACTGCTGACTGCCGATCCACGGGTCAGAGAACGGAAGAAGCCAGGCCAGGAGGGAGCCCGCAGAAAGTTTACCTGGAAGAAGCGCTAAGTGTTCTTTCACAGGAGAGGAGAGGAAACGCTGTGTATATGTGCCCGGCATGCGGCAGACATATGATAAATATTTGCCGGCCAGTGTGAGGGCAACACTATCGGGCGTTTGAGTTGTGAGACGGTTTATTTTTAAATGCTACTTCGTAAAGGTTACCCTGTAAATACAATTTTTAAAACATGTTTAGCTTCATTCTGCTGCTTTATTTTTTAAACTTTTTCAGAAGGTAGTTTTAGAAGCATGATTCATAGAATTTTGGCATATTAGATCTGAAAGGAACATTCAACAAAATCTAGTCAAGTAACCTCATTCTGCAGACGAGAAGGCCCGGCCTCCAAAATGAAGGGACCCACCAGCGCTACACTGCTAACTGAACAAGAGAGGTTGACCAGAACTCGCTTCTCCTGCTGCTGTGGTTTTCCCGTACGGCGGCTGTTATCCCATATTTTTCAAACTGAGAGGTGAGGATGCTTGTTCAGAAGAATGAAGTAAGCTGTGAGCGTCTTTGTCAGGAGCCGGAGAGGGCTGGGCTGCCAGGCGTCAGAGGAGTGGCTTCAGACAACAGGCCAGTCTCCCGCCGGCCCCTGGCAGCCACCATCCTCCTGTTTCTATGGGTTCAACTTCGTAAAGATGCTACATAGAAGCGACACCGCGTGCTGTTGGTCTTCATCCAGCTTCTTGCCCCGAGCGTAACGCTCTCCACGTCGGGTACACGCTTTCAGCTACAAGGTGAATTAGTTCTGAGGATCTAACATGGTGATGATGATACTGTACTGTTACAATGGAAGTTTGCTTAGAGAGTAGACCAGAAGCACTCTCACCAAAAAAGGTGGGGCCGGGGGGGGGGCGTGTAACTCTGCAAGGTGATGGTTGGGCTCATTAACTTGATGGTAGGAACCCTTTCACAAGTCATGTATATGTGCACTAGCCACCCCCCACCCCACCCCGGGCATTTGTTCCAAGACGCCCAGTGGATGCCTGAAAGCACAGATGGTACCAAACCCAGTACATACCGGGGCTTTATCCTGCACATAAATATCATGATAAAGTCTAGTTGATGAATTAGGCATAGCAAGAGATTAACAGTAATAAAATAGAACAATTACAATGTGCTGTGATAAGAGTTACGTGAATGTGGTCTCTTCAAAATACGTTTCTGCACCGTATCCCCCTTCTCATGCTGCCATGAGATGACAAGATGCCCACGCGAGGTGATGCGGTGAGGTGTGTGCCCTGGGCCTTGGGGCATAGTGTTAGGCCACTGCTGACCTTCTGATAAAGTAGCAGGAGGGTCGTGTGCTTCCGGACAGGGGTTGACCTCGGGTATCTGAAACCACAGATAAGGGGGACTACTGGATACCACATCATCGTACTGTACATCTGAAATATATTACTACAACTTCGTCAGTTCTACCTCAGTAAAGCTGCAGAGAGAGCCAAATGGAATTAGAGTCTGTAATCACTGCTATAGTGTCAACAAGAGACTAACCCAGGGGAGGGAGGTGCTCCCCCAGCCCACAGAGGTCTCAGCAGAGGTGTCCGAGGCAGGAGATCCAGAGGCTCTGAAGGAAGGCGGGGAGGCCGGGAATTCAGAGGCGGAAGAGCAGGGGTGGGGGCCCAGGTGTGGAGTCCTTGACTGCAGGTGACCCCTCCCCGCCCCCCGGGGCGGCCGCGCAGTAGCCATCTGCAGGTCAGCGGCGGGGAGGGCTGCTTCCCCGGTACAGCCTTGGTGCCTGTGTTGGGTCTGAAGGATCACATTTAGGTTTTTGGCCAACAGCTGGACAGACTCCTTAGTCATAGCTAAATGTTAACTTGAGTTGGTTATAGGATTCCTAAAGTTCTTTGAGAAACTTGGATCTTAACTTTATTGCAATTTTGCAGTAGGCTTCTGGCGGGGGAGAAGGTAATTGGTGTCAGAGGTACCTTGAATCTATTTTAATACGGTTGTTTTAATAAATACAATACTTTTTTTTTTAATTTTTTTTTTCAACGTTTATTTATTTTTTTGGGGACAGAGAGAGACAGAGCATGAACAGGGGAGGGGCAGAGAGAGAGGGAGACACAGAATCGGAAACAGGCTCCAGGCTCTGAGCCATCAGCCCAGAGCCCGACGCGGGGCTCGAACTCACGGACCGCGAGATCGTGACCTGGCTGAAGTCGAATGCTTAACCGACTGCGCCACCCAGGCGCCCCGTGGATTTCTTTTCAATAAGCACAGTACTGTGAATATATCTTACCATTTTTCGTAATAACATTTTCTCTAGCTTGACTATAAGAATATATAATAAATATACATAAGATGTTTTGAACAAGTATTTGTCATCAGGAAGGCTTCCGGTCAACAGTAGGCTATTAGTAGTTAAGTTTTGGGGGAGTCAGAAGTTACACAATTTTCTCCTGCATCGGGGCAGTGCCCCGAGCCCCCACGTTGTACAAGGGTCATCCTATAACAGAATATGAGTGTTAAGTGCCACCTTCCTGTAAGGCAGCTCTAGGGAACACGCTCCGAAATCTGTCCCTCATGCAGATCACAGTTGTTGCAGGAGCAAGAGGGACTCGAAGTAGGGGACCCCTCTGGAGACTGCAGTGACACTGAGGGAGCAAGCAGAGTGACCAGAAAGGAGATGGGTGTGTGGAATGTTCCAGAGATGGCCTGGACAAAGGTGACAGACTACTGTAGGAAGCAGGGGCTGTAGATACCAAGCAGGAGAGTAAGCGGGCATCTGGTAATTCAGAGAACCACAAACCCAGGAAGGGCAGTTGGTGGCAGAGGGGACAGTGACACGACAGGGGCCGGCTTGGGTTTTGCGGAGTTTCCGGTGTTTGGGGACTGCTGAGTGGTGCTGCCCGGCACACACTTGGGAACCGAGAGGCTGTAACTCGGATCTTGCGGATCTTGTGGATCTTGCGTGCGTCAGGCTGGAGACCTATTGGGGAGGCCGTCACATGGTGGGGCATTTGCAGTGCGGCTGGAAGGGACGCACAGCAGAAAGAAGGCAGAGACTCCGCTCTGGGCTTTAAAGCCTGAGGTAGGGAGAAGAGCCAGAAGCAGCACCAGTGACGGTGGAGGAAGGAGGACATCTGGGGGGTGAAGCTGTTGGTGTCTTCCCCGTGCGGGCCAGGCAAGTGCTGGCTCCGGCGGAGACGCGGGTTTGTGTGCTCGGCAGATCACCCTGCCCTCCGAGTCTCAATTTCCTCACGTCAGGGTGGGGTCACGGTCTGCCCTGGCAGCGCCCGCATCAAGTAAGATAAAGTGGGAAAGCCTGTTCCAACTGCAGCCCAGGCACCGGGCCATCCGAGTGTGGGGATGGGGCAGCCAACCAAGAGGATTAAATCGGCTCCAAGCCCTTGTTTCTTTGCTCAGCTGGAGGCGGGCTCTTTCGCAAACAAGTGGTTAGGGCAGGAGCAGCAGGCACTTGGCTTTCCAGCCTCTGGTTCGTGACCTTCTCAGCCACCTTGGTCGGAAACTTGGGGAGTGTGTCCGAACACCCCACCCACTGGGTGTGTGGACAGCGTTGGGAAGGGCTGATAAGAGCCAGTTTCTTAAAGTAGGCATTTGACAAGATTATGGCCTCGAGATAACAGCAAGAGCTAATGGCTTCTGTAGTTCCTACTCGGTGCCAGATACTGTTCTAAATACTTGGCAAATTTAATCCCTGCAGGAACCCTGTTAGATAGACACAGAAAAATCATCGCCCAGGGAGGTTAAGTAACTTTCCCAAAGTCACACAGTGAGGAAGCAGCCAAGCCAGGTTGAAATCTGGAAAATCGGCTCCAGCATGTGTGCTCTGAACCCACCGAGGCAGGACGGGATGAGCACGTGAGCCGCCCGACCACCTGTGCTCACATGGCCCACATTGTTTGGTGCAGTCAGAAGATTCGACAGAGGAGGCGGGGCTTCCGGCAGATCCTAATGGACAGGTAAGCATTGATTACTTCGCATTTGTACCATACCCTACGTAGAGCCTGCATCACATCCAAAGAGGGGTGTCATAGCCACGCCATTGAGATGGGATCACTAGGACAACAGTGGTGGGCCAGATGCCTGGGGAGAAGGTTCTAGGCGAGGCGTGGACGACGACAGCAGTCCAGGGACGGAGCCCGAGGAAGGTGAGACCCCCGCCAGTTTGCCCACGATGGCCCAGCCTCCACCCCTCATTGTAATTGGTTATCTCAGTAGAACTGCTAAGTAGTTCTGTCTTTTGCTCCCCACACTTCAGGGCACAGGTGAAACCTTCCAGTCCTTTCCAAGGTCTTGTGGCTCTGTCATTTTTCCTGGGCGTAGGTCCAGTCCATCGCTCTCACAAGATGCCCAAAGGGCTCCCTCCCTGTAATGGTAAGGACCACTGGCAGAAGGTTTTTGTTTTGTTTTGCTTAAGGAAAACAAGCCTGGCCTTTGGGGGCAGGCCCGAATGCGGTGGGTGAGGCAGAGCAGGTGTTGTAGGACACTGGGGAGAGGCGCTGCACCCGGTGGGGGCAGAGGGTTGGGGAGATGGGTCCATGGGTGTCCACTTAATACGCCTTCCACAGGTGATACATTGGATTCTCATTCTGCGCTGTTACATGATAAAAGTAACTGCAGGGCCACCCTGAGGCGGTCCGTGGAGGTTTCAGAACAGTCTCTGGAGTTCGTGACTGTGACCTCGAGCAAGCTGACCTCCTTACCCCTCGATTGCTCATTCGCGAAGTGGGGAGAACAGTGGCACACGTCCAAGGATCACGAGGAGTCCTGAAACCACAGGACGTGCTCTATAAACGTTGGCTGTGACTCTCATCCAAAGATCCCTCTTTCGCCTCTGTCATTCGGCTAAACAAAAGTGCATGGTGACCCACGAGTTTGGAAGAAGTGGTGATGTCAGCAGGTGGTTTCCTTGAAAATGAAGGAGCACGTCATTCAGTAGGTGTTTTCCTCCTCGTGTTCATGGACTACCCAAAACAAACTGAAACACAGTGGCACAAATGGTGGAGCGATTTGATGTTGCAGAACAAGTGTTTCCGTGTCTGTGAAAAGATCCAGGCCAGACTGGATCCAGGGACACACAGACATCGGGAGTATTTAGCCTGGGAAAGCCCCCAGGGTCACGGTAGAGGGCACCTGGCGAGGTACTTGGAGGCGTTTACGAGGAAGGATCAGTAGGTTGTGTTTTGCAAACACTGAAGTCAAGTGCCTTTAATAGTCTGTAACACAGTCCCCAGAATTAACAGGCACTGAACTATAAAAATAAAAATCATCACCTCACAGAAATTATTGCCCCTTTGGTGAACAACTGTGTGGTGAAAAACAACGGAACTTTCTCCTATTCCAAGCCTTTGGCTAAAACAACGCATAACTAAAAACCGGAAATAATTTTTGAACACTGACCTATAAAAGCTACTGAACATCACTACTGTGCACAAAGTCTTAGCAAAGAATTTTTGCTGTCATTTTACAGGAAGTAGAATACAAATCATTACTGAGGTGCAAAGTGTGCAAAGGATTTTCAAAGAAGAATTCAAGTGCTGTCATAGTATTACTCGTCCGTCAATCATAAACCGTTAGCTTCTTAAACTAAAGCATCAATATGGGCACCAAATGGCTCAGTCGGTTAGGCATCGGACTTCGGCTGAGGTCATGACCTCACAGTTCATGAGTTTGAGCCCCGCGTCAGGCTCTGTGCTGATAGCTCAGAGACTGGAGCCTGCGTTGGATTCTGTGTCTCCCCCCTCCCATGCTTACTCTCTGTCTCTCAAAGAAAACAAAACAAAACAAAAACTAAATCAATGAAATTAGTATCATAGATAGATAGATAGATAGATAGATATAGATATAGATATATATATCATATTAGTATCATATATATGATATATATGAAAGGAACCACAGATCAAGTATTTCACTAGGATTAGAAGACACTTCAAGTTTCCTCGTGTAAGTCATAAATGATTATGGAGCAGAGACCTGTATTAACCATGTGTTTCTGATGCGTTCACATCCTGGGGCCAGACCTGCCTGCCAGCGAACCTTTCATATGCAAACCAACCGGTCCAGCCTCCACACCCCCAGCCACCGCCTGTTTTGGCTGTCACTCTTGAGGACACCCTCCTCCTGCCCTAATCACCTCAAGGCTATGTGTCCCAGCTTCCCCTGGTGCTTCCCTGCATGGCCCAGTGTGGCACTGCGTGCCCATTCCTCTCGGGAACTGTGACAAAAGACTTTCCCATGGCAGTCACCTCCTGATCTGTTGGCCTCACCATACCCGAATCATAATAAAACCTACATGGTCAACAAGGCTTCAACCATGAAAGGCACTGCTATACTATGACCTCTCTGTTCTACGATTGCGGTAACTTCTCTATGTTAGTGCTTTTTGTTATTCAATTTACCACCCTTTCCTAGGGTGGTAAATTCCTTTTTTTTTTTTTTTAATGTTTATTTATTTTTGAGAGAGAGAGACAGAATGTGTGCAGAGGAGGGGCAGAGAGAGAGAGAGAGGGAGACACAGAATCTGAAGCAGGCTTTAGGCTCTTAGCTGTCAGCACAGAGCCCAACGCAGGGCTCAAACTCACAGACTTCAAGATCATGGCCTGAGCTGAAGTCTGGAGCTTAACCGACTGAGCCACCCAGGTGCCCCCCTGTTACTTTTCATTAATTCACCCTTGCTTCAGCTTTAACAAAAGTTAGAAGCACTTCGGGATCTTCTCGGAAAACTGTTCATGAGAAGTCCAAATTCCTTTTGCATTTTCTCAGCACCTGGTTGCACTCATCCTAAAAAAGATTGAAACCTCTTCAGGGGAGCCAGCCTCACAGTGTAAGGCCTTTACCTGAAGGTCAGGAATGAAAAGATTCCTGCCCAGCTCTTCACAATCGTATGTAACCTTCCTGGAAGCCCTCCGCACTGAGGCCACCACGGCTTCTGGAGGAAACTGTTCCCTCACAGTGTCCCCCAAGCATTAAGGTGAATTTCTCTTTTATAATTTTCAAGCATTGCTTCTCTGAAGTGAGGGGAGGAAGTGGCAGAGGGAAGGGAGGTTTTCACAGGGGTGTTCAATGGATAGAGTTAAGGAAACTGAGTATCGGGTCAGTCGGTAGTGGTGTTTGCTTAGGATTGGGTGCTATTAGGACTCTCCTGGTCGTGGGCAGCAAAAGCCCCAAACTTGGACTTTCTACCGCAAAGGGGATTTTCCAGGAAGCTCTCAGGATATCTGGCCTATTTGCAGGAAGAAGTGTGCCGCCATCTTGCAGGAAGGGAGTAGCGCCTCAGGTTTGGAGGACGCCATGCTTCCAGAACTCTCACTGCGCCCTCTGCTTCCTTCCCTTCTCGCACAACAGCTACTCCTGCTGGCTCTCGTATCTCCTGCTTCTCAAGGCACTTCCAGCGATGCCAAGAAACCACTCATGAGCCCACCTCCAGTTGGCTGCAGGGAGCGGGGCTTGTGTTGGAACTGTGGCAGCTCCCACGGAAGGCCGTGGTTGGAGGCGGAGACGGGACAACAACTAGAAGACAGCAGGTCCTATTCCCAGAAGGCAGTGGTCCCGCAGACAAAAGAACCGTGCATCCCAGGGTCACCCCTGGGCCATCTTAAAACAGAAGCGGCCACTGAAGGTCTGTAGGAGGCAGTCTGAATGCTCTCTCTGCCACACAGTTGCTGGGAGCCCCTGACCATTAAAGAATATGGCCTCTACCCACCTTTCTGGGCTTATTTCTTCCAACACCCTCCCAACAGCCATCTGAGGTGCTGAGGCCTGGCCTCACCATCCCCCCTCGATCTCCTCTGCTCTCACAGCACTGGTCCCATGCAGCAGTCACAGCACTCAGCCGGTAGTGTCTGCGCATGTATTTTCTTCCCACCAGACTGTAAACTCAGCAACGGCAGAAAGAATGTTCAGCTCGTCTTCGTGCCCCACGGCCTGGCTCACAGAAGGGACAGGAAGAGTTCAAGGACTTCATCACTGATTCCTCATAAAAACGGTCAGGTATTTAAAATGGTAGGGATCTGCCTGTCTGCCTTGTGCAGTCTGGACTCTTCTGTGGCCCCACCCACATTCACTGAGAACTCCTTTGGGTCCGGCCCAAAGGCCAGAAGCACCTGGGGCAGGCAATGAGGCTCACTTACTGTCCCCTACAGCTCCTCCTACTCTCCAAGGTTATGAGAAAAATGATCAAGTCAGAGCTGTGTCCCCAGAGTCTCAACTAGAGAAAACAATTAGAAGGCAGGCGATTGCCACAACTGCAGCAAACAGTTGACTGTGAGGGAGTGAGAGCAGAGGGCACAACCAGGACAGTCACCAGAGGTGACAGCCATGGGGCCTCCACACTCTGGGCTCACGGGCTCTGAGCCTGGAGGGCCTGGCCCGTATTAGATGCTTGGGAAACCATGACTCTGCCTTCACCAAGCCTCAGCTTTCTCGTTGGACAAATGGAGTCACCGTCTCTGCTTTCCGGGGTTCTGTGGACACTCAACAAACCTGAGCAAAATACCTAGCAGAGTATCTGATGTGGGCACGTTCTTGGTGAATGTGTGTGATGGGGTTCAGGACGGGCCGCCACTTTGGCATATTGATTATTTGGAATTAAAGTTACTTAAAAAGGACACCCTGACCCTCCTTTGTCCCCTGAAAGCAGAAAATGCTCCCCATGTGAAGGCTACCCTCCCTGCACCTGGAGGGTAGAAGGCACCCTTGTCCCCAAAATAGGGCATTCAGGGCCACCAAGGCTGTGCAAACAAACCTCGTTACTTCTTCCATTATTTGCTACCCCCAGCCTCCCAGAGCTCTGCCCGCAGGGTCCCCTAAAAGCAAGACGGTGAGAGCCCTTTCCTTAGGAGAAAACATCTGTGTGCACTAGTTCCTTGGGTACAGCGACTCTGGTAAAGATTTGTCAGGGGTACTTTGCCCTCTGTTGATTCTGTTCCTCCCACAGATGGTCACTGCTTTCTTTTGTCTGTCTTTTGTGTTGTTTGTCACAGGGAAGAAACCCCCACGGTGGAACACAGACATGGGCCCCATCGGCCGGCCGTTCCAGCGGCCTGACACCGATAAGTTCACCGTTCTCGCCAGACCAGCGTCTCTTTCGACCGACTTTGCTGTGGGTCCCCTATGTAAAAAGTGAATGAGGTCTTCCTCTGTCTTGTTCTGTGTCCTGAGAGCCTGGCTTTGTGACCAGTGAGAGTATTCCTGCTGGCATCCACCATCTAGAAGGTACATGTACCACTGTGCATCTGGTGGCCAGACCAAGAGACTGGGGATCCGAGACACGAGGTCACAGGCAGTGGTCTCTTTGTCCTTCCATGCCGGCTCTCAGGGGAGTTTGTTATTAGGGGTCCCAGCCCATAGGAGGCCTTTGTCACCCCAACTTTCATTATTTTGAAATAATGTTAGAAAAGCCCCATAAGCCCCATTCCTGGGGCACCTGCCCCATGTCACAGATTAGCGGGTCTGTGACTGCAGGCGTCTCATGTTCCCGTGACAGACCAGAGACACCGTTTTCACTACACTGTTCGCCTGTGACAACAAAGGTCTGTGCTTTCATAGGGTAACTCCAGGGGACTTTGGATTGTGGGGGCTCTGTCTTCTGTACTCACTTTGGAGATGCCACTTGCATCCATGACTAAGACTTACTGATTTATTCTAAGCCTCGGAAGTTACCTCCAGGTCTTTCCATTAAAAAGGCTTATTGGATTGAGCCACATTTGGAATAAATATACTAATGGATACCCCACTCGTCAATGGCCAGATGAGGGATGTTTTGAATGGGAAAATTTTCTATATTTAAAAACAAATGTGGGACACCTGGGTGGCTTAGTTAAGCATCCGACTATGACTCAGGTCATGATCTCACAGTTCATGGGTTTCAGCCCCGTGTCAGGCTCTGTACTGACAGCTCAGAGCCTGGAGCCTGCTTCGGATTCTGTGTCTTTCTCTCTCTGTTCCTCCCCCACTCATGCTCTCTGTCTCTCTCTGTGGAAAATAAGCATTAAAAAAATTTAAAAATTTAAAAATGAAAAAACAAAAACAAATGTAATGAGCTCTCCTCCTACGGAGCTATCTTTCTGGTATCTCTGGGAAGATCGGATTGAGAACAGGACACCAGGGAATACAATGCCTAACATTAGGGGCTCCCTTAACAAGACGAAAGAACAGAAATTAGACTGGGAACAAAGATTAAAATCCACATCTAACACAAATCCCCTGTCCCCAGCTTCTGGTGCACCGATTTACTCCCCATCTCCCTGTCCCCTACCCTCCAGAAGATCTTTTGGATCTCCAGGCACTGGGTCAAAATCCCCCTTCGCAGAAGCCAGCCCCAGCTCCCCAGGAAGTTCCCTTAGCTTCCCAAACTCTTCCACCTTCCCTAGAAAAATTCCTTAAACACCCAGCTACCTGTTTTAACTTCTCTTTCCCTATAAGGTTTACTGAGGGCGCTCTGGCCTGACTTCCCGGCCCAGGGTATACAGGTTATCTGTGGAAATGCTGAACGTCAAGAAGGGAATATATATAGCAGAAGCAGCTGGGGCAGGTGATGAGGCTCGCTTACTGTCCCTTACAGCTCCTCCTACTTTCCAGGGCTCTGTACGCAGACCCTACCAGCCTCAGGCCTTCTTACCAATGTCCTTTATGGATGCATCCTGGTACACCCACCACAAAGAATTCACATCCCCTGGACAGCGGCAAACCTTTGAAATTATAAAGCCTTTTACCTCCACTTTCAGAAGATCCTACCAAATTTAGAGAGGAATTAGGAAGATTAGTGGCCATTCACAACCCTACTCCCGGAGACCTTGATTGCCTGCTTAAGAGTGTTCTTTCCTCCCGTGATTATACCGGGGTTATTAGGCAGGCCAGACAGCCCCCTGGAAAAACCCCCTCGCGGAGGAAACAGATGGCCAGGAATTCTCCAAGGCCCTTCTGCAAATGACCAGGATGTGGCTCAGCTGGAGGCTGATATTCAAGGCTTGATAGGAACAATATTAGAGGCTTTTCTCCCTCAAGTGAATTGGTCTAAGGTTGAATTGTGAGCTCAGAGGGAAGGAGAACATCCAGAGGCCTTGGCTGAATGCTTTATACGAACTCTTCAAACGTGTAACTGCACTGAACCCAGAAACTCCAGAATGTAAAAACCTTTTAATTTCCACTTTAGTAGGAAACTTTCTCCCTGATATAAAGAGGCAAGTTCAAAATAATGTAGTTGGATGGGCCAGCCAGCCTATAAATGTCACAATAGAAGCAGCTACTAAATTCTTTGAAAATAGCTGGCAGGAAAAAAAAAAAAAAAGTTAAAATCAACTATTCTTTCTCTGCAGTTTGAATCGTTAGAGCGACAGAATCGTAACTTTCAAAGCTACTCAAAGGCTACTGTGACCCTCCCTATCTGCCCCTAGACATTCACAGATAGTATAACAAATACTATTGGAACAATAATTGTCCCACCCTTAAGAGAAAAGTCAAAGAAACAATCCTCTGGGACCTCGGTGTCCCCAGAAGGTCAGTTTTTCTCCTGTGGGACAATTCACCATCAACTCATAGGGTCAGCTGATCCTCAGTCACACCCAAGCCCACTGTTAAATTGAAAATAGAGGACCTAGAATTGTATTTTTGTTTTTTAATTTGAGAGAGAGAGGGAGAGCTTGCACGCAAGAGAGAGGGAGAGAGAGAGAATGTGTATGTAAGCTGGGGAGACGGGTGGAGGAAGAGGGAGAGAGAATCCCAAGCAAGTTCCACACTCAGCACAGAGCCCAACGCAAGGCTCGATCTCACGAACATGGGATCGTGACCTGAGCCCAAATCAAAAGAGTCAGATCCTTAACGGGGGCACCCAGGCGTCTTACGGGACTGGATGTTTAAATTGACCTTGGTGTCATTTGCCCTACCAGCCCCTCCGAGGATTCATCTCTGCCTGTCACCTGATTCTATTCAAGCTACCAGAGACTCCGGGCACCCATTCCATGGCCCCTGTCTCAACCACCTCAACCAGCATGCCTTGCTGGGGTCTAGCTGCGCATTGGCAAACCTTTCTGATACAGAGTTGTTAATGGAAGTTCAACGCCACTGTAAAGCATAACGAGACAGGTGCTCATTTCCCTGCCCTCAGACCACACGGTAACTCATCTTGATTTAGATTCCTCTGGAGAGGAGGGGTCTTGAAAAGACGCCCGGTTTGTCTCTGGGCCACACATGGAGGTGAGTCTGGCTTGTCACTGAGTGCCGAGCCAGGTGCGTTTCTTGGAAAGTAAGCCGTTTTCCATCCAGGAGCACCCTATCCCCAGATACACAGAGAGAGGAGTTGAGCCTGTAGGAGATTCGTTGGGAGGAGATTGCACTGGTCTTTACTGTCTCACCCTGTAACACTCCAATTTTGCCAGTAAAGAAAGAAGGTACATTTGACTCGGACAGGAACCAAATCTATCAACCTCTGGAACACCAAAGCCATAAAGTCCTGCACGCCCTCCTTATCCTGTGTCCCTGATCCGGCCACTGCTCTTACCTCAATTCCCAGGAATGCCATCTGGTTCACAGTGACTGACCTCTGCTTGGCTTTCTCTTTAATCCCACCGTGCCCTGACTCAAGATTTCTTTAGGGAAGCAGTTAACGTGAACTCGCATACCTCAAAGATATTATGGGTCTCCCTCAATATTTTCCCAAGTCCTTAAAGCCGACTGGGATTCTGTAGCCTTCACACAAGGCCCCCCTCTTGTTCAGTTTGTTGATGATCTGTTATGCTGTAAAGACCCAAGACTAACTGCTCTTACAGACCCCTCATCGTTCTAAAGGCACCAGCTGAATGAGGCCATCAGGCCTCCCCATCTAAACTTCAGTGGGTCCAAGCAACTGTTACCTACTTAGGACATGAGGTGTCCTCGGGGTGTTCAAAAGCTCACCCTAAAATGCCTTGAGTCAATGTCTCTCTCCCCAAAACCAAAACAGTTACATAAATTTCTAGGGGCAACCAGCTACTGCTACCAATAGATTCTTAGTTTTGCAGCCCTTGCTAAATCTCTGTATGTCCTCCTCCCAGAGGACACCCCAGAGCCAGTTTGCTGACCAGCCTTTGAAGCCATTAACCTCCTCTGAAGCCTTAAAATAAACATCGTCCACACCCCCAGCTCTCCACTTACCTAATTCGGACGAACCTTTTTATCTGTACTGCCTTGAAAATAACAGGGTCCCAGGACAGCCTCTGCCTCTCAGACTCATCCTGGGCCTACTGCTCATGTCTGCCAGGCCCTGTGGCATCAGGCATGGCTCCCCCGGTTGCCCACTATAGCCACCATTGCCTCCTTGATTGACAAAGCCTTTCATTAGGCTCGCCCATTCGCCCACATTCCCCGTGAGGGGTCTGCCCTCTGACAAGTTCGTAAGACCCAGCATCTCTCCACACAGCGACAGACCACCTACGACCAAGTCCTTGTGACTGACTTTCTACCATCTAAGTTGTTGTGATGCTCTCAATCCAGCAACCTGCTCACTGCACCCCCTGCACCCCCTACCATGATGGTTGCCTTGCAACTATAGAAATGGTCTCAAAGCCACGGGGGGACCTCCTAGACCCGCCCCCCCCCCCAGAGGCAGCCCAGATTTACCTCTAGTTTGTCATGGCTTCCAGAAATGAAATTCCCAGGAAATGTAAAAAACGGCTATGCCATAGTGTCCCCACGTGAAACACTGGCACCATACTCCTTCCTTACCTGCTATAAAATCAGCCCAAGCAGTTGAACTGCTAGCTCTCATCACAGCTTGTACGTCGGTGGACGGGAAAGCTGCCAGTTTTCACACGGACTCCAGATAGGCTTGGGGGGTCTGCCGTGCCGTTGGCGCAATTTGGAAATCCCTCGGATTCTTAACCTCTGCAGTCCTCTTGCTGCTAATGTGCGTATGATTGCTGCCTCGTTACAAGCTATTCCCCTCCTTCTAAAATCCCCGTTGTTCACTATTCAACCCACACTAAGGAAATGGATGTTGTATCTTTAGAAAGGAATAGGGGGGATGGAGCTGCTAAGTGTGCAGCCCAAGAAAAGTCCCTTCCTATCTCCGCCCAGCTTTTAAGCCCGCCTTTCTCCTCAACTGATGTCTCCTCCCTACCCCAATCTGAAAAAGACAAATGGATCCTAAAAGCTGCCAAAGCAAACAAGTTACCAGATGGATTCCCCACTGGGCCAAATGGACTTTTGTAGCCCCTTTCTTTTGAACTTGTTGGCTTGTATTTCTCTCCCATCGAATGGGACCCATGTGCAGGTGGGGTGTAGGTAAGGAACTAAAAGACGATTCCACCCCAGCATCCGCAAAATTGCTGCCCAGATTATTTCCCGGTGCCCACTTGTCAGCCTCACCAAATTTCTAGAAGAAATTGACATTCCCTGGGAAGTCCTCCCAGGGCCGCACCACCCTTGGGAGTGTTCCAAATGCATTTTATAGATTTGCCCCCAGGCATGGGCTATTCTCGCTGTTTGGTTTTTGTACCTTTGGTGGACAGACTGAATGCTAGCTGACTTGATATGCTGTTGCCGCAGTAGTGTAAGGAAACTAATAACAGATTAATCCGTGTTTTGTCATTCCTTTATGGATCGAGTCAGACCAAGGAATTCCTTTTACAGCAGAGATAAACCACCTGCTTGGAGAGACTCGGAGATATTCGTTACAGTTTCGGACTCCACACCGTCCTCGATCATCAGGGCAAGTGGAACATAAAAATTGAGACATAAAAAGGACTCTAGAAAAGACCAGTCAAGAAATTGGACTTAAATGGCCAGATGCTGCCCCTGGCCCTTGTAAAGATCCAGAATACTCCAAATAGGAGAGATGGATTGATCGCTTCTGAAAGAGTGCTTGGACATCCAATGCCTCCTGACGTTTAAAAACCTCTGTTCCTGGGGCACCTGGGTGGCTCAGTCGGTTAAGCATCTGACTTCAGCTCAGGTCACGATCTTACGGTTTGTGGGCTCTGTGAGCCCAGAGCCTCAGGCTCCATGCTGACAGCTCAGAGCCTGGAGCCTGCTTCAGATTCTGTGTCTCCCTCTCTCTGCCTGCCCGCACTCGCATGCTGTCTCTCTGAAAAATACACATTTTTTTTAAAATTATAAATACATAACTAGATAAACACAAACTTCCATTCCTGGAGCACCTGGGTGGCTCAATCGGTTAAGCATCTGACTTCAATCAGCTCAGGTCACGAGCTCATGGTTCGTGAACTCGAGCCTCACGTCAGGTGCGCTTGTGCCCTGCTTTGGGTGAGCCCCGTTTCTCTCTCTCTCTCTCTCTCTCTCTCTGCCCCTCACTCACTTGTACCCTATCTCTCAAAACAAAAACAAAAACACTTCCATTCCTGGATTCAGTGGACACTGTGGGAATTAAGGGAACCATGTGTGCTATGACGAGCTATATATAAGAACTAACTAGCATCCTTGAGGTGCATCACCAGCAGGTAAAGAGGCATGGCCTCCACTGACAGACAAGCCTCACCATCGCTCTTGACCAGAAGACCAAGAGATCTCAAGGTCTTTAGAAGGAAACATGCATTGTCACCTCACCGGGCAGGACCTTCCATAGTACTGCTGACCACCTACACGGCAATAAAAATAAAAATAAAAAAAAAAGTCCTTCTGGATTCATGCAAGCTATGCCAGAGATAATTGGAAGCTCATCACTCATCACTTCTGAGATAATTGGAAGATAGCCCCTACAGGTGACCTTCAAGGAAGCATTTCTAGAGCCAATCCCCAGGCTCCTGAAACAGACGGTGATAGAAAGTGGAAGAGGGTCAGTAAAGTATCCTGCACACAGAGAAGGCACTTTGAGACTGAAAACGGAAGCAAGACCCTGTGCGTACCGTTTACGCAGAGTTTTGTTCCAGGTTCTTACTGACGTGGAGATCGGGCAGGCAGGAGGATCCAAGAGGTACGTGGCCGTTCTCCATCCCTCGTCTCTGCCCAGACCAACCTGAATCCCCAGCTTTTCTGGAGTGCGGGGCATGGTGGTGAGGTCACAGGGCAGTTTTCTAAAGCGGCACCGTCTATGCACCAGAGGATCTCCACTAAGTTACCCGAAGTGGGACTTTCGGCACACCAGCCATCTCCAGGAATACATGCCCTCTGCGCACCACTTTAGGGCAGACCAGAACAAGCCCTCCCACGTTCCAGGCAGGGTGTACATTAACCTCCATGGGGCCTGGAACACGTGGCCCTGAGGGCAGTCATCATGGGGCATGAACAAGATGGAAGGCCCAAGATGGAGTCAATGTCAGCACTCCTACACTCCACCCCTGCCATCTTTACAGCACGTGCAATCTGTGATGACCCTAGAGCCAGATATCAGGATGTGACTTGCTCCCCTGTGCCACGACAGCAACATTAATATACCTTTAAGCCCAAAGGAAAAAAAGAATGGTTCCCCAGCGACCCAGTAAGGAGGTCCTTTCCACAGGGGAATGGTGAACTTCAGTGTAAGTGGTGGCCCATGACAGGAGGAGGTTTCCTGACGTGATAGGAGAGGAACATCAGAAATGTGAGGGTAGGGGCGATAAGAGAAATGTTTTACAACAGTAGCTTTGACAAATCTTCATTTCAGAGCAACACAGCAGTTTGGTCCCCGTGAGTCAACACCGCCATTGGCTTAGGGATTTTCCCTGGGGGATGATACCATAGATGCCGCTCCTTAATATAATGAGAGGGTGTGTCTATATTGTCATCTTGGTTGGTACCCATACTAACAACCCTGCCTCATCATGAAGAGTTGGAGGTTGAGAAGTTATTTGCAGGTGTTGGGCCCCGACCAATGTCCAGGGGTTAAGAATAATACCAGATGTGGGGTGCCTGGGTGGCTCAGTCAGTTGAGTGTCCGACTTCGGCTCAGGTCATGATCTCACGGTTTGTGAGTTCGAGCCCCACATCGGGCTCTGTGCTGACAGCTCGGAGCCTGGAGCCTGTTTTGAATTCTGTGTCTCCCTCTCTCTGCACCTCCCCTGCTCATGTTCTGTCTGTCTCTCTCTCTCAAAAATAAACATTAAAAAAATTTTTGATAAAAAAATTTTTTTTAAAGAATAATACCAGCTGTGAGCCGTTGGCCCCAAGACATTAGGACACCAGACTCCCTAGAGAGGCACTCCAAGCTAACTTCCAATGAACGGAAGCCTTACCAGGTGGGAGGGCTTGTAGCAATTGCAAACTGAGTCCCTCCTCCAACCAGACAGGCCTCAACCTCCTGAGAGTCCTGCACCTGAGCGCCCAGGTGTGGGGCTGCTGTTGGTTACCCATCGTATGCTGATAATCTGTCCTGCTGTGGGTGAGGTGTCACAGCGTGGAATTGCCATTAGTCATAGAGACCATCCTCTAAGGAGGCCATTTGGTGACAAAGTCTTGAAAATGTTTGTGATCAGTCCATTCTTCCTTTCAGTTAGTCCTGCAGCAATGGAGTGTCCGGCAGATGGAAAGCCCATAATATGTCCCGGGCCTCTGCCCGTTCTTGACCCTCACAGCCGGTACAGTGAGTCCCTTGATTCCTATGTATCCGAGTCAAGTCCCACACATGCCCTCTGGTTTATTAATCCCTTTATAGTTGCAGCCTGGCTGGCTCTCTTACAGGCAAAGGTTGGTACAAGCCCTGCGCAGGTCAGCGCGTATCTGTGCCCTTCCGATACCGGCAGAGGGCCTGTGCCATCTATTTGCAATGTGGTCCGACCGACGTGCCCCGGCTGTCACCGGCGGTGGCATCGGGGACAGTCCTTGTCAGCAGCTTGTGGATCTGCCTCATGACCACCTGGTGGTGTGGGTGGGTACTGAGTGGACACTTGCCATACTTGGACAGCTGTGTCAGGTTCAGCGCATCCTTCCCAAATCTCTTCCTCTGAACCAAAGCACATCAGAGTGCAGTGGGATGGCAGAGGGACTTCATTTGGGGTGGGCTTTCCCCGGCAGCCACCACCAGTGTGCCATGTGGGTGCTGGAGGCCAGCCTCCCCCTTCCTTTCCTTGGGGAATAATATCTGTTGGGGGGAAGGGTGCCGTTTCTGCGAGGGGCTTCCCTGGGCGCAGGCACTCTTAGGTTTGCTGAACATGTCTTTCATCCACCCTCCCACCTGCAGAGAGGTTCCTGCCATCATCCCAGGCAGGTCAGGCAGCAGGACTGCTAGCTGTTGCTGTACGAGATACACAGCTCATAGTTGTTTCTTGATGGGACTATACCTGACTGGTGTTCTCTTCCGTAACTGAGATGGGCCACAGCTAAGGAGGTTCGTTTCCCATTTTGTCACTGCCACGAGCCCCAGACAGCCCTTTTGGATATGAACTCACAGCTCATTCACAACTCCAATGTGGCATCAATAACCCCAGGGCCTTTATCATTTTTGCCTTTAAGAAAGCCTTTTGTTGGTTAGCACATCAATCCCATCAATTTCCCTTCCTAACCAAGGTGTATAAAGGTCTTAACGGCTGCTCTCCATGGGAAATAAAAGGTCTCCAGTAATCCAATAAGCCAACAAAAGCCTGTGATACCCTTACCGTGGTAGGGATTGGGAAGGCTCAGATCTTCTGGATAACTGCCTCCCGCATCACCTGTGTCTTACTCAACCAAAGGACACCCAGGCACTGTATTGACTGACCCTGACCTTGGATCTTGACAGCATTTACCTCCCATCCTTGTGACTTTACTCCTGGAGTGACGTGGCCGCTTGAGACAGGGAGGATACATCATCACAGGTTAACATGACATCTACCTCATAAGAAAGCACCATTTCCTCTGGCAATATCCATTTTTTCAAATCTCTGGCCACCATCCCATGACAAATTATGGGGCTATGGAGCTACTGTTGGGGCAATGACTGGAATGCCCATTGTTTGCCATTCCACGTGTTGGTAAATTAGTCTTGGGATTCAAGTCCTAACAGAATGCCAAAAAAGGCGTTAGGTCCGGTACGTAATGTCTTAGTAGACGCCATGATTTTCTCTGAATATAAGGCTGTATTAAGCACCGCAGCGTGGATGGGCAGAGTTCCCTATAATCTATTGTCATTTGTCAGGTCCCCTTAGATTTAACTGGCTTACTAAACCCTGGCTGCAGGGACTGATGAATATGACTGCTCGTTATGTCAACATCTAGATAGTGTGAAAGAACCTGAACTGGTTTCATTCCTGCCAGTGAACACCTGGTGGAGTAAGTAATGGGAAATGGGTGAACGATGAGGTATGGTATCCACGACGAGAAAAAGATCCCGCCGCCTCTTCTTCGGGTGGGTGATTTAGGTCTGGGAAAACCTCTATAGGAGCTCAAGGACTGTCCCTCTCCCAGATAAAGACATGCCACTGGACCTTTCCTGGGTGGCATACCAGGACAATGTTGCAGTCAAACCCCGTGGTTTGAGTCCATAAATGGCATCTTCCAACAGGTCAAGGAGATTGAAAATGACTCTTAGCACTACCTCCCATGGCACAGATGTTTGCCAAGTCACCAAATGTTTTAGGTAGTTCTCAGGCCACCCTTGTATGACTTGGGGTATCTCAGCTCCTCCTGGATTGGATTACCTGACTATGTGGTAAGCTGACTATATGGAAGGCTATATGGGAGTGGACCAAAAGTCTAACTTGGCCAGGTGACAAAACCAAGAATAAAGTTGCTAAAGCCAGAGTACAGGCTTCCCGTGTCAGATGTTCTGCTCTTACAAACTGGGAAAATGCAGATGTGTGGATGCTGACATTACTAGCAGGATAGGTCACAGAAAGCCCCAGATCTGAGATATTACAGATTCCACTCTGACCTTACCTTTGAATCACATTGGTCTTTTTATCTTATATATGTAAAGGTACAAGGTACGTAAAGGGTTCCCAGCTAAATGGTTAGCATGATATGGACTCGAATGTCTGGCTCTTTCTGCCACTACATACTCTTCCTTAAACGTTGGCCAAATTTCGGGACGCCTGGGTGGCTCAGTCGGTTGAGCGTCCAACTTCGGCTCAGGTCATGATCTCATGGTTCGTGAGTTTGAGCCCCGCGTCAGGGTCTGTACTGACAGCTCAGAGCCTGGAGCCTGCTTCAGATTCAGTGCCTTCCTCTCTCTGTCCCTCCCCCATTCGCGCTCTGTGTCTCTCTCTCTCTTGCTCTCTCAAAAATAAATATTAAAAAAAATTTTTTTAAGTCTTGGTCAAATTGCAGACTTGGGCCCCCTTGTTCATGAAGTCAGGCCACATAAACATCCCAGAGTAGAAAATCTGCTTGGGTATCACCACTGCAAGGTCTTTGTAGCATTGAAGATCTCATTCCCAAGCTGTGGGAATTATGAATTGGAAAAGGTGACCTTAAACCTTTCCATGGTAATAGAACAAGAATTCAACGCCATCACGTGAACTTGGGAGCTACCCAGTCAGAAGTTAACAGCTTTGGCCTCTGCTGTCCTCCACGTTCATCCAGCCCTCACTGTCCAGCGAGGAGTAGCATATGCGATCATCGGTGAAAAATGCTGCTGTGATGTAAATCAAACAGGACAAGTAGCGTCTAATGTGCATCTATTGAAAGAGAAGATGAACTCTGTGCATCAGCTAAATGAAGCACAGCCATTTTTTTGCACTGATCAAGTCCCAGGACTGGGAGGTGGTTTAATGAGTTGTGCGCAAAATTACTTCCATTGTTCATATCTGTCCATCCTGATTCTAATCTACACTCTTTTCTTCCTTCACAGACCTCTTACCACTCAGCTACTAACCTGATTCTGCTCTCTACAACCACCAGCTCAGCTTTAATGTGTGCACTTCCCGGGAAGTTTCAGAGGAGGGAACTGACGGGGTTCAGGGCTGGCCACCCCAAAATATGCCACTTTGGTATGTTGATCATTTTGCGTCAAAGTTACTTAAGAAACAGGGGTGCCTGGTGGCTCAGTTGGTTAAGCATCCGACCCTTTGATTTCAGGTCAGGTCATGATCGCACCATTCGTGGGCTTGAGCCTCTGCCTGGGATTCTCTCCCTCTCTCTCTGCCCCTCCCCACTTGTGCATTCACTCTCTGTCTCTCAAAATAAGTAAATACAGTTTAAAAATATATACAGTTACTTAAGAAACAGTGCAAAACGGACACTCTGACCCTCCTTTGTCCCCTGAAAGCAGGAAATACTCCTCATGTGAAGGCTACCCTCCCTGCACCTGGAGGGTGGAAGGCATCCTTATCCCCAAAATAGGGCATTCAGGGCCACCAAGGCTTTATAAACAAACCTCGTAACTTCTTCATTTATTTGCTACCCCAAGCCCAAACTCCTTCTCAATTCTTCACAAATAAGTGTTTCTCTGTTTAAAAGATACCAAAAGCTATTGGCTTTGGTCACTTCAGGGAATCTCATATTTCTGCGAGCTTTTATATGGACAAAATTAAAGCTTGTTTTTCTCCCATTAATCTGTTTTGTGTCAATGTAATTATCGGGCCAGCCAAAAAAGCCCAGAAGGGAAGAAAAGTCAGTTGTGGGTTTTTCTGTTTGTTTGTTTTTCCCTACAGATGTTACCAGTGTTGACCCAAAAAGTCAAAACTGCTTTTGGGGGGAAAAGTGAGCCCTGACCGGCAGCGAGCATTTAGAGAAGCCTGTGACATGGCTATTCATTCTTTCTGGGCCTCTTCCTGAGAACAGAATCGATAGGAAAACAATCCTGACTTGATGTGTCACTGGGTCTCTGCGGACCATGCTATGATTATTTCTTCATATGTGAGTTGGTTTGCCTTTACTTGGCTTGAAGTTCGTGTTGATGTTCTCTCTTCTTGTTTCTCTTTGCCTTGACCTATCTCACAAACTATGAAAGGCCTGTCAGCTGTGGCCAGACACACAGGTGTTGGAGGCTTTCTCTACCGACATCTTTGCAAACAAATATTGTCCCCGCTAGAGACCATCATGCACGCTGTCAGCGCTCAATTTCTTTCCAAACGATGTGAATTTAAACCACACAAAAATTCTACTAATCCGTGTTAGAGTAATCGGATTAGATGAAAGCAAAGGACTATGGCCCTGGAAAAACGTCATGAATCGGCAATACCATACAAAAATGTTGAGAGGTTCACAGTAGCCCAAGGTTCACCCGGGGACTGGGGCTTCTACCCACCACCAAGCTAAGAATTCCCGTTGAGTTCATTACTGAGATGGGACAAATTCAAAATCGTAAGGTCAACTTACTTAATTTCTGATTTTCTTGCTCCTACCTTTAAAATACTTGCTTAAAAAAGCACAGTGGATTAACTTTGTCCTTTGTCTATCGGCTTCCTAAATACCAGCCCCAGAAACCATCACGTGTATGTGATAGGTGTTTCTGACTGTCCAAACGGTATCGCCATCTGAGGTCTCTCCCTGGTCCCAAACTTCCCAGATTCCCTCCTCCACTTGCCTCCCACCCAGCCGGCCTCTGAACCTGGGATCTGAATGAACGAATGGCGGTATGTCAGACAAAGGGGCAGCTCACCATCCAGCATTTTACCCTTGTCTCCACATGCCGCTCCTTCCCTAGAACTGCCTGGCTGATGGGTAGAGACCCTTTTGGATCTCAGAGGGCTTGAAGGGAGAATTTGAAGACCAAAAGTAAGCCACCCAAAACTCCAGAGCAGATCTTTACAAACTTGGCTCCTTCCACACAACGGAGCCCACTCATGGGTAACACTAAAACGGGAGCTGAGAGGCCATACTGCGTGTGAAGCATGACCCAGGGCTTGTGAGGTTTGAGGGGGTGACAGACACTAGTGGCTTGAGACTAAATTGATGGGTGTTTTTAATTTCTTTTTTTTTTAAGTTTTATTTATTTATTTCGAGAGAAAGAGCATGAGTGGGAGAGGGGCAGAGAGAGAATCCCAGGCAGGCTCCTCACTGTTAATGCAGAGCCTGATACAGGGCTTGAACTCCCGGACCATGAGATCATGACCTGAGCCAAAGTCAGATGCTTAGCCAACTGTGCCACCCAGGCGCCCTGGTGTTTTTAATTTCTAACACACCTAATACGCATTCAGTGGAGTATCACTCAGGCCTAAAAAAGAATGAGGTCTTACCATTTGCAACAACATGGATGGACCTAGAGTGTATCGTGCTATGCAAAATAGGTCAGACCGAGAAAGACAGGTGCCACACGATTTCACTTCTCTGAGGAATCTAAAAAACAAAACAAAACAAAATAATAAGGAAAAAGCAGAAACAGGCCCACGAATACAGAGAACAAACTGGTGGTTGCCAGAGGGGAGCAGGCAGGGGATGGGCAGAGTGGGGGAAGGACAGTGGGGGAAGGACAGGCTTCCAGTTACGGGATGAAAAGGCCACAGAAATGAAAGGGACAGTTTAGGGAATATAGTCAATGGCACAATAATGGCATGTATGATGACAGACATTAGCTACGCTTGCGATGAGCACAGCATGACAGATAGACTTGTGGCGTCACTGTGTTGTACACAGAGTGATAGGGCATTTGCATGTCAACTGTACTTTGATTAAAAAAAATTTTTTTTTAACATACCTAGTACATGGCTGTCAGTACTCATTATAGTGCTCAACTCTTTTCGAGTACTGTCAAAACAATTTGCTTAACCTCTGAGCTCAATTTGCAGGGTAAGAAAAACTTGCTTGTGGCTCCGTAAATCTACCCATTTCCTTTAAGTCAGAAAAACTAAAATAAGAGAATTTACACATTGAATCATTGAGGTCATAGTCTATACTTTTGATCTAATTAGCAAAATAAATCCCTAGCCTTAATATTAAGGGGGAGTGTGCACCTGCAGAAAGAACGCAGACTGCCCACCCCTTGATTTTAGCCTGGTGAGACTAAACCTTCAGAGGTGGATTTCTAATCTGCAGAACTTTAAAGACAGTAAATTTGTGCTGTGTTTGGCCATTAAACTTGTGGTAATTTGTTACAGCTGGCGTACAAAACTAATACAGGTGTGTATGGAGTATATGTTATTGTTACTTTTATACCAGAGTCTTGGAAAGAATGAGGTCAAGCTGGCGCCAGACCTCGAGGTCCAAATACACCATGGAGTCACAGGAGGCAAGGCCTTCTGGGAAAGATCCGTACATTGAAATTCCCAAATGAAACCCAGGGAGACAGCCTTCTCTTGGGCTGCTTCTGTGGCAGGTGGCCTGAGGGAAGAGCTTGTGTGGGGTAAATTCACACCTTCCAAATGGCTCCACCAATCAGGACTTATTTCCAGAAGGAAAGATTTGATTTGGTGATGTGTGAATTTTAACCAAAACAAACAAAAAATGAAAGTCTGGCCAAAGTCGTAGGCATATGGCGCATGGATGGATTGCCTCGGTGCAGCTGCCTGGATCTCTGCACTGGGAGGGTTCTGAGTCCAAGTTCAGCTGGACAGGAAAGAGTCCCACTGCACGAGCGTCATGGTAGCACTTCCTTCCCTAGTCTAGTTCGGTCTTCCTATTGTTCATGGGCTGACCCCATCTCAAGAGGAGTGGGAACCCCCCTCAGCCAAAGCTCCCCAGACGCTCTTTCTTTATCCAGCAAATGCTTAGTGATCACTAAGCTCTCTGTAGCCCCGGGGACGTCCTGAGGATGTTCCCGAGCAGAAAGCAAAATTCCGCCCCTCGCGGGGTTCACATTCCAGCTGGGAAACCAACGATAAATCAAATCAGGTGCGTGGTGTTGCGTGTGGTGGAAAGTGCCAGGAAGCAGGAAGCAGGGAAGGAGGGGGTAGGGGTGAGGGTGGAGAGGCTGTGACTTGAACAGGGCTGTCAGGGGGGAGTCGTTGAAGCGGAGACGTGAAGGCAGCCAGGCAGTGAGCAACAGGTACCTCTGGGACCAGAGGGCTCCGGGCAAGGGCTGGGCTTATGCAAAGGCCCTGAGGTGAGATCAGGAACAGGCAGATATGGCTGGAGCAGAGGGTGGGAGGGCGGGTAGAAATAGTAGAAGGTGAGGTCAGAGCCATGGTAGGGGCAGAGCATGGTGCCTTGAAGTTATTCAAGGCAGTGGTTTCTTTTAAAGGTTCGGGGGGAGTCATGAGCGTTCTATGCAGAGGCTGCTACACCCAGGAGTGACTGCAGGAAATGGGGAGGGAGGGCAGGGAGGCCGAGTGGGGGGCTTCTGTGCCAAGTTGGGTGATATGATGCTAGCTTGGACCTGGTGCTAGCAATGGAGGTGGAGAAGAGGTGCAGCCTCTGGAGTTTGAAAGCCAAGTCCCAATTCAAGCCGTTCTGGATGTATTGAAAGTTGATGTTACTCTGTCCTGTTACTTTATCAGCGACACTCTTGCCACTAACCCGCCAGACCAATTCATAGTATAGCCCACATTTTGACCAGTTGAACTGCAGTAGCCCAATCCTTGTGTGGAGGGGAAAATTTGAAAATTAATAATGAGGAGCTGAGAGAGAAGTGAATAGGAACGGACGGCCCGTTTTCACTGAAGTCAGACTTAAGCACCAGAATCATCTGAAGGCTTGTTAGGACGCATCCAGCTTCCCACCTCCCTGAATTTCTGATTCAGTAGGTCTGAAAAGGCCGGAGAATTTGCATTTCTGAGGCAGATGGTACCAGCGTCCTGGGACCTCACTTTGAGAACCACTAGTTCTCAAAGCTAGGAACAGAACCCTTGAATGTCTCAAGTGGAGGGGACGTAAGAATCATTTACGAATTCTTTTTTTTTTTTTAAGGTTTTTTGTTTTTTGTTTTTTAAGAGAGAGAGAGTGCACAAGCGGGGGAAAGGGGCCAGAGAGAGAGGGAGACACAGAATCTGAAGTAGGCTCCAGGCTCTGAGCTGTCAGCACAGAGCCTGACACGGGGCTCGAACTTACAAAGTGCAAGATCACGACCTGAGCCAAGGCAGGAGGCTTTACTGACTGAGCCACCCACGTGCCCCAAGAACCATTAACTAATTCTTAAGTTGCAGACCAAACACTTCCCCAGGGAGGCAACATAAACATGTTGAACAGCGTGAGACCACAGGCACCAGAAGGTCTGGGGGCCAGATTTGGGACTCCCTGGCACTCAGCCTCTGACACCCTCCCCTTCCTCCTGTGATGGATCAGGAAGCCGAGGCCCATGGAGGCTGTGGTTACCCTGTTAGGAAAATATTCAGCTTAAAAAAAAAATGTTTATTTTGAGAAAGATAGAGAATCTCAAGCAGACTCCACACTCAGCACAGACCCTGACCGGGGGCTTGATCTCTTGAACGGTGAGATCATGACCTGAGGAGAAATCGAGAACCAGACGCTTAACCTACTGAACCACCCAGGCGCCCCTGAAAATATTCAGTTTTTATTCCAACCTGCTAACCAAACACTGATGAGCTCTCTCCTGAATTGTGTTGAGATGGTGATTCCGTTGAAGTGAAAACAGGCAAATGAAATGGTAACTACTATGTCTTACATAAAAGAATGTACCAGTATTATGTCCCCGTATTTGACTTATAAAATATATGTGTCTAGATATGTCTAGACAAGGAAATTATTGATAAATTTTACTTTTTTCTTTTAGGTATAGTTTGGATTTTTTTTTTTTTTTTTTTTTACAGCTCATTCATCGTTTTTATAACGGGAGAGAATACAGTGATTTTCTCTGTGACAAGGGTCATTTCTAGCTATGAGTACCCTTGTTCAACCACAAGATGGAGTAGTTTACAATCGAATAAGCAACTCAATGCAGAGAGAGGCAGGGGAATGGAACTCTGCCCCCTTCCAGAATTTAATCTAGGTGATTCGTGTGCATTGTAACGCCTCTTGAAACACATCAGGCCTATTAATTGTATTTTAAAATTCATCTACTGCAGGTAAATTTCTAAATTCTGATTTTTCTTATGCTTACATGTTGAACTTACAGTTATCTCACTTATTAAATTGATTTCTTCTCATACAAGGTAAATTGTTAGAGAAGACTAGAAGCCAAAATTGTACTTAGCAGCAGCTTATTCTAATGAGAGAACATTCTGGCACACGGAGGTCGGGTACCCATGGCTTCCACCTCAAGCTGCCCCAACAAAGAATTGCTACCATTGGCCTTCTAGGGCCATTTCAAAATGTATATTTACATCAACGTTTGGAACGGCTAATAAACTCTCTGTTAGTGTACAAAAAAAAGAGAGAGAAAAAGAAGAAGACCAATGGTAAGAGACTGAGACCCAAAACCAAGGCATAAGGACCACATTCCATCCTGAGGCTTGGGGGAGAGGGACATGGGAAGCAAATGAGAGCGTTGGTGACAGCAAGGTCTTGCCCCCGCAGAATGAAAACGGTTTGTGGATCCCGGATTGGCAAGAGAGTCCTCTCTTCCCTTTCCTGCTTTCCACCCACAACCCCTCCTGGCATGTCACTGAGAATGTCGTTCAAAGTGGGGCTGGCATAGGGGCGCCTGGGTGGCTCAGTCGGTTGGGCGTCTGACTTCAGCCCAGTTCATGATCTCGCTGTCAATGAGTTGGAGCCCGCATCGGGCTAACAGCTCAGAGCCTGGAGCCTGCTTCGGATTCTGTGTCTCCCTCTCTGTCTCTGATGCTTCCCCACTGGCGCTCTGTCTCTCTCTGTCTCTCAAAAATGAATAAACGTTAAATTTTTTTTTTTAAAAGTGGGGCTAGCGTGTTCTCTATGCAAAGCACCCCAATACGCTGTGGGCTGTTGATGACCTACGCCGCCTTGGTAGGGAGGAGTTCCCCCTCCCCCCAACATTAGTTACTATCAACAGTCAACCTTGACACTGGATGAGAGGGGTATTCTAATGGAGTCACTACACCACAAAAAATCCATCTTTTTTAAAGTTTATTTATTTTGAGAGAGAGCACATGTGCACGTGAGTGGGTGAGGGACAGAGAGAGAGAGGGAGAGAGAGGATCCAAACAGGTTCTGAGCTGCGAGCACAGAGCCCCATTGCAGGGCTCCATCTTCTGACTATGAGATCATGGCCTGGGCCAATATCAAGGGTCCAATGCGTAACTGACTGAGCCACCCAGGCATCCTAAAACCCATCTTATTGGACCTCAGTACCATCAGAGTATGGGGGGGGGGGGAATCAGCGATGTTCTCTTTTGAATAAGGTAATAACTCATAAGATACAAGGATACATTTTTATCCTTCCAACCAGCACTGTAGCGTTAGGATTCAGAAGGAGTCTACTGCAGGGGAAAGAAAAAACAAATCACCCGTAATCTTACCAATATCCCCAGCCAACAGCTAGTCTCAGTTTTAGGAATTCTACTGTCGTATACTTGTGCGTGAAAGCCTATCTCACGTAGTTGCAATGAGACCTCTACATACCAGATCTTAAAACTGGTTTTCCATTACTGTCATCATCACTTTTCTGTGCAGCTCTAAGCATCATAATTAGGATTTTAATGACCGCATAATATTCCATCCATTGAGCATATGTTCCATAATTAACCAGGTTCCATACCGTTAGCCACATGCGCTCTTTAAAAATAATACTGTAAATAATATGCCACAAGCATGGTTGAATGCGTGCTTTTTCTTTTCCTTTATCCCGAGGGGAAATTCCCCAAACGGACTTTATCGAGTCAACGGGCATGCACTGTGACTTTATACCTCGTGTCACACAACTTCCCAAAAAGAACCTACCGCTCACCCGCATGAGTGTGCCAGCTGCACTGTGTCCACATCGGTGCTGAGCACTTTCATTTTCAGAAGGCTCCAGCTTTCCAACATAGTCTGCCCAGCGGACACGCAGCCATTCTTTACTGCCCTTCTCTGTTCTGGGGGTGTTCACCTTGAGAGTGTATACCTTATCTCAGCCCCCACGCCCTGACCTCCCAGGCCAGGTCCCCCTGGTTATCTTCTGGTTACCCTCAGAACCGTTCCTCTTCTTTCCGTAAACGTGCCCACACTTCCCCAGGGGCCCTCCAGCGGCCCCGAGGGCTGTTCCGTCTCCTCCCTGGGTGTACTTCCATACCCTGTATATGTTCCAACCTCCCCTTCGTGCCTCACTCCAGGCAGTGTGGCTCCTGCTCCCACCTCTTCAATGGCATGGCTCTTTCTAAGGTTGCCGGTGATGTTAACTGCAAAAGTCAGTGGACATCTTTGAGGTACTTCTCATTTGCTCTCTGTGAGGCATTTGATACCACTTTTCTGGAAGCTTTCTCCTGCCTTGGCTTCCACGTCCTCCTTCCGTGCTGCTGCTTCATTGCAAATGTCTGCAGTCTTCCCTCTTGTGGACCCAGCCCTTAACCATTGGTGTTCCCCCCAAATGAGATAAATGGTACATAGGACAATGCAATGGGGCATCACACCCTGTCTCTATGCTGTCATGTTGGTTCGAAAATTTACAAACCCTAGTGTGTCCTCTACCCTGGCTTTGTGATTCCCAATCCTGGATTCAGTCTCTGTCTTCTTTTCCTTCTTTACACATGATCCATGAATAGGCTCATTTGCTTCCAAGATCGTACTCCTCCCCTATGCTAATGGCTTCCCAATCTGTGCCTCCAAAAAGGTCTTTCTGTTGAGTTTGGCTCTTATCTTACGGGGGCCTCTTCAGACACCTCTGTCTGAAGGTCTTGCCAGTACCACAGATTCAGCAGGTACTGAATAGAATCATTTCCCTCCTCACCTTACTTGCCAGTTTATTCACGTCCTCGTAGTGAATGACACCACTCCCCACCTATGTGATCGAGGTCAGAAGCTGTCTGTCATTTCAGACTCTTCCCCTTCCTTGCAGCCAGGGCCACCAGGAGCTTGTCCATCCCACCTCCTAAAGCTCTCCAGTCTCTCTCCTCATGTCCCTCCTTCACCGCTTCCTGAGTTCGCTCCACAACTCTTGTCAGCTCCTGCCTGGATTATTTCAACAGCACCACGAATGGCCTCCATTCTGTAGCCCACGTTCCCAGTCCATCATGAGAGCAGGTAGGTTGTACAGGTGGATTTTCTGGATTCAGTCACTCAATCTTCTGCTATCTGTGCAATCTTGGGCAGCTTCTTCAGCTTCTCTCCATTTGCTCACATGTAATGGAGATAATAACAGCATCTACCTCAAGGGAGTAGGTGTGAGATGGGACTACAGGAGTCAGTACACGTCTGGTACTTGAGACGGTACCTGGCATACAGTAGGCACTCATTTAATGTTTATTGCTGTTACCATCATCATCTTCTTCTGCACCGCCAGGTAGAACTTTCTAAAGGAAAAATCTGGTCCCACCTGTAGCCTACTCAAAATCCTTCACTTCAGGGGCACCTGGGTGGCGCAGTCGGTTAGGCGTCCGACTTCAGCCAGGTCACGATCTCGCGGTCCGGGAGTTAGAGCCCCGCGTCAGGCTCTGGGCTGATGGCTCAGAGCCTGGAGCCTGTTTCCGATTCTGTGTCTCCCTCTCTCTCTGCCCCTCCCCCGTTCATGCTCTGTCTCTCTGTGTCCCAAAAAAAAAAAAAAAAGTTGAAAAAAAAATTAAAAAAAAAAATCCTTCACTTCAAACATATTTGTCCATCCGCCTTTTTAGAAGCGTTATTCACAATAGCCAGAAGGTGGAAACAATTCAAGTGACCATCAATGGATGGATGGATAAACAAAATGTGGTATATACGGGTGATAGAAATATTATTAAGCCTGCAAAAGGAAGGAAATTCTGACACATGCTCTATAATATGGATGAGTCTTGAAGACATTATGTAAGTAGAATAAACCAGTCACAAAAGGACAAATACTGTGTGATTCTACTATGACGTACCCAGAATAGTCAAGTCCCTAGAGACAGAAAGTCATATGGTAACTGCCAGAGGTGAGGGGTGGGCAAATGGAGAATTAGTGTTTCATGGGCACAGAATCAGTTTGGGAAAATGGAAAAGTTCTGGGGATGGATGGTGGTGATGGCTGCACCATATGAACTTTCTTAATGCCACTGAACGGTACACATAAAAATAGTTAAAAAGAAAAATTGTATGTATTTTTTAACCACAATGAAAAAAAAAATCTGAGTGTCTCCCCACTGCCTACAAAGTTGCAACACCACAGCATATGCTCCAAGTCCTTGAGGATCAGTCTCAGTTCACCTTTCCTGGCCTCATCTGCTACCGCTTCCTGAGCTGCAACCATACAACAGTACTCTGTGGTCTCTTGGACCATGAACTTGGACAACACTCAGCCTCTGCAGGGCTCTCCAGTGCCTCACTGTCCATGTCTGTGATACTTGATTCATGCCCACCTCCTATGTATCTGGTCTTGTTGATGGACTTTCATTTGGACGATTCAAAACATGGAATTGTGGAATATTGGAGATTATTCTAATTGAACTCTCTCATTTCCAGGTAGGAAAATAGGTCATCGATTTACCTGAAAACACACAAGTTGGTGGTGCAGCCAGAATAAGAACCCAGGTTTCCTGCCTCCTAATCCTGGAATCCTGACGTCATACTTTGACAGCCATGGCATTCATGAAAAATAAAGTCCTGGGCTAGGAACAAGGCCAAATGCGGACATGCCAAGGCCACAGATAGGCCCTGAGAACCATAGAGCTCCCAGGCTAATGGGGATTCTATTTGGGGGGACAAGCTTGTTCATTTGTTCATTCACTCATTTGTATATCCATCCATCCATCCATTCATCCATCCAACCACCCAACCATCTATCCATCCATTCATCCATCCATTCATCCATCCATCCATCCATCCTTCCATCCTTCCATCTATCCATCTATCCATCCATCCAACCATCCATCCATCCATCCATCCATCCATCCATCCATCCTTCCATCCTTCCATCTATCCATCTATCCATCCATCCAACCACCCATCCATCCATCCATCCATCCATCCATCC
This sequence comes from Prionailurus bengalensis, assembly GCF_016509475.1. Lineage (NCBI taxonomy): Eukaryota > Metazoa > Chordata > Mammalia > Carnivora > Felidae > Prionailurus > Prionailurus bengalensis. The sequence goes on along the minus strand of NC_057354.1, from coordinate 55,277,825 downwards.
AACCATCCATCCATCTAAACAGTCAGCCAGCCAGCCATCTACTCTTTCATTCATCTGGGAGGCAGCATAGCTAAGAGTCTAGATGTGAATTGGTTAGTCTGAATTTTATCTCTGCCACCGGCTTGTGTGATCTTAGGTTATTTGCTTTCCTGTGCCTCACTTTCTTTATCTGTAAAGTGGGATAAGAATACTAGTTACTTCATAGGGTGGTCATAAGGAAAAAATTAACATATATAAAATACTTAGAACAGGGTCTGGCACCTGGTAAGCTGTGTAAGTCTTTGACTTGGCCCTAAACCAAGGGAGAAATACCTCTAATCCTGGAAGACATAATGCACAGGCTTGTCTGTTGGAGACCCTTCTCCCCGCCTTGCAGGCATCCTGGGCAGTGATGAAAAGAGTGTCCGGCCCAGGGGCCTGGATTGCACAGAGTGGAGTAGACAGAGTCACAGGAGGTGTTAACTCATCTCAGTGCTCGTGTCTCCGAGCTTGAAGTTAACCAAGATAAGCGTGAGATTCAAGCAATATTTTGATGTTATACAAATAAGATAGCAAGGTTTGTTTTAAAAACATTAGCAAAACATTTAAAGTTTCTCGGGTTTTGGAATTTCTGACGATTCATCTACATGGCAAGAGGAGTTAGGGTGTTGTCGGGGAGGAAACGTGCCGCTCTTGGCTGAGGTCTGGCAGAGCCTCTGAATTTAAACCACGGGGCATTGCTCTCCACTCCTTTCTCTCAAAAGCCACTTCAGGTATTTGGAACTCCTCTTAGAGTATTAAGAAATTAAATGGAAAACTAACCTTCTTTTCACATAAGACCTTTCCCTGATCATCCACTGATCTGCACCATCAACAAAGCAGAAAAGAATTTTATGAAAGCCATTTTTTAGCTACTGACTGTATGAAGTGGGGAGGGGAGTTAGTTTTGCAAGCACTGATGTATATGGCCGATGTTAATTTTTTTCTCTAACTTAAAATATCCTTTACTGCAAATTGAGGTTGCATGAAAATGCTGAGTGTCCGTGCACATGTTTTTATGTGTACCTAAGTCTTCATTTCTCTGGGACAGCGGCCCAGGATCCCAATTGCTGGGTCAGCTGCATGTTTGGCTTTATAAGAATCTGCCAAACTGCTTGCCAAAATGGCTGTGTCACTCACCAGCAATGCATGAGTGATCTGGTTTCTCTACATCCTTGCTGGCACTTGGTGTTGTCGCTATTTTAAATTTCAGCCGTTCTGGTAGGTGTGAACTGATATCCTCTTGTGGCTTTAACGTGCACTGCCCCGATGGCAGATGACATTGAACGTGTTCTCACGTGCTCTTCTGCCAGCTGTCTGTTCTCCCCCATGAAGACGTGTCATAACTCCATTCATGTCTTTTGCCCCTTTTCTCGTCGGATTGTTTGCTTTTTACTGTTGACTGTTGAGAGTTCTTTATCTATTGCAGCTATAAACCTTTATCAGATACGTGGTTTGCTGATGCCTTCTGTTACTCTCATCCTGTAACGGGATATCCTTCAAAGAGCAAAGCACGTGACCTCCTGCCTTTCAATGGGGTCAAATTACCCTTTTTTGGGTCCTTTTTTTGATGTCAAGTCTAAGAACGCTTCTCCCAGAGAGGTTCTCCTGTTTTTCCCGACAGTTTCACAGTCTTTACATTTACATTTTTTAAGTCCTGTGACCCCATTTTGAGGACGTTTTCATTGTATACGATGTGATGTCAGGTCAAGGTCCACCTCCTTTTTTTTTTTTTTTTTTGCCTGTGTGTGTCCTATGGCCCAGCACCGTTTGTCGAGAAGACCATCCTTCCTCCAGTGAATTGCTTTTGTGCTTTTGGTCACAGAGAGTTCCATCGTTTGATCATAGACCTGCGCAGCAGTGTTCGTTTCTGAAGAGAAATCCAAGATCAAATACTGGGTGTTTTCCTTCTGTGTCCTCCTCTTTATCAACACAGAAGGTCCGTGTGAGGTGCTGGACTGCCAGCGAAGGTGGTTTATGTAGCAGGAGAGGGGCACTCTAGCAAAGACGGTAAGACAGGTCTGTGTGCATCGTGTTACAGTTTAACAAGCCTCAAACCCATGCTGAGCCCTTCTAAGGCAGTCAACTTCAGACTGTTTCTCAAACCCTGAGCCCTTTCTGTGAACTTCCTTTAACAGCCAGGAGGACTGAAGAAAATCAGTACTTCTAGTGTTGTCTTGCTTTTATTATTTTTTTTTAATGTTAATTTATTTTTGAAAGAGAGAGCAAGAGTGGGGTAGGGGCAGAGAGAGGGAGGGAGACACAGAATCCGAAGCAGGCTTCAGGCTCCGAGGTGTCAGCCTAACGAGGGGTTTGAACTCACAAACCATGAGATCGTGACCTGAGCTGAAGTCAGATGGTTCACCAACTGAGCCACTCAGGCGCCCCCTTTTTAAATCACAGATGGCATCTCCTCTCCTGATTAACCCTACCTTTCTCCTTATTCATAAGCAGGGTCACCAGGGTCATGGGGCAGTGAGTAGGATGAGGTTTCACAGTGACCGATTATCACGCAGCTTTGCTACTTACTAGCCAGATGATTCGGGAGGAGTTATTCACCGAGCGAAGTCTCCATTGCTTAGCTGCAAAATAGACTCGGGGACACAGTGAGGACTAAGGAAGCTATAAATCCAGGGAGCATAGAATAGAGCCTGACATATAATAAATATTGAAGAAATGATAGCGTGCGTTGTTAGCGCTTCACTGTTTTGAAAAATTAAATCGTTGCAAGAGAGGATGTTCAAAGTATGTGGGTGAGACTCCTAAGGTAATTCCATAAGGGACAACAGAAAATGTTCTGAATGGGGTGAGCTGACTACTTTGAATGGGTGAACTCTCATGGGCTAGGTAATGTTTGGCATGATTGCTGATGAAATATTTCAGTGATAAACACGAAACTCAAGGTACGATGACCTCTGGGGAAGGCAGGGGATGAGACCGGTCAGAAGCAAACACGGAGTTTGATAGTACTGGGAATGGGCTGACGAAGTTGGGTGGTGAGCCAATAGGTGTTTGTTTCATTAACACACACGACCTACATTCTTTTTTTTTTTTAATGTTTATTTATTATTGAGAGACAGAAACAGAGCATGAGCATGGGAGGGGCCGAGAGAGGGGGAGACACAGAATGGGAAGCAAGCTCCAGGCTCTGGGCTGTCAGCACAGAGCCTGACGCGGGGCTCGAACTCACAAACCATGAGATCGTGACCTGAGCTGAAGTCAGATGCTTCACCGACTGAGCCACCCAGGTGCCCCATGACATAAAATCTTTTGAATGGTAATACACGATAAATTTCCTTAAGAATTAGTCTCACGGGGTCATAGTCATACCTGATGCATTTATATATAATATTCACCTAGATGTGTAAAACACAAAAGTCAGTTTAGTTCCACAAATTTCTATTAAATATCCACTACTGCATAAGAAAACATAAATATATAATATGCATGCATGCTGAGAGGACTTAATGGACATCAGAGGACAAGGTAAGTTTCAAATGTAGTTACCATTCACCAAGGAAGGTTTGTTGCAAGAGGTATATCTTTGAGTTATGAAAAATATAATTTCATGATGGAATGAGCCCATCACTCAGTTTCCACACTTAACTTCCTCATACTCTTCCAGATTCTTCTATGCCATACCTGGAGGAAACTTTCAGTCTTTCTTTTTTTTTTTTTCCTGAGAAACTCAATCAGACATCATTCTGTATTTCCTCATCCTTCCCTTCTCTCCCTTCCTCCATGCTAGGCAGTGTTTTTGGTGCTGAGACCAAATCAGTAAACCAGGCAAGATCTCTCTCTCACAGAGCCTATATTTTAGTAGTGGAAATAAATCATCAATCCTTTAAAAAAAATTTTAATGTTTTCTTTATTTTTGAGAGAGAGAGAGAGCATGAGTGAGGGAGGGGTGGAGAGAGAGGGAGACACAGAATCAGAAACAGGCTCCAGGCTCTGAGCTGTCAGCACAAAGCCCGATGCGGGGCTTGAACCCACAAACCGTGAGATCATGACTTGAGCCGAAGTCGGACGCCCAACCGACTGAGCCACCCAGGCGCCCCTCATCAGTACTTTTTGAAAAATAGCTCACAAATAAATGTGGTAATTGCAAATAGTATTAAGTACTGTGATCGGTAGCTTTTCTGAAGATCTGGCATATCCTGGTGCGTTTTCTAACACTACCAAGCAAGTCCCCAGTTTCCAGTGGCCACTGAATGGGCGTCTTACAAATTTAACTCAGTTCTGACACCAACTACCCAAAGATACGTTAGATCCCACAGGTAAAAGGGTCAGCCCCACAAGACTGCCCCCACTTCAAACACAAATCTCAAGCCCAGGTTGCCACCTGTACCTCTTGTTTTTGTTTTGTTTTGTTTTGTTTTGTTTTAAGTAGGCTTCATGCCCAGTGCAGAGCCCAATGCGGGGCTTGAACTCACAGACCGTGAGATCAAGACCTGAGCTGAGATCAAGAGTCAGGACGCTTAACAGACTGAGCCACCCAGGCGCTTTGTCACCTGCATGTTTAGACAACTGGTTGAAATCAGGGTTTTCATCACCCACTCCCCCATGTTGGGCCTGACAACTTTCTAGAATGGCTCAAAAAGCTCAAAGAAACACTTACTTACTTTTACCAGTTCTTTACAGAGGATGTTATAAAGGATACAGATGAGCAGCCGGATGAAGAGGTACACAGGGTGAGATCTAGAAAGGTCAAGAGCACAGGAGCTGCTGCCCCTGTGGAACTAGGCCATACCACCCTCCCAGCATGCAGATGCATTTAGCAGCCAGAAAGCTCAACAAATAACATTGTTGAGGAGCTTTTACAAAGCTTAATGTGGGGCCCCCAGCCCTTCCCAGAGGTTGGCGTGAAAAGCTGGAAGTTCCAACCCTCCAACGAGTTGGTCTTTCTAGTGACCAGCCCCATCCTGAGGAGATCTTGGGGCCCTACCCTGTCACCTCATTAACGTAAACTCAGGTGTGCTCAAAAGGGGGCTCCTTACAGACAACAGAAGACCCCTTTGTCACTTAGGAAACCCCATGGGTTTTAGGAGCTCTGCGCCAGACACAGGGAGAAGACCATGTATATTTAGTATAATTCCCAGGATCACGTGTGTCCCAGAGGAGGCGGTGTAGGCTGGAGTAGTGGCCGCAGAACAAAGTGGCAGCCTGGAGAGATGATCTAGAAGGTAGGGTCTGTCAATCCTGGCACTTTGATTAGAAGTTAGAGTGGCAGAAAGAAAGATGGAGGTCACTTGCCAAGCCATCCATGGGCAAGCGTCTGATGAGCAGAGAGGGAAGGGTCTGGAGCACCGGAGAAGGGATAGAGCTGGATACCTGGATTGGAGTGGGGAGGGCATGCAGGTGGTATCTGAAGCCATGAGGGAGAATGATATCTCTCAGGAGAGGGGAGTATGTTGAGTGAAAAAGAAAAGACCTATGAGGTCCAGTGACATTTAAAGGACAAGGAAGGGGGGGGGGGAGGGAGGAGGAGGAAGGGTCTGAAGGACCAGCCAGAGAGACAGAATAAAGATAGGTAGATCCTATCCCCAGAGGTCAAGGATAGGTAGTCCTCCATGGGAAGGGAGAGGGGGGATCAGCAGGGTCAACTCAGGGCAGAAAAGAAGTAAAGACTGAAGAGTGTCAGCTAGATTTGGTATAAGTAAGATCGTTGGCGACCTTGGCCAGAACAGGTGCATTGGGTGGGGGGAAGGAAGCCATGCTGGGGGGAGGGAGAGGATCTGAGTAGGAGGCCAGGCAGTGGGAAACAAGAGGGAAGGGTGTGGCCGAAGAGGACGTGGAGCCCCAGGATGGTTTGGTTTTGCATTGAGATGGGGAGGCCTGGGCGCAGTTGACTTCTAATGGGATGGGGGAGTAAGTGAAGACAGAGGAGAAAGCGTAGATGTTGGGGAAGGTGATGCTAAAGATGCTGAAAAGAAGCCCTGGGGATGTAAGAGATGAGAAGACAGGAGGAGGAAACGATTCGCTTCTTCTGCTGTAACAGGAGGGACCCAAGAACACATCGGTGTCCATGCAGATCGATAGGTCCATTTGATGGTAGGAAAGCTGTAGATAGAATGGTGGCTCTTAACAGGGGTAGTACCTCCTTATGGAAAATGTGCAGGGGCTTTCTCAGTGTGTGTGTGTGTGTGTGTGTGTGTGTGTTCTCACGACTGGGAGATGACCCTGGCATTTATTGCATGGAAGCCAGGGATGCAGGGTGACCTACGACGACGGTTGGGACAAAGGGAAACGGTATTTCAGATAAAACTACGCCACCAGAAGCGACGCTGTTACCGGTGTGGCCGTTGCCCATGCAGCGCACTGCTGCTAGCAATCAGCGTGCTCCGCTCCTGATCCTGATTGCCAAATACTGCTCTTTGCCAGCAAGGAATCTGGACTCACTGGAGAAATGGCTGCTTTGCCGGGAACGGACAAGATGAACTTGGGTCCCCTTGTGCCAGTGGCTTATTGGCCAAAGACACAAGCCAGCAATCCCGTGCCTGAGTTTTTACCCAAGAGAAATGAAAATTACATCCAAAGCAAGACTTTTGGGTGTGCAAACTTCATAGAGCTTCATTCTCCCGAAGCCCAGACTGGAAACAACCCGAGTCAACAGGTGAACAGGTGAACAAACTGTGGTGTATCCGACAGGGCAGTGCTGCTCAGAAATAATAAGGAATCAACCACGGGGTCACCCAGCAATGGGAATAAATCTCCAACACCCTATGCGGAGTGGAAAGATAACAGACTCAGAAGAACCTGCACTGGATTCCGACATTGATGTGAAACTCGAGAAAGACAAAACTGGCCAATGCTGGTCAAGGCAGATAATGCGGGCGCGAGAGAAGTTTGTGGGTGCCAGAAACTGTCTCTGTGATGGTGGCAGAGGTCACACAGGTACACTCCTTTGTCAAAGCTGCCGGACTCCACAGGTACCATGGGTGCATTTCATTTTCTGTAAATACTATTACGGTGAGGTTGGTTTTTTAAAGACCAAACCGGGAAGTTAAAGGGACAGAAAAGGCACCTGATGGGCTTTCTCTGGTCAAACTGGGACCATTTGAGCATGCGTGTGTGTGTGTGTGTGTGTGTGTGTGTGTGAGTGAGAGAGAGAGACAGAGAGAGAGAGAAAGAGAAGCTTATCTTTATTTAGGGATCCATATGTAGGATGGAAACATACAAAGAAATGTAAGGACATGCCTGTCAGTGAAGTCAGTGGTTGTGGGTGAAGGAGGGAGCCCGGGGGGGGGGGGTTTGTGGGTGCTGATAACGCTCCACTTCTTGATCCAGGTGGTGATTATATCTGCTCTTTACTTTGGAAGGATCTGTTAAACGGCACACATCTGTACGGATGTTACAGTTCACAATACAAACTGCAACCTCTGTGTTCCGAGAAGCAGCCACAATCCAAGTGACCCTTCTAAAAATACTTTCAGGCCATTGATTCCATTTCTCTAATCAAAGCGCCTATTAAGTCTAACAAGGAGAGATGCGTGCATAGTTAAAAATAGAACTGATTCTTACACAAATGTTATCGAGAAAGCCGTTTTCAAAAATAGAGATAGGGCCTCTTAAATAACCCGAGATGAAAAATACCACGTTGCTGAAAGAGCCTAAGCGCTGAAAGATAATAAGTGCTCTCTCCTCATTCGAGCAGGCTTCCCAAATTCTTCCAGCTGTAAAATGTCTACTCTTTTCTAAGAATGGAAGGATGAAACGGAATGGAGGGCCTCCCTCGTCGGCATGAGCATCCCCCTCACTTGGGGTCTTCAGCGGGTTGCTTCCTCAAGCTCCCTCTGAAAGTACTGATTAAGTTATCAGAAGAAATTTGATTTCCATAAAAAAGGAATCTGATTAGAACCTCGAGGAGAACTGATTAGGGTCTAATACTTTCCGAGGGTGGTGGCAGGGGCTCCGGCGGCCCCTGCTTGGGGCTAATTGATGAACAGCCCCCCCCCCCCCCCCCCCCCGTTCGTTCCTTGTGGCTTCCTTTTCTCCCCCTCAGGGCTGTTCTTGTACTCCCCTATCATTACCTTGATAATAAAAGGCCGAGTGATCAAAATTGGAAATAACAGGCCGATCCGATCTCTCCCAGCTCGATCTTGGGTGAAAACCTTTTCATCTTCGGGGGTTTCCCGCCCCTCCCCCGTTCATTTTAATACATTTATTCCGCTTTGCCCAGAAAATTATTTTGGTCCCAGACAACTCCTATTTATTCATTCTCATGGATGAAAGCAGAAGCCTGGATAATGCAAAATGATACAAATCCAGAAACCTTTTATATTTGACTTTCAAATGTGGGCTTGTACTTACATTTGATTATGTGTATGTTTAATATTCGGGGGATTCAATTCAGACAAAATAAATGAGTCACAGGATAAGCATCTAGCTGGAAAAAGTGTTCCAAGCCCCGTTCCTTAGCCAAAATCTAGCCCCAGGAGACAGGTGGTCTGACTTCTGACAGAAGACAGATGGAGAGCCGTCTACACGCACAGACTTTCTAGCCTGAAGCTGGGTTCGGGGAGTGCTGGCTTCCTCGGACATCCCCGGTGTCCTGCTCACTCCCCATGCTGCTCATTGTCTTAGGTCAAGTATAATACGTGCTGCTACTATCTAGAAAGGAGGCTTCACCGCCAGAAAGATTGCTTTACATGGGTGCAAAGAATTGCTTTTCTAATCTTTCCTTCCCAGCCGACCCTGAGTTTCAGTTCTTGGCACGGGTCCCACTCCCACTCAAGGGGGGGGGGGCAAATTATACACCACGAGGCAAGGATCGTGGGGGGCCCATCCTAGAGTTTGATCACCGCAACGATTATATGTATAACCAGTCTGTCCACCAGGGTGAGCAAATTATTACCAAGTGGCTAAAGCGTGCACAGTTCCAACGGTCACACAGTTGGAAGCCACCTGCCCCGAGGGGCATCTCTGGGTCTTCCCTCCCAGAGTCTAACCGCATTGTGTGTCCTCGACCTGACTTGGTAAACTGGGATCTCTGTGAAGGAAGGAGGGGACAGGGGAGAAGAAGGGAGGGAGAGAGAGAAGAAACGATGGAAGCAGGGAGAAAGGACATTTTCCGTAAACAACTACCTGTTGTGTCTTCTCTTCTCACTGATGGAGAGACCACAGGGGAAGGGAGGAGGCAGATTCTGCCTGACCAAGTTGAAAATGTCCTTCTAGCAGTTTCTATCCTTTGAGGGCATCTCCCTCATCCCTCCGAGTTCTGAAGACAGGGTCTGGGCCCAGGGAGCAGCCGAGGTCCCCTCCCCAGGGTTGGCAGGAGAAGCTTGGGGTCCACACACTTCCCTCTGTGGCTTCGCTAGCATGTCACTCCTCAGTGTGACCCAAGCTGCTGGTCACTGAGGCAGGCCCTCTGGTCTACACTCCGGGTGTTGGCCGGCAGCAGCTGCCCAAATGCAAGCCTGATTCAGCCTCCTCTCTGACACCCTGGCACTTGGAGACTTTCTCCTCTCAGCCCTGGGGCTCGTTCCTTCCGGGGTCCTCAGTTCCCTCAGGCCTCTCCTCTTCCCGCAAACTATGAATGGGGACCAGGGGCCAACGCTTGCCCGGACTCCTGCCTTCCCAGGCTATGCTCAGTGGACAGAAGAGAGATCTCCCCCGTCCAGTACTTTCCTCCAAAGCTGTCGAGAAGTTTCAGGTGTGGGTGAATTAACTCCAGTCTTACCCAGAATCTCGACTTCTGAACCCCTGCCCTACCCTCTCTCCCACGAGCTCCCCTTCCGGCTCCAGAAGGACTCCCCTGGAGCCCCCCAGTGGGAAAAATCTCATGTCCCAGGCTGCAGGACATCTACTCTATGTCCTCAGCAAACCCTGCTCACGACTCTCGATTGGCTCTTGGTTTGCAAGGGAATCGAATTTTGAAACATAGAAGGAAATAAAAAACAAATAACATTTTTCTTTCTCTCCTTCAGCCAGGTTTATAAGAATACATTCTTGCCACATATTTAAAATATCTCATTTGTCATGCAGACCCGAGCACGTACCCCTTTTCTAGGGAGTTTTTAGCCTCCCTCTCAAGCTCTGAATGCCACTGATTCAATGGAAGGAAAGCCTACATCACCTACGTGAAAGGAAAAATGCATCTATTTAATATCACGCAGAGATTATGCCTGCAGAATTCTTCAGGAAGATCACTCAGGATGCAGTGCAAGAAATGAATTAAACATGGGCAAGATAGGAGACAGGCCATTTAGGATGTTATTGCAAAAACCTAGGCTAAGAATGACAATGGATTTAACTCAGGCAGTAGTCACGGAATGGAGGAGACACATTAAATAAGTATTAAGACATTAACATTAAGGTCGACATAGCAAGGCTTCATCTGTGACTGTTTGTTCCAGGAGGAGGTAGTTTTTATATGGAAAGAGCGAAGGGGAGAGAGCAGGAGCATGGCTGGTGCACTACAAGGGCAGTAGACCAAATGGAAGGAATCAAAGATTCCATCAGGCTAAGCCGATTAACATGGGGAATTAGGGTTTAATGTGTCAGCTAGGTGTCCCAGGCTGGATTTTCTAGAAGCAGATGCTGATGGGGCTTGGGGCGCAAGACGTTCAATCGAGATTTTCATTGGCTGAACTGTGTCGTCCCTTCCCCCTCAAATCCAATTCCTATGTTGAAGCCTTAACTCCTGGTACCACAGACTTGACCTGTATTTGGAGGTAGGGTCTCAAAAGAGGTGATTAAGTTACAGTGAAGTCATTAGGATGCCACCTAATCCAATATGACTGGTGTCCCTGTAAGAAAAGGAGATTAGGACACAGACACACACGGAGGGGAGACAATATGAAGACACAGGAAGACCACCATCTATAGCCAAGGAGAGAGGCCTCCTGACAAACCATCCCCACTGACACCTTGCTCTTGGACTTCCACCCTCAAGGACTGTCAGAAAACTTATTTCTGTCACTTAAGCCATTCAGTCTGTGGTATTTTGTCATGATAGCCCAAGCTGACTAATAGAGGTCAATAACTGTGAAGGGGAGGAAAAAGTATCGGGCAGAGGAGAAGCCCAACCACCATGTAAACCCCCCAAAGTCTTAGCTAAGCTGGCAGGGAGCTTTGGGGCAGGAACAATTCACCAAAATCACAGAATACCCGTACTTTCGTGCTCCACCTCATTCAGTCGCCAGATGAGGGCTCTCATCTGTATGGCTGTGACCTCAGGCTAGGTGGCTTTCTGCAGCTGAGGTGGACTATCAAGGAGCTGATTGATGAGCAAAGGCTATCTGCACCCCGTGCTCCTCACACCGGGCACAGATGGTGCCATGTAGGAAGAGCCATTCTCCATGTCTATCACAGTCCACCCCTTGCCCTGCCCAGAAAACATGCTCTCCATGTATATTCAGGGAGGAGTGTCTTGCCAGATTCTACTGGGCCTCTGTCTCTGTGAGAAAAAAGTACACTCAGAGCCACACTAATACTTCCCACCATCATCCCTTTCCTCCACAGACTCAGTAACGCTAAGGGTAAAGTCTCAGAATGCCCGGATGGCCCATAGTAAAAGAAGTGCATAGGCTCAGGGAAGTAACTAAGTTTGAAAGCATGGATTCCGTGCAACCCACACATCCATCTTTTTAGCACACTCCCTGGGAGGGTCTCCTCACTCTCCTCACCACAGCGTAAAGAAATGGGCCATCAGCACCCCTGGAGGACTCTGTGGTAGTGTCCTCTGTAGGCTAAAGGTCAGGGTGGGAGATACTGCAATAGAATAGGTTTCCCGATCTTAAGGGGAATAATTGGGAGCTGGACAGTTAGAGGCAGATGACACTGCAGTCACACTCAGGGATGGTCCTAAAAATCACCGGTGAAGGGAATTGCCCCACAGTGGGCAAAACTTGCTGTTGTCCATCGGTGCGGAAGAAGAGATCTGGATCTACACTGACTCGTGAGCTGTGACTCCCAGAGGAGTTGCCGGTGGGGGTTTGGAAAGAGGAAAATTGAAGAACCGGTGGAAGGAGCTCTTAGAAGAATGTGGTAACCTCTTGGAATGTGGCCAACATCCATGGAATGTGGAGTGATTTAAGTTCTCTGCAAATCCTCACAAGAGTCATTCACCCAAAGTAAGGCTCTCCACGATCAGGTGTACAAGATGACGTGCTCTGTAGGTGCCAGCCCTTTCCCCACCACCCCATACAATGACCATGTGGTCGGGTGGCAGGAATGGGGATTATGTAGCATTCAGCCAGAGGGTCTTCTCCTCACCGACAAGGATCTGGCTACTTCCAACAGCAGAGGCCAACATGGAGCCCCTGATATGCCACTTGTTCTCCAGAGCAGCTACCTTTGAAGAGATTCATTACACTGGCTTCTTTCACGATGGAGGAGGCAGTGATCTGTCTTCAAAATGATAACCTACACTCTGAGTATGGATTTGCCCTTTCTGTCTTCAGTGCTCTGCCAGATCCCCAAACGTGGACTTGAAGAACTCCTCATTTGTAGTCATAATAACCCTTACAACTTTCACTCCACCCAGGGCACATTTTCCGATGATGACGGTTCATGAAGTGGGCTAGTCTTACCCCATGGCCCACCACCACCCAGAAGCGGCATCAATAGAATGGTGGAAAGGCCTCTTGAAGGCTCAGTCGTGGTAATAGATGGGGGGACTACTCTGAAAATTATTGGAAGCTGTCCTATAGGATTTAGCATGTGCTTCTGACCTATGGCTAATGTTTGGTGGCTTCTCCCATTATCCAGATCCATGCGTCTAGGAATCAAAGGTTGGAGAGGGCAGTGTCCCTGAGTCTCTTATACCTAATCCCCCCAAAACCCATTCGGAGACTTTTCCATCTTATCCTGTGATCTTGAAACTGGTGAGGCTGGAAGTCCTAGAACCCAACAGAGGACCATGTCACCAAGGAACACAGCCATAGCACTGTTAAATTAGAATCCGAGACTGCCCCCTAGCCACTTGAATCTCATGCTGTTGAGTCAAAAGCCTACAAGAGGTCACTGGGCTGAGCAGAGTGACGGATCTCAATTACCAGGGAAAAATTGGATCATCGCTACACAGCGGGTCAGGGAGGTTTAGGGGGTTCGCCCAAGGGATTCCTGGGGATATAGCCTCTTGGTACTTCTCCCCAGCTAGTCCTCATCCAAGGAAAGCTGCAGTGAAGTCAAGGACTCCAGTCATTCAGGTATGAGGGTTTGGGTCACTATCACTTACCAGAGAACCTCCTCATCCAGCTGAGACACTGGTGGAGAGGAAGAGGGACATAGTGTGGGAAGACGGGCAAGTCGCGTAATAATGCCACTTACGCCTCATCATCACAGCCACGGAAAAGGAATATGCAGCAGATCTGTTTCTGTTCATTGTTTTCCTTCTCCCTCTTCCCCACCACCTACGTTTCAGTATACGAAGAACACTGTTAGGGTGAAAATGTTAGGTTTCCCATGGGTATATGGCTGAATTGACTTCACGTATGATGATATCACAACTGATAAAATTGTGCGTGTCCCTTCTGTGGAAACCATGATTTTTCTTTTACACAATGACAGACAAGAGGGGATAGACTGTCTAGGATATTTTCCTTTGGCCCTCTAGACCCACTTTGCAACTCTTTCCACCCTGCTCCACATTGGGGAGGCGTCAACCAGGCCCTGTGCTCTGGCTTCTAGGTGGGATCGGCCAATGGGAGGCAGCCGCAGGGGCTGGCCGGTGGGCTGCAACTCTCCCCTCCCTCCCCCACTGAGAGGTCCCTCCCCTGACGGCTCCTGTCTGGCAGTCTTCTCCACAAAGCTGCTCCTCTCAAGCTCTGGAACGTCCTTCTCCTTTGCCTCTTCCAGCCCCGTGGTGATGGCTTCCCTCCATTGCTAGTCTCAGGCCAGTGTGCTGGCCTTTCTTTCTCTAACCTTGGCCACAACGTGGTAACTGCTTCTGTAAACTCTCCTCAATGACCCAGTATGAGGGTCTCTTCTATTTTCTGCTAGATCCCAGCTTTTTCCAAGTAAAAAAGCCACTGGAACTATGTTTAACTTATGAAATGTAACTTACATGAAGAAAAAGATACATAGCATTTATCTAACATTGAACACGGAGTTATAAATTGAATACCCATTTGTCTGGGTTCCCCCAACCCAAATCAAGAACTCGGAAGGAGGCCATTCCCCCCAGAAACCCACCTGACCTTGTATACTTCTTGCCCATGACAGTCCCCTTCCTCCATTGACAGATTAGTTTTTGTTGTAACAAGTTACCACGACTTTAGTGGCTTAAAACAACACCAATTTATTATTGTATAGGTCTGACCATCAAAGGTCTAAAAATGCATCTCACAGGCTAAAATCAAGCTGTTGACAGGGCTGCATTCCTTCTGGAGTCTCTAGGACACGATGGATTTCCAGCTCCTAGACGCTGCTTGCAGCCCTGTGCCCGTGGCTCTACATCACTCCAACCTCTGCTTCTGTCCTCACATCCCCTTCCCTGATTCTGACCCCCGGATTAAAAGGACTCTTGTGGTGACATGGTGTCCACCTGGATAACCCAGGGCGATCGCTCCGTCCCCAGACCCTTAACTTACCCACGTCTGTAGATATAATATATTCACAAATTCAAGGGATTAGGATATGAATATCTCTGGGGACTGTTATTCTGTCTGCCACACCCACTGTCTGGACTTTGGGGGTACTCATTTCTTCGAATAAAGCTATTTTTTAAATTACTTGACTGGGGCTATTCATCACTATCTAGTGACTTTTTTACTCAGGCCATGCCATGGCCACTGGCCAGCCTGTGGTGAGCTTTTCTCATGGCACTGAGAGGTATATTATTATCTGCATTATTATTCCCGTTTTATAGACAAGGGAAATGAAGCTCAAAGATCTGAAGCTTCTAATTGCTCAGTTAATGAATGTCAGAGCTGTAAGCCAACACCCTAGTCTGTGTGAAACCAAACCCCACCTGCTCTCTACTCCATCATGGGCTCCCCAGGAAGAGAAGGTAATTCCTTTTATCTGCAGATAAAAGGAGATTCAGGTGGGACACGCCTGTGCAAAAGCAATCTCATTTTGTCATCACGGCAGCCCCAAGAGTGGACAAAAACGTTTCGTGCTATAAGCCATACGTAGATACCCCATGAAGGATCGGTAGCTCTGATGTACATTTCCCTGAAATTTCCATTTGCTCATTTTATTGTGTGTCATCGGGTTCTGCAGAAGAAAAAAAAAAAAAAAACAAAGAACAAAAAAGAAATCTACCCACCAAGTCACCTTAGCAGATGCACGGCTTGTTTCATGTGAGCGGAATGGTTAGTTGGGTTAATGGCTCTAGTAACAAAACGCATGCCAGGGTCATTATTTATAATGGGCAGTGACGAAAAGCAGTAGCAAAGCTGGCACGTAGCGACAGGCAGTGTAAAATTTTAATTGCAAGGCATTTTCTGGAATTTGATTTGAAACGTCCTGTGGTTATAAAGCGAAAACAGCTTTCAGGGAAGACGGGCATTGAGACCAGGCTAAGGTTTGAGAACCGTGTGCATGTTTGCTTGGAACATCTGAGAAAGGGCTGCCAGCCAAGTCTCTTCTCCCTGACACTTACAGTGCGTTACCAGCAACCTAGAAATCATCTGAGAACTAAGTGCTTAGCCCACCTAAAACCTGAGCAGAAAAACAGAGTTAGAATCCCTGTTCTAAACTCAGTTCAAAAATCCTTGTCCGACACGTGCCACATTCTGTGCCGGGACCGGTGGGTCCGGCTTCATCGTGGCCGCCCGTCAGGACGGGGAGGCAGTAGACCGGTCGTCCTGGACAAGCGAGACTTCCAGAAAGTAGAGAAGAACTGGGCGACAAAGCGAAAAACAGTGAAAAGGTTAGGGCAAGGAAGCCATATAAAAGTCGTTTACGGAAGGCACTGCTTTTCAAGTCGTAGATTTTGACCCATTTAATGGGCTAGGGGATCGACTTAGTGGATTTTGAAAAATGAAATAGGACAGAATCGAAAATACCAGAGTGTGTTGCCCAATGAAGATGTTTATATGCTTTGATGGGGGGGGGATTCTTGTGTGTATCAGGTCACAACGGGAAATGTATTTCTTAGCGTGGGTCATAGTCCAAAAAAGATGATAAAGCCCTGATTTAAAGGAAGCAGCTGTGAATTGGTTATAAAACTATAGAGCCTATTAATCAAATCCATTATACACATCTGCTTTTCTTGAAAAAGAAATCACCTGATGATGTGAGCAGTCCGGGAGCCCTTTCTCTGCTTTGCGTCACAGTGTCCCGGGACACAATAACCTTAACAACGGCTGCCATCTATGGGATAGTCACCATGTTCTACATGCCTCATGTGTATTCACTCTTCACAACTGTTTGACTCCACGGGGGGAGGGACACCGGGCACAGAGACGACCACTTTCCCACATAGCCGGGAAGGGCAGAGTACAGCCCGGAATTCAGTGAGACCCCAACCTTCTGGTCCAGCTTATATCCCGCTGATCTCTGCTGAGACTGTAAACCCTTTGCAGGCAAAACCTCCTAAGTCACCTGGCGTATTTTTGTTTGCTCTTGGATATGCACCGGCATCATCTGGAAGCTCTGGGTAGGCCTACCCTAAGAGGGAGCACCGGAGGGCAAGCCTTCCAACGGAGCCGGAAGGAAACTGCATGCCTTTGATGATCTGCCCCAGAAGATCACCTATATGGACTCCTCCACCTTGCCCTGTTGGCGAAGCTGAACCAAGCCCATCCAGACTGGGTGGGAGGGGACACAGACCGCACCTCTTGAGGGTTTAAAAACCACCCCCACGTGACGTTCTCAATCGTCTTAGTTTCCAACTAGTGTATGAAGAAGGCTTCCTTCTCGACCAAGTGGATTTTCTGGGACGTGGGGGAGCGAGTGGCTCAAATTCCCTGTGATGCACGGGGCCCTTTGTGGTTAATAATCTGCCTCTCATTATAATGATCTGTAGTCTCTATCATAACAAATGGGCTGGAACCACAGATATATTTACTGCCTTAATTTAGTTGCGAGCATTAGGCTTCTTTTGAAGCATTCTCTCTCCATTTGGACTGAATGCCTTTTATCTAGGCTTATCTTCAATGTCAATAAGTTTAGCATTCATCAACAGCTGGAAGCCCCGATATTATCCATCTCTCTTTCTATTAATCTTCTGTAAGTTCATCTTTATTGCCGTGAATCCATTCATCACCCCAAGCCGTCCTTCGCATTTGTCTGGTGCTCCATTTAGCTAAGCCAAACTATTTCTTTAGCGGGACTGAAGTTCTTTGTCATTTTAATAGTTTATAGAGCTTTTTCTTAGAGCTGGCACAGAGTGTCGGATTGTCCACAAAGAGCAAACGGGTGGCAATAATATTCTTTGTTGGGTTCTGTGTTAACCCGAGGGCTCTCGGGTAAATTTATTCCCGAGAAGACCCACAAGGTCTGAGTCTCCCTAAAATATTCTACATTCTGTAAGAAGACCTCCACGGGAACACGTCTCCCCGGAGCACAACTAGACGCTACCTTTCATCTGTTCGTATCATTCTATGTAAACTTCAGTCCAGACTTTCCTCACCTACCTTCTCCCTAATTGATGCGGGCCAAGTACGGGTGGCTCAGTTCGTGAAGCCTCTAACTCTTGATTTCAGCTCAGTTCATGATCTCACGGTTTGTGAGATCAAGCCCCGTGTGGGGCTCTGTGCTGACGGTGCGGAACCTGCTCGGGAATCTCTCTCTCCCTCTCTCTGCCCCTCCCCAGCTTGGGCTCTCTCACTCCCTCTCAAAATAAGTAAATGAAATTAACAAAAAGAAAGAGAAATCAATACGATCCATATTACGAGCTAGGAAAGGAAGAGATTTGTCAGTGAGGGAAGGGAAGGGGTGCAGAGATGGGGGAAGATACAGAGAGAAGCAAAAGGTTGGTTCTCTCCAGAAAACGGTCACCGAAATCCAGAGCCACACCAGGGAAGCAGACAATGCTCTCCAGGTCACGACCGAGATTCTAGAGCAAGCAGGAGATGAAGATTAGGAATCAGAGTGTCATAATCAGGGTGACTGGGATGCCCCAGCCCAGCGACACGCCCCTTCATGCTCAGACCCAGCCCTGCCCTGGGGCAGGGCTGGCAGGTGAGCAGATTTGAGCTACTTGGCTAGTTGCTGGGCTGGCCACGGGACATGGAAATCCTGGCCTGGGTGGAACCCTCTTGGGAGAACGATAATCTGCATACATTACAGGAAGCATTCTTTGCTCCGATGCTGGGTTGGGCAAGGAACAGGGTATTATGGGCAATGCTGGGGCAGTTGATGACAATCTCTGCTCTCAACATATCTGCCGTCGAGGCAGACCCACGCAACAGGCATAGCAACTGACCGCGCGAATCACTAACGCAGGACAGGCCCAAGAGCTCAGATGGGGGAGATTTTCTGCTGCCTGAGGTCATCAGACTTCACAGAGAAAGTAAGGCTTGGAGAAGCAGGAGAGGGCACGTCAGGTTCCACTGACCAAGACCAGTCCGACCGGGGTGGGCGGAGAGAGACTACACGCGCCCCTTTGGCATCTCAGAGATCATTTCCTGGACCCAGGTCCCTAGGGAAACCCGCAGTATTCAGGAACTCCGCCGAGGCCTGCCAGTAATCGAGAGAAGAGCCACTTTGTCACAAGTGCTTCTGCTGCCCCGGAAAGCAGCCGTGGGCCCTTTCTGTCGGCTTCAGTTGCGGCTGTGAATCTTATGTGGCAAAGTTTATTTTGAGAGAGGGAGGGAGGGCAAGAGAGAGAATCCCAAGCAGACTCCACACTCAGCATAGAGCCTGACATGGGGCTTGACCCCACAAACTGTGAGGCCATGACCTGAGCTGAAATCAAGAGCTGGATGCTTAACCGGCTGAGCCACCCAGGC
The DNA here is from genome assembly GCF_016509475.1 of Prionailurus bengalensis. Taxonomy (NCBI): domain Eukaryota; kingdom Metazoa; phylum Chordata; class Mammalia; order Carnivora; family Felidae; genus Prionailurus; species Prionailurus bengalensis. Next base: position 55,258,962 of record NC_057354.1, on the reverse strand, counting down.
GCCCCACGGCTGTGTATCCTTCGGGGCAGCAGAGGTCCTTCTGGGTCTCGATCACCGGCTCTCCCACTTAGAGGGCACAAGGCAGCACGGATGCTCTGAGCACCTTTTCAACCTTTCTGAACCAGGCACTGAACCTGTGTAAACGCCCCCCACTTCCGGCAGCCCAACGAGGCAGGTCTGAACGACGGCCCTATTTTTTTTTTTCCCAATAAGAAAACAGGCCCAGAGATGTCCAGTAATTTGCCCGAGGTCACAAGGCTAGCAAGAGGTACTGACTTCAAAGCCGGGCAGAGTCCAGAACGTGCACCCTGACTGCTCCGATGTGCCCACCGCTTAACAACCCCTCCCCGCAAAGCCCGGCACCCAGGGTCGGACTCCGGCTTTGCCACCGGGGAGGTTAGATCAGCCAAACGTTTAGACGCCCTTGGCACAACTCAGGTCTCTTCATCCTCGAAAGACGCTCTCCTGAGCGACAGCTAAGAATCCACTTCCGTGCCGCACTCGCATAGGACTTAAATACTGAGGCTTCTCCCAGGGGGGAAAAGGCCCCCAACCGAGTCGTGACTCCCTTGCTGTCCTTGGGCCCCAGAACTCTCAGCAAACAAGAGGGGAACCCAGCAGAACCCTCAGAATCCCATCTACGGGGCTCCAGGGGGTTGCAAGGAACACTTCAGCCCAGCTCTGTAGTTTATAACCCGTACTTGGGTTCAGGTGGCCGGTGAGAAGTGAGATCAAACCCCCGGAATCCTGTAGGCGCATTTTCCTGGAAGGACAGGCTTCAATCACAGTTTTCCAGGGGCCTGGGACCGGTAAGGAGTATCTGGCCCTCGCTAGATCCGCAGTGCCTTGTTCCTGCTCCATCAGTCACTGTAGGCCTGCAACAAGGTAGACAACCTTCTCTACCACCGGCTTTGGGGACACTTAGGGCCCACGCCCAAGCCGAGCAGCATTGGTAAGGCCCTTCCGCACAGACCTGGCAATAACCATTACTTCACGAATAACCATGAGCTGGTAACAAGCCACAGGCAGATGATACTTACGGAATTATTCTCAATTCGGTAAGGTGGGGTAAGGGTATCGTGATCGCGTTCTTTTCAAGTCCTTAGTCTCTGGGATGGGGGAAGAGCTGGGGGATAAATGAAAGAAGAATGGAGAGAGTATTACCATCTTTGAAGCTGGAGCTGACCACTTAGGGGTTCCTTAGAGCATCTTACTTTTGATTTTTTTTTAATTCCATAATGAAAAGTTTTTAAAATAAAACTAAATCAAAGCCACTGTTCTTGACAAGATGTAGATGCCTGAGCCAAGCGAAAGTGGTACTTCTCCCTGAAAGGGAAGCCTACCGACTCCCCCGCAGGAGCATGGAGGGGAGCACTCGTGCCTACCCTCCAGCCTGTCCTGTCCCTGGGGCGCGGGGGGTGGGGGTGGGGGGGCTCAAGCAATTGGCGCTAAACTAAGCCCGGGAAAGGAAACCAAGTGAGACGTGGGTGCCGAAGGGTTCGCGAGGCTGGCATTCTCCCACCTGGCGTCTTTGGGCACCTCACCTTCCAGGTCTCAGTTTTGCGCTCCACAAAATGGTTGGACGTCCGGCGGGCAGGTGCGTGGACGGAAAGGAGGTCCGTGGGCGCGCCCCCAGAGTTGTACAGGGGAGGCAGAGTCTGGCATTTTCCTGAGATGGCTCGGGGCCGCGGGGGTGGATGGAGGAGATCAGGAGTGGAAAGAAGCAACACACGCGCGCGCGCACGCACACATACACACACACACACACACACACACACACACCCCTCCTTCTTCTTCTTCCCCCACCCCCCCCCCTCAAGGGGCGGTCCCCTGGTCCCCTGGGGGAGGTTTTCGGGCCCACGACCCGGGGAGGACGGCGCCCTGGAGAGCTGCGGGCCGGGTTCGCAGGACTGGGGTCTGGGCCGCTGCAGCCGGGTGGCCGGCGCCGCGGCGGCCCCTCCCCGCCGTCCCCTCCTCCTCGCCTCCTCCGCCCCCCCACCCCCCTCCTCCGGGTCCCCGGCAGCGGCGGCTGGAGGAGCAGCCGGCGGCGCAGCGGCCGCGCAGCCTTTGTCTCGGGGCCGCGGGGCGGCGGGGCCCGGCGCAGGCGTAAGTGACCGGTGGCCGGGCCGCCGGGGGCTCGGCGGGGAGCGGGCCGGGGGGCGCGGGCGCTCCCGGCGCGGGTGTCGGGCCAGACGGGCGGTGCGGGCGCGCGGGCGGGGAGCCGGGGCCGGTGCGCGCCCCGCGAGGCGGTGCGGGCGGCGGAGCGCGGCGCGCGGGGGGCGCGGGGGGCGCGGGGCTCGGGGCGCCGCAGCCTTGTGCCCGAGGCCGTGCGGCGTGGGTGCAAATTCTGGCGGCTGTGTTTCTCCGGGCAGAGGCCACGCGGGGACGGAGGAGGCAGAGAGGACAGGCAGTGATGGAGAAACGGGAGAGGAGCCGGCCAGCGTCACCATCACCATCACCGCCACCATCGCCTCCACCATCACCATCACCATCACCATCACCACCATCAATCACCATCCCCATCCCTGCCCGTCGCCCATCCCAGCTGCCCCGGACCTCCCCTCCCTTCTCATCTCCCCCCTGGCACGTCAACTTTACCAGATTATTTCCTTTTCCTGGGTGATACTTTGAAACGGCGACAGCGTGCTCCAAATTAGGAATAAGTACCTCTGCTGTGGGACATTCGGGCGCCTCTCCTTTGCCCGTTCGCGACCTCAGTTTTCCCATCAGGAAAAGGACCACAGTCAGCCTGTGATGGCCGGCAAGCTTTCGGTTTTTCTAATCTGGTGCCGGAAAGGGTTTTAGAGATTACATTTTTTTCTCTCTCATATGGTGAGAGAGATGTTCATATGGTAAAGTGGTATTTTCACTGGGTTAAATAACCCGGAGTTTTCAGTTCTCCTCTCCTTTGATTATTGAATGGCAAAATGCCAGTAGCAAATAGAAGCTAAGGAAAATGAAACTTCGACTAAAATCATACCAAGAATAGAAGCAAAACAGGTATGTCTGTAGGAAAATCACCCCCAAGACGGCCGAAGGCAATGACTTTCGTCTCAAGTGCAGAAAGTGCCCTTTTCGTGGGTAGCGGTTGTAGATGTCCTTATTTGCGATGCATGTAGTGGCCCCTAAGTGCTTTGCACCCTACCGGAAGAATGTTTAAATTGCTGTGTTTCAAAGCTGGCACTCACCTGGTCCAAGGGACTGCTGAGCCGTGGGAGCAAATATCAACCCAGCCAGAGGGATTGTTGGGAAGCCCAGCCCGACAGAGCACAGGGATCTTCTTGTGAAAAGCACCTTACAGAACACAAGATCCTAAACGCTCTGCATTTTGGCCCACTAGGGCGAAAAAGGAGTCTTGACCTTTCCGTGTCTTACATTCTAGTCCGAGAAAGGCAGCTAGACGGTCCTAAATTGCTTGGTATGCTTGGACAGTCAGCGTGGCAAGGTTCCTGTTAAACAGGGTGATGAGCCACACGTGTGGTTTGCCCTGGGTCCTCTCCTACTCGGAGAAAAAGAAAAGTGACCGTCTTAACAATAATGTGGACCCGACTGAGCGGTTTTCGTGGCCCGAGTTAAAATACCTCAAATGTTGAAATATAATTGTACGTCATTAACTTAAACCTGTCTAATTGGGGAAATGGGGCTTTTTAGTATATGCGATTCTGTGGAGAGTGACTCTGAAGTTATCTGCCTTTCTAAAAATACTTCAGGGCCTCAAACTTAAGTAAGGCGGAGTCGATTGAAAGCAGTGACATTTTTAGAAACAAAGACTTAAAGAATTCCTTCACCGTGTTTTTAGTTCTGGATCTTTGGGAAATATTAGCATCCTAAGGAACTTCGATGCCCTGGGTTGTTGCTGAATTCTGGTCTTACACCCACGTGAGCTGTTTTAACCCCTGTGAATTTTGATATCCCCATATGCATTATACCACAATTTTAAAATAATTCATTTCTTTTATTGCAGTCTGATTTACGTATGTGCAATGCATCGCTCCTTACTGTACAGCTTGGTGAATTTTTATCTATGTTTACCCTGTATTACCTCTGACCTGAACAAAATACAAAATATTTTCACCATCCCGGAGTGTCCCCTCATGTCCCTCCCAGACATAACTGCTCGTCTGACTGCTCTCAACATACAAAAAATAATTTCTTTTAAATTTCCCCCCTGTTAAATCTGGTTGGCCTCTCCCTTCAGCAGTGATGACCAAATCCAGGCCCTGGGCCCAGCACTGTGTAGGTATGAGGCTTCTCCTGGAGAGCAAAGAAGGCAAATAATTAAACGGGCAGGGGTAATGCTGTATACGCAGATGCAGAAGGTCATAGAAACTCAAGGCAAGCCATAGCCCAGTTTTGGGGGCTGTTCTATTTTGTTTCGTTTTTATGAGAGGAGCAGGGAAGGCTTTTTGGAGGATGTGAATATTTCACTTGGGAACTGAGAAATGAGTAGAAAGTAGTCAGCTAAAACATGTAAGGGGAAGAAAAGGAAAGAGTATTCCAGGTGGAAGGAAGTATCATGAGCCATGGCTCAGAAATGAGAACGCACGGCATATTCAAGGAACAAAAACAAGTCGGAGAGGACGGAAGTACAGGGTTGGGGAGAAGCATGGGAGCTATAGCTGGAGAGGCAGGAGGGAGTCAACCGGAAAGACTAAGGCCATGGGGAGGGGTGGGGCTTTGCTCTAAGGTCAAGGAGAGTCGCTGGATAGGCTTTAGTCACAGGTGTGCAGAATGAGATCTGATCTCTCAGCTGACTGTGTGGTGCAGAGATTATAGGAGGGGCCCGGTGGGAGGCTGCCATGGGCATCCAGGTGAGAGGGTGTGGTGGCCTTGACTAGGCAGTGGCAATGAGACTGGGGGGAAATGGATGGACCTGACACACAAGGGTTCAAGGATGACCTTTGGGTTTCTTAGATCTCACAGAATGGGTGGATGATGGTACCGTCAGAAATACGGGGGAAGACTCTAGCTTGTGTAATACTCTTCTTTGATATATTTCTTTCCAAATACATTTAATTTCCATTGCTAGTGAGCCTGTGGAACTTTCAGGTAGAAATATCTACTAGGAAGTTGTAACAGATATTTATCGGGCGCTTTCTACATGCCAGGCACACTCTGGTCACTTGGGATGCACTGTGAGCACGACAAGACACCGTGCCCTTGCAAAGCTCACATTATATCAGGCCCGAGCTGCAGCCCGGGGTCTACCAGATGTACGTAGTTAACTGAAGGTTTCAGAGTCAAAGAGGTTGCTCAGGAAGATTTCAGTGAAAGGACAGAAGCCTGGCATAGCATCCTGAGGAACACTAGGATTCTAAAAAGGAGAAGGCGAGATGGCAGGCATTCAGAGTTCTGGGGAGTGGTCCCCGGCATCACACACAGCTAAGAAGGAAGACAAGGACTAGAGGTGTTCTGTCGTGGTGCTTCTCAAAGTGGGGTCCCCAGACTAACAACAGAAGCAGCAGCACCCAGGAATTTAGAAATGCACATTCTTGGGTTCCACCCCAGACCTACTGAATCTGAATCTGAAACTCCGAGAGTGGGTCCCAGCCATCTGTGGTTTAACCGGCCTTCCAGGTGGTCCTGATGTACATTGGAGTTTGAGAACCGTCGCTCTGTTGCATTCGTCGATAAGGAAATCATTGGTGACTGGAGAGCATCGCGAAAACAATTTCGTTGAAGTTATAGCCTGTTTGGGGTAAATTTTAAAAAATGTACCAAGAGTGTTAAACCTTGCCTTATTTTTTATTTCGAATCTCCAGTGTTTCACTGACTTATTTTTTTGTGTGTTTGAATGTGTCTCTTTTATGTATTAGTTGGTAATGGATTCCTCTTTTGTCTCACTCTGTTCTACATGATTTCTGAAGTTCTGTTTTTATCTACTTTGAGACACATCCCTTTATGGGCTCTCAATATGTTAGGCCACCTGCATCATTGATAATTGGTTTGCTGCCCTCAACTCTGAAATGGAGGAATTAAAATACCAAAAACAGAGTGCAATCATGAAGATAAGTGAGTCTCGACTCTGAATGGCAGCCGAAAAAACACCTAGATGCTTAAATTAGCTCTTCCAAAAAGTTCCAAGGCTCTATCAGGGATATATGTCTAATTATTTGAACTTGTTACTCATGTGAAGTAATTGGAAGTGTGCCCTTTTCATCTAAAGTGATCCAACAACATAACCATAATTATTGTACTTCCAACGCACTTAAGAAGGAGAGGACTCTTATTAACTAGGTCTTTTCCTGCTTCTTTTGTTGTTATACTCCTGAGTATTTTGTTTCATTTGACAGGAGGAAGTAGAGCACATTACTATGTTTTGCTACCATCAGGGAAAATCTGTGTAGATTTTCAAATCAGAGGAAATAGATGTAGACATTACTCTTATTGCTACCTCAGTTCACAGGGAACACTTTTCATTTTATAAGAATAAAAACTGGTGGTTTTTATTCCAGTGCTCTGTCTAGTGAGTAAGGAGCAGCACAGAGGAGGTCTCCAAATATTGACTGGGTGGATGAATGGATGGGGAAGTGGCTAAGTGGTTGGATGGATCAGTGGATGGATGGGTAGATGAATGCATGGATGTGGATACATGTTTGGAAGGGCAGATAAAAGAATAGATGAGTAAAACAGTGGATGGATGGATGGATGGACGGATGGACGGATGGGTGGGTGGACAGATGGGTGGGTGGGTGAATGGATGGACAGATGGATAGACGGATGGGTGGGTGGGTGGACGGATGGGTGGATGGTGGATGGATGGACGGGTGGACAGATGGATGGATGGGTGGATGGATGAATGAACGGATGGACAGATAGATGGATGGATGGGTGGGTGGGTGGATGGATAGACAGATGGATGGATGGGTGGGTGGATGGATGGGTGGGTGGGTGGACGGATGGGTGGATGGTGGATGGATGGACGGGTGGACAGATGGATGGATGGGTGGATGGATGAATGAACGGATGGACAGATAGATGGATGGATGGGTGGGTGGGTGGATGGATAGACAGATGGATGGATGGGTGGGTGGATGGATGGGTGGGTGGGTGGACGGATGGGTGGATGGTGGACTGATGGATGGATGGATGGATGGACAGGTGGACGAATGGATGGATGGGTGGATGGATGGATGGATGGATGCGCAGATGGATGGATGGGTGGGTGGGTGGGTAGATGAATGAACAGATGGACGGATGGATGGATGGATGGGTGGACGGATGGACAGATGGATGGATGGATGGATGGATGGACGGATGGGTGGATGGTGGACAGACGGACGGATGGATGGATGGACGGGTGGACAGATGGATGGATGGGTGGATTGATGAATGAGTGGATGGATGGACAGATGGATGGATGGGTGGATGGGTGGGTGGATGGATGAATGGATGGACGGATGGATGGATGGGTGGGTGAGTGGGTGGGTGGACAGATGGATGGATGGTGGACTGATGGAAGGACAGGTGGACGGATGGACGGGTGGATGGATGGATGGATGGACAGATGGTTGGACGGGTGGACGGATGGATGGACGGGTGGATGGATGGATAACTGGATGTGCAGGTGAAAGAGTAAATGGATACAAAGTGGCATGAAAGAGTTGTCTTGTCTAAAGAGGGAAAAGCAATCCTTGTAAAAATATTCCCTCCTCCCTGAGGAGGGTACAGTGAAAGGATCTGAAGACAGAGGTGTTAATGGTGCCGCACCTTATTTCCAACATGATCTCATATAGCCTTGTGCAAAAGGATGGTATTGGCCACCCCACCTGCTGCCAGATTTGGGGTCAAGACCCCTTGTAAAATGAAAATGAATGTGTTGTTAAAACTGTAAAGTGCTATAGGAAGGCAAGTAATTCTTATTGTATGTGGATAGACACTGGATTATAGTTTCAGGTGGCTTTTTCAGCGTGTTAGGACTGCTCTTTTGCTCCGCTCTGGAGACATCCAAGTCATCCCTTGTGCCAACCCACAAAAAGTTTCGGCGGGCTCCCTTTCCTACACCTGTCTGGATAGGCAATGCAGTGATCTTTCGCTTAATACAGTGTTTCCCCATATATGGTAAACACCACAGGAGCGCATGTTACTTGGCATGTCAAACCTGTGCTTTATTGATTAAAATGAGATGAAACCGTGCAGAAATAAAACACCTAAATCTGATGTGAGAAGAAATACTAGGTAAATTATAACCTAGGCGAGACTCAGCTGTCTATGGCCAAAATTTGTGAATATGGCAGGTACCCAAATGGCCAACCGTAGGGTGACTCCAGCTCAGTATATCTGAGAGTGGGGTGCATAAACGCAATCTGAAGTTGCTAGCTGTTGAGAGTATATCAGGAGCTATTTTTCCTTCCAAGTCTGTCCCTCTGTTGGTGGTAATGGTCTTTGGCGATGGGCCAGCGTCTCTCTTTGTTGTTTATGAAGTGCTTTCACAAACTTTTTCTGGACACAGAAGTTCTATTTCGTTGGCCACTTTTATAGATAAGGGGGGAGGAGAAACGTTCCCTGCTGCATCCACAGAGCCAAGACTGTGACTCAGGTGTTCCAACGACAGCAGGTGCTTCCCACCGGAGAACTTGTCAGTAGTGGAGCTCCCCGCAGAGCTTCCCCATGTCGCGTTGCAGAGATGTCAGCCCGCAGATCTTGTGAATATGTGGATTCTTTTGAAGAACCATCAGGTGGGTGGAAATGGGATCAGAACTGGCCAGTCGCCAGCAAATGGCACATAATGGCTACGACACCAAAGGAAGGTATGCTCCCTGCCTATGCTGTGGGTCCTGGCACGAGCGTGGGAGTCTCCTACTTAAGTTCAGGTTGAATGCTTGCAAAGCAGCTGTGAGCGCTGGCTGCACTGGCCCACCCATGAGGTGGCCACATTCGTGGGGGATAGCCTCGCGTCTGGGGCGTTGAAAACGTAAAGACAGTAATGCTTTTCAGTGAAGCATTACTGGGCACTTGTGACTTCTCAGGGATGTCGTTTTTTGTCAGCCCCTGTAAGATTGGCCAATTCACAAGAAGAAAATAGATGCGTTCATTCACATTCAGTTTATCCATACATCGTGCAAGCATTTGTGCACGCAAGAAGCCATAGATATAAGAAAGGGGTTTTTCCCCCAATTACCTTTTTTATAGCTCCTCAACATTTTACCAAAAACAGGAAGTGAGTTGGAAATTAGGTAATGAAGACAAAGAATTTGTGAAATCGCGGGAAGGCGGATGAGAACATTCTTTCGACTTTCGTATTCGTTATTGGCCTCAGACATCCAACTGGGCTTCAGAACTGCTTAGTTCCTCCACGGGCTCTGCCATGAGCTTCTTTGTTGATGTCATCAAAGTCTTCGTGGAACATGAATGATGGCCTGGGTTTTTGTGGAAATGATGGCAAAGTGTGTATTTTCTACGACGGAAGGCTTTGTGTTTGCTTGTCGAACCAGGTCACAGCACTTTCGGTAGGAGACTGTCTCAAATCGGGATGAACAGGTCCGCGAAAGTGCATGGAACTTGGGAACAGGCAGCCTGAGTTCTGGAATGTCTGTGTTCTTGAGTGGACAGGTTTTGGAGTCATATGGATCTACGTCTGAGGCCCAACATGCTGGTTGAGTGAGTCACTTTCCTGACTGTGCCCTACTCTCCTGATTTATAAGGTGGAGATCATAATAGACACTGGTAAGACTATTATAGGGATCCGCTAACAAACTGAAGACTTCCTGTGTCAAGCACCAAGCCAGACATTTCTGGTGTGTTATTTCCTTGAATCCTGACCACACTCTATGAGGGAGATGCCATTCTTTGACCCATTTTACAGACAAGAAGACCAATTAGGTCAGGCACTAAGTGTCCGGAACAGAGCAGCCTTTCGGAAATTTAGCATACATTATTCTAGTCTCTTCTATCCCCTCCCTGACTGTGTGCCAGCCTCCCTGTGCTTCAGTCTCCTCACAAGTGAGTGAAGACAATGGCACCTACACTACCACTGGGCAGTCAACAAAGTTTTGACTGAGAAAACACCTTATGATGGGAAAGGATTCTGGAAATGCATATGGCCGCAGTAAGTCACCTGGGCACTTCCACGTCCTATATAGTGGGCCGTGTGCTGGTGGCACCGTCCGGTGACCCTAAGGAGAAGGCAGACGTGCCCACGAAGAGGGGTCTTCCCATGTTTATGTCCTCCGTCTCAGTGGCCCTCTTGACATCTTCGTAATCTCGCCTTGACATTTGAATGACTGTTAATCAAGACACAGGAGCCCCAGCTGCTGTTTCAAGGTTCAGGGAGGGTTGGAATTGGAGCAAGGAAGAACATAGAGGACGTTATCTTTTATGAGAAATTCACTTTTCAGTGTTGTCTGTGTCTCTCCGTGCACGTAATGGCGTGGACCTTACTTCTGTAGAGAATGTTTCCCAACTGCATTGCTGCTTCCTGCCGAGTGACGACTACCGGCTTTGCTCTTTCCAGGGTGGTGCCGAGTCCCATCATGGGCAGAACTGGATTTTCCACGTCCACCTTGTTCAGGTTGGGCTTAGCTTCTGGCAGCGGTGGGGTGAGAGTGTCGTTGGATGGCTACTGGACAGGGACAGGGTGGGAAGGAGGGAGACAGCTTACCCCAGGCCCTAGGTGTGGCTATCCTGGGGTTGAGGAGCAAATGACAGAATCAGTTGGGATTAGTGGCAGAGATGAGCTCATGCCTTTCTCGCCGGCTGAATCAGTCTCTCCTTTTCTATAGGATGGAGAAGGAGATGAGAGGGAAAGCCTGTGGGTGACTTTGGCCGTGATCGTGTTTCTGCTCATAAGTTCATGAGTTCATGGGTTACGTTCATGTCCCAACGGTGCACGTTTGTGTCATTCGGAACCTGTTTTACGCATCTGTAGGCTGGAGTCCATTTCCTTTTTGTTCCATGAGGACCCTTAGCTTGTTTTCACGGGAAACCCTTGTGCCTTCAGTACAAAAAGCGTTGCCCTTTCCTGAATTTCTTACATGGAAATGTACAGAGATGTAAGCATTCTTATGAGAAAGTTTACTATTTATCTGATGTTCTCAATGTAATAACAGAAATAAAATCTAACCGAAAATAAACAATTAGCCTCATCAAGAGTAAGCTAAACAAAATCTTAATTTGTATGCTTGCTAATTTTTCCTCTCCATTCCATCAAAGGAAGAAAAGGGATAGAACAAAAAAATGTTTCAAATGTTCAGTGCTGACTTGCGTTGATGTTCAGTAGCCATGACTTTCGGGGTCCAGAGAAGATGAAAAGACAGACAAGAGCCTAAGTCACAGAAACGTTGTCCTCTACCTCAGCAGGTGTGGGGAGCAAAGTCTCCTTGCCATGTCGAAAGCTTTCTAGAATAGTCTGCCTTAAGTGGTTTCCCAGAGACATGTGAGTTGAAAAGAACATTGAACAGGAGAGAGGAGCCCGGGTTTTAGCTCTGACTCCACTCCGTCTAAGCGTCTCACATTTGCAACCTCTGCGTCTCTTTTGTTTCCTCTTTTGAAAGGGTGGGGATGTTAGGTACCAATTGCCAGGACGCCTCCCAGCTCTGCAATGCTACAATTCTGTGCTCCCATCCCTTGTGTTTCCCCCCAATCTCTTTTCTTACATTCTGAACTCAACCACTAACTGTATGCTGTTACCATAATTACCCAATCACTGAACACCACATGATGGAGAATAAAGTCACTACTATTTATTTCAAACGGTTTCATTATTTTGGAGGGAAGGCGGGAGAGAGCTCTATGCATGAAGCTCTAATTACAGTAATATAGTACATTAGATTATAGCTCTCTTCTGCCCTATTTTATTGATGATCATAGCCTGGGAAATACTAGCCAAGATTTTTATCTCTGTGCCCACATTGCTTACATTTCACATATCCAACAAGGGGCCAATTCTCCCGAATGAGGAAAGATGGCCTGACGCTCTGACTCTTAGTTTAGGGAGGGTCCGTAGAGGAGGGCATAGGGGCTGGATGAACCCCACACAGAACTCATCAGTGAGAAATACTTTGCGGTGCTGGCCTCGGCTTTAGTCTTCTGTGTCTTTGGCTCAAGCAAGGCCCGCTGGGACTGTGTATCTCAAACGATAGGAGTATGTCACCGAGAGGCTCTGCCCCATGCCAAGGGTAGCACATAGAATGATCTTTCTAGAGTATATACTTTTCTTAAATACATCTGCAAAAGAAATAGTCAGATACTAAAACAAACTCAACAAACAAACTACCTAATTGACTAGACTGCAACATTTGCATAAATATTTTTTTATTTTTATTTTTTTACATTTATTTATTTTTGATAGAGAGAGACAGAGCACAAATGGGGGAGGGGCAGAGAGAAAAGGAGACGTAGAATCCAAAGCAGGCTCCAGGCTCTGAGCCGTCAGCACAGAGCCCGACGCGGGGCTCGAACTCACAAACCGCAAGATCATGACCCGAACCAAAGTCAGGTGCTCAGCCGACTCAGCCACACAGGCTCCCTATTTGCATAAATATTTAATGTGAAATAGAATACCTAAAAGGAATTTCAAGCCAATAGGGGCTACTTTGGGGCATCGTCCCGAGCCTCACAAATACCCTACTCTTTCGGGCACGTTGGTGGAAAACATTGAAAATGGTCATTGCTAGCACGTATGGATGCCCCAAACTGTTCGAGGCATTTTTATGTGATTTTCTGTAGGTTCTATAATTATCCCCATTTTGCAGAAGAGGAATCCGAGGTACAAAGAAGTTAAAGAATACGTCCAGAATTTACACAGCTAGGAAGGGGCAGAGCTCAGACTTAAATCCAAGTATCTCCCCTTTTCACTTGTTCCTTTTGCTGCCTCCACCCCCTGTACAGAGAAAACACCAGCACCCCAAAGGATAGACTGTCCATACCACAGATATGACAGGTAGAGCTAATGAAGGGCAAGGGACCTTTGATCTGGAATGTCTCCAAAAGTGACTTCGTGACAACCATGGTGGATCTATCTCGAACGTTTCCTTCCCCGGCTCTTCAGAGGAGCCCAGGACAGAACAGAGTCTCCTGAAATCAGCACGTTTTCTAGAAGTAAGCAAATGTTTCACCGACACACCTCCTGTTTCCTGATGAAGCCAGCTCCAGTCTCGCCACCCACTGACAGGCCTGCTCTGCTCCCTGGATCACTAAGCCAAGAAGGCCTGGTTTTATACAAAAGGAGAGACCCTGCAAAAACCATACATTCTGTCTTGTCTCTGTGAAATGGATGGAAAATACGTTTACAGAGAGCTGTGAGCAAAGGGCTGTGGTTGTTGATGGGAGGAGGTATTGGTTCTGACTTGGGTGGTCAAGAAAGGTTTCCTTGAGGCGACGGACCCCGACCCAAGTGGGTGAGGGGGTGCGTTCCAAGCAGAGGGTAGGCATGAATGGAAGCTTAGGGTCAAACTGCACAGCAGGTATCTGGGGTCTGGAAGTGATCCGTTTGTGTTGCAGCATCAGACCATGTGTGAGAGCAGAGGATGATCGGGCTGTCAACAGGAAGAGGAGCCATAATAGTGATGGCTTTGAACCTCAAGCTAAGGAGTTTGAGTTTTACTAAGTAGCCAGTGGTCTAAGATCATGGAGGAAGAGAAAGAAAGCACAATGATTTATGCCTAAGGAAATAAACCTGGCCACAATCTGTAGAACAGTAGAGACTGGAAGAAAGGGAGAGACTGTCGGTTTAGAGACCAATCGGGGAGCCATTTAAATAATTCCAGCAAGAGCTAGTGAACAGTTTCTGAACAAGACAAAGGCGTGGAACATGGAAAGGGACATACTTTTAACTCCAGGAGTATTGAGGGGGTGGAATCTTCAAATGTTGTTCCAAAATCAGGAATGGAGAGAAATGAAGGAGCCAGATATGACTCCTAAAACAAGGGGAAATATGGTTTAATTAAAAGAAAAATGAATTTCTGCTTCCAGAAAGATAGAGTGTAAGTAATTATCCTTGTCTTTTCTGCTAAGTAGAGCTAAAACTCACTGGGAGTTGGGTATAAAACAAACATAAAACTCTGAAAAGTGGAGAGATGGAGGGAGACCCACTAGAAACCTCAAAGCTTGAAGAAGGACATGGTGGTGAGTTCCCTGAATTTTATCTTGCCTTTTGTATCCCAGAGCCTCATAGCATAGCACTCAAAACATCTAGGCTTCAATCAAAACTCACTCATAACAAGAAGAATCAAAAAAATCTCAACTTGAGTGAAAGAAATCAAGCCAACAGATGCCAACACTAAGATGATATGTATCTTAGAATCACCTGACGAGGATTTTCAACCAGTCCTCATAACAATGGTCTGAACAATTCTGAGCACATTTGATACAAATGGAGGAGAGAATCTCAAGGGAGAAATAGAAGATATAAATGAAAATGAAATGGAAATTTTAGAACTAAAAAACACGAGAAGTAAAAGACAAATCTCAGTGGATACACTTAACATCAAAATGAAGGAAAGGGAGGAGAAAATCAGTGAACTTGAAATAGGTTAATAGATATTACCCAGTCTGAATAGTGGAGAAAATAGAGAAGAAAGGAAGAAAAGCAAGCAAGCAAGCAAGAAAGAAAGAAAGAAAGAAAGAAAAGAAAGAGAAAGAACAAAAGAAAGAAAGAAAGAAAGAAAGAAAGAAAGAAAGAAAGAAAGAAAAAAAGAAAAGAGAGAAAGAAAGAAAGAGAGAGAGAAAGAAAAGAAGGAAGAGAGAGGAAGGAGGGGAGACTTAGACACAAATATATTCCAGAAAACAGAAGAGAAAGGAACATTTCCCAATTATTTTTATAAATTTATTATTACCCCAATATCAAAACCAGAAAACAGCAGTACAAAAAGGAAAAACAAACCCGATGAATACAGGTGCGTAATCCCTTTATGAAGTATTAGCAAATAGAAATCCACTATATATAAAAAGAATTGTATCATCTCTAAGTGGGTTTATACCAGGTATGCAAAGCTAGTTCACTATATGAAAACCAGTCAGTGTAATCTGCCATATTAACAGGTTAAAGAAGAAAAATCGCATAATGGTATCGATTAATGCAGAAAAGGTGTTTGACGAAGTCTAATACCCATTCACAATTAAAACTCTCAGAAAACAAGCAGTAGAAGAGAACTTCTTCAACCTGACAAAGACATCTACAAAGACTCTACAGCTAACATTGAACTTAATGGTGAAAGTGCTTTTGCCCTAAGAATGGGAGCAAGGACGTCCACTTTCATCACCCCTGTTCAACACAGTAGTGAGAGTTCCAGCCAATGTAATAGGGAAAGAAAGGGAAATACAAGACACACAGATCATAGAGGAAGGAATAAAATTGTCCCTATTTGCAGATGACATCAATGTTCCACGTAAAAAAATCCCAAGGTATTCCCAAAATCTTTTCTGGGACTAATAAGTGACATCACAGGACATAAAATTAACAAACCAAAGTCATTTATGTTTCTAGACATTAGTGAAGAACATTTGGAAACTAAAACAAAAAGTAGAACACTATAGTCACTAAAAAAATAAAATACTTAGGTATAAATCTTAAAAATGTATATACAACAGTTACATGCTAAAAACTGCAAAACCCATGAAAGAAATGAAAGAAAATCTAATAACTGGAGAGACGTACTGGGTTAGACTGGAAGATACAACTTCGTAACAATGTCTATTTTTTCCAAATTGATATGCGTGTTTAATACAATTTCTGTCAAAACCCCAGGAAGATTTTTTGTGGATATAGACAGAATTATTCTAAAATTTATACAGAAAAGAAAAGGAACTACAATAACTAAAACAATTTTGGGGGAAAAAAGACAATAAAATGGGTGGAATTAGTTTACCCAATTTGAAGATAGTATACAGGTGTGACTATTTAAGTCTTTGTGGTATTCACAGAAGAATGGATACATAGATCAGTGGTACAGAATAGAACCCCCAGAAAGTGCGACACAAGTCTAGCACTGATTTTTGACAGAGATTCAAAATTAATTCAATGAAGGATAGTCCTTTCAGCAAATGGTGCTAGGGCAATTGAGTATCTACGGGTTAAAAAAAAAAAAAGAGAGAGAGAGAGAGCCTTCGCTTAAAACTCATACCTTATCCAAAATTTATCTCGGGGCGCCTGGGTGGCTCAGTTGGTTAAGCGTCTGACTTCGGCTCAGGTCATGATCTCATGGTCCGTGGGTTCGAGCCCCGTGTCGGGCTCTGTGCTGACAGCTCAGAGCCTAGAGCCTGTTTCAGATTCTGCGTCTCCCTCTTTCTCTGACCCTCTCCTGTTCATGCTCTCTCTCTGTCTCAAAAATAAATAAACGTTAAAAAATTTTTTTTAAAAAAACAAAAAAACAAAATTTATCTCAATATGGATCACAGATTTCAATGTGAAACACCAAACTATATAAAACTTTTAGAGGAAAACATAGGAGCGCTTGGTGAAGCATTCTTAGACATGGCACCAAAAGCATAATTCATAAGACAAAAATCAATAAATTGGACTACATCAAACTTTGAAATGTTTGCTTTGTAAAAGACCTTGTTGAAAAGTTAAAAAGACAGGATACAGACAGGAAAAAAAAAAATTTGCAACCACATATTTGACAAAGGACTCTTATCTAGAATGCATAAAGATCTCTCAAAAGTCAACAGTATAAAAACAATCTTGCTAGAAAACAAGTTGCCTGAAGAGATATTTCACTGAAGAGGCTATATTTATGGCAGATAAGCACATGAAAAAATATTCAGCATCACAAACCATCAAGGAAATGCAAATTAAGACCCTGATGAGCTATCACCACACACTTATCAAAACAGATAAATAAAATATATGAACAGTATCAAATTCTAGCAAGAGGTGGAAAAGAATGTATCTCTCATACATTGCGATGGGAATGTGAAATGTTACACTCGGGAAAATAGTTTTGCAGTCTGTGTAACAACTAAATGTAAATGGAATAAACCAGAGAAAGACTATGAAAAGAAATACTGTATGATCTAACATGTGGATGGATAGATAGATGATAGATAGATATTTTTTGTATATTTTCATATATACACCAGAAAAAAGATCAGATTTGTGATTATCAGAGGTAGGGGTTTGAAGCGTGAGGGAACTGGATGAGGTGGTCAAAATGTACCAACTTCCAGTTATAAGATAAATAACTACAAAGAATGTAATGTACAAAATGATGACTATAGTTAACACTTCTGTTTGGTATAATTGAAAGTTGCTAAGAGAATAAATCCTAAGAGTTCTCATCACAAGGAAAAAATTTGGTGGTTTTTTTAAATCTATATGAGATGAAGAATTTTTTTTAAGTTCATTTACTGAGAGAGAAAGAGAGAATGAGTGGAGGAAGGGCAGAGAGAGAAAAGAAGAGAGAGAATCCTAAGCAGGCTCCACGCTGTCAGCATAGAGCCTGATACAGGGCTCAATCTCACAAATTGTGAGATCATGACCTGAGCCGAAATCAAGAGTCCGATGCTCAACCGAGCCACCCAGGCACCCCAAAGAATGTTAACTAAATTTATTGTGAGAATTATTTCATGATACATGTAAGTTAAGTCATTATGCTGTACACCTTAAACTTACACAGTGCTGTAGGACAATTATATCTCAATAAAACTGAAAGAAAAACATTTTAATGTTTATTTATTTTTGAGAGACAGAGAGACAGACGTGGCGGGGGGTTGGGGGCAGAGACAGAGGGAGACACAGAATCCGAAGCAGGCTCTAGGCTCTGAGCGGTCAGCACAGAGCCTGATCAGGGGCTCGAACTCACAAACCATGATATCATGACCTGAGCTGAAGTCAGACACTTAATCGACTGAGCCACCCGGGTGCTCCTTGAAAGAAAAAAAAAAACAAAAACAACAACAACAACAAAAATTAAACATATGCTTAACATATATCCCAGCAATCTCATCATGGGCCTTTATCTCAGAGTGATGAAAACCCGTCCACAGAAAAACCTGTACACCGTTGTTTATAGCAGCTTTGTTTGCAACCGTCTAAAACTGGAAACAAAATGTCTTACAATAGGTGAATAGTTAAATAAACTGAGGTATGTCCATACCATGGAATACTACTCAGCAATAATAAGAAATGAACTAATGATGCAAAAAACAAATTGGATGGACGCTAAGGGCATTGTTCTAGGTGACTTGTATGGAAAAAACAAAAAAAGAAAATCCAACCTCCAAAGATCATGTAATACATGATTTCGTTTGAATACTATTCTCAACAAATTACAAAAATGGGAATCATTTAATGGCTGCCAGGTTAGGGATGGAGGGAAGGGAGGAAGGCAGGTGTGATTATAAAAGAGGAACACGGGGCAGAGCTTTGCGCTGGCAGAATAGCTCTTTATCTTGATTGTGGTAGTGGTTACATGAATCCACGCATGTGACAAAATGACACGGAACTATATACATCCACCGTTCCAATGTCAGTTTCCTGGGTCTGACACCAGCCACACAAGATGTAACCACCGGGGGAGGCTGGGTAAAGGGTACAAAGGAATTCTCTGGGCTCTCTTTGTAACTTCTTGCTAACCTATACATAATTACTTCAAAAGTAAAAAGCGAAAAAATATCGTAAAGAAATGTACAAGTCTGGAGAAGAGCCGTTTGGGGAAGAAGACGGCATTTGATGGGAAGACACAGAACTGGGAGAGCTGGCGTGATCACTGGATGGATATGTGAACAGACAGCCTGCAATACTGGTCTGAATTTTGAGAGCATCTGAACCCGAGATGAGGCTAAATTAAGCCGCAGGCCGTAGTGTGGTTGCTAAGGGAGGGAGGGGAAAGAAAGGAGAAAATAAGGATATTTATGAGGTAGGAAGAGGAGGACGAATTGTTGGCAGGAAGAATGCGGACTCTGGGTTGTCAATGGAGCAGAACTGATATTAACATACAGCTCCCCGGAGTCTTTTTATTTCACCAGAGAAAACAAGCGTTTTCAAACTATTGGGAGGCACATCAAGACTACTGGATTCTAGAACGAGATCTTCCATTAATTAGTTAGACATGTTATGTTCGATAAACCACTTCATTTCTGAGCCTCGTTTCTGTAGCAGAACAGCATAAAGTCAATGTTCTTAATCAGGTCATTTGGGGTTTGGATCTACCCCACCTGTGTTCATCGGGGGGCGGGGGGGGGGGGGGCGGGGCCCAGGCTGAGGGCCGTAGGTGCTTAGGCCACATCTCAAGACAGATTTCCAGAGCATTTTTTTTCCAGACTCTGCTTGCTCAGATCAGCTAACATTCCCTCGCAAAGCAAAAGAATAACACAGAGGTTGGGGAGGAATGCCCCACCCATAGTGAATGGGGATAGAAAATGAATACTTGCTGAACAGTCCAATCTCGATGCGGTTTGAGCTTTGTGTTCGGCCAAAGTTTGGTTCAGGATACCTGAAACTATGTAACGCTGCCTGCTCAGACAGATACTAAAACTGTGTTGGTCTCTTCATCAGATCTCAGCTGAGCTTGATTTCCTGCGGTGGCTTCAAGCTGGGAAAATTCTCAGATTCCCCTTGGGCCGGCATGGCCCGCTTCCCAGGAGACTGCCTGGCCTGGCGTTAGCTTTCGGGAGCTGAGGCCCAGGTTGGTCACCAACCTTGTTTTCTTCACAGCTTAGAATACCTTTTGTCTGCCCGTCCGGACCCCCCTCCCCATTTGCTGAGTTTGGACTCTACAGAAAAGTGTTCTCGTGCATTGTGTCGTCTGCTTGGGTTTAGCCCCTTAAGGAACAAGCAGGGGATGAGAGTAGAGAGTGAGGTTGAGTATTTACTCCCTGTAGGATAGTCTTGGGGCAACTGTGGGTGCCCTTGGGCTGACAATGGGTTAGCCTTGGGGAACTGTGGATAGCCTGGGACTAACATAGCCCTGAACTAACTGCGGGGTAGCTTCGGGTGACCGTACAGTAGCCTTGGGTGACTGTGGGATAGTCTTGGGTAACAATGGGGTAGCCTTGGGTGACCGTGGGGTAGTCTTGGGTGACTGTGGGATAGTCTTAGGTAACCATGGGGTAGCCTTGGGTGACCGTGGGGTAGTCTTGGGTGACTGTGGGATAGTCTTAGGTAACCATGGGGTAGCCTTGGGTGACTGTGGGATAGTCTTGGGTGACTATGGGGTAGCCTTGGGTGACCGTGAGTTAGTCTTGGGTGACTGTGGGATAGTCTTAGGTAACCATGGGGTAGCCTTGGGTGGCTGTGGGGTAGCCTTGGGTGACTGTGGGATAGTCTTCGGTGACTATGGGGTAGTCTCAGGTGACAGCCTTGGGTGACTGTGTCCCTCCATCAAATTCACTGTTGCTCCCACGACAGCCTTTCTTACCATTTTCTTCCCCTCTTGAGCTCCAGTATCCACTTTCTCCTCCCTTCTGCTATTCCGCCTGTAAGTGGGAACTAGAGGTCTATGATTTCTGGGCTTCTGAACCTTCCCCGTGTGGTTTCCCTATATCTGTGCATATCATTGGAAAGAGATAACCCCAGTGCCTAGAAAAGCACCCAGCACATAGAAGGTGCTCAAAAAGTATTCAGATAATTCTTGAATGAATGAAGATAAATGAACACTACATCTCTCACAGAATTTGTTTGCCTTTGTTTATCCAAATGAGAAAAGAATGCTGTGCTCTTCAATGGGAGAAAGGGGAAAATAACTAAGAAGGGTGCTATCTCGGACATGGAGAGTCTTTTCTAATTTTTTAAATTGTGGCAAAACAGGGGTGCCTGGGTGGCTCAGTCAGGTTAAGCACCTGACTTCAGTTCAGGTCATGATCTCACAGTTCATGAGTTCGAGCCCTGCACAGGGATCTCTGCTGTCAGTGTAGAGCCTGCTTCAGATCCTCTGTCCCCCCACCCCCTCTCTCTGCCCCTCCCCTGCTTGTTTTCTCTCTCAAAAATAAATAAATATTAAAAAAATATTTTAAGGGTCGCCTGGGTGGCTAAGTTGGTTGAGCATCCGACTTCAGCTCAGGTCATGATCTCATGGTTCATGAGTTTGAGCCCTGCATCGGGCTCTGTACTGATAGCTCGGAGCCTGGATCCTGCCTCGGATTCTGTGTCTCCCTCTCCCTCTGCCCCTCCCCTCCTCATTCTCTGTCTCTCTCTGTCTCTCAAAAACAAATAAATGTTAAAAATTTTTCTTTAATGTATTTAAAAAAATAAATTGTGGCAAAACATAAAATTGAGCACAAAACACAAAAGATAAAATTTAGCAGTCTAACTGTTTTGAAGTCTACAGTTCAGTGGCACTGAGTACACTCACATTGTTGTGCAACCATCATCACCATCCATCACTAGGACTATTGTATCTTCTCGGCCTGAACCTGTACCTATTAAACACCAATTCCCCATTCTACAGCCTTTGCCAACCATCATTCAACTTTTTTGCCTCAATGACCTAGACTACTTCAGGAATCTCATAGGTAAATTCAGACGATCTTTTTTCTTTTGTCTGACTTATTTCGCTCAGCATAATGCCCCCAAGGTTCACCCATGTTGTAGCACGTGTCAGAACCCCCTTCCTTTTTCAGACTGAGTAATATTCCGTTGTATGGATATGCCACATTTTGCTTGTCTGCTCACGCACCAGTGGACACTTGGGTTCTTCCACCTTTGGGCTACTGTGAATAATGCTGCCATGAATGTGGGTTTCTGCTCTCAAATTTTGGGGATCTCTACCTACAAGTGGAATTGCCAAATCATATAATTCTAGGTTTAACTCTTTGCAGAACCACCGTACGGCTTTCCACAGCGGCTGTACCTTTTCATGTCCCATCAGCCATGCACAAGTTTCCATTCTCTCCACATCCTTCCCAAAACTTGCTCTGTTCATTCCTTCTTTCTTTCTCTCTTTCCTCCTTTCCCTTCCTTCCTTCCTACCTTCCTTCCCTCCCTTCTTTCCTTTCTTCTTTCTTTTCTTTTTCTTTCTTTCTTGATCATAGCCATCCTAATGGGTGTGAGGTGGCATCTCATTGTGGTATTTATTTTCATGTTGCTAATGGTTAGTGACGTTGAGCACATTTTCATAGGCTTGTTGTCCATTTGTGTACCTTCTTTAGAAATGTCTATTCAAGTCCATGGCTTATTTTTGAATCAAGTTGCTTGTTTTTATGGTTGAGTTGTGGGAGTTCTTTACATATTCAAGATATTAATTCCTCGTTTGATATATATTTTACAAATGTTTTCCATCGGTGGCCTTTTCACTCTGTTGATAGGGTCCTTTGATGCACAAAGGTTTTAAATTTTGATGAAGTCCAATCTATCTGTTTTTCTTTTGTTGCTTGTGTGAAATCTTGAGATTTGGGGGAGCATCACTACTGTGTGGAAATACGACCTCTTTTCTCAATGAGATGACACTCTTTTGTGCCCCTCCCCCCCCCCCAGCACTCTTTACCCACTTAGCAGAGCCTGGGGGGCACAGTGTTGTGTAAATTCTCTTTACCACTCTTGTATCCCACCAGACTACAGAATTCCTGATGGTAGGATGTTTCTATTCATCCTGGAACCAAGTAAAGTACTACACAGCACAGTGAGGGGCTGAAAGAATGCTGGATAAGTAAATATCGAGGTAACTGAATAAATGGCTGTAGGAAGGAAGAAATTGGCTTCTCAGCAGGACTACAGAGCCTCAGACCTGACTGTTTTCAAAAGCTCTTTATTTCTTTCCTTTCTTATTGTCCTGGGAGGTTGCTTCTCAGTGGGACCTGGCTTTTATATAATTGTTTGCAGCATAACAATACTGTTATATAGCTGTAAGGCAATGGCCTAATTTCCTTCCTTCTTTAATGAAAGAGACATGTCTTCTGTGGGAAATCGGTGATTTATTGAGTGACCGAAGACTCTTTCTGTTCCTAATAGAAACCGGTGTAGATAAGCTACTTGCTGAAGGTGAGGAAGGAACATGACCAGCTATTTTTGACTAGGAAATTAATTTCATCGCCCCTGGTGTGTCCTTGCTAATTTGGAGCTGGGTTCATCCTGATGTTCTCCCTCAGATGGACAGCCCTCCTCGGGACATCCAATCCAAACACCTTTTTAATGAACTTTGTGCATGTAACTCTCCCGTGTGCCCCCAAGGCCCTTGGAACACAAATTCAATATAAAATCAAAATTGGGAGAATTCATTCCAAATTAAAAGCAAACCCACCGAATGAAGCATGAATAGTTGTTAATTATCCTTTTCTAATTTTTTATTCCTTTTAGGACTGCTGATGCCATTCTCAGATAAGGGGGTATAAGCAGGCACCCAAGCTTGGGAAATTAGTGGGAGAAAAACACGGAATTAAGAAAATTCTCTCAATTAGCTTTTTATGCAAATTGGAAAAAGGCTATCATTATAAATTATTATTATTGTTTTTTTTTTTTTTTTTTTTTTTTTTTTTTTTTTTTTTTTCAGCGAAGCATCCCAGTCAAGCTTAGGCCTTTCTTGTCCTGCTGGAGCACGTTTGAAAAGTCATGACATTCTAGAAAGAGCAGGGCTTTGAACTCAGACCATTATGTAACCAGTTTTAGCCTCTATTTGCTCATCTGTCGAAGAGGGAAAAAACGGAGAGTGCCTTACAGAGCTGCTAGAAGATTAAATGAAACAGCATGTGTAAAACACGTAGCATGTTCTCAATAAATAACCCCTTCCGTCCCCCTCCTACTGTATGAGACATTTGCTGTGGACAGAGCAGTTTCAAGGGTGGAGTTACTTGTTAGGAGGTTACTAATTTATTTTTTTTTTTAATTTTTTTTTCAACGTTTATTTATTTTTGGGACAGAGAGAGACAGAGCATGAACGGGGGAGGGGCAGAGAGAGCGGGAGACACAGAATCGGAAACAGGCTCCAGGCTCTGAGCCATCAGCCCAGAGCCCGACGCGGGGCTCGAACTCACAGACCGTGAGATCGTGACCTGGCTGAAGTCGGACGCTTAACCGACTGCGCCACCCAGGCGCCCCAGGAGGTTACTAATTTAAACAACAGACTAGTGGTAGATCACATGGCCAAGACCCTGTGGACAGAAAAACCACTTCTGCTTTTTGTACGACATCATCCGCTTTCTCCACGTCTTTTTTCGTCAAACACGCACGTGCACCTTGGTGGCAGGGCAGGACTGAAAACCGGGCTTGTTTGTCCTTGGAAGCTCGGCCCGATTTCTAGTTTGCCTTTTCTTCCACGACTTATTTCCAAATGTCACAGCGTGAGGGGCCGTTTTTTCGATGCACCGGAAGCCGAACACTGACACCGGTTCTGACTCCCGGAGGATAAGGGGAAGGAGAGTATTTATGGGATTTTACGAGGGGGGCAGGGAGCTGGAAGGTGGATGGAGGTGATTGGAAGTTGGGAAGTGGGGAGGTACAAGGGAGGACCTCACCGCTTCTGCTCAGGCGCCGCCCGGAGACCCAGGCTTTTATTTCCTATGTGCCAAGGGGTGGCGGCGCTGGCGCTGGCGGGACCTTGGTGGGGAGGTCTCGCCTGTGTGGTCGCAGAGGTTACTTTTGTTCCCTCTCGGTCCCTTCTGCGCAGCTGCCAGACTTCTTCCCGGTTGGTTCCTGTCTTCCTTGGTCTTGTGACCATCAGTCAAGTTTCTGCAGAACAGGGTCCTAAGTCAATTAGGTTGAACAGAGTGTGCTTGGGGTGGAACGGTCAGGCGCGTGTTCATGTGTCGGTTTCACGGATCGTCCCCAGATCCCGGGGTCGGTCTGGGAGAGCTGTTGTAGCCACATTGGTCAGTGCCCGTATTCCCCGTGTTACTCTGAGCTCCAAGGAGTTTCCGTGGGTTTCTTTGAGGGCTGCGTCCCAGCGCCCAGGGCGCCACCAAGAGAGCCCTCGCCAGTCACAACTGGCCACTGACCTGCCTCCAGGAAATAACGTTTTTGCCTCATCTGATTCGATATAATCTCCTCTTTCTCAAGTCCCGAATCTGAGAAGAGAGTGAGGCAAGACCTGGCACGTTTGGTCACTTAGTTTTTCTCTTGCCTTTCAGTTGGTCAGGAAGTAAATGGAGTGGCTTCCTCTGGGTGCTGTTTCCACCCCCCATGAAAGGGCAGCGGCTCGTGGCAACATATGTGGGAGGAACTTTGCAGACTTAAAGGATTTATGGGGAATTACAAACAGACTGGCCTGTGGAGCCCAGAGGCACGTGAGGATAATTGGAATCCTGTTCACCGAAGAGATATGAGGCGCTTCCATATTTGTTAATCACAAATTTCTCCATTTTTATTCCCCACAGAGCAATCTGTCTCCATAGATATTTATAGTTCAGACTCCCAGAGGGTGCTAGCCTCCCATCCTTGCTGCTGGGTAGTTTTCTTCTGCTGACGGAACAGACTAGAGGTGCTAACCCCTGTCCGGAGGGCTCCCGTTAAAGAGGGCAGACAGGCCACCTGCCTGTTAGGTGGCCCAGAGCCACCTGGGGCTTCCAGGAGGAGGGGAAGCGTCTAGTCTCCATGTTGCAAAAAGCAAATTCGTAGCAGAGACGTTTTCCCGGTCTGCTCTCCTCACTTTGGAAGAAGCTTGGCAACCCAGGTTAGTGTCTTTTTTAAAATGATGCCATCCCCACTGTTAAAACCCCCAATTCAACTAAGTGAAAGTTAAAGGGTCTTATTGGCTTTCTGGAACAATTCATGAAGAGGGCAGCATTCCACCCAGCAGACAGAAAGAAGATCTGAGGGCCTCTACAGTTTGAAGGACGTTTACAGGCAGAAGGGGGCAGGAACAAGGAAGTTATGCTAGCAAAAAACAGATTGGCTGTGCCAAGTCATTTTCCTGTAGGGGACAACCGTGGTCTATCAGGCAGATAACCTCACCAGTGGTGACCAGATGATTCCCGATGGACCGGTTTCAGATCACACTTCTGGAAGAGGCTGAGACCATAACGAAGGTAAATCCTGGTTTGGTGGCGTGGAGCTCAGCGTGAGTGACTCCATTTGGGGCCTGTTGTCTTCTTTTTAAAGCCAGGTTGGAACTCTTCCCCCTACTTTGGGATGACCAGAGTTGGTTCACTTACAACCAGGAAGCCCTCCTCTAGCTTGTTGCCCTGCATTTCTTCGCGGGCGCTTACCCGTGGTCGAAGTGACGGCTCACTTGGCTTAGCCTTTTGCCCCTGAACTCATTCTGTTCCTGCCCTGAACACCCGGCGTACTCTGAGACAGTGTTAGCCCTCTGGGGACACTCTTCAGAGGTCATAATTGCCACCTCCAAGGAACTGCAGCTGTAGAAGGAGAGACAGCAGGAAGCAAAGGGACTCACAACTGTGTGGAGGGGGTTGCCTTTGGGGTGTGGTTGGGCCACTCTGGGAGGAGAGGATGGGGCCCTAAACAATGTGGAGGTGATGGGGGTGGGGTGGGGTGGGTCGTGGAAAGGCACACAGAGCCCAACAGAGCCATTGAGGGAGCAGGGGAGAGCAGGCAGGAAAGAATGTTTCTAGTGGGTATGAGAATGTTTGCAAAGTCCTGGGAGAAGCAGTGGGCTCCGCAAGGCTGGAGGCCCAGATGGGTAGGGGGAGTGACGGGCGTCCGGACGGCAGAGGTTAGGGATGAGGACTGGCAGCCTGCAATGCTTGCAGGGCACCCTCAGTACTTGACCGTGAAGGCAGTCGATTTCATTGCACGCTTGCTTTTTTAATTTCAAAAATGTACTATGGAAATGTTAAAACACATGAAAAATAGAATAGTATAACGAACCGTCCTCATACCCCTTGCTGACATTGAACTGTATCAATATATAGCCAGTCTTGCCTCGTTGATATTTTTCCAGTGCCCCCTCCCCCACCCACCCCCGGATTATTTTGAACCAAACCCCAGATATATCGTTTGAGTCAGTTTTCAGTATGTATCTCGAAGAGAAAAGACTCTTTTCGAACATGCCATCATACCATTATTACAATTGAAAAATTAACACGAACTCCAAATAGCATCGAATATTCAGCCAGGTTTCAAATTTGCCCAGTTGCCTCAGAGACATCTTTTAACAGCGGTGTGTTGGGTCCAAACAGAACCTACCCACAGCACTTAGTTGATATGCCCTTGGGTCTCGTTAAATCAGTAAGAGTTGCTCCTCTCTCGTCTTGCCACCCCCCAGCCCCCCCCCACCCCCACCCCGGTGCTCATTTGTCGAGAACAGGTGATTTGTCCTGCAAAATGGGTTTGGTCATTGAGGGGATTTGAGCGGAGGTGAGTCATGGCCCGGGTGCCTACCCACATGAAACACACACATACACAGCGACGGGATTCAGGACATACTACCCCCAAAATATGGCTCCTTGACATACTGCACATTTCAAGCATAAATTAAGTTGAGAAATGACGTGTACAAGGACTGTCTGACCTTTCCCTGAAACGGGTCATAAAACCCTCGCGTGAGAAGTGCCCTCCCTATGCTCAGAGAAAAAGAGCATCTTATCTTGGACAGCCCCAGGAATCGGAATGAACGGGCCTTGCTAAGTGTCCCCCAGTTTACCACACTTGGCTCATACCCTTCATCCGATCATATTTTTTTCCCCGACCTTCCACTCTTCGTCAAACCCAGCATAAAAACACTCAGAGTTAACCGTTTCTTTGGGTCTTCTTTTCCCCGTGAAAGCTCCGTGTCATGTAAAACTTAGGTTAAATAAATTTGTATGCTCGCATCTTGTCAACCTGTCTTTTGTTTTAGGAGTCCCGGTCAAGAGCTTAGAAGGCTTGGGGAAAAAAAAAAAAAAAGATATTTCCCACCCCTACAAGACACAGACGAAATGACTTAGAAGGGAAGCTTATTTATTTTCCACGTAGATGTGGAAGCGTTAGCAGTTTAGCGCTAATATGGTAGCTCCATTGTGTTGGGACACAGGCTCCTTCTCCCTTGTTCTGTCATCTACGTGATCCATGATGGCTCACCACCAAAGTCCACCTGGCTCCAGTGAAATAGGAGAGAGCATACCTCTTTCCTGAAGGCCATGACCCCAGAGTTCCCAGATCCCTTTTGCTCACATCTTTTTGGCTAGACCTGAGTCCCATGGCTGTACCTCACTGCAGGGAAAATGGGAAATGTTGTCTCGTGCCCGGCTAACACTCCGCAGACAAAAAAAACGGGGCAATGGATAGGGTGAAGGGAATCTTTGCCGTGGAAGGTGTGGTTCGGTTTGAGGCATGTTGAGTTTTGGGTGCCCATGGATGAATGCCAGGAGACACACCTGCTACCCAGAAGAGAGGTCTCAGGGGAAAATGAGACTTAGGGTTCGTAATTTTCATTAGGAAGCCATAGGCCCTTGATCGAGGGAGGAACCCAACAGACCCAGCCATTTGGGAGGGCAAACATTGCATGTCATTTGCAGGATCAGTCGGAGAGAAACGAGGCCGAGAGTGGGTCGCATGGGAGCCGTTACAATGATCTAGAAGACTTTGCAAGGGGAGAGTCACAGAACTCAGAAAGTGATTACACGGGATGGAGGAGGCAGGGAGAGAGCCAAAGATGAATCAAGGTGACAAGTCAAAGTGGCGGAGAGAGTAAAGATGCCATTGTACAGAGAAGACAGAAAGAGGGACAGATCTCTGATAGGGTGAGTGGATGAGAGGAGAAAGAAGAGCTTGCTTTTAGGCACTTTAATATTTTAATATGAGATGCCCAGGGCCATCCAGGTGGCCATGGAACGGAGGGTAGTCCAGGGCCCAGACTTGGTATCAGAGCTCAGAGTTCAAATCTGGATTCTGCTACTTCTAAGTCTTGTGACAAAGATCAAGTCGTGTAAAACCTTGCACTTTAGTGTCCTCAAAAATGGGACACCTGGGTGGCTCAGTCGGTTGAGTGTCCGACTTTGGCTCAGGTCATGATCTCACAGTTCGTGAGTTCGAGCCCCACGTCAGGTTCTGTGCTGACAGCTCGGAGCCTTGGAGCCTGCTTCGGATTCTGGGTCTCCCTGTCTCTCTGCCCCTCCCCCGCTCATGCTCTGTCTCTGTCTCTCTCTCTCAAAAATAAACATTCAAAAAAATTTTTTTAAATAAAATAAGTAAAACGAACAAGAGGACTTATAAGAATTGCATAAATATATGTAAAACATGCACATAGGAATTGCTTGATATCTGTTTGATTTTATTATTACAAGGGATTGGAAAATGCAAGCTGGGGGTCGCCTCGGTGGCTCAAGTCGGTTAAAGTGTCCAACTCTTGATTTCGGCTCTGGTCAGGATCTCACGGTTGGTGAATTCGAGCTCCACATCAGGCTCTGCTTGGGATTCTGTCTCCCTCTCTCTCTGCCCCCCTCCTTGCTCTCTCTCTCTCTCTCTCTCACTCTCTTTCTAAATAAATAAATAACAACTTACAAAAGAAAATGTAAGCCGGAAGCTCCGATAGGAGTTAGGGGTAAAGATTTGGGAATCCTTGCAACAAGGTGGGAATGTGTCAGATCCCCAGGGGAGAAGCGGGAAAGTGTAAGCACACGCTTGGAGAACATGCACGTGGGGAGAGGGAGCCCTCCCCTGACCCCACCGCACGCCCGTGCAGCTGTGGTCTCTGCACCATAGATATCACTTTCTCAGGTCTTACCATCCTTGTCACTTTTCATTAGTTAGCTGACTGTTCCATTAAAAGTCTGTTTCCCATCATCCTCTGTGAGGGTAGACCCCATGCTGCACCCTAGCACCTAATAACAGAGCCCAGCGCAAAGTAGGTGCTCAGTAATTACTTGTTGTTTGAAGGAATCGTGCGCGGGAGTAAGATCTGTGGGGGGAGGAGTCTGCAAATATTTGTGTTGCCATGGAAGAACGCTTGATGGAGAAGAAAACGCTACAAAGGGGTTGAAGGAAGGGTCAAGTTTAACTTGGCTTCTTACGATTTACAGCAGCCATCCTCTCCCCTTAGGCTTATTAAATGGCAGACCGGTTTTAGTGAGAATGAAGCTTTAAAATGCAGTCAGCCAAGCAGATCTAATCACATAAAGCAAGTGAAAAATAAACAGCCAATGTCTGGAATGGTTAATCAGAAGCCGGAAAAAAAAAAAAAATGAACGATTTCCTCCGAGGTCTGCCAGTCACCTTCTGGGTGCATATCCATGAAGCTTCATGGGGACATCCAACGATTCTGAGTACTTATTTATTTGTGAGGGACTGCCGACTGTTTTATGAACATAATAAATGATTCTCAGGGCAGAGAAACAATCCTATCTCTCTTCCAAGAAGGAAAAAGGCACGGCTGGGCACTTGGTGCCCTCCTCCAAATAATCCATCATTGTCATGACAAATCCAGTGTCAGA
The DNA here is from genome assembly GCF_016509475.1 of Prionailurus bengalensis. Lineage (NCBI taxonomy): Eukaryota > Metazoa > Chordata > Mammalia > Carnivora > Felidae > Prionailurus > Prionailurus bengalensis. The sequence continues at coordinate 55,228,785 of NC_057354.1, read as the reverse complement.
CTCTACACTGTGACTGTATAAAAGTCTTTCAGTCTATCATAGAACGGGAGCAGGAGCAGCCCTTGGAGACCATCCAGTCCAAGCTCATGACCTCATTTTAATGATGAAGAAACCAAGGCCTTGGAGGGAACCAGCACGTCAGAGAATGTTTTCACTGGGCACCTACTATGTGCTTCCCCATATGCCTTTCATTGAAGCCTCATAAATATTTTCTATAGCTTATTGGAAGCGTGATATGTACATCTTACTCAGCGAGGGCAACTAACTTGCTCAAACCCCCAGTTGGTGGTAGAGGTTTGGCCCTGAGTCCACGTCTGCTGGTGGGGCAAGGTTCTGCTCTGGCTAACAACCCCGTAGAGCACCAAAGCGTTACTGCTGTTCATCCCCCATGTTGGCCATGGACTGGCCAGGGGTCTTCCTTTTATCACGTTCATCCAGGGATGAATGAGAGACCCAGACTGTGGGAGGCTCCACTGCCAAGGGCCAAGGGGGAAGAAGGAGTATATCAACCCACATTGCCCTTCAAATCAGCCCAGCAGGGTACAACTCACAGTCCGCTGGCCAACACAAGTTGCTTGCCATTCCCAACCTCAAGGGAGCAGAGAAGGCAGTCTTATAGTGCACTGGAGACCCACAGAAAATACCTGGTGGGCTCCACCAATAACCATCACCCATTCTCTGTCCACAAACCCTCGCTGCCCCCCAGGGAAGCACTGAAGGGTTCCCTGGATGGCAGAGCCCCTTCATGGAAGAGTCTTCCCATTCATTTCTTGCACACCTCACTTTCTGCTTCCCCAGGCTGCCTCCCTCCACCTGGCTAAGAAGGAGCAAGATGTTCATTCTTTATTCTGTGGCGGTTTAAGCATGTTGGCAAACATTACCAGACCCCAGGGCAGGAAGATGATAGGCAAAGAGAACCAAAATTACAGACTGTAAGATGTAAGAAAACAGGGTTTCGGTTTCCTCAGATCCTAATGTTAATGTTTACTTTTCTGCATGATATGCGGCGGTGGAAGAACATTCTTTTCTAGCCTATTTCTTTTTCCTTGCCTCCAAAATGCAGGTAAAACTTTTATATTACTTTAATTTGAAACTAATTTAAGGAAGCAAAGGGACTTCCCCAGTAGCATTTTATAAATCTCTGTTTGGGAGGGTGTGTGTGTGTGCGCACGTGTGTGTGTGTGTGTGTGTGTGTGTGATAATGGAAACATTTTGAACATACACAAAAGTAGAGACAATAGCATTGTGGTTGTTTAAAAACAGGTCCGCAAGTCATTTGACACTCCTCTCACTATCTGTGTCCCTCTCCTGTGTACCCGGCTGGACATTTGTGATTGCCCCTACTGAAGAGTGTGATGGAAATAATGCTGTGTGACTCAAGCTAGACTAGAGAAGGCAGTACACAGTCAGCGTGGGGGTCTCTCTTGGGGCATGCACCTTGGGAGCCCTGGCTACTGTAAAAGGAATCTTAAGAGCTGTTGTAGAGGAGAGGAAAAATTAGTTTTCCCTCTACCCATCTAAGGTTCATTGGTTGGCGCCCTGTAAATTAGGCAGATTAACAAGAGAAAAACAAACAGAAGTTTATTAACATGTACAGCACACACACACACACACACACACGGAACAACTCTGTGATGAGTTGCTCAAAGGGTCGTTGAACTTGGACTTATACAGCATCCTAGTAAAGACCTATAATATTATAGAAAAGTGGCAAGACAAAGGAAAAGGATTTTGAACTTCTGAGGGCAGCAAATTGTGGAAAAGCAGATATATGAGGACACCAATGGTAAATAAGGGCTACTTTTAGCAAAGTTTACGTAGGGGCCCCTGGGTGGCTCAGTTGGTTGGGCCAGTGACTTCGGCTCAGGTCATGATCTTGCAGTTTGTGAGTTCAAGCCCCGCATTGTGCTCTGTGCTGACAGCTCGGAGCCTGGAGCCTACTTCAGATGCTGTCTCCCCCTCTCTCTACCCCTACCCTGCTCACGCTCTGTGTCTCTGTCTCTCAATAATAAATAAATGTTTAAAAAAAAGTTGATGTAGATTTCTCTCGTGCCATCTTTGAACCAATAAGGGTCTAGAGCTGCCTCTGGTGATTACCTTCTGTCCTTCCTGTGAGAGAGCAGAGAGGGAAACGCCGTTACAAATTTCTGTCCTGCCTTTAGGGAAATAGGAGGAGGGCAGAGAGCTTTTTTTTTTTTGTATCTGCTTTTTCTTCATTGCTTTCAGCTCAAAATAAATTCTCATGCCAGAGTGGCGTATTTTGGGGTGGCATAGTTTGCTATTGCTTCACTGTCATAGGAGAATCATACACACAGAGAGAGAGAGACAGAGAGACAGAAAGACAGTAGACAGAAGAACCCAAGGAGCTCCAGATGTTGGAGTCTTCCCAGCCCACGTACCAGGCAGGCACATTAGTGAACCTTGAGCTGTTTCCATCACGGCCGCCATCTGACAACTGTAATTGTATGAGAGACCCAAAGCAAGCCCCATCTTAGCTGGGCGCATTCAACCCTGAGCACCTTGAAAGAGAATAGTAAGCGTTGTTGTCCTCAGCCTCTAAATCTTGTGGATTTATGGATAACCACAACACGTATAACAAACCCCACGTATAACGACATCACTCGCCTTCAACAATTACCAACTCCTGGCCAGGTTCGTTACAATCTAGACCCCCACCCGGTTGCCCCACTTCCAAATATTTAGAAGCAGACCCCCTGTGTCTCATCACAGTCTTTCATCTCTAAATATTCCAACATTTCTTGAAAAAGATAAAGGCTCTCCCAACAGTTGTGGGTTGAAATGTGTCCTCCAAAAATATGGGTTGAAGTCCTAACCCCAGTGCCTGTGAACATGATCTTACTTGGAAATAAGGTCTTTGCGGATATAATCAAGGTCAGATGAGGTATCCCTGGATTAGGGTGGCATTGATCCTCTGACTGATGTCCTTAGAAGTGGAGAGAAAATTTGGACACAGAGGCACACAGGCACAGAGCGAGAATGCCACATGATGGTGGAGGCAGCAATCGGAATGAGGTGTATACATGCCAAAGAACGCCGAGGATTACCAACGAGCACCAGAGGCTGGGAAAGAGGCACAGAAACAGATTTTTCCTCAGGACTCCAGAAGGCGCCAATGCTGGCGACAGCTTGATTTCAGACTTCCAGCCCCCGGAACCGTGAGAGACTACATTTCTGTTGTTTTGCGACACCCAGTTTGTGGGAACTTGTTCGGGCAGCCCTAGGAAATGAGCACCCCATCCAAGAAGCACTCTATTTTAAGATGAAAATTAGGTATTTCTTTTCCTCTCATGCATTAGCTCTCATCTTTCCAGAGCTTGTTGAAGCTTCTGGTCGTGTGTGGAGTTACGATTTTGTACCTCATAAATATAGACAGACCACCCTGGGTCTGTCATTCCAGTGTCCTGTTGCCCTCAGATGACATAACCTCCTGTAAGCAGTTGTGGCCTGGACCCAGTCGTGAGAACTCAGCCACCGTCACGTGTTCTGAAGCAGGAAGTTGTACTTGTAGGGAAAGAGCCTATGAGCTTTGGCCCCAGTCAGACTGGGATTCCCTCTCGTGCTATGAGGCTTCAGCAGGTGCGTGTGTCTTCCAGAAAGTTTATTCTCATTCTGAGCCTTGTTCACCGGGTAGTAAAAAAATAAAAAAAAATTAAAAAAATTAACCCTTTAGATTCCAAGCTATTACCATGGGAATAAATGGAAAGGTTGAACAAGCAAGCTGGCCCCACACCCAGCACATGGAAGTCTCGTTTCTGCTTTGAGTAACCAAAGTGGGAAGAGAGCCCAGGGTGCTGAGTCTCCCGGTTTCCTCAAAGTGTTTCAACAGCTGCCAAGTCTGTGCTCTGAAAGCACGAGATGGTTCCCGTCTTCTCCAACTTCAGGAAGAAAATGGACTGGCTTGAGAAGCTGCCCCTTGACCGGTGGTGGGCAGAATTCCCCGGGGCCTGGTGTGGTGTGGTTTTAGGGGGATTAGGAAGGGATTCTAAACAAAGGTCCTGAAATTCCAGCGCAGGGAAGTTACTCCTTTTATTCTGAGCTGTGCACTTGAATCTTCCAAAGTGTAAGTGGTACCTCAGTAAGTCCCCACCACCCTAGAGAGAATTAATTTGCTACAGCGCTCCCCTCTAAGACTGGAGGGCCCCGCATGGTATAAAGGGCACCGAGGGAGCCGGAAGGAGGGGTCAGTTCGACAGGCACGTCCCCAGAGGCTTTCCTGTCCTCTGTGGTGGGCGGGGGCTTGGCTGGAGCCCAAAACGGACAGAATGGGTGGCTGGAATGGAGGTGCACAGCCTCTGCACCCCACACAGGCAAAGGGTGGTTCTTCCTGCTGGCTCTTCCGTGCAAGGCACTCCATCTGCTCGACCCCGGGTTCCTCACGCATTAACTGAGGGTGTCAGGCTAGATAAACCAGGGACCCTTCAGGCTGTGGCGTCCTTGACATCACTAACTAGAGCTCTAACCATGCTTTTTCAGCTTGGTGTTTGCCTCTCTGTTACTTGTGTGCTTGGCCTCAAGGAAGACAAAACTGAGCCAAAGGTGGTGTTAGCAATACAGACACGTGATTAATGCAGGAACAAAAGGTCCAAGGCTCGACTGGCCACTTAGTAGCAACCCCCAGAACATCACATCCCTCTTCTCCTGGGTGCTTCTCTGGTTTTCCTGTCCTGTGTAGCCACAAGAGCACAAAGTAGCTTCATTCCTGCCTTTCCTGCCCTGGATGTTGATAGGAGGGCATATATCTTTCTCCACAAGCACCCCAGCCAATTCGCCTTATATCGCATTGGCCAGGACTGGGTCGTGCGTCCCCCAGACCAGGGTCCAGCTCACTTCCCAGATGCCCAGGTATGTCTGGACCAAACCTGAGCTCCGCCGGCAGAAGAAGAGACACCTGGTGAGGACACTCCAGCTCAATGGGGTCGTATCCATGGCTTCTCTGAGACAGAATCACGGCCTTAACAAGAGCATCATTCTTGTGGAAAAGAAAATTCACTTTAGGATAACCTCCTTTTACAAAACCACTCTGGGGAATTTCACTGGCACATGTGGGGCTTGCCTCCATTATACTCCCTCTTCAAACAAGGGCCACTTCATCAGGGGACCTGTTCCGATAGAGCCGTGGGTTCGCTCAGGACACCGGTCTTCACCGGACCTCGAAGGTGGATCTGGGGAGAGCCACTGCCCGGAGCTTTGCTGCAGGTGAGCGAGACAGAGAAAGCAGCAGACGTGTCTCCATAGAAACTTCCAGAGACTCAGCACACCAGCTGCCCTGAAAAAAAAAAAAAAAAAAAAAAAAAAAAGGATCTGCTGTGGCCCCTCCAACCCCCGGGCTGCTGACAGAAAGCTTCTTCCTGTTTCCACCATATTCTCTCAGAGGCCTCAGCTGCTCTTTTTGATTTTTCCCGAACAAAATAATTTCCCCATCACTAGCCTAGCGTTGACTCTAGAACCCAGGCAAAAGACGTGAGAAGGAAACGTGAGAAAGAAGAAGTGAGGGGGATGTGCTTCATGACATCCTGGTAGACAGAAGAGACATGGATGGATAACAGAAGTTGGGGGATGACAATAATCTATTAAAAAATTGTTGAGTGACAGCAAAGGGATCTGCACAAGGCAGCCTGCTGTGTGGCCCAACCCTGGATGAGGTCACCAATAACCCTGGCTCTGGCATTTATTGCTTATGTGAATTGGGCAACTTAGCCTAATTTCTCTGAGCCTCAGTTTGCTCATCTGTAAAATGGAGCTAACAGCACTTTTTATGTAGGGCTGTTATGAAGATTACAGATAATGCAAAAGCCCTGGGCATGTGCTTTACCAAAATAAAGGACACACTTCCATCTTGAGAGTTGGTATACTGGACCAGAAAGAGCGCAGCTTTAGGGCAAGAGAGACCCCTACGTTACATCCTGTTCTGCTGCTTCCCTTGTGGTCACTCGACAAATGTCTCTAGAATCTGTGGAATGCTATCTCCCTTGGGAGGATTAGGGAGAACGGTATTAAAGTATTCAGAGTGGGCCGGGCAGATAATTCGTTCTTGTAAGTGGTGCTTGCGGTTGCTTTTTAAAATTATTATTACTGCCGAATTTTGCGTTAAAATGTAGTCAATTCTTGGAGCACATGGGTGGTTCAGTCGGTTAAGCGTCTGACTTCGGCTCAGGTCATGATCTCGCGGTTTGTAAATTCAAGCCCCGCGTCGGGCTCTGTGCTGGCAGTTCAGAGCGTGGAGTCTGTTTCGGATTCTGTGTCTCCCTCTCTCTGTGCCCCTCCCCCGCTCACACTGTGTGTGTGTGTGTGTGTGTGTGTGTGTGTGTCTCTCTCTCTCAATAATAAATAAGCATTAAAAAAATAACATAAAATAAAATCTTTAAAAATTTGTTTAAAAAAATAAAAATAAAATAAAATAAAATAAAATAAAATAAAATAAAAGGCAGTCAAGTCCTTAACCTGATCTTTGGTATCACATTTACCACTGTGCATAAAAAAGCTCCTGGTATATAATCAATGCTCCCAAAGTATTTCTGAATGAATGAATGAATGAATGAACAATCGCTGAGAGGAAATGTACAAAGCCCCCCTGCCAAGTGCCCCGCAGCAGCGGACTCTCAATCAATGGCCACTCCCTTCCCCTGGGTGAGGCCACAAAATTTAAGATGGCCAAAACAAAAACCCTCAGTAGCCAACATAAATAATATTTTAATGCAAAATGTTTTGGGGAATCCAAATGTAAAAAGTCAGCAATGAGCAAAATATCAAAATGTTTAAGTAAAGACAGGATCCTTGACAGTGTTGAGTCACATTGGAGCCTGAGGCAAAAGGACGAATCAGTCATTCTGATCCCGACTTTAGACAGGAAGGCCTCAATCTCCTCCCCACAGTCCCCCCCTCCCCCTCCTTCCCAGGTCTTCTGGGGTTCTGGTGGGTCCCTCCCCCACATTGGAAACAATTGTTGCTCTTTTTAAAAAAGACAATGCCCTGACTTACTACTGGGGAGCAAACAGCGTGTCAGGGGGCGGGGCCTGAGTATCTGTATTTTTTTAATTCCTCAGATGGTTCTATTGTGCAGCCTGTGCTGGGAATCACTGTTACCACCAGAGCCTGGGGGGTTCCCTGGAAAGCCAGTCATCCCTCCTCTGGGGGCTCTCCTAGCAGAGAGAGGAGGAAGCAAGTAATTATAGTCTTATTTTTTCTGTGCAGACGTTGGAGAAGAGCCAAAACGCTAGGCGTCTTTCTGCCAATCCGAGATTCACTGGTTCCTGGAGAGCCTCGTTGCCGAAGCAGGCTGCCTGCCGGCTCATCCCTGGCTCCCCCGGCTGCCCACCTGGACAGTCCAGAGTCTCGCTTCGCAAATAGCAGGTCATTAAGATCGCTGGGCTTCAGTGTCCCCTTCTCTCCCAGAGACAGCATACCTCCCTAGTAAGGTGTTTGGGAGAAACAAATTCCCTGCTAACAGCATTCCTAGTGCCTGGTACCTGCTAAGTCCTCCACAGTTGGGGCTGTCATTCAATGCTAATTTTTATCAGAGTGATGGTGTAGATGGAGGAATATATGCATTCCTTTAGATAAGTCAACAAATTCTGCAGAAGCATTTGTTATATGCTTGTGGATAGATTGACTGTATTGTCCTCTGGGAAGCTGTGTTTATCTGGCCAGTCAATAAATACTTATTATTCCCACACTTCCAGCCAGACACTATTTTAGGCATGAGGGAAAATGGTGGGCAGTAAAAGATGAAGCCCCATCCCTTTCGGTGCCTGTGGAGAGACAGAGAATAAGTCAAAGAACAAACAAATGTATGATGTAGGGTTAAGTAGAAGTGTGTGCTTTAAGGAAAAAGGCAGCAGAGTAGAAGGAGAGAGAGTTCTTTTCACCAGGGGGTGAGGGAGGTGACATTTGAGCCGAGCTGTGAATAAGTGAACCATGGCATCATTTGGAGAAACTTCCCGGCAGGGAACGACAGTGCAAAGGCCCTGGGGTAGAAACACTCTTGGCTGTTCTAGGAACCATAGGCTCACAGGGCGGCAGAGAAGTGAGGGGAAGCCGGGCTGAATATGACAGTGACGTTGGGCTCTTGATGTTTATTCTAAGCATGGTTGGAAGCCTTGGAAGATTTTGAAGGAGGTCGAGGTAGCACAAAATGTTCTAGAGATAAAAAGGCCTAATAAAGCCTTGTGAACTGGGTTTGTGTCTGTGCATGTGAGGGGAGGATGCTGTAGAGGTCCCTGCAGAAGGTCACAGGGGTCTGCCTAAGCCACAGAAAGCTTCCATGCGTCCCATTTGCATCCTCCAGCCCCAGAAGGCAAACAGCTTCCTAGAACACTTTCCTGAACTTTGTAGGATCCGTGAGAGCACGGCTCACTGCTGTTAAGAACCGGGTTCGGGAGCAGCTCTCGGTGCCCTGAGGCAGGCCACCAACCAACGAGAGGCATCCCATGGGCCTCTTGGGGCCTTGAGCAAGCTGTAGCCAACACTTGCCTTTCCCCCAGCGATTCTTTTCACAGCAACCAGGTGAACGGCTGGGAATTCAGCTTTTCCATTTTCTCTGTTACAAGAAAGACAAGAAGGCCAGAGGAGTTAGAGACAGAATTTCTAAACCAGTGGATTATTGAAATGGCCTCAGTGTTCAAGGTATTCCCTTCTTCAAGGCTGCCTAAGCTTCAGGTCAGGGATATCCCTCTCTTCTGTCAGTGGTGGACAGCGACTGAATACCTACCCCCTGTGGCTGGGGGGCCTCCCGTCCTGTGTTCATTCTGGATTTTTGTTTTTTTGCCTTTCCTGAAATAGCGGCTCACGTTTCTGATATTTGCCAGTCTGCATGCTCTGAAGACATACATAGGCCAGGATAGCTGCAGGTGCCAGGGAAGCAGGGTGAGAGTCTCCGGAAGCTTCCCGCATGTGGGCCCAGGAAAGAGGGCTGGCATCTGGGGCAGAGGAGACACAAAATCACTTCACAGATACATCAGACTATGGTCCAAAAGTGTGTGTTCCTCCACAGCCCAAATTCATATGTTGAAATCCTAGCCCCCAATATGATGGTATCAGAAGATGGGCCCTTTAGGAGACGATTAGGTCATGAAGGAGGAATCTTCAAGAATGGGATTAGTCACTTTCAAATTTGGTTAAGGGTCCAGCTTCAGCTCAGGTCACGATCTCACAGTTCGTGAGTTCGAGCCCCGCGTCGGGCTCTGTGCTCACAGCTCAGAGCCTGGAGCCTGCTTCAGGTTCTGTGTCTCCCTCTCTCTCTGCCCCATCCCCATTCATGCTCTGTCTCTCTCTGTCTTAAAAATAAATAAAACATTAAAAAATTAAAAAAAAAAAAAGAGAGAGAACCCCCGACCGCTCTCTCCCCGTCTTTCTACTACATGAGGATTAAGGAAAAGTCTCTAATCTGGAAGGAGACTCCCAGCATCTGGCCATGCTGAGACCTGATCTCAGACTTGCAGGCTCCAGAACACGGAGGAAGAAATTTCTATCGTTCGTAACCCACCCAGTTCGTGGCACTTTGTTACCGCAGCTCAGAGGCGCTGAGACACGGGTTCAGCTTCCACTCTGTGTGAGACTATCCCAGGGCCATGGAGTGTAGGGAACTAGTCTGGCAGAGGTCCCTGCCTCTGGGGTACTTCTCCACCAGGGGGAGACTTTTTGCCAAGCCCAGCGCCTATCCCTTCCTTCCCAAATAAATGTTCTCTCTCTCTCTCTCTCTGTCTCAAGAGAGAGAGAGAGAGAGAGAGAGAGAGAGCTCAGAGATGTTTCACCAACGGCTTCGGCTGCAGCCTCTTCCTACATCTTTACAAAGTCAGTTCCAAGGCCTCTAATGATAAAATCACCCTCCGGCATCCATTCCACACATACGCAACAGGTGTCTGCTTTATCCTGGGCACCGGCAGGGGCAGAAAGTTTATTGCTCTTTCTTCTTTGATTTTCTAAAATGTTAGCATTCGATCTATGTTGGATTTGTAGTTTTCTTGGGTTTTCTGGCTGTGTGAGAACCACAACACAAGTAGTTCACGCCAACATCAGTATCGGTGGTCATTTAAATAAGTTCTAATTAGGGGCGCCTGGGTGGCGCAGTTGGTTAAGCGTCCGACTTCAGCCAGGCCACGATCTCGCGGTCCGTGAGTTCGAGCCCCGCGTCGGGCTCTGGGCTGGTGGCTCAGAGCCTGGAGCCTGCTTCCGATTCTGTGTCTCCCTCTCTCTCTGCCCCTCCCTCGTTCATGCTCTGTCTCTCTCTGTCCCAAAAATAAATAAACGTTGGAAAATAAATAAATAAATAAATACGTTCTAATTAAAGTAACTTAGGCCAAGGGGGTTTTCTGTACCTTCCTCTCGTCTAACGCTGTCTGAACTTGAAGAAAGGGCCTGAGGGAAACTGCAGACCGAAAGGGGGTTTGGGCCAGATTTCTCACCAGGGGCGCCTTTATGGCCCTTCAAGCAGACCTTGTGGTGAGACCCTATCTCAGCAAAGGCATAGACAACTTCAGTCTTGTGTGATGCTCGGTGACGTGGACACCTCCAGCGTTGTTTCCTTTCCTTTCCTTCCTTTCTCTTCCCTTTCCCTTTCTTTCCTTTCCTTTCGCTCACTGAAGGGGCTTCCTCCAAGGGTCTTAAGTGACAAGGGCCAAGCCCCTTATAGCTCTGTCCCCAGAGCTCTTAACCTCAGCTTTTATGCACAGTTACTATTTAATGAGCACATGAAAACTGAATATCACACACTTTTGTTTATTTGTTCTTAGCAGCCTTAAGAGAACTCAGCCTTCGGGGATGCTGCTGGAAAAGTAACCATTTGCTCTTTGAAGTGACATCATCTTTGCTTTTTGGTACCAGTAGGTGTGTTTTCCCCCGTCTCTTCCATTTTGGTCTATTTGGCCTCAAATCTTCTTATCGGGGAAATCAGTCAGAGGTTGCCTTTTCTAATCTTTCTCATTCTGGTTGATTTCGCTATTTATTGGACCATCTTTATTTCTTCCTAAACTATTCAGATTTAATTACATGTTTTTCTGCTGCCTTTGGTTCAAGTGTGCTAATTATGCAGTATTTAGTCTGTCTCAAGTTTATTATTAGACTTTGCATTGTCCCTGCATTTGCGAAATTGCAGAGAATTTGTATTTTTAGGGCTCTTTCCATTCATGGTTGTTATTACTTGAGGAAACTAATATATACATATGAGATATATATATCAAGTATATCTCATATGTATGTATAAGACCACGCTTAATATTTCCAGTTTCAAGGGTAGCATTCTACTGACTGAATCAAAGTTGGTTAATTCCGTTGGCCAGCTTATGAGCATTGCTTTAGTAAAGTCAACTCAGTGCTACAGCTTTTCCTTAGAATGAATGCTGGAAAAATCAGGGGACCTGAGATACTGAAATGTTGTTTCGTTGTTGGCTTTTGGTAACTTCCATGTGGCACTGCTTTAGAATTTTGCCTTGAAGATGAATGTAAAGTTATCTACGTGTATAGCTGAGGGCTTACTTCAAAACCCTACTGTGGGTTTCCGGAATAAGGAGGCAGTTGGCCATCAGGTGTGGCAGTGGCCCATCTCTTCCGCATCAAGGGAGCCCCAGCTGCCCGCCTCTCCCCTCTTTTTGGCCATTAAACACCTTATTGGCAGCCGTACCATGGAATGGCGAGAGCTATGACTACATCACTGCTGTTCCTACTTGGCTAACGCATTCAGTCATTCACACACTCAGTTGACAGATACCTGCCCTCATGAAATGCATAGTAGAAGAGCAGGAAAAGTACTCAAGATAAAAACAAAGGAAAACAGGGGCGCCTGGGTGGCCCAGTTGGTTGGGCGTCCGACTTCGGCTCAGGTCGTGATCTCGAGGTCCGTGGGTTCGAATCCCCGCGTCGGGCTCTGTGCTGACAGCTCAGAGCCCGGAGCCTGCTCCGGGTTCTGTGTCTCCCTCTCTCTCTGCCCCTCCCCGCCTCATGCTCTGTCTCTCTCACTCTCAAAAATGAATAAATGTTAAAAAAAAATGTTTTTTAAAACAAAAAAACCCAAAACCAACGAAAATACACTATGTCACGCGGTGCACCAGATTGGCGCATCATTTCGGAATTCTTCACGCCGTGCTCCTCTTAGAATTGCGCGTCACACTTTGCCACTGACAGTGAAGGTTCTCTGACTGAAGGTAGATACCTTTCTCTCGATGTTGGCTTGGTCACGTGACTCACTTTGGCCGACGGGATATTTGCGGCCATGTTGTAAGCAGAGCCTGAAATCTGCCTGTGGGGTTTGGGCCTGCTTCTTCTGCTTCTGCCGTTGCCAGGAGCACATGCCCTGAAGTAGTTTCTGGACCCAGAATAATGAGACACTGCAGAGCTGGCTTGAACCCAACCCACAGCCTGGAGGCAAGCCCAGAAGACTAAAGACGAAGCAGAGGCACTGAGCTGAGCCCTGCCGAAGCCACCAATCCAGCAGGCCTGCAGATCTGTGCGCATGAGAAGAAACGTTTGCTACAGGAAGTGACTTGAGTTTGAAGGGTGATTTGTTACAAAGCAGTATCACTGAAAGAGCTGACGGATAGAAGTGGTGGTAAAGGCTAAAAGAAAAACAGAGCAGCATAAGGGACAGAAAGTACCCATGCAAGAAAAGAGGAGTAACATTTTCTTTGGGACAGCAGTGCCGACTCTCTGGATATGGTGACATTTGAGCAGGAACTTGCGGCACTCACATTTATGGAGCAGTTATATGAGCCAGACATTGAGTTGTCTCACTTATTATTGTGCACACATCTTATGGGGTGGGTACGGCTGAAGCTATCATTTTTTAAGATAAGGGAACTGAGACACAGAGATTTTGGGACTTGCCCAAGGTCTCACACTTAGTGAGTGGGAGGTTTGAGATTCTCTTTTATGTCAACTGCATCTTGATCTATCTCGCAAGGCAATCTGGCACTAACCACCTGGAGTTAGCACAGACCCCAGAAGTTCAAGGGCACGGCCCCAACAACACTACCCTTATTTTAGATGCCAGCCACACTTTGGGTTATACAAACTGACTGGCTATACATCCAGGGGTTTTCATGACCCCCTCCAGGTTCAGGAATTTGCTAGAGTGACTCACCGAACTCAGGCGAGGGCTGCACTATGATCACAGTTTATTGTAAAGGATATAAGTGGGGCAGAGGCTACAAATAAAGGGACACATACAAGTGCGTTCTGAGGGATACAGAGCTTCTGAACTCTCTCCCTTTGGTGTCAGGACACATCATCCTACCAGCACATCAATGTATTCAAATTAGGAATCCTTGGTGTCCGTGCACTTTTTATCAGGGGTTCAGTAGTGAGGCATAGTTGATAGAATCATTGACCATGTCATTGAAATCAATTTGCATCGCCCCTTTCCTTCCTGAATGCCAGCTGGCTGAAAGTTCCAACCCTTTCGTCACAGGTTGGTCCTTCTGGTGACCGGCGCCCATCCTGGTCTCATTAGCATAACAAAGACGCTCCCACCAGAAATTCCAAGGGGGATTAAAGTTCTCTGCCAGGAACTTGTGAATGAAAAAAAGTAGTAACTGAAACTCCCTGGGCAGATTCAAGAGCAGAACAGACTCAGCAAAAGAAAGACTTCACGAGTTGGAGGAAAAAACCTGAAGAAGTCACCGGGGAAGCACAACTGGGAGATGATGAAATGGAAAATAAGATGTTAGGAGACCAGAGAATAAAGAGAACTCCCCTCAAATGTCTAACTAAGGTGGCAGAAAGGAAAAAACAGAGAATGAGAGAGAAGGAACATTTGGTGACATAAATTCTTGAGAATTTCTAGAAATGATGGGAAAACTAGCTTCCTCGGTCTCAGAAAGTCCAACTAATGTCAAGTAGGATATTTAAAATGACAACTGGGGGCCCCTGGGGGGCTCCGTCGGTTAAGCAACTGACTTCAGCTCAGGTCACGATCTCACGGTTTGTGGGTTCTAGCCCCACGTCAGGCTCTGGGCTTACAGCTCAGAGCCTGGAGCCTGCTTCAGATTCTGTATCTCCCTCTCTCTCTGCTTCTTCCCCTCCTCATGCTCTGTCTCTCTCGTCTCTCAAAAATAAATAAACATTTTGAAAAAATTTAAAAAAAAAGACCACTGTATCTGGTCATAACAGAGAAATCCTAAAGATAAAAGATCTTAAAATCTTTTAAGAGCATGCGACTCTTGATCTCGGGGTTGTGAGTTCAAGCCTCATGTGGGGTGTAGAGCTTACTTAAAAAAAAACTTGGCGCCTGTGTGGCTCAGTTGGTTAAGCATCAACCCTTGATTTCAGCTCAAGTCATGATCTCAGGGTCCTGGGATTGAGCCCCACATCAGGCTCTGCACTGACAGCTCAGAGCCTGCTTGGATTCTCTCTCTCCCCCCTCTGTCTTTCTCCTACTCACACACCCTCTCTCTCTCTCTCAAAATAAATAAATAAACTCTTTAAAAAAATAATGATATCTACAATTTTCCGTAGGCTGGTATTCTGTAGTATTTTTTTTTTTAAATAACGTAACACACGCCCATGGAAGAAAATGAAGAAATTACCAAAAAGCCCCAAAGCAAAATTTAACCATTCATAACTAAAGGGTTAACTACTCTTCGGGATCATGACTACCTTCGTGTTGTGGTACCAGCAGAATACCCAGGCAGGCATTTAAAGTGTGGGGCGAGTGTAGATGCTGATTAATTTTTGATGGTTGACTGAGCATTTGTTTAATCTTTGGTTGAGATGTGCGCACTTCATGCCGAAGACGGAAAATGCATGAAACGATGTTCTCAGCACTTTTCCTGCATGCTATATGCCTACTGCAGTGAACCGGGGCTCACAAGGCAAATGTTAGTCATGAATGTATTAACCTCGTTTCCTTGGGAACCACTGAGCAGAGGGGAGAATGCTGGTCACATTTAGCAGCCTGCCATGTGTAAGGCAATTAGTTCCAGAATTTGTCAGATGACAGTTCTATTTTTGAGCACTTTCTTATCAATTAGGAGAAAAAAATATCTGACAGGCAGGGATTTCTCAGCAGTTCGGGGGGCGAGTTAGTTTATAAGCAACAGGAAGGCGAGTTTAAAGTGCCTCGTACCAAGATCGTTACCGTTTGTTCCTCTCTGTGGAAGGTCTTGATGGATGGGCTCAGGCTTAAGAGACACACAAGGAGTGAGAGGCTGATGTTCTGCTTGTGCCCTTCGGAATAAACACAGATCGTGGCAGACATCGGCTTCGTCCTCAGAGTCGGCGCACACAGTGCCTCATCATTTCGCCCTGGAAAGCACCGGTGGTGCGGATCGTGGGACAGTTCTTTGCTGTGAATCATGTAGGTTTGGGAAAGCTTTGAGCAAGCATCATAAAAGTAACCAGATCGATGCAGCCATTCATGGAGTACTGTGAGCCAGGCTGCGCACTAAACCATCGGCCAATCACCCCAACGAGCTCTGTGTGGAGGGTCAGAAGATAGCAGATTGACCTGTCGTATGAGCGCTGTAAAGAGAAACAACGGAAGCTATAAAGAATTCACGATCTAGGAGTTCCATTTAAGTATGTATCGTATATCTCGTACTTTCTTCCTATTTATATTATGATGTTTTGTTATCTTACAAGACCTTCCTGGCAGGAGAGGGCTGCGTCTCCCAGGGCCAGCCAATTCTTGGAGATGACAAAGGGCCAGGCAAGAGCCGACCCTTGATATGCAAGCTGACCAGTCCAGAGCTGGACGTCCTCCATCTGGCCCCACACAGCCCGGGGCTGCGTGAATCGTCCCAGGGCTACGTGTCAGGAAGTAGAAACCACCCCGATAGCCCACAGTCTGCCAAAATTATTCAAACTAGCCATTCTACGATGTTCACCCAGCCCTGCTTGTCCTTCCTGTGGAAACGCCAATAAGGGTTGTGTCCTAAACCTTCGCTCCTGTCTTCTGCCTCCTGACCACCCTGGTGTTTTTCCCGTGTGGCTTTGATTGGTGTGCCTTCCGTCCCTAGGACCTGTGAGCGTAGTAAACTTTGTTCTCCTGAGCCTCCCTGTGTCTCCTCTTGTGGCCACACCTGGATGACTATCTCCTAAAAGAATACCCGCTGGGACCCAGCAATTGCACTGCTATGTATTTATCCAAGGGATGAAAAAAAAGTGCTGATTCGAAGGGACACATGCACCTCAATGTTTAGAGCAGCACTAGCAACAATAGCCAAATTATGGAAAGAGCCCAAATGTCTATCAACTGATGAATGGACAAAGAAGATGTGGTATGTATACACACACACACACACACACACACACACACACTGGAATATTACTCAGTGTTCACAAAGAATGGCATCTTGCCCTTTGCAACAACGTGGATGGAGCTAGAATGTATTATGCTAAGCAAAATAAGTCAGTCAGAGAAAGACAAATACCATATGACCCTACTCATATGTGGAATTTAGGAAACAAAACAGATGAACATAGAGGAAGGGAAAGAAAAATAAAACAAGATAAAAACAGAGAAGGAGGCCAACCATGAGAGACTCTTTATAAAATATAGAGAACAAACTGAGGGTTGCTGGAGGGGAGGTGGGTGGAGGGTTGGGCTACATGGATGATGGGCATTAAGGAGAACACTTGTTGGGATGAGCACTGGGTGTCATATGTAAGGGATGAATCACTAAACTCTACTCCATTATTACACTCTATGTTAATTAACTTGGATTTAAATAAAATTTTATTTTTTTATTTAAAAACATTTTTTTAATGTTTGTTTAGTTTTGAGAGAGACAGGGACAGAATGTGAGTGGGTTAGGGGCAGAGAGAGAGGGAGACACAGAATCCGCAGCAGACTCCAGGCTCCGAGCTGTCAGCACAGAGCCCGACGCGGGACTCGAACTCGCGAGGTGTGAGATCATGACCTGAGCCGAAGTCGGACGCTCAACCGAGCCCCCCAGGCGCCCCAAGACTTAAATAAAATTTTGAAAAAGACATATGCAACACTGTGGAGAATAGCCATTATCCACAGACTTACCACATGTGTAAGCCCATTTTAAATTAAGAAAATTGGGTTGTAAAGAGCTTAAGCCTGCATAGGTTGTTAAGGGGGAGAGTAGAATGTGAGCCTCGGTTCGTCTGTCTGCGGGCCACACTCAATCCCCTGCCCACTCAGTACTCAAAGCACGGGCTCTGACCAGCCACATGGGCTTCCCCTGGGAGCCTGGTGGCAGTGAAGAAACTCAGACCCCGCTCCAGACGTAGTGAATGAGATTCTGCCTTGTAACCAGACCCCAGGTGGTTCCGAGGGAAGCTGGAGAGACTCCGTTCTCCACCCGCTCAGCCAAGCACCACTGAGGGGAGAAGTGCGAACCACAGGGCATTATGGGAGTGACACAAATGAAGCCGGATAGAGAGAGCCTGGGATTCTAGAGAAAGAAGCTGGTGTTGCGGGCTGGGATGGTCAGGGACATCTACCCACAGGAGGTCAAGCTGTAGGGAATTAGTTAAGATTCAGATCCATCAGCACTTAAAAAATTGTACAACATCCCTCTCACTCAACCACCCCACTGTCTCCATACGCAGAAGCCCCTGAGGTCTCTAAACTGCCCCAGGCGCTATGTTTTCCCGCAGAGCATTTTATCTGTGACGTGGTGACTGCTAAAATAGGGAAATCAGCGGGGCGCCTGGGTGGCTCAGTCGGTTGAGGGGCCAACTTCAGCTCAGGTCATGATCTCGCGGTCCGTGGGTTCGAGCCCCGCGTCGGGCTCTGTGCTGACAGCTCAGAGCCTGGAGCCTGTTCCAGATTCTGTGTCTCCCTCTCTCTGACCCTCCCCCGTTCATGCTCTGTCTCTCTCTGTCTCAAAAATAAATAAACGTTAAAAAAAATTTTTTTTTAAATAGGAAAGCAGTACCTGGTTGAGAAGACAGTCCAGGCGACGCGAGGGAGACTCCCGGCCCCGGCCCCGCTGCCACAGAGGCCATCTGCGCCACAGTCTCAAATCCTACGTGGAAGTGGGTGTCCTGGGGAGTTGTTCGCCTCTCCGCTCCTGTGTCTCTCTCAGATCCGTCTCGTAGCCAAAGTTAGGAAAAGCTCGTCTCCAAGACGCACTTTCTCCATTTAGACTCACAGATGAGATCAACATCTCTTGAAATGCTTATTTCAAGAAAACAGGCACGTTTTTAGGCACGGGCAATGATTGCAATGTGTCTGCTAACACCGGCATTTTTTTTTTAAGCACGTGCGTCCTTCTCTGGGCACGCGGAAGGGGGGCTGACCCACATGTGTTCACATGCCCATTTACAAAAGAAAGAAAAGATGCCGCTACCGATGCCAGCTGACTGTTAAAAGGCCAATCCTAAAACCTTGGATGGTTTCCACGGCACCTGCGGTCCATTAGCCTACACGGGCCTCCGGTTCCCTCGTGAGATCCCAACCCCAGGCAACCAACCGACCTACCCAGCCTTCCTGGACAACCCGCTGAATCAAAAGATCCAGGCCCTTCCCTCAGCCTGCAGCCCTCCTTTATTTTCCTTCGTAGCACTTAACACCCCGGGACTTTGTTTTCATAGTTTCTATTATTTCTCTATTTATAGTCTATCTCCCTGCTACTTGAATGCAGGGATTTCGATTATTTTGTTCAGCGCTGAGCTCCCAGCATCTAAAACAGTGCCTAGCACCATAGCCACTGGTTGAATAAATAAACACGTGTGTAAATAGAAACCTAAATGAACGTGCTAGTTAACAATTGCCGAATAAGTGAATGTCGTTTAGAGATCGGAGCGCCAAAAATTACACGCAGAAGAATGTGGAGAGGGCCGGGACACCTCCCTGGCCTGGGGACTGGCGTGGGCCTTAGTAAATGTACCCCTACAAGAAAAAAACAATGTAGGCATGGAGGGAAAGAAAATATAGACAGAAGCATCTGAGTAAATGGTCCAACAAGTGTTAGGAAGCCTGGAAGGGCACGTTTTCTCTTTTTGGCTACATGTGGCTGCTCGTACTGGCCAGAAAAGTGCTCAGGCCTGCTGTCTGAGCCTACAGAGAACTTCCTGGTGCCACTGCTGAAGGGCTGTTGATCAAAAACGACAAGAAGCTCCCAAACATTCAATGTAGCTCACATTCATCATGGCAAGAGTCCCCGGAATATGCTCCATGTGAGGGGTTCAATGACTTCATTCCTTCTCAAGGGGAGTGAAGGAAGTGTGCTAAGGCCAGGTGACACAGCTTCGGCACCAGCGGTAGGGTGGCCTCGCTCCTGATCAGGACAGAGTAGAAATGCTATAGGTCTGCCCAGAGAGCCCGGAGATATCTCCCCAAGAACATTCCATGGCAGTCTTGGGAGATGGGGTGCAGATATCAAGTGCAGATCAAACATGATTTAGAAGGCTTCGGTGAACCAAGTTACAAGATTTCCTTCTGTGCAGAACTCCTCAGATCTTTCATATGCTAATTCAGATTGTGATTGACCCCTTGGTGGTGGTCTGGAGAGAAATGGACAGCAAAACAGTGACTGGGGGATATGAGCAACAGGCACTGGTGATGAGTTAGAAAGGAATATGGAATATGGTCCAGCCACCCCCCCCCAAGGTCCTCTGGCTCATGCAGTGGGTGGCTGATGGGGCCATTTGCTGAGACTGGGAGACAAAAGCTCTTGTTTAGGAGGGACGAGCATGACTTTGGTTCAGGCATATTGTGTAAGGGGAGACTTTGGGAGAGCCAAGCAGAGAAGACACTCAGAAATGGAGATTCTGAACTCCAGGGAGAGTATTTTTCTGCAGAATTGGGATGAATGAGGGGTCTTGTGCTGCTCTGAAGGCCTCCGGGGAGCCCCGTTCTATAAGTCATCTCTGGAAGTGGCCATTTAGGGGCTCCAGAGATGCCATCTCCCCTTACCTCACCCCACTTAAGTCTCCTGACCCTTCAGATAAATGCAGATTTCAGTCACGAAATATATTGAATTCGAATAGTCTTACAATGGAAATTTCTTTTTTTAATTGTTAATTGCTTTAAAACTAGAGAATGAATCAAGAAAACGGTGATTATTACTGAATATAATTGTGTGAAAGAGTGGAGGATTGCTGAAACGATTCATTTGGTCACCAAACACGCTAGGAACATCTTTCTGCGGAGGTCACTGGGTGTCCTCCAAAACAAAAAAACAAAAAAACCCCAAAAAACAGTTTTGCTGAATGGGAGTGATTCAGTAGTGAAGGAAACTAGGTATTGCAAGAGACAGAAAGGAGAATTGCTGGACAGAGTCCTATTATAAAGATGTGATGACCTCAAACCGAGGACAGCTCAGCCCTCGTCGTGAGGGGTCAGTCTGTGCACAGACGCACGCAGCGTGGTGCTCTGGGAGGTGGCCTGGGGCCGTTCTGTTCTCCTTTACTTCTGCTGACCTGCAGCAGAAAGCAGGAAGTGACATCACAGGAAGTGACAGGATTCCAGAGAGGAAATGGATCATGGGAGAGGGAAGCTGGGTGGACCAGGAAAATATGGCCCCTCGCCACCGTTCCCCAGACTCTCTGCATTGACTCTGAAATGTATACTCCCTGCAAATGTCCAATCCCTATGTGTATACCTGAAACGAATATCATATTATAAGTCATTTATATCTTAATTTTAAAAAGTTGTTTTTAATGTGTACTCATGGTGCACAAGAACCATCACTCATCCCATCTTGCAAACAAAGAAGCCTTGTAGCCCGCCTCCTTCCCCATCACCCAGCTGGCCTCACAGCAGTACCAGAGACTGAGCCTCACATCTAGGTGGGAAAACGTCACCCAGCCGGGCTTCTCTGACTGCCCCACAGGATGACGCACTAGCTATAGGAATGGGCTCGCGGTGAGATCTCACCCAGACCAGCCATTTATCAGCGGGATCATTTATGGCACATTACTCAAGCTTTCTAAGCATGTGACACTGGGCACATTGCTACCCTCTTAGTTTTAGTTGCTTCCTCTGCAACACGAGTTAATAGTCTCAACCACAGCAGGATGCATTGCCGTGATTAATGTGAAATAACACTGGTGAGGAGCTTTATCTGTCACCTGCTACGTGGTGATCAGTAAATGGTAGTATTTTTGAATTGTGAAATGTTTCCATTTTTAATTGTGGTTACATCACATAACATAAACTTTGCCATCCTACCCAGTTTTTTTGTTTGTTTATTTGTTTTCAGTTCAGTAGTGTTAAGTACATTCCCATTTTGTGCAGGAGGTTTCTAGAACTCTTTTCAGCTTGCAAAACTGAAAGTCCTTGCCCATTGAACACCTTTCCACTTCCCTTTCCCTCCCAGCCCCGGGCAACCATTGTTTTACTCTGTTTCTTTGAGTTTGATTACTTGTAGATACTTCATATAAGTGGAATCATCAAGTAGTCGTCTTATTGTGACTGGCTTATTTTAGTTAGCATGGTGTCCTCAAGGTTCATCCATGTTGTAGCATATGACAGAACTCCCTTCTCTTTTAAGGCTAAATAATACCTCATTGGATGCATATACTACATTTTTTTACCCATTCCTCACTGATGGATACTTGGGTATCCCAAGTATTGCTTTCATCTCTTGACTGTTGTGAATAACGCTGCAATGGACATGGGTGTGCAATAATCTCTTTGAGACCTTCCTTTCAATTCTTTTGGGTATGTATCCAGATATAGGATTGCCGAATCGTATGGTAATTCTATTTAAAAAAAATTTTTTTTAAATTTTTTTTTTCAACGTTTATTTATTTTTGGGACAGAGAGAGACAGAGCATGAACGGGGGAGGGGCAGAGAGAGAGGGAGACACAGAATCGGAAACAGGCTCCAGGCTCCGAGCCATCAGCCCAGAGCCCGACGCGGGGCTCGAACTCACGGACCGCGCGATCGTGACCTGGCTGAAGTCGGACGCTTAACCGACTGCGCCACCCAGGCGCCCCTCTATTTAAAAATTTTTGAGGGACCTCCATCTTGATTTCCATTGCAACGACGGCAGTTACCAACAGTGGACGAGGGTCCCACTTTCTCCCCATTCTCATCCACCCTTGTTACTTTCTGTTTTATTTGGTTTTGGTTTTGGTTTTCCAGTAGTAACCATCCTCTGAGCGTGAAGCGCTATGTCACTATGGTGTTGAATCTCATCTCCCCGGTGATTAGTGATGTCACGCATTTTTCCATCAGCTTCTTGGTCATTTATAACTTCTTTGGAGAACTGTCTATTCAAATCTTCGGCTTCTTTTTAAATCTGGCTATTTTTGTTGTTGGGTTGAGTTGTGGGAGTCCTTCATGTATTCTGGATATTAAAATCTTGTCAGATACACGATTTGCAAATATTTTCTCCCGTCCCATAGGTTGCCTTTCCACTCTGTTGATTATAGACTTGGCTGTGCAGAGATTTTTAAGTTTCCTGTAGTCCTGTTGGTCTGTTTTGGGGTTTGTTGCCTGTTCTCTTGGCGTCAAATCCAAGAAATCATTACCCAACCCAATGTCATGAACATTTTCCCCTATGTCTTTTTTAAAGAGTTTTATGGTTTCGGGTTCTATGTTTAGGTCTCTAGGGTGTAGTTATTATTTATATTGTTGTTATTACTTTTACCCGGGTTATCCACAAATGTTTCTGCCATTGATGTGGAAAATTAAGAGCTTACTCTCATGCATTTTAATCTAATAAAGACTGTTTGTGCTTACTCACATATAAATCTCTCTACTAACTCCAGTGGCAGGAATACTAAAGTAGAAGGACATATGTGTGCTCTCAAATAATGTCTAGTCCAGAAGATAAAATATTCACAAAGCCAACTCTTTGCTCACTCGCAGTCTCTGCTCTTGCTAAGGGTGCAATCACTAATTCCATTTGCTCTTGTTACTAATGTTTTGCTTGTTTCCCGCTGGGCTTCGTCCACAGTCATTTTGTGTGAGACGCAGAGGTGCTTCGTTACCACTGTCACTCTAGCAATTAAGAGGGCATTTCCATCAGGCACTTGAGCCAAATGAAAGGACTCTGAAGAAGACAAATTACAAATGTTACGAATGCTGGATGAAGCCTCACCTTTCAGGAACAGTTAATAATGGCAGAGAAGGGCCATCACTTTCCGCTCAGTGTGGGCAGTCGTAATTTCCATGAAGTCATTGGCAACAGAGAACACTTTCTGTTTAACTCAGAAGTCCCATTGCTGCAAAGCCAGCCCCGGGCTCTTCCCTCTGGTGATTTCTGCATAGACCACAGAGACCATAGTAGTTTAACTACTTGGCTTCTTCCAGTCTGATTTGCCCTCCCTTTCAGGACTGCAATGTTAAGCTCTCCCTCTTTCCCATCCTCTTAATGGACTTGGGGTTTTCGATACAGGAGAAAAATGTTTCCTACATCTTAGACTGCAAACAGTGCAGCCCTGCGTGAATCCACATCCATCAAGGAGGCAGCCTTGTGGTCTGGATTAACGCAGTAGGTAAAGACTCCAGGAAGCAATGCCCAGAGAGTGTCTGATCCAAGAAGGAGTCCTTGAGAGCCCATCTGGAAGGGTTTCACAGGTGCACGAATGTTCCCTCAGGCAGAAGGCCCGAGGAGGGCTATCCCTGCTGCGAGGCTTGGGGGCCGCCTCCTCCAGGAACAATTCCTCAGTGCCCCAGGGCTCTTGATGGCCTCAGGGCATGCTGCCTGGTCCCTGTACAGAGCTTGCACTTTAACTGCCCGTTAAGTAGCTGTCCTATGGCAGGAGACTATAACCTCCTTGAGGGCAGGGCTTGATTTCCCTCACTGTCCTGGCACAGTGTCCGCTACATCGAAGACCTCCAAGAGAAGCAGCCCATCAAATTTCATCCTTTTACTTTACTTCTCTTCTTATCCTTAATTATCTATTTATCGTCTCCTTCCCCCTAGACTGTACTCTCTAGGAAGGCAGGATCTGCCTTGTTCACTGCTGACTCCGCAGTGCCTAGAGGGTGCCTCGTAGTCAGATTTTGTCATGTGAATCAATGGGTGAATGGATAGATGTGTGACCCTGGACCAGCTTGCCATGTCCTAGCTTGGTGGGGGCACGTGAATCTCCTTTCACTCTCGCTACTCAGATGTTAACCTAACTCCACCTGTGCTGTCAACGAATATTCTAGTAGATCTGTAATTATCACAGCCCCCTCCTTGGCTCCTTTCTCACCTTGACAACATTCTTCACATCTGGGTTGGGTTATTAATCAGTGCTCTCCAGAGAAATAGAACCCATAAGATGTATGGGGGGGGGACGGTTATTTTAAGGAATTGACTCACACAGTTGTAGGGGTTGGTAAGTCTGAATTCTGCAGGGCATGATAGCAGGCTGGAGACCCAGGGAAGGGCTGATGTTGTGGCTCAAGTTGGAAGGCAGGCTGGAGGCAGAATTCCTTCTTGGGGAGGAAGGTCAGTCTTTTTCTCTTATGGCCTTCAACTGATTGGATGAGGCCCACCCATATTATGGAGAGTAATCTGCTTTACTCAAAGCCCACTGGATTAAGTGTCAATTTCATCTAAAAAAAAAAAAAATACTGTCACAGGTGCCTGGGCAGCTCAGTCGGTTAAGAAGCTGACTCTCAATTTCAGCTCAGGTCATGATCTCATGGTTTATGAGTTCGATCCCCATGTTGGACTCTGTGCTGACAGCACAGAGCCTGCTCGGGATTCTCTCTCTCCCTCTATCTCTGCCCCTACCCAGCTTGTGCTCTCTCTCTCTCTCTCTCTCTCAAAAATAAATAAATATTTAAAAAATACTGTCACAGACACATCTAGAATAATGTTCAACCAATATCTGGGTAGCATGACCTAGTCAAGCTGACAAAAAATTCAACATCACACCCACTTTGGTCTGGAGGGAAGACCTACCCATCCCTCTACTCCTCTCAATGCCATCTGCCCCACCTTTCACCAATCCCCCCCCAAACTAGAAAGGCCGAGAGGGCCTCTCACTTTCCTTACTTTCGCAAATTTCTTAGAGAAACTCCCTGAAAATCTGACCTCCAGACTTCTCTGCAGAGAACAAACGACATTTCTTTCAAAGCCCAATGACTATTTTGTGAATGTTTTATATCAAATGTTTGAAAAGATGCAAAGACTCCCTCGCATGGTTTGCATTAGCATTCTCAAAGGTATCGGCTAAAATTATTTTGAATAAAGGCGACCGGTATTCGATTTCCCTGGGTCCAGCTGGCTCGGCCTCCCTTCTCATTTCCTTCCAAGCTTCCAGCACATCAGGAAATGGAGAACACGCCGTCCCGGGACGCTCCTGCCCGCGTTTACATCAGATAAGCAGCTTGACTGGAGGGCTGACGGGGAATAATAAAGCAGGAGTTATTCACTCCTTAATTATTTCCTCAAACTGATGTGGTCACTGAAGAAAACTTTTATTGCTGGGGGTGGATGTTTACCAGACACAGAAGCTCACAATATACATAAAGGAGAAAGAAACAGAAACAAATGAACAAGTATGTCATGTGGCCTAATGGTTTTAATAAGTTCTATTTCCTTAATCCTGGGCAGTGCGACTTTTCATTGTCATGGCCGTTGCTCCGAACCATGCCTCGGCCCCGGGTTTTGGCAGTTGCGTGATCCTAGTTCCCCACCTCCTTGCCTTGGCGAAGTTTTCCGGGGAGCTCAGGGACTCCCTCTCTGTTTTAGAGACCCCACCTGCCCCCTGCCTCATCACCAGTAAGGATATTTCCCCAGCCAACCCTGCTTGCTAGGGGCACCTGTATTGAGAACCTACACTATAGTCAGCCTCGAAGTTTTGTCTGTCTTCGTTCTTCTAGCCAGTTCAGGCACAGACCGTATTGCCCCTCCTTTCATGTAAGTAAATGTGGTTTGGGCAAATTAAGTGCCTTGACCGGGGTGACCCAGGCAGCAGGGCAGGGCAAAGCTCAGGACCCCAGTCCTGACCCCAGCTGGCTGACCTCAAAACCCTCAGTCTCCACCACACCGAGGTCGAAGTCAGAGAATATCCTTCCAGCCCCGCTTCCTCCTCTGCCCCACTCTCAAACTCCTAGTCACAGGGGCAAGAATTTTGTAGACTCTTCCCCTTCTGCTCAACACCGTTTGACTTCGGAAAGAATTTGGGGCTCCTGGGTGGTTCAGGCGGTTGAGCATGTGACTTCGGCTCAGGTCGTGATCTCACGGTTCAAGGGTTCGAGCCCCACATCGGGCTCACTGCTGTCAGCACAGAGCCCACTTCAGATCCTCCTGTCCCCCTGTCTCTCTGCCTTTGCCCCGCTTGTACTCTCTCAAAAATAAATAAAATGTTAAAATAAAAAAAGAAAGAAAGAATTAAGAAGGGATGAGTGTGAATTAATGAGGTGTGAATAACTGATATGTAGAGTGTATTTTTCCCCCCGGGTAGATGCATTAGAAGCTTGGCAAAGCCCTTGTGTCTGGCTTAGGCCTAAGGACACCTTACCGTTGCCCCAAAATATTAAAGTTCAGAGTAAACCACGGGTTTCGTGTTTATTTCCTATGTACTTTTTTACGGAATATAACTTCCATATAAGCATTTCATAGAAAATAATCTATTTTCAGGCTGGAAATCACATGCTGAAATCATGTGAGCTGGAAGTTTGTTTTTTTTTATTTGGAGCACAAAAGAGTGTCCCTTATTCCTCCAGCATCACCCTGGAGGATGCTCCACTCATGAACTTGTCTCTGAGCCATTCTCTAGGGGAGACACAATCCTGCTGTAGATGTCAGGACATGTTATCTTTGAATTCAAGGCAATAATGCTGCCTTGTCTGTTTCTATATGTCCCTGGGGTCTTGCGCCTGAGAGGGGCTCAAGCGACCTTCGATAAATAACCCCTAGATTAATGACTTTTGTTCTACACGTAGTCCCGGAGCACCTGCTATATGTTAGACGCTCTGCCGTGTGCTGGGCACACAGAGGTGAAAAGATCAATGTAATTCTTGCCCTAATGGAGGCAACAGCTAGAAATCAACATAAAACGGGGACTGTGCTGGTGTCGCCTGTGCTACGTGGGGGCAGAACGGGATGTTGGGGGAACAAATGGCAGGTGGCCTACCCCTGCCTAGGGATCAAGGAAGTCTTCCACGAATGAGGGACATTTAAGCTGAGATCCAAAGAGTCAGCACTAGCCATGCAAAGCCAAGGTGGAGTGGGGAGGAGGGTGCAGGGCAGGCAAAGGGCTTCAGGGAGACCCCCATATGTACCGAGAGAATGTTGCAAGCGGAGGGAGAAGGCAGAGGGGGAATCCGGAGAGTTTGCCCAAGGCCAGATCATGAAAGGTCTTGAATCCTAGCGTTTTTCAATCCTGTCTTCACTGCAACCCGTGGTAAGAAATACATCTGATGTCATAACCCAGGACACACACATGTGCATGAAACAATGGTCACGAACCGCTCACCCCTACCACACGCAAAGTACTCTATTTCTGTTCCGGGTTGTTTTGTTTTGTTTTGTTTTGTTTTTCAGGGCTGACTATGACCCCGCAAGTTGAGTTTACAACCTTCTCGTGAGTCTCTGCCCACCCTTATAAATCCTGATCGGGAGCTTGGACTTTCTCTCACGGTTGGGAGGAAACCATTGTTGGGCTTTAAGCCACGAGCAAGCTGGCCTACTTTCCTTCATGGAATGATGCTCCAGCTGCAGCAGGGGGTGGGCTGTGGTGAGAGTGAGGAGGGGCAGCCTGGGGCTGGTTGGCTGCTGTGACACCCTAAATGCAAGCAGTGGCAGTACGGACAGAGAGTTGGCAGCATGAAGCGGGGAACAGGAGGCCAGTGGTGACTCCAGGGTTCTGCTCTGGTCACTGGGAGGACAACGGCGCTGGTTGTTGAGATAAAGAGCAGTGGGGCCGAGTCCCATTTGGGGCAAAGGATGCGGAGCTCCGGTTTAGGATATCTGGTGGGAGATACCCAACAGTTGATGTTCCGTGGACTTTGGAGCTCAAGATGCGGTGGGGGATTGGGTTTGTAGAATCGTGAACAAGCAGTACCTTGAGGATGTTTGAAAAGTTGGAATAGAGGATATCTGTTAGGGAAGATACACGAAAAAAGCAAAGACAGACCCTGGGATATTCATAGTCCCTTCTCTAGAATAATCTTTGCTGCCAAGTAAGAGTCAAGTGATCATCTTCTATACACTCTAGACCTTTGGATAATACTATCCAGATGAGGTTAACACAGAACGGGTCTGTGTGTTTGAGCTGATTGTTAAACATTATCTCAAGAAATCTGAACTGAGCCTCCATTATGGTGAATGAACCTCTTCTCCTGGCTGAATATGGGGGAAGCCGGCATGGAATCGCTAACCTGGGGGCCGTCTCACCCCTGTGGCTTGGCCACGTAACTCCAAATGTTTTCCATCTCGGCTGCTTTTGAACTAAATGTATTCCTCATGCTGGAGAAGGCCTGTGTTTGATGTTATTAGAAGCCTGAACAATAAAAAGATGTTGAAAATTATTAGAAGTTGGAGCAGCCGGTATTGAAATACTTTGGCCCTAGGTTTAGATTGGTGAGTTGGCTTTCTTGATAAGGAGTAGTATTAAATTCCAGCCCCTTGATTTAGCAAAGGACTTGGCTGCTGTCTAGGAAGGGGCCCGAAATGGTAGGTTCTGCCTGTCCCTTTCTCCCTCCCTCCACCTCACGGTCCTTGTCTTCTATCCCTGTCCATCACATCCATGTATCTGGAGTTCAAAACAGAAGTGATATCAAATCAACGTGTACACATACAATGTTACTGATCTTTTAAACCAACCTTTCTTCTTATTAGAAGAAAAACTAAGGTGAGTTCCCTGCAGAAAGCTTCAAACATATGGAATAGTAAGGGAAGCAAATGAGCACTAGTCATCCATTCCATAAATATTTACTGAGCAGCTATTAAGTTCTAGAAACTGGAATGGGTACTGGGGATACAACAGTGACCCGCACCGACAGGATCCCTGTCCCATTTCTCGTGATAAGTGCTTAGAAGGGAGACGGGACACAAACAATCAGTGGATGGTTGTTAACATTGTGGATATGATGGACAGGGAAGGACCCCTGCCAGAGTGACTTTTGGAGAAGATGAAGGGAGGAGACGTGAGGGTCGCTGGGGCAGGAGTTTTTCAGACAGAGGGAAAGGCAAGTACAAAGGTCCTGAGGCAGGCGCATACCCCATTTTTTGGTAGCACAGCAAGGAAATCAGTGTGGACGAGCAGAGTAAGAGAGGAGGGAGAAGGGGGAGAGGGTGACACGGAGGAAAGCTGGGGCTGGAGGTTGGTCTTTCTAGATTTAACGTTTTACCAGGAACCCCAGGCTGCCGTGCTGAGGAGGCGATGTGGGAAGTGGAGGGTAGAGGCAGGGAGATAGCCAGGGAGACCCGCTGTAAAAGGTCTTTGCCTTTAACGCGTACAATTATGAACGAAGGATCAAACTTTGTAAGCTATTCTTTAGCTTTCAATTCTCATTTGATATTTCATGAACATTTTTTCCTTTCCATGCCATTGAATATCTGTCGACAGCATGATTTTTGATGCCTGACACAATTCTGGTTTAGGACATTGTATGGCAAAAGCAGAAGTAATAAAAACTGGCCTGATCTAGGATCACCGTGTTCAAGGCACTGCACTAGGAGACAGGGAAATCTCACTATGCCCATTTTCAGACGAGGAAACCAAAGGCGTGAGACTCGCCCAGCTGCATAGCGATTTGCAAACGGTAGAGTTAATATCCAACCCAAGGGCTGAGACTCGAGGTCCCACCCCTCTGACCGCCTTACTGTTCCGCCTTTTATGAATAACATTGCCATAAGCATCCTTGTGGCTAAGTCTTTGTGAATATCAATAATTGTTTCCCGAGAATCAATTCCTAGAGGTGGCATTTCTAAGTCAAGCCTTTCAAGGTGACCACAGGGTCTATTTGTTTTATAAATTAAACAAGTATGAGCAAATTGTGCCACATACTCAGAGGGACCATGTATGGTAGTCCATTTAAAAGCAATAATGGGGGCGCCTGGGTAGCTCAGTCATTTGAGCGTCTGACTCTTGATTTCATTTCAGATCATGATCCCAGGGTCGTGGGATTGAGCCCTGCATCTGGCTCCACGCTGGGCATGGAGCCTGCTTGGGATTCTCTCTTTCTCTCTCTCTTTCTATCTCTGAAAGAAAGAAAGAAAGAAAGAAAGAAAGAAAGAAAGAAGGAAAGAAAGAAAGAAAGAAAGAAAGAAAGAAAGAAAGAAAGGTGGGAGGGAGGGAAGAAAGAAAGAAAGAAAGAGAAAGAAAGGAAGGAAGGAAAGAAAGAAAGAAAAAGAAAGAAAGAAAGAAGAAAGAAAGAAAAAGAAAGAAAGAAAGAAAGAAAGAAAGAAAGAAAGAAATAAGAAAGAAAGAAAGAAAGAAAGAAAGAAAGAAAGAAAGAAAGAAAGAAAGGTGGGAGGAAAGAAAGATCGGCCACTTATCAGCCCTGCCTCCCTGGACAGGCCAGTTCTTCAATCCCTCTAAGTAGAAATAACTCCTAGCTGGGGGGCTGTGGTCAGGGTCAAATGAGACAGTGTATTCGGCTAATACCTGGCCCCATCCAGGCTCTGGGTAAATTGTAGCTAATATCACCAGCAGCCCCTTTCGGATGTACATCCTGAGACCCTCTCTCCTCTTCTCGGGCTTGTTTTGCTCTGCCCAACCCACTCCTACCAGAAGAGAAATATGTGTTGAAAGGAAAGAATGCGTTTATACGGAGTCCCTAGAGCAGTCAGGTTCATAGGAACAGAAAATAGAATGGTGATTGCCAAAGGCTGAGGGGAGGGGAGAAAGGAGAGGTGTTTAATGGGTACAGAGCGTCCGTTTTGCAAGATGCAAATGTTCTGGAGATTATACGACAATGTGAATATAGGTAACATTGCTGAACTATAACCCTTAAAAATGTGTAAGATGCTAACACTGTGTTTTGTGGGTTTTACCACTTTTTTTAAAGGACATGATGAACTTCGTGTCATAGTTTTCCCTTTACAATGTTAATTTGGATGGTCGAGGCAAGAGGGCTCATTATGTTTTCTGGGTCTAATTTCCAAAGCTCTGTCACGGCCACCCTCTTAGCGGCTCAGCTACAACCACAGGAGACAGTTGTCATGTTTCTCTCGTTCCGTCTCCGGGGGAAAGGCAGTGCTGAGCACTTAGCTTGCACCTCCTTTATTTATTTTCTTAAGTTTATTTATTTTGAAAAAGAGAATGTGCATGCAAGTTGGGGAGGGGCAGAGAGAGAGAGAGAGGGAAACACAGAATCCGAAGCAGGCTCCAGGCTCTGAGCTGGAAGCACAGAGCCCGATGCGGGGCTCGAATTTCCAAACTGTGAGATCATGACCTGAACCGAAGTTGGATGCTTAACCAATGGAGCCACCCAGGCGCCCCTCATCTCCCCATTTTAAACATTAGAGGTGTTTTATTATCAGGGGTGGTAAGGCCAAGTTCAAGAGATGACCGCCATTGCAAAGGTAGTTTCTTGCTCTCAAGTCCGAAGAGGAGGGGGCACGTCACAGCAAGGGAGGCTGCCTGGGGAAGCACCAGGGTCGTCCAGGAGGCAGAGGGATTGGGAGAAAGTGGGCAAGAGCTTTTCTTGTGGTTTCCATGGGAAGGAATGGGAGAGCCAGGGCGTGCAAGCTTAGGATTGGCTAGTTTGAACGACCTGAGGGGGCTCTGGGACACAAGGGCTATCCGGTACCTGGCCTGGGGTGATCAGGGCAGGTGACAGGGGCCCAGAGTGTGAGAGCCCCATAAAGGAGATGGTGTGGTGTGAGCTCTGGATTGGTGATTTGTATTTGAAATGCGTGCTCATGGATGAATTGTTTGCTATCTCTAGGGAACTGGCCAACCTTGGGAGAGGCGGTCTCCCCGGGGTCAGTAGGCCAGGCCCCAGATTCCAGAGCATGAGAATATAGAAATTAAGAAAATCTAATTAATACGTTCCCCTTCTCCACATTGTTACTGAGTCCCCTCTCTCACAGAGCTGTGTTGCTTCCTAAGGACAAATCCGTTGTCTTCTTCCGAGTTTTCACGTTATTTGATATCCTGTAACACGGGGTTCTCATTCATTCCTGGCTGCCCTCCAGGACATCACCCAGGGGGGGATTTAAAAATCCCAACGTCCAGGCCTCCCCTCTGGCAATCACGTCTCCCCGGGGAGAGGCACAAGTCACCAGAGTGCAGCCGACGTTGAACCTCACCCTCTGCTCGTGCCCGGAACCTCCCTCCTCCCATTTTGCTTCTGTTCCCATAGCTCCTAGGTCACTCCTTCCCAGAAGTGGGGTGTCAGCTCTAGAGCAGTGTAAATTTCAGATCTGCTACAGGAGCTGTAGAAACAACGTGGGCACTTGGGTGGGGGCTGGAAATGCAGCCCCTGGAGCCCACCCTCAGCGCTGATCCCGGAGGTCAGGGCTTGCCCCGGAATGTGCTCTTCTAACTACCCAGAATAAGTTTCGGAGAGGTAACGTACAGCAGAATGACTTTTACGACGCAGATGGTTAACAATACCGTATTGTATACAGAGACCCCTGCTCCTCAGGTTTGGGGTCCGCCACTTCGCTTTCATGAAAGACCCGCATTCGTCCACTCTCACTAACCAAAAGAAATCCAAAGAGGATTTCCCAATTTTGAAAAAAAAAAAAAAAAGACAAAACGCAAAAATAGGATCCGTCACGTCCGTGGATTGCTTTGGGGAGTACAGACAAATTAACAATATCTTTTCTTCCATATCCTTGTGTCATCTTTAGTTTCCTTCATCAGTATTTTAGAGTTTTCAGACTGTAAGTCTTTCCCCTCTTCCGTTAGGTTGATTCCTAGGTACCTTACGGTTTGGGGGGGCAGTTGTAAATGGGATCGATTCCTTGACTTCTCTCTCTCTGTTGCTTCATTACCAGTATACAGAAATGCAACAGATTTCTGTACATTGATTTCGAGCCCTGTGACCTTACTGAATTCTTTTATCAGTTCTAGTGGATTTTTGGTGGAGCCTTTAGGGCTTGCTCTACGTAGTATCGTGTCATATGCAAATAGTGAAAGTGTGACTTCTTTCTCACCAATCTGGATGCCTTATATTTCTTTTTGTTGTCTGGATGCTGGAGCTGAGACTTTCAGTAGTAGGTTGAATAAAAAGGGTGAGAGCAGACAGCGTCTGTCTTGCGGCCCCTAGAGAGGCAGGATTCACCCCTCTTGGTGAGAGTGGTGCCTCCCACCTCCTTCCCCATACACTATACTCAGCATCTCAGCATGAAGCACCCAGAGCTTTGAACTGTATCTGTGAGCATCTATGCTTTATCTCTATTTATTTTCTGCCTTCATTAGCAAGATGTGTCCTACCGTATAAGAAAAGCCTAAAAGAAGCTATTTTGGGGGTCTAGGAAAACTCAACATTTTTCCCCATATAAATTAATGGCAATGGCTTCTTAGCTTTACATTGTTTCAACTTAAGAAAGGTTTCACAACAGGGCACCTGGGTGGCTCAGTCGGTTAAGCCTCTGACTTCGGCCAGGTCATGATCTTGTGGTTCATGAGTTTGAGCCCCGCATCGGGCTTTGTGCTGACAGCTCAGAGCCTGGAGCCTGCTTCGGATTCTGTGTCTCCCTCTCTCTCTGTCCCTTCTCCACTCATGCTCTGTCTCTCTCTCTCTCTCTCTCTCAAAAAATGAATAAACATTTAAAAAAAAAAAAAAAGAAAGGTTTCACAGGAACAATCCGCTTTCAGATAGTGGGGGACACCTGCATTTGAAAGTTGGGGAGAGTAGATCTTAAAAGTTCTCATTATAAGAAAAAAACTAACTTTGTGATGATGGATATTAACTAGACTTATGGGTGATCATTTAGCAACATACGGAAATATCCAGTGGTTATGTGGTACACTGGAAACGAATACAATATTATATGTGAAGCATATCTCGCAAAATTAAAACTAAATAAATAGCACACCACTTGTCCCACGCCGCCCCTCATCCTATAGTTGCTCTCTGCTTTCTTCCTGATTGAATCAAGGTCCTACAGGAGATCAGATGTTTTGCTAAGAACTTCCTAAAACCAAAAACAAATGCTGATTAGTACTTGTGGCAAACACAGGAACTCGAGCCCCAGAGTGACCACACATTTAAAGAGGTAGCCTTAAGACTGGAAGACCCCGGGGGCGCTTGGGTGGCTCAGTCGGTTAAGTGTCCGGCTTTAGCTCAGGTCACAATCTTGGGATCCGTGAGTTCGAGCCCCGCGTCGGGCTCTGGGCTGATGGCTCAGAGCCTGGAGCCTGCTTCCCATTCTGTGTCTCCCAATCTCTCTGCCCCGCCCCCGTTCATGCTCTGTCTCTCTCTGTCTCAAAAATAAATAAACGTTAAAAAAAAAAAATTAAAAAAAAAAAAAAAAAGACTGGAAGAGCCCGGAGCAATGCAGCCACAGCCAAGGCCATCAGAAACAAAGAAGAATTCTTCCCTAGGGCCTTCAGAGGGAGCATGGCCCTGTTGACAACTTGACTTCGGGCTTCTGGCCTCCAGAAGATAAATTCTATTGTCGTGAGCCACCCAAGCTTGTAGTAATTTTGCCACAGCGGCCACAGAAACTAATAGAATCCCCAAAGAGCCAAGCATCCACAGGGCCTCGGATCAGATTTAGTAGTTGCTCGAAGGGAAGCGGTCCCACCAAGTGTTTATGGTGGGTCGAGAGCACCGAGTCTTTATGGACCGCACAGCCTAGGATGGGGAGCAGTGGGAGGAGGATGAGAATTGGGAGGAGAAGACGGAGAAAATTATATCATCATAATAATATCAGTAATAGCGTCACTCTTTTGAGCATTTTATAGGCTGCTTTATTTAATCAATTCCTTACAACACTCTGGGTAATGAATATAATTGTCCCTATTTTATACAGCAGGAAAATTAGGTTGGGGAGGCTAAGGGCTTTCCTGCAGTCCATCGATTTTGTAAAAACCAACTCCAAAGTGCACAGCACTAACCACTGTGCAACACTTCTAGAAGCTTTCCAAAGCAGCCTGCCAATGTTAACCCCTAGAATAGCAACCGTTGTAACTGGGGTTGCTTCTGGGTGACTTTAGATGACCATCTGATGAGCTAGACCATGGGACATCCCACCTCTAGCTGTGGGGTGTCCGGGTGGTCAGAACAATAGAGGAACTCCCCAGGGATGCGGTCTTCCCACCATTGGCCAACACCCAAATGTCACCTCCTCTGTCAGCCTAGTGTGAGCACTTTCTAGCTAACATTTTTGGTTTAACAAGTGTGCACAGCAGAATTCAGCACGCCTGTCTCAGAGCAGGAGGAGCCGGTGATGGATGCCCCAGCACAACCTTGTGAGTTACGATCTTCGAAGCTTCTCATTTCCTCGGGAGTCTGGCACAGGTATAAGGCTGTATCATGGATCACGGATTCCCTTGGCCCAAGGCGGGAGACAGATTGTGCAGTGTGCCGCAGAGCCAAATGCATCGTCTGCCTATTATTATCTGTTACCATCCACTGCCGGTCTCAAAGACTGGGGCACTGTGAGTCCCGTGGGAGCAGAGTTTTGGTCCCCAGCCAGAGATTTTGCCCTAGTGGGGTCTGAGGTTGGGCCCCAGAATCTGCCCTTTCAACAAGCAGCCCCTGCCAGCTCTGGGCAGCTCATCCACAGACCGCATCTGGGGAAAAACAGACGAGACCATAAATTCCTAAAAGGCAGAGATCACCCTTGGATGCCCCACGCCTGTTCATGGCACCCGCTCACTAAGTATTTCTTTTTATTTATTTATTTTTTTAATTTTTTTTTCAACGTTTATTTATTTTTGGGACAGAGAGAGACAGAGCATGAACGGGGGAGGGGCAGAGAGAGAGGGAGACACAGAATCGGAAACAGGCTCCAGGCTCTGAGCCATCAGCCCAGAGACTGACGCGGGGCTCGAACTCACGGACCGCGAGATCGTGACCTGGCTGAAGTCGGACGCTTAACCGACTGCGCCACCCAGGCGCCCCTAAGTATTTCTTAAACAAGTGAATAAATTAATTTCTTGCCCATGGTTTTGGAAATCTGGCCAAAGGCAGGATTTTACATCCAAGTTCGCTCTTTCTTTCTTGTGAAATGACCGAGAAAGAAAACAGCATAGTGTGAGAGTTTGTCTCTTTCTAATGTGTACAGAGAACTTACTAACATAGCTCGTTTGAACTGATGAAATATACATACATTTGACCCTTGAACGAGGCACTTAGGGGAGCTAAGCTTAACTTCTGACTCCCACAAAAAAACGGAACTACTAACAGCCTACTGTTGACCAGAAGCCTTACTGACATAAACAATTAACACATGTTTTATATGTTATGTGTATTACATACTGTGTTCTCACAATGAAGTGAGCTGGAGGAAAGAAAATGTTATTAAGAAAATTATAAGTAGAGGTGCCTGGGCAGCTCAGTCAGTTCAGTTAAGCATCCGGCTCTTGATTTCGGCTCAGATCACGATCTCACGGTTCATAGGTTCGAGCCCTTCACCAAGCTCTGCAGAGCCTGCTTGGGATTCTCTCTCTACCTCTCTTTCTGCTCCTCCTCCCACTCATGGGCACATACTCTCTCTCAAAATAAATAAAAACTAAAAAAAAAAAAATCATAAGGAAGAGAAAATGCATTTATGGTGCTGTACTGTATTTATCACACAAAAGAATTGCACAGACCCTCACAGTTCAAACCCATATTGTTCAAGGATCAAGTGGATATTGAATGGCACCTGTTCAAGATGGCAAGGACTTTATCCAGGACCATTGAGATAGGTACAGGGTCTGGTGCAGGGGGATTTTGCAGTAGGGGAGAGAAATGGCGCTCGGTCTCTAACACAGCAAGGTCGAGGTGGAGGAGGAGGGTAAGGCTTGCAGCCAGGGGGCAGGGTGGGGGTCAGTGTGTGGAAAATTCCTGAGAAGAAACATCAGGGGTAAGGGAGGTTCCGGCTAAGCCCACCTGACAGGAATCTTGCTGAAGGCAGGTCAGGGGGATCAGACATCACTTGGGGAAGGGAGGAGGGTGACAAACCTGGTCAGATATTGAGGCGATCAGACATGAGGTGATCAAATATTGAGGGTGGGGGTTTCCTGCTAAACTGACTTAGCCAGGTTCTTGCAAAAACCAGGTTTTACAAGGAAGTGTGCAGACGGGTCTAAGAGGAGGTTCCGGAGCCTGACTAAAGTTTGGTCAAAGAATCTGTCAGGACTAAGACACATGGTTTTTTTTTTGGGTAGGGGGGGAGGGGTTGTTGTTGTTTGTTTTGTTTTGCTTTTCAAGTTTTCTTTTTTTTTTTTTTCACATTCTAACACCTCTAAGACTGGGATGCATCTTACAACTGTGGTCGTTGGCATAACTGTGGTGTTTGTCACCTACGCGCCATTGTCTGCGGCCGGGTGGGGGGCGGTGGTCACAATGGCTCATGGTGTTATCACTCCAATGCGCAGTCCAGTAATGAGCATCGCTGGTACCAGGCTGTTTAAACTGCTTTCAAAAAGGTTACATCCTAATTCTGTGCCAAAACAGAGAGTTCTGGCATGCGCACGAAGTTACACACGAAAACAGCACAGCGGGGTGTGCATTTCGCATCAGTATCCCAGGAATTACTTGAATTCCACATGCTCCCACGACACAGAAACCAAATACTTCATAGGGCCTAAGAAAGGAAGAAGTGCGCAGGCAGATGGCTTTGTATTCTTTATGAGAAGGTGAGTCAGGTGTGGCCACCAAAGGAGACAGAGGGGCTCGGGAAGACAGTGTCTTATACTCCCAGGTCCTAGAAACAGGTTCCCCACACAGGGCGACACAGAGAAGACACCAGGTAGTCAGGAGGCAGGAGCGAGAGGAAGGTTTAGGCCACGGCCTATATTGGGGTTTCCTGGGAAGGCCAAGGCAGGGCAGTGTGAACACCGCAGGATTGGCTGGTTTGAATCATTTGGGCGGGCTCTGGGCTATCGCGGTGATTTCTAATTCCTGACACATCTAGCCCTGGGACGATTCACGCAGCTCCGGGCTGCGTGGGGCCAGAGGGAGGACATCCAGCTCTGGACTGGTCAGCTTGCCTATAGGGCAGGCTCCCGCCCGGCCCTTTGCTGTCTCTAAGAATTGGCTAGCCCTGGGAGAGGCAGATCTCCTCTCCCAGGAAGGTCTTCTAAGACGTCAAAACATCACAATACATAGAAAATGTTAAATATTTGTAATACACATAGGAAGCTGCATTGCGTTTTGCTACCAAGACATAGGCAAAACAAAAACTAACACGCCAGTTCTTGTGTGGCACAGGACGGCCATTAAGACACTGTGGGACCCCTGGGTGGCTCAGTCGGTTAAGCGGCTGACTCGATTTCGGCTCAGGTTATGATCTCACGGTCTGTGATGGGAGAGAGCCCCCTGTCACACTCTGCACGGGGCATGGAGCCTGCTTAAGATTCTGTCTCCCTTCTGTCCCTCTCCCCTGCTTGCACTCTCTCAAAAAACAATTTAAAGGGGCGCCTGGGTGGCTCAGTCGGCTGAGCGGCCAACTTCGGCTCAGGTCATGATCTCGCGGTCCTGAGTTCGAGCCCTGCGTCGGGCTCTGTGCAGACCGCTTAGAGCCTGGAGCCTGTTTCCGATTCTGTGTCTCCCTCTCTCTCTGACCCTCCTCCGTTCATGCTCTGTCTCTCTCTGTCTCAAAAATAAATAAACGTTAAAAAAAAATTAAAAAAAAACAATTAAAAAAAATTGAGAATTACCAAAGACGCTCTGAGTCAGGGTTTACTTGGAAGTGTTTATACCTTGCTAATGTAGGTAAAATAATGAAGCCTCTTAAAATCAGTGGCCCTTAGAGTCAACGAAAGACAAAATGTGTATGTTTTACACACCTTTTCTCATTTAGTCCTTACGACACATAGAGATGAGTGTTGTTCTGCCCATGTCACAGATAACGTAGTTGAGGCTCATAGAATACAAATACTTAGAGCACCTGACGAATGACTTCACAGGAAGACCAAATGCTGAGTCTGACCCACTCTGAGGTCCCCCCCACTTAGAGTGCTACCCCCATGTCACACCCCAACGTCTTGGATTCTAGAAGCTCTGCTTCACGGGAGACACTGCCCTTCTATCCAACACATCATTCAAGCAAGAACACTTCCAGTTTGGTGTTTGCTATTAGGTGGAAACCCAGGAAGCAATGAAATGTCACCTTTGTATTCACAGCCATCCTATAGGTGGCCTTTGTTTGTATAACAGCAGGAGAGCCATATGCAGCTGGGCTCATTTGAAATTGTCCCCTGGAAATCATGTAGGGCTTACAAAACTTAGAAGCTGACAAATCCCTTTTTAAATGTTTTAATAATTTTTGTTTTTATTTTTTTTACATCTTATTTATTTTTGAGAGAGAGAGAGACAGAGCACAAGAGGGGGAGGGGCAGGGAAAGAGAGAGAGAGACACAGAATCTGAAGCAGGCTCCAGGCTCCGAGCTGTCAGCACAGAGCCCGACACGGGGCTCGAACTCACAAACCGTGAGACCATGACCTGAGCCGAAGTCGGCCACTTAACCGACTGAGCCACCCAGGCGGCCCTGGCTGTTTTACTTTTATGTAGACCCTCTTAGCTCATTAACCATGAGCAAAGCCACGGGCAAATTGGCTCCTGTCACAGGACACACCTTAAATACCAGTGGGCTCAAACTCTGCTGACAGAAGGGGTTGAAATTCCAGAGCTGTGCTTTCTGCCAGGCCTCCGCCTCTGTTGGAGAAGAGCCACCGAGATCCCAGTTGGAGGAACTGAAAAGAGAGGACCCGCGAGCCGCATTCCCGCTTCACTCTGCACACACTCTGTGACCTCCTGAGAGTTCAACGGCACCGGTGATGGAGTCAGGAAACATTTCGCAAAGCATAAATGCCAAACATTCAGACACGAATCGATTCAGGAGTCCCTGGGTGGCTCAGTCGGTTAGGAGCCCAACTCTTGATTTCGGCTCAGGTCATGATCTCATGGTTTGTGTGATCGAGCCCTGAGTGGGGCTCTGTGCTGACAGTGTGGAGCCTGCTTGGGATTCTCTCTCCCTCCCTCTCTTTCTCTGCCCCTCCCCCATTGTCTGCCCCCACCCCCACCTCTCTCTCTCTCAAAATAAATAAATACACTTTTAAAAAGAATTAAAACATGAATTTACTTAGACGCAAAATCCTCAGGAGAACCTCAGGTCAGCACCCCCAGGGACCCACGTACCCACAGTTGACTGAGACTGTCCCTCCCATCTAGCGTACTGTGCGATGGGATTGTACTTGCCACCTGCCTTGATAGGGACCCCCTCCCTGACCTTGCCTACTGCCTTGTGATTTGCAAGGGGCTTTTATAAACATGTAATGTTCACAGCAGCCCCGGGAGGTAGGTACGGAAGTAGAATCAGGGGCTGAAAAGTTGGGAATTGTTCTCCAGATTCCAAGGCCAAGGAGCAGAGCCCAGGGTCATAGCTTAGATCTTCTGGAGTTTACCTTGTTGCCCAGGCTCCACTGCCCCTTGCACCTCATTTGTTCATCTTGACTTTTCATTAGTTGGTTAGTATTTTGGTAGAGGCATGGGTAAATAACTTAAGTTTGCCCGGCTCCCTACCCAGCTAATACTTGTTCAGTCAGGGTCATGAATGTCAACATGGGCCAGGGCCAAAGGACTAGAATGATTTAAAAAATTTTTTCTTTTAAAGTTTATTTATTTTTGAGAGACAGAGACAGAGCAGGAGTGGGGAAGGAGCAGCGAGAGACGGAGACACAGAATCCCAAGCAGGCTCCAGGCTCTAAACTGTCAGCACAGAGCCCGACGCGGGGCTTGAACTCACGAACCGCGAGATCATGACCTGAGCCGAAGTCGGTCGCTTAACGGACGGAGCCACCCAGGCGCCCCAGGACTAGAATGATTTAATTGATTTTTCATCTTGATTAGGAAGGTAGCCTCTTCAATACCATTTTCCACCATATGTCATGGGCCTGGGCAAGAACGTAAGGGCAGAGGCTTCTAGGGTGACCAGCCCTCCGTTAGAACTGGCAAGTTCTTGGGTGGTTTGGGGAACTCACCTTTGGGGAAAAAAAAGACTGAAATCACTATTAAAAACTTCAATCAGTTGGGGGGCCTGGGTGGCTCAGTTAGTTGAACATCTGAGTCTTGATTTAGGCTTGGGTCATGATCTCATGGTTCGTGAGATCAAGCCCCATGTCGGGCTCTGCACTGACAGCATGGAGGCTGCTTGGGATTCTGTCTGTCTCTCTGTGTCCCTCCCCCACGCTCTCTCAAAATAAATAAATAAACATTTTTTAATGAATAAATTAAGAAAAATGAAAAATTCAATCAAGTGACTGTGAACAGACATGAGGGATCTTTTTTTGGGGGGCGGGGTGGAAATGCTCTAAATGGATGGTGAGGACAGTCACACATTATAAATTGACTAAAAAAAATCACTGAATTATAACCTTACAATGAGCAAATTCTATGATATGTAAATTATGTCTCAATAAAGCTATTTGGAAACAGTAAAATACCATCAAAAATAATTTTAATCAAATACATAAGCTGTGTCTGTCTTTATTACAAATGAAAAGGCACACTTTTACCCAGATTTAGGGTTTGGTTCTGTTTACAGAATAGAGGCGTGCCATGTTAGAAAAATTGCAGAAGATAGAGAAAGAAGTTTGAAAATGGCTTTATTGGGGGGCTTATTCCCCCCCAGTAAAAGTAGAGGAAGGGTGCCTGCAGATGTGATTTTCGAGAAGGAAAAAGTTTGTGCAAGGCAGCCCTGTCACAACCTGAGAAGTTGGAAGTGCTGGCCTCAGGTTTTCTGCAACACGAGTAAGCCGCTGCGGTCCTGGGAGCCCCAGGTGCAGGCTACTTGGGACGTCACATGTTCTACCTGGAGGAACCCGGCATTGGCAGGTCTTCCTTCTGGCATCTTGAAGAAGCGCTAAGTGTCTCAGATTTCATTAAAATACCAAGCTAGATCCATTTTTAAACAAGTGCCATATGCTTTGTGCCTCCGGCAAAATCTTCATACGCGGATCAGGGACTTTAAAAACCCTACCTTCGATGCAACACCTCGAAACTAGTTCAGAAGGCAAAATAAGAAGTTGGCTTTTCACAGCTAAATGCACAAATAAAATTCTCAAAGATGCGCTTGGTAGCTAATGACTCTAAGCAAGTAATACACGGTGGCTTCCTCTAAAGAAAGGTGGTAACACACCTACGTAGAAACACAGTTTGTGAGTGTTGGGTGGGTTACTGGGGGCTTTTCAGAAATACTTAAAACAGCAATCATTCTTTCTCGTAACTAGATCGAGAGTAGTTGATCTGAATCATAATCTGCATCTGGAGAAAGGAATTCGTGCACACAACAAAACCCTGAGGACACTAAGGTATCCTTGACCTGGGTCCTACCCAGGACAAAGGAAAGGGGATAAGAGCCTATGGGGAGAAGACAAGACGTTCTCTTCCACTTGTGCAACCTTTTTGTTTTTTAAATTTATTTATTTATTTATTTATTTTTTAATTTTTTTTTTCAACGTTTATTTATTTTTGGGACAGAGAGAGACAGAGCATGAATGGGGGAGGGGCAGAGAGAGAGGGAGACACAGAATCGGAAACCAGCTCCAGGCTCTGAGCCATCAGCCCAGAGCCCGACGCGGGGCTCGAACTCACGGATGGCGAGATCGTGACCTGGCTGAAGTCGGACACTTAACCGACTGCGCCACCCAAGCGCCCCTAAATTTATTTATTTTTGAGAGAGAGAGAGAGAGCGAGCGAGCTCGAGTGGGGGAGGGCAGAGAGGGAAGGAGAGAAAGAATCCCAACCAGGCTCCACACTGTCAGTACAGAGCCCAGCGTGGGGCTCAATCCCAGAAACCGTGAGATCATGACCTGAGCTGAAATAAAAAACCAGACGCTTAACTGACTGAGCCGCCCAGACGTCCCTCTGCTTGTACTGTTATAAGCAAATTGCTGAATGTCTATGGTTTCCTCATCTGTAAATGGGAATAATAATCTATGATCAGATGGCTATGAGAAAGAAATGAGAACATACTTTTAGAACATTCTGTATATTTTTTTATCTTATCCAAATATGAGATGTTATTATTATTTCTTTGATCAGAGCAAAAATTCAGTCTGCATTAGATGCTGTATATATATGTGGAACCTTAAAAGTTGGCTACTTAAGATTAGAGTTCCCCGACTAGGGTGCATGGCCCTGGAGCAGTGAATGGGCTACTGGTGTGTCTAAGGCATTTACCTTCTTAGCCCTCTGATGGTCATTCTAGTATTCCATACAAATATTTTCTGTATGTGTCCTGGAGAAGAAGCAAGGATTGAATAGAGACTGGTGAGGGGCCAAATCCCCAGGCTACACTGTGTCTCCCATGGATCTAGCATTAAATCCTACATCTGCAGTCAGCAGAATTTCAATAGAGGGGACAAGTAGGTCCCATCCACATTTGCTCCAAAAGCATCAGTGGGAGCTCGTCCATCTGGGCCACAGAGTGTAATCCGGGTCAGAAGCAGCCTGGTGTTCATGACTGCCTGGGGCGCTGCTACACTCCAGCCCTTGACACTCTTACAAAGAGTCCCTACGTCCACCGCCCTTGCTTCTTCTCTGTTCCTGCTGAAACACATCCTTGCCCTTGCTCCGCAATGCTAACTTGTGGCAAATATTAAGTCTTAAGTAAACCACCACTTGTATCATGGAAGTGGTAGCCAGGGATTAAACCAGGGCTCCGGGGTTCTAATGCAGGTGAATCTACTACTTTCCAGGTAGGGAACAGGTTGTCGGTTTCACTGGGTCAAAAGCCAGGTTCAGTGAGATAAGCTATGGTTGTGGTTCCCACAACTGAGAACAGCTAACTCCCTGGGCACTTTGTTAAAACGCAGATTGCGGAGCCCCGCCCCCAGAGCTCTGAGTCAGTAGGTCAGGGCAGGGCCTGATAATCTGCATTTGAAACAAGCCCCTGGGTGATGCTGATAGTGTAAGTGCAGAGAACCCCTGCACCATGAAAATGGCTTAGCCTGGCACGTAATACATTTTAGGCACTACTAAGAAAAATAATCAAAGACTTGCTCCCTTAAAAAGCTTCCCAATTCTGTTCTATTTGAAAACGTCCCCCACGAGTCCTGCCCGGGAGTTGAGAAACAAACAAACAAAAAAAATCTGGTCTCCTTCAGCTCCCTTTTCTTAGAAATTCAGACACGCGGGGTAACACCTGTTTCTAAACACAGCTACTTGACGTATTACCTTTGGCGGCTCTTGCATATTTTTTCATTGCCAATAAAGTTATTGAAATTGAAATATACCATCTGTTTGAGAGTTTGCATCAAAAAGACAGGTGACAGGG
The DNA here is from genome assembly GCF_016509475.1 of Prionailurus bengalensis. Classification (NCBI taxonomy): domain Eukaryota; kingdom Metazoa; phylum Chordata; class Mammalia; order Carnivora; family Felidae; genus Prionailurus; species Prionailurus bengalensis. Next base: position 55,184,570 of record NC_057354.1, on the reverse strand, counting down.
TTGCAGATAATGACGGAGTCAAGCTGTTTCAACAGCGAACTTTCCCATCTGCCAAAATTGACTTTGTTTCTTAGATTTGGCGCTTGTGGACCCGACACGTTCTTCCGGCGTAGGAATTAAAAATCCATTATTACAAACACCAACTGGTTCTCGAAGCAATATTAACAACTACAGAGAAAGGGCCCACCAAACTTCCTGCCCTTTGGCTTGATTAGAGCCAGCAAAACCAGAAAATTCTATTGGAGATCTGTATACACGCTATAATATATATTGTATGCATATATACCTATGTGTATATATGTAAATGTGTATTTTTAAATCTGTGAATTAAAATCTAGATGTGCCTGTGCATACAGTGAGCACCTGAGTTCTTTACTGTTTGTGTAAAATAGTTCAAAAGAACTACTTCTCTTTGGCATGGCACAAGGAGCCTTTCATTCCCTGAGTAGGTCACGGCCCCGCCCCCAAGAGCATACACTGGGCGGGGCCTCAACCACACAGTCAAGTCTCAAGGGCGCCCTTGAGACTTGCACAGGCAGGTGCAGATGGGCAACTCACCCTGGGAAACTTATAGCCAGGGATGTCCCGCTAGGTACAAGTACAAAGCCACGTGGGGAGAGGGAAGGGCCAGTGACTGTGCTTGAAGGACAGGCAGGTGTCATCGCAAAGGAGCTCACTTCTGGCATACTGAGTCACTGCCCTGTAGGAAGATGCACTCACTTTCCTAATGAGCCTGATGGTGGTGACATGAACTTTCTGGATTGGTCTGGACTACTTAGTGCTTTTCACTGCTGCAGGGAGTGCATTCTGTTTTAAAGGCGTCAGGGAAGGAGGTCGGAGCCCTCCATTGCGAACCCATGCTTGTGCTTGACCACCCCAGTTGCCAGGAAGTCTTCCTTGTACACGTGGCAACTGCCCAGTGCTCTACCAGTGTCCGCCCCCTGACTCCCATCATCCTCTGCTCAGTCTTTCTCATTCGGCCCACACACTGTTTTCCCCTCTTCCCTCCAGGCTTGATGGCTTTCCGGGTTTCAAGTTTATAGCCTGATCGATCTTTTCATAGCTGACCTCAAGGATGAGAAATGAAGAAAGACCCTGGGGGCTCCGTCCCTCCCATCAATTTTAAGCCAGGCCTATGCCCAGCTAAAGATGAGATTCACTGCCTGAACTTGGAGCTTTGCAAAACAGAGGGCAACAGCCTATCAGGGACTCATCTCCGGGTTAGGTCCATCCTTATGAGATGAGGTCAAATCCTCGGAAAGGCTTGGAGAGGCGTCTCCTGGAATCCTTACTTCCCCTTCGGCCGTCCTGTCCTCTAGAAGGCTCTCCTCGGTGTGTCCTCTCCTTGCTCATCAGGGCTCTCCTCCACCTCATAGCCTGGCCTCGTCTCTCCAAGAAGACCTGGCAGAGTCTCTTCGCGGGACTGAGAACAAGAGCCTGAAGAGGAGATGTATAGGGACAAGGAGTTGCAAAGCCACCTCCCACATAAATGGAAGGGAGTGGGAAAAACATATCTCAAAAGCTCGGTTAAATGGGGCATTGGTATACTATTTTTTCTATGTTTCTATAGGTTTGAAACAAATCATAATAAAAAGGTTCAATTTTTTTTAATGTTTATTCATCTTTGAGATGAGAGAGAGAGAGAGAGAGAGAGAGCACAAGTGGGGGAGAGTCAGAGAAAGAGGGGGACACAGAATCTGAAGTAGCTCCAGACTCAGCTGTCAGCATAGAGCCCGATGTAGGGCTCGAACTCACCTGAGCCGAAGTCAGACGCTTAACTGACTGAACGACTCAGGCACCACATAATTAAAAAAAGGTTTAAAAGTTAGTAAGGAGGGGCGCCTGGGTGGCTCAGTCAGTTAAGTGTTTGACTCTTGGTTTCCGCTCAGGTCACGATCTCCCAGTTCGTAAGATCGAGCCCCGTGTCGGGCTCTGTGATGACAGCACAGAGCCTACTTGGGATTCTCTCTCTCTCTCTCTCTCTCTCTCTCTCTCTCCCTCTCTCTGACCCTCCCCTGCTCACTCGTGCTTGCTCTCTCTCTCTCAAAATAAATAAATAAATTTAAAGAAAAAGTTAGCAAAGACAGAAGGGGATGGCATTGCAGAGGCAAGCGGGTGTGACAGCAGCATTGGCAAGCCATCAGAGTCACCAGTGCTTCCCAGCAACTTGTTGAGGGCCCTTGCCCAGGGTGACGCCTCAGGGCACCAGCTGGTGATTCCACATGGAGCTGCCATATGCAGAGAGCAGAGGGAAAGATTCCTTCCTTCCTCTCATGGTGGTTATCAACCACCAAAGCTCTGTTTGGAAAGATCCATGCTTCAGCTGCTGGAAAGGAGAACGGTGTGATTCCATCACAAAGCTTTCTGCACCTCATCTTGGATGGTTTGGGGTGAGGGATTGCTTTTCTTTTCCCCGTGCTTGCGAATGTCACAGACCTGAAACTGCCTGCACTCTCGCCATCGTCCTGACCAGACTGGTCCCCCTTTTGGTGTCTTGGTACCCAAAACCTGGTTTCCAGCCCTGGCTCCATGTTTTTAGTGCTTTGATGACCTTGAGATCTCTTTACTGTATCAGAACTACTCTTCCAGGCGTGAAGATGGCAAGATAGAGCATCCCTGGGGGCTTGGGAAGAAGTCTTTGCTGTGTAGAGGCAAGGTGGCAGGACATTGGGGGTGGGGGTGGTTGAAGGAGCTTGAGGAAACATTGCAGTAAGGTCAGTGTGTGGATGGCAGCATTTCCTTTTTGCTCAGGGTCAAAAGCACCTTCTGTCCTTTGCACGGACTCAGCTCATTGAGGATATCATCAGTGTGCTTCTGCTCACCCCAGAGCCCACAGTCAATGCACAGGCTGGTTGTCCTTTCCTTGGCTTGTTTATCTTCCAACACCTGCATGACCTCCCCATTCTAGAATGAGATGGTTTGGATAGGATCTATAATAAGTACCTCAAATCGGTTCTGTTCCCAGCTTGCTTCTTTCTCGGCTTATCATTCACACCATGGCTCCCGTTCCTCAGAGTGAAAACCACCAGGGCGATGGCGAGTGCTGTTTCAGATTAAAAAAATCAGTAGTAGAACACTCCTTGTTCACTTGTTACCTGTTACTTTGATCTTTAACTTGCTGGTAAAAGTGCTGTTGATTGGGATATTAATAACAAGGCTGTGACCGAAATGCTAAATTATCCTTTTTTTTTTAATCTTTATTTTATTCTATGTCCTTAGAAAGAGAGAGCGTGCGAGAGTGCCAGTGGGGGAGGGGGGCAGAGGGAGAGAGAATCTTAAGCAGTTTCCACGCTCAGCACGAAGCCCGATGTGGGGCTCGATCTCACGACCCTGAAATCATGACCTGAGCAGAAATCGAGAGTTTTGGTCGCGGTGGATTGTACATCACCACTCCGTTCAGTTTGAGATACAGGTGTCCCCCACTAGCTGGAAGTAGTTCCCATGAAACCTTTCATAAGCCGAAATGCTGTCCAGAGAAGAAGCAATTATTTGTAGTTTCTATGGGAACAACTTTGCGGTGTTCCCAGACCTTAAAGATAACCGCTGTTGGGCTTTTCGGATACCTGGGGACACATCTTGCTGGCGGATGCACAGAATAAATGGAGATAAGGCCCAGATGCTCACAGACGCAGGTCAGAGCTCTGGCGGTGTGATGCTGAGATGCTGAGGGTAGCTCCGGAGAATGGGGTCCAGTGTGCACTACCTCTGGGGTGACTCCCTAGAAAACCAATGAAAACAACAGTGAATGCTGTTGTCGCTTTTGGCTTGTTTTGGTAAAAGCAAACTCCTCTTCGGATTTCTTTCCGTTAGCGAAAACCCCGACTAATGTAGGTTTTACGCAAAAGCAAGGTGGCTTACCGAAAACTTCCAGAAAGCGGGGGGATCCCTTTCTGTCTAACGCGGACCATAAGGAGCTTAGAAGAAAAGACACTTCTTGCAGGCACTTGAAGAAGTGGGGGTTGATCAGCGGAAGGCAGGATGAGGGCTTCTGAAGACGAAGACGAAACGCAGGAGGTCAAGAGTGTCTGCTCAGGTCATGATCCCAAGGTTGTGGGATGGAGCCCTGCACTGGGCTCTGCTGTGAGGGTGGAGCCCACTTAAGATTCTCTCTCTCCCTTTGTCCCTCTCCTTCTCTCGCGCACACACACACTCTCTCTCTCTCTCTCTCTCTCTCTCTAATAAAAATAAATAAACTAATAATTTGAAAAGAGGTACTCAGGGGTGCCTGGGTGGCTCAGTCAGTTGAGCATCCGACTTCAGCTCGGGTCATGATCTCACACTCCATGAGTTTGAGCCCCACATCGGGCTCTGTGCTGACAGCTCAGAGCCTGGAGCCTGCTTCAGATTCTGTGTCTCCCTCTCTCTCTGCCCCTCCCCTGCTCATGCTCTGTCTCTCTCTGTCTCAAAAATAAATAAAAACATTAAAAAAATTTTTTTTTAAAGAAAAGAGGTGGGGCGCCTGGGTGGCTCAGTCGGTTAAGTGGCCGACTTCGGCTCAGGTCACGATCTCACACTCCGTGAGTTCGAGCCCCGCGTCGGGCTCTGTGCTGACCGCTCAGAGCCTGGAGCCTGTTTCAGATTCTGTGTCTCCCTCTCTCTCTGACCCTCCCCCATTCATGCTCTGTCTCTCTCTGTCTCAAAAATAAATAAACGTTAAAAAAAAATAAATAAAATAAAGAAAAGAGGTACTCAGTGGGGAAAGGATAGTCCCAATAAACATGCTGGGAAAGCTGGATATTCACAAACAAAAGAATCAAATTGGACCCCCATGGCACACCACTCACAAAAAATTAACCAGAAATGGATTAAAGACTTAAATGTAAGACCCCAAACTACTAGAAGAAAACATAGGAAAATGGCTCCTTGACATTGGTCTTGGCAATGATTTTTTGGATATGACACCAACAAGCGACACAAAGCAAAAAGAAACGTGTGGGACCCTGCACCAAACTAAAAAGCTTCTGCACAGGAAAAGAAACAATCGGCAAAATGAAAAGGCAACCAGCAGAATGGGAGAAAATACTTGCAAACCGTGTGTCTGATAAGGGGTTAATATGAAAAATGTGTAAAGAACTCATACAACCCAAGAGCAAAAAAACAATCGGATGGAAAAAAAAATAGGCAAAGGACTTGATTATACCTTTTCCAAAAGAAGACATACAAATGGCCAACAGGTACACGGAAGCAAAAAGCTAAAAACGCAATGAAACCAAAGGAGTAAATATTGATAGACATATGGAAATACAACTTTAGTTGGAAACCTGTCAGGAACTGAGGTAGATTTCCCTGTGTTTGTTTCCTTATACACACACATATGTAACCTTTCTCCACCTCCTAATAGCTACTTACTCTTAGTTTCTGTTTCCTGGTAGCTTTGGTTTGCCAGGACCCCTTGTATCTATCAGGGTGCAGATAGGCAAGAGATCAAGGGATTCTTGTCAAAGGAGAGGCCAGGTTAAGGGAAGCCCAGGAGGGCTGGAGAAGTATCCTGGGCTAGCAGCCGCGGGAAGCCCAGTCACCCCTAAACCTACAGGTTGAGGCAGGGAACAGCAGGGAACCTGCAGAGAGGGCTGGGCTGTAGGAGAGGCTGCCTGGAGAGGCTGAGAGCTTTGGAGAAGAATAAACCACTGTCAACCACACCCCGGTAGAAGGGAGCCAGAGCAAGAAAGACCGTCCGTCCCTCCCCTCATACCAGAGGCCAAGGGAGCCCAGTCTCCCAGGCAAAGGTAGGGGAGAGAGTGGCCAGGAACTCTAGAGATGCAATGGTAGAATATCCACCATACCCTTGAGGCCTTAAGGCTTCTTTCTGTGGATTCTTTTGTTACATCCCTCTGGGCAGTTGGCTTTAGTGACCCACTATTTCTTAGGTCACATTTCCCGCTGAGCGAGTGAAAGCATTTCAGCTCTGCCATCAGTGGCCAGGCTCTGGATTAGCTGCCCTTGGGTCAGGTGCCCAGTCCAATCAGCTATATAAACACACCTCGAAGGTATTGCAGGTTAGTTTCAGACCGCTGCAATAAAGCGAATATCGACGCAAAGTGAGTCAAATGACTCTTTTGGTTTCCTGGCATATTATAATTTCCTGTAAGCATATTAAAGCTATGCTTACACTAAACTGTAATCTCTTAAGTATGCAACAGCATTATATCTGAAAAAAACTATGTACATGCCTTAATTTAGCATAATTTAATTTATTGCTAAAAAAATGCTAGCCATCATCTGAGCTTTTGGTAATTTACAATCTTTTTGCTGGTGGAGGGTCTCGTCTCCATGTTGATGGCTGCTGGCTGATCAGGGTGGTGGTTGCTGAAGGTTGGGGTGGCTGTGGCAATGTCTTTTTTTTTTCCTCCTCTTGTCCCCCACCACTGCCATGCTGGCCACTGTAGCAATTTCTTAAAATAAGACAAAGATGAAGTTTGCCACACTGATGGACTCTCTCTCACGAACAATTTCTCTGGAGCACGTGATGCTTTTTGGCAGCAGTTTACCCACAGTAGAACTTCTTTCAAAATTGGAGTCAATCGTCTCAAACCCTGCCTCTGGTGTATCTACTAAGTTCATATAATATTCCCAATCTTTAGTTGGCATTTCAAAAATCCCCACTGCGTCTTCACCAGGAGTAGATTCCATCTCAAGAAATCACTTTCTTTGCTCATCCGTAAGAAGCAACTCCTCACCCATTAAAGTTTTATCATGAGAGCGCAGCAATTCAAACACAGTAATAATGAAAACGTTGGAAATGTTGCAAGAATTACCAAAATGTGACACAGAGACACAAAGTGAGCAAATGCTGTTGGAAAAATGCTGCCGATAGACTCGTCCCACACAGGGTTGCCCCGCACCTTTGATTTGCAAACAAACAAAACGGCAGTGATCTGCAAAGTGCAGTAAAGTAAAGGGAAGTGCCGTAAAACAAGGCATGCCTGTACTGGAAATGGTGAGGAGTGAGGGAACGGGAAACGTACTATAAGCATCCTCGCTCTGGGTAGAGCCACGTCACCTGTTGGCAGGTATACAGCAGATTCAGGTGCACCCACAGATATTACCTATAAATGAAGCAATAGCCAATTGTAACATTGTAATTGGTTTCCCTCAGGGCTGTGGGTGATCGAATGCCGTCTGGGATCCAGGCGTGGTGAAAATCACTTCATGGGTATTCTCCCAATCTTTGCAGCTCCTCTGTAGGGGCCTGATTATTACTCCTATGTTACAGATGAGGAGGTCTTATCAGCCGAGGTCAAGCAGAGGTTAACCTGTCAGAGGGTGCCAGAAAGTAGCAGAGGCAGGCTTTACCCGGCCCGGGCAATCTGACTCCATTCCTGAGCTACCGAACACCGTTCTGACCACACCCATGAGAAATGAAATAAAACTGAATGTTGTCTTTGAAAAGAGCTCATCTTCAGGGAGAGTTTCCTCCTTCCCATAGGCAGTTCCAAAAGTAATCCTCGGCAGCACTACAGTTATCTAAGATATTAGCATTAGGGGAAAGGGGGTGAAGGGCATCTGAGAGCTCCCTGGATTTTTTTTTTTAACAACTATATGTGAATCTACATTTCTCTCATAATACAGTTAAACAAATATCATAGTAGCAGCATCAACTACCATTTATTCGTTAATTTCAATTCGACATTGGGCATCTTCTCTGTGCCAGGCACCGTTCTTTCTCTGCTGGGAATATAGCGGAGAACAACACACACACACACACACACACACACACACACACACTCCTGCCCTCATGAAGCTGGCATTCTAATGGAAGCTGGCCTGTGCAAAGCTCATTTGGCCAGGTTCCTTATCATAAAAGTTATTAAATGCATGCTCATCACAGAAATATTGGCTAACACTGGATTCATGTCCTTATCCCCATAAAGTAGGTCTGATTAGATTTCCCTAGGCTACTTGACAAGACTCATAATATTTGTGAATACCAAGCCTTGTCCTGAATGGCAAATCAACGAGCCGTTCTTTCTCTCCATTCTGTTTAGAATACTTGTAAAATCTAAACACTGCTCTATTCAAAACGTGCTTGGAAAGTCTCACTCCCTTCTCTCCCCTGCTCGTCTTTGCTCTAGGCTACAGAGAGCATCCAAGTAGGAGGCTGCAGACACAGTCGGCTGTCATGCAGATGATGAGGCTGTGATCGATGAATTGCAAATCCTGGCTAGTGCTCCCAAAGAAAACGGCTCTCTCTACCATTCCAGTATCCTCCAGATCCAAGACATGCAACCCGCAGACAGGAAATGGCAGCCACCAAAGCGCTGAGGGGAGCCCTTCCAGTCGTTTCTGTCCCGGCTCCAAGTTTTTTCCCATGATGGCCTGCAACAGCTCCACCATCGAGACCTACCAATACTTGCTGCTGAACGGGAGCAATGTGTCCGACTCCGGGGCCACCCCACCACCCGCCCCCCTCAGGATATCCTTGGCAATAATCATGATGCTGATGATCGTGGTGGGGTTCCTGGGCAATGCTGTCGTCTGCATCATCGTGTATCAGAGGCCAGCCATGCGCTCCGCCATCAACCTGCTGCTGGCCACGCTGGCCTTCTCCGACATCATGCTGTCCTTATGCTGCATGCCCTTCACGGCCGTCACCCTGATCACGGTCCACTGGCACTTTGGGGATTACTTCTGCCGGCTCTCCGCCACCCTTTACTGGTTTTTTGTCCTGGAGGGCGTGGCCATCCTGCTCATCATCAGCGTAGACCGCTTTCTCATCATCGTCCAACGCCAGGACAGGCTGAACCCGCGGCGGGCCAAGAGGATCATCGCCGTCTCCTGGGCGCTGTCGTTCTGCATCTCGGCCCCCTCGCTGGCAGGCCGGACGTTCGTGGAGGTGCCGGCGCGCGCTCCCCAGTGCGTGCTGGGCTACACGGAGTTCGCGGCGGAGCGCGCCTACGTGGTGGCGCTGGTGGTGGCCGTGTTCTTCGTGCCCTTCGGCGTCATGCTGTGCTCCTACCTGTGCATCCTGCACACCGTGCGCAAGAACGCCATCCGCGTGCACAACCAGTCCGACAGCCTGGACCTCAGACAGCTCACCAGGGCCGGCCTGCGGCGGCGGCAGCGGCAACAGCAGGTCCACTTGGACTTGAGCTTCAAGACCAAGGCCTGCACCACCATCCTGATCCTCTTTGTGGGCTTCTCGCTCTGCTGGCTGCCGCACTCGGTCTACAGCCTCCTGTCCGTGTTCAGCCGGGGGTTCTACTGCAGTTCCTCCTTCTACACCACCAGCGCCTGTGTCCTGTGGCTCAGCTACCTCAAGTCTGTCTTCAACCCCATCGTCTACTGCTGGAGAATCAAAAAATTCCGCGAGGCCTGCATAGAGTTGCTGCCCCAGACCGTCCAAATCCTCCCCAAAGTGCCTGAGCGGATCAGAAGGAGAATCCAGCCAAGCACCGTCTATGTGTGCAATGAAAACCAGTCCGCGGTTTAAGGGACGGGAGGGAGGCTTGCGCGGAAGGTTCCAGGACCGAGCTCGGAGTCCTGGCACTTTGGCCCTAGCCAGCATTTCCGGTGGCCCTGTAAGCACAAAGGTACGCCTCTGTTACCAGATAAGCTGCTGCTTCAAGTTGGCAAGATGAATTATTTTTTTTTTCTTGCTACAGGAGAGCAGTATGTGGGTCTGATAGAAACTGGAAGGTAGTTGGGACAAAATGGGGATGGGGTGGGCCGTGTGGGCAGGAAGTTAGGGAAGAGGAGGGGTCAGGGAGGAAGGCTCTGGCCAAAGGGCTCCCAGTACTCCTGCTTAAGAGAAACCCTGTGGTGCCATATTCTGACATGAGAAACCCAGTAGCTGTCATCTCACAGGTTACCCCTCATTTTATTTGACGCCAGTATTCTTAACAGGTACTTATGTTTGTGGCACGTGGGGAAACAAGCAAGGATCTCTGTGTTGGTCGGCTGTACATCTCTGATCATGCCGAATCATCCTTTCTATAAACCAGAATCATGCTGGGAAGCAGAGCGAGCCCCTGTGCTAGTCAGTTCCCCAGTGTGACACATGGGAGGCCTCAGTGGCTTGAAGCCCAGAGAATGATCTGGGGCCGTTCAGCTGAGGGCTCGTGCATGTACCGAGTCCCTCCTACCTGGCCCAGCTCTGTCCCCTGTGCCCTGAAGCCCTTCACCCTCCCTGCCTGCCTGCCGTAACTGTGACTGTCCTCTCTCTTTCCCTCCACTGTTCCCCACCTCTCCCTTTGTTTTATCCCATCCATCCATCGCACAGGAAAAAAAAAGAAAGAAAGAAAGAAAGAAAGAAAGAAAGAAAGAAAGAAAGAAAGAAAGAAAACCACTCCTCCCGTAATTCATCTTTTCAGCAAGTGTCTGTAGTGACTTGCTTTCAGTTTCAGAAGCGGTCAGTAGGCTTTGTTTACATGTTTCCTCTCAACTCCCTGAGGCTGCAGGTTTTGTGAGCTGCTACATGGACTTCAGCGCTGGGGCTGCCTGCAGGGGGCATCATACACACAGACCCAGTTCCCCATTGAGCTCTCCTCCTACCTCACTCAGAGCCGCCCGTCTGACTGCTGCAGTCTGGGCCACCTACCCCAACCTGGGGCTTCCCACCCCAGGTAGGCCTGGGAGCCCACGACTAAAGCTGCCTGGAGGGGGACCTTTCTGCTTGTGCCGCACACTTGGCCGCCGTGCACAGGGCCACCCATCGCTACCAGGAGCTTCCGATGTTGGCGGATGATTTTCAAGTTCAGGCAGGCCGCTGACTCCACCGAGGTCTCCTCAGAGTTTCAGATCTGAAGAGAACGGGAAGTTTAAGGAGAGATTCAGAAAATCTGATTCAGAGTCTAACTCTGCAGGGAACCAGTCATGCGAGCGTGTTCATTTTACCTCGCTTCTCTGGGTCTCAGTGTCCCCATTTGCCAAGTGAGGAAGGAAGTCTAGATGATCTCAGTGCCCCTCTCTCAGATTCTAAATGTATATGTTTTCTACTCAGAGTCACCAGATCCCCTGCATTTATTAAGTGCCTACTGGATGCAAGGCACTGTGGGGGGGGGGGTGGTTAGAGATGAATATGGCATGGGCTATGAGCAGAAGCAGCTGTCCAATTTATTTTAGGATGCTGGTGACTCCCAACTTGGCCTAACAGCACAGAAGCTCTCTTTGTGTCTCTTTTCTTATTTCCTTTGCAAGATTGTGTTAAGAGGCCAACTAATGCTCTCTTCCTGCGGTACTGGTGACAGAGGCAAAGAAAGAGAACATCATTTACATTAATCTAAGCCTAGAGGAAGGTCTGTGAAGAAAATACCACTTCTTTCCCACCCACTCCCCATCCTTTTGTATTCGGACGAGACAGAGAGATGTAGAGACTGAAGTCTGGCAATCGGCGTGTGATTGATTGAGGTGGGTCCCATCGATTCTGTGTCCCTAGTGCACTCAGTAAGGCCACGGTTTGCCTTCAGTTCCCACGAGGCAACTAGCGTGGCCTCCGTGGTGTCCAAAAATACAGCCAGACCAGCCAGGGTAACAGGCCACTGGGCACCTCCCCTCTGGGGGGCATTTAAGAGAATGTTCTTGAGGAGCAAAAGAGAAATCACACACTGAATGAATGAAGGTATCGAAATTTATATCACTCAGTGTTATATGACGTATGCTGGACAGTAATATATATGTTTTAAAATAATAATTTTGTATATATTTTAAATAAAGTATTACTGCTCTTTCGGTGTATAAGACTATGTCCTTACCAAAATTAGCACCAGGGCCATCAATAGTAAGCCACAAATCTGGTGTCTACACCTCGTAGGACAACTTCAGGAAATCTAGAACCTTGAAATTGCTAACCAAGTGCAAATGACTACAGGATATTAACGCGATAAGATGACAATGGGGAGACTATTTAAACAATGGGGGGGGGGTCACAACTGGAGCTCCCAACTAAAAATCATTCATGGCCCCACTAAGTAACTCCAGCTAATTAGTCTTCACCTCTGACTTCAGCCTGCCACCTTCAGAATTCTCCCCCACTTCAATGAGCCTTTAATGAACTTCGCTTTCCTAAAATAGTGCATAACTACCAAGTTCTTACATCTTTCCCTGAGGCTTGCGGTTAAGCCCTCTGTTGGCTTTTGGTTTATATCTTCTCTTTAGCCCTGGGGCACCTGACTTTTTTTCTGTGGGGCCTGGGCAGTGACTGTGGTAACAACGATCTCAGAAGCTCCTGGGGAGAGCCTAGCCTCAGACTGTCAAACTAATACTGACTACCCCTAAAAATCCAGTGCCTTCTTGTCTTGAATCTTGATTCCCTGTGGCTGGGGCAAAATAAAAGCAAAGTTTCGCTAGGACGTTCTGATAATCAAGCTGAGCAAGAAAAATCTAGATCAATTCCCACGTTGCTGCACTGAGCCCTGGGAACGTTTTCCCCAACATCATTTACAGCACATGTTTTTTTTCTTGGACTAAAATCCCCACCATGTTAAGTATTTCCTACATGGCTCTGCTTGCTTCAGCTGAGAGTGATGGATAAGGTATGGGCTGTGCCACAAAGCAGAGTGTGGCCCTCTGAAGTTGGGGGAATGCCCAGAGACCAGGCATTTGATGTTATCGAAATGCACGGGCAGTGGCGTGTGGAGGGTGCGTGCTCTGGGATGGGACAGTCCAGACCCCAGGGCCACCTTGCTCTCCATGGGATTCTGGGTAAGTCATGGAGCATTTTTGCACCTCGGCTTCCTCATCTCCTAAATGGCAGAACTACTCCAGCCAGGGGGCCTCCATGAAGAATAAGTGAGGGGCGCCTGGGTGGCGCAGTCGGTTAAGCGTCCGACTTCAGCCAGGTCACGATCTCGCGGCCCGTGAGTTCGAGCCCCGCGTCAGGCTCTGGGCTGATGGCTCAGAGCCTGGAGCCTGTTTCCGATTCTGTGTCTCCCTCTCTCTCTGCCCCTCCCCCGTTCATGCTCTGTCTCTCTCTGTCCCAAAAAATAAATAAACGTTGAAAAAAAAAATTAAAAAAAAAAAAAAAAGAATAAGTGAAATAATGTGTATAAAGGATCTAGCTCAGGGCCCGGTCCAGGGTAGAGGCTGAATGAATGGTGGCCATAATGATCACGGTTGTATTGCCAACTTGTTTTATGGCGAAGATTTGTTCTTTGGGGGCAAGCGTAGAAATTTGTTTCGGAGACTGGCTCTTCAGTCCAAATCCTAAGATTTCAGGGCTCAGCTGACAAGAACACAGCATGCAGCGAGGCCAGGAGCATGGGTTTGACTTCAAAGGGCAAATTTCTCAGTGGCCGGCACTGCACCATTTCATTCTACTGGACGCTCTCCCTGGGCGGTGAGTTGGCCTCCCAGCACTGCTGGTGGAATGGGCTGGATGGGAGCGGGGGGGGGGGGGGGGGGGGGGGGGGGGGGGGGGGGGGGGGGGGGGGGGGGGGGGGGGGGGGGGGGGGGGGAGGATGCACCCCCATTCCCATGCCTGGGAAAGCATCCTAAGGTGCACATGCGGCTGTTCCGAGGGTGGTTCTGAGGTCTGCAGAGAGCAGAGTAGCATAGTTAGGACCACCGGGAGGCAGGAAGGAGAAAGGAAAATGGCTTTAAGACAATAACCTTGCTTCCTTTGGTCCCGGGGCAGCTAGGTGAGACCTCCGCTTGTGGGGTTGCTCAGTTATCAGGTTCCTTGGATCCAGTTTCCCACTAACCCTCCAGGGCACTGTCCTTATCTTTGTGGTCGGTTTTGGCCGAAGCCAGGTTCGGGTTTGCCTCCTGAGGAGAGGAACAATGGCATAAGACACATCACACTCCCCTGATCTTTCCTGGCCAAGAGCCGAGTCACATGACCACAGCCAGCTCCACAGCAGGCTGGGAAATGGAGTCCCTGCCTAGTGGGGAGAGAGGATGTGCCGAGCCACAGCTTTCTTAGCATGGAAGGGGAGAAGGATTTGGTGGATTCCCAGCAGTTTCTGCCAAAATATTCCACAATTTTGAAAAACAAGGGATCCTAGCACACATACAAATTCTGAAATCCTGAGCACAAATTTCATAAGTGAGCTTTGCTCATTGTAAAATAAAAACACCTCTACTGCATCAACCCAACAGTGGTGTCTCTCCACCTCTAGCCGTCAGCATAAAGGGACTTACATCCACAGAGAAAACCTGCATGCATTTATGCCTGTGCCATAAGGAGAGAAAGCGGCCACATTTAATATTTCAGACACAAAAGAAGAACGACATGAAAGCTAAACTATTTGAAAATTTGCAGCTACAGGGGCACCTGGGTGGCTCAGTGGGTTAAGCATCCGACTTCAGCTCAGGTCATGATCTCATGGTTCATGGGTTCGAGCCCTGAGTCTGGCTCCAGAGCCTGGAGCCTGTTTCGGCTTCTGTGTTGCCCTCTCTCTGTGCCCCTCCCCTGCTCTCTCTTTCTCTCTCTCTCAAATGTTAAAAAAATAAAATAAAAAGAAAAGAACATTTGCAGCTACAAAGAAATGAATTTGGTCAGGATAAAAAAAAATTACTATTTCAAACAACAGTCAACAGTGATGGAGACCAACTCTAAGAAGTTAAATACGTTCAAGGCAAGAGCATAATTTCAAAATTGTGCCTATTGCAAGGTAGAGACTGGTTGCCCGTGGCAAGAGGGTGAGGGCGGGGGCACAGGCTGGGCTGAGGCGATTGAACTCTCCACGGAAACAGAGGGCCTGGGCACCCTAGCTGGGAGGCTGGCGTTTTGATTCTGTAAGAATAAAAGGAGGTTTGAACGCAAAAGCATGGTGTGTGTGTGTCTGTGTGCGTGCACCCGTGTTACTGAGGCAGGTGTCCAAAGTTGCTTTAGCAGACAGTTCCAGTCTACCTTCTGCTCCCTCGCTTTTCATCCTGGAGAATCCAGGACAAGATATTAGAGGAACAAGAGAGCTTCCTGAGACTGCCTGGCTCAGAGAGTGAACCAGGAGGGGCTACTGCACAAATATATTTTCTTTTTTTTTTTTTAATATTTATTTATTTATTTATTTATTTATTTATTTATTTATTTGAGAGAAAGAGAGAGAGAGAGTGCACAGAGGAAGGGCAGAGAGAGGGGGAGAGAGAGACTCTTAAGCAGGCTCCCCGCTGACAGTCCAAAGCCCGACTCTGGGCTCTGTCTCATCACTGCGAGATAGTGACCTGAGCAGATATCAAGAGTCAGAAGCTTAACCGACTGAGCCCCCCCAGGTGCCCCTACAGATATTTTCTTCTGATTAGTCTGATAGGAGCAGAACTTACCCGTATGAGAAACACTTGAATGTGACCAGAACTTTACCTTGTTTCGATCACAAATCTGAGGGTACTAATATACAAGTTCAGCCTTCTGAGGTGCTCAGATAAATGCCTGAAGACCCCGGGGTAATAAGAACAGATCCTTGGGGCGCCTGCGTGGCTCAGTCGGTGGAGCATCCAGCTCTCGATTTTGGCTCAGGTCGCGATCTCACGGTTCGTGGAATTGAGCCCCACGGGGCGGGGGGGGGGGGTCTGCACTGACAGCACAGAGCCTGCTTGGGATTCTCTCTCTCTCTCTCTCTCTCTCTCTCTCTCTCTCTCTGCCCCTCCCCCCCCCCCATGCTCTCTCTCTCAAAAATAAATAAATAAACATTAAAAAAGAAGAAGAAAGAATAGATCCCTTGCATTGGATCTGTGCGTTCCACCCCCTCTGTGTTCTTAGCTGCTGCCTTCGCCAATCACTGCAGTTGAGGGGGGAAATAGCCAAGCTCATCTTCAGAAGCATTTTTAAAGACAGATTTGCTGCTCCTTATTAACTGTCCTTGAGGGACTGTATTTCTCATTTCCTCCCGCACTGAAATGCTGCTGCCCTATTCCCTTGTCGCAGTCTTTTTCTGTCGCGTCACGAAGTCCTCCAATGTTTTATTAAATCACGAAGAGAGGGTCACTAACCTCGCCATAAAAGACAAACAAGACTGAACAATTTAAAAAATGCATATGGAAAAGTTGAAAACGGAGTTTGCTTTCAAAGTGTGAACAAAGGCAAGGGGGAAACATTATGGGAAACAGGAGGCTCTTTCTCCCCAATGCTTCCCACACTTTCTGGAATTTGCTGGGCCTCTCTGGAAGCGGTCAGTCCAAGCTACTCGGAGGGTTTCATCCCCCTTGTGGAGAGCCCTGGGGCTTCCAACATGCATCCACCTGAGACCTGCATGGTGGTTGGGGGAATTCTGGGTTCACTCAGGCCCAGTTGAGACTCCTGCCTTCTTCCCCATTCCTGACAGGGAGGATGTCCCATAATATTTTGTCACCTGGAGTTCGATCTCTGTTACACTTTGTGTGAGCCTCTTCTGCCTAGAGGTCCTCTTCATTCCCCGACCCTTTCTCTGGTTTTCTCCAATCTTTCTTTCTCCTTCTGACAGTACAATAGATACATATGGGTAAGCTTTCAACTAGATATGAGAGGATACGATTAAAGTTTAGATTTAGATTCTGTAAAAGAATGATATAGTCTCCATCCTAATGAATGAATGTTCGCTGGCCTTAAGGAAAGTTGTAAACATCATATCTACTAATTTTTTTTTCAATTGTAGATTTTTTATGGGGCACATGGGTGGCTCAGTCGGTTAAGTGTCCGACTTCGGCTCAAGTCATGATCTCATGGTTCGTGAGTTCAAGCCCCACGTCGGGCTCTGTGCTGACAGCTGAGAGCCTGGAGTCTGGTTCAGATTCCGTGTCTCTCTCTCCTTCTCTCTCCCTGCCCCTCCCTTACTAGTGCTCTGTCTCTCTCTCTTACAAAAATAAACTTTAAAAACATCTCAATGATGGGTGTTTTATTTCAGTTATAATTTGCTGCCTGTAGAGATGAAAACAGTAATTGAATTTTTTTACCCCAGCACAAAGAAAATTAAACACGTTCTAATCTTTTGTAATAAAAAAACCACAATTGTATTCATATGTAATAAATATAAAAAGTGTGTATGTTCTTTTGCAAAGCTCAGATCATGCTATATACCACACTAAAATTCTGTAGCCTGGTATTTTTGGTTTAAAAAAATTTTTGTTTTTGTTTCTGTGGGTTTTTTGAAGTGCTTTCTAATGGCTGGAGATCTTCCATTGTGTGGATGCACCATAAGCTAATTACCTGAAGTGCTCCCTGTTTTTTGCATAATTTTTTTCTATTTTTCATTATTTTTTAAGAATGCTGTAACGAACATCCTTGGCATAAATTTCTCCGCCAAGCCACTGACTGTTTTCTTAAAATAAACTCGAAAAGTGGAACTGGTGGCTTTGGGGGCAATAATATATTTTTTTTTTTTTTTAGAAAGTCTATGGCAATTTACTCTCTCACCAGATGTACTTAAGAATTGCCAACAACTTGGGGCGCCTGGGTGGCGCAGTCGGTTGAGCGTCCGACTTCAGCCAGGTCACGATCTCGCGGTCCGTGAGTTCGAGCCCCGCGTCAGGCTCTGGGCTGATGGCTCAGAGCCTGGAGCCTGTTTCCGATTCTGTGTCTCCCTCTCTCTCTGCCCCTCCCCCGTTCATGCTCTGTCTCTCTCTGTCCCAAAAATAAATAAACGTTGAAAAAAAAAAAAATTAAAAAAAAAAAATAAATAAATAAAAAAAAAATAAAAATAAAAAAAGAATTGCCAACAACTTGAGAAACTGCATGGGCAGGTCATAAAGCACTTCCCATTAACCACCAATGGCCCCTCCGCCAACAAGCTGGGCAGAGGCTCCTTTGGGTCTCACTTGGGTCATGAATTGGGGCATCAAGGTTTCTGGGAGGGAAAACACGCAGCCATTTTGACCAAGGAGGCATTATTCAAGAGCTCTGCACTTTTGCAAAGGCTAAGGCCAATGAATATATATTCACTAATTACATGTGGAAAGGTGTCACAGAAATAACTGTTAAAGATATTACACCTCTCCGGGGTGCCTGGGTGGCTCAGTCGGTTGAGCATCCGACTTCGGCTCAGGTCACGATCTCAGGTCCGTGAGTTCCAGCCCCACGTCAGACTCTGTGCTGACAGCTCAGAGCCTGGAGCCTGCTTCGGAGTCTGTGTCTCCCTCTCTCTCTCTGCCCCTCCCCCACTCATGCTCTGTTTCTCTGTCAAAAATAAACATTAAAAAAAAAAAAAAGATACTGCACCTCTCCAGAAACCAATTTGGGCTGACAGGATTATTTGTGGCAATCGCAGGCCAGCTTGAGTCAGCCAGACTCGAGACACCCTTTGAACACAGCAGAAGTCTGGCTGGCTGGTGGGCTGGGCCTAGGAAGCGTTTCCAGACCCTTCTGTTTTCCGTTTCTCACCTTTATACTCTCTAAGACAACCTTTTTTACCCTGCTGTTAGAAGCATATTAAGTGTTTAAGTTCAATTCTCTGAACTGAGAGGCAGAGTAGAATACAGTTGTGGCTGCCCCTGGTGGCCTAATCAAAAGGCAGTTATTAAGCTCATCTCTTATTTTCTGTCTTCTGATGCTTTGCTGCCCGTGGAGAGGATGCCACTTTCAGGGCTAGTTAATTCCCAGAGGGAGTATACAGCTCGCCTACCAGTGCATCTCTTAGATACAAATCACCAATTCAGAGCCCACACCCACCACCTCCTCTCGGGCTCTCATGCTCTGGACCACTGTCCCCCTGCCCTGATCAGCCCAGCACCTGGGACCAGATATCCAGCCTCTATACCCCCGAGCCTGCTGAAATCCAAACTACCCGACCCTAAGCCTGTTTCCCCTGCCTGACCCATTCCTTCCCTGGGAACCACAATAAAGACTCTTTAGTGCCCACAGTACCCACCCACACACTCCTTGTACATCCTGACCAACGCTGGTGATTCCTCGTGTGACCCCTATGGCGTGGCATAGCCCCTCTTCCTGGGACCTGAATATAAAAATTATCTTTTCTTTCTTTTTTGTTTTTTAAATTTTTTTTAATGTTTATTTTTGAGAGAGAGACAGAGCACAAGCTGGGGAGGGGCACAGAGAGAGAGACACGCACACAGAATCCGAAGCAGGCTCCTGGCTCTGAGCTGTCAGCACAGAGCCCGACGCGGGGCTCGAACTCACAGACTGAGAGATCGTGACCTGAGGCAAAGTCGGTTGCTTCACCAGCTGAGCCACCCAGGCGCCCCCCAAACTATCTTTTCAATAGCAATCATCTCCTGGTCTGCCTGCTTTACCATACCTCAAATCTTCTGTTCATAGAGTATATTTTATTTTATTTTTTTAACGTTTATTTTTGAGAGTGAGAGCATGTGCATGCGTGAGAGGGGGAAGAGCAAAGGGCGGGGGAGGCAGAGGATCTGAAGCGGGCTCTGCAATGACAGTGGACAGCCCGATGCAGGGCTTGAACTCACAAACCGTGAGATCATGACCTGAGCCGAAGTCGGATGCACAACCCGCTGAGCCAGCCAGTAGCCCCAATACACTACATTTTAAAACGAAGGCTTCTCCAAATAAACGGGCTAAAACAATTTGTGTTGTCTTTTTGGTGGAGTCCCTTCCCCGTCACTAGGAACTATGTGAAGATTAAGAGTTGGTGGTGGTTGGACAGTTGGTCTTCCCACAGCACAGTCACTTGTGTTTTTGCTTCTGCTGAGAAATGGGATGAAGCCTCAGCCCCCAGCCTCATCTGGCATCACCCCCTGCCTTCTCCCTGGGCTGCAAACTGAGTCTCTATTTTTAAGGGGCAATCATCCTCCCCACCTCCAGGCTTGGCTCTGCTCTTCCCTCTCCCCAGAGCGCTGCCTTTCCTACCGAGGGCTCCTCGTCTGTGCCACGGACCTGCACTGCCTCCTCTTGGCATTCGTCCCACTGGGTCGTAATGATCTCCACGGTGAGCTCCGGCAGGGCTGAGACCGGATGTGTCTGTTTCGCTGTTTTATCCACAGCGCTTAGCACAATGCCTGACACAGAGCGATCTCCCAACATGCGCTTGGAGGACGAATGAATGATTGAATGTTATGAATGACGGAATCATGAATTGAGAAGGGAAAACTGCCCCCTCGGCATTAAATACAGTTCCTGGTAACGTGAGCCCTTTAGCCACTGCCTCCCTCTGTGGCAAGGTGGGTTCTATTTCTGCAGTTGTGTGAACAGGGTAGTAACTTGGAGTGAGTCACCACGGCTGTGACTGCCCCAGGAGGGATCACAGCTCCACACCGACGAGGGCCCTGGGCAGCTCCCGCGTCCTTCTGGCCCACTGCACGTGTGTGCAGGCACAGCCCGGCAGGTTGGGAATGGCTGACCTTCCCTGTCAGCTGCTAGGAAGCAGCTCATTTTCTGGTATTTGCACAAACACAAGGTATCTGGAAATAACACCAGTAGGTGCACAAATCGGAATTTGGCACAGCCAAATGAATGTTGCTGACGTTCAAACTGTGTGAGATTAGTTACCGAAGCAGGGATCGTGCTCTCGCACTTGAGGTGTCGAGACACCCAGCCTTGCCCTGTGACGACATAACCTTCGCCGTGGATTACAACAACAGTCTGCAGTGCAGGTGCGGAAACATGCTAAAAGTCCCCGGCCCCAAGCCTCCTCACGGCGGCGGGAGCCTTGACCAACGGAAACAGGCTGGTTCCCATTTGCCGCGGCAGTTCCCCGGGTGCGTGTGTTTGGAAGAAGCAGGGAACACAGCTCTGACCATCCCAGGCCCAGACGCGTACTACACACCGTATGCTGTCTACACCCGTATGCTGTCGCTTTCTTGCTCTCCCAGGCAAGTGAGGAGGAGAGTGCCCCCCTTCCTTCCTACCCTGAGTTCAACTTCAGGCTCCACACTCCTGGGACCTACTTGAAGCAGGAAGAGGAGCCATATTTGAACAACAGCCTAAGGGGCATGACCAGGAATCTGGGGGCAGGCATACCTCCTTCCCTCCCCAGAAGATGTTCCAGAGGTGTGTGTAAAGCGAGCTTGGAAAAATCATGGAAAACGAGCACACCTTCAATAGGAGGCCTGCTAGGGAAGCCCCCTTGCCCTCTGCCGGCCTCCTCGTCATAGGCTCTGGCTTGTAGGACAGCTGCTCTGGCTTTGGCCACTTTGTCACATAAGCTAGTCTGGGCCTTGGTTCTGAATCAAGCTTTACGCAGATTCTTGCAGGTGAACAGTGTCACCTCACGCTGGGGAAAGCTGCGTCGTTCCTTGTTGACCAAGATCTGTGTCGATTCTGAACCCATTTTCAAAGGACCCCACATATGGCCATTTGTGAGCTGTTTGTGGGTCTCTTTGAACCCAATGGAAGAGATCAGGACAATAAGTGGGTGACTTTTAGATGATTGGTACAGGGTGGTATCTTAGATGTGGATAAGAATGTATAAAATTGTTATTTTATATAGCAATTCTAATTTTATATAAAATACATATCACCAAATGGTCTATGTACGCACACTTCGTACAACTAAATATACGACTTAAAAGCCATTAAGCTGAGGATTATTCAGCCTTAAAAAGGAAGGAAACTGTGACACATGCTACATGGGGGAATTTTGAGGACATTATGCGAAGCGCAATAAACCAGCCACAAAAGGACAAATACTGCGATTCCACTTACACGAGGTCCCTGGTTGTCCAATTCACAGACACGGGAAGTAGAATGGTGGTTCCCAGGGAGGGGGAGGGAGGACAGGGAGTTAGTGTTTAATGGAGACCGAGTTTCAGTCTAGGAAGAGCAAAGAGTTGTAGAGATGGATGGTGCGTGCATCGTGAATGTATTTAATGCCACTGAACGGGTACACTGAAACATAATCGGTTAACGCTATGTTATGTGAATTTTATAACTAAAAATTCCAGGAGGGGTGCCTGGGTGGCTCAGTTGGTTGAGCAGCTGACTCTTGCTTTCAGCTGAGATCATGATCCTAGGGTCATGGGATCGAGCCCCGTGGTGGGCTCCGCAATGAGCATGGAGCCTGCTTAAGATTCTCTCTCTGCCCCTCTCCCCTGCTCTCACTCTCTCTCTAAAAAAAAAAAAATTTTTTTTAATTTAAAAAAAGAAACGCAAAAATGACAAGCACATGGAAAATGTATTTACATACAGCCATTTTAGTAACATGGTAACCTTTTTTTTTTTTTATAGAAAATTGAGTTTGACTATCACATTAAAAAAGTGAATACATTCTTATAAATTAAATGAAAGCAAAAAAAAAAATCAAATGCCTTTAGACGTGTATAGCAACTGGGGAAAAGCTAACTCTAAAAAAGCAAAAGTTTAGCATTCTGGCTTATTTATAAGCTTAAGTCAACAGGTGACCGTAAATGAGCGGTGCATTGAAAACCACTTGAGGAACAGACGTGGGGGTTGATACCACGTTGATGGCAGAGGTGGGGGGGGCAGTCGCATGTGTGGGTGGAAGAGGCAGAGGCCAGGAGGAGTCAATCAGACGGGCACCACCCGTGCCATGGGCTGCATTGTCACTGCTCACGTGCCTGTTGAGATGAGGTTAGGGACCTGCCTCCCCGGCTTAGTTGGGGACACCACTGAAAAGCGGGTCAAGTGAGACAAATGGAAAACGCTCGCTAGAGGAAGAGAACTGTTAACGGTGAACAGCCTGTGTTAACGGCACAGCCTGAGACCCCACAGCCTGTGGGGCAGCTCAAAGGCTGGACCGTACCTGCTCCGCTGCCGATTTCCCGAAGGGTCCTCGGATGCCACCCAGTTCCAACTCCAGTCTACCGATGACACCATCATGGTCTAGGGGATGTGACTGGCCCAGGACCACAGCTGAGTGTTGGAGCCTGACGAGACCCAGGCTCCCCTGCGTCCAGTGGTGACATTTTCCTTCGGAACCACACCTGGCCTGTTGACTTGTATATGCTGCTTTCTAGCCCCAGCTTGCCACACGTCTCATTTAGCTAATTTACGGCTCCGGACTGCAGACTGAATTATAGCTATTTGTTTCCCTTCCCTGGCTGCAGTGCAAGCTAACGAAAAGCAGGCTTCATTAATTCCTGCGCTTATCACCGAACAAGGTATTAACAAGCGTTTAGATGATGCTCCAGCCATTTAGTGTTTTTGAGAAGGTGAAAGGGCCTCTGGTCCATATGGTCTAGCTTCTCGTACATTTTCCTTTCAGACGCTGAGGCTGACAGACCTGCCAGGAGCAAATGGGGGTGGTAGTTGGTATTTAATTAATCTACCACGAGTCACAGCCCATTTCATGAAGTCAGGCGCCAGTCTTTGCCTCTACCAACAGTCACATTTAGGACATCAACTCACGCTTTCTCTCTCAGCCACTTGGCCTTGCGATGTTCTTGTAGGCAGTGGGAACCTAGCACTTCTCCCTTTCCAGGCAGGTTTGTAAGCCTAAGCATGCTCCCCTCTACTCTTTAATACGCTGAGCCACAGGATACCAATAACACAGAAATAAGAAAAGGATCTTAAACTTGCTGCTTTATGACTTTCTGGAAGCAGTGACATCACTGTGTGAATACTACAGTCAAGGCTGGCTAGGTTGCGGGTTCTCATGGCTTGAGAAGCACCAGGCGGGGATCTCTGCCGGCAGAGACTTGAACTCTAGCTGGCTGGACTTGTCCTCCCAAGAAAATCATCCCACCAACCTGTGCCTCAGTGTCTTCAGCCTGAGATTCGGATGATTTGACACCTCACCTCTACTGTCACCCACACGTACTTGGAATTTACCAGCCGGAATGGCATGTGGTACAGGGTTAGAGCACTCAGGGACGATCAGCTGTGTTAACACAGCCTCTCCTCAGGGCTCACACAGCACCTATAATGAAAAAGGAAACACGGCAGGGGCGCCTACGTGGCTTAGTTAAGCGTCTGACTCTTGATTTGAACTCAGGTCATGATATCGCGGTTGTGGGATCAAGCCTAGTGTTAAGCCCTGTGCTGAGTGTGGAGCCTGCTTGGGATTCTCTCTCTGCCCCTCCCCTGCTTGTGCTCTCTCTCTCAAAATAAGTAAATAAACATTAAAGAAAAAAAAAAAAGAAATATGGGAATATGCTGTGAAATTCATTTGACAGGGTTTCTCGAAGACTTGCTATGAACAAGGATGAAGTAAAATTTTAAAGGTGAGACAAACAAAAAAGTTCTACTCCTTGAATATGTTCAGAGTTAGAAATCCACCGGCAACAGGTCTACTTAAAGGGCATTTGGCTGAAAGGTGAAGTATGTGGGAAGTTGCCAGAGGTCTCCTTGGCTAAATTCCTCAGGGTATGATTGATCTAAACGTAACAGATGTCAAGGAGCACCTTGAGAATATGCAGGAGATAAATACAGAAGAGGACCATTTAAAACTCAGTAAAGTGGTAACGGGGCGCCTGGGTGGCTCAGTCAGTTAAGCGACTGACTTTGGCTCAGCTCATGATCTTGCGGTTTGTGGGTTCGAGCCCCGCTTGGGGCTTTGTGGTGACAGTGGGGAGCCTGCTTGGCATTCTCTCTCCCTCTGTCTCTGCTCCACCCTCGTGCACTCTCTCTCTCTCAAAATAAATACACTTGAAAAACATTTCAAAAATTATAAAATTTAGTAACGTGATAACAAAGAATTTCAGAGGTGGCCAATGTAAGTCCTCTGCAGGTGCAGGTAGGAGCCACGAGGTACGGATGAGTAAGTTCCGGAACTCCTTGGACTAGGTATTGCACCAAGTGGAAAGCACCACTTCACCGAGATAATTTTTATTAAAAAAAAAAAAAAAATTACAGAAAGAACAAAGAATTAAAAGAATTTTAATAAAATCAACAAGTTTACATTTGTACATCTTGTGTATTTGGGACCCGACCAGGGGTGAAGGATAAAGTTGCAAGGACAAAAGTTTCTGTAGGAGAACAAGCGAAAAGCAAGGGCTACCCTCATTGTACCCCACGGCCTCCTGAGCTGCTCTGCACTCACCAAGGTCATGGCAGGAGGCATCCTGCTCTGAGCTCAGGCCCAATGCTCCACACCCTACAGGACACGCCCATATGAACACCTGCGGGGCAACAGCAGAGAAACAGTTCATAAAATCTAACAGTATTGCCCCTCGAATATTAATGCCAACTGGGTTCGGCTCATGCTGTTTTAACTAGAATGGCTACACGGAACCTAATGAGGGGAGAAAAGGGCTGAGCAATGTTCTAATTGTTCCACTCAATGGCACAGTCACAAAACAGCAGGCCTTTAGAGAGAACTATGTATTTTAAAAATCTGATTTGCAAAAAAGGGCCCGTGGACGTCAGAGAAAGAGGAGAACGAGGTACGGTTCTGAACACAGGAGGCCACTCAGCTTTAATCCCCGTCATTCTAAAGGATGAGAAACGTTTCAAAAAAAACCGACCAGTGTTCGGAGAGAGCAGAGACTAGTGTCCCCAAGTTAGGAATGAGCAATCACAAGGTGCTCTCAAGATTTTACCCACGTCATGTCCAGCGAAACAGCGCTTTTGGAAGTGTGACACGGTACGTGCTCGGGGCTTGTTCTTGAAGGAATAAACATGAGCTCGTGAGTTGTAACCATAACGTGCACAGTAATATGACCATCCCGGAACAGTCATCCACAGGGTCAAGCTGTCAAACTCATGACCGGACTTGGGCTTCATCCCCACGTACGCAGTGTGTGGCTGAGTTGCAAGAGTTTCTTCATTTATTCTTTAGACGGAGACACAGGAAGAACGCGGAGGCGCCTTTGTTTTCTTGGGCCACTCGGAATCACAGAAGGACGAAGAATACTGACCATTATTAGTACAGGAGAGCACTGTTCAGACAACGGACAAGGAGCGCTTCACCCCCGCTCTGTGAGGCCCGGGCCGACGGAGAGAGGCTCTGTTCCAGGGTCCTCTCCTGTGACACACGAGCTAATGCTTGTTTCCCTAACGCTACAGCAGGGGGGTACAAGTGTCTAGTGTTAGTTCTTAATAGAATCATTAATCCCAACAATGAAATTCAAAACAGGGCAGCGAAGGAGGGACGGCTTCGGCTCCTCCACGACGTTAGGCGGAGACACAAAATGACTCAGTCTGTGGTGAACAAGAGGGACTCCTCCTGTGAGTTCAGGAAACCTCAGAGCAGGCGTGTAAAGTGCTGGGAGGTAAGGCAGCCTGACTGGACTTCCTCATCGGGGTGTGCAGAAGCACCCGGCAGGAAAGATGACAGACATCTCGGTCACGGGCGAAGGCAGCTGTCACCGCTGCCCGTCCTGCTGAGGGTGTGAGGTTAAAACCGGCCTCTCCTGAAATTCTGCTCGGCTTGTGCTCGTAACGTTTCCCTTTTAATTTCCCGAGTGTTCAGTAGGAGGTACATTTTAACAAGGAAAAAAAAAAAATGTCCCTAACGGATATGACGGATGAATTTCTAAACAAGAGAAAAACTGCAGAGATGACAGAACTTCAAATAAAACTTTTTAGTCAAACATGTCAATTGCGGAGTTTCAAATTGGCAGGTGTTGTGACAGTACAGGGACCGAAACCTGGGCCCTCACCTGCCACAGGTCTCCCGTCCACTGTCCTCTTACAGATGGGGCGAGCGGCTTCTCTCTTGGGGCTACACCGTTTTCCGACAGGTCCTCACTGGCGAGGCAGCCAGAAGCGTACAAACTCCCCCGAAAGGGGGTGCTCGGGTAAACAAGGCAGAATCCTTTAGGGGTTGAGAGTCACACGGGAAGTAGAAAGAACAAAAATATTTCCCCAAGGTCAGCTAAGGGCAAAGGCGGAGCCCACGAGGTAATCCTGGAAACAGACAGCCCCCCTCCCCCCCAACCCCTGCTCACAACCGTGCGGCTCCTCACCCTGCCGAGCGAGCTATTCATCCCTGTGCCACCCTGGAGCACGTTCCCAGTGCAAATGCACATCTGGAGACTAGGGCACCGGAGTGGGGGAATCCAGGATGTCCACACTGCAGAGAGAAGGCTCATTTTTCTCTCAAAGTAGGCATTCTTTTTGGATTACAAAGTACCGGGACGGGCGAACCCTAACATGTCTCTATTTGTGGGATTTTCCATTTACATTCAATGTAGAGTGGTCAGCAGTGAAGAGCCCCTGTTTCACGTTGACCGACATCTCCCCAGCACCCAGATGTCACCCCTTCGTCCTGGCTGGCACAAGTGCAGCGGCTTCTGCTCTCTGCACCCAGCAGGCTTGGTAAAGAGCTCAGGGTCCTTCTCACGCCCTCGGATGGGCCTCCTCAAGTCCGTGCGCCAGGGCCGGGGGGGCTGGGGTTCGTGTGTCTGCCGGCAGCACAGTGGGTGTGGACGAGACCACCATTTGGATACCTAACAAACACGGGCTCACGAAAGGGATTTTGGCACATCTGGCAGAGCTTTTTGTCTGAAAGCCGAACTGAGCTTCCTTTCAACTTCATCTGCAAAAAAAAGACCGAGGACACTGTCAGCTAGAGTTATACCAGTTTTTCAGAGTGGACGTGCGTTACCCCATGGATGATTTTACTCATGAGGACTGCTTTAACATCCATTTCTTTGAACAGAATATTAGAGGAGGGGCACCTGGGTATCTCAGTCGGTTAAGCATCTGACTTGGGCTCAGATCACGATCTCACAGTTTGCGAGTTTGAGCCCCATATCGGGCTTGGTGCTGGCAGTGCAAAGCCTGCTTTAGATCCTCTGCCACCCGCCTCAAAAGTCATAAACATTAAAAAAAAAAAAAAAACAACACCAGAATATTAGAGGTGAAAATAAACAAAAACGTCCCTAGGAACCAGAGAGATAAAAAAAAAAAATGCTACAAAACTGCTTTCTTATTTTATAAAAGTAACTGCTGCTCGCCGGCCACGGGCATTTCTAAACAGGCCCTCTCTCAAACATTCTCTGAGCTCTGTGTTTGAGCCAACGCCTGTTGGAAAGTCATGTCATGTTAGAGCCGAATAAAGCTGTGTAAATCATCCAATTCCTTGGCCCTCTCATTTGCAAACAGGGAATGTAAGGCACAAATAAGGGACTCCATCAAAGCCATATGGTTCATTCATGGCACATTCCTGCCTGGTCCTAGAAAACATAATTTCATTTGTTTAAAGGCAGCGAACAAAACCGGGCTGTAACCCCCCCAGTTCTGCGAGGTAAAAAGCCTTTTTGCACCATTCACTGGTGTCAACCCAGGCAACTCTGCCTACCGGCAGGACCAATTACCAATTCAGTGAATTCACCCTGTACTTATTAGTTTCATCAGTCACTCAACAAACACTTATTAAACACTTTTGAGATGCCAGGCTTGGCTCTAGGGATACTGAGATACACAGATGAAGTTCTGTGCCCTCAAAGAACCCAGAGTCTAATGGTGAAGGGAGACAATTATGAATGCATGCCGGAATGTGTGGTGGGCGAAGGAGGGGAGTTATCTGCTTGAAGGGATATGAAGGTTTCACAAAGGAAAAAATACCGAGGCTGGGTTTTGAGTAGGCGTTCACCAGGCATAAAAGGAAAGGTTAGGACCATCTCAGGGAGCACCGCAGGTACGAAGCCTGTATGTGTGAAGCAACCTGTCACATCTGGGAGATTCCACATGTCCTGGGAAGCAGCAATAGACGGAAAGGGCCAGACCAAAGGAGAGGAGATGGAACCCCCCAGGCCTCAATTCTTCTACTGGGGACTCACGAAGGCTTCCACGGGGGAGGAACACATCGGGTTCCTGCTCTGGAAAGATCCCCCTGCCGGCTGCATAGAGTGTGGGTCTCACAAGAGAGAAGTCTCCAGAAAGGGATATAAACTGGGGACTGTCGGGGACGGAACGTTTGTATCCCCCACTCCCAGCCCCTTCCTATGCAGAAGTTCTAATTTTCAATGTGATGTACTGGGGGCCTTTGGGAGGTGACAGAGGTTGGGTGAGGTCATGAGGGTGGGGCTCCCAGGACGGGATTCGGGCCATGACAGGAAGATGTGTCCTGCCGGTGGGAATGCAAACTCTTGCAGCTGCTCTGGAAAACGGTACAGAGCTTCCTCAAGAGTGCAAAAGCAGAATTCCCACACAGTCCGCTATTCCACTTGTGGGCGTTTCTCTGAAGCCCGGCTCTCACCTTGTCGTACTTGTAGATCAGGTTTTCAGACTTGGCCAGGCCGACGGCCACCTGAGTGGTCCTCCGGGTGTGCACGCTGTCCCTGACGGCCCCGGTCAGGAACGGGCGCAGGAGCTGCACCGACCAGGTGCCCGGCAGCAGCTGCAGGACGCGGGCGGCGTCGAACTCGGCTGCGTGGTGGTTCAGGAGGTCCGTGGCGGCCACGGCCAGCTCGGGCACGGAGGGGCCGGGCTGGAGATACATGGCCAGCAGCGTGTGGAAGAGCCGCTGCCGGTACGGCGGGTCTCTGCCCTCGGAGCGCCACAGGCAGTAGTCCTCAGCCGCCGAGAAGTCCCGCAGCTCGTGCACCAGGATGCGCAGGGCCTCCTCGTGCTCCTCCAGCTTGCCGTGCAGGATGGCGCTCTCCATGGGGAGGCCGGCGCCCCGGACTCTATCTGTGCAGCAGCAGCCAGCGGTTAGAGCCAGCCCCGGCTTGCCCCCAACCCCCGGGTGCTCTCAGCCTAAGAAGGGGTAAAGGGGAGCCGGCCACCTAGATGGTTCACACGAGGCCTGCCTGTACCTCCGTGCTGCAGATCTGGCGTCTCCGAAGGGGAGGCCGGACCCTACTTATAGGTAGAGCCTAACGGCAGAATACGTTATTTTTCATAATGCTTAGCGGCTGAAGGAAACAAATGACCTGTCATCTCAGCGGGCCCTGGTCAAACGGGAGTATCACGGCTTCAGGCTTCTAATTAATCCAGCACTGTTCCCATTTTCCCAGTACGGGATCTTCGACCACAGTGGAAAGGCACTACGCTGACTTACGTTCCGACAAGAACCCCGCCCTGCCAAAAACGTGTGGTGAGCCCCTTTCTTCCAACTGAAAATATAGTTCACAGAAAGGAGTATGGGTCCCTCTTGTTAACCATCCATATCGACATTACTCTAAAGCTGTTGTGTCTCCTGCAATTTAAGGTGCCAGGCTATGAGCAACACAACACCACCACAGAAAGTTCTGACCGAGGCCCTGCCCGCAGCGGGCTGTGTCTCACTGGTAGAGGCCCCTTGTTTTCCGCTCCCTCGGCAACCGAGGAAGGTAACGTCAGTTCTCTTCCTGCTGTAGAAGGATGTTCGAGGGACAGCTCCTATTTCAGAGGCCAACATTAATACTGGAATTCTGGGCATTCGGACTTAGGAGCGTGGCCACACTCTGGCCTGAGGCACACGGCAGACACTTGTAGCAAACGGCTGGTTCCACAACATATGTCACCTACAGCACTAAACACAGAAGCTGCAACGTGTATCCTTGTCATCCTCACAAGGAAAGGTCACCAAATAATTGCTAAGTGGCAACCACATGTAGGGCACGGGAGAGGCGCAGATTGGTTGAGAAAAGACCACGGCAGTGACTGCACTTTCCACATCTATCATCCCGTTTGTATTTGATTCTCGGCCACCCCGGGCGGGCAGGCTGCACAAGAAATGCTACTACAACGTGCCCAGGCTGACGCTGCCGAAGTCACCTAACGAGGGCAAAGAGTGAGTCTCTCAGCTTCCAGTGTTCTTCCATAGTGCCCTGACGGACACCCCCTTTCCTGCAAGCTCCCCAGTCTTATCTGCAAGCCCTGGCTTATCTCTGTGACTGCTCAAGCAGCGCCTTCTCCGTGCTCCCTCCCCTCCACCCCACGCAGAGCTGCTATCGGCCGCTACGTGCATGCTCATTAAACTGAAGGCCAGAACCGAGTGACATCCACCTTTATATCCTCGGTGCAGCGTCTGATACTCTACACATGCTCACAAACGTTAGCTGACCGAGAACCTGATCCACAAACCCATGACTAGCGTGAGATTTGCACGAAGAGACTTGTAAAGCATGAAGCATGACGGACGTCAGGGGTGACAGTAAAACTGTTTAACAACCATACGGCATGGGCACCGCCCAAAAAGCACGGACAGCGGCCGTGAGGGACCAGGGTGGCTGGCGAGCATCACGGCCGAAGGTCAGCCCCGGTGCAAACACAGGCCACAACGAGTTTCTGTGGATCATGTGAGGTGGCAACCACCCCAGTCCACGCTCTGGACCTACTGTCCGTGAGCTGTGTGACCGGAGGCAAGTTGGGTAACTTCTCTAAGCTTTGACACCCCTGTAAAAACAATAGTAAAAATAATTTTTAAAAATAGGACTTATTTCAGAGGGTCGTTGTGGAGAGCGTCCTAACGCACGCTAAGCATTCTGACCCGGGCCTGGTGTATACAGTCAGTCCTCATTATTCAGATTCTGTATTCGTGAATTTGCCTACTCACCAAAATTTATCTGTAACCCCAAAGTCAGCAGTTGTGGTGCTTCTACACTCATTTGCGGACATGCACAGGGCGGCACAACACCTGACACGCATATTCCCAGCCGAGCCACCTGACACGCATATTCCCAGCCGAGGGCCCATAAGGTGATGCTCTGCCTTATTGTTGAAGCCCTCATTCAGTAAACGGTCCTCTCCATGGTGTGTGCAGTGCCACGATTTTTGCGTTTTTGTGCTTTTTGTTGGTAATTTTGCCATTTAGAATGGGCCCCAAGCACAGTGCCCAAGCGGGGCCTACCGTTTCCAAGCACAGGAGGGCTGTGACGTGCCTTCCAGAGAAAATGTGTGTATTCAATGAGCTTCGTTCAAGCCTGAGCTAGAGTTCTGTTGGCCTTGAGTTCAATGTTAATGAATCAACAATACCTATTAAATGAGGTGTCTTTAAACAGAAGCACTCATAAAACAAGGTTATGTACTGATCAGTTGACAAAAATGTGAGCAGAGGTTTGCAGGAAGCTGACCCTGTATTTCCTGGATAGCACTGTTCAGGATTCAGTAATTTAATGTCTGTGGAGACTTTATAGAACATAACTACAGCGAATAATGAGAATCAACTGTAGTTATGGTCAAAAAACACTGCACATTTAAGGAGAAATACATTACTAATCCCAGTAAGGACCAATCTGAAAACTCTACTATGTCAAGCACATCGAGAGAATCTAGTTCATTCTACCAGGTGCAAGCACTATGCTGCTTTGTGGCACTTTACGCAACACAAAAACCGTGGGCTCTGCACCCCAAGGAAACGAAAACCAGGCTCCCATCCAAGACACCTGTGGCTCAGAGCTCACGGTTTGGAGCCTCGAGAAATCTGAGTGGGCTGCTGGGGGCGGTGCTAGCTGGCACAGCCTTGCCCAAACGCTGGTGCCATCAGAAGGAACTGAGAATCAAGCGGGCCGAAGAGGAATAAGGCAGTCTAGTGAAGGTAGGCTCGACAGATAAGCGGCCTTCCAACCCCCGCCCCTCCCCGCCACCGGCAGCTTTGTGTCCCTGGCTAAAGGGCCAACGTCCCTTTCTAGAAGGTGGAGGCCTGAGAGGCTTCGCCCCACCCTCCAAGACGGCTGACTTTGGGCCAGAAGAGGCCCAAGGAATCGCCCCATCAAAACGAGGAGCTATGGCAGAGCCTTCATCCGCGCCTGCCAAGGTGAGCAGGTCAAGGAGAGGCTGGCGGGATGCTGCTCACCTATCAGGAAGTGGACTCGGTACAAGTCAGACTTCTGGAGCAGGTGTCGCAGCTTCGCCTGAGTCTCCGTCGCTTCCGCACCCTTGCTGTTGGCGCCGGGCCTCTGCTGCAGCACCTCGTCCAGGTAGAGGAGCGCCAGGTGTGTGTGGTACTCTTCCTTCTGCGGGAGATGACGGCGTTGGCAGGTGGGAAGCCAGAGCGCTCCCAGCCAGTGGGCGCTCCCGACACCAGGCCTGCGCCCAGGCGAGCCGGGGCAGGGGCTCGAGGGCACTGAACGGGACATATTTGTTGGATCGGAAACATCTCAGAAACCGCCAATACAGGGAAGGCAGACTTAAACTCTGGAGCAAAATATAAAAGGGTCACTTCTCATCTGAGAAGGGCCACGGGATTTAGGCATTTCCCCAAAAGGTACGGCTCCTCTCATTTCCCTTGAGGACAGTAACAAAGAAGGAAAGGAGACAAAAAATAGGAGCTGGATGGATACAAGTTGGAGGGCAAAGAAAAGGCGACATGCCTCTCCTTCATTAGCCTCCGGGCCTCTAGACCATCCACGAGCACAGACTGAGCATCCGGGGAGCCAGGCATTTAAACTATTACGTTAGAACACCGAAAACATCTACATTTAAGATATTACATTAGAACCATCTGCCAACACGCTTTCCGGTCAAATTCTCTCTCTTAAGTTACTACTAGGACACGGCAGCCCTGCTCGTGGTAGTCCAAGTTCAAAAGCGCTCACCTGCAGTCTCCTGTCTATGACCAGATGTTCCAGATACTTAACAAGGGCTTTAGGGTATTTCTTAAGGCAAGTGATAATGCTGTCGGGATTAAAACTGTTCTGCTGTTCATCCAAAGGTCTCCTGGTGAAAACTTGAACTCCAACCTGAAAGGAGAATGGTAATTTAGCTATTTCCTTCTCCGGATGCCATCTTATGTTTATTCTAATCGATGGACATTTATGTCTGGGGAAAATTGTTGTCAAAAACACGGAGATACAGCAACACAGTATGGGGTGGGGCACTGGCAAAGTCCAAAGAGCACGGCACAAAGACGGGAAACCTCATACACCTCATCGGAATTTCTCCTAAAAGGGTCAGAAATTAGGGGCGCCTGGGTGGCTCTGTTGGTTGAACGTCCGACTTCAGCTCAGGTCATGATCTCACAGTTCGTGAGTTTGAGCCCTGCATTGGGCTCTGTGCTGACAGCTTGGAGCCTTGGAGCTGCTTCAGATCCTGTGTCTCCCTCTCTCTGCCCTACCCTACTTGTGCTCTGTCTCCCTCTCTCAAAAAAATAAACATTAAAAAAAAAAATTTAAAGGCGAGAAATTAAAGAATGAAACATTAATTAACCGGAGAGGCACCAACTCTGTAATATTAAGGCGATCTGCAGACAAGGATGGTCACTTGCTGGCCAGTTAAGTGAAAGAACAAATACAGTACTGAACGTTCAGTAAACTCAGTTCTCTGCACACAGGGATCCACTATGTGGATCATCTATGTAGATCCAAGGCCCGTCCCTGAGCAAGTTTCCAGACGGCCTTCCTGTGCCTGTTGAATGGAGCTCCCTGTGGCAATTCCATCTTCAACAGAAATGCTAATGGGTCAGGTAGGCAAGTAAAGGCATGCTATACTTCTCCTGGGCATTCTATCACACACATGTGCACACACACACATGAGAAATACAGCACTGCTCTTCTGAGTGTGAAGTGAGTTCTATAAGCCTGGATTTGTGTCTGTGCTGTACCAACTATTTGACCTTGGGGAAGTTTCTAGAGCTGAGCTTTGCTCTCCTCGTAATTCCCCCTTGTGGCGTTGTTGTGGCATTTGAAAGAAATGATAGAGGTCGAGTGGCTGGCTCATCACCAGGCACACAGAATCCTGGGAATGACTTGCTGATACCATCTATTAGCACTGGGAGGAGCCCAAAGCTTTCAACCGTTTTGGATCCATGTTGCAGGTGTGCCTGAGTGTGTCAGGGTATGTTGTAGGTGTGTGTGCACAGAGGCCAAGTAAAGATGGAGTTAAAAGCACGTGAAGCCCATGGGCTCAGACCTCCCAGTTCAGAGAGTACCATGGAGAACATACCCCAGCTCGGATTTTTCAAAGGCAGATGTGACATGCAGAAAACTCTACGTTTAAGACGAAGGTCCCGAGTCAGGAAGCTAAGTTTCTCTCCTCCAAGGGGAACCAAGGAAATGTGTGTTTTTAACGGTGACGGCTGAGATGCTATCCCTTTTCCAGTCCTCCAGCGGCTTCATAGAGGAGTCCTGAGCTTATGCGCTACCGCCCCCACACCCTGCAGCCAGCAGGAGTTTCCTCGGGGTGCTTCCTCACTGCTGCCCTTCCTCAGCCTCCAAGATGGCAAGTCCTGCACAGGGCTCCCTCCTACCTCCAGAGCCACCATTGCCATGCCAGGGGGTGCGGCACAGAGACAGGACAAGGGTCTGCCTGGTGTGGCCCAGGCGGGGTACCACGCCCTGCAAGGCGACCATCTGATCCTGCACCAGCCCACAGAAATCAGAAGGGTCACACTTGGTCAGGCATGGGGGTTCACACACACGTTTTTCAGAAGATGCGAAGGAACCCTGGCCACGCTTTCTGCTTTTCTACAGAAGGGGCCTGCCCCACACTGATGTGCCGAACAGTGTATCTCAGAAGTGCTGAAATGCAGAACTTCCTAAGACTGGGCATTCCAAAGGCTCAAGATGAGCCATTAGAAGGGGAGGAACAACATGGACGGTTGTTGTTAAAATCAATCATTTAAAATCACTCCCCCCACCCCCCCACCCCCAATGCATTTATGAAGCACAAACCTCCTCACTTTTCTGCAGGACCCAATCAGCGTACTTCCACACAAGTTCCTGGTCTAAGCTATAGGTAAGGAAATCAACGACATATTCGTATAGGTCTGAGCGAGTGGAGTCGTGAATGTCCCCGTTCACAATGTTCACCCATAACTGGAAAGGAGTAAAGAACAAAAAGAAATGGAAGGTTACATACCTTTCAGAATTACCTACGGAAGGGCACGCGTTTACTCATTTGGCCTCTGGATCCTTTAAAGTAGTAGGACAAATTTTAAACTTTGAAGGCCTAAACGAATTTTAAGTTTTTCAGAGGAATAAAGCAATATATAAGACGGGGTCCCGGACATCAAGAAAATAAAGCACCAAATTCTTTTTCTTTCCTTTCTAATGAGATCATAGTAATACGAATAGTAAACACAATAGGTGGAAAGATGGAGATGTATTAAAAATGTTTCTTCATGAGATAAAACGATCACTGACAGCATTTTGATGCAGACGAAACTTACCTGCCTCCATCGGCGGGGCTGTTTCCACCCTCCCCACCACGGGGATCCTGGACTTGACGTCCTTTGTGGACCAGGAGGGTCAGACACTGTGCTTTCAAAAATACTGGTGATTCTGTCCCCTAGTGCTCTGTCTTGTGCACAGGGGCTCATGACAGCTGCTAATAATAAAAGTCCCTTGCTATTTCATCCAGAAACTTCCCTGCTGTGTAAACCAAAGCTTACTTTCGGAAACCCGGGATGAGGCTGCATCACAAGGGAGTGGAAGATATGACGGAGGCCCCTCAGCCTGTACCGCATCTCCTGGACCTCACCCACCTGCCCAGTGCGCCGTACTTCAGGACCACACCACCCGCAAGAGGCCCAAGAAGCAGGGCTGCTGGTGTAGACTGTACTTCTGATATTAGCATATGAACCTTTCTTATGGTCCCAGTTTCTTCCACACTGTATTCCTCAAACCAAATAACCTAATCACACATACACGGAACGTGTCATTTTCTTCACAGTAGAGTTCTGCCATATATAAAGATTTATTTCGTATCACTTGGATTTTGCAAACCCCACTCTATAGCCCCGCTGTTATTATTAGACTGCCATCAAGCTATAATTCTTACAGCCATGTGTTTTACAATATAAAAACGTTATTCTTGACGCCCGAATCTACTCTTGGCCATTGGGTGTGTTGATAGAAACCTTTTTTTTTTTTTTTAACCTCATCTGCCATCAGGTTAATGACAGTGATTGCATGTGTAGCTTTGCCAAAGTCATAGGGCTGACGTTAGCCTGGGGACTACTGCCAATGTTCTCGGCCACTCTCAAAACAACAGAAAAAGAATGATACCAGTGCATACCAAGTGACAGAAGGGGAGAAGGTCTCCTGACAGTGTGAGATGACGTTTGTCACCAGGCGTGAGAGGCGAGACGAGACAGAGGAGACTAGGGATTGATGCCTTTTTATCTCAGGTGCAGTATCCCTGCCAGGGCCACCTGGAATCGTGGTTCAAATCCCTGTTCTACCATGGAGCAAGGCTGTGACCCTGGGCCAGTGACTGGCCTTGATCAGCTTTAGTTCTGTCACAGGTGACATGGGGATAATGATTTACTCTCCCCACTGGCAACGGTTAGTGTCATTAATGGCGGAGGTTATAAATAAGCTGATATTCGCAGGCTTAGTTTTCGAATAAGGCAGTGGTGCCCATGCCTTGTGGCTCAGTAAGAAGTCGTATTTTTAGTTCTTAAATTTTCAAAACTCAATCTTGAAAATGTCCTCGAAAGAGACGTAAAGATAAGGAAAAGAAAGCCCTTGGCTGACATTTGTCAAGGAGGTCACTTTCTAAAACAGTTATTGTTCTTATTCTGTAAAAAGGGGTGTAGACCGGGCAAAAGCAGCCTCCACCAACTTGGGAACCTCCTCCCCAGGTAACACGGAGCTAAACGACAGAGGTTTTTAAGTAATGCTGAAATGCTTTTGCACTAACCTGCACTGCCGCAGCGTCTTGGTTATTATAATGATAGAGCAGTCCAAGTGCAAAATACCTGAAAGGAGACACCGCGTTAAGTGCACCCTCTTCTGCCAGCGGCTGCGGGTGGCGCCCACCCAGCGACAGCCTCCCCGCGCCCCCCGACCCCCGCCCCTCACCCCGGTCCCTCGTATTCGTATTGAGTTCAACAACAAATTTCCAAGGACAAAAAGATCCTCATTTCTGTTTATTTACTTCGGGTGTGCAAACGTATGCCCCCTCAACTTCCAAAAAGGATCGTATTCAAGTCTAGCATAAGCTGAAAAATAAAACAATAATTGTGCTATGGAAAATCGTGTTTGGAATGGCTTCACAATTTCCTCAAATGTTAATACGATTCTATATCTTTTCAGATAATCACCGTCAACCATCACAAGGTATTAAGAGAGTGGTCGGAAAGTGTGCCGTCTGAGCTATCACGGAAAGAAGGGGTAAGGAGTCTGAATACGAACGACAGCAATACGGGCAAGAGCACCCAGCCACCGCGGAGGACAGCAGGGAGGGGGGGTGAGCCCTGGGAGAGGGCACCCAGGGTCCTAGGCCCTGAGCTTCAATTCAGGTTTCATGACTTAGGGCCTCCATGGTCTTGAGCAGGTGGACTGTCTCCACCACCCATTTTCTCCCTCGTGAGTGGAAAAGACTAGCAACGGCACTGACACTGCCCGGGTGGTGAGCCGTTCCAGCCTCCCGAGTTCCACTGGGGTGTCCTGCTCCCGGTCATCCCCCTCCCCAGCTGGGGACTGGAAGAAGCGAACACAGGGGGATGCTGGATTTCTTCCCTCCGAGAGCAAACTCGTAAGATAACGGACTATTCGCTGGTGCCCTCCTCTTTTCCTTAGCCTCTCAGGCAGTTACCCTGCCTGCTCTCTACCATTCCAAGTCACCACCATGAGGCATCAGTGTTATTTTCTGGTTCTGAAACAAAATAACGCCCTCCCATAGCGTGTTCGGGGAACTGAGGGAAAGTGCCAGGAGGAGCGAACACCCACGCTGAGACCGATCACAAGCCCCGAGTTGTCTCCGGCATTTGAACGGGACCCAGCAATGCAACCCCTGTGGTTTCCGTGGGATTTCGTCAGTACTTCTGCTACTTCGAATATACAACAGAAACCACAGATAAAGCATCTTACTGCTTGCAGGACTCTAGGGATCATCCAACACTTTTGAAGAAAGCCCTCTCGCACCTGCCCAGAATGAAGACGACACGGGTCCTTCTTCCCACGTCAGTCACTACAATTAACCGCCCTTGTGCGTACGGCAAGGGGCGGCTGCCTACCATCTCGTGCTCATAATAAAAGCAGAGTTTTAAGCCATAAACTTTTACCAACAAGACCAAGTCCCCCTTTTTATTTATGCGGGTGTCTATCTATCTGTGCAATCCGGTCATCGATGACTCAAGTGTGCTGCTGATTTTACCAATACACACGTGGCGTCCTGCGTGGGTGAGTTCTATGTGCAACGCTACGGATATGAAGGCTCAGAATCACTTCCTTTACTAACTGGGCCTCTGACTGGCTGGGGTCAGTATCATTAAAGAACTGGTATGAGACCTAATGCCTTCCAAGACCCTTCCGGTTGGTCTGCAGACTGTGCCGGGGGGATCTACCCTGAGGGGCACTGGGCTGTCACCACGGTGTCACAGGGGTCCCGTGACGAGTCTCCGCTTCCCAACAGCCTCCCTGTGGTGGCGGAAAGGCCAGCGTGCGGCCCCTGGCCGCGTGTGGGGAGGGGACACTCACTTCTTGTGCTTCTCGAGCCAAGCAGCGCTGTCCGTCAGAAGACAGGAGTTCTCGGTGACCAGGAGGTCCAGCAGACTGTCGTGGTCGGCCTCCGCGTACAGCTTGAGCAAGGCCGTGTCGATGTCCTCTTTGTAGCCATTTGCGACCTCTGTGCTGCGGACTTCGTTCAGGTAGCTCATGAGGAAGCGCTTACACTTGGCCATCTTCTCCTGGTCCCCCTGGGTCAGCTGGTTCAGGTCTGCATACTCATGGAGAGGAGGGTGGGACCGTGTGAATGAGGAAGAGGTGGGCAACAGGAAGGGGTAGAGAGAGATCAGCTCCCGGACGTCAAGCTGGCCGCTTCTGCAATTACAGTGTCAAACTAAATGAAGCAAAAAGAGAGAGAGAGTACACATAGGCACACAAAACAACACGGGGAGGAGGGGGGCGTGCACGCCCGCACACATTAACGGGGAGCTGGATGTGTGGGGGAGCACGTCAGAGTGAGCGTCCGGATGCGCGAGCCCAGCAGAGCACTGCCGAGGGGAGTGCCACCACGCGATTCCGACAGCAGAGAGGGGACCACGGCAAGAGACACACACGCCCCCCTCCAGTGCCAGCATGCAACATCAAGACACCCTAGGCGGTCCCAACACCAAGGGAGCGCCGGACTCCCTGGAAACCGAGGCCAAGAAAGGAACGTGAAGGGAACACGTCACTGTCCGGTCAAAGGCGAAGTACAGTCCGACGTTTCTCCTGGCACAAACTATAACCAGGTGTGCTGCACGGTCCACAAAGAAGGGACTTTGCGAGAACATGACTTTCAACATCCCCTTCAGAGATCTTCTAACAGGAGCCGCGAGAGCATTTGTGAGGCCGCATCCGTGGTGACTCTCGACGGCCTCTCAGGGCATAAGATTAGGCTGCGGCTGCAATGGCCAGTGTGGTGTCCTACCCTCGGAAGGCCAGGGAGCCCATCTGGTGACATCCCACCTCAGCTTCACCACTGACCCTGTCCCCACCGCGCCTGCTCATCTTGTCCACAACAAGCCAGCGGTGGCATTACCGAGCTGCGGGCCTCAACCTTGGCCCAGAAGCAGCCCTACCTGTGGGGCCCCTCTTGCAGAAACAGACGCAAGGCCGCCAGACATGAATGGGAACCTCAGGTAGGGCCCGGGGTCTACACTTTCTGCGATGTTCGCTGTGTCCGCCTTCCTTCAAGCTGAGTCTCCTCCTCCCCAACTTCCGGCCTCTGGCCCTCCTTTCTTCCACTCCTGCCCTCTCCCCACTTTCTGCGGTTCTGGGACTCTCCAGGATGAACGTCAGACCTCTGAGCTCGGCACTCAGGGCCCTTCCTAGCTGCTCCCGATGACCTTACAGCTTTGGCTTCCACTGTCCCTCTCATGTTCCGAGGCTTCAACGCCACCTCATCACCTCTCCAGTTTACACACTTCATGCCTCTCAGCCTTTCCTGCGTGTTCCCTCTGCCTAAAGCAACGGTCCTCCAGGGAAGCAGTTTTGCTCCCTGGGGAAGTTAGCAATGTCTGGAGATACTTTTGGTCACCACTGGAGGGTGCTATTGGCACGCAGTGGGTAGAGACCAGGGCTCCTCCAATGCACGAGAGCGCGCCCGTAACAAATTATCCAGCTCAAAAGGTCATGACTGCATGACTCCATTTGGGAAGCTTCTCACCATTTGAGATCCGGCCAAATCCCGATCCAAGCCCGTGCTCTGCACTCTCCCTCAGAGCACCTCCACCCACACCATGGAGCCGCACCTGCACTGCCCAATGGGCACACAGCCAGATTCCAGACTTGTATGGGCAGGCCGCAAAAGCCGGGTGCAGTCTTACCCTGCCGCTCTGGCTCTGGGGCTTGGGCCAAGTGCTGGCCTGACTGGACACAAGGACAGGCTGTGTAACATCTAGAGAAACAGACACAGAGCGTACGGACCCCCAGCGTGCCGACCATGATTGGCTGGCAGTTGGGGCTTCTAGCACTGAACTGAGAAGGAAGTCTGAAAACATGTCCCACACCAATAAGAAAAAAAAATTCACGTTATTAGCAACATCTGTCATGGACACAGGAAGGGAAAGTGGAGTCACGTCTGTCTTGAAGTGTCTTCCTCAAGTGTCAATTTCCTCGGCCACACTTGTCTTTTTTATTAATTTTTGAGAGAGAGAGAGAGAGAGCGCGCTAGCAGGGTCAGGCGGAGGGGCAGAGAGAGAGGGAGACAGAATCTGAAGCATATGCAGGCTCTGAGCTGTCAGCACAGAGCCCGACATGGGGCTCGAGCCTACGAACCAAACTGTGAGATCATGACCTGAGCCGAAGTTGGACACTTAACTGACTGAGCCACCAGGCACCCCTCGGCCACACTTTTGACAAAAACTGAGCAGCAGTCAATGTAAACCAGTAAGAGGCTGAAGCATGAAAGACAGGAACCTTCTATTAATGACTGACAGGCCCTACACGAGTCTATTACAAAATCCACAAACTCTTCTATGAATATATTGTGACCATTCGCCCACTGTTGCAAATTAACCCAAGAAGAAAGATGTACCCGTGACCCAAGTGAGGAGGTTTTCGACACTGCAGGGACAAAGCAGGCAGGATGGAAAAGCGCCCAGGTCCAAAGGGACAAAGAATCTATTTAAGCCCCGAAGTGGCTGATCCTGCCAGGAACCGATGGTAACAGCACACAGAATTTACGAAGTGTCAGCTACATTGGGCATCGTGATTCGCTGAGTGGTTCCTTCTTTACTCAGATACCTGCTCCTACAACCAAGCATGTGCCAGAGGAGGAGGTCGGAGCTGTGGCGGGTCTGATGCCTGACAAAACAGCGGTGCCCTGCTCTGGTTGTTACTTGGATGTGAAGGACCTCTTCCGGTGCTTAGCACACATTTTATCTTTTAGAAGGTTCCAGACTACACAGAATCTATTCTAGTTAGACATTTTGAAACGTATGTCCCGAGTTGTTCTTATGAACATTCTCCTCGTGAAGTCTTTGGAAGGAGTTTTCATGAGTCTTCCCAGAGCACCCGCTCTCTTCCTAAGCTCCCTGATTTCCTGTGAAATCTCCAAAGGAAAGGAAAAGTGGGCAACAGCATTTTCCTAGGAATTCTTCACGTTATTAAATTCACTCTTCGGGATTCCCTTCTCCTCTCTTCGGGGGATTATTAGGGGCACGCCCTCGTCAGCCTCTGCCCTCCTCAGGACACAGGGCAAGTAACCTGAGGCTAAGGGGTGGGGGCGAGGAACGACTGCTGGTGATGGCTGCTACTGTCAAGAAGCCTCACCACTTCCCCGTGAGGCACAAGCTAAGCGCGGCGACATCTCCCATCACGGCCACACAGTCTAGGTGAAGGTTTTGACCACAGAGAGACACACAGGAGGGCTTGCTACCAACACCTCAAATTACCTGAAGAGCTCTTTGGCTTCCAGAAACTGAAGTTGTGCGAACTGTATGAACCCCGCCTGCTGCAGAATCCTTCTGTACATTACCTGCAAGGAAAGACAGGTTTAATCTCTTAGATGTACCTTGAAACCAACGCGGTGGGGGGAAACTACCTTTCTAATCAGAACCCAAGCTAGATGAGCTAGATGCTCATTATTACACAGAAACTGGAAGTTATAAGGTAAAGAGAAAACATGGCATATATTAAATTGTTTTCAACATAGACGAAAATATGTGTGTGTGTGTGTGTGTGTGTGTGTGTGTGTGTGTGTGAGAGAGAGAGAGAGAGAGAGAGAGAGAGAGAGAGAGAGAATCACCCCTTTGTTCCTGAAATAAAACTGTTCTCTATTTGACCATTCTTCCTTCACCTTCCCCATGGATC
Organism: Prionailurus bengalensis; assembly: GCF_016509475.1. Taxonomy (NCBI): domain Eukaryota; kingdom Metazoa; phylum Chordata; class Mammalia; order Carnivora; family Felidae; genus Prionailurus; species Prionailurus bengalensis. Next base: position 55,141,796 of record NC_057354.1, on the reverse strand, counting down.
TTTACTGTAAATCCCATTTCCTTCCCAAATGTGTTCTTTTATCTTCTGTTCTCCTCCTCCTTAGCTCACGGGGCTGCCGTGATCGCTTCTCCTTCTGGTTGCTCAGGAGGTTAATCAAGAGCTCCAGTGTCTCTGGTGGTCTGGGAGCAGCTCGCCCTGCTTCCATTGTTCTAGAGTTGACACTTCACTTCTGAGTATCCCCAGGGCACAGGGCCAATGCCAATCAATAAATGGATAAATGAACCAGTTTTCCTACTAAGCTGCGGAAACACTGCACATTTCCCTCTCCCGGAGCTGTAAGACCCACAGTCACACACTACAGCCTGACAATTCCAGCCATCAAGGTGCCGGGTGATTTTTTATAATCCAGTACTACCCAGATTTCCTTGACCACTGAACTCCTTTGTTCTTGGAACATCCGGCAACAGCAAAGCACGCTAAAGGGAGCTGGCCTGTGTGTTTTAGTTCCACTGCTTCCACGTCTCTGTCCAACTTGGTCAGGGTTGGGGTTTGAAGCATCCTCTGTTTCAAGGTCACTTTGGACATACCTCTCTGCTCTTTTCTTACTGGTGCCATCCCACAGGCAGGCCGTCACCCCCTCACGAACAAAGACTCCAATTGTGTCTCAGACCCTGTGAGTTCAATGCCTCCCCCTTCCTACCACGGTGCTGTTATAGAAGCCACGAATTCCTTGGAGGCACGGCATATACATGATTCATCTTTGCAGCCCCATGCCCCAACACCTGCCATTCAGGAAGTGCTTCTGGATCTGAAGGGCTCTGTCCACCATACTCGTGAACCCTGAGGGAGGGACTCTTTGCTCAGAGATGTTAAGATCTCAGGGATCTTAAAAAGAGCCAGGATGTTAAAAGAGTAGATCTTTCTGATGCTAGAGCCCAATTCTTTCCACTCACGGAGTCGCCCAGGTACACGGCAGGCAGTTAGTGCTGTTACCCCCTGAAGAAGCGAGGAGCTGCAGATGGTCAGCACCTGGACGCTGTCACTCCTGTGCCCTCACAGCAGCTTTTCAAGGGGCTTTTGCTATAGTTTCGAAGAGTTTTCAAAAGTGTTAACATTTCCTCCCTCTCCCCACAGAAGTTCCTTTAGAGAAGTCAGAAGAGGTAGGCTGCTTTTTCATCTTCTTACCACCTGCCTTTGTTTTTCTTCCCTGACACCAGCCATGTGTGGCCTAAAAACTGGCCTGTTAATGCCCCCCCCAACAGTAAGCGGCGGACAGGAGTGGGTCAAGGTCCTGTTGCATAGGGATGCCAGCTCCTCTGGAAGCAGAGGTAATAAAGACCATCCACTTAGCAGAAAGGATAAAAAGGACCCATCAACTGCAGCAGAAGAATTCTCGATCACACCCTGGCCTGTTGATGAGAAATCAGCCAAAAGACAATGGACTCCTCGTGGTTGCAGGACTCAAAGGCCAGCTATCTACTCTTTCCCTTCCTAGAGGGAGACGAAAACCACTTTTGTGAACACTCCCAATCTCCAAGAATCTGGGGTTATTCTCTGTACTCTAGTCCGCAAATGCCATAGGTGGACTAAAGAACAGGCATGCAAAGAGGTCCCATCATCCCGAACACAAGCACACAGATGTGGAGCTGTGGATGGCGCACAGGACAGAAGCGCAAGGAAGCACAGCCGGCTCCAGGTGCTCTGAAAGCGACTGTCTCCTTTCCAGACCTCTCGCTGTGACTGACAGGTCCCCTGGCACTCTGCTCCGGTGATGCTGAACTACAGACCTGGGGCCTGGCTGGCCACCAGGGGACAGACCAGGAGGATGAAAGTCTGTTTATCGCCCCAACATCACAGCTAACTCAACGGTGGGATTTTCAGCTGTTTAACTTACTAATTTGTCCCCTGGAGTAAGGCAGCTGCCAGAAGTCCCAGGCCAAAAAAGTACATTAGCGAAACATATCTCTAAGCAGTGCCATTCAACACGGGCTCTGTGCAGAAAAGGAGCCCTCCTCCCGCCCCCCCCCCCTCCCCGCCATAACCAGCCAGGTGTAGGAGGTCACATGTACTCTGAAACTGAGGTCAAAACCTATGTTTTGACTACGATATTTCTGAATTGAGATTTCTAGCTTTGGGTAACTACAAATTTTGTGAAACAAAGACTCTATTCAATTCAGAAAGAGGCTTGTTTAAGGGCAGAAAAGCCCACTTCTAGGGTCAGGCTTGGCTCCCCCTCCCACCTCAAGTGCTCAGCACTTTGGCTTTGCCAGTGGGCTTATCTCCAGGAGAGCAGGGCCGACGGGCACAGCCCCTTCCTACCGAAAATGACCGCAGATCTGTTGGGGACTGCCAGGTGCAGCCATTACAACCAGATACAAATGTGGAGGACAGCCTACTCTTGACATGAGACTACCCGCTAATTAGGTTATAATGCTCTGTTAAGACCAAGAGGACTTGGGATATATGGTATATACGTATCATTCCTGTAACATGAGTACAGCCAACACTTAAACAAAAATTGGTATGAATGTTATAATTTTAACTGTGTGAGTCAAACGTTTTCGATCCAGCCTCGCTGGCCTGCAAGCATAAAGGCTGCAGGTGAACGGTTAACCAACATGCAGAGTCTCTGGGACGGTGTTCCCACGTGCTTATCCTGAGATATCTCCCGGAGGATCGATCGCTTCAAAACACCAGAAGACTGGAGAATCAGCAGCATGAAACGTGTTGGTGAGCGATTGGTACACACCTCCCCTCAACGAAGACAGATAAAGATACGGGAGACAGTAGACGGCTGTAGGCTTTGAAAGAGACAGTAGAGAAAATACGACCATCGAACATGAGGGGGAAATGGGGAGATGAAACCGAAGTGCAATATGCTCGCTGACCCGCTGGGAACAGAGGGATGCTACCTGAACACAGATGCTGGGGGAGAGAAGGGGAAGGTGCTAAGAGGTTACCAGCTATTTCCAAAAGCTGCTCAAAGTGGGCAACCAGCAGACAGCAGGAGCTCCCCCCAGCAAGAAAAAGAGAAAAGCAAAAGGCTTTTATAAAGTAAATACTGTTACAGTCACCGTTAGAACAAAATTTGCAAGTTTCACACCAAAAGACAGGGAAGAATATAGCTTCCTTTAAATGGACTTCGGTTGATCTGACTTCTGAATTAGGTAAATATTTTACATAATTCTGAGACAAAATTAAATTTCCAAAAGCAATCCCTAGGAAACAAAAGGCAAATGGAACAAAGGGCCCTGGGCACATATATGAAAGATGTGGCGGCAATTGGAGGACAGGACCCTCCCAGGTGGCTCAGGCACAGTCACCTGACCACACAGCCTGGCGGGGGGGGGGGGGGGGGGGAGGGGGGAGGGGCCAGGGAAAGAAATAATGGTGGGACATAAGCACTTATGGGACAACTGGGGAAATGTCAATGTCGATGGGACATCGTTCCATAAAGGACTTCGTTATGACTTCAAGGAGTTCTGCAGACCGTGCAGTGTTTATATTTCAAAGGGGACATTTTGTCTCTTTTCTTTTTTCTTTTTTTTTTTTTAACGTTTATTTATTTCTGAGACAGAGAGAGACAGAGCATGAACAGGGGAGGGGCAGAGAGAGAGAGGGACACAGAATCTGAAACAGGCTCCAGGCTCTGAGCTGTCAGCACAGAGCCCGATGCGGGGCTCGAACTCACGGACCGTGAGATCATGACCTGAGCCGAAGTCGGACGCTTAACCGACCGAGCCACCCAGGCGCCCCAACATTTTGTCTCTTAAAGAGACATACTCGAAGAGTTTCAGGTGAAATAGAAAAAACAAAAACAAAAAACACAAGTATCAGGAGTTCAACCTTAATTATGAATACTATCCATAGCACACAACACAAATCAAGAGAACTTTCTGGGGGCGCCTGGGTGGCGCAGTCGGTTAAGCATCCGACTTCAGCCAGGTCACGATCTCGCGGTCTGGGAGTTCGAGCCCCGCATCAGGCTCTGATGGCTCAGAGCCTGGAGCCTGTTTCCGATTCTGTGTCTCCCTCTCTCTCTGCCCCTCCCCCATTCATGCTCTGTCTCTCTCTGTCCCAAAAATAAATAAACGTTGAAAAAAAAATTAAAAAAAAAAAAAAAAAAAAGAGAACTTTCTGGCACAAGCCTTCGTCCATAATATAAGGTCTCCTTACTGCTGCTTTCTTTATGACGTCTTAAACTTTACTATAATTTAAACATGGCTTTCTTTTTCCTTTTTAATTTTTTTAATGTTTATTTTTGAGAGACAGAGCACAAGTGGGGGAGGGGCAGAGAGCGAGGGGACACACGGATCCAAAGCTCACCGCAGGCTCTGAGCTGTCTGCACAGAACCGGACACGGGACTCGAACCACCAACCGTGAGATCATGACCTCAGCCAAAGTTGGACACTTAACCAACTGAGCCACCCAGGCACCCCTAAACCTGACTTTCTTAAAGATCTAAACTCTCGCCCTTCGGGATCTCTAGAAGCACTCTTCTTTTAATCCCGGTCCCAGAGTTAAACTTCTTGATAAATCCCTCCCTAGTTCAGAAGTCAGTGACACAAAACTGACATGCTATTTTTTTTTATTTTTTTTTTTAAATGAGAGAGAGAGAGAGAGAGAGAGAGCGAGCGAGTGAGCAGGGGAGGGGCAGAGATGGAGAGAGAATCTTACTGTCGAGTATGGACGTGCACCCCAGTAATGGACATGAGCATAAATACTAAGTCAGGCAAAGGAGAAAGCAGAGGTGTGTGAAAGCACGCAGGGTGAAGCACTGTTTTAGGGGGCCAGCGCTGATGCAACCAGATTGGTGTCACACACGAAACCATCTCAGCTGTCCTGCCTCCTGTCTTTGGACAGCGGTGTGGATTACTTCTAAATCGTTTCGAGAATTAAAAATGTTTTGAAATGCCTCACTGAGTGTTTGCATGCTGAAGGGCTCAAGAGCTGTTGGCTCCCTTGCCCCCTCTACCCTTTCAGGCAGAATGCTGGTTCATGGAAGTGGGTCGGGCCAGACCACGGGCGCTTCAAGGGTGCGGATGAGGGGCACCTGCGTGGCTCAGTCGGTTAAGCATCTGACTCTTAGTTTCAGCTCAGGTCATGATCCCAGGCTTGTGGGATCAAGCCCCACATAGGGCTCTGCACTGAACGTGAAGCCTGCTTGGGATTCTCTCTCCCTCTGTCTCTCTGCCCACTGCCCCCTACTCACGCATGTGCTCTCTTTAAAAGGGGAAGAAAAAAAAGTGTGGATGAGGTGCCCACTGGAGCACTCTGGGCAAAGGAGTCTGTATTTCAAAAAGATCATTCCCACAGTGGCATGGAGTATGGACCAAACACACACACACACACACACACACACACACACACACACAAAGGAGGCAGTTAAAATAATTCAGACAAAATAGGAGAAGGGTCTGCATGTCAGCAGTAGCAACAGACAATGGGGAATATGGGGTGAATTCGAGATCATTCTGAAGGTGTATTTCCAGGTCTGGATATACAAGGTTGCAGCAACCAGGAGACAGCAGGGAGCATGTTAGAAAGGAAAAAACTCCAAATGAGAAACTAAGATGACACTCGGATGACACCCGAGCAAGACGATGACTAATATGAGCCAAATATCGACTGGACATCGCTACTTGGTGAAAGGAGAGGCGAGGGAGAAAATATCACACAAAGAACACTGCACCTTTCCATAAGAAAATACTGCACACTTAACGTGTGCACATGTGTGTATGCAAAGAGGGGGCACCCCGATGTGTGGCCCACCTAGACACCCAACATGTCCACTGGGGCAGCTCACGGGGCCGAGAGCAAGCAGGGCAGGGGCAGGCCTCAGAGTCTCCGGAGGTCTGATCCTGACCCTTCTTTGCCCGGCCACCCCACCAGGAGCTGATGCACAGGCTGCAGAGGCAAGTATACTCAGCACAGCACCAGTCCTGAACTGAAGAGCTCTCTTCTTTTTGCCTCTGCTGCCCCCTGCTGAACACTAGGAGATTGGTCTCACTTTCAAAAATCAGGAACACAGGGAAGGAAACCATCAACAAAATCAAAAGGCAACTGACGGAATGGGAGAAGATATTAAGTTAGTATCCAAAATCTGTAAAGAACTGATCACACTCAACACGCAAAAAACCAAATAATCCAGTGAAGAAATGGGCAGAAGACATGAACAGACACTTTTCCAAAGAAGACATGCACATGGCCAATAGGCACATGAAAAGAGGCTCAGCGTCATTCATCATCAGGGAAATACAAATCAAAACCACAATGTCACCTCCCACCTGTCAGAATGGCTAAAATGAACAACTCAGGAAACAACAGATATTGGCGAGGGTGTGTAGAAAGGGGAGCCTCCCCCTTTTTTGGTAAACTATGAAGCTGTTTATTTATTTTTTCATTTTGAGATAGAGAGAGTGGAGGAGGGGCAGAGAGAGAGAGGGAGAGAGAGAATCCCAGGCAGGCTCCACACTGTCAGCACAGAGCCCAATGTGGGGCTCAAACACACTGTGAGATCATGACCTGAGCCGAGATCAAAAGCCAGACACTTAACCGGCTGAGCCACCCACGTGCCCCAAAAGGGAGCCCTTTGGCACTGTTGGTTGGAATGCAAACTGGTGCAGCTACTCTGGAAAACAGTATGGAAGTTCCTCAAAAAATTAAAAAGAGAACTACCCTACAACCCTGTAATTGCACGAGTAGGTATTTATCCAAAGGAGTGTTATCAACAATCATCAAATTATGGAAAGAGCCCAAATGTCCATCAACTGATGAATGGATAAAGAATTTAGTATATGTATACTATGGAATATTACTTGGTGGTCAAAAACAATGAGATCTTGCCATTTACAACAAAGTGGATGAAACTAGAATGTATTATCCTAAGCGAAATAAGTCAGTCAGAGAGAGACAAATATACGATTCCACTCATATGTGGATTGTAAGAAACAAAACAGATGAACATATGGGAAGGGAAGGGAAGGAAAAGATAAAAACAGAGAAGGAGGCAAACCATAAGAGACTCTTAAATATAAGAGAACAAACTGAGAGGGCTGATGGATGGCCTCAATGGGTGATGGGCATTTAAGGAGGGCACCTGTTGGGATGAGCACTGGGTGTTATATGTAAGCGATGAATCACTAAATTCTATATATGTTAACTAACTTGGACTGAAATTTTAAAAAGTCGGGAATAAAGAGGGAAGGTTCATCAATCTTTCAACATAGAAAAGACAGCCTCTTCACTTTGGTGAGCACAGCATAACATTTAGAGAAGCTGAATCCCTATGCTGTACACCTAAAAGTAACATAGCATTATATGTCCACTATACGCAAAAAAAAAAAAAAAAAAAAAAAAAGCTCTCTTTCATACCCATAACCATAAATTACACGTCTGGTCTTCTTTCATTTGACAGCATAAAGCAATTGAGGCCAGAAGGCATTACTTCACTCCACAACAATCACTTAGTCATGTGGAAATCTGACTGCTGGGTAACCATCAAGGGATCATGATTAAGTCATGAGAACTTTTCATGATCAGTTTCCATATTCAATGAAGCACACACACACCCTACCATGTTTCACTATTTTCAAATATGTAGAGTAATGTGAACTAACTAACGACTGACCGAGAAGCAATTTTTAGGGAACCTGATTCCACTGGATGTAAGAATACCTTATGATCCTTGGATTGGTTTTATTTATCATACCAACCACATTAAAGCTGGTGCCTCAAGGGCATTAAAAGTGTCCTTGTATGGAAATTAACCAGATGGATTTCTGCAGTCTTAGGTAGTTTAAGAGCATGGCTCACAAAGCTTTTCCTATAGTTTAGATAAATCTAAACTTTTAAAATTGAACCCCATCCCAACAAACACAAATTCTAAATTAGGAGACAAATGAAGCTGACGTCGTTACCCTTTATGAGAACTATCCCCCGACCCCTCTCTGAAGGCCCACAGAAGAAGAAAGTTGACTAGAAACACAACGTGTTATATACGTCAGACACAGGAATTACTCGGCCTCTGTTAGCAGTGAGACCTTGGTCCAGCTGTCCGACTGCAACTTGCCTCCATATCTGTATGATGTGAACGGGCTGAGGAAGTAAACTAACAGATACGAAAGCAATCTTGCGGTGCATCGGGAGGGCCGACGTACGTTAATGAAATCTGAGTGTTTCTTAACCGGTGGCTTGGAGGCATGCTTTCTTGTAACCAGCTAATTACAAACCTGAAATTTTTCTTTTGGAATGTTCCTCCGGGCTCCTTTGGCTAAAACCAAAGCCTCTTCCACTCGACGGCTTGCTAGAAGATCCTGTATTTGCTTTTCCAGGGGTAACGGAACCAAGATGTAAACTCCTTTACTTGTGGCGACAATCACTCTTCCTGGGAAAAAAAATCAACAAGTGTTGGAAAGAGAAAGAACACACGCTCTTCCCAATAGGATCGTTACTGATCTGATGACTGATTTCATCACAGTTCTCTCAACACAGAATCCCTTCAGAAATTATCAATTACAGTGCTTCTCTTTTCTTCTTCACATACTGCCAATGGTCAGAAAAAGTGGGGGGGGGGGGGAGACACGAATACCACATTTCCAAAGTACGAGACAGGCTTTTTTGCCGTTTATTCAAAAGTGTGGGTAAATGTAAAATCAGTTGAGTAGATACATAACAGAAAGCCCAAAGAAGCTGTACAGATCAATTATGGCAAATGATCAGTGAAGATTATGATATACTACCCCTAAAATGTTTTTTAAGAATTCTTTTCTTTCCATGATAGTTTATAGGAAACTAAAATTATACGACACAACATTCTGAACCGTACTTCATACTCACCTCCCACCCTAATACGCCCAGGTCTTGGCGTGACCTCAATCATTTCCTTGCAGCCCTGTGAGTTCACCTGACCTGTGGCCAACCCCATCACCCATCGCCCTCATTTTACTTGGGAGACCCGGTGCAGACAGTCCACAAAGCTAGAGCTGCAAAGCAAGTTGCGCTCCGGCTCCGAAGCCTTGAGTTCTGCTCCCGTCTGGAGATGCTCTTGAAGCAAACCATCACCTGTCCGCAGCAAGCAACAGAACGATCTTCTCTTCCTGTCTGAAGGATGACTGGGTATCAGCCAACCCTTCTCTGATCCTCCGCTTTTCTCTCCCGGGAACCCACTGTTCCATTCTGGCCCCACTGCCTGAAGGCCTCATCTTTCCTTGCCTGGATTATTGTCACATCTTCCTAAGTCTTTCCACTCTGCTCTCTCGTCCAGGTTACTTGCCTTCTATATCACGGCCAAAGTAACGTTTCTCATACTCAGAGGAGATGCTGTCCCTTCTCTGCACTGGGGTCCCCTTTCCCAAGGAGTCTCCCCTTGGTTGCACCTACGGTGGGTTATGTCGGCAGCCTCTATGTGCCTGTGACCCCGTGCCCACCTCTGCCACTCGATGTACACGGCACCGTGATATTGTTACGAAACACGCACTCCTGATGCATGTGTCAGGGCCCCCGACTGGATATGCCATGCTTAATGTGGGGGCCGAGAGTCTTAGTAAGTTTATATCCCCAGCATCCAGAACAGGAAGGGCGATGTTTGGTGAGCTAACACCCTTAAGTGGCACATGTAACATACAAATCTAGATCAGTTCCTGGTTTGAAGAAAATATCATACAAGGCATTCATAGGACGACTGGGGAAATCTGAACATGGCTCACTTTCTAAGGTGTGAAAAGGGCTTTGTGGTTACATGGGGAAATACCTTAATTCTTAGGAGATTGCACACTGAAGTATTTCGGATTAAATGGCATGATGTCTTTTACTTATTTTTAAGTAGCTCACCAAAATGTTTACAAGTGTTGAGTCTAGGTCAATGGTACATGGTGCCTCACTTTGTTTTTCTTTCAACTTTTCAGTACATTTAAAAATGTTCATAATAGGGGCGCCTGGGTGGCTCAGTCGGTTAAGCGGCCGACTTCGGTTCAGGTCATGATCTCGCGGTCCGTGGGTTCGAGCCCCGTGTCGGGTTCTGTGCTGACAGCTCAGAGCCTGGAGCCTGTTTCGGATTCTGTGTCTACCTCTCTCTGACCCTCCCCTGTTCATGCTCTGTCTCTCCCTGTCTCAAAAATAAATAAAACGTTAAAAAAAATTAAAAAAAAAAAGTTCATAATAAAATTTAGGAAAAGTAAAATAAATCCTTCGCCCAGCTCACGGCTGCACACGAGGGGAGGTCCCTCCCGACTGCCCGGGTCTGCCCCAGCCTGGTGTCTTGCCAGGCCTCCTCACGCGTGATGTACTCCAGTGACACTGAATTGCCTGCATGTCCTGAAGCCCAGGGCTCCCTCTCAGCAGGCACCTTTCTCTCTACCTGAAGGTTCTTTCACACCAAATCTGCTCGGCTGACTCCTACTCATCTTCAGAGGTTTGGCTCAAATACCATCTCCTCCAGGAAGCCCTCCCTGATTATTTCCAGGAAACAATTCCTCCTCTGCTCTCCCAATTGGCCTTGCTTTGTGTTTATCAAGCTCTTAAACTGCTGCAGCTATTTGTTCAAATATCTGTCTCCCTTTAACCTCGGGGCCCCTGGAGTACAGAGACTGCACCACCGTCACCTGTGCGTCTTCCAAACTTACCATGAGGCCCGGCTCCAATGGACCCTTAATAACGTTTACTGTAGAAATGTCACAAGAGGGTTGATAACGAAATTCCATTATGATTTCTGTGTAAAGTGGTACCTTCAAAATCCTGGAGAATGTGGCCCTCCTTAAAGGGCAGGGTCTGCTTTTGCTGCTGGTCCAACATGCTGTGCACGGTGATGAATTCGTTATCCAGAGCTATGACATACGGGAAGCAGATGGCTGCCCCAATCACGTTCTCCGACCAGTGCACGGGGGCTCGCTGAGATATACCGGCAACCGTGGCAAACATGCCTACAAAAATAGGAAGGGTCAGTCGGGCCTCCAAATAAGTACAGCATTTTTTTCTGTCCGTAGACGTGTCTGGACGCAGAACGCACACCACCCCCTCCTTCGTTATGTTTCAGGAGAGGAAGGATGATGTCCTACGCTGCAGGTGTGAAAACCCCTACATGGCTTCATTTTTGTGTAGAAAACCACCTCCCCCTGAATGTCTACCTTGTATTTACTTCTAACTTAAAATGAACTTAGGGGCGCCTGGGTGGCTCAGTCGGTTGAGCACCTGACTCTTGATTTCGGCTCAGGTCATGATCCCAGGGTGGTGGGACTGAGCCCCGTGTTGGGCTCTGTGCTGAGCGTGGAGGCTGCTTGAGATTCTCTCTCTCTCCCTCTGTTCCTCTCCCCCTGCTTAAGCTCTCTTTCTCTCTCTTTAAAATACAATTTTAAAAAATGAACTTGAAAAAAGTTTACATATACCCACACAAAGGTATATAAAGCACATGTCGTCACCTGTGGGGAAAAAGTTACCTCCAAACAATTTAAGCAGCTTCGCAAGCTCTCTCTCATATCCAGTCTTCCAACTGGCTTGCATCTCTAAGTTACAGCTCTTCCTTGTCAAATGAATACTGAACACTGTCACTCAGATATTTATTGAGCTCCTACTATGTGCCAGGCGCTCCACAAGGTGTCCCATAAGGAGCGGGCCCTGCTCAGAGCTGAAGGCTACTACTGGACATACATACTCTACAATGCAGGGAGAGAACCAGATTTGCACTTCGAGACAGACTGCTGTTAAGTGTTTGTAAGTTCCACGTCAAATGACTGCTTATCTGTCTTGTACATAAAGCACCAAACTAGCCATTTCTAAATGAGCTACACATATACAGTCCACAGATACTGGGTTTACCAAAATTAATACATTCACGAAGGAAAGTCAATTCATTTTAACTTGGTTTCCAAACGAGTTGACATAAAACACCTTTAAAATAGCATGCTGGTGCCTGCAAATCGTCAGCTGCTACTGCAAACGACAAATGGTTTCTACTATACAGGATGGAGAGAGGGCAGGGGAGACACAGGAAGAGACCTGGAGACAGCTTTAAGATTAAGGACAAGGGGAAATATCTCAACTATACCATATGAGCAAAATTCCTAAACCCATGAAATCGTCAACTCACCTAAATTTTCTGTAGTTACAAAGACTGAAACATACTGCAGCCAACCAAGTACAGACATAGCTCTGTTCCTCTAAATTAGGCGGTTCCTGAAAATGGGTATCACGCAGGACCCACAGGGGTGTATGCGCCCTGCTCTCAACGGACACACGCTGAGGCCCTCCATGAAGAACGACACTGCTCTGAACACTGCTGGGCCCTGCTTAACATGCTACTTATGGGCTCTGGGCAAGTGGTAGCAAGAACCGAAAGTCTGACAAGAGGATAGAACACTGGGGCGCCTGGGTAGCTCAGTGGGTTGAGTGTCCAACTTTGGCTCAGGTCAGGCTCTTGCAGTTCATGGGTTCAAGCCCCATACTGGGCTCGCTGCTGTCAGTGGAGGGCCTGCTTTGGATCCTCTGTCCCCCTCTCTTTGCCCCTGCCCCACCTGCACTCTCTCTCTCAAAAAAGAAATATTAAAAAATTATTTTTTTTAAAAAGAGGATAACGCACTGAGCCTACTGTGTGTGTGTGTGTGTTATGTGTCCCACAAAGGAGTTACAACTGCCTAAGGTAAACCATTCTGACCTTACATATTTCCCTTTGACCCTTCAAAGTCTCCAAAGATCATTTTGAAAAAGACTAACTCAGGGCGCCTGGGTGGCTCAGCCGGTTGAGTGTGCGACTCTTGGTTTCAGCTCAGGTCATAGTCTCACGGTTTGTTGAGTTCGAGCCCCACATCAGGCTCTGCACGGACAGCGTGGAGCCTGCTTGGGATTCTCTTTCTCCCTCTCTCTATCTCTTCCACTCCCCCTCACACTCTCACTCTCTCTCTTTCTCTCTCAAAAATAAATAAAATAAACATTAAAAAAAAAAAGAAAAAGACTAAACACAGAAAGAGAGGCTATAAATTAGTAATTCACAAAAGACAAAAAATGCAAATGGCTGATAAATTCATAAAGAGATTCTCATATTCATTAATAACCAGGGGCACAAATTTAAATGAAAAAAAAAAAGCAGTCAAAAAACAACTTTTATCCATCAGATTGGCCAAAGGTTACAGACTGATGACACCAGTATCTCTATAGGGAAAACACACTGTGGAGAATAATTTGGCATTATCTACCAAAACTGAATATACACTTATACTTTGTTTTATTGAAAAATTTTTTTTAATTATTTTTCTTTATTTTTGAGAGACAGAGAGAGACAGAGCTCAAGTGGGGGAGGGGCAGAGAGAGAGGGAGACACAGAATCCAAAACAGGCTCCAGGCTCTGAGCTGTCCGCATAGAGCCCGATGTGGGGCCCGAACTTGTGAACTGTGAGATCATGACCTGAGCTGAAGTCGGACACTCAACCGACTGAGCCACCCAGGCGCCCCTGAGTATACACTTACACTTTAATTGATTCTACTTTTAAATCTAGCGCCAATTAGTAAGTACCAAGATGGTCACTCCAGTGTTTTTAGTAACAGCATAAAATTGAGTATATAACACATTAAAAGAATACATGGCTCTCGCTGAGCGCATCACGCACAGAGAAGAAAGCTCGCCTATTAACTGTGGATATGAAAAAAGGGCAAACACCAAGTAGCGATTTCAATTCAGCGAACTCTTACTACATGAAGCACAGAGATAGCTACCAAGTGATAGACCAGCGTTTCAAGGATTCACAAGTGGTGAAGGGGTACAGGGAAATTCGTAAAATAAAAATTACCACACGGGAGATAAAGACCAGGGCACAGAAAGGTGTAAAAAGCTTTCTGAGTGCTGACAGAGTTCAAGTGTAGACAGAGCCCAGCGATCAAACAGCAGCCTGCACCAGGAAGGTGACTGGGACAGGGGGCAGCAGTGGGGGAGGGCATGTGTCGCCAGAACAGGGTGAACCCTGTCGGAAAGTCAAGTCGGGGTTGGAATGGGACGTGCGGGCTGTAGTCAGGCTGAGCAGTAAAGCGGTAAGTAACAAAACGTGTTTGTCACACGTCAGAGGTGCTTTGGAAGGCCAGCCTGGCAGGAGTGGGGACGGGGGCTGTGTGCAAGGAGCGGGACCCAGGGGAGGCCAGGCAGCTGCCCACCACCAGGAAGGAGGCCTCGGTCAGCCCAGCACTGGGGCAAAACGGAGGGGGAAGTGACTTCCAGAGCTGAATCAGGGAACCTGGCATCTGACTCAGTGGGAACAAGACAGAAGGTGAGTCAAGGGCCACCATGCGGCTGTTGGCCTCGGGATTAACACGACCACGTGGCGTCTAAAATGAAACAGAGATTAGGATGCGGGTAGGAGGCGATGTTTGCACTTCACGAACTCAAGGTCACAGACTTCTGGGAGAGGGGAGCCTGGGGTTCCAGCGGTTTCTCGGGCGATAGCAGCATGCTTCCTGAAGGGGAACAAATTGGTGCACTGAGCACACCCAAAGCCACAGCGGAATACAGGAGGACAGGACAGAAACCAGAAAACGTCTCTGCAGAGCGCAACCAAGGGCTGGCTGCTCCTGAGGCTGGTGAGGCCCCTTTGATCTCAGCTCTTTCCAAAGCAGGTAAGAAGTCAGGAGTTCAGTGGAGACACGGAAAACTCCACCGAGAAAACTCAGAGCTAGAAGGCGGAACCGGTCAGTAAGAGCCGTCTGCTACTGTCCCAGAGGTAGACGAACTTGGGACCGAAGGCACGGGGTTTGGCGTTTCCAGTGTTTTACAGTAACAGAGAGGACATAATTACGGTCTGAACTGGCCCACCAGCTGCATCGCCCAAGTATTCAGCCAGCATTAAAAAATGCTGGAGAGACACCCGACGTGCAGAGCCCTGGGAAGCATGAAGAATCTGGAATGAGGACTTAGCTTTGGAGGAGGAAATTCAGTTAGCACTATCCTGACTTTTCGGTGTGTTGAGAGCCAGCCAGCTGAAAAGAATCCGAGGGCACAGGTGCTGGCACGCCACTCACCCAGGCACTTGGCCAACGTAACCCCCCAGAGGGACCAGCATACAGCGAGCCTGAGGATGCTGCGAAACTTCCCGTCAAGTAACCGTGTTCTGAACAGCACACTCTCGTGGGAACGTGGACAGCAAGACGTGGTCCAGCCTCATCTTGGCATTAAATCCGGGTGACTGCATTTCCCGCTTATGGCTGGGTATCGCCCGACCTAGGAAGTATGCAGCGCAGAGGCCCTGACATGAATGTTCTCGAAATGAAAAGGGCAGAAACCAGGGGCCAAGAACAAAGGCTTCTACACACCCAAAAAGCAGAAGACATCACTAGAATAAAAGAGCAGAGCAAGAACTGGCAATTGAGGGGCCCAGGTCAAACAGCATAAGGTGCCACAAAACCACGTAGGAACAGAAGGCACTGTTATTAACACACACTAATTAATTATACACTTGCTAAGCAGGTGACAAATTCTACTGTCTCTATATTGTCAGAGTCAAGTGCAAATGTAACAAATGTGTAAATTGTACATCTTTTTTTTTTTTAATTTTTTTTTCAACGTTTTATTTTATTTTTGGGACAGAGAGAGACAGAGCATGAACGGGGGAGGGGCACAGAGAGAGGGAGACACAGAATCAGAAACAGGCTCCAGGCTCTGAGCCATCAGCCCAGAGCCCGACGCGGGCTCGAACTCACGGACCGCGAGATCGTGACCTGGCTGAAGTCGGACGCTTAACCGACTGCGCCACCCAGGTGCCCCCGTACATCTTTTTTAAAAAAGCATTATTTTCAACTTGTGCACCCTTTAAATGTCAGAGGACCCCCTTCTCTGAGCTGGGAGCGGGGAGGGGGCCACACGGAGTCAGGAGTAGCTAAACCATCTGCATTTTCCAAGAAGGATTAGCAGAATACAGAGTTGAAAGTGACGGTGCTCAATCACAGTATGAAAATTTCAACCAAGTATTGCTGAAAATGGGAAGATGTAAGCTAACACAAAAAGGGAAGAGTGGTTTCTCAGGACACGGGGGGTGAGCACATACCGTCTTCAGGGAGAAACGACAGCAAAATGAAAATATATAGCTTTCACATGTTGAAAGGTGCATTTGTAGTCATTACACTCATTTATTTGAACTCAGTTTCTGAAGTCGCGTAACGATGGTGTGATGGCTGTGCCGTATACAGAAGCTGTATACAGGTAACGTATGAAAGCACTTACAAGTGACACTAGTCAAATGTTTTCACTATAAAGCCTTTATAACGGAAACAGTCAGCTACTGGTTTATAAGCAGGCAAGCACACTGACAGAACAAAACAGAAAATCCAGAGACAGGCCCAGAGGCATAGATTGAGAGTGCATTAAAGGCAGCTGCCTAAATCAGTGATAGAAGGTGGGTTCTGCCATCAGTTTGTGGACATAACAGACAGTCATACAGAAAAAAGGTAAAATTGAATCCATTCCTTATACTCTGCCTATAAAAAAAAAAAAGGAAGCCATAAAAGTACTGGCAGAAAACATGGGTAAATCTGTCCATAACCGGAAGAGAAGGAAACCTCTAACAATGACTCAAAATTGCTTGGATTGGTGGTTCAGTGGTAGAGTTCTCGTCTAATTATGACTCAAAATCAAGAAGCAATAAAGTGAAAAACAAGGTTAATACATTTGATTATATAGAAATGTTGAAGAAAAGCTTTTATGTAGCAAAACCTGTAAGCAAATATTTGAAACATACACCAGACAAGTTGGTATCTAAATAGGTAAAGAACACAAAATAAATGGGGAGAGAAAAGAACAGATAATTCCCATCAAAAGAAATGCAAATGACTCTTAAATGTATGAAAAATGTTCACTCTTGCTCCTAATAGGAGAAATGCAATTAACTACATTGAGATCCCATTTCTTATGTCCAGACTGGGAAAAACACAAAAGTCTGACAACATACTCCACTCTGTTGGCAGAGCTGAGGGGAAACAGGCATCGTCATATGTTGCTGGGGAGAACAGAAAATGGGACGATCTTTTAAAAAAAATTTTTTTTAATGTTTATTTATTTTTGAGAGAGACAGAGACAGAATGTGAGTGGGTCAGAGGCAGAGAGAGAGGGAGACACAGAATCTGAAGCAGGCTCCAGGCTCCAAGCTGTCAGCACAGAGCCCGACGTGGGGCTTGAACTCACGAGCTGTGAGATCATGACCTGAGCTGAAGTCGGACGCTCAACCAACTGAGACACCCAGGCGCCCTAGAAAATGGGACAATCTCTAATCAAAGGAATATGGCGATACCTAGCAAAAGTCACATGCATATCTACTTTGACTCAATGATCCTACTTATAGAAGGCATTCCCATAGATCCATCAGGAAAATACAAAAAGATAAGTCCTTATTAATACCATAAAACTGGCAAAAACCCATATACCCCAATAGGGGATTTAAAACAACCATGGTGCCCCCACACGACTAAGGAGCGTGCAACTGTGAAATGAGGAATATTTCTGTGTTATAGGGCAAAAGGATCTCCAAAATACATTAAAATAAAACAAAAAAGCCAAGAAGGAGGGAGATGCAAAAGTTTACACATCTGTTTGTATTTTTCCCTTAAAAATGAAAGGATAAACCCTAAAAATAAAAGTTACCTACGGGAGAAGAAGAGAGTAAGGGAAGGGGACAGGATAGCAGCTCTCATCCACCTGAGCTGGAACCTTATAAATATTTACATGTAAAAATATAAAATAAAATAAAGCAATTCCTAAATATCCAAAGTAAAATAAAACAAATTAATTGAACTGTATATGCAGGTGGTGGCATAACCACACAGAGGGGAACTCTTCCAAGGGACTTTAGAACACAGCAATGTGACTGCACATTCCTGACAGGTTATATATGCCCTACCCTGAGGACAAAAAGAACTATAACAATCAAACTTTTTCCAGCCATTACACTATGGGAACAATGGTGTCAGTGCTGTCATTCTGTTGTGTGTCCTGTGAGATAAATCAAAGGAACAGCCATGTCGGGGTAGGGGTTTACTAAGATTTTTGGTGTGGTTGAAAGGAGATACAAGAATAGAGACAGATGAGGTCAATGCCCTTGCAGCCCTGAAGTGGTTCTATCAATAGGATTTCAGAATGGACTTTACCATTAAAAAAATGCATCCTTCTAACCCTGTCCACTGAAGAGACCTCAAAACAATGCACAACAAGCAGCTCTAGCACCCAGACTGTGGTCTCTAAACATCAGGGGTCCTTAGAGAAATGGCTGAAACCAGATCTAGGGCAGAAAATGCACAAAATGAACCTGGAACACCTTGTCACATCAGAAGGCAAGGAAGACATCAAAGTTCTAGGGTCATGTGAAGGGGGCTCAGCAGTCAACCTGGATAAACCCTCACCAAGCACAAATAGACTGAAACGTACCATATGGGTCTGAATCCATGAAGCGTAATGATACTTTTTAAAGTGTCATTCTGGATGAGAAGGGATCACCTTCTTGTTCTGCCTGTCTTACACAATGTACCTGGGAGCGACCAAATACAAGAAGTTTTTCCTCACTGAGGCAATCTAGTTAAGGTATGAAGGAGGAATGGGCAGAAACAGAATGTTGCCATTTAGCAACCGCCCCCGCCCCCGCCATGATTTAAGGATCTACATCTCACTCATCAATAGCTACTGACATCATGGAGAGAAAAAAAGAAACTACACAACCGTATGGAAGTCCTACCGTGAAGCCTTTTCTCTCCCCAAAACAAGCGATAAAAAACACTTGAATCTGATAAAACCTGTCATCCTAATTACAGGCTGGCAGGAAACATGAAGGTCAGCCTGACATAGTAAACAATATAAGGGGTTACAATCATCAGAATGCAGGCCGTGGGATGCTATAGGTGAAATGATCCAACCTCTTCAACAAAAAATTAAGGAAAAATCAAAAGGGAAGGGGAGGGGACCTTAAGAGGACTCACAGACCAAGAGAAGCTTAACACATCAGTCAACTGCAGTATACTGGCCTCATGCAGAGTCTGATTCAATCAAGCTGAAAAATAAACATATACTTAAAACATAAATTCATGTAGATAGGTATTTACATGTTTCTCTGCATATTTGTAACCAACAGGAGAAATATGGCATGACTTGACATTTGATGATATTAAGGAATTACTGTTAAAAATTTTTAGATATGTAATGGTGTTGTGGCTTTCTTTCTTTTTTAAATTTTTTAATGTTTGTTTATTTTGAGACAGACAGAGTGTGAACAGGGGAGGCGCACAGAGAGAGGAAGACACAGAACCCAAAGCAGAACAGAGCCCAACACGGAGCTCAAACTCATGAACTGTGAGTGAGATTATGACCTGATCATGTCCTGAAGTTGGACGCTTAACCAATTAAACCACCCAGGCGCCCCTCTTTTTTCCTTTTTTTAAATTTTTTTTAATGTTTATTTATTTTTGAAAGAGAGAGAGAGAGACAGAGCATGAGTGGGGGAGGGGCAGAGAGAGAGGGAGTCACAGAATCTGAAGCAGGCTCCAGGCTCTGAGCTGTCAGCACAGAGCCCGACGCGGGACTCAAACTCACGGACCGCGAGATCATGACCTGAGCCGAAGTCGGATGCTCAACCTACTGGGCCACCAGGCGCCCCTCTTTTTTCCTTTTTTAAGTGACTTAGAACTACATACTGAAAGGTTTATAGGTAAAGTGCTATGATGCCCAGGATGCTAGGATAATCGAGCAGAGGAAACGGTCAGGTGCATAAATCAAACAACTAGCAAGGAACAACTAACAGCTGAAGCTGAATGGGTACATTTGAGTTCATTATAATATTCTCTTTACTATATATATTTATGTAGGCTTTCCATAATACAATTTTTTTCATTAAAATTGAAATTTTTGTTAAAGAAGAAGGTGGTTGGGATAAAGAATTTTTTCCCAGAAAGTAAAAATTTGAGCTATCAAGTCATGAAAAGCCATGGAGGAACCTTAAATGCATACTACTAAGCGAAAGAAACCAATGTGGAAAGGTAACATGCTGTATGACACTCTGGAAAGATCAGTGGTTGCCAGAGGCTGGGGGTGAGGGGATGGACAGGTGCAGTACAGACAATTTTAAAGACAATGAACATACTCCGCATGGCACCATAAAGATGGCTCCATTTGCCCAAACCAATAGAATGTACAACTCCAAGAGTGAACCCCAATGTAAACGTGGACTTTGGGTGATGTTAATGTATCAGTGTAGATTCATCCATTATCGTAAGTATACCACTCTGGAGGGGGATGTGGATAGTGCAGGAGGATGTGCACGTATGGGGGCAGTGGGCATATGGGAACTCTGTACTCTCTGTTCAGTCTTGCTGTGAACCCCAAATTTCCTTAAAAAATAAAATCCGTTGGGGTGCCTGGGTGGCTCGGTCGGCTAAGCGTCCGACTTTGGCTCAGGTCGTGATCTCACGGTTCGTGGGTTTGAGCCCCGTGTCGGGCTCTGTGCTGACAGCTTAGAACCTGGAGCCTGCTTCGGATTCTGTGTCTCCCTCTCTCTCTGCACCTCCCCCACTCGCACTCTCTCTGTGTCTGTCTCTCAAAAATGAATAAATATTAAAAAAAAGTTTTTTTTAATAAAAAATAAAAAAAATAAAATCTGTTTAAAAACGTAAAAATCAGCCAGTGTACGCTCACTAGCTCATGACCTCAACTTTTGTTGTTACCGGAAAATATGTTTGTGCCCATCACCCTGAAATGAGACATCTACACCCAAACTATGGTTAGCGAGTACCAGCGGTCAGGGGACCCGCCCTCTCCAGCACCTGTATGTCCCAGACGCACACTAATGCTGAAATGAGCCATCCACGGCAGAAAGAAAGTACAAGCCACCCATGCCATTAACCGTTCTGAGTCTTAATTTTGATTAGGCAGCACAGAGAATTAGCAAGGCCATACAACAGAGCCCTTTCCAGGAGCTAGCTACAAGAAACTGTGGTGGAATCAAACTACAGTCGATAAAATTGGGGACAGAGCACTGAGGTTTTCGCATTTGAAAATGCCTCCGAGCGAGCTCAACTCCTCTTTATAAAGGAAAGTAAAAACAATCCACTGACAAAGCCACACACGTGAGAAAATCGTGTAAGGCAGGCTTACAGACTCTCATTTGGTAGTTATTTACTTTGAGGGATTTTCTCCCTGGAGCCACCTGCAGGCTCCTCTTTGGCACGAAATAAGGCTGGCTTTCCTTTATGACGGGCCTCCGTTTATTCCATTAACCTTCCATTCACAAAACAATCTAAGGAAGCTGTAGTAAATGCTGGTTACGCGGTTCTGTTTGTATCTTGCCACATATCCTCAGTGTTGCAAACACCCTTTACGAGTGTAGTATCTATCGTCACAGCTAACCGCTCCCTCTCGGATCTCCACAAGGGCTCACGGAGATACGGCACAGGGAACGGACAGACGGGAGGTGAAGGTTGGCGGGGGCTCACCCAGTCCTCCGGGGCCTGCCAGGAGGAACTCCTGTCTCCCGATCCTCTTGACGATGGGTCGCTTCTCGTCGCTGCAGTAAGGAAACAGGTCCTGGGCGACGCCCGTGTTGTAGTTCAGGATGATGTACTGGGTGGTCAGAGCCAGGCACAGGAAGTGGCCATCCACAGCCACGGCCAGGGGCTGCTCCGGCGTCGACACCTCCCTGACGATCTGAACCCGGTCCTCGTACACCAGGAACACCTGGATGGTCCTGCGCTTGACCGAGATGATGCAGACTTCCACGCAGAACGGGTCTCCGCTCACAGGGTTCTCGTTCAAGGCCAATGCCACGGCCCCTTTGATGCGAGCCCCCGAGGGGACAGGCTCCAGGGTCATCATGTTGACCAGGGTGATGGAGTTGTCACAGAGCACCAGCAGCCTGTTGAGGGCCGAGGCCGCTCGCAGCTCACTCACTGGCTTCCTGAAGCCCAGGTGCCGGTGCAGCTGCTTGGTGGCAGAGAACGTGGCCGTCCCTGCGGGCTGCGCCCTCTCCTCCAGCAGGAAGTGGTAGACGATGCAGTCACTGGTGCCCACGTACAGGTTCTTGCCACAGCACTCCACGCATTCGATGTGCCCCTGCTCCTTGTCACCTACCAGCAGCTCCCGCTCCACGGCAGAGACCAACGTGAAGGCCTTGGTGCTCATC
Organism: Prionailurus bengalensis; assembly: GCF_016509475.1. Classification (NCBI taxonomy): domain Eukaryota; kingdom Metazoa; phylum Chordata; class Mammalia; order Carnivora; family Felidae; genus Prionailurus; species Prionailurus bengalensis. The sequence goes on along the minus strand of NC_057354.1, from coordinate 55,119,713 downwards.
ATGTCTGCTGGCCGACCTGCGGGGAGAGGGAAGGGAAGGTTAATTCAGGGTAACGAACAATAAGCAGAACCACGGCAGGTCACAGGGAATGTACCTGATTCCTCAGTTACAACCTCAGTGAAAGGAAACCATTCGACACTGGTAAGAAACAGTGCAGAGAAGAAAAGCTCTCCTTCCTGGTCTCCTTCCACCAGGCAAATGGGAGACCCCAGCAGGAGAGCACATGCGTGTGCTCCTAATTGAGGCCATCCTGCCCATTCTCAACCCAGCTGGGATTTACACGGAGTTTCCTCATTATTCTTGGGAGATGAACCTGCAGGCGGAAGACAAGCACACGTATTCACCCGGAGACAACACGACAGAAATGTTTTCGAAAAAGGCAAAAGGATCCTCATTAATCTTCCCCTGAGCTGCTCTGGCCCCTTTTTAGCATTTAAGGGAATGGTGGGACGCAACTATGCCATGTGGTTAAATCCTGCCCCTCGGATCTTGTCAGAAACACGGAGGCAGGGACCACACCTTGAACTCCTCTGGGTTCTTCCCAGCACCCTCTCTGGCTCCCCGAGGAAACGTGTTCATGCAGAGTGGTAAAGACGTGCCTCAAATCTCCGTGTCTGGCAGGTAAGGAGGGGGGATACCTAGTAGGTTTGTGAGAAGTCACTTGTCAGTTCACAGATGACTCCCCCTGCACGACAGACTGCCCCGACCTCTCATCCCTGCCTTCCTACTTCCTCCTCTCGAGAGGACTCTGGTTTCACGCGCCACAAAGCTAGAGGCAGCAGAAATGAGCGAGATGGCCTTTCCCTGATCTCTCGGCCAGTAGGAAGGCAACTCACACAGGGTCCCCGATCTGCTCAAGCAGGAGGGAGAAATCTAGTTCCAAAGCGACGTACAGTCAGTCAGGAGAGGCTGGGTGGACTTTTCCATCACTCCAGGCTGCCCAGAAGTAGGGCTGCCTCCAGACAGACTAAATTCCTTAATCCTTTGAGGCGTTCTAGCCAAGGCTGGAAGACCTCTGGAAACTATTCGAGAAAGAATGGAGAATGCTATGATTTCTCATACCGACCCCCCCCCCCCCGCCCGTCTACAGGGGCGGCAACAGTTGCACTCCGGTCCCTTTCCTTGAATCAGTAAAATCCCCAGGGAGGAGGGTATCTCAGGTCTGGGGATGAGGTGTTTCCACTGGACACCATCAGAGTTATCTTCCTGTCCCCTACTAGCTATGTGACCTTGGGAAAGTCACTCGGCTTCTCCAGGCCTCAGTTTCCTCTTTTGTAAAACGAACATAATAATGGCACCTACTCCATACAGTATTTTGAGGTTTAAGGAAGTCAGCTCACACGAAATACTTCCTGTCTGGCACATGGCAAGTACTCGATAAAAGACTGTGATCTAATCTTTAATACATCCCTCTCAGAGCCCCAGCCTACGTTCAGTTTTTATTTCCCAAGCCGGGCACCAAGAAATGAAATAATGCTGTCTTCTGCCCTTAGCTACGTGTAACCTGTGTCCATCTCCTCTGAAGGATAGACTGAAACATAAGCCAGACACTCACTCCACACACAACCTCCTCCAGCCCAGGCAGTTTCATACTCGTTTACGCAAGCTCATCCTCGCAGAGACTATGGAAAAGAGGCAAGAAAGTAAAGCACGAGGCTCAGAAGGCACCACAGAGAAGGAATCGTGTCCATCTATCTGGGGCTGAGGGAACTCACAGGGTCCCAGGGCCAGTCCAGGGTTGAGGGAAAAGTAGGCTTCAGTCTCTGACACCAACAGTTTTTCAACACTACCATCCATTTGTCGTGACCGAAAAGAACCACGAAACTAAACCCAGGCGATAATTTTTTTTTCCCATTTCAACACCAATGAATGGTAAGTCTGTGAAAGCTAAGTATTATGGAACACTTCTGCCTTCACTGACTCATTAATAAAGACTACCCTTTAAAATGGCAAGATACGGGCGCCTGGGGGGCTCAGCAGGTTAAGCGCCCCACTTCGGCTCAGGTCATGATCTCACGGTTCGTGGGTTCAAGCCCCGTGTCAGGTTCTGCGCTGACAGCTCGGAGCCTGGCGCTTGCTTTGGATTCTGTGTCTCCCTCACTCTCTGCCCGCCCCCCCACCCGCTCCCACGCTGTCTCTATCTCTCAAAAGTAAACATATAAATAAATAAATAAATAAATAAATAAATAAATAAATAAATAAATAAATGGCAAGATAGAGCGATTCTACTGTTTAAACTGTGAATTGTATCTTTCCCTTTGCAGAAGGAATGGGAAACAGGCCTCGGGCACTCAGAAGCAAGTTCCTCGATGTAACTCTTTGAAGGTGTAGTGTCCATACATAATCCTAGCCTGTCTTCACTTCGCACAAGGGATAAACTAAACACATCTGCAGTGAAGAATACAGGAAAACAAACACACACTTCGTATTTAGTCCAACTACTGGGTGGGCAGAGAAGGAGGCAGGGGAGAGGCAGAGCTGTAAGAAAAGCATCTGGTTTATTACAAAGTCATGGTTTTACAGTACTGAAGAAATGCAATAGTGTTTCACTACCTGGTAACTACAGCTCCTCAAGTCTGGCTAAAGTTCCCTACAACAGGCCTTTAAAAAGCAAGTGTAGTTTCTAAGAAGCAGGAGACTGATGTCAGCATCATGGTGGCTAAGATGTTCCTCCTTTTAGCCCCCTTTGTTCAGTAACAAATTAGACGTCCGTGCACAAAGGCCCCTTGGTGGGTGTTGGGATCTAGCGCCACCCACTAAGGACCCAGGGAAGTCTCACCCACTTGCGCATCCAGCAACAGGCAGCCAGAACCCAGCACGGGCTGCGGAATCAGTGGCGCCACCAAACCCACCGAGGCCCCCCTCGCTGTGACCAGGGAGAAACCTGCAGAATGCCCACCCGGGCGGATCGGCACACGAAAGAGAATGTGCAGAGGGCCAGCCTTCCCAAGGGGAGATTCCAGCAGGCCGCAGGAGCAAGCCGAACACTAAACAGTCTGAGCTCGGTCACAGCAGAGGCAGCCTCTAAGAGAAACTTTCCCAGGGCTGCGCCCCGCCACGGAATCAGGGGGCTGATCTATCGGGTGGGGGCAACCTCTGCCTCGGAGGGGGGCGGACAGTGGTGCATGAGTGCCCGGCTCCCCCAGCTGTGTGAGATGCGGCTCACCATTGCTCTCCAGCAGGACCAATAGTACTGAGGCTGGATGTCCATGACTGGGGGGAGGAAGGCGAAGAGGAGAGAGGTGGATGGGAATTTCAAAGGGCGTTAATGGTATCGTGTGCAGCAGGAAGTCCAGCGGGGCCCTGTGGGAGTGCCACGTCCGGGGATCTCACTAGTGTGTCTCCAGGCGCCCCCCCCCTCCATGCCTGCGCACTTGACCCACACCTCCTCCCACCGAGCAGCGGCTCTGTGCGTGCCTTCACGTGCAGCACCAGGGAGAGCTCAGTAGACAGAGCCGCTCAGACGGACCACAGGGCTGCCTGTGGGCCAGGGAGAAACCACAAGCGAGCTACAGTGCCACCTTTGGGGAAAACGAAGGAGAAGTTTCCAGTAGCCGGCAGGTGGGACTGTAAGAACCAAAGACACAAAAGCTTAAGAGTCCCGCCACAAGAGGGAGCAGGAAGAGCAGGGCGGAAATCTACGCACACACGGAGAGGAAACCCACTTAACACTGCCATCTATGGTGCACAGAATGCCCCATCTCCAGGCAACTCGCACAGATTTAAGAAGCTGTCCACTGCCACAAATGTCAACGCAGCAAGGCCAAGCGACAGAGAACGTGACAAACCAGGAAAACACGCCATGACGGAATAACCACCCCCCAAACTGAGTTCAAAGGCACGAAATTTGTGAGCCAGCTGATAAAAAATTCAAAGTAGCTGTTCTGAAGACACTCAGTGAGCTACAAAGGAAACTCAGGAAGACAATTCAATGAAACTTTGGGAAAACATAGGATCAAAATGAGATTTTTACCAGAGAAGGAAATCATTAAAAAAGAACCCAACAGAAATTCTGCTGCTGAAGAGCTCAGTGAGTAAAATGAAAAATGCAATGGGTGGGCGGGGGTGATGTGCCTGGGTGGTTCAGTCGGTTGAGCATCTGACTCTCGGCTCAGGTCATGATCCCAGGGTCGTAGGATTAAGCCCTGCAACTGGCCGAGCTGAGCTTGGACCCTGCTTAAGATTCTTTCTCCCTCTGCCCTCTCCGCCACTTGACCACGTGCTTTCTCTCTCTCTCTAAAAAGAAAAATGCAACAGCATCTGCAGTAAGGAGGACGGAGGCCAGAAAACGTGGGCTGGAGGGTGAGGATTCTCAAACAACCCAGTTAGGGGAGGACAAAGAGGAGAGAATGAAGAGTGAAGAAAGCCTAAGCGATCAATAGGATTCCTTCAAAAGAACAAATACTGGAAAACCTGGAGTTTCAGAAGGAGAGAGAGGAAGGAGCACAAAATTATTTAAAGAAATAATAGCTGAGGATTTCCCAAGCCTGGGGAGAGATTGGGACATCCGACGTCACAAAGCAAACAGATCACCCTATTATCTCAATGCAAAAAGACACATTACAAATGAAACTGTCAAAACTTAAGGACGAAAGGAAGGACTCTAAAAGCAGCCAGGGGAAAAAGCACAGTAACCTTCAAAGGAACCCCATTAGGCTATCCAGGGATTTGGGACTTACCCCTCACAGGCCAGGAAAATCTTTCAACTGAGGAATGGACAAAGAAAGTGTGGTGTATGTATATACAATGGAATATTATTCATCCGCGAAAAAGAAAGTAATCCTGCCATTTGTAACAACACGGTTGGATCTAGAGGGCATCACGCTAAGTGAGATCACTCAGAAAGAGAAAGACAAATACTGCACAATCTCACTTGTATGTAGAATCTAAAAAAGCCAAACTCATAAACAGAGAGTTAAATGGTTCTTAGCAGACACTGGGGGTGGGAGAACTGGGGAGACGTTGTTTAGGGCACAAACTTGGAACTAGGGGATAAATAAGTCCTGGAGAACCAATGCACAGCTTCCTGATTATCAGCCACACTGTATTATGAACTTCACAGCTGCTGAAACAGAATCACATGGGGGTTTACTGAAAGCTGAGAAAGTAACATTCTAATACTTACAAGTGGCTTATTCCTTTATGCAGCAGGGAAGTTTTCTCCATGCTCTCACAGGATAAACTCACTTAAAAATAGAAATCATGGGGGGCGCCTGGGTGGCGCAGTCAGTTGAGCATCCGGCTTCAGCCAGGTCACGATCTCACGGTCCGGGAGTTCGAGCCCCGCGTCAGGCTCTGGGCTGATGGCTCAGAGCCTGGAGCCTGTTTCCGATTCTGTGTCTCCCTCTCTCTCTGCCCCTCCCCCGTTCATGCTCTGTCTCTCTCTGTCCCAAAAATAAATAAACATTGAAAAAAAATTATTTTAAATAGAAATCATGAAAACATAAACTATAGGCCATGCTTCTCCTTATTATCATTAAGTCCAACTTTCTGGGGTTGAAGTCAGAGAGATTTTTTTTTTTTTTAATTTTTTTTCAACGTTTATTTATTTTTGGGACAGAGAGAGACAGAGCATGAACGGGGGAGGGGCAGAGAGAGAGGGAGACACAGAATCCGAAGCAGGCTCCAGGCTCTGTGCCATCAGCCCAGAGCCCGACGCGGGGCTCGAACTCCCGGACCGCGAGATCGTGACCTGGCTGAAGTCGGACGCTTAACCGACTGCGCCACCCAGGCGCCCCAAAGTCAGAGAGATTTTAATTCACACTTTATTATGTGATCTCACACGGACTTGAAATTTCAACTTTCTGACAGAATGTCACCTTAAAGGAATGGTTATTAATTGAAAGATCAACTTTTTTTTTTAAGGTTTATTTATTTTTTGAGAGAGAGAGAGAGAGAGAGAGAGTACAAGCAGGGGAGGAGCAGAGAGAGGGAGACACAGAATCCGAAGCAGGCTCCAGGCTCTGAGCTGTCAGCACAGGGCCTGAAGCAGGACTCGGACTCATGGACCGTGAGATCATGACCTGAGCCGAAGTCGGACGCTTAACCAGCTGAGCCATCTAGGCACCCCGAAAGATCAACTTTTTAATATTTTTTTCAAAACTGCACAGTACAGACCTGGTGAGGAGAGACTTAAAAATATTAGTACATTCACGGGCAACAGTTTAAATACAGATACCATTATATATGCAACAAACACTTCTCAGTGTACAACAACAGCAAAAAGGCACTCTTCCATTTTCCAGGAGTATCCCCATCTTATTAAGGAAGAAGGACGAGGAAAAGAAGCATGTAACAGTGCAAAGCAATATGTAATGACCAAATGAACAAAATTAAAACATTAGCAATGACTTTCCACCAAACTGAGGGCATACACACGCCACAGGTGACATCAGAATCCAAGCGAGCATCCTTATAAACACTAGTGGAAAAATACTAATTTTCTTGTGCAGGTGTACACAGAAAATTGTCTTTTATGCTCATGACTGTAGCCACTGGTGAAGGGCCTTCCTGCTTTAGCATCTTGCCTCGGATTCCTTAGGCTTCTTAAACCTCAGCTCAAAAGTGACAATCCCATTCTTTCTGCTACTTACCGAGCTGGGCAGCAGAGACTCATAAGCCTCAGAAATGTTTTCCGTGTTTTTGACTGAAGACCTGTGACAACAGTTAGACAGGCTTCTGGAAGCCCAGGAGAGCTGATTCGGATGAGTTTATATGCAATGCAAGAGTACCGGCTACGTTCTGCTTCCATGGACACTGTCTGTCCCATAAAGCAAGCACCGTGTCCATATGGCTCTCTTAGCAAGTTCTACCAAACATTTAGGAATCAGATAATACCAATGTTAAATAATAAATCTTCTGGAGAATTAAAAAAAGGGGGGGGGGTGGAGGGGGCACATATCCCACTTCATTTTATAAGCCAGTATAAAGTAGAACTGTAATATCCAAACCAGATAAGGTCGTGGGAAGAAAGAAAATCCTAATCCTTCTCACTTATAAATCAACATGCTAAAGTATTAAATATTAGCACACTGAATACACAGACACACAGTATAAGATGGCATGTGATATTGGCTTAAGGTAATAAAATCTGTTGGTTTAATTCACATTTCCAAAATAAAGGCAAAAAGCACAGAACAAGGAACAAGACTATTACCATCTGTTTGGGGTAGATTACATCCCCCCAAATATGTTAAAGTCCTAACTCCCATTACTTGCAAATAGGACCTTATGTGGAAACAGGGTCCTTGCAGATGATCAAGTTAAGATGAGGTCATTAGGGGGAGCCCTAATACAATGTGACAGGTGTCATTATAAACAGGAAATCCGGACGCAAAACGGACACACATAGCGGAAAGACACGTGAAAACACAGGGAGAAGGTAGCCATGTATAAGCCCAGGAACGCCTGGAGCTACCAGAAACAGGCGAAAGGGCCTGCAGCATAGTGTCTCTCAGAGCCCTCAGACACCAGGACCTCAGACTTTTCTACCTTCCAGAACTGTGAGGCAACAAATGTATGGTTTTTTTTTTTTTTAATTTTTTTTAATGTTTATTTATTTTTGACAGAGAGAGACCAAGTGTGAGCAGGGGAGGGACAGAGAGGGAGACACAGAATCCGAAGCAGGCTCCAGGCTGTGAGCTGTCGGCACGGAGCCCGATGTGAGGCTCGAACCCACAAACTGTGAGATCATGAGCTGATGCGAAGTCGGACACTCAACCAACTGAGCCACTCAGGTGCCCCTAATGTATGTTGTTGAAGCCACCCAGTCTATGGTCCTTGGTTACAACAGGCCCAGCAAACTAATGCACCATCTCTACTCAACACTGTGCATGGAGTCTTTGCCAGTTAAAAAGGAACAATTATAAAAAACTGAAAACAAAGACACAACACTATATTTATAGATGCTATCATTGTTTACATGGAAACTCACAAATCTATTAGAATTACTAAAATTTTAGAAATGTCCTTTATACATATTATATATAATATATAATGGAATATTATTAGTCAGCTGTAAGAAATTATATCTTGCCATTTGTGACAACATGGACGGACCTAGAGGGTATTATGCTTAGTGAAATAAGTCAGACAGAGAAAGACGAATACCATGTGATTTCACTTACATGTGGAACCAGAGAACAAAAGCAACCCTCCCCAAAACACAAAACACAGAGACAGAACCGTGAAACAAACTGGTGGTTGCTAGAGGGAAGGGGATTGGGGGGGGATGGGCGAAAAAGGTGATGAGGATTAAGAGGTACAAACTTCCATTTACAAAATACATTAGTCAAGGGATGAAAAAGTACAGCATAGGGAATACAGCCAATAATATTGTAATAACGTTGCATGGTGACAGATGGTGACCACACTTGTCATGGTGAGCACTGAGTAATGTACCGAATTACAGAATTGTGAAATCATTATGTTGCACACCTAAAACTAATATAATATTGTGTGTCAATATACTTCAACTAAAAAACAAACAAACAAAATGGTGCCATCACGTTGAAATCAGGTGAGTTTTTTATAAAGTTAAACATGCATTTATCCTGTTACTACACAATATTACTCTGAAGGTTTCCAGTTCTCTTGAGTATCTATCAGTATCTGCAAAAAGACTTTTATGAGAATGTGCATAGTAGCTTTATTCATAATAGCACCAAACAGGAAACAACTCAGTTTCACCCATTTGTACCCATTTCTATGTGGGGTGTTCACACAACTTGGAAGTAAAAAGGAATAAACAACTGCTAGGTAACAACACAAATGAAACAAAAAAGTATACACATACTGTATGTTTTCATTTATATGAAGTTCAAAAGTAGGCAAAACTCATCTGTAGCGACAGAAATCAGAACAGTGTTTAGCTTGGAGAGAAAGGGGTGACCAAATGGAAAGGGACACAAGGACACTTTCCAGGGTGACAGAAATACTCAAGATGTTGTTTGGGGCATCGGTTACACAGGTATATACATTTGTTAAAATTCACTGAGCTGTACACTTAGGGTCTGTGTATGCAATTCCAGTAAAAATTCTCACAGGTGTGTGTGTGTGTGTGTGTGTGTGTGTAACTCAAAAAGCAGATTATAAAATTCATATGGCAGAGGAAGGGCAAAAAAAAGCAAGACACTTCTGGAAAAGATAACTAAGGAGACCTGACTCAACAAAATTTAATGTACAGCTATGGCTATTAAGATAACAGGGTACTGGTATGAGGCAAGCCTAAGAGAACAAGTCTGGGTGCCAGAAACTGACGTGCGCATACGTGCGCATATGGAACCATGAACTATGACAAGAGAGGCACTGTATATCATGGGGTGTATATAGAGTCTATACGTGTTCAGTGATCAGTGCAGGATAGCTGGATACCCACAAAGAAGGGAAAAAAAAAAAACCAACTAGATTCCTATCGTATACCATGTATTGAAATTATTCCAGATGGATTAAGATACTTAGGTATAGATCTTTAAAACTTTGAGAGGTAAATATGGAAAACAATATGTTTCTGATCTTGGGGTAGGAAAGAATTTCTAAAATAAGATCTAAAAAGGGGCGGCTGGGCTGCTCAGTCAGTTAAGCGACTGACTTCCACTCAAGTCATGATCTCACAGTTCGTTGATTTCAAGCCCCGCGTCAGGCTCTGTGCTGACAGCTCAGAGCCTGGAGCCTGCTTCAGATTCTGGGTCTCCTTCTCTCTCTGCCCCTCCCCTGCTCATACTCTCTCTCTCTCTCTCTCTCTCTCTCTCTCTCTCAAAAAAAAAAAATAATAATAATAAATAAATATTTTTTAAAAAAGATCTAAAAAAAAGCAGAAACCCCAGGAAAAAAGTTTGTTCGCATTAAAATGTAAAACCTGTGTTCTTCAAAAGACACCCCAAACAAAGTGAGGAATTAAGATGGGAAAAGACCCTGATGTCACATATCTGACAATAAAAGATCCCTGGATGATACAGGGAACTCCTACAGAAAGAAAGTAACAGCAATCTCATAGACGAGTGGGCAAGACACGTGAACAAGCGTCTCACAGAAGAGGAAACATGGTCAACAGACATGAAAGAATGCTCAACCGGATTCATCATCTGGAGTTGCAAATTATAACTACCATGAGACTTCATTTTATACCCATGAAACTGACAGAATATTTGATATCCGATGACAGCAGCTGCTTGCAAGAGCAATCACTCTCTACGTGGCTGGTGGAAGCTTCTAAACTGGCAAGACCATTCTGGCATTATGCAGAAGCCCTTGACATCAGGAGTAAGCCGGGGACTCTACTTTTAGGCATATGCCCTACAGAATTTATGTTTACCACACCATAAGCAAGAACGTTGGCTGCAATCTTCTTTGAGAGGGAAGCTGGGAACTAGTCACATTCCCTGGACAGGGTGGAATACCCAACAGCTGGACAGCCAGAGGTGCAGCTATCCACAGACATCGATCTCAAGCTCAAGGGCAAGTCGCCAAACACTCTACACTGAATGATAGACAAGGCTCTGTATGACTCAAAAACCTGACCATCCATCTAATAAAATGTTTAGGGTCTCAGCCCTACATAGTCAGACCATAAAGCAACGTAAGGGAATGATAAACACAAATCTAGGGAGGCTGCATGGAAAATAAGGATAGGCTGGGTTTCAAAGGTATTAACGATGTTCTGTTTCTTACGCTGAGGTTGCTTTTATTATTACTCCCTATATCTTAATCCAGACTGTAACTATTTCTTTAAGGTTATTAAATAGTAATTAAATTACATGTGTATACACACACACACACACACACACACACACACACACACACACACTAAAATTCTGATTGCCTCAAACCAGCTTACTGTGGAAATAGATACAGAACCTCAGCTTAATAAATTCGGTAAGATTCACAGCATGCATGTTCCTTGTTTAAAATGGCACCAATGAAAACATTTATCACAGATGTAAGTGGTTTACTTACAGTTTCTCAGTTCATCTAAACCCAGTGCTTACTTTACTGTACCCATATTTACAAAGTTCAATCGAGGGCAACCTATCAGGTATTTTCCACAAATCCCCCTGGATTCTTAGAAGGCAGAGGAAAATACTAACATGTGACGGAATGCCCAAGAAGGTAAATGCCCTGGACAGGGTTGGTATTTGCACCTTCTGGGGTTCCAGCTTCCAAGAGGCCAGCCTCTTACCTTCTGGATCTCTCCCTAGCCTCAGTTTTCATACAAGTACAGCTGACGCTTGAATAACCCAGGTGCTACCCGCACCCCCCCCCATGCCAGCACAACCCAAAATCCATGTGGAACTTTTGACTCCCCACAAAACTGAATTACTAGCAGCCTACTGGTGACCGGAAGAAAGGCTTACAGATAACATACTCAGCAGATGAACACATATTTTGTATGGTATATGTGTTATATACTGGATTCTTACAATCAAGTAGGCTAGAGAAAAGAAAATGTTACTAAGAAAATCATAAGGAAGACGAAATACATTTACACTACGGCACTGTATTTGTGGGAAACCATCTGAGCATAAGTGGAACTGTGTAGTTCAAACCTGTGCTTTTCAAGGGTCAACTGTAACTCCACTCTTATTTTTCAACTGGTTGAAGACTGGTATTACTAACTGCCTCGTTCCCCTTTTCTTTTTCTCTGCACTAAGTCTCACCAAGGCCAGGCCTCGTTTTAAAAAGTCAAACAGAAAGAATAAGCGTGGAATAAAAGCCAGGTTTGAAGCAGATCATCTAGATGTAGAGAGTGGCTTGTAGGTCCCACATTACAAGATTAAAAAAAAAAAAAAAAAAAAAAAAAACACATATAGAGACCCCTGACAGAAAGAAAGAAGGAAATACATTCTGCCACAAGAAGGCCATGACAAAGGGACACTTGCTAAGATCAGATCTTTTCCAGTAATTATTATTCTTGAGCCAAAAGAATGACGCTCTGTTATCTCCGGTCACAGAATGTGCACAGAACAGGAGTGCAGCCTCAAGGTGGTGACGGTGTCCTGTGCGTCTACAAAAAAAAAAACTCTCACATTGGAGGGTGACGTCCACACTTGAAAACGAAGCAAACTCTTGAATGCAGCTAAATGTGCCCCAAGGAGCCATCACTTTAGAGGGTAAAAACTCAAAAACTCACCAACGTGTATGATAGCCTTTTAACCAGAGATGCTTTCCTATGAACAAGCTAAGGATTAATTCTTCCTCTACATTTTAAAAAGGACACTCTACCTAAACTCAGATTTGCTATTTTTCTCAATTCATATTAATTTCTTTTGAGTGTCTGATGGTCCATCGTGAGTGAAAAGAGATCCAGCGGTCATCCTTATGTTTGGGCCGGAGTCAGGGCAGGTTTGACGTCATACATGAGGAAGGGCAGGGACGTGGATCTCATGCCTATATACTGTCCTTAAAACACTTCACAGAGTATACCACTGCCTAAAACATGAACTCCAAACTCAGCATAAGATAAGCAGCCCTTAAAAATCCAACTCCAGGGGCGCCTGGGTGGCGCAGTCGGTTAAGCGTCCGACTTCAGCTCAGGTCACGATCTCGCGGTCCGTGAGTTCGAGCCCCGCGTCAGGCTCTGTGCTGACAGCTCGGAGCCTGGAGCCTGTTTCCGATTCTGTGTCTCCCTCTCTCTCTGCCCCTCCCCCGTTCATGCTCTGTCTCTCTCTGTCCCAAAAATAAATAAACGTTGAAAAAAAAAAATTTTTTTTTTAAATAAAAAAAAAAAATCCAACTCCAGCCAACCTTTCCGCTCTTATGTATAAAGTTATAGCTATTAACCTCTTCATATTATCCACATTAGTCTCTTGTCTTATTATTATGTAGCTACATTCGGTTCTGAATTCTTGAGTCCTCTAGCTGCTGCGAGTGTCCAAGGTGCTCTACAAACCAACCAGTTGTGAAGAGGGATCCTGAGCCCAAACTACTCTCTGGGTACCTTTCCAAGGGACTGAAACCATTAGTCAGAAAATAGTTATCATTAACTACAATGGTTTGTTTGAATTTAACAACATAATAATCCGTAAAGTGGAAAACACCGCCTCATTCCCATTGGCCAAATCTAGTCATCTGCACACATTCAAAGAAGTAATACGGAGGTCAAGTTGGTGTCGGACATGTGCATGGGGGGACTGCAGACTTACCCGCAGCCCTTCACTGGCTGACCACAGGAATTCAGGCATCAGGTCGAAGTGTGCCTGCTTTCCTGAATATCCCTGTGATTTGAAGTATTTCTATAAAAAACAAGAACTTATAAAAAGTTTGTATTTTGCCATTTTAATAAAGGTCTTTCCTTTTACGGGGCGGGGGGGGAATGTTTGTTAAGAAGTTTCTCACTCATCCTAGGTAAACATACTTATTGAAACTGTGAAGCCATAGGCTATAGCCAATACCTATTACAGGGGGAAAATCTGCGAAAAATAAAAAAAAAATCAGCTCTAAAAACCAAACCTAGAAGGGAGTAAGCAAAGCCATCATCCATTCTCACACTCTTGGAGAGGGGGTGGGAGGGAACACAGAGCCTTCCAGGCTTCATCAGCTGTTTTCAGCTCCACGTCAACGGGTCATGACGTTGGTCCCCTGTGATCAGGAGAGACAGTGGAAGTGCAGAGGGCAGAGCTGACAGCACAGCATCGTGGAGGGGAGGAAGGGTCCAGAAGGGAGTGCTCTGCAACACAGCAAAACACTCTGCCTGACTCCTGTGATGTTTCAGGCTGGTCCTGAGGAATATTTCCGGTGGGAAAAGTTAGAAGCCAGTGCAGAGGCCCATTTTCTTGGTCCCAGCCATGGAGGCTGACCTGATGCCTGGACTGGGCCAGCCAGAAACATTAAGAGATGGACTCGGGTGGGTGGAGGGCACGTGCTGGTGCCAGCCCCACTTGGGTCAGCTTGCTACCTAAAGCAGAAAGTGTGGGCAGTGGCTTGGGACCTGCTGTTCAGTGTCCAGCCTCTGTCTCTGTACCTGGTGGCACTGAACACCAACCCTGACCCGCCCATCCTCCTCCCTCCCACCCCACACTCATCGTGGCCATCAGGCAGAGCAGGTAGGTGGGACTGGACACTCACTTCTCCTCTGGCCTGGAAACGTCTATTTCCTATGTTATGTTCCTGAACGAATGAACAGCCAAGTCACAGACTGAAAAAGTCTCTCTTGGGTGGGAAAAGGCAAATCTTGCTAGCCAAAGTTCTTCCACTGCAAGCTACCTTCAGATGCTTTCTTAGTGCTGAACTGGCAAAATAAAATGTTAATTGAAGTCCCCCACTAAAAATAAAGTGCTGAACACCCCCAATTCCTATGGGCGCTGACAATCGCCTTTAGGCCGCAGATGTAAGGTGTTCAATTAAAACACACCGGTGTCTCCAAACTTTAGTTCACACCTGAAAGATGAATTTTGGTAGCCTTGTGGGCCAATCAGCATTCTTCTTGGGATATAAATTGACTCTAACTACAATTGAGATCAAGAAAAATATATGACTTATCTTACTGACCACTCTAGAGTCAGATGAGCTTTGATAGGGCTCGAAGGCTCCTTGACAATGACTTTATTTACTTACTTTTTATTTTTTTAATATAATTTATTGTCAAGTTAGCTAACAGACAGTGTATACAGTGGGCTCTCGGCTTCAGGAATAGATTCCCATGAGTCATTGCTTACGTACAACAATTTTTTAATGAAAAGAAATCTTGACATTTTTGTTTTTTAAACTGCAAATTGGCTCCTCTGACAATCTCCCCAAAATCCTCAAGGAATGTAACAGGGTAATCAGGGGACTGTACATGTAGAAGCAAGAGAGGCACGATGGGGACAAAGAAGACATTTCTGTCCTGGCTCACAAGGGACACGGGCAAGGGGAATCGTGTACTGGAGCCTGGGCAGAGTGTGAGGGATCCAGTAAAGTTTCAGCATAGTTTCTCCTGCTGTTTCGGGGGTGGGAGGTGGAAACATGGAGTGCATCCCAACATTAAGTCAAAATGTAACTGAGGCACGTCACCACTGTGGTATTCTACACAAACATCTATCACTGCAACCTAAGCGTGAGACAACACCAACAAGCCCACACTGAGGGACAGTCTACAAAATCCCTGACACTTTGAGAGTGTTAAGGTCATAAGAAATGAAGACTGAGACCAAGGAGACATGACAACTAAATGCAATGTGGGGAAATGGGATCAGAAGCAGGACCATGGAACAGAAAACAGATGTCAGGGGAAAAACTGAACATAAGTAGAGCGTGTAGTTTGGTAAATAGCACTGATGTTAACATACCAGTTTTGATCACTGTACCATGATCACACAAGGTGTTAACAAAAGTGGAAGTTGGGGAAGGGTGCATGTGAGATCTGTACTATTTTCTCACTCTTCAGTAAGCCCAGAGTCACCTTCAAAACAGGAAGTTGAAAAGACAAATGTAATCCCAGTTTATTGGTTTATTATCTTGTCTTAATCTAACAGAGAATGAGAGACCTCCAAGAATGTCCTTTTTCTAGCAGGAAAGGAGACGCTCAGAATGCTCTTGAGTGTCTGTAACCAAACAGGACCAAAAGGAGCACACAATGGCCAGCACTCCAGCAGAATGCCCCGCGTGCCTCAGGCTACTGGGGCGATTTTACCAGCTGTTTTATGGAGTTACTTTTGGAAACGATTTTTCTCAAGTTTGGTGTCCTCGCTTAAAATGACAGGTATGGAATAATACCTACAAATTAAGTTTTGTTTTGGTTTGGTTTGGTTTTGTCCTGAGAATACATTTCAAAAAGGAGAGTTTTGGACTTTTGCTCATTTGAAGTACTTCTTCCCATAGACAAGTTCAGAACTGGGGTAAATGTGAGCTGATTCCCACTGGGTCCAAAATCGGATATCCTACGAGCTTCAGGAGAAGCAGGCAGGCGAAGGACTCTGATAGAGAACAGTAGGGCTTTGGGTCAGCAGGGCTGGAAAAGAGCAGAAATGTAACCTTCCAATGCCCTCTGTAAGAACTGAGACTCCAGGGCTAACCCAGCGAACAGTGGTAAGGCAAGCCTGATCCAAGGCAGGCATTCTCAGTGTTAATCTGGGGATCCTGAGCTCTCATGGCTTGGGCACCTGTTGACGATCTTAAAACCTCTGGGCCCAATGCGTCCTTGTAAAAATAGGAATTTGGACTGGACTACATACTTACTCTGTACTATTCTCAAGCTCCTCTGGAGGAAGGGTATTAATAACAGTACTGTAGGCAAGTACTGTAGGGGAGAGAAGACTTCCAGGATGTGCACTGGGTGCCAGACTCTGTATCAAGTGCTATCTCCATACTCACAAGGAGCCTACAGGCAAGTACTATCGTTATTCCATTCTGCAGGAGAGCAAACAGGCTTAGAAAGGTTAAACGACCATGGAGAGCTGATTCCAACCCAGGCAGCTTGACTCAAGAGCCCACACCCGGAAGCACCGTGCACACAGCCTGCCCAGGGGTAATGACTGCTCCACGTCTGGACTGAGGACGGGCACCTGCTCTACGGCCCCCTAAACAACTTTTGTCACAAATAACTGACTCCTACCAAATGGGGTTCAGTCTCAGCACTGCCTTGCTACATTTCAGACACAGATATAATATCTTTACACTTTTCTCCACTAACCTAGTAATCTTATCAAAACAGGGTATGTGTTCGTGTGACGTAAATTGTTCTTCTGCAACGGCACCCCATGCTGGCCCCTGAATTCTTCACTAAGTTCTCATGGCCATCTGCTGAATGACTCAAACGTGAAATCTGCCAGGAATCAACAGCAAATTTACTGACTTGTGCCACAATGTTTCCTGCTATCGGTTAGGACACTACCTGACAACCATTTCATGTTATCTTTGCACTCGTGTGACAGAGATAGCGTAAGACTAGCTACAGCACAGTAAACCTGCTCCAGTGACCCAAAAGTGTACCTGACAAAAGGAGAAACAAACAAAAAAACAAAAAACACAGCTAAGGTCTAACATCTAACTTGTCACCTTGATATTATCCTGGCACATACCTATATGTAACTATTCATAGTTGGTATCCTTTTCCTTGGCAATACTAATCAAAATTATTTAGATACGTGTAAACGTAACATACAAAAGTATATATATACATAACTACTTATATATACCACATACACCCACACGCCCTATATGGTATATAGACGTCTTACATATATATACTACAAACATATAGGTATCTATGTATGCAGTTACACACACACACCATTGTGCATACACGTGGTGTGTGTATATACACGTATACACGTATACATCCTACCATCAACAGTTATAACTGAAGGGATTTGGGAGGGGAAGGTGGGGGGAAGAGGACCAGAGTGGGAGTATGGTCTCCTTTAGACCACTTAGACCTTAGACCATAGGGCATCTCCTTTAGAGCACTTCCTCAATACCTTTAAACAGCCATAAAGAATTACCAAGCACCTGCTGGAAGCTAGGCAATTGGTCTCTTTCACATACCTGATTTTCCTGAGTCTTCAATTTACTCAACAGTGGTGGACTATCGAGACTAGATCTTGCTCTCAATTCTGCAAGATTTCACAAAATGCTCAATGAGTGTGCCTGTTCTTTTGCACGAAGCACCCAAGCTCGTCTGGGGCAGCCCCAAATTAACTCGTTACTTCTACATTCATTTAGTAGCCACGCGTTTTTTAATAAAGAAAAACGGGTCAGGTTTGCCACAGAGGAGATGAGTTGTAAAGTCCCGGCCAAATTATTCCAGCAGTATCCAAACACCTGGCCACCACCAATGATTACTTTAATGTATTTCTAATGAGGACTGGATTCAGACCAAGTTGAAGATGCTTAAGCCAATAAGGAAAATTCGCTCAAGTTTTCTTAAAGGATCACAAATGTTTAATATTAGCGTGAAGAAGCCATAGTAACTACTTTTTTTTTTTTTCTTCCTCCCTGACTACAAATGCTAGCCGCGAATCAGGCCTAGAAAATGTAGCATTTTTAGAATAGTGAGCTCTGTGCTTTTAAAACTTGTCAACTAGAGGAAGATGCCCTGTTCCAAGCTGCTGTGGCTGGAGGGTCAGGTGAGGCTGAAGCAGCCCAGGAGCTCGTGGTGGTTGGACAAGATCCCCGCCGATTGTCAGACCACAGGGCTGCCATTCATGGTCATGAGTAGAGGAGGAAAGGCAGAGGACTCGAAGGCGAGGGGCACACCTCTCATCCGATTTCTTTGTAGAACGTATCCTGTGATGTGTACAGCAAAACTGGGAATTCAGAACCCACAAGGAGCCTAACCCGGAGTACAATACTCATTGGGTTGACAATTTCTTAGAGCATAAAACCACTGCTTTTCAGAGCTGAGAGACCTACAGCTCCAGATCCTTATTTATATTTCTTAATAATTTATCGAGCACCTACTAAGTGCCAGGCCCTGTGCCAAACGCACATTTTCTTGTCAGAACGCATGCAAGCTTTCCAATATTACCACTATTTTGATTGACGAAATCGAGACGCAGAACATCCAGTAAATTGTCCAAGGCTCACAGTTAGGAAGCGGCAGGCGCAGGGCAGCAGCAGCTCCCAGCGGCAGCTCCATACTCATTACCATCATGGAGCAGCTCTGTCCCCATTTCAGAGAGGAACCAGAGCCGGGGAAGGCTAGTTGTAGACAAGTTCCAGGGGATTCTGGTCAGTACTCTTCCTGGTGCCACACATCAAAGAGGCCACTTCAATGACTGCTGAATCTGCCCGGCTAGCAGAAATGGAAGGAAAAAAGCAAAGGAAGCAGCCAGCCAGAAGTTCCTTCCTATCTGACCCCAGCTCTGGGAGCTTCCAGCTGAGCAGCAGAGAGAAGCAAGTCCACCAGGAGGGAGCAGGGGGCACTGGCAGGCCCCTCCACGACCTCCATTCTGGTTCTGACTCAGGGTTGGCCAGCTCACACTGCCCTAGGACCCTCCTCACCCACTTCTGTCAGTGTCTTTACGTGTCACTAGAATCACAATGGCAGCTGCCTGCCCTCACTCTGAATGGACAGGTGCCTACCCACAAGCACTTCATCCAGGATTAAATCCTGATGGGACACGTTTTGACCCCAGCGCCCAACACAGTCCATTAGCAATAAAAAGCACTGTAGGAACCCCCATTTCCAGCAGCCAGATAGAATCCCCAGGGCAACTAGCCTGGGGGGCTTTCTCAGGGTCACCCAACAGGCCCTGGACAGAAGGAATGACAGGTGCACACAACTGAAGACCACAGCTTCTGTCTTGAAAGTCGTCCCCATATAACGCACAGGAGGCTGGCTTAGAACCCAACTTCAACCTGCACCTCCAGACAGCAATGGAAAGGAAAACTCCCACAGGGATGGCAGCTTCCAGCACCTGTGGTCTCTTCCCTCCTCCCCGACACACCCCTGCCCAGTCTCCCACTGCGGGGCAAAAATTCAGGCCCGAACGTGACCCGGAATTTGAACTCTCAAATCCCAAGAGCTCCAGGAAAACATCTATTAAAGCGACAAAACCATTCCTTACACCGGGTGGCGGGGCTTGGGGCGCCGGGGTGGAGTCCTGGGCTCCTCCCCTCGGAAAACCGAAAGCCTACCCCAAACCCGGGACTGGGTCTTTTTCGATCTGTCCCTACCCCAAACACACGCACACCCCACACCATCCACACCCGTTGACCCCACGCTTGGGCACACCTGCCCCAGCCCACACGCACGTGCACACCTGCTCACCCCAACAAGCCCCCGGCCCCCCAAGCCTGCACACCTGCTCCCCGCACACGCGTGCGCACACACACACACACACACACACACACACACACAACACCCCTCTGCCGGCTCGCGCCCCCCCGCCAGGCACCACCTAGCTGCCCCCCCCCCCCGCAAGGCCCCTGCCCTCCAGCCCACCCCGCTCCGCGCGCGCCCCGCCACACCCCGCGCCCGGCCCTGCCGTCTCCCTCCGCACTCACCGGCGCAGCGCCCGTCGGCCTCCGCCGTCCCGCGCAGACCCTGGGGCCTGGGGCCCCGTGCCGCCCGCCGCCCGCTCCCGGCCCGCCGCTCCTGGGCTGGCCCGGCCCCGCCGCCGCCGCCGCTTCCCGTCACGTGGGGCGGCCGCCCGGCGCCGGCAGAGGGCGGGAGCGCGGCCGTCCCCGCGCCGTCCAGCGCGGTCTGCGGCCCCCGCCGCCCATCCGCCCCCGGGCCTGGAGCGACCCGGCTCGGCGCGCGATGCCCACGTGGGACCGCCCCCCTGGGCCTCAGTTTCTTCCAACCTGCCGGATCACAACGGCTCCTGCCTCGGGGCGGTGCGCAGGGTCAGAGGAGTTAATTCGTGTAAAGCGCTTAGAACACTCCCTGGCACAGAGCGGGTGCTCCACAAATGCTGGCCCGGGACTGTTGTTAATGTATTTTCTCCTCCCCCACCGGCACGCAGAGCTTCAGGAAAACCCAGGCCTTGCCTGATTTGCTCACCGCTCAATGTCGGACACCGACACGGCGCTGGGCGGACGGTAGGCTCTCGGGAAATCCTGCTGAATGAATGAATGAAGCAATCAATCAAGGAGTCCTAGGAAAGGCCTGACCACGCTATCATCTGACAAAGTTGGGCTTGAGTTGACTGGCTGGTGGTGTTCCCTGTGGGGCTGAAATGTCCCGTTGGGCCTGCGCTGCCCACCCCGAGCCCACAGCTAATACAGGGCCCCTGGGGCCGAAAAGGAATCCCTAGAGAGAGCAGTATATTTGCATGAGGTATTTATTTTAAAAGGGAGTCCTGGGTCTATTTTACCCAATCTTTTAGCAAAGTCCATCAGCTCTTCCAGCCACAATGAAGTATCCTGGGGTACCATGAATCCATGAACCTCTCTTTTCAACATATACAATCCAATTTTAAGATGAATAAGGAAGCTCCCTCCAGATTTGTCAGCGTTCAATTATTAGCATATAAAAGGCACATTTTCTCAGTGATTTTCTCTGACTTTAGAACCCACCAGTGACCTGTGGCCTCAGCTTTCTTCTGGCCTCCCAGGGATTGTAAAACAAAGATGCTATCCTGAACCAGGAGGCAAATACTGGATTCTTCTTTTTCAAAGGGGAACAAATGACCCCGCAATAAAGTTAAATGAAGGAAATAAAGAACCATCAAGAAGCAATGTTCTGCGACCTGTCCTTCACCTTTCCCTTGTGAGTTCATGGCCACACACATGCCCCAACCCCAAACAGTGCCTGTTCTGCTCAGTAGTACCCATGTCCAGATGGGGAACGGGTTCCCCAGAAGTGTAGAGCTGTGGCCAGCAAGTGCACTTCAAGGGCAAGCAGCAGTGAAGGGACGGATTCAAGTCTAAGGAGGCCAGCAGCCAGGGGAACCCAGGAGCAGGAAGGCATCAGAGCAAATGCAGCCCAGTCTCGTTTTGCCCAGGCCCACGAAGAAAATGTGAGTGGTCGTCAGCTAATCACTGACCCAGCTGGGCCTAGAATTTGTGCTTCTCCATTTTAATCTACCATCGTACAGAGAGCTGCACAAAACTAGCTGCAGAGGTGCTATCTCCTGACTGCCAGATACTGGCCTAACAGCAATGACCTCATTTAAGCCTTGCCATATCCTTATAAAGTGGGCACTGTTAATTTCTCCATTTTAATTTTTTTTTAACGTTTATTTATTTTTGAGACAGAGAGAGACAGAGCATGAACGGGGGAGGGGCAGAGAGAGAGGGAGACACAGAATCGGAAGCAGCCTCCAGGCTCTGAGCCATCAGCCCAGAGCCCGACGCGGGGCTCGAACTCATGGACCGCGAGATCGTGACCTGAGCTGAAGTCAGACGCTTAACCGACTGAGCCACCCAGGTGCCCCAAATTTCTCCATTTTCTAGATGAGTTGCCTGAGGCGAAGAAAACGGAATGATTTGTCCCAAATTCCATGGTAGTAAGAGTAGAGCGGGCATAAGAACCCAAAATTCAACAACATAGTGAACGTTCGTATATATAAAATTAAATTCTATTGATTGAGCAGTTTATGGAACCCCTATGTTCTGCCTCGATGTAGAAGTGAAAACGTGTATTAACAAAAAAGAGGGGAAAAGGGCAATTCCGAAATAATTATTTCCTTTATGAAAGGTTTACCATAGGATTCTTAAAATGGCAAGCTCCACATGCGCACATTATTCCGTCTAATAACATTTGCTCTGGAACTTTCTGAAAAGTCCGTTTCACATATGACAGATACCTGGATATAAATAGCTGTTTCATAAGTGTGCAAGTATCTGCATCAGACTAATTCTAAATTCCTCATGTTGTTTTGATTGGTTACACTGAAGAAGAAATATCAAAGTCGTAAGTTTTGCGAAGGAATTACTAACCTCATTTATTAATATTTAGTAAATATCCCTAGGGCCCATACCAAACACGTTAGGCGTATTTCATAGAATATACAAAAGATGAAATCTAACAGATTAATGACAATTAAGAGTTGAATAGATACAACTGACTCCTTTCATAGTTCCCAGCTACTCCCCAAATTTAATATCCCCTATTACACCTCCTCACACTTCCTCTGGGTTCCTTACTTCCTCACTGGCTATAAGCTCCTGAGGGCAACTAATGTGGCTACCATGTTCTTGCTGTGTCTGTCTGCATGTGGGAAGCACTTGACCAATTTTGAAAATTTCTGACGCTCGGGGCTGGGTTCAAGACCCGCCTCAGGCTCTGTGCTGACCGCTCAGAGCGTGGAGCCTGCTTCGGATTCTGTGTCTCCCTCCGTCTCTGCCCCTCCCCCGCTCATGCTCCCCCCCCTCTTAAAAATAAACATTAAAAAAAGTTTTTTTAATTCCTGATGCTCAATATTAAAAATTACGTTATTTTTAAAAGAGGCTCTTAGTGCAAAGATTCTGTTGCTCTCATTTATAAGCAGACTTGCTGCGTACACCTCTCGAATGTTTGGGTATCATTTTAGAAGATGAAGTTAAGCAAAGAAAGGTTACAATAATGATTTTTTTTTCTTTTTTAATTTTAGCAGACAGAGCTCACTACACTATGTATCACCTCATTTAAGGATACATGCACAGGGGCACCTGGGTGGCTCAGTCGGTTGGGTGTCCGACTTCGGCTCAGGTCATGATCTCGCAGTCTGTGAGTTCGAGCCCCGTGTCGGGCTCTGTGCTGACAACTCAGAGCCTGGAGCCTGTTTCAGATTCTGTGTCTCCCTCTCTCTCTGACCCTCCCCCATTCATGCTCTGTCTCTCTCTGTCTCAAAAATAAATAAACGTTAAAAAAAATTAAAAAAAGGATACATGCACGTACATTCATATACCTATAATCTAGATCAGTACAACAAACTTTTTGAACTATTATTCAAGTCAGCTATTTCTTGAGCAACTCCTATGTGCCAGGTACTATGGTAGAAGCTGCAGGGGATCCTGGAATGAAGAAGGCACAGCCCCCACCCTCAAGCAGCTTAATTTAGTGCGATGGTTTATAAAGTATGGTCGATACTCAACAGTACCCACATCATCTCCAAACCTGCAAATGCAAATTCTTGGGTCCCTACTCCAAAATTCCTAAATCAGAAACTGCAGGACAGGGCCCAGCAAACTGTTTTTCATAAGCTCTCCAGGTCACTCTAATACTCTCTCAATTTTGAGAAACCCTGAGTTAGTAGAACATGTGGAAGAAATACCCACCTAAACAGCCCCTAACGCAAAAAATAATGTGTTCTAGAAGTTGGGTGACAGGAGAGAACCCAAAAATGAAACACTGTTTCAAGGAGCTCATGAAAGGGTGACCTATGAGATGAATAGTTTAAGTATGCAAACGCATCTTAATTATGATCTGATCGTAAAAGGAATAAGAAATGACAATAAAACTATAGTCATTATTATTGTGGTACTGAAGGTAGTTATTTGAAATTCAAAGCAAAACTGGGGTTTTAAATACCTAAAAACAGGGGTCAAAATGTGAAGTATTCTTTAAATTGTTACATTCACTTTGAAGCTCCTTAATTTTATTTGTGCTCAGATATATTTTTGACAACTAAAATATTTGGAACATAAGTATCTTATTTCTTTTTTAAGGTTTTATTTATTTTTGAGACAGTGCAAGCGTGGGAGGGACAGAGAGAGAGGGACAAAGCATCTG
Organism: Prionailurus bengalensis; assembly: GCF_016509475.1. Taxonomy (NCBI): domain Eukaryota; kingdom Metazoa; phylum Chordata; class Mammalia; order Carnivora; family Felidae; genus Prionailurus; species Prionailurus bengalensis. Next base: position 55,095,637 of record NC_057354.1, on the reverse strand, counting down.
AAGCAGGCTCTGCGCTGACAGCAGGGAGTCCGATGTGGAGCTTGAACTCACAAACCGGGAGATCATGACCTGGGCTGAAGTTGGACGCTCAACCAACTGAGCCACCCAGGTGCCCCTGGAACCTAAGTATCTTAAATATTACACTACCAACAAGAAGAATCAACACCCAAAGTTTTCAGTCCATATTTTGTTCATGACCCATTCATTCAACATTTACTGAGTACCTACTAAGTGCAGGCATCGTGTGTGCTAATGACCAGGTAAGAGATTCAAAGGAAATGTATGGACCTTGTCCCAGAAGAACTCATAACCCAGTGAGGTGATGATGCCAGGCAGGGAAGTGTTTGTTGATTTCCCTCAGTTTGTTCTTGTCAACTATAGGCACCAAGTAAAAATGTTAAAGAATAAAACCCTATGATCTTTGAGTAAAGGGAAAATTCTTAAATTACTGAACTTAAAAACTAGTGGCTACTAGTTCACACTCACAGGTAACAGCATAGCAGGAATGAACTTCAGTCTACAAACTCAAATAGGTAACAAATAGAAGTTTTTCTGTAACTGAGCTTTCTTTCTTTTTCAAGCCCTCACTCAGCTGCAGTGACAATAATCTTATCGACTGAGGCCCTCTCCCTTTCCCAGGGCTGTGTTAATCAGGTTGGGGAATTTCTGAAGTGCCAACAGGGGAAGCAAGAGATGTCAGGTCCTAGCATCACGGGGACTTGGAGATGTTCTTTGTCCACTGGGATATTTGGTTTTCAGTTTTATGGCTTCCGCATTGACAGGCCTGGCTTGAGGGTCAGGGAATGTCTGGGTTTTCTTGTTCTGGGATGAGGCAGAAATCTCTGTGAGGTGGCTCTTCAGCCTGGACATATTGGAAACATCACATCAGAACTTGTCAGAAATGCTAATTCTCCCCTACCCCGACTTCCTACATCAGAGACTCAGATTAAAGCACAGTCACCTGACCACAAATTCTCCGAGGCTCCACTCTCCCAGGCTCTGCCCAGGATGGAGTGTGGCAGGCTTTACCAAATAGTCTCTCCTTCCTTTGGGAACTGTTAGAATCTCATTCTACTTCCTCCACTCTGAATCTTGATGGTTTTATTTCTGCCCCAGGGGACACTCCCTCTAGATTTTTGATTCCGAGGCAACTGGAATTATCTTAACAGATTATTTTTAAAGCAGAGAAGTACTTCTGGGAAATTAGGAAAAACAGAGAGGGAGAGAAAAGAACAGATCTTACCTCCTGCAAAACATTTTTGCTGATTAAAAGCTTGAGGCTTTGGGTTAGGTGATTGGTTCAGCAAACCACAGGGAGAAAGAGCCCAGCAAGAGCCTATAATCACATTTTCAGACTCTTAAACTCAATTTTTTCCCCACCTACACCACCATCATGCCACATGCCTCCTTCGCTGACAGTCAATAGGCTACAACAAATCCCCAGGTAGTGGCTACAGAGGAGGCACTTTACGGACTCTAGCTCCAATCTCACCACAATGTGGGGTGGCCTTACAATTTCCATTTTACAGGTGAGGACACTGCAGCGGAAAGACATGGAATATCTGTCCTAGGTGAGTGCTGAAGCCAGGCTAGAACCCAAGTCTGAGCCACTCCAAAGCCTTCCCTTTGTCCAATTTGCTAGACTGCCTCATAATTATGGTCGAATACTTTCTAAAAACCAGCTACCAGTTAATGAGTACCCTGCTCTGTGCCAAGTGTGTTATATAATCTGTACTCCTTTGATAATTCTTCACAGATGTTAGCACAGCATTTGTTTCTGATAAGACTGAGGCTGAGAGACTTGAGTAACTCACCCAACGTCTCGTTTTGCAGCAGAACAAAATCTGAACTAAGTTCTAGTTTTCAAGGCCAGGTTCCTTCCAAGACAACTGCTTTTGCCATTAAAACAATGTGCTTTCCGGTGAAGGAAATGGGGATACCAGTCACACTAATTTCACTATTGTTAGGGAAACGTAGGGGTGCCTGGGTGGCTTAGTCGGTTGAGCCTCCGACTTTGGCTTAGGTCATGATCTCACAGTTCTTGCGTTAGAGCCCCGTGTCGGGCTCTGTGCTGACAGCCCAGAGCCTGGAGCCTGCTTTGGATTCTGTGTCTCCCTCTCTCTCAGCCCGTCCCCTGCTCACGTGCTCTCTCTCTGTCTCTAAAAATAGTTTTTACAAAATATTTTAAAAGAAGGAAATGTATTCAGATTTTGGTTATAAAATACCATGATCCTAATACCATGAAGTTAATGCACTTAACTCCAAATTAGAACATCCAAATGCCTACCTCAACTCGGGTCTAAACTCTGTTCCATTTTGGGCAAGTCATCTTAAATGTCTTTCATTTAGATCAGCTTCCTCATCACTAATATGAAAGGACTGGGCTAACGTTTAAGTTTCTGCCCAGCTCTGAAATTCAATTTCTAGACGGAAGTAACATATACATAAATGATTAAGAAAAATTGCGAAACATATCCCAGCTTTGCCTTATCAGCTGGCACCTCATTTATTTCCCAACTTTTTCAAGGTTTATCTTTTAACATCCTCAGATTTGGTCACATTTTTTACTGCAATAATTTCCAATAAAATGATACATCATAGAGTATTTAGAATAAGCATTTACAACATGCCTGCAAGTTTAAGTGTTAGATGTGCCTAATGTTTTGGAACATGTATCTCTTCCACAAAAGATGAAAGAAGTAGAAAAGATTTCTTGAATTATCAAGGTTTAGATCATATTTGAACCTGCAACAATCTATTTAAACTAAAACTGTTCCTTCATTGTAGTTGTAAGTACAGAGAAAATGTACTTGTCATTTGTGCAGAGCAAATGTATAATAATATACATAAGTGTAGAGAAATTAGTGCAGAGAAAATGTACTTGTCAGTGTTGCTACTTCCTCATTCTCTGATCTTGAGCAAATTACCCTGTTTCCTCACCTGGAAAATAAGTATTCTAGTAATGTACACCTCATCGTGCTGTTCTGAGGAGCAAGATTATCCATGTAAAATCCAGTACCTGGCACATCGTAAATGTCTAACAAATGTTTAGCTGTTGTCTGTCACCTGCGGTTTCGTTATTTTCATATGCGAGGTCAGCTCGGAGTATTATTATTTCGGGGAATACTTGAGCGCCTACTATGTGGGAGGCCATGGGGTTACAAGGAATTAAAGTCTCTAGCCTTACATCATATTGGAAGAGGATTAAGGGACAAAGAGGTCAAAAAGAAAAACTAAGACAATTTCAGAGGTGACCAGAGCTATACTTCGGGTAACGGACGTCAGGCTGCCTCGCCTCTTTCCCGCGAGACTGCCCTCGGAATCCCTTTGGCCTCTGCCATTGGACGTCACAAGGAGCGCGACCAATCGTGACCCTCTCTGGGAACTCGGTTTTCCCCTCTCTTTTTGCAAGGCGTCAAACGCCAGTCGTCTCCTCTGCGGACGTCCCTTTCGCTCCTACCGCCCCCAGGAGTGTCCCCTCCGCAAGCTCTCTCCCAGCACCCCAGCCGGCAGCGAAAGGCGGAGCGGACGTCTGGCGCACTAAGAGTGACGTCAAACGAGGCCCCGCCCGTTACATCACTTCCGGGACGCTTCCTTCGCGGAGCCTTGTGGGTAGCCGGCCGGGGTCTCCTGGCGACGACGATGGCGGGGGATGTGGGCGGTCGCAGCTGCACTGATTCGGAGCTGCTGCTGCACCCGGAGCTGCTGTCCCAGGAGTTCCTTCTCCTCACCCTGGAGCAGGTCGGGCGCGCCGAGGCGGGTGGGCCTGTTTGGGAGAGAGGTTCGGACTTGAGCCGGCCCCAAGTAATCCTGAGTGGCAGCGGACACACCCGCCGCCGTCGCTTGTCCCGCCTGGTTTGTGTCAGCGTCCACTCCACACGGACCGACCAGGTCTCCCCACGCCCCTATCCGGGAAAGAGACGTCCTTAGGCTATCAGGGATTCCTGGGAATTAGGACTTCTCTTTTTTTGGGGTCTTTGATGGCTCCGACACAGAAGTCCTAGGCGACCCCCGCGGCCGGGATGTGAGCAAGGGCCTGGGGAAGAATCGTAGTAGCAATGAAGGGTAGTAATCAGAGACTGTCAGGGCTGGAAAGCATCGGAGAAATCGCCCTTTTTTCATAGTGTCACCTCGTTTAAAGATGAAACTGAGTCTCGGAGAGGTGAAGTGACATATTTAAGGTCGCACCACCGGTAAGTGGTGCAGCCAGGAGGAGAAACCAGGACTCCTGGCTCTCAATGTAGCATATCCTCTTTTCGAGCTAATGTGGCCTCTGATAGTCAACAAAAGATAAGACAAAAGAAGTGATGAGTTTGGTTTAAAGTGGTAGAGAATTACTGAAAGTTTCCTTGTGGTTTCAAGTAGCTTGTTTTGTGGTTTTCCTTGTGTTTTCTCCTCAGTACTCTTTCTCTAACTTCCTCAAGTGCCCTACAGATGTATTGATATCAATTACCTTTCACCTGCAGTTCTCAAACTTTTTAGGCACATCAGAATCACTCTAGGGTTCATTAAAATACAGATTGCTGGGCTCCATCCCCAGAGTGTCTGATTGAGTAGGTCCGGGGTGTGGCCTGAATATTGGCATTTTTAACAAGTTCTTGCTGCTTGTCCAGGGACCACAGTTTGAGAATCACCACCCTGGAGCAGTGCGTCCCAAACTAAGGTGCCTATGAATTCCCTAGGAATGTTATCCAAGAGACTCTCCAGGGTTTTTCCGTATCTCTAAGTGTATAGAGGGTGAAAATTGATAACAAAGGTCAAGTATAAGAGAGAAAAGTACTACTTGTGCTTTTAAATTTGGAAGGAAACAGTAAGTGGGATAAGTTTATCAGAGCACAAAGATTGGGCTTGTTTTGCCAGTTAAGCTGAGCACAAATGTTTCCAAGTTTTTCTGAATTGCAGTTGAGGAGTCCATGATCTCATTACCATCTTCGTTTTCCTTCCTAAATCCAAACTCTATCCATAGCTACTCCTTCTCTTTATGCTGTATGTTTTCCGTGATGTTGAGAGCAAATTGGAAAATGAGGGAGAATGAGGTAATATTGACAAGGTTGATGGACAGTGACTGGAAGCTACTCGAAAGGACTGGTGATGGGCACCTGAGTGGCTCAGTAAGTAGGGCCACATTCTCTCTCTCTCTCTCTCTCTCTCTCTCTCTCTCTCTCACTCAAAAAATAAATAAACATGAAAAAAAATTTTAAGTACTAAAAATAAAAAGAAAGGACTGATGAAAACGTAAAAGGGAGGTTGTAATGACGCACTGTTGTGATGGTCATCAGTAAGGGACTGCAGTTTCCATCTGTAGGGCCATCTGAAATCTTGGTGGTTAACTTCAACTTAAGCATTATTAGGGAGACATGGGAAACAATATACAGCCCACGCTTTGATCGTGATGGTAACACTCTGGGTGACCTTTGACAGCAGGTAGTAAATTGTCATCACTGTTGGAATTCTTTTGTCCGGTTTCCCCAGGCAGTCTCCCATTTTCAGTTTACGTCCTAGATTAAGATGATGCTGCTGGGGGGCGCCTGGGTGGCTTGGTCGGTTGGGCATCCGACTTTGGCTCAGGTCATGATCTCACGGCCCGTGAGTTCGAGCCCCGCGTCGGGCTCTGTGCTGACCGCTCAGAGCCTGCAGCCTGTTTCAGATTCTGTGTCTCCCTCTCTCTCTGCCCCTCCCCTGTTCATGCTCTGTCTCTCTCTGTCTCAAAAATAAATAAACGTTGAAATAAAAAAAAAGATGATGCTGCTGGAAATGGTCTTCGTGCCTGACTGACCAGATGTGAGCTGCAGTCCCTGTTACACTGAACATGTGGCCATTGTCTTTAAGATGCGGCTGAACCTGATGTTTGCAGAGCTGAATCTCTTAGTAATAGTACTTCTTAGAGAACTGTATAGGACTGCGGTGTACTTGAAGTCCCTGTAAGTCCGTGTAAGACTTAGGTAACAATCTCTGACTTAAATAACAAATTTTGTAATTATACTAAATATATAATAATTGGATATTTAAATTATGAGTATATTATATTGATTTTTATGGTTATAAGTTATAAATAAGATTATATATTATATGATACATTTTATGATTATAAATAAACTATTATATAATTACTAAATTTTATTATTATAAAATTTGTTATTTAAACAGAAACGTTCTACCGTGTTATGTAGGTAGTAATTAAAACAAAGGATGTTAGGGGCGCCTGGGTGGCGCAGTCGGTTAAGCATCCGACTTCAGCCAGGTCACGATCTTGCGGTCCATGAGTTCGAGCCCCGCATCAGGCTCTGGGCTGATGGCTCAGAGCCTGGAGCCTGTTTCCGATTCTGTGTCTCCCTCTCTCTCTGCCCCTCCCCCGTTCATGCTCTGTCTCTCTCTGTCCCAAAAATAAATAAACGTTGAAAAAAAATTTTTTTTTTAAATAAAACAAAGGATGTTATTTTGAAATTACTTTTGTTTCCTTCTCCACAGAAGAACATAGCTGTTGAAAATGATGTAAGAATAAACAAAGACAATCTTACTGATCTTTATGTTCAGCATGCAATACCGTTGCCTCAGAGAGATTTGCCAAAGAACAGATGGGGGAAAATGATGGAAAAGAAAAGAGAGCAACATGAGACGAAAAACGAGACTAAAAGGTACTTTTCAGTGGTTCTGGTTTACATGACTTAACAGTTTTGTGTTTCGTCTTTTTCTCCAGGTAAACTTAGGTAAGAAAAATTCATTTGCTCAACAACTATTTATTGAGCACCAGGCACTGTGCTTATAGCACGAATAAAACTGACAGAATTCCCTGCTCGTATTTTAATTGGGAGAAACATAATTTAGAAAGTGAAATAAAATATACGGTATGTTACGTAGTGATAAATGCTAAGGAGGAAAGGACAACAGGGAGAGAGATTACCATTTTAGGTAAAGTGGCCAAGAACAACCTCACTGAGAAAAGACATTTCAGCAGAGAAACCTACAAGGTAGAGAGCAAGCTAGCATTCCAGACAGAATACAAGAGTCAGGAGTGTGCCCATCATAGACCAAGAACAATAAAGAGGCTATCAAGGCTGGTGTGGAGAGAATCTGAGGGAGAGTAGAGGAAAGAGGTTTATTGGAGGGGAGCAGCAGAAATTGTTGGCTAGATCCCATAAAGCTGTGTAAGTCGTTGTAAGAACTTTGGCTTTGCTCTGAGATGAGGAGCCATTGGAAGATTCTGAGCAGAATGATGACACCATATGATATACATTTCAACAGCATCACCCTGGCTGTAATTTAAGGTGGGGGGAGGGAGATAGGGAAGTCAAACAGGAGACTATACTGTGATCCAGGCAGTAGATGGTGGTGACTTTGAGTGAGGTAGTGAATTTGGTAAGAGGTGGTCAGAGTCTGGATTTATTTTGGAGGTAGAGCCAACAAGATTTGCTGAACTGGGAGAAAAGGTAGAGTCAAGTTAAGACATTAAGGTCTTTGAATGATGCAGGAACGAAGGAACTGTCATGTAGCTTCGGGGGCACTATTTAAATTTTTTAAATTTCAGAAAATACTTGATAAAACCACAGCAAATATCCTTTTTAAAAGAAGGCTACCTTTCTTTAACAGTGATAGCTTAATGAGGACAAGGTGTCCTAACATCCCTGAGTGGGCTAGTTATTTCTCTTCTTGTGTCTGTTGTATCCCACGTGGGTGCTATTGATTAACTACTGAACTTATTTTTGGAGGTTTCTGTTTGTAAGGTAGTGTCTATAGGCAGTACACCAGTGATTGTGGAAAAAGATGCAGTGAAGAGTGGGAGCAAGGGAAAATGCTAGTGGTGAGTTGAATAGAGGTTTTAATTTGTAGTTATGAAGAAAAACTCATGATTGACCAGGAGATTATTCCCCCAACTGTGGAAAACGTTGAAGAATGTAACACGTATGCCCTTAGTCTTTTGGAAAATACAGTCACTCTTTTGATCAGGAACACATTCAGTTCAGATCGAGGATCCTTTTAGCTTGATGGTTATATACTGGGATAGGCTACTTATTAGAGTTAGCTTTTGTAAATCTTTGGGTTAGGCCAAATATATTTTCAATTTACTTCTGTTGATTCTTAATAAGAAAGTATTTTCTTCTTGCTCTGCACATTCAGGCACACTGTTCTAAGAAAAGCTTTCAATACTGTTATACTTCGTATAAACATCCCTTTAACCCCTCAGTATCCTTTTAGAAGACATCTTCGGTTCTTTAAAAAAAAAATAACAAAACAAAAAAAACCACAATTTGACTTTAGAATCAAAACATTAAAGCTGGAAGCATCTAAGAGACAATCAGGTATTGTTGAATTGTTTATTAATTTTTTTGTGGACAGACTGAGCTCCTGTGATGTCCTCCAGACCACACAGAGCTGGGACCAGATCTACAGCACGGTGCCCAAGTTGGAGCGGGCCTCTGGGCTCTTAGGTTGAACTCTCACAAGCTGACGTGCTGTTTCCCTTCTGTGGTGACAGTGGGTGTATAGTGAGCTTATTTTTTACCTTCTACCAAATAATGTTCAGTGGTGACCTGAGAATTGGTGAGTTTGGCGAATCACCTAGGATCTGGTTAAAATGCAGATTCTGAATCAGTACAGGTTGAAGCCTCAGATTCTGCATTTCTTGAGAGCTTGTTTGGAGGTTCTAGCAGGGGAGCGCAGCTACTCGTATACCCTTGACCAAAGAACGGTCCTCCTCTATCGGGGAAGGTTGTCCTCTTCGACCCAGCGCGCAGCTTCGGGAGGGACGCACATGGAGCGGTGAGGGAGGAAGGGGACACCCGCCTAGCCAGCCAGATCAGCCAAATCAACCCTGGCGATCAATGGGGTGACAGATGTCGCAGCCAGATCGCCCTCACATCCAGATTCTGCATTTCTTAACAGGCTCCCCAGAGGATGCTTAATGCCCCTGGTCCCTGGACCACACTTGGAGATGTAAGACTGAAGTGTTCTCCCTAATAAATGGCCACTCAAATTCTTACGTGTTTAATTAAAAGGTTTTGGTTTTTTTTCCCCCCAAGAACAAATGTGTTGTGTCCCGAGGTGTCATGAATAATGGACAAATGAACGCTCTTATCATTTGTTTTTGTGATTCAGAATGGAAATTTGGTTTTCAGAAGCTAAATGTGAAGACTTGCTGAATTTTAACATTAAAACTTTATAAATGTTATAGTTACAGTTTAGAAAATGCCTTGGCTTTAGAGATCTTTAATGAATAGAACAGAATGTTCTGTTTCGTTTGTAGACTGCTACTGTAGTAGTCTTGCTATAGTTTTCTAGGTTATTATCCTTTTTAAAGTAATAATTGATACAGAGTCAAGATAATTCTGTCAATTAGAGGGTGATTTTTAAAACTTAAAAAAATTTTTTTTAGTTACTTAGGAATCTTGTTTTTAAGTCCTAGGGTTAATTTGTCGGCTGATGTTTTCAGAATATTTGTATCTTGTGTGTACATTAAAGCTAACTTACGTTTCTTGTCAGTAAATACTTTAAACGTCAAAGCCCTAGAATATTACCATTTCATTTAGGGTGAACATAGAAAATTTGATTCCCAGTAGTCCTACTTAAAATAGATTAGTCTTAGCAATGTTTTTTTGGCCATTGTTTTAGCTTTGAGTTCCTGTGAACGAATGGGTTTGCTGTTCCAATTATGTTTTCCGTGAATACATCTCTCTGATTGCAGGAGTGGCACTGTGGATGGGTTAAGGAAAAGGCCCCTCATTGTGTTTGATGGAAGTTCAACCAGAACAAGCATCAAAGTGAAAAAGACAGAGAATGGAGATAATGATCGACTCAAGCCTCCCCCTCAGGCAAGCTTTACCAGTAATGCCTTTCGAAAATTACCAAATTCGTCTTCCAGTGTTTCACCCCTAATTTTGTCTTCCAATTTGCCTGTGAACAATAAAACGGAACACAATAATAATGACACTAAACAGAACCATGACTTAACGCATAGGAAAAGTCCTTTGGGTCCTGCAAAGTCCCCACCTTTGTCCCCTGTTGGAACTACTCCAGTGAAGTTAAAGCGAGCTGCTCCTAAGGAAGAAGCGGAGGCCGTGGTAAGTGTGCAGAAGTTTCTGGGCTCATGGGAGATGTGAATGAAATCTTCGAGCAGTCTGCCTCATAGCTGAGGTGGGAGAGCAGTGCCACAAGCGGATCTTGAACTCTTAAATGATCTTACTTTTTACATGTCCTTGCTCGTGTTTGAATCCTGGAAGTTTAAAATCCATGATGATAAGTTAACATTTTTTAAAGTCTACTCGATTTCTTTCTTTCTTTTTTCTATATTTATTTAATTTATTTTTTAATCTACATCTGAGTTAGTTAGCATATAGTGCAACAATGATTTCAGGAGTAGATTCCTTAATGCCCCTTACCCATTTAGCCCATCCCCCCTCCCACAACCCCTCCAGTAACCCTATGTTTGTTCTGCATATTTAAGAGTCTTATGTTTTGTCCCCCTCCCTGTTTTTATATTATTTTTGCTTCCCTTCCCTTATGTTCATCTGTTTTGTATGTAAAAGTCCTCATATAAGTGAAGTCATACTGTCTTTCTCTAATTTTGCTTAGCATAATACCCTCTAGTTCCATCCTCATCATTGCAAATGGCAAGATTTCAATCTTTTTGATTGCTGAGTAATATTCCATTGTGTGTGCGTGTGTGTATACACACATGTATCTATATATGTATATGTATCTATATATAGGTATGTAGATACATATATATATACACACACACATACATACATACATACATATACACACTACATCTTCTTTATCCACTCATCCGTTGATGGACATTTGGACTCTTTCTATAATTTGGCTTTTGTTGATAATGCTGCTATAAACATTGGGGTGCATGTGCCCCTTCAAATCAGCATTTTTATATCCCATGGATCAATTCCTTGTAGTACAATTACTGACCCTTAGGGTAGTTCTATTTTTAATATTTTCAGGAACCTCCATACTATTTTCCAGACTGTCTGCACCAGTTCACATTCCCACCAACAGCGCAAAAGAGATCCTCTTTCTCTGCATCCTCACCAACATCTGTTGTTGCCTGAGTTGTTAATGTTAGCCATTCTGACAGGTGTGAGGTGGTTATTTCATTGTGGTTTTGATTTGTATTTCCCGGATGATGAGTGACGTTGAGCCTCTTTTCATGTGTCTGTTGGCCATCTGGATGTCTTCTTTGGAGAAGTGTCTATTCATGTCTTTTGCCCATTTCTTCACTGGATTATTTGTTTTTTGGGTGTTGAGTTTGATAAGTTCTTTATAGATTTTGGATACTAACCCTTTGTTTGATATGTCGTTTCAAATGTCTTCTCCCATCCTGTCGGTTGCCTTTTAGTTTTGCTGATTGTTTCCTTCACTGTGCAGAAGCTTTTTATTTTGATGAGGTCCCAATAGTTCCTTTTTGTTTTTGTTTCCCTTGCCTCCGGGGACAAGTTGAGTAAGAAGTTGCTGCGGCCGAGGTCAAAGAGGTTTTTGCCTGCTTTCTCCTCACGGATTTTGATGGCTTCCTGTCTTACATTTAGGCCTTTCATCCATTTTGAGTTTATTTTTGTGTATAGTGTAAGAAAGTGGTCCAGGTTGATTTTTCTGCATGTCGCTGTCCAGTTCTCCCAGCACCACTTGCTGAAGAGACTGTCTTTATTCCATTGGATACTCTTTCCTGCTTTGTCAAAGATTAGTTGGCCATACGGTTGCGGGTCCATTTCTGGGTTCTCTATTCTGTTCCATTGATCTGAGTGTGTTCTTATGCCAGTACCATACTGTCTTGATTACAGCTTTGTAATACAGCTTGCAGTCTGCATACACTCGATTTCTTTCTGCTTAAAATGTGTAAAGAGAGTGTCTTAGGCACTTTTCCTAGCGTTTTCTCATTTAGATCCTTTATCTTGGAACTAAAAGAGGAAAATATTCCTTTGTTAGCAAAGCTCAGAATGTTAAGCAATTTGCCCAGGGTCACATATTTATTAAGTAGCGTTTTAGAGCTTGACCTTTAGTCTGTCTGTTTTGCACTTATCTTAAATCACACTAGAGTGTTTAGGATTTATCACTTACCTCCCCTTCTCAAATTTACCTATCCTTGGAGGGTAGAGGAAGTTTAGGGGAATCTACTGTGTTGGACTGTGTTACAGTTAACCATTTAGATGCTTGGATTTCATATACTGGCAAATTTGGTAGAGATAGGCAATATATTTAGAGTTTACTTAGGGTTTAATTGTTGAGATTGTGTGTGTGTGTGTGTGTGTGTGTGTGTGTATATTTGATCCTTCCCTAGACTTGTCAGAAAATTATTTTACTTTTAAATATCCAGTTTTATAGCTTTTATTTCTTGTCTTAGTCTATTTAGGCTGGTATAACAAAAAAACAACTTTGATTTGGGTGGCTTACGCAGCAAACATTTATTTTTTATAGTTCTAGAGGCTGGGAAGTCCAGAATCAAGGTGCTGACAGGTTCAGTGTCTGGTGAGGGCCCACTTCCTCGTTCATAGCTGGCTGCTTTTCGCTGTGTTCTCACCTGGTGGAAGGGGCTAGTAAGCTCTCTGAGGTCTCTTTTATGAGGGCCCATTCATCAGAGCTCCTCCTTGTTATTTAAGCACCTCCTAAAGGCCGTGCCTCCTCATACCATCACCTTGGGGGTTAGGTTTCAAAATGGGACTTCCGAGGGGACACAGGCATTCAGTATACTCTGTAGTATTCCTGTAGTATACAGTGACTTCATTATCCTCTTGGAATTGTGTGTCCAAAGGATCAAGACTCAGACTAGTTCCAACATTCTAAAATAGCAGACCCTGAAAAAAGAAAACTATTGTGAGTGTGACCAGCTCATGCTTCTTATGTTCATCCTTTCAGTGACCCTGTGACATAGCACAGGTCTTTTTCTCATCTCGCAGATGAGGAAATGGAAGCTCAGATGATTTAAATAAAGTTGTCCAGGGTGTCAGAGTTACTAAGTGGCCAGGCTGCAGTTGGAATTCAGGTCCGTCTCACCTCAGTGCATGCACCTTTGACACCGGGCTGCCTCTAGACTGACAGAGTTCAGTCACTTCTGTGGGAAGTGGGAGGAGGGTGTCAGATAAGAGAGGGAAGAATAAGAGAAAAGGTAGGAGGAAGAATCCAGACCTCAAATATTACAATAAAGAGTTAGCTTCGAGGATCTTTTCTTTCGGTCTGTTAGAAAGCATTTTTCTACTCAAAAATTTTACTCCTTCAGAGGTTTGTTTTATTTATTTTTTTAATTATGAGTGCTAAGATCTTGGATTGTGAATTTGAGGAAGGCGATGGGGCAGGCAGGAAGGAAGCAGGTCTGGAGCCTTCAGTGCTTTTCAGTTTTGAATGCACCTTAGAATTACCTGGAGAAGCTTCCTGAAAACCCAGACAGACGTCAGAGCTTCATTCCTGCCACCTCCCGTGTATTCTGACTTAATCGGTTGTGGGATAAGGCCCCGGTCTGGGCATGTTTGTAAGTGCCGTGGGAGATTCTAATTTGCAGACGTTAGAACCACAGCTGGAAAAAAGGGTGGCAGGGGGCTGGCTTTTTTTCCCCAAGCTCCTAAAGTCTTTTCCCACCAGATGGCAGCAGTGATCTACTGTGCATAGATTAGTAGTACACTTTGGTGGTTTAGAGTGCTCATTTCAGGTTATTCTCTGCCATTTCTGCAAGTATATACTGATTTCTGTTCATGTCTTTTCAGAATAACCTGAAGCCCCCAGAAGCAAAGAGGAAGATACAGCATGTTACATGGCCATGAAGGAAAGTTTCCAAAAATGTAAATATAACTGTAACTGTAGTTTTTCAAGCAAGTTCACATATATTGACAGTATTTACAGAGATCCTGATTATTGTGGAATTTTCCAAAGAGGTTTCAAATTAGGTTTGAAAAAAGTCTTTCCTTTTCCCTTCCTCCTTTTTTGTTTTTTTTAATTTTTGCATTTTGTTCCCTGATTTGGAAGGAATTTCTTTTTCAACAAGCGGCTTAGTGTGAGTCATTTATAGCGAATCTAGTCAATTATTAGCTGCAAGTCTGGTATAAAGCATCTGATGACTTTTAAGAATTATTCTCATTAGCCTGTTTTAGTCTTTGGGGAAATTTGAGGTTTTGTTTAAGCTCAAATCTTCTGGAAGTTCACCATTTTTATTTCTTTTCCCTAGCAAAAGAATTTGACAGTTTATCCCAACATTTTAGTAAATACTGCCAAACTCCTCAAGGTTCACCAATAAAGCATATTTGTAGTGCTGCCGGTAAACTATTCAGAATATACAGATGAAACTGCTGTTCTCCAAGTGCTTACATTGCCTTTCCCCATAAAAATCAAAAGGTAAATCAGCGCTTGCTGTTGCTCCTTCCCTTGAAGTCCCGACAGGATTGGTCTGTTAGGAGCCGACTGGTCGTTCTCACAGCTGGTCTGCCCTTTAAGATGTCCTGGCCATGCAGTAGCCCTACCTGCTGTTTTCATGAGCAGTCTGTGATCTCACTCCGAGCGCAGGGATCGCTCCTTCCCTGGTGCTGCAGCTTTTCAAAAAGAAGCCAACTGTAAAGCCTTCACGTGTGGTCATGTTCAAGATGGCACCCGATGGCAGAAGGTTTAGAGAGTAGGAAGAGGGGGATGGAATTCTAGAACTTCAGAGAGTCCAGGAAGGATAGCGGTGAGAGGGAAGCTTAGTGTCTTCTGGAGTAGGCAGAAGACGAGAAGATACTGAAGCCAGAAGTCACCCCAGAGTGGCAGCATGGGAGACGAGTACCAGCTGGACGGGGCTCCCTGCTGGGGTGACGGGGACAGCTCCCCGCAGGACTGTCTGTCACACGCACAAGTTATCCACTGAGGTTGTGTGTTCCTGTTGGAATGGTGTCACCATCCCATTTGTGTGGTGGGAATCAGTGGGAAAGTAGGGTATACCTTAGAGCCGTGAGTTCTCATGTCCACGTTTTGCCTTGTATTTCTAACCAAGTGCAGAGGATACTTTATACTTTTTTCCTTATGTGATCGATCTTCAAATTGGGGTTTGCCTTTTCTTTACTTCTGACAGCAGTCTCGTTCCTCTTTTGATTTGTTAACGCAAGTATTTTAGTTCAGCTCTCAAATAGCCTTACAAAAAATTCATTCAGCCTTGCAGGTACATATGGTACTAAAACTTTAACCCTACAGTTTTTAGCCGTTCTGCCTTTATCCAGTCGATAAATCTATACATACGAGACAAAATTGGTACATACGATGTGTTGCATGTTGTGCTAAATCAGTAACTACATAGTTACCTGCGGGGCTGATGCGTGTAATACTGTTGAAGGACAACTGTAACCCTCTGCATAACTGTAAAGGGAGATTTTAAAAGTGCAGATTTTAGAGTAGAATGACAGATTTTTGTATTCGGTTGTCCCTGCTGCTCCCATCTGCATTCTCTCTTAGTTAAGAGAGAGTTAGCCATTTGACAGTTTTAAGTCAGTGGAAACTTATTTTTAGTTACTCAAGAAAATTAATTTTTAATTTGTATATTTAACTTACAGAGTAGGTTGGTAATAACAGCTGAACTGTGTAACATTGTTGCTTCAAATTGAAGTTTATATTACGAACATTCAGAATCAATGCTCATATAGCAGCATATTATTGGGCTATTTTGAGTTTGAAATGTGGAGAAGTGGGAAACCATGGACTGTGTATTACCTAATGCTGACATCTCAGGGCGCTGTGCCTTCTCAAGGTGTTTACGTACAGCTGGTCTTGAGATGTCTTCCTCCACATGACGAAGCCTACTGAATGATGGGACTTTGAGGCAGAAGTGTCGGCAATCTTAGGTTTCGAAGGGTTGCTTTGGTGTGCTTTAAAGCTTACAAGGAATTGAGTTGAATGGCAAACGACTTTGCAATACTCTTGACTCACGATCATTGTAATATCGTTACATCGATTTCCTGTTTCAACAGAGCCAGCTTTTTTGGGGGGGGTGGGGTGGTAGGCAGACGAATGGCATTCGAGTCAGTGAGTGGCCTCTGAGGTGTAGTTATGAGCACTTGACCACTTCTGCCACTGGCAGGTGGCAGGTCTTGCTCTTTTCTTCCCCAACTTCTTTGTTCTCGGTTTCTTTTTTCTTATTCTCCTTTCCCATATTTTAACTTTCTTTGCTTCTATTCTCCATCCTCCTTTCTGCAGACCCTAAGCATCAGGCTTAGGTTTGCGGGTCATAATGCCTGGCCCTACGCATTCATTGAGGAGTGAAGATAGGATAACCCCCGTTCCTCTTACATTTGAGGGATCATAGACTGCCGCGTGAATTCTGGAAGTCTCCAGCCCCTGCAGCACCAAAGGCCCTAAATTGCTTCCCAGTGGCCGTAAAGGCAGTACAGTTTACCAAAATAGCTTTATTAATCTAGACAGCTACAAGACACTTTGGAAAGTTGGTTCAACTACCACTATGAGGCCATAATATTTTTGCTAGTATTAAAATTCCTCAGAATTGTAATTATTATTTGAAATAATATTTTGGTTGACTTCGTTTTCTGAGAGATGATTCTAAAACTGGTCTAGAGACTCATTCAATAGCAATGACCTTTTAAAAACTTACATTAAGTAAAACTGCCAGTAGCTTAAATCATACACGTGTAAGAGCTTCCTCTATTTACTACTGTGGAACTTCAGTAATTTTAAGAGGTTACAAAACGGTCAAAATGTTTTTAAGCGTGCTCTTTTATTAAATGCTTGTGCAGGTTTTGTAATTCAGTACAGAGAGTTTAACCTTGTAATGTACATTTTTGTATGTAAAGGTCTTTTAAGTAGCCTTATCCTTATTTAAATAAACTGAATAAAATTATTGAGTAGGTCTGTCATTCATAAAAAAATAAAGTGGAAAAACATTCTGTAATGACTTGGTTTGGTCTCCTTTTATTTGAGCAGACTATCCAGTGGAAAAGTGTCATTCTTTATAGTACGACCTTCTGTACCAGAATTGACTGGGATCAGGCATGATCCCCATAGTCCAGCCACGTCTTGGGGACCCTACCGTGAAGTGCTGGGGGCTACAGTGGCCTGGCGTTCAGGAGAGCCTGACGCCACAGGGGCTGACACACCGACTGCCACTATTCTTTGGTAGACGGAAACAAGTCCCTCAGACCTTATCCTGTGTAAGCTTTCTTAACAAACTGGAACAAACCAGAGGTTCAGGCGAAAGGATTATTTGTGTTTGGGGTGGTCTTTAAAGAGTAAATCTCTAAACTGGTCATCTTAATGTTGGAAACCGAAGCTCTAAATTAACTGACTTGTAAAAACACCTCAGGTTACTTTATCTACCTTGAATTTTAAAAAAATAGGTCATTTTTGGGGAGGGGACAGAAGAGACAAATTTATGTTCATTTACCTTGTTTTTCCTAAAGTGCTGTTTACTGAAGTGCTCTGCTTTTCCAGCTGTTAAACCTGGCTGTCTATAGTGTTGTGGCAGAAAAAACAAAGGTGTGAGTTAATTATGTTCCTGTTCAATGAAATAATGGATGAACGTAATGACAGAAAATCAAACCGAGAAATGAAATCGTGAGAGATGGGGAATGTAGGGTGAAGAGCTGCTTTAAATATAGTGGTTGCGGGGTGCCCGGGTGGCTCAGACACTTGAGCATCTGACTCTTGATTTCAACTCCGGTCATGATCACAGGGTTGTGGGATCGAGCCATGTGTGGAGCCTGCTTAAGATTCTCTGTCTCCCTCTGCCCCCTCCCCAGCTTGTGCTCTAGCTCTCTCAAAAGGAAAAAAAGAGAGAGAGAGAGAGAGAGAGAGAGAGAGAAAGAAAAAGGAAGAAAGAAATGTATGTTAGGAAAGACCTCTTTGAAGAAATTTAAAAACATTTTTTAAATTCTCTTTTAAGTAAACTCTACCCAACATGGGGCTCCGACTCACGACTCCAAGATTGAGAGTTGCATGCTCTACGGGCAGCCAGCCAGGTGCCCGCCAAAGAGATTATTTTTAAGGGGACAGTTAAGGAAAGCTTTCAGGAAAAGCATTGTACACGTGATAGATTTTAAATGTCTACATATTCTTTGTTGCTCCTTCTGTCAGACATGGAGTCTGTTTCCTGCTGCTCGAATATAGATTGGTCTTGTGATTTGCTTTCATCAGTTGAATGCTCCTCTCACTCTGGGACCCCTACTGCAGCCCCCTGAGAGAGCCACTTTTCTAGTATGCTAGAAAAACATACTAGCCAACAGCCCTGACCACCAGGTGTGACTTAACCCCCCATCCCCGCTCCAGCTGCCCCATGAGTGTCCAAGGTGAGACCAGCCCAGATAGACTCTGAACATCCTGAGTGAACAGAATAGGGGCTACATTAAAGCCACGCCAAGTGTCGTGGATGGTTTGCTGCCCGGCATTAGATAACAGATACCGGACAAGAAGAGTGAAAGCAGAGAGACTTAATAGGATTTTAGAACGAAAAAAAGAAAGGATTTCAGAATAGAAAGACTGTGCAGCTCCAATCAGTGAAAATAGCAGGAAGCGTAGTTTAAAATGCAGCCAAAGCAGGTAGGCAGGAGCCGGATTCTGTGGGCCATGCTAAGGACTTTGGGTTCGATTCTAAGAGCAACTGGAAGCCGTCAACTGTTCAGACTTGACCAAGCATTTAGCCAAAAGACAGAAATAAGACTGGCTCAATAAAGTATGTAATAGCTCTAAGCATCTTTTTCTCTAGTAAAATTATCCAAGTTTTTTCATTTTGTTTTTCAGTCCATTTGCACTAAAATATTCTGTTTCTTTGGCTAATGATTAAACCTTAAGAGACTAAAACACCACTTGTGGCAAAAGAGATTTTTTGTAAATGTAGAAACACCGTATCTAGCCAAGCTTTCTGTTAGTCCATCCTGCCCTGCTATAGGATTTTTTTTTTAAATAAATTTTTAAAAAATCAACCTTTTATTTTAGGAACGTTCGAGATTTGTAGAAAAATCGCCAGGAAAGGATAGAGACTTCCCGTATACTGCACACCCAGTTTTCCCTATTACTGATCGACATCGGTCTGGTACGTTTGTGGACTTCCCGTCAATACCGGTCCGTTATTGTTAGCTGAAGTCCGTAAGTTTATTCATATTTGCTTAATCGTTTACCTAATGTTATTTTTCTGTCCCAGAATCCCATCCAGGACACCACCTTATCTGTAGTATCGGATACCCTGCATACATTAGGAGTACGTACAGACTCCTCCGTAGGGTCTCCTCAGACTCCTCTTGGCTGTGACAGTTGCTCAGATTCTCCTTAGATTTTGGATGACCTTGACTGTTTTGGGGCATGCTGGTTAGATAGGTGTGGAAGGTCCCTCGTTCAAATTTGTCTCATGTTCTTCTCATGACTAGACTGGGGTTATGGATTTGGGAGGCAACATCACCGAGGTAAAGCTCCACTGTCATCCCACGTTAAGGGTACGTGCTGTCAACGTGACTTAACTGTTTTTGCAGTGTTAGTCTTGGTCACCTGGCTGAGGTACTCTGTGTCGGGTTAATGCAGAGCTACTCTTTTTCCTCCTCTTCCTACTGGACTCTTTGGAAGGAAGACCTGAGGAGAGCATTATTCTC
Source organism: Prionailurus bengalensis (assembly GCF_016509475.1). NCBI lineage: Eukaryota > Metazoa > Chordata > Mammalia > Carnivora > Felidae > Prionailurus > Prionailurus bengalensis. The sequence goes on along the minus strand of NC_057354.1, from coordinate 55,076,093 downwards.
CACCTTATGGGCCAAGTGTTCCACATAAATGACTTGTGATTACTGTGTGCAGATTGATCTATTCGCCCTTATTTATTTACTTAATAACTTATGTCAGTGTCGACTTGGACTCTTACACTTTGGGTTATTATCTAATGCCTTCTTACTTTTTTTCTCCAGTCGTTCCAGATTTGGCCATGGGAAACTTTCACCTCTCTCCTGTGTCCCTTTCTTGGCTCATCCTTGTGGTTTCTTTTGAGCCCTTCCTTACTTTCTAGGGCTTCCAGCTGCTGTAGGTTCATCTTGTGAAGTTCCTGCCCCCGTCCTAAACTCAGCCATTCCTCCACAGAGTCTTGGTTCCTTTTACTGATGAATGGTGTTAGCAAGATCTGGACACTGAGAGTGGGGCGTCGTTGCTTCTAGATCTCAACTGACAGAGCAAAGAAATAGATGTGTGTACTAACCATGTAGATACACGCATCTTAAACATCTCTCTGTAAAGTAAATTTAATATAAGTTCATACTGATATCTCCAACTTGAATTCATTACCTATGGATCATTCCAGGCTTCCCTTGCTTGTCTGTAACCTCCCACCCCAACAGTGAGAAACTTGGCTCCCACCGTCCACCATCCATTTCCTTCGTCGTTCAATTCCAGCACTCCAGCAGCTGCAGAATTGTTAGCCTGAATCCGTGTGCAAAACGTTACCAATTAGAGTATGGCGCTTATGCCTAGTTCCGTTTGCTTTTATTTTGACAGATTCCTCTCATTTCCTCTCATTTAAGTCAGTATCACTTGATGGGTTTGCGGTTTTACCATTGTAACGAAAAAGAGACCGTCAAGTTAACTTTTCTCTATTTTCTTAATCGCAAACAAAGTGAACTCCCTGGAAAAACGTATCATTCATTCAACAGGTGTTTGCTGTGTTTTCACACTCTTACAAGGCATCCTTATAAGACACGGCCCCTGCCCTCAAAGGGTTTTATCCTTTGATCAATCCCAATTGTTTCAGTCTAAGTATTCAAATAACTTGAGAAGGAATCTGAAGAACATTTAATAGTTCAAGTCACGGTATTCTGCATTCTAGATAGTTTACTAGTTATGTTTTTAATTCTTTGAAACCTGAGGAAGCCAACCCAAAACAGAATGGATTTTTCTTTTAGAAGATCTGCTGGGGGAAAATAATGAGTTAAAAATTAATTTACATGCCCTGTGTTTGAGACAAATCAAAACATAGGTTAGTGTTGGATTGGGTAGTTGAAGGCCCCACATGTGCGGGTATGGCGTCGCATGGGCAGGGGGGCCCTGAGGAGGGGCCTGTCCTGTTCCCTGGCCTCTCTACCACCTCTCCGGTGGGGAGCAGAAAGTGTAGGGGGGGCAGAAGGAAGAGAGGCTTGGGTTTTTTGGTTTTTTGTGGTTTTTTTTTTTGATAGTTGACCTATATTAGTTTCAGATGTACAGCCTAGTGATTAGACAATAACATATATTATAAGACGCTCACAGTAAGTATAGTCACCATACAGCGTTATTACGCTATTGGTGACCATGTTCCCTGTGTTGTACTTTTCATCCCCATGACTTCTTTATTTTACAACTTCTTTATTTATTTTTTACCTCTTAATCCCCTTTACCTATTTCCCCCCATCTCCCCACGCCCACCCCCTCTGGCAGCCACCCATTTGTTCTCTGTATCTAGGAGCCTGTCGCTGTTTTTTGTTGTTGTTGCTGTGTGTTCGTTTGTCTTGTTCCTGGATTTTTTTTTATTCATATGCTTTTTTTTTTTTTAAAGAAGTGTGTTCTTTTTTTTTTTTTTAAGTTTATTTATTTTGAGAGAGAGAGAGAAACAGAGAGAGAGAGTGGGGGAGGGACAGAGAGAGAAGGAGAGAGAGAGAATCCCTGGCAGGCTCTGCAGTGTAAGCGCAGACCCTGATGTGGGGCTCAAACTCACAAACCATGAGATTGTGACCTGAGCCAAAGTCAGATGCTTAACTGACTGAGCCACCCAGGCGCCCCTTTATTCACATGCTTCTAACTGTAATTGCTGATAGATGTCTGGGGAGAAAGTTACACTGCTCCTATTTTTGTAACAGGGTTTTATTTGTCATTCTCTCCCAGTTGCTTTGCCACTCTTAAGATCATTTTCGGGGTGCCTGGGTGGCTCAGTCGGTTAAGCGTCCGACTTCGGCTCAGGTCATGATCTCACGGTTCGTGGGTTCGAGCCCTGCATCGGGCTCTGTGCTGACAGCTCAGAGCCCGGAGCCTGTTTCCGATTCTGTGTCTCCCTCTCTCTATGCCCCTCCCCTGCTCATGCTCTGTCTCCCTCTGTCTCAAAAGTAAATAAACATTAAAACAATTTTTTTTAAATAAAAAAAATAATAAAAAAAAGAAGATCATTTTCTTAGTTTATGCACATTTTGGCATAGGTATCACCCGGACGTTCCTCGGTGTTTCAGAAGAACTGCTATGTATTCAGAGATGGCATTTCCCCCATAATCATCTCTTCATGTAAGAAAATAGTTTGTGTTTTATTTTAGATAGATTACCCTCCCTGAAACTGATTAAGTCCAATGATGGGTTTTTCTAGTTCTTCTCCAGTGGAGGTTATTCCGACTGTAAACACAGTCTAATCCAACTTCCTGATTTTACAAAAGAGGACGCTGATACCTGGAGGACGAGTGGCTTCTCTGAAGGCGGGCAGTTTGATTGTGGGCCGAGTGGTGACTAAAACCTACGCCCTTCTGTATTAAACCAGAGGTTGGGTCCCTTTCTGGAAGCCACCCCATCCCTGCCCTGGGAACAACGTATACAAAGGCACCAGCTTTTGGAAAAGCAGTTATTCAAAAGGACAGTCAACTTGGCTGCCACAGGGACGAGATGTAAGTATTATAAAAATGTATAGCAGCTGGCTTTTTACTGCCATCAGAAAATTCTCACTGAGCTAGGAGTCGGGAGACCTGGGTTCTAGTATGTTGGCCTCTGTGTAGTCTCGAGTCAGCTTTTTTCCTTCCATGCTCCCCCATTTCCTCCTCTGTCAGGAAGCAGACTTCTCTCTGACCCTCAAGTCTCTTCCAGATCTTCTTTCCCCATATTTCTACCTTATACGGATCCCAGAGCCCCCATTCTGTCATTTAGTGGCCAGGCAGCAAATGAGAGGTGCCCTCAAGTTCCAACGGGCATCACTAACGATGTTTGAGAATTGATTTTATGTTTCGCCTATTTTAAGTTTCCAAAGGAATATGATTAACTGACAACACAAGTTAATCCCACTTTTATTCTACTTTAGCTAATTTTTTAAAAATCTTCTCAAAGGGAATTAGAATTTATTTATTAGGCTGCTTTATGACTTGTGGGCAGCCCTCTGTTTACAGACTGGGTTGTGTCCAACTGTGGTGAATCAGTGATGTGTTTTTTGTTTTTGTTTTTTTAATGTTTGTTTATTTATTTATTTATTTATTTATTTATTTTTAACATTTATTTTTGAGACAGAGACAGATCATGAGCAGGGGAGGGTCAGAGAAGGAGGGAGGGAGAGAGGGAGACACAGAATCTGAAACAGGCTCCAGGTTCCGAGCTGTCAGCCCAGAGCCTGATGCGGGGCTCGAACTCACGGACTGCGAGATCATGACCTGAGCCGAAGTCGAATGCTTAACCAACTGAGCCACCCAGGCGCCCCATCAGTGATGTGTTTTAAATACACTCTGGCTTCACCTCTGTTGATGACCAGGCTTTCTCTGCTGACCTCTAGGGTTCTGCTTCACCGCCAGCACTGCGGACTTTCACAGACATGTCTTTGAAGTTTTATCAGAGATGAAGCTGTCACTAAGGACAGTATTGAGACGGTGGTCATCGGCCTGGCTCCAGGGCTCATTGTATCAGAGCAGATACATTTACCGAGCTGTTTGCTACAGTCAGGGTCCATGCAAGGTCATGTGTGTTAGTAACCATCTCAGGAGATTCCCCGGGTGGAATCTGAAACTGGCCCCCTCACAGGAGGGCAGGGAGAGACTGAAGAGAAAGGCCGCTCCAGGTTGGTAGGTGGCAGTTTTAATAAGCAAAGGGAACTTCTATACGAGGCTTGTCTTGGGTAGCAACAAAGATGAATGGATCCCGGCGCCCAGCCTCCAGGTTGTAAAAGTTGATAAAGAGCCCTTAACGAGGTTCCGTCACATATACAGTGTGGGTGTTCTCAACCCCACATCACTATCTCAAGGCCATGTCCATGGGGCAGCCTCTGGGAGCGGGAAAGGCAAGCTATATTCCCACATTCCATGGACGAGGGAGGGAGCAGGTAGCCTCCGAGTGCCCAGGTCTAGCTCACGTGCCAAACGGCAGTCACTTCTCTTTGATGAGTTTCTACAACAGGTGACTGCCTCATGAGGAAACCTGTTTGCTTTCAGTTAGTCTGGTGACTGGATTTTCGTGGTTTGGGTTGAAGGTAAACTAGTAAGAATTTTCGAATATCCTGGGACATCCGGGTGGCTCAGCTGGTTAAGCCTCTGACTCTTGATTTCAGCTCAGGTCATGATCTCATAGTTCGTGAGATTGAGCCCCACGTGGGGCTCTGCGCTGACCGTGCAGAACCTGCTTGGGATTCTCTCTCTCCTCTCTCTGTGCCCCTTCCCCCCCCCTCAAAATAAATACATAAACTTAAAAATTGTACAGTATCCTAAATACTACCGCCAAGTGTAAGTATGTAATTCTAATAAATATATAACTTGTTCTACAAGATAGTTCTACATTTTTAAATCAAAGCTCCAACATACTAAAATAGGCAAGATTAAGGTAAGTCTCAACATTGTAGACTGAGTCACAAAGAGAGGAATTAACAAACGTTTATCGTTTTCTTATGCCAAACCGTAGAGCAAGAAGCTGACTTTTTAAACGTAAGGAACAACCCTGCTGGAAAAAAATGTTTGAGGGAAAAAAAGCACTGATGAGCTGACAGTCACAAGTCTAAGAGAACACAAGAATCCAGGGAAGCAGGCCACTTTGATGTTCTCTTGAACGTGAGCCATGGCTTTGATGACGGTGATGTAAAGTACAGAGACATCAATGCCCCGTGTCCCCCAAAATAGGAAACCTAACAGCTACGACCCCAAAGAGCAACCCCACATGGCAAAGATAAATGAGAAGAAAACCTGCCCTACCGAGGGAGGGCGGGAAGACAAGAGGGAAGGAACAGAAGGAAGAACGGGAAAACAGGAAGGAAGAACGGGAAAACAGGAAGGAAGAACGGGAAAACAGGAAGGAAGAACAGGAAAGGGAGCAGGGCGGGTGGCGGAGGCTGGAAACGAGCAAGCAGGCTGACATACAGATCTGTAGCCACAATTTAGACCGCCAGCGTGGTGAAAGAAACACAGTAAGTGACTGGGAAGCGGTTCCAGTTCGGGGGTGCTCCAGGTGCGTGGCAGAGGCAGCAGAAATCGTCTGTGGGAAGACAGGCTCATCCTGAGCCCGAGGAAACCCCCACAGATGATTTTTCTAAGGTCAGTGACTAGTTAGCCCAAGTCAAAAGTGCCCAAGCCTACGAGGAAACACTGCACCAAGCATGAGGCGCACTAGAAGCATCAGGTGATAGGGACTGACCTCCAGACGTTTCGTGTATTAGAATCACCAAGTAAAGATCAGGCAAGTTCGCTTGCTTTGTTTCAAGGGAAAGGTGAGCTTGAAAATAATTGTTCGGTAGAGAAAACTATAAAAAGTATAACATATGTATGTATGTATTTATTTATTTGAGAGTGTGAGCGGGGGGGGGCGGGCGAGGGGGGAGAGAAAGAATCTTAAGCAGGCTCCACCCCCCAGTATGGAGTCCATGCGGGGCTCAGTCTCCCACGACTCTGAGGGCATAACCTGAGCCCAAATCAAGAGTCAGATGCTTAACTAACCAAGCCACCCAGGCACCCCCATATTTTTATTTTTATTGAGGTATCATAAACCACTGTAGAGTTTAAAAAATCTTCTACAGAGCAAATTTATATATCCCTAAATATGTAGCCACTCTCCAGATCGAGGTTTAGAGCAAGGGTTGGCAAAATTTCCGTCAAGGACCAGGTAGTAAAAATGTCTTGTGGGCCGCACGATGCGTAAATGAGTGGACATGGGTGTATTCCAATAAAACATTGTTTAAGGAGGGGCGCCTGGGTGGCGCAGTCGGTTAAGCGTCCGACTTCAGCCAGGTCACGATCTCGCGGTCCGTGGGTTCGAGCCCCGCGTTGGGCTCTGGGCTGATGGCTCAGAGCCTGGAGCCTGCTTCCGATTCTGTGTCTCCCTCTCTCTCTGCCCCTCGCCCGTTCATGCTCTGTCTCTCTCTGTCCCAAAAATAAATAAACGTTGAAAAAAAACCCCACAAAACATTGTTTAAGGAAACAGGCAGTGGGCAGGATTTAGCCATGGACAATAGTTTGCCAACCATAATACAGAACATTTCCGGCATTCCAAAAGCTTCTCTCGTGTCCCTTCCCTGAGAGGTAACCACCATTCTTACTTCTATCTCTATGGCTCAGTTTTACCTAACACCTGTATGATGCACTTCTGTGTATGTTTTACTTCATAATTTAATGGCAAGTGTTGTTTAATAAAAAGTAGTATCGTACAACTGTGTTATTTTAGAGCCAGTTAGAAATATCATGCAGTGTCATGACTCCCAATTGATAGAAGGCTGAGTAGAGTCAGGCTGGAGGCAGACCCAGGTTTTGATGTGGTTGGACTCAAACATCAAAGTCTCTCCCCTAAAGTTTGTCCAGCTTCTTGAATGGGTGAGTAGGTTAAAAAATTTTCATCAAACTTGGGGAAGTTTTCAGCCATTAATTTTTAAAGTATTTCTTTCTGTCCCTTTTCTCTTTCCTCTCCTGATGCTCCCATTATATCTATGTTGGTTCTCAACATTGTCTCACATTGCTCTGATGTTCTGTTAATTTTTCCTCATTTTCCCCATTTTTCAAATTTCATAATGTCTGTTGATCTATCTTCAAGTTCACTGATTTTTTTTTTTCCTTCTCTCAACTCAAATGTACTGTTGATCCCCTCTAGTGAATTTTCCATTTTGGTTTTTATAGTTTTCAACTCCAGAATTTCCATTTGATTTTTAAATAATGTTTATCTCTTTATTGGTGTTCTCTGATGAGAGTTGTTATTATATATGTCCCTTCAGTTTTTTGAACATGTTTATATGTTTGGCCAGCATTTGGTTCGAGGTTTCTGCGTAAGCACTTTGAGCTAATAAGATGCTCTTTGCTGATGATCTGTGTGTGACTTGGAGAATGCTTTCAAGTGGTCTTTGGGTCCCACTCTGTTTGCTCCAGAGTGGGTAAAACCCACGGGGTACATGCCCATGGTCTTCTGGACCCCCACACTGTTTGCTCCGGAGTGGGTACAATCCACGGGGTACATGCCTATGGTCTTCCAGAACCCTAGGGGTAAGTGGGATCCCAGGAGGGCTCTCCCTACCTGTCTCTTTCCCTGGTTCTCTCCATTAAACTCCTGGCTCATCTGCCATTTTGCTTTTTGCTGCTAGTATCCTATACCTACCATCCCCCTCTCAGTCAGTTGCCACCAAGATCCCCATTGTTTATGATAATCCCCTTAGGCACAGATTCCTCCATTCTTGGTACCAAATAGTCCCTTCCTGCAGAGCTGTGGAGCTCCTAGTTCACAAAGCTGCCACTTACACCCACACCTCGGGGCTGGACGGTGTCTGGCTTCACCTCTGTGAGTAGGTGCTCGACAGAGAGGACCGGTATCCTTAGCGGAACATACCAACATCATCCTAATAAATGTCTTCACACAATCCTCTTCCTAGGAGTAGCCTCTGCTCTTCTCAGACTGCCCCTCTTAACATGGAGCCTCCACCCTGTGGGCAGGCTGGAGCAGGAGTGATGGGAATCCCAGGATTGTCAGACTGTCATGCCTGGGGCACAGCCCTAGAACAGTAGAAGCCTTTACCTTCTTGGCTGCACTTGCCCAGAGTAGAGCTTTTGTCACATAAAACTGGGGGCAGGGGTGCGGTGGGATCAGTCCGTGGTCAAATGCTGTAGACTCTCACTCTTCTTACTATAACCTATAGATTTCCCTGCATGTTTCTCCATTTGCTGCTCACCTTTAGGGTAATTTTCCAAGAGTTGAAGGTATTTATTTGGTACACACACACGCACATAGTTCTCCCAATTACATGGTTACACTGGGAAGAGAGTCTCTGAGCTCTGCACACCACCATCCCGAAAATCCCAACCTTTGAGCTTTGGCTGGGCTACTGGGAGTCTAGCCTCTGCATGTGATTTAGCTGTCAGCCAGAGATTGGTAGGGATTTCATGAGAACTCGGGGTTCTTTTTCATACCATTTTTCACTCTTACCTCCCAGAGACAGTTTGTGCCAAGCTCTGGCCTTTGGGTCTTCAAGCCAGTAAGACCGTAGGTTCTCTAACAGAGTTTTAGCTCCCCTTTGGGACCCGCCCTTCGGTAAAAGCCATGAAAATGGGAAACCTACCCACCGCCATTCTCTTCTTCAGGTATCTGCTCCCCTCCCCAGTGTTCCTGCTTTGGGTCGTGCACCAGGGTTTTCGAAGATTTTTAAATATTTTTGTCCAGAAAGTTATTGGAGTCCAATAGGAACTCCTTACTAGAAGTAGAACCTCCCCTACCATTAATTTAAGGTTGGGTGCGTCCAGTGTCTCTGTTGGTCTAATGAGGAAGAGGTAAGCTGCTCCACAATGAGATTCGCAAAGCTCTTACCTTTTTATTTTGAATTTTGTTATTTTTGTTTCAAAAGGCACACTTGCAGGAACGTTTTCACTTTTATCCCATGAAGTAGGAGGAGGCAAAACGACTCGCGAGTCGTGGAGTCCTCAGATGGCCTGTCTCAGACATTTCTCACGTGCACTGGCACGCAGGTTAAGGGACGGACTTCACACATGCTCAGCATGGGTGGGACTTGATTTCCACCAGAGTTTTCTGTTGCATGGCCTATCGTTTTATGGTACCGCGCTCAGAAAACTAAGGACAAAAATCACTAGTGTTACCATTCTGTAAAGAGAAATACACATTGCCGTGTCTCATAAATTGGCTCAGTGCTTTCCGGTCGTATACTATGCTTTCACAGATGGTTTTACAGACTAATGCCGAACTAGGAGCTCACATCTTTATAGCCACAATTCCCTCTCTCTCCTTTCCCCCCTTTCAGAAACACTGAAGGCTTCCAAAGCATGCCCTAAATTGCTAGGGTGTTGGGAATACCCAGATGAACAAGAGGTCATCTCTGGCCTCAAGGTGCTTGTATCCTTTTGAAATCCTTCACTTTATGAACGAGAAGGCAAGTCAAGGTAGGATATGGACCCATGGCATTGGGAAAGAACTCAGCTCTGTTAAGAAAAGTGACCCCAACGGGGCACGTGGGTGGCTCAGTCGGTTAAGTGGCCGACTCTTGAATTTCAGCTCCGGTCATGATCTCACAACTCGTGAGTTCGAGCCCCGCATCAGGCTCTGTGCTCGCAGTGCAGAGCCTGCTTGGGATTCTCTCTCCTCCTCTCTCTGCCCCTCCCCTGCTCTCTCTCTGTCACAAAAATAAAAAAGTTAAAAATTTTTAAAAAGAAAGAAAGGAAGGAAGAAGAAAGAAGAAAAAGAAAGAAAAGAAAAAAGAAAGAAAAACCCCAATGGGCACCTGGGTGGCTCAGTCAGTTAAGTGTCTGATTCTTGATTTCGTCCCAGGCCATGATCTCACTGTTTGTGAGTTTGGGCCCCTCCTCTGGCTCTGTGTTGACAGCGTGGAGCCTGCTTGGGATTCTCATTCTCTCCCTCTCCCTCTCTGCCCCTCATGCTCACTCTCTTTCAAAAGTAAACAAACTTGAAAAGAGTCCCTCCCTTTACTGCTTGCATCCTCTCTCTCTTTCTCTAAAAAGAAAAAGTGACACGCCCCCCCCCCAACTGCCTTCACTGTCATTAGTTCATTTTCTGCTGCTCATATTCTGGAGTTTATGCTGCTGCATCCAATGCAGAGCAAGAGAATTTGGGAGAGAGGCACAAAGAGAAGGTAGCAAGAGAGAGGCTGTGCTGCTGACTGAAGGCCTTCTTTGCACTGAAAGGTGTGATGTAATTTCAGTGAACGCTGACCCAGCCCGTCTGAACTTGCACTTCATACAGCGATCAGCGGAACATACGATAAAGCGTTTTATACCGCGGTGCTCAGAATTTCAGCGTTTAGTCATTGTTTCACACACTGTGTGGCCATTTTGTTCTGGATAACTTTATTGTAAGCTGTATAATCTTGCTTTAGGGCTTACACGACAGGAAGTTACATACTTGTAAATACCTACTCTGCATTATCTCGTGTGGTTTGGGAAACTCGAGTTTGTGACATGTTAATTGCACTTAAAAATTAAATACGCAGTGAAAGAAAGATACATTTACAAAGCTGTCATTCGAAAGGATTTTTGCACTTGGATTTGCCTTGCTTGATTACAAAACTCCAAAACCAGCTTCCCACCGAGGGTTTACACAGGGGTTTCCTCCTTCCCTGGGACTGAACTAGTACAAAGGATTAAAGGGTTTAAACAAACGTGGATATCACTGAGAAAAGCACAAGAGGAGAGTCTCAACGCGGCCGGTGGAGACCAGACACAATACTGCCTGGCTGAGAAGGAGAGCGTACATAACTCCGTGAGTGTCGCCAGCAGTCAGCGGTGTGGACTTCAGATGTCTTTCCCACAGTCCGGGCACAGGATGTCGTCTCTTTCTGTGAGGAAGCCTCGCCCCACCAGGGAGAGGGAGCACTTCTTGCAGTTAAAACAGTCGTTGTGCCACTGTCGCTCCTCAAAGGAGATGTACTTTGTGCCACCCAGTCCTGTGAACAGACAAGAAAGAACACCGGGGGCGGGGGGTGGGGGGAGGACATTGCTAGTCAGAACCAGGCTCCTGGCCCTGCAGGAGGAATTCTGGTTTGCTCCCGTCTCAAAGCTGGATTGTGCAGTCCGGGGAGTGGGGAGTGCGAGTTCTAACGACTGGGTGCTGGGGGTCCACGTGGGAATCAGACACCCCGCACAGCCTTGAGGGGTTCACAAACCTCAGCAGGAGCAGGTACATAACTGGCTCCAGATCTGTGTGATCAGTGCTATACTTACGAAGAGCCCACTGTGTGTGTGTGTGTGTGTGTGTGTGTGTGTTTGTCCCATCGGAAGGGAACTCCAGGAGACAGGTCGCTGATTTCTCTTGTTCCTTCGCTGGGTGCCTCCTGCCTGGAGCTCAAATAGTTTGTGATTTGATGAATGAAGTGCTGAAGGGTGGGGCATAGGCTAATTTTCTCTGGAATGGCCAGGAAAGGCCTCACAAAAGAAACGGTGTGTGGTAGGTGGGTGTGGACATTTCTTGCGGTGAGAATGTCAGGAGATCAGCTACGGCAGCATGAACTTCAGTGTGAGAGGTGGAAGGTGGGCTGCTAAGGTGGGTGGGGGCACATTATGATGTGTGGGCAGTAAACCATCTGATACTTTAAGCAAGAAAAGTGGTAAGTCAGTTCGGCGCTCGACTCTTGTTTGAGGACTGCTTCTTATCAAATGTTTAAGGTACACTGGCCACCTATTAAAATACGGTCGCTCTGTGCTGTCACTGAGCCACCTGGAATAAAATGGAATGAAATACACAGGGTCATTCACAGTTGTGATCGAGGGGCACCTGGGTGGCTCGGTCAGTTAAGCATCCGACTCCTGGTTTTTGCTCAGGTCATGATCTCACAGTTCGTGAGTTCAACCCCCACGTTGGGTTCTGTGCTGACAGTGCGGAGCCTGCTTGAGATTCTCTCTCTCTCCCTCTGCTTCTGCCTCTCTCTTTCTTTCAAAATAAATAAACTTAAAAAAAAAAGTTTGTGATCGATTCTGGTGAAATCTGGATCATGAATTCCAATTACAAAGAGTTCTTTGTAGAAATAGTGGTTCAATCTACCCCAGTAAAAAAGAAAGTAACCACACTGACTGCTCCATTTATAATGGCTTGAAGTCCATTATAATAAAATAGAGAGCATGAGAAGTCTGTAATTCACTCAACAGCTAGTTCCTTTTGTAACTTAATTGGCTAGGTTGGCTTGGGGCATTAAGTCCTTTCACCTGGGGGAGACTTATGAGCTAATCCCCCTCAGCTAATTAGAGACCAGTTCTGTGCTCCTTCTAATGCCTCTCTAGCCCTGCGGAGGGTGGGGTATGCACTAGGAAAGCTTTTTGACTCTTTTCCTGAATACCCCATAGCTTTAAAAGCAGAGGTATACTGGGGGTGCCTGGGTGGCTCAGTTGGCTGAGCGTCCGACTTTGGCTTGGGTCATGATCTCACGGTTTGTGGGTTCGAGCCCCGCGTCGGGCTCTGTGCTGACGGCTCGGAGCCTGGAGCCTGCTTCAGATTCTGTGTCTCCCCCTCTCTCTGCCCCTCCCCTGCTCACGCTCTGTCTCTCCCTCTCAAAAATAAAATAAAAAAATTTAAAAGCAGAGATATCCTGAATACGCAATGTTACTAAAATGCCGATTGCCTTTACTAATACTAGACCTGTGGTTGCACAGTGCATGCCCTGGCCCTGCGGCAGAACCAAGCCAGTGATTTAGGCCCAAGGGTCTCAAACTTTGCTGCAGATCTGAATCACCCGGGAAGCTTTTCAAAATCCTACCACCCAGGTCATAGCCCCTACCAATTAAATCACAACCCAGGCAGCAGTAACTGTTTAAGCTTCCCAGGTGTTTCACATATGCACCCATGTTTAAAAACCAGAGGCTCAGGCAACCCTTTAACTTGATTCAGGGGCGAGGGCTGCAGAACAGTTAGAAGGTACTTGTGTTTCTTCTCGGCACTGAGCGAACCGAAGAGGATGAAGAAGGATGTTAGCGTAGGAGCTATGCTGGGTGCTGTTCCAGGTGGGTTAGAAACTCCACGGTTGCCTTGAAATGCCAATCAATGGGGCAGGTCACAGAAATGAGAGCCCAAAGCAGCCCAAGGAGGACGAATCCTTCTAAAGGCAAGAGGTACATACGTCAACTCTCATTATTTGAGGTTTGCGGCCAATGGCACCATGGCTCCGGCCTGAAGGAAGCTCATCTAACACGTGTTATTTTCTCCATATGAGAGCCTTCCCTCACTCAGGAACACAGACAGCACATCTGCATTGCCCCCTGGGGGCCATTTTAAGCAGCGAAATTGCCAACAAAAAGCACCAAAATGCTAACGACATGGCACCTAACGGGCCACGACATGGCACTAAACAGGTCATGATTATAGTCTGCTAGTCGAAACAAGGCAGAGCATCAACCTCGTTCCGCCTCCATTGGGGGTGCACGTGTCAGACAAGTCAAAGTTTTCACCCCTCTGGGTGCCTGGGAATGGCCATGAAAGCAACGTGGTGTTGATTTTGGACTTTCAAACAAAGGTCAGTGAATTTGCAGATACGGACTCAGAGTAATGAGGACTGTGCGCATGTGTGGATTTAGCATCGCTGCACATAGGATGTGCAGTGATTTATTTGCAAAAATCATTTAGATTTTGCTGACGAGAAAAAGTGCTGAGTAAGGATCTATTAAAAACCAAATCTAAATGCACAATCTTCTGCAAATGGGGATTCGGCTAAAAGTACATTTCAGCTGCAACTTCAAAGTTCCTCTGTAGGTTCCAGAACATTACTCTCTGCACTTCAGAGAAGCAACGCTCCTCACTGTTTTCCTAGTGGTGTTTCTGTTTTTCAGTGCTACCAGGGGAATAACGACACATATCTGATACTTTCTATTTCAAAGCGCTTTTAGCTAGATTATATTGCTTCATGAAGCCTAATTTTATTGTTTTAAAATTTTTGTTAGCATTTATTTTTAAGAGACAGAGAGAGACAGAGCATGAGCGGGGTTGGGGCAGAGAGAGAGGGAGACACAGAATCTGAAGCAGGCTCCAGGCTCTGAGCTGTCAGCACAGAGCCCGATGTGGGCCTGGAACTCACGAACCGCGAGATCATGACCTGAGCCGAAGTCGGATGCCCAACCAACTGAGCCACCCAGGGGCCCCATATGAAGCCTAATTTTATAAACATTTACTTCCACAGATGTTACTGTAAAAACAGTATTCAAGATTAATCTGTTGGATTAATCAAAAGACTGCTTTTCTTCTCTCTAAATGATTCTAAGGGGGCAATCTGGTATATATGGCTGGAATCGAATTAACAGAAAAATTTAAATGTTGGACTTCTTTTCTTTACATTTTAATTTCATATGGAAATACGAGCTCTGGATTACGCATCAAGGATTATTTTAGTGACCTGGGGCTTCCTACATCGGGTGAGCTGGCTGAGTTAGATGCACTGAGTTCTAGGGCCGCTTGGGTGGCTCAGTCGGTTAAGCGTCCCACTCTTGGCTTCGGCTCAGGTCATGATCTTGCAGTTTCGTAAGTTCGAGCCCCGTGCCAGGCTCTGTGCTGGCAGTGTGGGATTCGCTCTCTAGCCCTCTCTCTCTGCCCCTTCCCCACTCAGGTTCTCTCTCTCAAATAAATAAACGTAAAAAAAAAAAAAAAAAAAAAGGTGCATTTAGATGCACTCAGTTCCAGGCCCCAGGAAAAAGAAAGTCACGGACAAGCACACAGGAGTTGTGAAATCTGTCTGTGTGATTACACTGCAAAGCTACACAGGGATGCCATTTGGCCACGCAGCTATATTTACATTACGCATGTCTGCCATCTGCCACTGACAGGGATCAGCCCGTCACCCGAACGTAGCAGAGCTGGGAATCCCAGGTCACGGAACTTTTCCTCCGTCAGTCTGGAATTTTCACGGCTCCCTCCGGCCCAGTCACTGATTCGTGTGGTGATGCGTGGTGAACATTTACAGGACTTGAGTCTGACCAGCCATCTGTCCTCCACGCTCCATTTCCCGGCACGTCTAACCGTTTAGTACAATGCCAGTCTACAGCCAGCCAGACTTTGGGCTCTTGCTCTGCGGGAGCCTTTGGGGGCTAAGGGAGAACCGCCTCAAACACTGCCCTCTGCCCTCGTGAAGCTATGCCCTGGTGGTAGACAAGTCCCTCGAAGATGCCAGGGAGCACCTTTAGAAACACAGAGGAGCGGCTCGCCTGCAAATGCCAGTTTCGTTGTGCCTCTCCGGGTGCCATAGACTTACAGACTGCTATGTGGAGATAACCCAACCAAAAGCAGAAATAACAAACCTCTTGAGAACAGGCCGTATGGGTTTCAGTGATCAGGTGAGCTAGAGGGGCAGCGTCCCCTGCCCAAGTGGCCCCATTGTAACGAGGACAGGAAAGCAAGAGAGGCAGAAAGTGTCGGCCTGTTCAGAACCTCAGCGAGGCCCGGAGTCTTGGTAGGTAAACATATTCGGGGGCCAGAGTCCGGTATCTTGCCCATCCCTGGGGTGGCTGAGTGAGGGAGAGCAGGTGGCCGTGCGTGAGTGGGGGCCTGGGGGACACTCACCGCTGATGGGGTTGGTGCAGCCGGCGCACTTCTTGGCGTACAAGTCACAGAAGCAGCTCAGGCAGTAGGCGAACTCGTCCCGGGACGTGAAGCGCTGCCCCGACAGCGGTTTCTTGCAGGCTGTGCACACAAAGCATTCCCGGTGCCAGGGCTGCTCCCGGTACGTGACGCCTCCCGTGGTGATAGGCTGCAGGAGGAAGGAGGCAGAGGCTCAGGTTCCCGAGGCCGCACAGCCTCCGGGGGATGCGACATCCCCATCCAGAGCACGGCCGGTGTTGGCTAAAGGTCACCCAGAAACGGCTCCCCTGACTTGACAGTCGCTCTGGACTCCCCTTCTGTATACTCTCAGTGCAGTGCTGCGGATCCCAGCCGTGACCTCAGCCCCTCGGGATGCTGGGGCATCTGAAGGTACAGGTGCCACAAGGCAGCTCCGCGTGACCGCTGTGCAAGGGGCCGTGCTGGGGAGGGGTGCGGCCAGGGGCGGCCTCAAGAAGCCTCAGATGTGAACGCTCACCCCTCCCCTCACCAGCCCCGTGCCCGCGGGCAGGTCATGTGCGAAGCTCCCCGCGCCTCCCTCTGGGTGCTAAACTTGCAAACACCACTTACAACGCGGTTCCTAGTGGTGGAAGACGGGAGAGTCCTGGACACCGTGGGCCCGGTGCCCGCCGAGGCTGCAGTCAGGGGCGGCCCCCTGGATAGAGCGGGGGGACAACGCGCCCAGGGCCTGCCTTCTCACGCCGTCCTGCCGCTTAGAATGCAGTGAGAAGCCACATGTGATAGAACTGGTCATCAACACCTCAATTTTACTCAGTGTTTTTCTTTTCATGTTGTTGCTTTTCGTATTTATTTCAACAGTGGACGAGGGACGGGCGGGTCTCAGCTCCACAGAACCATGGAGAATGGAGTGGAGACACCTGCCCTCGGCAGGTTCATGCATCTTGTTTCCGTAACACGGCCCCATCATCCACTGCCGCCTCTCATCCTTACAGTCAGGACAGTCTTGTCCTCAAGCAGCGGGTTTGAACTGCGCGGGTCCACGTCTACGTGGATCTCTTTCGATAAACACGGTATGGTACTATCAATGAATTTTCCCTTAGAATTTTCTGAATAACATGGTCTTTGCTCTAGCTTACTTTCTTGTAATAACATAGTATACGATCCATATAACATACAACATACGTGTTAATCGAGGATTTAGGTCATCAGTAAGGCTTCTGGTCAACCTCAGGCTATTAGTAGGTAAGTTTTTGGGGAGTCAAAAGTGTTATGTGGATTTTCAACTTGCACAGGGGTGTTGGTACCCCTAATCCCCGTGTTGTTCAAGGCTCAACTGTATAAAGACCTTGAAATAACACAGATATCATTTTCATTTTACAGATGAACAAAACTGAGACCTGGAGAAATTAAGCCACTTGCCTGAGAATTCATAGCTAGTTAAAGACAAAGCAGGTGCCAGTGTTTAGGACTCCCTTTATCATATCTTTTCATTAAACTATAAAGCATTACTGATCTTCCTATAAATTTCACCGCTGGAGGGCACCTGGGTGGCTCAGTCAGTTAAGAGTCTGACTTTGGCTCAGGTCATGATCTCACGGTTTGTGGATTTGAGCCCCACATAGGGCTCTGTGCTGACAGCTCAGAGCCTGGAGCCTACTTTGGATTCTGTGTCTCCCTCTCTCTCTGTCCCTCTCCCACTCACGCTCCGTCTCTCTCTCTCAAAAATAAATAAACATTAAAAAAAAAAATTTTTTTTTAAATTTCATCGTTGGAACAGGACTTATGCAAAGTATACTCTGTTGCAAGGTATCTATGTGAATGCAGAAGGCATGTGTGTATGTAAGAGGTTTGCTCAGGATGAAACACACATCCTTCTCCTCTCTGCGCCTGGACTCCAGGTCCCATGCCCCCACCCCACATCCCCACGCGGCTAGCTCTGACATGCTCAGCACAGGGTCACTCTCTCAGAGCGCCCCTCCCTCAACACCAGCCTGGCTCCCACCCCTCAGGCTAGCTCACGTCCTCCCAGTACACACTCTGTTAAACTCTGTTCTCCTCCAAAGCCCACTTGGCAGTAAGTACTCGAATATTTGCCGCTGGACTGCATCTCCACCCCCACCCCCCACCCCCCCGGGCCCTGGTAGCCTTGGGTGCCTACTTCACTACAGGAGTGATGGATGTTTCTGGCATGAATGCTGTCATGTGTCCTGATGAACACACACAGGGCCGTGCTGCCCAGAGGATGTGTTACCATCACTTCCGCAACCAAACGCGGCGATGAAGGTTGGGAGGAAAAGAGGGGAAGAAAAGCAAATCACATGAACTTTCCTTCGCTCTTGGTGGGAAAGAGCAAACCAAACAAAAAAGGGAGAGAGCGGAGAAGCAGCTTCCTGAAATAAACACGGGAATGAGAGTTCCAGCTAAGGAGGAAGGAATAAACAGTAGATAAATAGTATAACCAGAAGAGCGGAAATCCGGAGACGTGGAATTTAAAGTGGTAATAAAAAAAAAAAAAATCCAGGACAGAAATAAGACCTTAGGAAATGAGACAGAAAGGCTGAAAGGGAGTTAGAAATACTGCGCCCTTTGAAAAGTGCCGCAGGCGGAGACCAGGCTGGGCCCCCAAAGGCCCAACAGCAGAGTTGGTAAAGGGGCCGGAGCCAAAGAGGGTCTGCAAGCGCTCAGGGCACAACTTTCCTCCGTTTCTCACATCCCTCCCTCCCTCCCACTAGGGTTATTAGCAGCTGGTTTCTTGTCTACTGGTGGAAAGCGAGCATATCAGGACAGCTCTGGGACAGTAAGTTTTCCTCCCCTTTAACATGAAGCCATAAACGGGGGCAAATCTTGGACAATGCTGTCGGAGGGAGGCGACCAGGATTTTTCTCTCAGGTCACAGGGGCACTCATGTCTTTGAAAGAAGGACCGGGACGGGGGTCCGTCCAGCAGGTAAAATGCACATGCATTTCCAAGGTTGACAAAATCGTGAGGATTTTGCAAGACTCTTGTGCCATTCCAGTCTTACAGGTGTCTGTCTGGGGAGGGAGGACTCCCAGCCAGGGGCCGTGGGGGCAGACCGAATGGAGCGCGCAAGGTCCGAGGGAGCATGACAGATACCTTTTTACACTGAACACACTGCAAGGCATACTGTTTCTCGTAGCAGGGCACACAGAAGTTCTGGTTGTCCTTAGGGATGAAGCTCTTGGTGCCAATTGGCTGCTGGCAGCGATGGCAGATGAAGCAGGTCTCGTGCCAGCTGCTGTCCTTGTACTCCATCTTGCGGGTACCTGTCATGAGAGTCCAGAAGAAGCAGCAAAGAGCAGAGTTGACAACACGACCGGCTCGGGGCCCCTACGATCTGCATTGAGAACCTGCCACCATCTGGCTTTGGGGCTGTAGGAAGTCACTTCAGCTCTCAGAGGCTCGCCTCTTAAGTGGGAATGTTTTGGAGAGGGCGGGGACTTTGTCTTTTGGTTCACTGCCATACACCCCACTTCTAGAACAGTCTCTGTGCATACTTGGGATTTATTTGTCCGGCAGGGTGGTTATGAACATTAACTGGAACAAGTATTTGTCTCCGTCTCTCAGCACTGCATAACAGAAAGAGAAATCTGGCATAGCTCAGACCAATCCTGGATGGAGTGAGATTCCCAGAGCCCGGGGGCCCGTGAACGAACACCCTTCGGCTCTCCAACGGGATGGAAATTGGTGGGGTGTAAATGAACCTAGAGTCTCAAGCCTGATTCAGTGAGGAGCCTCCCCGTCGCTCACTTTATGTGACCTGCTGTGTAAATAAACCAAGCTGTGATGTGTCGTAGCGGTTTTATGCACTGCACTGAGCGCTATCATTAAAAGCCAAACGTAACACTCATGCGTTCCATTTCGCGATTTTCTGATCTTATCTTGTGACATCCCATTTCCTTTCGAATGGCTGTTATCATTTGATAGGTTTACGTGATTTCTTCAAGTAGATTAAGAAGTCTAGAGAACGGAAATGCTGTTTGGTTCCCCGCCCCCCCCCCCCGCCACACCACCAAGCGAGATTCATAGCCAATGTTCGGTATTTGTTGACTGATGTTTCCCCGTACTTTTCCCAGAAAATAAAAGGGCGTGTGTTTACAGAAAGAGATGATTCAAGACAGAATGTATGCAAGAGCCCTTTGCATGCAGCAGAAGGGTAAGTTTTGGGGGGACAGGAGCGTAGGGGGTGAAAAACAAGAAAAGGGCTCCAAATATCGGAGCTAGCGCCCGGAGCCAGTGCGCTACCTAGGGCCTGCGCGCACAGTCTCATCCACCCCCATTTAACAATTGAAGGTTTACTGGAGCACAGCCACACCCATTCATTTATTTCAATGGTCTACGGATGCTTCATCCTACAATGGCAGAAAGGAGCTGTGACAAAGTGTGGGCTTCAAGGCCCCAAGTATTTGATTCATTCTGGTAACCTGTTGGCCAACCCGTGGGCTCACTGAAAGTCTCCAGTTGTAGAAGGAAGGGCGCATAAGTTGCACTTCAACGTGGGATCAGAGCATGGCGGGGGCCGGGGGTGGTTACGCTGGGAGCAGGACTGCCAGCTTTGAACCAGGATGGCCGCATGCTGGCATCAGGCAGGCAGCGTAACTCGGGCATCTAGAAACTCGCCTTTAGCCTAAGTCCAAAGATAATATGGGCGAGATGACAGGCTAAGGGTTTGTGTTTTGGTTGCTTCCAAGGTTGATAAAGAGATGTCCGTATCTCCAGGAATTAGGATATATGCAGAAAACCGTTGCAAGATTATTTTATTAGGTGTCATTTTTGGGTCACTGTCTCAGCTTCCTGTACTTCCCAGACAGGACATTTGGGCACTAACTCCCACAGACTATATAAAATATTCGGGGTAAGTATAGGCACTGGAAGGTGGGGATGTGTGTGAGGGAATTCACGGAGGGGTACATAATGATCTTCAAAGCTATGGAATCCAATCACAGGGTGATGAACCCTGAAACAAGGAAAATTACATTCAGTGACTGAATTTCAGGTAAAAATAGAAGAATTAGGATATAAATCTGGAATGATTTTCCTTGTCTCCAGGGGCTTATTTTTCCACGTATATTTTTGCCACTTGCTCTTTTTTTAAATGTTTTTTAAAAATGTTTTTAAGTTTTGAGAGAGAGAGAAAGAGAGAGAGCATGTGTGTAAGCTGGAGAGGAGCAGAGTGCTGGGCTCAAGCCCACGAACTGAGAGACCATGACCTGAGCCAAAGCTCAGCCGACTGACCCACTCAGGTGCCCCTGCCACTTGCCCCTTTAATCTCTGACCTTCCCTCTGGTTAAACAGCTAAAATACCAAAGGATTTTTATCAATGAATACATGGCAGTCAGATGATCACTAAAGACCACAAGCAAGACCGTGTAAGTGCATTCTCAGTGTGTTCCAGAATAACCATCTTATATCAACACCGGCCTCAGGGAATTGTCTTGTCTCTAGGCGGGAAGCTGGTGGGCACTCGCGGCCCAATCCGGACGATGGGTGCGCATCCGAGAGGTACCAATTATTTACTGCAGTCACACCTGCATAGCTTGTTGTACAACATGGCCAGCAGATGGCAGCAAACTTCCTTCTTTGTAACAATGCCCAGCTTCTCTGGCAGATGCCAAGTACACGGTCTCGGTCTTGACCAAGGGGTGTTTGTTCGTTGTTGTTGTTTTCCTGATTCAAATAAACAAGTGAGGAACCAGAAACGTGGTGAAGGGTTGGCAACAGTTGAGAAGCTGCTCAGAGGATTCTGCAGAATCCTCTGCGAACAGAGGCTCGCTGTGGTTTGTGACGGACTCTAGTTTCCTGACTACTTTGGGAGGTTGGCTTTTGTCAGGGTTGTGGCCAGTGGGCGGGTTTGTCAGTTAGTACCCGCCTCTTGTTCTGTGTATCTAAGGTCGTTGCAAAAGCTACGCTGATGATCTGTACTCCTAGTCATCTTGATTTGGTAGCCCTTTAAAAAATGGAACCAAAGCAAGGAAGGTCGTGCTATGATCTAGCGCTTTTCTTCTGTTTCTTTTCCCTTTCCTTTTCTTTTTTCTTTCTTTTCTCTTTCCTTTCCTTTTCCTTTCTTTTCTTTATCTCCTTTTCCCTCTCCCTCCCCTCCCCTCTTCCCTTACCACTCCCCCCCTCCCCCACCACCTTTCAACCAAGCTTTTTCCAGACACTCTGACGTTGGTGCTGCGTCCACTTCCTCTGCCAGAAGTGCCCTTTTCTGACTTCTCCAGGAGTGAAACTCAGCTCATCCTTCAAGAGTACTCACATGCGACATCCCCGGGGCCCCTTCCTGACTCCTCTGCTCTGGGTCCACCATAGCGGGTAGGAGCCAGGCTTCTCTAATGAAGTCTCCGTGAGGGGCAATGATCAGTGGAAAGTCAAAGCCAGCGAACAGCCAACCAAACCTGTTGGTTTCTAGGTTTTCCCTGAGAACCGATGGTTCAGGGAAGGAGCGCCGAAGTGAGGGGGAAGCCGGGACAGACATACGGTGGTGGCATAAAACAGCATCTGCAGGTCTGGTTTTGAATTTAAAGTGCAGGCGGGGGCGGGGAGACCAAGGCTCCCCCAGCTCCAAGTGGCTAAGGCCACACCGCTACTGTGCAGCAAAGCAAAGACCCTCAGGCCTGCTAGAGCTTGGACTAAACCTAGTTGATTTGGACATGATCCCAACACGTCTGTTTTGCTCTCCTTCTGGGGAGGCTGTGAGCACCTCCGTTCTGTGAAGGTTCATCCTGTGTGTCCTCTGTGACTCTACCTTCTGAATTAACCACGATTGCCAAAGCGGAAGGAAGTCAGTGATCGTCCATACCCGTGACCTCAGGTCAGCTCTGCTGTACGTGGGCTTTGGTTTTCATTCCATGGCCCCCACGTTGGGCCCTTGCCTCACAGCTGCAGCATGGACCCATCTCTGTAAGAGGCCTTGCTCTGGGGGTTTTGTTCCTTGTGAGAGCATGGAGTCAGTTATCTTGGAGATGTATTAGCCAGAGAAATGTAGTAGCCAGGAGAAACCATCTCGTGCCCTCGCCTTTTATTTCTTATCCAATATATCTTCCTAAAATTATACTTCCTGCCCATCAGTCTCTGGCTCAAAACTCTTCAGTATCTCTTCACTGCCACAAACAAAGCAAACCAAAAATAAAAAGAAAACTCTGGGGCATGGCAAGCAGTTTTCTGCTAAAGAGTCTGGCTCTAAATGACCTCGGGAACCCTAATTCCCATTACATGTCAGCAGGAATCCAGCTGCTGTGTGAAATACTGTGACTCAGCAGGCTATCCTGGGCTTTAAAACTTACAGGCACCTGGGTGGCTCAGTCGGTTAAGTGTCTGACTTCAGCTCAGGTCATGATCTCACGGTTTGTGGGTTCGAGCCCCACGTTGGGCTCTGTGCTGACAGCTCAGAGCCTGGAGCCTGTTTCAGATTCTGTCTCTGGCTCTCTCTGCCCCTCCCGTGCTTATGCTCCGTCTTTCTGTCTCTAAAATAAATAAACACTAAAAAAATTTGTATTTAAATTAACGTCAACCTCCTGATGCAACCAGCCCGAAACTCTCAAGCTCCATTCGTTTCGCACGTCTTGTCTGGTGTTCATGAATACAGCGGGTTTTAAAAATCACTTTGAAGGGGACTTGGTGCTTTCTTCTATTTATTACGGTCTGGACTCCTTCAAAACTGCACCTGAAAGTTTCACATATTTGACGTCCCTCTAAAAAACCTCAACTAGCAAACCAAACCTCAAGTTCTTAAGTGATTGTTGTTGAAATGAATCGAGCTTATAAATACGAACCATAAAACACTTCAGGCATCACAACAGTTGATAAATTATGAAAATTCCCATTGTATTCAACTGTATACTTCAGGGGCGCCTCGGTGGCTCAGTCGGTTAAGTGTCCGACTTCGGCTCAGGTCACGATCTCACGGTTTGTGGGTTCAAAGCCCCACGTCGGGCTCTGTGCTGACAGCTCAGAGCCTGGAGCCTGCTTCGGATTCTGTGTCTCCCTCTCTCTTTGCCTCTCCCCTCCTTGTGCTCTCTTAGAAAAATATTTTTAAAAAATTGTATACTTCAATTTAGTCTTTTGTGGTTTTTAATTAATTATTTATTTATTACTATTATTTTAATGTTTATTTTCAAGAGAGACAGAAAGCAGAGTGTGAGCGGGGGCGGGGAGGGGCAGAGAGAGGCAGAGAGAGGGAGACACAGAATCCGAAGCAGGCTCCAGGCTCTGAGCTGTCAGCACAGAGCCTGACAATGGGGCTCGAACTCACAAACCGCGTGTTCACTCAGTTTTTTAAAAATGAAAGACCCACAAAACAAAACAGACCAACTTGCCCCAAGAAACTTCCCCCAAGGGACCCAGTCCCACCTTCCCCATCACAGACAAGCCACCTCACTACTCCTCCGACACCCGACCCAGCTGGGGTCAAGTCTGGGTCTGTTGAAAACGAATGTCTGTGTGTGTAGGACACAAAGTCCAGGAGGACAGGGGGCTCACTGCTTTGCGAGCACCCGGCCCCCGGCCCAGCGCCTGGTGCACAGCGGGGCGCCATACCCATTGCTGCAATGACCAGATTCGGACAAATTCAGCCAGTGGAAGGGCAGAAAAGGGCATGCCTGCTCTGAGGCATGGCGAGGGAGGAGGGCGCGCTCCTGACCTGGCATGATGGTCTCCTTGCATTCCTGGCACTTGGACGAGTACTGGTGGGAGTAGCAGTCCATGCAGAGCAGCTGGTCCTCCTTGGCAGCGAAGGGCTTGTCCACCAGCGAGCTCTTGCACCGCGAGCAGTGGAAACAGGCCTCGTGCCAGTGTCGGTCCTTGTAGGACAAGTCCTGCAGACCCAGAGCATGAGATAGTGAGAGGGCCGGAGTGGCCACGGCTGCTCTGCCTGACCCACGGCACGGGGCAGTCGTGCAAATCCTGGGAGCAGACGGGGGCGGAAGCCTGTGGGCATTCCTGGATCGTGACCCTGCTGGTGAAATGAGGAAGGCTGGGCTTTCAGAGCAACTATTTAGATGTGTGTGTGTGTGTGTGTGTGTGTGTGTGTGCGCGCGCGCACGTGTGTGTGTGAGTGTGTGTGAAAGAGATGCTTCCCCAAAACAAATGGATTCCCCCTCAGTATTGTCTGTAAGAAAGTGAAACACAAAACATGCAACTCGTCACTGCTTCTCACTGGCACCTGGTGAGAGAAACAGAGCGCAGCCCTCAGCTCTGAGGGAACCCAGCAAAACCAAGTGCGACAGCAGGGTCACTGGGACACCTGGCTGGACAGAGAAGCCTGGATGTAGGGAACTTCAGAAAGACAGCCACGAGGACAGGGCTCTGGTGTCACTTGGTGGGAAGCAGGTTGGGAGAGAGTTCTGGAACAGGTGGCACGGGCTGAGTGTGGACGACCCACGGACAGAAGGAAGGTGGGCAAAGGGGGTCGGAGAAGGACTTCTGGGCAGAGACAGAGCATGAGCACAGCTGAGGTGTGAGTGAGAGGGGTCCTTGGCTGGAGGGACAGCCCAGGGCACCAGGCAGGAAGGTTCAAATCCAGGTCGGGACAGGAGGGTCCTTTAATGTCTGCACAGAAGTTAAGATTACCCTGAAGGCAGTGGAGGGGGCATGAGCTGTTTAAACAGGGGCGTGAAAGGCTAAGACGATGTGGGACATGTGGTGGGGGACGTACGGGGGGACAGGAAGGAGACCTCACAGAAGGCACCTCAGAGAATCAGGCTGGCTGAGGCTGTGCACGAGAGTGGGGCACACAATCGGGAACAGATGGCAGGAGTTACTAAGAAGGCAGAATCCACGCTTTCTAGCAAAGGCTGAAAAGGAGAAATGAATCCAGGAGAAAACATCGTGTGGTCTCTGTGCTGCTCCTGACCTCACCTGAGGAATCCTAAGTAATCTCATACTTTTTTTTTTTTTAAGCTTGTATTCATTTATTTGAGAGAGACAAAGACAGCATGCGTTGGGGAGGGGCACAGAGAGGGAGAGAGAGAATCCCAAGCAGGTTCTGAGCTGTCAGCACAGAGCCTGACGCGGGGCTCGAACGCATGAAAGCGAGATCACAACCTGAGCCAAAGTTGGATGCTCAATCGACTGAGCCACCCAGACGCTGAAAGAGTTGGGAGGTTTTAAATCATGCTATCATTGTGATAATGCTACAGAATACATGCATTTAACTTTTTTGTTGTCGTTATGGAAAACAGTGTTGGCATAAAGAATTGAAAGCAGGAACTTGTACACATGGGTACATCCAAAGCAGCATTGTCCACAGTCACCCAAAAGGTGGGAGAAACCCAAGTGTCCATCAACAGATCAACGGCTAAGAAGAATGTGGTACATGCATACGATGGAATATTATCCAGCCTCAAAAAGGAAGGAGACTTTGACACAAGCTATCACGTGGAGGAACCCTGACGACATTACGCTCAGTGAAATAAGCCAGGCGCGAAAGGACAAGCCCTGTACGACTCCGCTGAGACGAGGTACCTAGGAGTCAAATGCGCAGAACAGAAATTAGAGCGGCGGCTGCCAGGAGCTGGGGGAGGAGGGACGGGGAGTTAGTGTTTCACGGGGACAGAGTTTCGGTTTTGCAAGATGAAGAGTCCCAGAGGCTGGCTGCACAACAACGTGAAGCCTCGTGGCACTTACTGAACTGCATGCTTCAACAGGGCGAAGCTGGCGTATTTTATGCTAGGTGTATTTTACCACACTTAGAGCGATCGGTTTGGACTATTCCGTAGCAGGTGGAAAAGCCTTTTCAGATGTTAGGTAGGTGCCCCCTGTGCAGGCCAGTCACCTCAGAAAGGACTGCCGTTGTGGGAAAGCTGGAAGCGTTTTCCGTGCTCCGTGAATCGCCCACCGCCTGGCTGAGAAGAGAAGCCCCGGGGAGGTCTCGAGGGCGGAAGGGAGGCCATCCCAGGCCTGCTTCCCGGAAGGTGGCCCAGTGGGGCTGGGGGCTGCCCTGCCCAGGGCATCCACGGCACACACACAGCGCCTACCCAGCTCATTAGTGCAATGAAAAGGAAAGGAAACATGGGTTCAAGGAAACTTGCCTTTGGGGACTGATCTTCAAACACACTGAGGGAGGGACCTCTATGGGCGACACCGCGAGAGCAAAGCCACCAGATGTCACCACGGTCCCCAGCCCGCTTAGCGAGTACCCAGATGGGAGGAAAGAGCAGCGGAGTGGTCAACGTGCACGGACAGTCGTGGGAAAAGCTGCTTTAAATGTGCTTGGGGCTCCGAAGCACCGCAGAAGCCCAGTTTTTCTACGGTTAACCTGAAAACACACGTGCAACATGATAGCTATGCGGTGGCAGATGTTAGGCACTAGAAAGTGTTCCTCCACATTTGGGGTACCGTCCACGTGACTTTAGCAGACCTTATGCATCAGTGCAAGACTTCCTGACCTTCCAAAGCCCAGCTCCCAACCTTTCACACCTCTGCACCCTGGCCCTTGCCGCGCCTTGCCTCACAAGGCCCTGCCCCTCCTCTCCAACTGGGAGAACCCTGTTCCCTATAAAGCCCAGCTCACACGCCACCTGCTCTGAGCTGCCCCGGCCCAAGGCAAGACAGGCGCCACCCCGGCTAACATGCCTGTGTCGACATCTTCTTCAAACTCTTGCATGGAAACCCTTATCTAAGTCATTAGGCTATCGGGTTTCCCTGTAATTCTCTTTCCTGGGCTCTTGGCTTGTGTTCTCTTTGGAAGTCTGAGTTAAGCTAATAAATTCATGTCACAGCTTCCTCTTGGACTCACTTCTTAAGAAAGCCCACAATACATAGGAAGCAAGGAAAGACTTTATGGCAAGAGGAAGGTAACTGAACACTGCCAACTTTGCCTTCCGAGGGCACGGTGAGGCTTCTGGCCAAGACAAATTTCACCTCTCGGTGTGGGGTAGGAGTTTAGGCACAGGAGTCCCTCTGGAGCTGAGAGCTGGGCCAGAAAATACCACCAGAAGTACAAGAGGCTATTATAAATGGGCCACAACCCTGTGCCTGGACCTGAGCTTCATGTCGTGTTCTAAATCCTTCTCTAAAAGCTTTGGTACCTGGAGGCCCTTCTCGTTTCTTGCGTCCACAGCTCCAAACGGATGGTGAGTTTTCATTCTTAGGACTGAGCTAGTCCATCTAGCTTAATTCTGCTATGTATCAAGTACACCACGTGGTCCCCAAAGGACACCGTTTAGATGCTGGAGGCACAAGGTTAAGAAGTATAGACTCACTGATTGACGTTCAAGAAGCTCAAAATGTCCTAGAAATATGCTGGTTTTAAAGTCCTCTAGAGAGAGAGAAGGACAAGGAAAGAAAGACCGGAAGAAAGAAAGAAAGAATCTTTTACACGTCCCAGGAAAAATACCATGGCTAACCTTGTGCTCACAGAAATGTCATCAATTGCAGTAATGTGTTGATAAACAGTGTGAGATTAGGACCCAACACTTCCTTTCAGATTTTATATTTTTCCATCTCAGAAACATTCCCGATATGGGAAGTGCTTCTCGTGTGACGCCGAACATGCCTTGTTGAGATGCCAGCTGAGCCAGGGGGATGACCAGGTGGCCAAGAGGGGCCCTCGTCCCCTTGGCTGACTGGAGGTGACCCTAGGCAGCAGGGGCTGGCGCCACCCCTGGGCAGCAGGGGCTGGCGCCAGGACTGGTTCAGATGAAGATCTCCCAAAGCCACCGCTCCTCAAATCCACCAGATTTCATGTGGTAAGTGGGTGCTCACAACCCTTCACACTCCGCACTTTGAAAAGGCATTCTATGCTTTGAGACTGTCGGGGCATCCTGTTTCCAACTGGATGTTCCTTCCAATACTTAAGAACAAAAGTCCTGAAGAACGGATGATGGCAGAAAGGACAGCACTCGATCTACGTGGCCCTATATCAGGTGTCCCAACTACGGTCACTAAATTCCCGTGACAGTCGCCAGGCCGGCAGCCCCGTCTTCAGACGTGGAAACAGAGCCCTGTAGGCGGCATAACTTACCCACGTCTCAGCAAGTCTGGCTCGAGGCCCACCCTGGTGGGGGCCGACTCACTGCCAAATGTCCTGTGCCTTTGGTGGCGTGCCTTGCAGGTGCCCCTTTGGTTTTCCAGGGCCCCGTGTTACCCACATGGCTAGCCTCATTCCCGCGTCTAGTGATCCTGCGTAGTGAGTGGATCGGCACTCACTTCCCCTTAGAGACACAGTTTTCTCTTACAGGAGGATGTCTAAACAAATAGACATATTTTCAGTGCCCATTACAAACCCTGTGAACAAACTACACAGAAACTCTAAAAAGATGATTCACTCACTAAGCACTTAAAAGTCACCTCAACAAATAAAAAATAGTGCCGGGTGGGGGAGTTGGACTGTGAGGACGTGTCTGGAACGTGTCTGGAATAGTAGCCTTTCCCATGATGGCCCAGAAAGGTGGGCAGGAGAGGCCTGCGTCCTGCTCCAGGGCAGGACAGGTGTTTCCAATGTAATCTCATGCCTCCCACACCAGCCAGGGTCAGGAGCCTTCTAAAAGTGTACCAGAGAAATCTAGATTTCACTGGAGGGGTAAGAGCCTCTGTCTCCCCCTTCAGTCCCCTGACTGCTTTCTATCAAAGGATCCCAGCTATTTTCTGTTCCTTAAGAACTTCTAGATGTTTGCTGAGAAACTTACAGTTTGGTGGGTGGACTTGGGCCTGATTATCAGTTTGATGTTTCCCACCTAATTACTTGGAAGCTTAAAGTGTGCTCTAGAAACACACCGAGCCAGGGGCGCCTGGGTGGCGCAGTCGGTTAAGCGCCCGACTTCAGCCAGGTCACGATCTTGCGGTCCGTGAGTTCGAGCCCCCCGTCGGGCTCTGGGCTGATGGCTCAGAGCCTGGAGCCTGTTTCCGATTCTGTGTCTCCCTCTCTCTCTGTCCCTCCCCCATTCATGCTCTGTCTCTCTCTGTCCCAAAAACAAATAAACGTTGAAAAAAAAAATTTTTAATAAAAAAAAAAAAAAGAAACACACCGAGCCAGGCATACGGCCCGGAGTTTGTTCGCTGCTTTGTTAAGTGCACGGTACTAGCAGCCATCTCTGAAGTCAGGGGCCCTGCCTACGTTGTCCTTCGTTTCTTGAGTTTTTGAAGCCCAGAGCATAAGTGGACCCGTCCAAGACTATCTGTAATCAGGCTAAGACATTTTTTGTTAGTAACTACAGATGTCCAAGAAAAATTTCAGGAACAGGGTCATTCAGAGGATCACGACATTTTATTTGCATTGCCTGTTCTCAACTATTCCACTGGTAGTGAAGTGAATGGTTTTTACCCTTTGCGAGCACATCTCCTCGGAGTAACTAAGCAGAAATAACAAGTACAGCTGAGTAACCATGCCGAAGTGTTTTCACACGTATGTGAGCTGACTATGGAAACCTGACGCTGTGGTCTCATCTACGTCATATACAAGTCACTCAGTACCCACAAAATGGGCCTAAGTCCCATTGGTGTGCCAATATCTGAAATCTGTACCCCCACGCATGTCCTTCAAAGGAGGTAGGCGGGGCTCATGGTGCCCCTGCTCTTTTAAGAAAAGAGAATGGTCACCAGGTCTGTCGGCTCAATTGCTCGATCAAGCCTGCCAAGATTTTTGGCTTTACTCCCTCAAATAACAGGAATGTTTTCCCTATCATTGCTTCCTCCACAAAGTCAACTACATAATTCCTTCTCAAAGTCAAGCAAACCATTCCAAATATTCAGGAGCCCCAAACGGCCAAGGCAAACTTCGGGAAAGAATCTCTTTTTCTTCCAAAATGTAGAAAAACCACATGGCTCAACTCCACGTGTAGTAAACCATGAATCTGGGTTGAAAAGTTCAGCGTGATTAACTCCTGGCTTTGCAGCAGTCTTGTTGATTTTGGCCCCATGTGGGGGATTCTTGTTTATTTGCTCATCAAGTATGTGCCGAAGGGTAGCCAGTTGGAAGGGTCTTTCCATTCAATCGTGTTGGAAAAAAATGGGAAGCGCCCTTAGTTTCTCCTTTAGCCGCCAGTCAAGGGTGACTAGTCCCAAACATCCAAAACATTTCCTCTAAACTACGGTTGTTCTTTGTCAGAAGAATGGCTGAACCTCTCACCTACTGAAGCCTCTTCCAGGTTACATTTTTACTTTTATTTATTTAAAACAAAAACTTTTTTTAACGTTTACTTCTTTTTGAGACAGAGAGAGACAGAGCATGAACGGGGGAGGGTCAGAGAGAGAGAGAGGGAGACACAGAATCTGAAACAGGCTCCAGGCTCTGAGCTGTCAGCACAGAGCCTGACGTGGGGCTCGAACTCACGGACTGCGTGATCATGACCTGAGCCGAAGTCGGCCGCTCAACCGACCGAGCCACCCAGGCACCCCCCAGGTTACATTTTTATAGGAGAATCATTTTTGTCTTCTGCCTCTCAGTTCTTCCTCAGACCAGACATTTTTAGTGATGTTTCTATAACGGAGATGGAGCAAGAGAGAGAGAGTGCGAAGCTTCCAAGGGTGGCGTGGAAGAAACATGTTGCAGAAAGAATAGGGAAGTAGTCAGATGGAGTTTATAAGACCATCAGCTGCTCTTTGGCGTGCTGAGGCTTCGTATCCACAGACCGCAGTAACCCCATGAAACTGGCACCTGTTTCATCGGCGATTCATAAAGGGCAAGACGGGCACAGAGGGGGCAAGTAATCAGCCCAAGCTCACACGGCTAGCGAGCCACAGAGTGAGGACGGGGACAGGGCCGTTTGATGTCTGAGCTTTGATGCTTGGCCCAGTAAATAGAGGAACAGGGACTAAGAGCCCTCTAAGAACCCACTAGGGACCGTGAGACCTACATCAGTTGACATTAGAGACAGGACGGCGTCTAGCCTTTGGGACTAGCAAGATCAGCCACTTTTCTCTGCTCGCAGCAGCCCCGCCTCCCTGCACGTTGGGAAGTTTACACAGGACTACTGCTGAGTTTGGTTTCTTTCACTCTTGGCAGGCCTTGCCTGTTCTGTAGCCAAAAGATACATGGCTGTGGCCTGGTTTCACGTGGCCCAGGCTGCCCACTGGGCCCGCTCGGGGCAAAGGCTTCGCTCCATACACAATGGAAGTTATTCCCCAACTGTCATCACCAAATACCCAGCAACAGAAAGTGACGGTGCAGCGGTCTGCTTCCTGCCTTTCCTAGGAATGATGTAATCAAGGGAAGAAATGTAAGGAACAGGGGCACCTGGGGAGGGGGGGGGTCTGTTAAGCAGCCGACTCTCGATTTCGGCTCAGGTCACAATCTCGAGGTTCGTGGTTTCGAGCCCCGCGTCAAGCCCCGCACTGGGCTCCGTGCTGATGGTGCGCAGCCTGCTTGGGATTCTCTCTCCCCCTCTCTTTCTGTCCCTCCCCCACTCGTGCTCACGTGCTCTCTCTTTCTCAAAATAAAGAAATAAAAACTTAAAACAAAAGAAACATATGAAACACGGACTGTGTTAGAACCGTCCAGCTGCAGATACTGCCTAACCTAATGAGGCAGCAGCTACGTATTCATGACCACAGAGGAGAGTGCCAAATTCCCTAAAGCGTGTAAGGGAAGAGAGCAGAATAGAGACACCAAAATGCCATGAATTGCTTTGAAGTCCACGAAGCTGGGAATTCCTTTGGAGCTGCCCCAAGGGACCCCATTTTGTACCAATTCTGTGACTCTCAGGATGACAGTCACTTAAAGTCTTGTCAAGTGCGTTTTGGCCACCGTTTAGCAGGTGAAGATATCAGAGGTCTTAGAGACACGGGTGGACCTCCAGAGGCGTTTCTGGGTGGTCCAGGTTGGACGAAAGATATGCTGAGAAGCACGGGCTAGGGTTCTGGACACTCAATCCCACGCAATCAGCACAAATGACCGGTAACCTCTGTTGAACCTGCTTTCCCATCCACAGTGGGAAAGCTGGTAATTCCTTAGGCGTGAGCTTTTTCCCTGGAGAAAGAAGTGGTACAAATCCTGCTCTTCTCCCACTAGGAAGAAAAGAGCCCCTAATGGTCCAATGAATGTAGTGCTTTATGTGCCCATTTATCTGGGAATCAGCTCCAATTCACTCATGTGCACATGCATTCATCAAATATTTACTGAGCAGCACCGACTGCTTCTGAGTCAGCACGGGACAAACATGAGTAAGAGAGCGCTGCCTTCCAGACAGTGACAGTGCTGGGAGGTGGGGGGAGGGGGGTGGTTAGATCAGGACACCACCAGCCAGAATGCAAGAGGTGTGCTCAGGAGCCTCAGCATAAATGTCCCGGAAACGCACCAACCAGTGCTATGGAATTAGGAGTGGGCACAGACCAGCCAGAGGGAGGAGGCTCGGAGAGGCTTCTTGGGGCGGACAAGCCCATCAGAGGGGGCTCAAGAGACGGAATTTCAATCGGCCCCATGGGTCCGGGCTCCAGCACAAACCACACAGAGAGGCCCGTGGTTTCGGGGGAGCACAGAGGGATCCAGGAGTGCTCGGCGCCGCCCGGGGCAGGGGGAGCAGGGGTACCTTGCAGTCACAGCCGATGGGCTTCCCACACTCCTCGCAAGTGCTGGCGTAGAGAGCCTCAAAGCACCCAATGCAGTAGGGGCTCTCCTCCCTCAGGATGTACTTCTTGCCAAAGAGAGATTCTTCACAGTGGTGGCAGTCGAAGCGCTCCGTCATCATGACGCCCGGCTTTTCAACGACCTATCAGAAAGAGAAAATACAGGTTCCTGTGAGCACACTCCCGATGCCTTCCTGCCGTCATCTTTAGCCAAGGGATGGGATCCCCTCTGGGCAAAGAACTAGAACTCACCCTTTCAAAGGTTGGAATTTTCAGTAATACTTAAAAAAAAAAAATTAGTTTGGGGGCCGTTTTGTTGCTTGAACGCATTTCACTGCCTTAAACGTCCCCTCTCTCGTTGACTGTGTCACAAAAAGCTTTGTCAATTTTGGACACAGAGCTCTCATCCGGGCAGGGCTGGGTCTATGCTTCAAACGTGTGACGCAGCCTCACATCTTCCCTTTCTCCCTGCCCCCAAAATAGAAAGGCCGAGATAGAAACAATATGTTCATTTCTATAAAAAGATTTTCCATGAGCTCCCCTTTATCATGCATAAATTTGAAGAGTAAGAAACCAGTGCCCAGAGGGAGGGGCCTCAGGAGCTGGTAAACCTGAGAGGCCAAAGGGGCATTACCCTTGACCTTGAAAAGACATTGGGAAGCAAAACCTGCCTTTGCACTAGAGAAACTGCCATACGTCCCTGGGGACGAGTCACTTCTTCCCTATGAAAAGATGACCCTTCCGAGGCCCAGGTAATCCAGACAGCAGGATAAAGGGGAAGGCCGGCTTCCAAGAACAGAGATTATCACACAGTGGGAAATGCAGTGACTGCGGTCAATGGCTTTCCAGGCAACACCTCGCGCCTTTCGGAGAGGAACAAGAATGCATCTCTGTGCCAGTCACTCTGCATTTTTTCCAGGGTGAGCATAGAGTGTGCACAGGCAGAAGGGGACGAGGAGGGGCGGAGGACGGCAGGACGAGCTTCTCAGCTCACCTCATGTGCTGTTCCCCTACAAACATGTTAGAGCTGCCCCCCAAAACAAGCCACTATGGGTGTACTTGGGACGAGACGTGCCTCTGGGGCGTTAACAACACAGACTCGGTCTTCTTCAGTATTTTCTCAAGCGGCAATATGTAATTTGCTCAGTGTGCACAGTTTTACAAATTGTTAAGCAGGGAGACTGACGACTGTAACTCTGAGCCATGTTTCACGAACTCTAATTACACTGGGATCGATGTCCAGGGCTTTCAAACCATCTTAAGAGTGAAATTCGGGAATAATAGCCTGTGGTGCAAAAAAAAAAATATCGCTGCCTGGTTTATGATCACGGCAAATTTGATAGCGTTTATTAATTTTGTGCTCTTGTATGTCCAAGGTCCTGACAACAATAAGCAAAGAACTAAGCCTCCTTCAAGCACCCGTACTTGGTTATTTCTGTGTTTATAGAGCAATGTTTTTCCAAGAGCGTGAAACATGCAGCTGGACACCTGTGGCAGGATTCAGCCTTCTAAACGGCTCTTCCCGGAGTTAAAGAAAACATTGTCTGGATAGTCTTGTGATAACATTACAGTACGAAGCTCTTGTGCACTTGAATTATTCTTCTGAACCCCAATGTATAAATATCCTTTGTGCTCAGGCCATCTCGGGTTGCGGCAGCTATGTTGGCTGAAGATTCAATGCTTTCCTGTAATTCCTTAGCTACTGGCTCTTGAAAGTGGCAATTGTTTATATATATCATCATGATTGGGAGCTGTGTGTCCAACATGTATATTTTTCCAATAAACATCGCCGTGTACTTGCGGAACCAGAGGCGGCCTGCCTATTCTTCTCACAAAAATGTAAGAGTAAGGATGTGAGGGCTTGAAATAAGAATAATGAAAGGAGACAGAACGATAAACTGTATAATTTAAAAAATTTTTTTTTCAACGTTTTATTTATTTTTGGGACAGAGAGAGACAGAGCATGAACGGGGGAGGGGCAGAGAGAGAGGGAGACACAGAATCGGAAACAGGCTCCAGGCTCCGAGCCATCAGCCCAGAGCCCGACGCGGGGCTCGAACTCACGGAGCGCGAGATCGTGACCTGGCTGAAGTCGGACGCTTAACCGACTGCGCCACCCAGGCGCCCCAAACTGTACAATTTTAAAAGGTGGAAACACATCTCGAGAGGATCTACGACAACGGCCTCATTTTACGGACGGAGGAAACCAGGGCCCAGGAATGTTAATGAGAAAAGAGGGTTCACATGAGCGTTCCCCAAAAGTTAGAAAGTTAGAGAAAAGCCATCCAAGTTAGAAAACAACAAACTCCCAGTCTAAATCAAAAAGTGGTTCCACGTGGGTTCGGACAAAGCACAGATGGTGTGAGGGAAAGGATGCAGACGGCACCAGCCGCTTCTCCAGAGACCTTTCCAATGTTCTCGAGCCGGTGAAGGAAGGGGGTGAATTTCCTTCAAGGGAATGATCATGGTGCTGTTCAGGTACCTGCCACGTGTGCTCTCTACCTCCTCCAGTTCCACGGGCCTGGGACAGAAATCATCTATGGGAGGAAACTCTAAGAACTGGTAGGGCTCCCCAACTGCTCGAGGTGTGACGGAGGCTCTCCAGAGACAGGTGTCATTGGCACTGACACCTACTCCCGGCAGGACTAGAGTAGTAGCGACCACCTGCTCAGAGGGTCCAAGTGGGATTCTCACGATGGTGGATCTCTCTCCCACCTTGTTCCTTATCTTCCCTCAGAAGTCACTGCAATTTTAAGGATCGGGAGAGCACTTCTGTCAAACCAATGGGTCTAGGTGTAAAACGAGCACCCATCACTGTTGAGGAGCAGAGAAAGGTACCCTTGATCTGAGATGGTCCTCTTGAGGGTTCCCAGAGAATTATGTGAAGCACAGACCCTGAGAGTCAAAGTAAGTTGCTCATAAGCTAATGAGAAAACAGAGAGCTTCCCTGCTTTTTTTATTTTATTATTATCTTTTTAAATTTTGGATACGGAAAGAGGGAGAAAGCAAGTGGGGGAGAGGGGCAGAGAGAGAGAGAGAGAGAGAGAGAGAGAATCTCAAGCAAGCTTCACATTCAGTGCAGAGCCTGACATGGGGCTTGATCCCATGACCTTGGGATCATGACGAAATCAAGAGTCAGACGCTCAACCAACTGAGCCACCCAGGCGCCCCCAAAGAGCTTCTCTTCTATCAGGGTATTTAATACCGATTTTCCCTTAATTAACTGCTACCAAATAGAATATTCTTTTTTCTTTCCTTTCCTCTCCTCTCCTTTCCATCCTTCCTTTCTATGGCGTGGACGAGTGGGAGAGGGGCAGAGAGCGAGGGAGAGAGAATCCCATGCAGACTCCGTGCTGTCAGAGCAGAGCCTGATTCGGGGCTCAAACTGACAAACGGTGAAATCATGCATGACCTGAGCCGATATCAAGAATCAGATGCTCGGGGCGCCTGGGTGGTACAGTCGGTTAAGCGTCCGACTTCAGCCAGGTCACGATCTCGCGGTCCGGGAGTTCGAGCCCCGCGTCAGGCTCTGGGCTGATGGCTCAGAGCCTGGAGCCTGTTTCCGATTCTGTGTGTCCCTCTCTCTCTGCCCCTCCCCCGTTCATGCTCTGTCTCTCTCTGTCCCAAAAATAAATAAACGTTGAAAAAAAAAAATTAAAAAAAAAAAAAAAGAATCAGATGCTCAACTGACTGAGCCACTCAGGCGCCCTGTACAACATTCTTTTTTAAAAAGTGTGTATTTAAAGTTACACTATCGGGGCACCTGGGTGGCGCAGTCGGTTAAGCGTCCGACTTCAGCCAGGTCACGATCTCGCGGTCCGTGAGTTCGAGCCCCGCGTCGGGTTCCAGGCTGATGGCTCAGAGCCTGGAGCCTGTTTCCGATTCTGTGTCTCCCTCTCTCTCTGCCCCTCGCCCGTTCATGCTCTGTCTCTCTCTGTCCCCCAAAAAATAAATAAACGTTGAAAAAAAATTTTTTTTTAAAAAATTAAATAAATAAATAAATAAAGTTACACTATCAATCTTAAGCTTCTTTTTAATGAAAAAAAAAAAAAAAAAACCATATATCTCTCGTCCTGCATTAGAAGGTTCCCGTAACTTTGTATTTTTAAATCTATCGAACACCTGATTATTCATTCCAGAGGCGTCAGTGGAGCTGGAACTGTGTGTCAGAGGTTGTGGAAAGTGCTGGAGATACAAAGATGAATACGATACAGGCCCTCCCTGAAAGAACGCGTAGTCTAGTGTGGAAAACAGATACTCAGGTGATCCCTGAAAAACGCGGGGGTTGGGGCACCAACCCCTGAGCAGTCAAAAATCCACGTGTAACTTTTGATGTCCCCCCAAACCTAACTACTAATAGCCCACTGTTCACTAGAAGCCGTGCCAATAACACAAACAGTTGCTTCACACGTATTTTGTATGTTATATGTATTAAATACCGTGTTCCTACAATGAAATAGGCTAGAGGAAAGAAAACGTCACTTAGAGAATCGTAAGGAAAAGCAAATACATTTACTGTAATGTACTGCGTTTACTGGGACAAAAAAATCGGTGTACAAGTGGACCCGTGCAGTTCAAACCCCTATTGTTTAACAGTCAACTGTGCATCAGACGATAAAGCTCCATGCTAGGGGCAGTGATGGAGAGACACAATGAGGGTCCTCTGGGAGGGCAGGAGAGGCTTCCCAGACATGTCTCTCTCCTTGTGCTGGAGAACGATAAGCCAGATGATGACTGCAGGCCAGAGGGCAGAGGGCAGAGGGGTGATAAGGAGCAGGGTAGGGTATTTGTAGAGGAAGCTGTAAAGGTAGTCAAAGTTCAAAGACAGGAGGGCCTCTACTCTTGACCGTGAACTTGGCTTTGCCCTGTAGGCAATGGGTAATAGGAGGCCCAGCTGAGAGTTCACCGCGTAAAGGCCCGACTTTGCCAAGGGGGGTGAGGAAGACAAAACTGAGGGGCAGTGACTCCTTAGAAAGTTTCCAGGGTGTCGGGGTCTCCTTCCGAGTCATTTCTTTAAATAAAAATAGGACACCCCGGCTCTGTAAGGATTTTTTTTCCCCCAACCTCTTCGTGTACCATGGCTTCCCCCCTCTGAACCTGCACGTCCCCCTAACGGGTTAGACTGGGTTCCCGGCCATTACCTGGGACACAGAAGTGCTGAAAGGTGAGCGGCAGGGTGCAAGGACATACCTGAACACAGGGCGTGGCTGCTGACTTGCTGTTACATTGAACCTGGAGTTCTCATCCCTTCCCAGGGGGAAGCCGTTCTCTGAGGTCATTCCCCCTCCAGCTCAGAACGAGCCGGGCATTTGAAAAAGCTGGCTGGCAGGGTACAGGCGTGGCTCCAGGCCCAGCTAACTGCACTGGGTGAGGCGAGCCCCGGGCACCGGGTTCTCAGCGTCTCCCCCGAGGGCCAGCTTTCGGGCAGGTATAAAATGAAAGGCTCCGAGTGCACTGGAGCCGTGATGCACAGTCCATAGGCTTAGGGGGTCCTGGGGTTTGGTCGGTTAAGCGTCTGACTCGATTTTGGCCCAGGTCATGATCTCACAGTTCGTGAGTTCGAGCTCCACATCGGGCTCCTCAATGACGGCGTGAGGCCTGCTTGGGATTTTCTCTCTCCCTCTCTTTCTGCCCCTCCCCCGCTTGCGCTCATGATCTCTCTCTCTCTCTCTCTCAAAATAAGTAAATGAACTTAAAGAAAAGTCCACAGGCTTATATAGGTAGGTTAATTTTATCTTTGCAGATTTATTTAATTAAAAAAAAATTTTTTTAATGTTTATTTTTGACAGAGAGAGAGAGACAGGGCATGAGTGGGGGAGGGGCAGAGAGAGAGGGAGACACAGAATCGGAAACAGGCTCCAGGCTCTGAGCCATCAGCCCTGAGCCTGACGCGGGGCTCGAACTCACGCACCGCAAGATCGTGACCTGGCTGAAGTCGGACACTTAACCGACTGAGCCACCCAGGTGCCCCTATCTTTGCAGATTTAAAAACCATGAAGCAAAGTTTGAGAGCGGGGGGTGTCAGAGCTGGGAACACAGAAGAGAAACACAGAAAAGGGGAGAAAGAACAGACGATAAACAAGGTAGAAAGGACACAAGGACATTAAAAGCAAGAAGTTCATGCCTTATTTTTTTTTTTTTTTTTTTTTTTTTTACCAGAGAAATGTCTTGGGAATAGAGGGAGGTGGCTGGCAGGCTGGCCAGGTGCCTGGCCTGGCCTTCCCAGAGGGAGGCTGGGTGGGCCACAGAAGCTTGCCTAAAAAAGCCGGGTTTGTAAAAGAGGTTGCCCTTAGGCATTGTCTTCTAAATTCCATTGATTCAGCTACCAACTCCGAACTGACTGCTGAGGTGCCATTTTCCTCTTCCCCTGGAGACCCAAGTATTTCTCTGCATTAGCCCTGGTTTGCAAGACTTCTCTAACAGTCATTCCTAAAAAATGAAATATCTGCAATATTCCCCAATCCTTCTCACAACACTGAGCAGCAGTGCCCATAAGTCAGTCCCTGCTGAAACCGTGTCCATCTTTAAATGACCCAGGCTGGAAAATTCCATTGCTTGTCAACAGTCAAACAGAACTTTTTGCAGAGAATTCAGAACAGAAAATCAGTCTGTTGCATGTGGGCTCTGCCTGCTTAACATTCTCTCTCCCTCTGTCCCCATCCCCACTTGCTCGCTCTCTCTCTAAAATTAAAAAAAAATTTTTTTTAATACAATGCTTTCACGACACTACGTGACATTGTGATCACCTGTGTCCCTCACCAAACCGTAAGTGCTGTGAAGGCAGGCATACTGCTGTGGCCTCGCCAGCAGGTGACAAACACAGGGTCAGGTGCTTCTAAAGACTTGTGGAATGACTGAAGAAATGGATGGAGAGTACAAATACATGGGCCAAAATCGACAGTGAAAACGAGGAACGTGTTATGTGAACGATCCGCGTTGCATACCAAACCCAAAATGTAATGCGGTTTGGCATCTGATGCCGTGAAAATTTCCTAACGTCACTGACCCTGAGCTTCATTCCTCCTCCTCTGTCTCTGGCCTCTTTCCCCCTTCCAGATAAACTGCTGCTTCCACAGCAGGCAGAATTTTTCCTACTGGGTTTGGATTCTACATCCATGTGTACACACAGCTGCATAGCCCGGGAGAGGCCTGGTGGGGTCAAGAAGCAAAAACCAGCCAGCTTGGACGCTTCCAAGCATCTCTGCAAAGAACGTGCTAGACACCCTGCCACAGGTTCCAGATATCAGGGAAAGGTGCTGGATGTTCTGCACAGACACATATACACATCCAAGAGCCTCGTCCAAGGGCACAGGCTCTCATACCTGGAACTGCAGCCAGAGAACATTCTGCACCAGTTTGCTTTCCTATGGACAGAAGTATGGACACACAGGGCACCTGGGTGTCTCAGTCAGTTGAGTGTCCAACTCTTGATTTCAGCTCAGGTCAGGATCTCACAGTTCCTGGGTTCAAGCCCTGCATCAGGCTCTGTGCTGACAGCACGGAGCCTGCTTGGGATTCTCTCTCTGCTCCTCCCCCTGCTCACGTGCTCTCTCAAAATACATAAAAAAAAAAAGTAGTATCGACACACAGACATGGCTCACTTCTAACACTGTTTGTAAAACGCGTCTAGCTGAACTGTTTCTTTTCAATCAAAATTCTGGTGGACGAGAGCAAGGTGCAAGTTCAAAGAGTTTGCTATTAGAAAGAATATAATTATGTATTTAGAATCAATGTGAAATCGATTTTTAGATGGTTGGTAAGGTGTAAGATTGACAAGGTCTACCACTATGTGATATACGTACGGATTAATTTAATGAGCCTTTATCAAGTATGTGGGCCGGGCTCAGGGATGTTTTATAATTTGGTTATAGAAACTAGCAGCTTTCAAAAACTTAAAATCTTGATTCGTCTCTGATGGTTTTACGAAAGGTTTTGTGTGAGAGACAATGCTTGACTCCGGTAAACCACGGTCTTCCAGGTTACCTCTGGAATACTGAATAATAGAACGAAATGGGAAAATAATAAATGCCCAGTGTTTGACCTTAAGTCCATGATACAAGAACGGTAATACTGCTTTGATGTCCTACGGACTTTTAAATCCACTCGGTAAGAATGTATTAAGTAACCACTATTCTCCACGTACTGTTTTAGGCACTGGGAGACTGCGATAGAACATACGATCTCTTAAAGAGTTCCAGAATAGATGTAGCTCCAAAGCATTCAAATCACCTTCAGGATACTAGCTTGTAATTTAATCTCAAAACACATCAGTTCAGTCAACGGGAGACAAGCATAATTATGGCAGGCTGCCTCAGGCTCATAAATCACCCCAGGGTGGGGCTCCGGGGGAGGCCCCACCTTATAGTTCTACCCCCACCTTCCTGGGAACATGGAAACACATTATTTATGCTTTGTTCCCACAGGAACAAAATGAGATCCGCTCACTCTCTCTCATCAGTCTGCCCCAGTCTCCAAAAGGCAGCTCATTGGGTACCTTCTGCCTGCCCGGCCTTCCCTCTGCTATGAGCCCCTACCAGCCTCTTTCTGTAGCGAACCCCACCGCCCATGACGCCCATGGCCTTTTCCTTCTCCCAGTCCTTTTCCTTCATGGTGTTTCTTCAGCACACTGCGTGGGGATCCTGTCAGGACAGGCTGGCACAGCTCCTACGACTTTGTCCACAGGCTGGCCAATTCTCATTGTTCCAAAAGCTGTATCAACGAACCCAGATGGACCCATTTTCTTTTTGACTAGAAACCTAAATATTTCCAGACGTCAGGGATGCCCTGTGATTATTCGTTTTATTTACCCACAAAAAACAGGGAAGCCACCTCTCTTACTGTCACAGGCATCACTTGCCTCACTTAGTACCATCAGCCTAAACATCCTTAAGTCACAGACTAACTCGAAGTAAACTTAGGGATTATAAAGGCCAAGGACGAGCGTGATGACACATGACGTCCAAGTTCAGACGAGGTGTGAGAATCACCCATGAGAACCATGATACGTCAGACGCTGCCCAGACGTGTCATTAGATCTCTAGGAGGGGATCACATTTTATAGCAAAAAGAAAATCAATACCACCGGTAGCAAAGTAGCCATGGAATCTTAAAAAAAAACAAGACTGATTGCTGGTGGGAGAATTTTTAAGCAAAATGACTGGAGAACTGCATTCGATTCTCTAGAGAAACAGAACTCATAGGATACAAATACATATACACATACATATATATTTATATATATACAGAGATTTGTTACAAAGAATTGACTCACACTATTATGGAAGTCCCAAGATCTGTGGAAGGCCGGAGAGCCAGAAGGGCCAATGATGTCAGTTACAATTCAAAAGTCAGCAGGCCCAAGACCCAGGAAGAGTTGAGTTTCAGTTCAAGCCCAAAGGCTGGAAAGGACCAATATCCCAGGTCTGCAGTCAGGCAGGGAAAGTGCCCTCTTAGGTAGTCTCCTTTTCAGTCTGAGTCTGAAGGCTGTAAAAGATTGATATCCCAGTCCAACAGTCAGGCAAGAGGAATTCCCACTTGCTCAACCTTCATGGTCAGGTCTTCAACTGATTGGACGAGGCCCACCCATATTGGGAGGGGCAATCAGCTTCACTCAGTCTACAGACTCCAACGTGAATCTCATCCAGAAACACCCTCACAGATACACCCAGGAAGTGTCTGAACACTTGTCTGGACATCCTGTGGCCGGCCCAGTCAAGTTGACATAAAATTAACCATCACAGGGGCCAAAGTTGAAATCCACAATTCAGGATAACAGAGGTGCCTGGTAACCTGCCCCAAAGTCACAGTGCCAGCTTGATCTCCTGGAAGACCAGGCTCTCGGTCACTAGAGAAGAGCCCGGAAAATTTTGTGTCAAGGTGGTCATCTTCAGGCAGTGGGCTCTCGGTATAATCCCACATGATAAATGGGCTTTGATAAAATTCTCATAATAAAACTACACAGGAAGTATCCCGTATCTGTTTTTGTTCACTCAAGTTCAAGGAACTTTGTATCTTAGGGCCTCTGAGCCAGAGAGCAGCTTATCTACTCCAGCCCCCTTGTTGACAAATGAAACAATCCCAGCCCCAGAGGCTGGGTAACCCACCCTTGATGCAGGACAGAAATAGAACCCAGGCCTCCTACTGCCCAGCCAAACTGCTTTTCAATATTCGACAGGGCTTTTTTTGTGTGCAAACCAGATTTCCTGCAGTACTGGAAGTAATTTACAAGCA
Source organism: Prionailurus bengalensis (assembly GCF_016509475.1). Lineage (NCBI taxonomy): Eukaryota > Metazoa > Chordata > Mammalia > Carnivora > Felidae > Prionailurus > Prionailurus bengalensis. The sequence continues at coordinate 55,032,949 of NC_057354.1, read as the reverse complement.
CTCATGGGTCAAAGTATGCAGCATAAGGCCTCACTGAAATATACAGGTATGCTCCCTAACTCAGCCTCTCCAATTAAGCTGCCTGGGGTCAGATCAAAGGACCACCATTTACTGTCTGGGAAACCTTGAGCCAAAGTTATTCTGATCTCTCTGTGCTTTACTTTATCTGCAAAGACAAAGATGATGTCAATATATACACTGCTTATGACATGCAGCCTTGATAACAACCCTTCAAGCAAGCCACTATCACCTCCCTGTTTCCCAGTTGAGGAAACTGAGGTACCAAGAGATAAGGTGACTTAGCTAAGGTTGTACAGCTAGACTCCGAGGAATGTGATGTCAGGGAGCCTTGTTCCAACCGTGCATGTCCACCAGCCTATCACACCTGCCTTACAGCATATTTGTGAGGACTGAATGAGACTGAATGTCAGTGCCTAGAACAGTGCCTGATCTATAATAAACCACTTTAGCCCCTTCCCCCTTTTTAAGTAGGCTTCATGCACAGCACAGAGCCCAACGCGGGGCTTGAACTCACGACCCCAAGATCAAGACCTGAGCTGAGATCAAGAGTCAATGCTTAACTGACTGAGCCACCCAGGCACCCTGATTTAGCCCTTGTCAATGTGCTGCTGTGCAGAAGCATGTTAAAGCATGGCACCATAATAAACACTGTAGAAACCCAATTCTATATTCAGTTGGCCCTTGAAAAACACAAGTTTGAACTGTGCGGGTCCACTTACATGCAGCTTTTTTTCCCCATAAATAAAGCACTGTGCATGTATTTTCTCATGATTTTCTGAATAACATTTTCTTTTCTCTAGCTTACCTTATTGTAACAATACAGCAGTCAATACATACAGTATATAAAATATGTTAACTCTTTACGTTATCAGTAAGGCTTCGAGGCAACAGTAGGCTATCCGTAATTACACTTCTGGGGAGTCAAAACTTATACGTGGATTTTCAACTGCATGGGGGGTCAGCACCCCTAACCCCCACATTGTTTGGGGGTCAAGTGAATTACCTGATAACCCTTAAAAATTCAGAGTGAGCGAATTCAGAGGAAAACACTGTGAAACAAACTTACATAAATGTACCTTGGTTTTATGGAAGTTGAATTGTCAGACTAGAAATCCCTGTACTTCTAAGACTTGCTTCAGATGTTCCGGATATCAGAACTTCCCCCCTCTAACATATTATTGCAAAACACAGGTAAGCAAAGCTAGTGCAAGAGGTAGCTGGCCTCGTTTTGAACACAGTTCTCCTGATTCTAAGCCCAAACTGTGATTTATTACCTCCCAAAGTAAGTGCAAGGGAGCACAGCCCCCTAAGTGCACATCATGGAAGGCAGCTGAATACATTTCATTTAATCTGGGTTAGACCAGTTAACAATGGAAGCCCAAACTGGGGTCTGAAGATAAGATAGGATTCATTGTTGATTACCTAAGAGACAACATTTAACCCGAAATTTCAGGTGTGCTAAAATATCATACAAGTGGAACTTAAGATCAGAGTGTTTCTCGTTTTTTGTTTTTTAATTTTTTTCAACGTTTATTTATTTTTTTTGGGACAGAGAGAGACAGAGCATGAACGGGGGAGGGGCAGAGAGAGAGGGAGACACAGAATCGGAAACAGGCTCCAGGCTCTGAGCCATCAGCCCAGAGCCTGACGCTGGGCTCGAACTCCCGGACCGCGAGATCGTGACCTGGCTGAAGTCGGACGCTTAACCGACTGCGCCACCCAGGCGCCCCGAGTGTTTCTCGTTTAAAATAGGCCCATATTTTAAAATCTGATAGTTCAGTCTTTTAAGTTCTGCCCAAGTCGGTGCCTGAGGTCCCATCGCAAGCTGCACATCTTTGGACCTAAGGGAAATGCCTCGGACACCCTCACTGGTGGATGGCAACCAGCTTGCTGGCCCCGACAACTCGCTCACACTCGCTCACACTCCAGAGTCCTGGCCTCCGGGAAGGGCGGGGATGGTCACCTCCCCGCGCTCGGACCCGCGGCCAGCCCTCACCCAGGGCCCGCCGGGAGTTGGCTGTACCCTCGCTCCCACCCGGCGACCCGCCTGGCCAGGACTCAGACCAATGTTTTCCCTCCCAGGATCCGGCGATGGGTCTCCCCCCACCCCCTAGGATCCAGCGTTGCCCCCTCCCCCCCACTACAGCGGCCCAGCCGTCCCTAACACAGTTCAGCTCCCCTCTCCCCTCTCCCAGGTGTCCCCACAGTTCTACTCCCCTCAGGCCGGCCTTTCTCGGGGTCTACCCCGCGGCTTCACTTCCCTTTCCCCGGGAGTCCCCACGGTTCAGCTTCCCTTTACCCGGGTCTCCCCCAAGCCTTGGCTCCCTTCTCCCTGAGCGTCCCCAAGGCTCAGCTCCCTTCTCCTGGGTCTCCCTCCAGGCTCGGTTCCCCTCTCCCAGGTGTCCGCACGCTTCTGCTCCGCTCAGCCGACGTCATCCCTCAGCTGTGCTCCCCTCTCCCAGGGGTCCTCACGGTTCCGCTCCCCCTCCCCCGCCTGGGTCTCCCCCGCCTGGGTCGCCCCCGCAGACGCCCCCCTCTCCCCGGATCTCTCCAAGGTTCGGCTTCCCTCTCCAAGGGTCTCCCCCGCGTCCGGTCTCCAGGTCGCCCCCAGGGCCGGGGTCCCCTCCCCAGGTGTCCGCACGCTTCCGCTCCCCTCTCCCGGGTCTCCCCCGCGTCTCGGCTCCAGTCTCCCCGGCCCTCACGCGGCCTGGCCGCCTGGTCCCCAAGCTGTGGGCTCCCCGCGGAGGGCGCGGACGGAAGGCACTCACGGCGCGGCGCGGCGCGGGCGGGCTCCGGGGACCCGGCGGGCGTGCGTCCCGGGGCGGCGGCGGCGCGGGCGTGCGGCGGGGCGGCTGGCCGGGTGGAGCGCGGCGGCTCCCGCCCGAGAGAACCCCCGCCGTGTCATTTGACCATATAAGGAGACGCACGCCTCCGAGGCGCCGGCGGCGCGGGCTCGGCGCTGGGGCAGCCGCGCGGGGGTGCGGCGGCCGGGGCGCGCCCGCGGACCCCGACTCTTTGTTTGCTTTGGGCTACGCTCCCCCCCTCCCCGGGTCTCTGGCGCACGGGGGCTACAAGAGCTTCGGCCCCGGCGTCGGCTCACAGGGCCGAGTTTGGGGCCAGAGCCGCGCGCGGGCCGCCGCTGCCGCCCCCCGGGGCCCGGCCGGGGCGCAGCGGCAGGGGTCTCCCCACGCCCGGGTCCCGGGAACGCCAGGCCCGCGGAAGCCTGAGGGGGGTGGGGGGTGGGGGGTGGGCCGGGCTGCTGAAGCGGGGGCCGCCGATCAGCTCGTGCGGCGGCAGTAGGACAGCGCCTGGGGTGTACTAGCGCCCTGGGCCTTTTCCTCCTGACCCCGCAGACCCCCCTCGGTCACGACCTGTGCCTAGCAGATGGCCCGAGGGAATGGATAATGCCAGGTTCTTTGTTCCACGGGGCTGGGGCCCGGGGAAGGGCCAGCCTCCGCCCCCCCGCCCCCCCCCCTACTCCTGGGGCCCGAGGGCTGTTTGGACTTTCTGTCCTTCCCTTGAGGGCGAGAAAACAAAGGTGAGGGGGAGAAAGTGCCTCCCACACTGAAAGCCCAGCCCTTGTGCCTGAAGCCCACACTTAGTAGGGACAGATGGCACCGCTCAACCTGCAGGACAGAGGGCACAGGCTGCGTCCCACGCCTGGGGAAGGGGGGCATCGAGACAGAAATGTTGGCTCTTGAGTGGGTGGCCAGCCTCCGCCCGCAGACACGCGGGAAGATGAGCTGATGGGGCCGCCGCAAAGGCAGAGCAGAAAGACGGTGGGCAGGCATGCTATATTTAACAAACTGTGCTCCTCAAAGGAGGAAGAGCGATTTGATTGTTCTCTCTTTGTGGATGCTCAGGGTCTGCTGGTATTTTAGACTCCCAGTGGGTCTCCATCATGGAATCACAGAACTTGAGAGTCCCAGGCGCTATCACTCTACCTGAGATCTCCTTTGATTCTCACCCCCTTAAGATAAGGATTAATATTCCAGTTTTATGGTGAGGAAATCTCAGCTCAGAGAGATTTGTTCAAGGCCTTCTGAGAATAATTACGCCGGCTGAGACTTGACCTGGAGTCTTTCCATAGGCAAAGCCACGCAGGTAGCTTGCGGGAAGAGAAAGTCACTCCAGTGCCCCCACCCCCCCAACCCAGAGGGCTGAGACTTGCGACAGCTGTGAGCCCACCCAGCCTTCCTTCCCCCATTCCTCCCGGACTCTACAGGTTCTCAACAAGAACGGGAGCTTGGGCTCCAGACCTGCATTCCCACTGATGGAGGAGGACAGTATCTTCAGCAAAGTGTGTATAGACAGTTATCTAGATTTGTTGTCTGTATAGTTGCAAATTACAAAATGATCTCGGGGGGGTGGGGGTGCGTGGGGGAGGGATCAAAAGATTTAACTAGCTGCAATGAACAGCGTGAACTTGAATGGATTCTGAAACACAGAAAAAACTATTTCAAAAATCAATTTTCATGAGACACTTTGGGGTAGTGTGGCCCTAACAAGATAGTTGATGATGTTGATACATTAGTATTAATTTATTTTAGGTGTGATGATGAAGTAATACACATATTTTAAAAGCCCCTGGTTTTCAGAAATAGTGCCAAAATATCTACCAATGAAATAACATTATGTCTGAAATTGTTTCAAACTACATTGAGGTGGGGGGTGGGGCCAGTATATGAAATAGTATCAGCCATGGATTACCGGTAACTTGAAGCTGGGTGATGGGGTGTGGGGTTCATTATACTAGTCTCTTTCCTTTGGTAATACTTGAAAAATTATGTAATGGAACATTTTTTTTAAATTACAGATGCACATACCATTTGGTTTTGACCCAGGATTTTCCCTTACAGGAAATTATCTTACAGATAGACTTGCTCATATGCTGATACATATACAAGAGTAGTCCTTGTGAAATTCTTCGTATCAGCAAAATATTGGACCATGCTATATGTTCATCAACAGGGATATGGCAAATATTTTAGAGTTATTTCTATTCATAGCTCTTAAAAAGAACAAAGTAGCTATATTTATTGATTTGGCCTGATCTCTGAGTTATGTCCATGGAAACAACAGTAGATAGTAACCAGCCGTTTGTGTTGAGAAAGGAAGAGAGGAAGACCACGTATATTAGTAATAGCGGTCTCTGGGGAGATCTGGGGAGCTTGCGGTCAGGAGGGGAAGGGCGATTGAGTTTTACTCTATACCCTTTTGTTTCTTTTAAACTTTGAGCTGTGTAAATATTCAAAACATAACAATATTTTTCCAATTAAAGCAACATGTGCTCCTTTTTAAGACAAATAGGAAGCAAATTTGTTAAATAGAATTTATAGAAAATCAAGGTTTGCTGGAAATAGTGGCAAGAGAAATACAATTCTAAGCTGAATGATAACGTACTTTTCTGAACAATTTTAACCAAAGGACAACTATTTTAAAAACAGTTTGCTCACATGTAAAATGGGTGAATAACATACTTGGCAAAATTGTTGGAAAGATCCTTTGAGATGACTCATAAACCACTAACCAGTATTAGGACAGTCCTTGGCCATAGGAGGCACTCAGTAAATATGAGTTTTTATTCCATGGTAATTTTTTTTAAAGTTTATTTACTTTGAGAGAAAGAGAAAGAGAGCGAGAGGGAGAGAGAAAGAGCGCACGCGCACACGCATGCGCAAGTGGGGGAGGGGCAGAGAACAAGAAGGAGAGAGAATCCCAAGCAGCCTCTGTACTATCAGCACTGAGTCCCACTTGGGGATCAAACTCTGGAGAGATCATGGGATCCTGCCTTGAGCTGAAATCAAGAGTCAGCTACTCCACTGAATGAGCCACCCAGGCAGCCCATATTCCATGGTATTTTATTTGATGGTAAAGTGGAGATGAATTCGGAATAAGAGGGAAATGTGAAGGTGGTGAGAAGGTACAATCTTCTAGTTGTAAAGTAAGTCCTGACGATGTGATGTACAGCACGGTGACTATTGCTAATAATACTGTATTGTATATTTGAAAGTTGGTAAGAGAGTAGATCATAAAAGCTCTCATCACAAGAATAAAATGTAACTGTGATGGATGTTAACTCGACTTATTGTGATCACTTAGCAGTATCTTTGAATATCACATCAGCATGCTGGCCACCTGAAACTAACATAATATTATACGTTCCATATATCTCAATAAAAAAAAGGGAAGGAAACAGACTTAGTTCTCATCCAGAAGGAAGGAATAAAGTTGAGGTTGTATTCTAAAGATAAAAGCTTTGTCTTTTTGAGAGAAAAGTTCTCTGCTGCGGATATAAGTCTAATTCACGGAGGAAAGAAATTAAGAAATTATATTCTCTGGGAAAGGCACAGTGGCAACTGTGATAGGTAGTTCACGCTTCTCATGTTAATTTCAACTCTCCTGTAATTCCCTCAGCCACCACGCCTTAACTTCTTCCTCTGCCAAGGGGGTGGTTTCAGGGATCGGGTATCTAGGAAGCAGGGAAAGAGAGGGAAGGCTGTAGGGAGTGGGCCAGCGGTTCTCAGAGTATGGCCAGGGACCAGCAGCATCAGGGTCAACCAGAAAATGGTTAGAAGTAAACATTCTCTGTGTTTTAACAAGGCCTCCAGGTAATTCTGATGACTAATAGTGCCTTGAGGTAAAATACTCCCTAGGGGTTCCAACTCTGGACACAAGTAATTTACCAGAAACCCACATGTTAGTTTCTAGGGGTGGGGGAAGTGGAAATGGATTCACTAAACATAGACTGGGCTTTGGAACTCTAAAATCCAATTAAGTGCAAGTATTACTCTGCCAGGTACTTACAGGAGGGAAGTACAGGCAGAAAATTCACAAGGCAAACCCTTGCAGCCTGTGTGTCAGTGATACAGATCTGAAGCCTAATTCCTCTCCTCTGAAAGGCCCTGAGAGGAAGGCACTGCTTCTGGGAGGGTAGTCAGACCTGATGGTGGGGGGAGCAGGTGGGCGAGGGGCACACAGGCAGGGGCCTCCTCCTGACCTTGGCCACCTCCAGGGTACTAGGAGACCTGACCATCACCGGGAAGAAAGGGACAACACAAAAACATGGGTGGAAGGTCAGACCTCCCTATGTCCTTACCCTAACTGGCCATTTCAATGAGGATTTTTATAGCACTTCTCACAGGCAGAACTCTGCCCACTCAAAGCCTGGGCAGGAAACTGTTGGATGATTTGCCCTTGATTCAGAGGTAATCATTCTTAATTGCCTCAGATAGTTGGAGGGTGAGTGTCTAACATCATAAAAGCTGGCGGTCAGCCCTGAGTTCTTGCTATGCTCCCAGGAGGGAAAAGGGGTCGGGGGCAGGTCTGTGCGCGTCTGCCTACCCATGACACAGCGCCACCCCAGGATGCTGGCTAAGGCACATGGGCTCACTTTTTCTAAAGTATCATTTGCCTGGATAGAATAGGAACACCTCTGTCAAAGTTGACCGTGCAGGCAGGACGCTCACCTGTCTGTGCCCATGAGCTTGGTCCCAATGTCCCCTCCAGCAAACTGAGGAATTTGGTCTGGTTACACTACAGCTCTGTTCTTGTAGCTTGTTCTAAACGTTGCCCCTTTGCCTATTAAGACTTTCAGGAAAAGCCCAGCCCTTCATAAAAAAGCCAACTCTTTCGCTTCCCCTCCCCGCTCTGGCTGTGCTCTGGTTAGGAGGGAAAGGCTTGGCTCATTCTTAAGATGCAGAGTTTCCATATCCCGTTGCTTTGTTCTCTCTTTTGCACAAACTGATTTACTGGATGCAAATAGTCACAAGTGTTCAAAACCTCAAAACATGTCTGGCTTCGAGCCAAATCCACAAACTACTCCATGCTTTTCTGAGCTTGCCATTATTGGTTAAAGCTTATTTGGAGCATTTCATACAAGTTTCCACTGTGGCTTTGATAACTCATTTAAGAAAGGTTCTGTTTGGCAGCCTAATGGCCAATAAAATGAAACCGTCCACACCACAGTTCACTTCTGTCAGGCTCAAAGGGCAGTTGTGGATCAGGAAATGTTACTGAACTGTTTCAGATGAAAACTTTCTAATGTGGGCCCTGAAAACATTTGCTTCTTGTCTGAGATCTTCCTGTCTCTGAGTTCAGCTTTTTTCTTCAATAACCCAGTCACTTCTCTGGCTGCCAAGTTTTACTCTTTTTTCCTCTGTCTGCTCTTCCAAAACCCATTTAAAAGAACAGTGCACAAACCTGGCAAAATCCTATTTTGAACGCACCATGTTTTCTTCCCTAAAATACCGGAAGCACTTGTCTGTGTGGCCTTTGACAGTTCTTCCTGGGGTCCCTGAAATGGGAGGGTGCGCCCTTCTTTTTCAGAATGTTGACTTTGACCCACACTGAAGTCACAGTTCTTCTTTGTGAATTAACTTTGACCCAGCACCGTAATCTTTAATCCCCGGCACTCTCTCTCCCTGCCACCAAAGTCCTCTCTGTACTATTTCCACTTTGATCAGGGTCATTAACAGAAAATCCAGTGTTCTAGCAAAGACAAACCTGGGCTGCCCGGAGGGGAGGGTGGGGCAGGGCTCTAGCCCAGGGGGAAGCTGGGTACGTGTGCCACACGTGACCTTTGTGAGTCCTCTTTACTTAACCTCTAAAACAGACGATGACCTCTCTTCTCTCCTCCAAGAGTTATTTGAAATTATCTAGTCCTTCTAGAAGTTATTTTTATGGCTAATCAACCACTGACAATTTTCTAAAAGGCCTCCCGTCTTAGAAATGACTCCACGGCGTGTTGTGTGATGTTTGTGTGTGTGATGAAGAACTTTATTTTATGTTGCCTTATGTTCTTCTGAAAAAACAAGGGGAGGGCTATCTTCCGCCTGGTTCAGAAAGTGCTTTCACATCGGTCCTGAGAAGCTCAACAGAGCTTTCTGGAAGGGCCGGGCTTCGTGCTCATCCTTGTAATGGTGCTTCACCGCGGAAATACCAGGAACAGATTTCCTAAAATGTCTGACCTTCGGAGTATCCTGGCAGTACTATTTGTCCTCCTCCCCCCAAAGAATCTTTTAAAATTCTGGGCCATCCTAACCGCACACATATTTTTGGAAACTTCTGCACAGTTAGAGATGCTGAGGAATTATTCTGTAACAGTTCCAGATTAGTCATTGCCTCCTGCAGGGATCAGGGGCTCCAGTGGCAAATCACTGTCAGATACCCGAATCCTTCATTAGCTTTCCTTAAACTCTTAGTAAATGCCTCTTCGTTTCCCTGCCTTCCTGCCTTCCTCTCTCTCCCTCTCGCCTTCCTTCCCTCCCATTATTTCTCTCTCCCTTCCTTCCTCCCTTCTTCTGTCCCTCCTTCCCTCTCTCTCTCCTTCTCCCTTTCTTTCTTTCTTTTCCTCCCTCCCTCTCTTTCTCCCTTCCTTCCTGCCTTCCTCTCTCTTCCTCTCTCCTTCCCTCCCTCTCATTCTCTCTTTTTTCTCCTTTCCTTCCCCCTCCCTCCTTCTCCCCTCCCTCCTTCCCTTTCTTTCTTTCTTTCTTTCTTTCTTTTTCTCTTCTCTTCTCTTCTCTTCTCTTCTCTTCTCTTCTCTTCTCCTCTCCTCCCCTCTCCTCTCTTTTCTTTTCTTGCCCTCCCCACTGTCTTCCTTTTGCTTTCCTTTCAACAATTTGAAATTACACTTTCCTCTTGCGGATGACTTTATCATAACCACCTGGCTCCCTGACCTTGTTACCATGTCATGGACCCAGTTCTGTCTCCCACCCTGTTTGTGTGACATGTCTGTTTCCCTGGATCAACACAGGTCCCTTGAGTTTCCAGGTCATGCTGAAAGCAGATGAAGGTATTGCTTCAGAGGTTTTCTGTTTCGAAGAGTATGGTTGGAAAGTCAGGTCGGGAGGACAGGGACTTCCCTCCTAAGTCAGGAGGTCCTTGAGACCCCTTCCTACCCAGACTCTTGGCTGCCACATGCTTCACCTGCCACCAGTGAGAAAAGATGGCTTTCCTCCCTCTGTTCTGCCTGGCAAACTCTTGTGCCTCCTTTGAAACACAGGTAAAGTATCTCCTCTGGGAAAGCTGCCTGGAGTACCCATCAATAGCCTTGCTTTTGACCATTCCGTACTGTCTCGTCCTTCCCTTGTTTATAACAACAGAGGTAAGACTGTGAGCCCCTTATGGCCACATAATGAAGGTTGGAGACATTCATTTCTGCGTTCTCTGCAACTTGGTCATTATCCACTGAATTCAATTCAGGTTTCCTGAAAATGCCTAAACCAATGTGGGGCTGCCATGCAAGGGCTCATATGGGCCTCCTGGAACCAGCCAAATTCATCCCATGGCCCATTTGGGCAGACCAGTTATCTGGGCTTTGCACTGCGATCAGACTTGCAAACCCTTGCATTAAAGCGAAATGCAGGGCCGATACTCCCCGGCAGTGACAGATGTGATCCCGGAGCTGCTCTTCCAGCATTAGCTGGAGTGCTCCCAGGGCTGTCTTCCAAAGGGACCTTAAGCAGCTGAAATGAGGCTGCAGGAGGGTCCACAAGTGGCTGTTGAAGGATAGCACTTCTGCCTCTGAGTGTCTAGCTCTTCCTGCTGAGGGAGCTGCGTCTCCTGGCCTGCCCCTGTCACCCCCTGCCTGGGCCTGCCTCAACCTCGGAGAGAGCAGCTCATCCGTGGACAATGAACAACAATGAACAACCTCGAAGTTGCCATGCAAAACGGAAGCCACAGTTTTGGTTGCTAATTTACTATTGCAGTTGCTAATTCACATTCGCAACCGAATTAATGAATTCATTGGCTTAAAATAATGCTTGGGACATGCTTGATTTGCTGTTAAATGCATTAAGGAAATATGTCTATACAAATGGGAGCATACAAAACAAAGGTTCTGTCTCCCACAGAAATTGATAAAGGTTCTGTCCTCTGCAGCTGCCTGGGCATGTCTGGCAGGCCATTTGTCAGAGGGTCTAATTGCGGTAGCCTATTTAGCGATATCCAGCTCTGCTGGAGAGGGGTGTCCCCACCCCAGAAATGTGCTTTAGATGAGCAGGCTGCAGAGATGAGCCCACATAGGATCACCCTTTCCCACCAAATGTGCTTTACAGCAGAATCACGCATTAAGAAAGACTGGTGTATTTCCCTCATTCACTCGTATTGCCGATGTATAAACATTACCAAAGTAGACCAAGTTAATAAGCTTGTACTCTCCTTCACTGTGGCCATCCACACTCCCAAGTCATGGGATCCACATGTTGACTTCCACAGCGCCAGACAATAAGATTGGACATCTCCCAGCCAAGATTAGAAGCAACACCCTGCACTTGCAGAACCTTCTGGGAAGCGCCCTTTCCCACAGCTGGTTGGGCCTGCCGTGAGAGCTCATTTACTTTGGATGGGTCTCTCTTGCTCACTTGCAAAGGGCATGCACGAGCAGAGGGAAGACAGCGGCTCCTTGCTCGAGCAGAACTAATCAGGGCTAGTAGACAATGAATGTAAACTTGACATCCCTGATTCTGGAATGCAGAGTTTAGAGGAGCCATCATTCATCATCACTGTTTCAACACATGTTTTCTTTTCTTTCTTTTTTTTTTGGTTGCTGATACGGTGGCATTTGTGTGTGTGTGTAGGAAAGTGAGGTGGGTGTAGATCAGAGGCAGAGTCTTGGAAGATTCGTTTCTTCTCTTTTCTGTCTCGGACTCTAGGAGGAAGGGTGGTTTTAGGGGGCTCTGTATCCCACATGGTACGGCGGGGGGGGGGGCAGGTAGCAGAGCACTGGTTCAGGGGAGGCCAGGAGAGCCGGCAGCAGTCACCAGGAGTGTGGGAAGCCTCCCTGCGGGCCAAGGACGCAGCCGGAGGTGGTGGCCCGAGGTGGTGGCCAGGAGGGCTGAGAGGGGGCTGTGACTCAAAGGCCAAGAATGTCTCTGCAACCCAGCTTTGGGACACAGAGAAGGGGCCTCGGAGCCCTGCTGGGTAGACTAGTCCAAATGAGAACACAAAGACACTGTGGGTGAGACAACAGAGAAGTGAGGGAAGGAGAGAGGAAGAGAGGGTAAAAGCAAGTGAAAGCAGGCTTCCACCTGGGAAATACACAGGAAGCCCGCACATGGCTAGTTAATTCACGTGGACAGACAAGGTGCAGGCTACTGTTCACCTGCCGATCCCTGGAATTTGGGAATGGTTTCATTGGAAGAGGCAGCAGTTACCCCCAAACTCTCTCCACGACACAGCTTCACACTTAGTTTCGGCCATTCCAAGGGAGGCCATGACGTTATAAGCCCCGCAAGGGAGCAAATCAGGGAGGGGCAGAGGGCATTTACCAGCTCCTTAGGTCAACCCCCAAGGTCACGGTAAATGGTACATTTTGTTCGGGAGTTGTTAAAGTAGCTGTGTGTAGGACTAACAGAAGTTATCCTTTGGTTTTGCTACTCTAGCAAGTCCTATTTATGATGCAGTAGTAAATGATGATGTTCTTGTTTCAATGCCTATCGAGAGAAGGCATTCAATGCCCAGAGAGAAGAGGCAGAGGGGTAATATCAGATTCAGCCTGGAGCTGCCTCTCGTCCAGTGTGGACTCCCCGGGGCAGGGGTGGGGGTGGGGCTGGAGCTGCCTGGGGAGTCAGGCTGGAAAAGCATGTGACTGCACTTTTCCACGGGAGCAGGTAACAAAGCTGTAGCTCCGTAGGAGTGTCTCTGCCAGGAGGACAAGCCGACTCCTGCCTTGTTCCTACCACAAGGGCTTGAGGCCAAGTTAACTGGAATGAAGGGACATTCCAGAGGATGAGGAATACCAGGATCCCTGGCCTGGTCACCAGGCTGGGGTGGGGACACTGCAATTACCATGGGCCCCCTGGCAGAGCTGGGAGCAGGGTGCGTGCTTTGGGAAGCAGAGCACCAAAGATGACTGTTCACACCAACGTCAGGACATCGGGAAGCAGGAGGGCAGTGTAAGAGGTTCGTCTCCCAAATGGAGCAGCTTGCCAGCTACACAGAGACCTGAGTTTTAAACCCAGGCAACTCCTCCACTTTCTAGAAGCCTAGAGTCATTCTCCTTTCATCATCCTGACAATAACGGAGCCCGTGCCCCAGTGAGGGAAATAACCCCAAACAGACCTGGGGCCACACAGCCGAAGTGGGCATCACTGTAGGGCTAGTCCTTCAATAGCTAGTGCTCCGAATGTTGGTAAGCCGCCCACCAGCAGATTTATTAGGGCAATGCCTTTTCAAGTCTCTTCTAACTGCTCATCTCTGGGAAACATGTCATCTCTCACACTGCTAGATGATGTTGGTGTCGAAAACCACACGTTGGATTGCCTTACTCAGACCAGAAGGATTTCTTGGCACAGGTAAGCAGAGGGAAGTTTATGGTATGTACATTTTCTTGTATCAGCTTGTGTTTCTGTTATGCTGGCAGCCAAGGGATCCACTCAGGGAGAACGAAATGCTGAAGTGCTCAGGAGAGGAGCAGTGAGGTGAGTAATTCTTTGGGATAGAAGCTTACAGCGCTGTGAAGCTGAATGCAGAAGGCAGTGGTCACAGCTTCGAGCATTCGAAAACGTTACGTGATAGAAGCATGCTGAGTTCTTTTGGGAATGGGCACATTGCATATTAAGCCAACCTCAGGTAAGGTGTCGTGGGATCCATACAAAGAGGATTTTTATTCTAAGGTTTCCAAGTTCTGTCTCATCGTTCACAAAATGTCTGCCATTTTGGCCCTGAACCCATGGCTCATTTATGAAATCCTCATGGAATTTAAAAGCAGGAGATGAACGTCCATGAAGAACTACACAATGGGCCCCATGAGCAGCACATGTGTGCACACTGCCATCATCACTTTATTTGTTTTTTTTTTTTTTCAGTGAGCGCTGTGCCCTATGTGGGGCTCAAACTCGACCCTGAGATCAAGAGTCCCATGCTCTACCAACAGAACCAGCCAGGCACCCCTGCCTTCATCACTTTAGATGTTCAGATTCATTCATTCTCATTTCAGTCATAAAACTGATCCAAAAACTAAGGCAGACCGACACCCTTTGTATCCTAAACTGTAGAACAAAATTAAAGGTCATCGGTGTAACTTCCTAGTATTACCTTTGAGTTAGTCTTAAGATGTAACTTTCAGAAATAAAAACAAATTATAACTATAGAAAGAGTATTACCAAAGATCAATGATATCTCATTCAGAGCAACTTTTAAAGAAAACAAAATGTAACACGCAACATTTTTTTTCCTCGATTCTTTTCAAGCACATCATGATAGCCCTTGTCTCTTACTCTTGGTTTTAGTGAGAATCCTTTTCCCCTGCTCACCCAGATTCCTAATCTTTGAAATGGAGAATGTGTGAATGATCCTGGAATGTGGGACTGTTCTGACATTGAAAGCTCACAATACCCTCCTCGTGGCAATCGCATTGAAGACGGTGGGCACAAGGAAACTACTGGACAGGAAATTGCTATTTGCCAAGTAATACACCCTCACCATGCTGCCAGCATGAATCAAACTCAGCCCCTCCCTTCCAAAGCTTAAAGTCCAGTGTGACCGGAAGGGAGGGAGCCAGCTGGGTAAAGACGAAATTCCGATAAGATCTGGTCTGATTTAAGATATGAAAACTGTTCTGGGTAGGTATCCCAAAGAATTGAAAGCAGAGTCATGAAGAAATGTTTGCACGCGCATGTCCACCGCAGCATTGCTCACAACGGTCGCAACGTGGAAGCCACCCATGTGTCCACCAACGGATGAAGAGATAAGCAAAATGCACACACTGGGATATTACTCAGCCTTAAAAGGAAAGGAAATTGGGTCACATGCTACAACGTGGATGAACCTTGAGGGCATTAAGCTATATGAAAGAAGCGAGTCACAACAGAAAAATAAGTGAATAATTTCACTTACATGAGGTTCCTAGAGTCTTTGAATCCATAGAGAAAAAAAAAAAAATAGAATGGTTGGTGCCAGGGCTGGGAGCAGGTGGAAGAAGGAATGGGCAGTTATCGTTTAATGGGTACAGGGTTTCAGTTTTACAAGATGAACATGTTCTGGAGGTCTGTGGCACAACAGTGTGAATACACTTAACACTACTGAACTGGACACTTAAAAATGGTTAACATGAGGGGCACTTGGGTGGCTCAGTCGGTTAAGCATCTGCCTCTTGATTTTGGCGTGGGTCATGATCTCCTGGTTCGGGAGATTGAGCCCCTCATCGGGCTCTGTGCTGATGGCATGGAGCTTGCTTGGCATTCTCTCTCTCTCCCTCTCCCTCTCCCTCTCTCTCTCTCTCTCTCTTTGCCACTCCCCTCCCCCCCTCTGTTTCTCTCTCAAAATAAATAAACGTTTAAAAAATGGTTGAGACGGTAAAAAAAAATGATGTAGAAAAAAGTGACGGGAACGCAAGAAATACACTTACATCCCTGATGGTTAACTTTATGTGTCAGGTTGACCGGGTCACAGGGGTTACCCAGAGAGTTAGGTGATCAAACATCATTTTGGGTAGTTTTCCCAGGTGTTTTTGGATGAGATTGACACGTGAATCAGTAGACCGACTGAGTAAGGCAGATCGCCATCCCTAATGGTCCACAGAACAGAGAGACTGACTCTTGCAGAGTAAGAGAGAATATTTTCTGCCCTATTACCTTCAAGCTGGGACATCAGGGTTTTGTTTTTGTTTTTGTGTTTTGTTGTTGTTGTTGTTGTTGTTGTTTTCTGCTTTGGGACTCAAACTGAAACATTGGCTCCCCTAAGTGTTTAGCTTGCCTACTCACCCTGCAGATCTTGGGACTTCTCAGTCTCCATAATCTGGTTCGGTTTCTCTGGAGGACCCTGACTGGTGCAGGGTCTCAGGAGGGCTTCCTAGAATGGATGTCAACAGACCTGAGCTGTGACTGCAACTCAGCTGCACAGCACGAATGGGACACAGAGGCCCCTGTGACGTGACAAGGTCTGTGTCAAGGCTTGGTGCACAGTTCAGCATTACTAGAGCCAGGGATGAGGCTGAGAGGAGGTGAGGCCAGCCCACGGAGAGCCTCATGTGCTATGCTGAGGAACTTTGTCCTACAGGTCAGCACTTCCCACCCAGGTCTGCAGACAGTGGTGTGTAGGACGTGCCTCCCACAAGACACACACAAGCAAGCACTCAGGTTAAGGTCAGATTGGGCTAATAATTCCTTGGCTGAACTAGTGAACAGGTTTCTTTACTGCAGGACTTTTCAGAGCCTTTCATGAGTTGGTGTGCAGCGTGAATCTTCAGGAGACCATGCTGTATTTTAACACAGACTCCCTCCCCCTGTCTAGTTCTGATACCTATTAAGATGGGGAAGAAAACCAGTTTTCACAGAGTGCTCCTAAGAGATTAGAAGTCTTTGAAAGAGTTTAAGTAGTAGGCTGACCTGGCCAGTTCTTTGACTTTGGTAGATAAATGTGGCTGAAGTATAGAAATCTACCAAGGGCTCATTTAGGAGGTGTAAGGAGATATTGTCAGCATTCTGCCTAGATCCCGTTGGGTTCCTGTGGGTCCCTTTTATTGCCTTTGGGCTACTGAGGCTCCGTTACTCCTCCCCGGGGTGTCCTTCACAAAAACTGACTGGCATAGGAATGTGAAAGCCCACCTCCCTTCCTCAGGCCGGGTCAAACCCAAGGCATGGTCTACACCCAAGAGCGTCTATGCGGGATCAGGCTGAAGCTGGCACTTGACCTGAAACCATGTCCTTCTGTACCTTCTTCCCCTTCCCTATCCCATTTCTCTGCTTCTTCCCAGACCCTACTGCTGGGAAAGCCAACCCAGGACAGCAGGCTGCTGTGCTGGTACTGTGAAAAGAAGGCAGGGAGGTAGTAGTAGGAATGGGGAAAGAGTATGAGTTTCAAGAATTTTTTTAAAGATGTCAAATCAGTAGAAATTGGCATAGATGATTGGATACTGAGGATGAGTCTAAGACAATTTCAACCCTGACTTGGTTTTTTTTTTTTTTTTCAACGTTTATTTATTTTTGGGACAGAGAGAGACAGAGCATGAACGGGGGAGGGGCCGAGAGAGAGGGAGACACAGAATCTGAAACGGGCTCCAGGCTCTGAGCCATCAACCCAGAGCCTGACGCGGGGCTTGAACTCCCGGACCACGAGATCGTGACCTGGCTGAAGTCGGACGCTTAACTGACTGCGCCACCCAGGCGCCCCCATCAACCTTCTGACTTGGGTAACTGTAAGCTACCACCATCATGAGGAACATAGAAACACGAGTTTGATGAATTCACTTTTGACCTACCGAGACTGAAGCACTTTGGGGTTGGCCATACAAAGAGCTTGTTCAAACCTGTCTGAACCTGAGATTCAAGGGGGAAGGTTAGAACTGGAGAGATGGATGTAAGGGCCATAAACCAAACGGTAATTTAAAACAAACAAACAAACAAACACACACAGTAAAATAAGTCTCCCAAGAAGGATGGTGGATTGTGGGGAGTGGGTCAAAGATCAAGTTCCCACAACCTCTAAGGTTTAAGGGACAGGCAGGGAGGAAGTCCTGAGACTTCTGAGAAGAAGTCTGAGAAGACTGAGAAGTCTCAGAAGACTGAGAAAGGTGGGGTGGGGGGTCCGGGGAGACAGTGGTTAGGCTGACCACTAAAGTATTTCTAGGAATAGTGCCAGTAGTGTTGAATAAACTAGGGGCTGCTGGGAGTTCCCTGGACGAGGCAATATGGAGGCTGTTGGTTGACTTTTGACATCCATTTCAGTGAAGTGACAGCAAAGCCAAGTTGAGTCAGGTTGAGTCAATGGCGATTGAGGATGTGGAGATGTCAGTCTAAGAAGTCTGATGAGACTAAAGGAAACAACATAGAGGGGTTTGACAGATGAGAAAACTGAGGCACAAAGGCTAACTAATGTGCCACAAATCCGAGTTAATGGTGTGGGCAGCATTCAGATCAAGAGAGTGTTTGACCCGGGTCCTGCTGGATCCTTTTGCTTCCCTCATACCGCCTCCTGAGCAAGCCATTTGGCCGTTACCAGTTTCTGAACACCCACCGTGTCTCCTTAGAGTCTCTCCTTCTCAACTAGCAAAAGAAATAAACTCTCAAAAGTGCAAAGGCAAAGCCTCTCCACTGTCCCCTTTCTCTCTGTGTGCTCCCTCCTGCTTCACCCTTTGACAAAAATGCGCAGAAATTTTCCAAGATCAAGAAGCATAAAATCCGATTTTTCTTTCCCTGTCGGAAGAAGGAAACTTTCCACTCTTCTTAGAAAATTTCCACTCTCTTTTTAAAGAAGAGAAGAATACCATGTCTCCCTGGAGCTACTCTAGCAGTTAGCAACTAAGCTAAATGCTGCTTACTGTATAGCTTTTTAATTACTCAGTAACCTGTCGCTTATAATTTTCTGTGATTCAACAGTAGTTGAAGGAATGTCATATTACATACCTTGTCCCTAAGGTTATACTGGCATATATTTGTTGCACGTAAAAACAAATGCACAATGATTTTTTTATTCCATTCATTTAAATTAAATAAATCCAAACAATTCACCTATTTCTCCTATTCTCCAACCCCCACCTCTGACAACCAGCAATCTGTGTATATATATATACATGTATATATGTATACATATGTATATATGTATGTATATACATGTATACATGTATACATATGTATACATATGTATATATACATGTGTATATATCTGTATACATATGTATACATATGTATACATATATGTCTATATCTGTATAGATATGTACATATATATGTATACATAGGTATATAGTATACATATGTAATATATATGTATATATGTATACATATGTATATATATGTATATATAAGAGAGATCATATGGTATTTGTCTTTCTCCGCCTGACTTATTTCACTTAGTATAATGGGCTCAATGTCCATCCATGTTGCAAATGGCAAGATTTCCTTCTTTTACATGCCTGAGTAATATTCCACTGTATCTATATACCATATTTGTTTTATCCATTCATACGTCAGTGGACAATTAGGTTATTTCCATGTCTTGGCTACTATAAATAATCCTGCAGTAAGCATGGGTGTGCATATATGTTTTCCAATTAGTGTTTTCGTTTGCTTTGGATAAATACCCAGAAGTAGAATTGTTGGATCATATGGAAGTTTTATTTTTAATTTTTTGAGGAAACTTCCTACTGTTTCCCATAGTGGCCACACCAGTTTGCATTCCCACCAACAGTGCATGGGGGTTCCCTTTTCTCCACATCCTCACCAACACTTCTTATCTTTTTGATCATAGCCATTCTCATAGGTGTGAGGTGATATCTCGTGGTTTTGTTTTTCATTTCCCTGATACTTAGTGATGGTGAGCATCTTCTCATGTGTAAAAGACTCAGTTTCGACCCCGGGAGGGAGAAAATACCTTGCAAGTTTGGGATGTTGTCCTGTGGATAAAACATATGCATGGAACCAGCATTCAATATGCGGTGCTTTGTCACCATTGGCCAAAATATGTAGATTTAGGGGTGAGAATAAGGGTGTCACCTCTTGTGATTAGAATGTCTGAAGGGTGGCAGAATAGGCCACTCAAAATATCCCACTTGGGCATAAGGATTATTTTAAGCTAAAAGCACTTGAAAAACAGCAGGTGCAAGGAGAATGGTCTCCACTGTTTTCTTCCTGAAAGCAAGAGATGTACTCCCATGTGAAAGATGTCCTCCCTGTGCCGGGAGGGAAAAAAACATTCTCATCACCAGATGGGGAGCTGAGGCAGAAAAAAATCTATTCGAAGAGACCTTGTTAAAATACCTCTTATCTTTCTTCAGGTTCCCCATCTATTCTGTTACTTTGCCACAATTGCCTCTCTTTGTACAACCTGGCATAGAAACATATGCCCAGCATCCCTGTTGGGTCTTCATTGTCCTGTGGAGGCTCCCACATACATGTAAGAATCTGTGTGCTTCTCTCCTGTTAACCTTTTTATGTCAGTTTAAGTCTCAGACGTAGCTGGAGACCCTACCAAGGTAGAGATAAAGTTTGGCGGGAGCCGCCATCTTGATTCCTGCTAAGGGACCAGAGTCCCTCTGCTTTTGTGCCCAAAAGTCCGCACAGTGAACAAGTGTGAAGAAAATAGTTTTGACTTTGCAAACCCTTTTTGTTGTTTGTTTGTTTTTGCAAGCCCTTTGAAAGGGATGCAGGGAGCAGGAACCACACATTGAGAACCACCGAACTAAGCCACTGTATGTCGGGCAGTTATTATGTTTTGTAACAGAGGTGGGGGTGGCATAATTTCAATCATCCAAGTGGATGGTGGAGATTTATAGGCAGCATGCGTAGCTCGTGTCTCACATCTGTTCTTAGTTCTGACTCTGCAAATGGCCATGGAAGGCTGCTCAACGTTCATGGAGACAGTGCTGGGCTGAATGAGCTGAACTTCCTGAATCCTTGGCCTTTTAGTATGATGCTGAGCTTCCTGGACCATAGGGATACACCCCCACCCCCTGACAGAAACCACTCATTTTCTTCCAACTGAAAATAAACCATAGAGACCCATGGGTTAAACAACACCAACAAGAACCAAGAGAGCACTGTGATCAGGTAGGTCCGAGTTGGCAAGTATCGAGAAAATTGGGTCCATAAACCTAGATACCATTATGTGTTCATTTTGGGTAGGACGGTACTGGGAGCCGTGTCAGCTCTGCACTTGCCACGTTTATGAGTATAACCGTGGCTGAGGTTGTGCTGCTGAGCAGTGTGCTGTGTCTTGTTTGAGGACTCCTCTCTCAAAACAAAAATAAAATAAAACAAAATAAAACAAAACAAAATAAAATAAAATAAACAAGGGGCACCTGGGTGGCTCATTCGGTTGAGTGTCTGACTCTTGATTTTGTCTCAGCTCATGATCCCAGGGTCGTGGGATGGAGCTCCGTGTCGGGCTCTGTGCAGAGCGCGGAGCCTGCTTCAGATTCTCTCTGCCCCTCTCCCCTGTGCGTGTGCGCACGCTCTCTCTCAAAAATAAAAAATAAAATAAGATAAACGAAAACAGAAGGACTCATCTCTCTATGAAGTGTATTTATACACATAGCCCTGGGTCAGGTTCCAGAAGAGCATGTCTTGTCTTCTGAGAGAGATGCCACCGATTCCCCTGAATTACTTTGCTAGGATTATAGGAACAAAATGTCACATGTCAGGGAATGGGGGGCATAAACCACGAAAACTTATTGTCTCACAGTTCTAGAGGCTGCAAGTCCAGGATCAAAGAGCTGTCAGGGTGGGGCTTTTCTGAGAGCTCTGAGGGAGGATCTGTCCCTTGCCTCTCACCTGACTTCTGATCTTTGCTGGCAAGCTTTGGCCTTCCTTGCTTTCTGGGCACATCGCCTTAATTTCTGCCTTTGTGCTCACATGGCATTCTCTGTGTGTGTTTGTGTGTCCCAGTGTGTCCTTTTTTCTTTTTTTATAAGGACACCAGTCATATTAGATAAGCACCCCCCCCCCCACCAACTTATCTAATCATACTTGCAACAAACATATTCCCAAACAAGGTTGCATTCTAAGGTACAGCGAGTTAGGACTTTGACACAGGGATTCTGGAGGGACACAATTCAACTGATGACACCTCTACTAATAAGAGGAGCAAATTGCTCACCACTAATTGTGGCAAGAGGGAGAATCGAAGGGACTTGGGTAGAAAGGGGGATGGCCAAGGAAGAGCTAGGTGACAAGGTTTGGGAGAAAAGGGAAAAAGCATGTGTCTCCCAGACATGCCAAGACACTCAGCTGCAGGAGTTGTATCCACATCCAGGAATGGGGCCCTTGAAGTTGTGCAGAGCCCGCGGTGGCCCAGTGGCCCGGTGGCCCTGTGTTATGTGTAGGTCAGACCCACGGGAGGGCTGTGGATTCTGGTTACACTGCATGAGGTCTGGGCTCTATTGACGAACAAGGCTCTCAGGTGGGAATAAAGTGAATATAGTCCCTGCCCCAGAGCTGCTAGCTTGTTACCAGCTTGGAACAATGGCCAGCTTCACGTGGAGTGCCTGGGACAGAGTCCTCATAAATTTGATTCGGTGCTTGTGATCTGGGGCTTCATGGCGGTGTTTCGCTCTCCTTGAGGTTATCGGCCAGGGCTTAAGGAGGAGGAGGCCAGCAGCCCGCAAGCCTGGTCACTGGATGCTAGGTGTCGGACGAGAGTGTTCACAACGAGTTCACGGAAAGCGAATGCTTCTGAGCAGCAAGATGAATCTGGTCCTCGTTCCACGGATATGGCACTGTTAAATCAAGGCGTATCTACCACTGGGAAGCATGGCTCTGTGCTGGCCTCATAAATCGCAGTCCCTGCCATCAGGGACTCAACGTGCTAGGATCCAATTTTCCAGATTTGTTTCTTTGATTGAATGGAAAATACATTTCTATTTCCTCACCACACTATTTTTATATTTGGACCAGAGTTCAGTACTCAATCTTCTTGTTCCCCTCGGCCCTCCGCCTCTCCCGGAGTCCTGTAGTTGAGTGAGGGTCGGCCAGAGGACCTGCCCCGGTGCAGAGAGGCAGTGAAGGGCTGTCTTTCCTAGTACGCATGCAGGTCCTCGAACCCCAGGCCGGCCCAGCAGCGATCCAGGCCGCGATGAGGATCGAAAAGGAAAGGTGATAATAAGAAATAGCTGTTTTAGGGGCGCCTGGGTGGCGCAGTCGGTTAAGCGTCCGACTTCAGCCAGGTCACGATCTCGCGGTCCGTGAGTTCGAGCCCTGCGTCGGGCTCTGGGCTGATGGCTCAGAGCCTGGAGCCTGTTTCCAATTCTGTGTCTCCCTCTCTCTCTGCCCCTCCCCCGTTCATGCTCTGTCTCTCTCTGTCCCAAAAATAAATAAACGTTGAAAAAAAAAAAAAGAAATAGCTGTTTTGGCTTCCTGTTGTGTCATTATGCTCCTACTTGTGACTTGGTTGCCTTCTTACTTTGGATTTTTCAGATGCTCGTGTCCTTGAGGAGGAGAACAGGAGTTTTGTGTACTATCCCTGATTCCTGGCTTTCCCAAGCTGGTGGCCAGATGAGTTTGGGGATGGGCGTCAGGTATGGACCTGTGCACGGGGACTGCCCGGGGCCCGGAGGAGATGGATGGCGGGTGCTTCTCAGATAAGATAAAGCTATGGAGGAAGTAAAACTGTCACGGGAACAATGAGTCACCTACGAGGACAAGCATGGTTTGTGTGTGTGTGTGTGTGTGTGTGTGTTTTAATTTATAGTTTCCTCATGTTTGATTTACTTTTTTTTTTTTAATTACCACATTGTAACTCTAGATGAGACATGAAGGGACAGACTGAACCATAAGCCACTTAAAAACATCAGGACTCTTAAAATAAATTTTCTGCCAATTTTTTTTTTTTTGTCCTGCCAGATGTGACTTATCTTTGACAACCTAATGACCTAGTAGCCTTGTACAAATATAATTATCTGCATTTTAGAGGAGAAGAGATTGTGGTACAAAGAGAGGAAGTACTTACTTCAGACCTCAGATGCCTCCACCCCGTTTTTGTAGCCGGAAGGCTGTTTATCCGACACCCTGCCCCTTCTGGTGGAAAGGTGTCTGCTCCTTTGTTGGCAGTGTAATGGCCACACCTTTTTAAAAAAATTTTTTTTTAATGTTTATTTATTTCTGAGACAGAGAGAGACAGAGCATGAGTGGGGGGAGGGGCAGAGACAGAGGGAGACACAGAATCCGAAGCAGGCTCCAGGCTCTGAGTTGTCCACACAGAGCCCGACGCGGGGCTCGAACTCACGAACCTCAAGATTATGACCTGAGCTGAAGTCGGTCGCTCAACGACTGAGCCACCCAGGCGCCCCATGGCCACACCTTTTTATCCTTGGGGCTGCCTTTTCCTAGTGGACGCAAGGTTTTCCCATCTGCATTTGTCAAAGTGCTCCGAGCTCTTGGCAACAGACTGTTCTTTACTCCCATAAGGAAGAGAAAAGAGAAAACATTTCCAGCTTTCTGAAAGGCAACATGCTTTCTGTTTTGGCCACTTACCATCATCCCCAGCCCCACCCGAAAAGATCACCATTCATTTGGGATGTACAAAAGCAATTGCGTCTATGTTACCTTAACCAAGAGACAAGAGTTCCATAATTCAAGTCAAAAGTAACCGAAAACAATGAAAAACACATGGTAAAGAATGGAAACAGCATGTCTGTTAAAATACCTTTGCAGTTTGCTTTATCTCTCCTTCCAGACATCCTCCCTAGGGTGGCTCCCTTCTTCTCTCCCCCAACATCCCCGTGTCCCCCTTTCCCTAGCCAGCAGTCATGAAAAGCAGCCTTTGATGTGGGGGTAACCGCTTAACCACCTACCCCCACCCCTTCTGCCAAATTGCAGGGATCGGCTGGAAGCCCAGCGCTTGCTGCAGAGACTCTGAAACAACGAAGAAGGGGCCAGGGCCTCAGGCTGTGATTTGTTTTACATTTTCTGTGGTACAGAAGGGAGGGAATTAGGGGGTGCCTGGGTGGCTCAGTCGGTTGAGCGTCCGACTTCGGCTCAGGTCATGATCTCGCGGTCTGTGAGTTCGAGCCCCGCGTCGGTCTCTGTGCTGACATCTCGGAGCGTGGAGCCTGTTTCTGATTCTGTGTCTCCTGTCTCTGCCCCTCCCATGCTCATGCTCTGCCTCTCTCTCTCTCTGTCTCTGTCTCTCAGTAATAAATAAACATTAAAAAAAAAAAAGGAGGTGAGTTAGAATACACTGCACAATCAATCTGCGCTTGCACACTTAGACACAGATAGGGTTCGGGTAACAGATGCTCCAGAAGTGTAGACTTCCTGACCACTAGCCACGTTGTTGTTGTTTTTTTAAGCTTCTCAGAGATTTCTACTCACATGTCCCTTCCACTCTTTGGTGAAGACACTGGCTTCTGTTGTCATTTTTTTTTTTTTTCCACAAAGACTCCCATTTGTACAAATGATCAGGGAGGAAACCATTTCACTGGTTCTAGCCTCAAGGATCAAGTAGACATCTGCAGAGGGAAGGACGGCTGAAAAGCGTGTATGAGGAAGCAAGGTGCCCCCGCCACTGTTAGGGTCCAGGAGAAAGGAGAAAGGAAATCTGCAAATTCGGTTACAGCAGTGAATCTCCAACACTTTGACAACAACCCGCCCTAGGAAGTGCATTTCTAAAGTCACAACCACATCACCTAACCCCACATGCCGCCCTGAAAAAACATTGTCACGAAATAATTCTTCTCCTTACGATGCAAGATGCATTCTGTTCCTTTTTATTCCTTTTTAAAAAAATCTGGTCAACATTATGTTATTTTTAGAAATATGCAGGTCTCAATCTGGTAAATAAATGTTATGGCTCATGGTGAAATTATGAAATGGTCCCTTTGTTTGAACAACTCCATTGAGGGCAGGTGCAGGCAAGGGAGAGTTTCTTGTCAACTCATGGTTCCCACATGACCTGGTGGAATGACAGTGGAGAGGAAAAGCACCCGATTTAGGAAAATGTCCTAAAGGGAAATCAAGCTGTGAGTTGGGGTCTGCAGCTCTCAAACGTCAATCATCTCCTGGAGAAAGACACATACGTGATTCTAACTTGGTGGCCTGTATCCTAGCATCTTAAAAGAAATCCTGCTTCTGGGTTTCTTACCTTCCTGGTGAAAGTAATAAAAATGTCTGTGGTTTCAGGAAACTTATGAGCATCAAATAACCCCTCTACACCGTCGTTAAGTTTCCAGCAAAGGAACCTCACGGGGGGGGGGGGGGGGGGGGCAGGGGGGGGCCTTGGTGCATATGAATGAAGCCTGGGGCTCAGGGACTACATTTGCCAGTTACACCTGTTGACTTGGCATACCTATTAAAAGCGCTCTCTTTCCCTTTCGGAGTGCCCCAGTTTGCACCATAAATTCTATGGTCACGCTAACATGGATAATTAAGGAAGTACGTCTATAGCACACGAACTATATTATTATCATTGCTTGGTCACAAAAACATACAGACCATGTGTTTATTCGCCCCTGCTTTCTAACCTGTGAATACTTTAAGGCAAGTGTTGGAATAATGCAAATAGGTACCCGCTTCTAAAATTCAAGGTCATGGTAGTCATGGAGACAGAAGCCTCCTGCAGTCTTTGCCCCAGCTCTGCCTACCTGGAGGCACTGAGCCCTTTTCACTGTGACAGCTCCTGAGCCGTCCTCAAGTGGAAGGGGGGAATATGTGTATATTTAGGGACAGCCCTGTGCCACTCAAGGTGAGGTCGGGATGTAGTTCAACTGCCACAGATTTGGGAGTCAAGGGTTTGCCGAGCCGTGGCCAGCCCATCTTCCCCGAACTGCAATCCGTTCCCAGCTTCTGCTCTCCCCCCGCAATCCCACTTCTTCTGCGTCCACATAAGGCTTCTGCCTTATTTCCTACTCCCTGGTGGAGGAGGGTTCTGTCCAGACCCTGGGAGGTTGAAACCATCATGGCCACCAGCCCCACGTGGAGGCCTGCCACCACCTCGTGCGGCTGACACATGGTCTCACTGGCCCAGTCCCTTTGTTCCTGGTGCATCAGACTGCTCCACAGCTTGTTGACTTTCCCAAGGTCCTTGTGGTTGAGACCTGGGCCACCTCCCTGTCCCAGGTCACCTGAATCCCTGGGCTGTGTGTGCCTCACCGGAGCACCCTGAGCTAGGTTGCCCCAGCTTGTCCCAGAACCTCTGGGGTGTCAATGGGTTCTTCCTGGTTTGCTGCCTTACCAAGGGGCATCCTGGCTCCAGCCCACCCTGGACTGCCCGGACCCCTCATTCCCGTGGGGGAGCTCGGACTGTCTCCAAGCAAGGCTTTCGTTTCCTCTTGGCAACCACTTTTATCAAATGTCTGTGGTTTCTTGAGAGTCAGTAGTTATGTTTGAGGATGAGGCAAGACTGGTTATCTTTAAGATAAAATGACTGTTGGAGTTAACCGTGTTTGGCATCCCATATTACAGGGGAGCAGGGTGGAAAGGGGCAACACTTTCTGTTTACTGTCATATACAAAACTCAAATCTGGGATCCAAGCTTTCCGTTTTCCCTTCGTTACGGCAAAGGAAAAAAGAGTTACTAAACACCAAAGGGCTTGCTGTGTGATACAGCAGTGTAGTGGTCAAGAAATTGGCTGAGACTCAAATCCCAGGTCTTTCTTTCGCAACTGGTAGGCAGAATAATGGCTTCTCAAAGCCATCCACGTCCTCACGTCCAGAATTTACGAAAGGACTTTGCAGATGCGATTGTGCAAAGGGTTTTGAGATGAAGAGATTATCCTGGATTATCCAACTGGGCCCCGTGTAATCATAAGGGTCCTTATAAGGGGAAGAGGAAGCAGGAGAGTCAGAATCAAGAGAGACTGAAGATGTTACATTTTTGGCTTTGAAGGTGGAGAAAAGGGCCATGAGGCAAAGAAGGCAGGCAGCCTCTAGAAGCCGGAAGAGGCACAGGAACAGATTCTCCCCCAGAGCCTCCAGAAGGAGCCCCGCCCTGCAGAAACCCTGATTTTAGCCCGCGGAGACCCTGTCAGACTCCTGACCTCCAGAGCTGTGAGATCCTCAATTTGTGTTGCTTTCAGACAATAAACGTAGGGTAATTTGTCACGGCAGCCATAAGAATCGCATACGGCAGCTACGTCTGCTCAGCCAAGGTACCTCCTCGGATTTCTGTCTGTTTCTTCACCTTCACACCCGCGCCTGCACCACGTGGCTGTTGTGAAGACAGGACAAGATGGAGGCAGTCAAATGCACAGTCCGTTCCCTGGCACATGGTGGGCGGTCACGTAACGATTGCCATTACTACTGTTACTGCCTTGTTCAAGCCTTACAAGGACTTGCCCGCTGGGAGTTGTTGCTGTCATCCTCATTTTACGAAGTGGGGTTCTGGGAAGTTGAAGCCTTGCCTGCGCACCTTGTAAGTGTCGGAGCTAAACTCCGAGCTCTCTTCAGCGCCGTTTTCCTCCCTTCACAAAACGCAGGTGTCCCGGCAGTTTTTAGTGCAAACGAAATATACGAAAATGGGTCGTTTGAGCCTCCACCTTTCAACAACACACTTAGGTAGCACCTACTGTGCCCCATTTACGGTTGCAGGTGATGGGGATACCTCAGGGAACACAACCAAGACTCTCTGCTTTAATTGGAGCTTACGTATTATTACGGGAGAGACAGATGCCAGTACGCGTGTCCCTTTGTGGGTGTATATGTGTGTGAGATGATAAGAGCTTTGAAAAAAAAAAGAAAGAAATCGGGGTAAGAAGTAAATCAGGGCAGGGAGCTGGAGAGTGACAGAGAGTGTAATTTCAGATGGTATGTTCAGGGGTGGCGCTTAGATGTGGTGGGAAGGAGATGTGTGGTTTTCTGGAAGGAGAGCCTGATCGATCGGTGGCACCAGCAAGTGCAAAGGTCCGGGGGCAGGGTAACTATCTGGCACAGTTGGGGAAAGGCAGTGTGACTGGAGCATCCTTGGCGGAGGGGAATAGGGAGGAGGTGAGGTCAGCTGGATCATGTCATGCTCTGTAGGTTACATAGCATTAGGATTTTATTTTGATTTGGGAAGCCACTGGAGGGTTTATGAGCAGGCGAGAGACACGGTCTGATTTAAGTTGCAATTAAGATAACAAATTTTGAGGGGCACCTGGGTGGCTCAGTTGGTTAAGCACCCGACTTTGGCTCAGGTCACGATCTGGCAGTCTGTGAGTTCGAGCCCCGAGTCGGGCTCTGTGCTGACAGCTCGGAGCCTGGAGCCTGCTTTGGATTCTGTGTCTGCTTCTCTCTCTGCCCCTCCCCCTGTCTCTCTGTGCTCTGTCTCATCAAAAATAAATAAAATATAAAAAAAAAATTAAAAAAAAAAGCTAACAAATTTTGAAAAGAGACTTGTGGTTCAGGTGAGCTCATGTTGGCCTCTGGGGCTGCCTTAGCTGAGGCTGGCAGAGTTTTGAAGAGGCTTCCCAGGAACCGGTGAAGTGTTGTGTATAAAAGTAGAAACAGCCCCCCGGTGGGGTTCCAGGATACTGCCGGAGCTAATTCACAGCCAGACCCCAGGACTGGCTACTGCAGCTGCTTAATAATGAAGCCGAAGGATTTATCAATTCTGTCCAAATTTCATTATTTCAGTGATTGTTGAACATGTCACTGTGAGTTTCCAAACCTTCTGACTCAGTGAGAATTCTATTTTAATTAGAAGATCCTCAGTCCGCCATTCTTGCTGCCGTCTGAGTTTCTCCATCGGAGAGTATGTTAGACCTGGCATTGGGTCGTGAATATTTCTCCCCTCACTCGGATGATTGCCCATGCTGGTTAATTCCAGCGACAACACATTTGCAGCTGCTCATTGGATCTTTGGATTTTCAATTCGCAGGAGTAGACAGAGGGGTGCCTCAAAGGAGTTTGGGCACTTTCAAAACCGCTTGGCTTTCTTTGCATTGCGTACACGTTATTCTGTTTTCTCGGCACCTAACTGATGGGAAAGTCTCGTTGACGTAGGGACCGGAAGGGCATAATCTTTGGTTCATCATTCTGTGTAGTTAGAGGCGGGGTTGTGAAATAAGGAGACTGTTCTTTCTCACCTGCTTTTTTGCTTACTAAATCATGTTTAAAGAGAGCAAAATTGTTGTTGTTTCCTGATAAATTAATTGATTCTGAACAAAGTTGGAGAGATTTTGACGAAGGAAATTCACGTCTAGAATTTATACAGCATCTCCAATCCTTGTTCCCTTCCTTCAACAGCTCCCCGCCCCCGACACTTACACATACACATACATCACACCACACACTTAGATGCACACTCCACACACTTAAACACTCACTTTAAATTCCATTTAAAGAGGCATTATTATGATCATTAATTATGTCTTTGTGCTGTGTATCAAGGATGGAAAAGAAATATCAAACCTCTCTCCAGGCCAGTGTTACAGAATGGAAACGTACTAGCCAACAAAGAAAACTTCTGGCTCCTTCCTACGCATCTTAACACTTCTTACCCCTGAATTAAACACAATTTAGTCCAGCAAATATTTTTTAGGCAGCTGCTGTGTACAAGGCACTGTGCTAGCTTTCAGGAGTAAGGCTAAGAAGAGTAACACTCTTCCCATGCTCTTGAGAAGGTGCTGAAAATGAAGGAAGAATGTAAAAAAGAAAAATAAAGGGTAAGTGGAAAGCCCTCACTCACTTTTAAGGCGAGTTTCTTTCTCCATCGTGGAGACTTTTCCAGCAATCTCTGGTCAGATTCCTGTCAGCCCTGGCCCCTGTACTGCCTGGGTTCAACTCCCAGCTTCCCCACCTACTGGCTCTGAGCACCTTACTTCTCAGCCCCTGGCTGTCCTCATCTACACGCTGGGAAGCCAGGAGGGCTCCTCACAGAGCTGCTGCGCGGATCACACGAGCATGTGGGTGTGTGCGTCTGTGTGTGTGTGTGTGTGTGTGTGTGTGTGAGTCACACACAGTGGCTCTCACAACAGTGACCGCGAGACAAACACTCACCCCCAGTCAGCTACTGTCACCTGTCTAACCCAGAGCTTCATTCTGTTTTAAGTTTGGAATTCAAATTGGTCCCAGTTCAGATTCTTTACAGAGAGGTTTCTTTTTCTTTTTTTTTACTTTTTGACTTTGGGGAGCCAGGATACCTCTTCATTTTTAGAAGTCTTTAGGTTTTGGTTTTTAGAAGGGTTCAGAGAGAAGAAAGAGCAAGGATTGTCCCTAAACCATTGTCCCTAAACCATCCCTCCCTGCTCAACACACACACATTTCGCTCATCTTTTACCTGTAGGACCACCCTTCACTCTGTGGGCAAATCCCATTTATTTCCATCTCCATACTGTTCACATTCTTCCCCACCTGTCTCTGCCTTTTATAATTCCTTACTTCCTCTAGGCCCCATACCTCTGTCAGTATAAACTTTACCGCATATATCCTTCCTGCAGGAATATTGCCCACCATTTCAGCTAGTGCATATGCCTTTCAAACCACACTATTCATTGCATATGACCTTAAGATTGCTCTTTTGTGATTCAAATGCCAACCAGACTACCAACCTGGAAGCCAGACCAGTTTAAACTTGGTTGCACCTTCTGCAGTGGATAGCTCTGTTCTAAGTCAGTTTCCTTGTCTAAAAACCAGGACTAATATGCTTAATTGACTGAGCCACCCAGGCGCCCCGGGCATACTCTACTCTTGAGCAGTTGCACTGTTGATCATTTTCATTATTATATACATGTTGTCACATTGCTCTTTGTGCCTTTGTATTATCCATTTTGTCTTACTATGAGGGAAATGAATTAGAGAGAAGTAGAATAATCAGCATCACATATTTTGTGTGTTTTTGTGCTCATGCTAAACCATGGACTGACATTTTGCAATTAGTCTAGATTTATCAGACAAAACTGAGCCCAGACAGAAAGCACTCTGGTGGCTTTTACTTAACATGAAAATAGTTAGTTCCTCCTGCCTCTTCAGATACCCTTACCAGCTTCATGCTGACTAGACACTCCCAGGCAGGGAAAGAAGGCTCACTTCCTAAAAACCAAAATGAAATTCTTGCACTTTCCCCTTAAAATCTAATTATACATATCTTCCTTATTAAAAAATTTTTTTTATTTTTTTTAACGTTTATTTATTTTTGAGACAGAGAGAGACAGAGCATGAATGGGGGAGGGTCAGAGAGAGAGGGAGACACAGAATCTGAAACAGGCTCCAGGCTCTGAGCTGTCAGCACAGAGCCCGACGTGGGGCTCAAACTCACGGACCGCGAGATCATGACTTGAGCTGAAGTTGGCTGCTTAACCGACTGAGCCACCCAGGTGCCCCTTAAAATTTTTTTTAATGTTTATTTATTTTTGAGAGATAGAAACAGAATGTGAGGGGTGAAGAGGCAGAGAGAGAGGGAGACACAGAATCTGAAGCAGGTTCCAGGCTCTGAGCTGTCAGCACTGAGCCCAAAGCGGGGCTCAAACTCACGAACCACAAGATCAGGGCCTGAACCGAAGTCAGCACTTAACCAACTGAGCCACCTAGGTGCCTCCAGATTATACTTTAAAATTAGTTATATTCTGATAAAAATTGCTTATCTAAAGTTTATGTTTTTTTTTTTACTACCCATCATTATTATTCCCAGCTATTATGGGTATGTTAATATTCTGGCTAAATGAAAGAAGTCACAACATCATGTAAAGATCACCAATTTTCAAAGAATTAAAGTTTGAATACATGGTAAAAGGACATCGATCATAAATTGAACAAAAGGTAGATTAGCAAATAATCTGAATATATATATTTCTTAATTATAATTTATATTTCCCTGTGTAATTTGTTTTCAGATCCATTTTAAATATATCAATCTGGATAACATAGTGAGAATTTTTTTCCCCCTCTTTTGTAAAGCTAGTATTAAGTTAATGGCTGGTCTTAAAATCAAGGACCTCTTAGAATCAAGAAATTGTTAAGATAAAAATGAATGTGCTAAGACTACACATAAGTTTTCATTTTCTTCTCTCTGCTGGTCTGTATTTTCAAGGGTGAGCATGTGCACAGTAAGAAAAAACAAAAGAAAACATAAGCACTGTGAATATAATCTCTTCACCTCTTTGTTTAGTGTTGTTAAAAACAAAACAACAGGCCCCAAATGGAGTCACTTATGCTAAACTCCACGTCACCAAACTGAGACTTAAAATTAGTTACAATACCGGCCCCTTCCAAAAATGGAATTGTAGACCAGTCAATGAGGAATCCCTTAAGCAGCAATAGTTAGGTCATCTGCTGGATTGACGCCTGCCATTCACTAAAGGAAAGTAGCCTTGCAATAACCAGTCTACTTCCCGCCCCCCCCCCCCCCCCACCAAGTGTAACTTCTTTGTTCCTGCTCCCTTCTGTCTATAGAAGCCTTCCATTTTGCATAACTCCTCAGAGCTCCTTTTTACCTGCAGGATGGGATACTGCCCAGTTCATGAATCGTTGAATAAAACAATATGATCTTTACAATTTACTCAGTTGAATTTTGTTTTTTTGACAGTGGGGAGAGGACGATTTAAACTCAGTTTCTTGGCCACCTATTTTAAATATGAAACCCTTTAGACACCAGTAGATAGTTTGTAGGTCCCTGTGTTAAGGGCTTATCAGATTACAGAGAGAATATGATGTGGCCTAGCCTCAGGGATCTGGAACCAATGGAGAATTCTGGAAGCATTCAATGGGATGATGAAATTTAATAGTGCAAAATGTGTTCAAAGGCAGGCAAGATTGAGTGAGCAGTTGGGGAATATGTTTAGGGGAAACTGAGCAACTCTTCATGGAAGTTATATATTGAAATATTTTCTTTTTTTTAATTAAAATTTTTTTTAAAACTTATTTATTGAGAGAGAGAGAGAGACAAAGAGAAAGAGAGAGAGAATGAGGAAATCCCAAGCAGGCTCTATGCTGTCAACATGGAGCCTGACTCAGGGCTTGGTCCCACAAACTGTGAGATCATGTCCTTAGCTGAGATCAAGAGTCAGACGCCTAGGGGCGCCTGGGTGGCGCAGTCGGTTGAGCGACCGACTTCAGCCAGGTCATGATCTCACGGTCTGGGAGTTCGAGCCCCGCGTCGGGCTCTGGGCTGATGGCTCAGAGCCTGGAGCCTGTTTCCGATTCTGTGTCTCCCTCTCTCTCTGCCCCTCCCCCGTTCACGCTCTGTCTCTCTCTGTCCCAGAAATAAATAAACGTTGAAAAAAAAATTAAAAAAAAAAAGAGTCAGACGCCTAACCAACCCAGGCATTCTGGAAATATTTTCTCAATACTGGAAAAAAGCACCCCAAATGTAATCATCTGAGTTGGTTGATTAGTTGGCTATGTCATTAAAAACAAAAACTCTTGTCAGATTAGCTAGATCTCAAACTGTAATCGGTTTTCTTACAACACACCTTGTTATAAACCTAGCAGTAAAAAATTCAAATAACATTTCTCAAGAAACAAATAAAACAACAAGAGACCTATACAGAGCAAGTACGTGATAAGACAACATCAGCCGATAACCAAGTGTTAATACTATCTTTGGACCTCGAAGTATTTAAAAAAAAACTGGTCTGACAATATATTTTTTTTAGCTTGGCCCTGATACGGTGCCTTGCAAAGATTATGACTCTAGGACATTTGTATGTATGCTGCCTATCGTCATAATATGTCATTCCATCAGTATTAACATCATTGTGCAACCGGCCCAGCATTACTCAGTCCTGCACATTTGCTCATATCCTGCTCTAGAAATTAGTAAAATATTAATGCGGTTCCTTCAAGCACACAACAGCTATCTGGACTTCTGAGCCATCAGCCATAATAAGTCACCTTGCATAAACATACTTTCCAAGGGTAATCAGACTCGTCAATAATTTGCATCCTCACCCCAGGCCATCCGAAAATTCTGTCAGGGAGAAAAAGCTCCCGGGCATTGTGGTTTTCCCCCTCCAGTGTTTATCTTATAATTGTTTTCTTTTTCTTTTTCCTCTTAAGAAAAAGCTTTCTGGTATTCCAAACTCAGTGTAATTCCTGATTCGCACTCAGAGAGGGGAAGATGAACAAAGGGTTCTCTCCAAGTTCTTTATATTCCCAGAGGCACCTGCTGTAGATCTGGGGAGGGCAGGTTCTGTTCTCTCCCCACAGCAGGAGCTGGCTGCTGGTGGGACCCAGCTGCCGGTGCCACCTGGGTCTGTGCTTGGGGTCCGCAAGTCCACAGTGCCGGAGAGCTCCCTCCAAGGGCACAAAGGCTGCACGGCTGGCATCTAAGCCTGTGCAGACATGGGAAAGGAAGGGTGGCAAGGGAGAGGAGGAAACTTACCTGTCCTGTCTTCTGCCCTCCAGCCTGACCAAAGGGGACCACGGCAGCACAGGGCCAACGACCCTGTTGGATTGCCCCAACCGTGTATGCAGCTGCTGGCCAGGTGCCGCCTCTTGTCAGCAGGGCTATAAATAAGGCACTGTCCAGAGCTCAGGAGATAAGAACCCAACCCCTTGCTCCCGCAAGCCTTTTAAGGTATCCAAATTAAAGGAGCCTCAGCCCCCAGATGGGAAGGGGCTGCTGGCTCCCCATTTGGCCTGCCCGCCTCAAGGACATCCCAGGCTCCGCATATGTTCCAGCAATTCAAAGAGCAGTGGAAGGGGGAAGCCACTGGGCTGGGAAGGGATCTCACTTTGTCTGACAACCGGCAGAGCCTCTGGGCAGGCTGCCCGAGGCTCCATTGCTGGGAACCCCTCAGATTAGGGGACTCGCCTGGAGGCACAGAAGGGGAAGGAAACTTCCCCCAGACCACACAGTGCCTCTGTAGGGTGGCGTGGATTTTTATCACCGCCTCTTGGAAGGAGCACACTGACCATCTCCCCTGGCTTCAGGGGCATTCGTTTGGGTGAAAGAGATTATTCGAGGAAGACCAAGGGATCGGCTTAACACTGGGCATGTGGGAAGCTAGAAGAGGAGTGCATTTACAGAAGCCCTCTCTCCCCAGCCTCCCTACTCATGCATGGTTGGGAGGGATGCTTGGGCTGCCAATCCCTTTCTTTATAGAGTTATTATAGAGATTTTTAGAACCATAGGCTAGAAGAGGAGAAAGAAGACAGATTGGGGATGCAACAGTTCCTGAGTCACCCCTGAATTTCTTCTTTCTGGAAGGCGTTTCATCCATGACGAGGGGTGGGGAGAAGGACAGCCAGGGTCGGCTATTTGGCAACCGCCGGCCGCGTTACCACTGCAGCGGCTCCATGTCTGGGAATTTATCCAGAGGAAAGAATCGTGGATGTGGACGGAGATACAGCTGCAGGGACATTTCTTGCAGCTCTTTGAATAACTGGGGAAAGTTGGAAACAGCCAAAATGACTAACAACAGAGACTTAAGGTTAAACGAGGAATAGTATAGCTATAAGGGGAATGCTGCAACCTTTAAAAATGTCATAGAAGAGTACTTAATAGCATAGCAACAATATTATGATATACTCGTGGTAAAAATGCAGGTCACTTTAAGGGAAGGTTGCTGGGTGTATGTGCAAAAAGTTGCTCCACACGCATACTCTGGAAGGAACGTGTGCCTAATGTGACAATGTGGTTATGGCTGGATGATGGGATTACGGCTGATGTCGTTTTCTTCTTTGGCTTACACGTCATCTCTAAATTGCTCGCGGTGATCTTGTGTTACTTTTATCACAGGAACATTAATTTCATTTGAAACCCAAGTGTCTGAAAATCAGAAAAGAGCTTTTTGTGTTTCTGCATTAATGGACCCGACTTGATTTTAGGATTACAGAATTCCTTGGGGTCTCCCCAGTATTTGGAAAAACCTGTGTTGGGGTCAGTGGCTTTTTTTTTTAAATACCGATACGAACAATATGATGTAGAACGCCAATAGAGTCCCTGAGTGCCCCTGTCAGGGCGAAGGTGAGTCAAGAAGAGAGAGAGGAGAAAACAACCACAGCCACACAAAAGAAAGTAAAGTATGCACAAAGAGAAAGAGGAATCTGAAAATAAGAAAGCTTATGTAATAGGGGGTGATAGAAAACACCCATCTGCCCTTTATCTGACCTAACCTGTCCCCATCTATGCTCTGACTGGGACATAATAAAGGCTCTCTGTGCCTTTTATTCGAAGAATGTGTCCTCCTCAAGGCATTTGAGGGGGGATTGTTGGGATGGAGGCTCATTGTTGGGATGAGGGCTGGCTGTTGTATATGAGCCAATTTGACAATAAATTATATTTAAAAAAAACAAACATGCATGTCCTGAAGACGCCTTCCTTTTTGATTGTATTGGACTTAAGCAATGACCTCCACCCTGACTGTGTATGTCAGTGACATGTGCCACTGATACGTGTAATTGGAAGAGGGGCTCCCCTCCCCCTGGGCTCCCAGGGCTGGAGATAGAGCAGGGCCCTAACACTCTAATGTCCACTCTTCTGGCTGCAGGCACTAGACTGGGGTCCCTCTATGGATAGGACCTGGTCTACAGCCCACAGTGGGTGGTGTCAAAGCTTTCGCGTCGCGTTGCTGTTACAGGAATAGGCTCTCTCTCAGACACCACCAAGTGACAGAGCCTGGAATCTGAAGCTGAGCAACGCTCAGGACTGTTCTTTGGAACTTGGGGTGTCAAAGATCTTCTTGGATGGCCCCGTCTGTGTTAGCTCTAGCCACCTTCCTCAGGTTTCAGCCGGCTTACTCACGGGCATGTGCCCTGCAGATATCTGATGAGAAGGGAGACTCTGGCCTCAGGTCAGGCCCTGCGGGTCGGGGCACAGTGTCCCTCCACAAGGGAAGAGATTAGTGCAGGGGAGGGTGAAGGGGGCTCCTCTTGGAGGAAGTTGGGCCTGAAGCCAGGCACTGGAGCCTTCGTGACAGGCAGCCTATCAGGGCTGCTGTACGGGCTCACCAGCCTGTGGGGCTCTGACCTGAACTCCAGGAACAGCTGTTGGAAGCATCCCAGTGTGCCGTTCTCCCTCCTCCATGCTGACTCATTCCCGCCCCTTCACAGGGGCATACTGCATGCACAGTCTTGGGGTGGGTGGCACCTGACACATTGTGCCTGCTGACAGTCACCCCGGAGCAGACATATGTGGGAGGGAACAGCATCTGCCTTCGGGGGCTGCATCCCAGGATTTGAGCGGCGGTCAGGGACAATCGGATGTGGATGTGGCTCTTGCTTCTCTTCCACAGTAATGACAGAAAAGGCTGACAGGTGTTTCTTGGTCCCATTTCCCAAATCCCAGAGACCAAAGCCAAAGGACATATAGGTCTGGAACAAACACTGAAAAAATTTACTTTTTAATATTTATTTATTTTTGAGAGAGAGGCGGAGTGCAAGCAGGGGAGGGACAGAGACAGAGGGAGACACAGAATCCGAAGCCAGCTCGGATGACGCCGCGGGGCTCGAACCCATGAGCCATGAGGTCATGACCGGAGCTGAAGTCGGATGCTTAACCGACGGAGCCACCCAGGCAACCCTGGAACAAACATTTTGATTTGATTCAGCAAATATGCCTTGAGTCGCCGCCCAGGAACCAGAAACTGGTAGGCTCAGGATGGCAGGAAGATAGAGACCCCTCCAGAAGACGTGTGAGCCCTAGAAGTGTGCTCCTGGCCACCAGCCTGCTTGAGGGCACCCCACCACTGCCAGCATCTCTGCTCCCGGGGCCCATGCTCACAGGGCCTTTGCCCATGGGGCTCATGACATCTCATTCACCCATCAAGACTCTTCACTTTTTGTGAAATAAATATTCACTGAGGACGTTCCATGTTCCAAGCACTTGGCTAGATCCGGGAGCCTCAACTCTGAACACATAGAAGACCCTTACCTCGAGTTGCTTAGAGTCTGTCTATCAGGGGTTGTACTCACACAGCCCGTGAGCCTGAGCCTCTCACCTTAAACCCGGACCATCTTTCTCTCGTGGTCACTGTAGATGCCATTGACTGTTGCTGCCCCATACTCACCCCTGTCACCAATGCTCCTTGCTGTGGTTGGGTTGGGCAGGCTTAACCTTTCCGTGAAGCTGCTTCTGCTGCTTCTGGAAGCTACCAGAGCTGAGTGTTATAAGTGGGATAGGATGCCTCCCTCAGCCACCTGATGGGGCACTGGGCCCTCTGCTGTGGAGCCGGGAGCCAGAAGCGTGTGCCTTTCATCCGTCTCCAGGGCCAGGGTGGCCTCCTAGCCTGCTTGCTGCCGGGACGGCCTTTTCCTCCTCACCCTCCCTGAGATGGGAAGGCCCAGGGAGCATATGCCCCTGACCCTAGCTGGAAGGAACTCGTCTCCTTCACCCCACACAGATTTTTCCCCTGTTGGATTAGTAGATTCTGTGGCAGAAGAAGATGAGCTAGTCAAGGAGCCAGAGAATGAGGAGCCGATCAAGAGAGGAAGCACTTAGGGCGGAGGCCAGAAGCCTGGAGGGGACGGACGGTCTCGGGAAGGAGGGCCTAGACCAGCGTCACCTCTTGTAGGCTGGGTAGAGCCAGGGTGAAGCAGAGTCCTGTTCTTCTATACGGAGAAGTCCTCAGACGCAGACCCAGCATGCGTCACATGGGTGCCACAGAGAGTGGTTTGTGAATGTGTTGCCTACTGAGTGCTTATCTGCAGCAGCGGGGAGGACGCGCCCGATCCTTGCTGCCATGTCCTTGTTTTCCAATGAATACTTTTCGTGATCTAGCGACTCCATTTGCTATCGCTGAAATCTCTACATAAACATTCCTTCTGCACTTCCCAGAATAATAAACAGGCCAGAAAGGCTGCATAAACGTCCCATAGTGTAAATACGTCTGCGAACGGCCCTGGAACGTTTCAACCTGAAAAACAGCATCACCATTTGTTGGTGTGATAGAGTCCAGGCATCTCTTCTTTTTTGGACTTGGCTTCTGCTGAGCTAATAAACCACGTTACCCAGCCAGAGAGTTAACTCAATAAGGACGGGGGTCTCAGTGTCCTTCCTGTTAGTGGGCACATATGTGAGAAGAAAAAAGCCTCAGCTTTTCTCAGCTAAGATTCCCTTGATCCAACAGGTCACCTGGCTTCAAGACAGGTGACAAAAATACACAAAAGTGCCTATCAGATCTGCTCTGGGAATCTTTAGCATGTGGTTCACGTGTTGAAAGCAGCTTGGTGATTCTTTGCCTAAAGTTACTTGTAGTTCAGTAGGCATCAACAATTTTGATCAAAGGGACGGACCTTTAACTGATGGCCAGTTGAGACTTAATTAGGAGCTGAAGGAGAATTTGGGTCCCTTCCTAGCCTCTGCATCCAGACATGAAGCCTCTCCCAGATGGGACCCATCTGTTGCTGTAGATAATCGGCTATAATTAGGTCAGCAAGCCTATAATTCTAGAAGCATTTACAATAATGGAGACATTTGCATGGTGGAGACATTGCAAAAACCCTCCCTGTCCCCCAGAGGGGTGATGTTAGGATTCCTGGAGTGGTAGCATGGAGGGATGTCTTCTGTTTGCCCCCCCCCCCCCGCCCCGCGACCCCCACCTTGACCTTTGCTCTGTGCCCAGGTGGCTGATGTGAACAAGCATCAAAGGGTTCATTTGTTCTCTGGGTTTTGCTTGGGTTTAGCCAATAGAAGGAACCAGCAAGAAATCAGAAGACAGGACAGTGATGTCAGATCCTTGGTGCGTGGATCCTCCCTGCAGGGATGCTGCAGGTGAGCTGTCTCCCTCTGGGAAGGCCCCTCTCTGGGCTCTGGGAACAGTTCCTTCTCCTTGACCTAAGGATGAAGGGCATCATGACTCTCAAGGTTCTGCACTGGCCCTCATTGGTTTCCCCAAATGCTCCCCACACCTCTGTTAATAGTTCCTTTGTTAAAACTCTCCTCCTGGGATGCCTGGGTCGCTCCGTCGGTTAAGCATCCAACTTTGG
Organism: Prionailurus bengalensis; assembly: GCF_016509475.1. Lineage (NCBI taxonomy): Eukaryota > Metazoa > Chordata > Mammalia > Carnivora > Felidae > Prionailurus > Prionailurus bengalensis. The sequence continues at coordinate 54,992,714 of NC_057354.1, read as the reverse complement.
CTCAGGTCATGATCTCCCGGCTCGTGAGTTCAAGCCTTGCGTTGGGCTCTGTGCTGACAACTCAGAGCCTGGAGCCTGCTTCATATTCTGTGTTTCCCTCTCTCTCTGTCCCTCCTCCACTTGTGCTCAGTTTCTCTCTCACTCGCAAAAATAAATAAACATTAAAAAAAGTAAAACAACAACAACTCTCCTCCAATGACCTCGGTTGGGTGTGGCATCTCTTTCCTGCCTGAACACTGACTGATGCAGAGGAGAAAGACTGAATGTCTTTGGAAGCAGTGAGAGAGACAAAGAACTGGTTCCATGTGTCACCCCTAGCCCTCATCCCACAGAGCCGTGAATGAAAAGGAGGGGTGTGGATTCTCTGACAGGTGGGAACCTCTGTGTTGTTGCCACTGATGTGGCCAAGGGATTGCCTTGGATGATGGGATTATCTGACACTCACTGTATGGGTCACATAAGCCTCCAGATTCTGGTGCAGTGACGGTCAGGTAACCACCCAATGGTGCCAAGGGAAGAATTTCCTACCATGTTGGTGGTGGTAGGTACCCAGAATCCTAATGAAGTTATTTTAAGGGAGATAAAGCAATATTTCCCGTAACCTGCATTTCTAGACTAAGATATACACATGCTTTATTTAATTTAATTTAATTTTAATTTTAATTTTATTCTAAAGATTTAAGTAATCTCTACACTCAACATGGGGCTTGAACTCACAACCCCAAGATCAAGAGTCGCACACTGCCCTGACTGAGCCAGCCAGGTGCCCCCACACGTGTTTTGGCAACAACATACCTGCCATTGATTGACCTCTTAAGATGTGTGAGATGCAGTCTAAGGGGCTGTCCGTCCCTTTCTCTCAGTGAACCTGCGAAACACAAAACAATTTTTATGGTAAACTAATCTTTGGGGAGCACGGGGTTAATATTCAATGTTATTATTATACAGTTATTCTACTCTGTTTGTTTATTCTTCCTCCTACAGAGGTGGAGGTGGGACCTCGAAGCTGCAGGAGTCTGAGAGTCTGAAGGCAGATCCAGCTTGTCCCCAAAGACAGGGGCTTCCAAGAGCGGGGGGTTCACCAGTTCACAGGCACTGCCCCGCTTGCTGGAAACTTTCTGTTTGCTTGAGTGCCAGTTGCTTTCGTCAAGTGGCTGACTCGTGGCCAGAAAAGGCAGAGGGGAGAAACAGCAGGCCTTCAGCCAACCTGGCCTTCAGCAGATAGACATTCTTTTCCCATCACTGAGCAAGCCTACCCTTCAGTGCTGCTCACTCATCAAAATGGAAACGAAGAGCACAGAGGAAGTGAGGAGAAGAGTCATTTGTCTTCTGTTTCCCTCATGATCAGGTGAGATGCATTCCTCACTCCTTTCCCAGATGACTAATAGGTTATCAGTGTTATTAATGCAATAACCCCTGTCAAACTATGTGTGTCCGGCTCTCTAGATCTAGACCTGACTTCCTTAGGGTCCAGGATAGCGTCACCTTGCTTCAAAAGGTCAAAGGATCCAACCAATTACGAAGCAAGATGGTTTTATGAGTCACTCAGAGCATGACCCTTATGACTCACTTTGGACTTCCAAAGGTTATTTTGAAATGTTCTAAATGCCCAGATTTATGGGTACAAGTTCCAGGGGAAAATGACAAGGTAAATGTATATATACCTACCTACATACGTATATACACACACATATATATACATATTTAAGTTTATTTATTTAGTTATTTATTTATTTATTTTGAGAGAGGGAAAGAGCATGAGTTGGGGAAGTTCAGAGAGAGAGAATCCTGAGCAGGCTCTGTGCTGTCAGCACAGAGCTGGGTGTGGGGCTTGATCTCGTAAACCGAGAGATCATGACCTGAGCAGAAACCAAGAGTCGGACGCTTAACTGACTGAGTCACTGAGGCACCTCATAAATAAAGTAAATATTTACTTTTTTAATCTTATTTTTTTTATTGTAGTAAAATACACATAACATGACATTTACCGTCTTAACCATTCAAGCGAACAGTTCTCACACTGATGTGCGAACATCCATTTACCTCCGGAACTTCCCACCTTTCCAAAGTGAACCTGTGTGCCCGCTGAACTGTGACTCCCGTGTCCCTCTCCCCGAACCTGGAAGCCACTGTTCTTTCTGTCCCTGAATTCGAAAACCCTTGGGACCTCATGCAAACAAAATCCTACAGGATTTTTCCTCTTGTGGGAACAACAGATTGTTTTCGTTTATATGCTCACACTTAAACTTTGAACACCAAATGTGTGGGGTTTTCTCTCCACCAATCAATTCTCCAGTTCTCTGGGACACCAACAGTGTCCTTCAATCCAGTTCAGTTCCAACACCATCCACTTAGAGCAAGTGTCAGATCCCACAGGTTAAGGGCTCAGCCCCACCAGACTGACTTGACTTCAGATGCCAGTCATGAGTCTGGGACTTCCTTCTGACTTCTGTCCAACAGGCTATACATCAGAGGTTCCTACACCCCCCCCCCCCCCTTGGGTTCTACAATTTGCTACAACAGCTCACAGAACTCAAGGAAACACTTCATTTATGTTTATCCCTCGAGTATAAAGGATTCAACTCAGGAACAGCCAGACGGGAGAGATGTATAGGGCAAGGTCTATGGGAAGGGGCACAGAGCTTCTATGCCCTCTCCAGGGGCACCACCCTCTAGCATTTCCATGTATTCACCAAACCAGAAGTCTGCTCAACACTGTTCTTTTGGGATTTTTCTGGAGGCTTCATTATGTGGGCACAACTGATTAAATCATTGGCCATAGGGAATTAAGTCAAAGTCCAGCCCCCTTTTCTTCTCCTCAGAGGTTGGGGGGTGGGGCTCAAAGTTCCAACATGGTGGCTTCTCCTGGCAACCAGCACCCCCCACCCTTAGGGGCTTTCCAAAAGTCACCTCATTCACTTAAACTCGGGTGTGGTTGGAAGGGGCTGGTTACGAATAACAAAAAGTGCTGCACAGTTGCTGTTTCAGAGCTCAGGACAAAAGCCAAATATTATAACAAAAGGCGTTCCTTTTGCTCTGATCCCTTAGAAATTACAAGGGATTTAGGGGACGAAGAGCCAGGGACAAACACACCCAATGTCCTCAAGTTTCACCCATGTTGCAGGTGTCAGAACTTCCTTTTTTTTTCTTTAATTTTAATTTTTTTTTTTTTGTTTTTGAGAAAGAGAGAGAGAGAGAGAGAGAGAGAGAGTGGGGATGAGGGGCAGAGAGAGAGGGACAGAGAGACTCTTAAGCCTAGTGCGGAGCCCCACAGAGCCGACGTAGGGCTCAATCTCACGGCCGTGAGGTCATGACCTGAGCCAAAATCAAGAGTTGGTTGCCTAACCCACTGAGCCACCCAGGTGCCCCAGCATTTCCTTCCTTTTTCAGGCTCAAGAATACTCCATCGTGGGGCGCCTGGGTGGCGCAGTCGGTTAAGCGTCCGACTTCAGCCAGGTCACGATCTCGCGGTCTGTGAGTTCGAGCCCCGCGTCGGGCTCTGGGCTGATGGCTCAGAGCCTGGAGACTGTTTCCAATTCTGTGTCTCCCTCTCTCTCTGCCCCTCCCCCGTTCATGCTCTGTCTCTCTCTGTCCCAAAATAAATAAACATTGAAAAAAAAAATTAAAAAAAAAAAAAAAGAATACTCCATCGTATGGACAGAGCACATTTTATTTATCCACTCGCTGGTGGATGGACCCTTGGGCGGCACAAGGTAAATGTTTGCTTTTTCCATTAAGTCCCTTCATACTCTTCAAAATAAACATGGGTGAATATAATTTAAAAATCCGAAGAGTTCAGCCCTTGTGCCTCAGTTAGGATGAATATCAGAAGAGCGGGTGCTTCATGACTGTTTCCCTACCTTAAAGTCTCCAGCACCAGTTAGGAAGCATCAACCAGTTTGTTGAAAGCTACGCCACCGTGAGGGGCAGTATGTCTAAGACCTTGCCAATGGAAGCACTCTGTAAGGGGAGGTGAGACTGTCATTTTCTCAATCCAAAGGACATGGAGCGCTGTCCCGCCACCCGCCAGGCCCAGGGGCGGAATGGGAGGGGCGCCGGCCCCGCTCTCAGGGAGCTTACAGTGGCCTCCGCTCCCCACGGCATGGGGACTGCACTGGTCCATGCAAAGACGGGAGCCTGGGTGGCCCAGGTCCACTCCTCAGCCCTTCCCCTGCCCGCTCTGCTCTGCAGCTCCAGGGCCATGTCACCGGGGACATGTCCCAGCTCCTGTCTCTGGTTGCTGCTTCCAGGGGCTCAGGTGGGGGTGGGGGAGGGGAGTTGGCTGCAGGAAGGGAGAGTGGAAGTTTCTCCCCTCTGCCTATGGCAGTGTCTCAGGCAGCAGCTACCGCTCTTGGTCCCTGTCCCCAGCTCCTGGGTGCCCTCGTGCCGCCTCTCACTGAGGCCCACGGTGGCCTCGTCCTGCTCATCCCAGTTCTGTCTCGGCTCCTCGATGGCCCTCCGCATTATATCCCCTCCGTTGAAATTACTTAACGTGGATTCTGTCTTCCTATTTAGACCTTTTCAACTCTTTTTAGAAGGACACACAGATTTTGTGCCAACTAAAGTCTCATTATATATAAATGTCTGGACAAATGAACTAAAAATGTATCAGTCTTGTGAGTCGACCTAATTTATCTTCTCATGTTTAAGTTAGCTTCTCATCCTCCAAGAGCAGGAGAGAGATGCTTCGAGAAGGCCTGTTCCTTGCTTGTCCCTACTCAGTGACTAGCAGGTTGTAGGCGGAATTAGCTAAATGTAGCCCACATTTGGGAGAAACGGGGAGGTGGGACTATGTATCTGGAAGGAGCAAGAGTATGTTTAGTTAAAAAAAAAAGCTGCTCAGGTCGTTCTAATGAATCTTTGCTTCCACATCCAATTTCTCTGAGAACTGTCCTCAAAGGCGTTTAAAACAATCCTCCCTTAAGAAAAACCTAGAGGGGCGCCTGGGTGGCTCAGTCGGTTGCGTGTCGGACTCTTGATTTCAGCTCAGGTTATGATCTCACCGTTCGTGAGTTTGAGCCCCGCATTGGGCTCCATGCCGACAGTGCGGAACTTGCTTGGGATTCCCTCCTTCCCTCTCTCTCTGCCCCTCCCCACTAGTTTTCCCTCTCTCTCTCAAAATAAATAAATAAACTTAAAAAAAGAAAAGACTAGAGAGCAGAATCTCTTGTGTTCCTTTATCTTGACCTGCCATAGACGTATTCTTGAAGACTTACTCTATCCAATAGCAATGTACTTTGAGAGTTTTGTTCTTTCAGTCATTTGTTCATTCATGCATGCATGCATGCATGCATTCATTCATTCAATAAAATCCATTCAGATTGCCTTGTAAGGGCAAGGTGCTATGTCATTACACACGACCCTCAGTATTCATTTCTCCCAGTGGCTTCTCCTTAGCTTATAAAACCTCTGTTTTTGCCATGGTAAGGGGAAATTTCCAGATGAAATCCATGGTTAGCGATTCATTCCTGACTCCCTTAACTGACTTTTAACACCTTGTTTTATCTTTATTCACTCGTTAGCTTTGTGGAGAATTAAAAGTTTGGTCTAGGGGTGTCTGGGTGGCTCAGTCGATTAAGATCCGACACTTGTTTTTGGCTCATGTCATGATCTCATAGTTGTGAGATCAAGCCCCGCATTGATCTCTGTGCTGACAGTGCTTGGGATTCTCTCTCTCTCTCTCTCTCTCTCTCTGCCCCTCCCTGTTCTCTCTGTCTCTGTCTCTGTCTCTCTCTCGAAAAAAAGTCTGGTCTAGTACCATTTGGAAACTATTATCTCATGTACATCAAATCGTTAGCAAAGAAACAAACAGCTTTAAAACTAGCAGCTTTAAAATCCCAGGAGAGGCTAACCTTTCAGACTGCCGTCACTGATACTAACTTGTGCTCAGCACATGTGCACAGTTTAGACATCAGACCCAAGTGAGAAAGAAGTCTTGGAAACACAGTGCAACAGCTGTTGCTGTGATAACTGATGTTTATTTTCTGTGACCATCTCAGAGTCACTTTTGGCACCTGGGATCCCAGGCTCTGGCACTGGTCTGGCCAAGTGCTGATGGCGAGCTTCTAGAACTACGGTGAGGGGAACAGGTTTATTTTGATCTGCTTAGCACTATGAAGAGAATTTACGAATGGGAGTAGAGACTGGTTCAAGAGGCAAAGAGTAGAATGAGTGGTGAGTTACCAAGTAAAACATACAGAGTTTCCGAATTTGGAAGCTGGATGTCCAACTAATCGTCAGATGCTGAAACTCATCCAATGGGCTATTTCATACGAGTGAGATAAGGGAAGACATAACATTGAAACTGACGAGAAAACATTGAATCGGGCCACATTAAGTGGCAGAAAATACCATATACAAAGGTTGATAGGTAAACACAAGCTAGAGGAAATATTTACAATAGATATGACAAAGTATTAATATCCCTAAAGTAGATTTTGTATAGATTACTATGACTAAGGTAAAGCATCCACTAGAAGAGCAGGTCAGCTCCATAAAGCTGGTCGTTCACAATGCAACGCCCAAGGAAGAGCCAATGACATTATTAAAATGTGCCCGACCTCATTCATCATAAAAGAAATGCAAATAAAACCAAAATGGAGACGTCATGTTTTTCTGTCAGATCGGGGAAAAATAAGAAGTTGCTGTTACTCAATGTTGACAGGGCCAGAATGAAATGGCACCTCCCGTGCACTGTGGGTGGGACTACAAAATTAGGTCAGATTTCTGGAAGCTGTCTAACAATGTTAACGTTTAAAATGAGCATGCCAATTTGATGTAGCTATCCCTTTTCGGGAACTCTGTTGTAAGAAGGTATTTGATATGTTCGATAAGGTATAGATGTGAGGATTTTCATCGTAGATTCACCCACAGCAGAAAAAATGGGAACAGCCTGAACGCTCATCTAGGGTTTTACGTAAATCAATTACTATACATTAAAAGCCATGTAATCCCTTGCACACAATTCAGTTCTTAAGATGAAATAGCGCTATATATATTGACTGAGTAAAATATCTACAACATATGGTAAGTTAAAAAATGCCTATTATAAAATAGCATGAAAAGCCGGATTCCACTGCTGTGAGATAGCATATTATCTGCTGTGTGTTTACACATGTACTGTGGTGACAGCTGTCCAGAGATGTGTTCAGTAGAATGTGAACATTAAATCTGGCGGGTCTTCTGTGTGGGGTGGAAAATTGGGTAGTTTTTATTTAATGCTTTATACTTTTCTATATAATTTTCTATACACTTTCTATATGCTTTTTTTCTATATATTTTCTCTATACTTTTCTATATAATTATATATACTTTTCTATATAATTTTCCATGATCCATTCTGTTAGCAATTGATTATTTTTTTTATAACGGGCACGTATAATTTTGGTCAGGAAAAAAAAGGAGGGTCATTTTATTAAAATGACGAATCTTCATAGAGATTCACTGAACTTCCCGGATTCTCTGTCCAAACTTTCCCCCACATTCTTATACTACCGTTTTACCCTCCATCAGCACCCCCAAAACCTTGGGTTCTGCCTATGAGCGGTTAGTACGGTGGGAGGCAAGGAATGACACACTAGAAACTTCTGGGGCTCCCGTGTTGAAAAATGGGATGGTTGCCAGGGTCCCCCTCCGTCAGTTTGCAGAAAATTTCCCCATCCTGTTCTGAACACTCCCGTGCCAACAATGGCAACAATGTCAAAAGTGTCTGCCATCCGAGTGGACGCTTCATTCCCAGCTCAAAATTCTGTTTTCACAGAAGCACCAAGCTAATAATTGCAGGGTGCAGTCATCTTCCTGGACATCAGCCAAAAAATGGTTACAATCCTCTTGCCGAACCTCCAGTCTTTCCTTAATGATCCATGTTCCAGCTTCCAAATGCTCACATTTAAAAAATTGAATGAATCTTTTGGGGCGCCTGGGTGGCTCAGTCAGTTGAGCGTCAGACTTTGGCTCAGGTGCCTGGATGGCTCAGTTGGCTGAGCGTCCGACTTCGGCTCAGGTCATGATCTCGCAGTCTGGGAGTTCAAGCCCCGCGTCGGCCTCTGTGCTGACAGCTCGGAGCCTGGAGCCTGCTTGGGATTCTGTGTCTCCCTCTCTCTGTTCCTCCCCTGCTCGCACTCTGTCTCTCTCTCTCTCTCTCAAAAATTATTTACATAAAGATTTTTTAAAAATTAAAAAAAACCCAACTGAATCTTTTTCTCTACAGCTTTCATCTTGATGAAAATTCTCAGGTGCTGTATTTTGCTTCATGTGGCAACCTTCCAGTTGCTTGATTCTGGTTGCACTGAGTCTTTTTTGACTTAGAGCAACCAGAATTCCCAAAGACACAATTCACCGTGATTTATGCGGGAATGATGTTCAAAGATGTGCACCACTGTAATGGTGCACATTCTAGAATAGAAGTGTGCCCAGAGGCCTCCTCTTGTGCCAGGTATCAGGTATTACCTGTGATCCATAGCCCTGGAACTGAGTGACATCTGATGGCCGACAACCCCAGAGATTGTGGATTGAAGAGGAGAAGTTTCTATTAAGAAATGTTGGTCTTAATTTCCTTAGCCTATGATTCCAGCTTTTCCTGTTTTGCTCATTTTGTTTTTAGAGGTAAATCCACTTCACCCTGCCCCCAGCTTTATTGAGATATAATTGATGTATACACGTTGTTTAAGTTTAAGGTACACAGCGTGATGATTTGATATAGTACAAAATGATGACCACAGTAGGATCATTTACCTATCCATCACCTTATATAATTGCCCTTTGTGTATGTGGTAAGAACACTTATAATTCATTATTTGTTATTATTATTTTTGAAAGATTTATTTATTTTTGAGACAGAGAGAGACAGAGAATGAACGGGGGAGGGTCAGAGAGAGGGAGACACTGAATCCGAAGCAGGCTCCAGGCTCTGAGCTGTCAGCACAGAGCCCAACATGGGGCTCGAACTCATGGATCATGAGATCATGACCTGAGCTGAAGTCGGACACTTAACCAACTGAGCGACCCAGGTGCCCCTATAATCATTATTAAAAAAAAATGTTTATTTATTTATTTTTAGAGAGAGAAAGAGAGAGAGAGAGAGAGAGAAAGCAGGGGATGGGGCAGAGAGAGAGAGAGAGAGAGAGAGAGAATCCCAAGCAGGTTCTGTGATGTCAGTGCAGAGCCCGATGCAGGGCTTAAACCCACCAACTGTGAGATCATGACCTGAGCTGAAATCGAGAGTCAGAACTTAACTGACTGAGCCGCCCAGGTGCCCCATGATCCATTCTATTAGCAATTTTCAAGTATAAAACGTAGTATTGTTAATTATTGTTAATTGCCATATTGGACATTAGTTCCCCAGAGCTCATTCATCTTATAACTGACAGTTTGCATCTTTGACCAACATCTCTCCATTCCCCCACTCCCAGCAACTATGAAGCTACCCTCTGTTTCTCTGAGTTTAGCTTTTTAAGATTCCACACGATCATACAGCATTTGTCACTCTCTGTCTGGCTGATTTCATTTAGTACAGTACCCTCAAGGGTCACTTGTGTTCGTTGTCTTCATTCATTCGTTCATCAATGGACACTTAGGTTGTGTCCGTATGTTGGCCATTGTGAATAACGCTGCAGTGAACATGGGGGTTCAGATATCAGTTTGAGATAGCGATTTCATTTCCTTTGGGTATGTACACACAAGTGAGATCAGTGAATTGTAAGGGAGTTCTAGTTCTAGTCTTTCGAGGAACCTTCATACTGTTTTCTACAGTGGCTGTGCCAGTTTATATTCCCACCGGCAGTGCACCGGGGTCCCTTTTCTCCACATCCTCATCAACACTTGTTATCGCTTTTCTTTTTGATAATGTTCTTCTAGCAGGTGGGAGGTGATAGCTCATCGTGGTTTTGGTTTGCATTTCCCTCAAGATGTTGAGCACCTTGTCATGTAGCTGTTGGTCATTTGTACGCTGTCTTTGCATGTATGCACAGTTGAATGTATGTTTTCTTTGGGAAACTGTCTATTGAGTTCCTTTGCCATTTTAAAAGCAGATTGTTTGTTTTTTTGCTGTTGAGTTGTATGAGTTCCTTATATATTTGGGACATTATAGAGTCCTACTTGTCTATCTCTCTCTTTTTGCTTGTGCTTTTGGTGTTATATCCAAAAAAATCAATCCCAAGACTAACGTCAAAGAGTTTCTCCCCCTATGTTTTTATTCTAAAAGTTTTATAGTTTCAGGTCTTACTTTTAAGTCTTGAAGCCATTGTAAGTTCATTTTTGTGAATGGTGTGAAGTAGAGGTTCACATGAATACCCAGTTTTCCCACCACTATTTAGTGAAGAGACTACCCTTTCCCCGTTGAGTGTTCTTGACTCCCTTGTCATATATTAGCCGACCACATGGGCATGCGTTTATTTCTGGGCTCTCCATTCTATTTCATTGGTCTGTGACTCTGATTTTATGTCCGTACCATACTGTTTTGATTACTTGCATTTTGTAATATAATTTGAAACCCAGAAGCGTGATGCCTCTGGCTTTTTCCTTATGATTCTTTTGGCTATTTGAGGTCTTTTGAGGTTTCATACTAACTTTACAATTGTTTTTTCTACTTCTGTGAAGCATGTCGTTAGGATTTATCAAAAAACTGTTAGACCCCATAAAGGCATTCAGTCAAGCTGCAAGATACAAAATCAACATACAAAAATGAGTTGAAGTTTTTTACTTAATTTTTATTCTCCTATCCTCAGGCAGCCATCGTAAGGGCCATTTACCCTCTTCCTATATTTTCACTCTTGCCATTTCCCACTAGGGTGTATATATTCAGGGCGGTATCATGGGCAAGACACACAGGAGGTGGGAAGTTGCTTTAAGCACCAGGGAAAGGCTCTGAGGACTCCCAGGAAACAAGTGTCAATAATAAGGCATTAGTGTGAATAATTTTCCTTGGCATCAGTGAACAAATACCACTCCTCTCCAGCCTTTGCCTCTCTTGTCCATTTGGATGGACAGAAATTGGGCTGTTGGCCGTACCATAAAGGGGAGATTAGAGGACAAGAATTGGGTTCTTAACGGATGGGAGAACAAAATCCTACCTGGGATTACTAGATTCAAACTACCTGGGGATAGTCCTGGGCCCCACGTCACACAGTGACATTCCTCTTTATTAGGATTGGAATAATGGTGCGAAAATTTTCACATCAGCTTTGGCCCTTTCTTGGGATGGAGTGAAAGGCATGTTGGGCTCATGAACATGTGGGAATGGATAGAAAAAGTTCTATGTGCTGTATTTGTGTGCACATGCCTTTGTGCTTGTATGTGCGTCGTGCATGTGTGCGTGCGTGTATCTAAGCACACACACCTCCAAAGGAAGGCTCAGGAATTAAGTGTGAACGCTTTCCTAAGTGAGTTGTTGACACACATAAAAAGGAAGCATTTTGACCAGAATCACTTTCCACGAACGTGCCAGCCAAGGGATTCTGGCAGGAAGATACACTTGCTGGAGTGGCCACAGAATCTTCCAGCTGAGCTGAATTGAGGACACCGTATCCTGTCCTAGCTCAGAGATGAGCTGTGGAGAAAGGCACTAGCCAGTCAGCTGGATTGTTAGAGAAGGGTAAAGAGTAAATTCAGGGGGCGCCTGGGTGGCTCAGTTGGTTAAGCATCTGGCTTCGGCTTAGGTCGTGAGCTCACGGTTTGCGAGTTTGAGCCCTGTGTCGGGCTCTGTGCTGACAGCTCAGAGCCTGGAGCCTGCTTCAGATTCTGTGTCTCCCTCTCACTCTGTCCCTCCCCCTCTCTCTGTCCCTCCCCCCACTTGTGCTCTGTCTCTCCCTGTCTATCAAAAATAAAGAAACGTATAAAAAAATTAAAAAAAAAAGTAAATTCAGGTGTTTAAGTACATGGTAATACCTACCTCCACTTGATTAGATGCACAAAGATTTCCAGTTAAATCACGTCATTAAGGGAGCAAAGGGACATTAAGAGACAGGCTTATGGGATGCTGCAGGGACTTTGCTAAGGGCTGTGTGTTTGATGATACAACTGCCTTTTCTTCGTCATGACACCATGATTAAGACGCCATGAAAGGTGAAAAGAGGGTTGACGGTTTTTGACAAAGATCTGTAAACTACGCATGAAAATTATTGAGGTTTGAGGTGCATAGATCTTGAGTAATATTAACATGTTAACAGAAATTTGAATCGTTAGGCAAAGAGAGTATTGAGCCCCCCAGCATGCAAGATCTAAAGGAGTTGTCCCCATGAAGCAATATATATTATGTATAATATATTGATCATTTACTATATGTAATATATTTATGTATATATAGATGGTTATAACTACATAATTATGTATATGATTATTTATATGTTATAGATGTGTACATATTATGTATATATTAGATATAATTATGTATGTGTATGTATACAGCCTAGATAATTATAAACTTCTTTGGGAATTTCACATATGCACACTTTTGAACCAGAGGGAACAGAAGACATTTTGTCAGATTCAGAAGCCTCTTTAATCATGTTGGGCGCTTGGCGTGAAGCCACATTTGAACTTTGGAAATGATAAAATGTGTTTACCTTTAGTAAAATACAGTTTCCTGTTTGGAGGTCTGAGAGGAGGAAAGACTTTAAAAAAAGAAACTTATTAAAATCCCTGGGAGTGTTCTTGGACGTTAAAAACCCCCACAGTTGGCTATATTAAGTGCAAATGTACCAGAAACATACGGGTTATATTTCACCTAAAGTACACACGAATTTAAAATTCCAGGAAGGGAGGGATTTGGTTTTGCTGAACGAAAATAGTTGAAAAATAATCGGTGACACTTGACAAAATCAAGATGTTACCATATTTGTCACCTCCCCTTGAACTGAACGTCCTACCGACGTAAAATAACAGGCTTTAATTTCTAACTCAGGTTATGATGCCAGATTGGTGTTATTTATGAAAACACGGAAGGGTTTTTTTTTTTTAATTTTTTTTTCAACATTTATTTATTTTTTGGGACAGAGAGAGACAGAGCATGAACGGGGGAGGGGCAGAGAGAGAGGGAGACACAGAATCGGAAGCAGGTTCCAGGCTCTGAGCCATCAGCCCAGAGCCCTACGCGGGGCTCGAACTCACAGACCGCGAGATCGTGACCTGGCTGAAGTCGGAGGCTTAACCGACTGCGCCACCCAGGCGCCCCAAAACACGGAAGGTTTTAAGGCAACACAATTTCACCAGTGAAACTCTCCAGACACACAGGACGTGACCTTGGCATTGATTGACTCTCCGAGGACTCACTGGTACCGTAGTGAAGACATTTTAGCAGAGGCACAGAGAACTGACACTTTACCGATTTGTTATCAAGAGGTTATCAGTCACGGGGCGCCTGGGTGGCGCAGTCGGTTAAGCGTCCGACTTCAGCCAGGTCACGATCTCGCGGTCCGTGAGTTCGAGCCCCGCGTCGGGCTCTGGGCTGATGGCTCAGAGCCTGGAGCCTGTTTCCGATTCTGTGTCTCCCTCTCTCTCTGCCCCTCCCCCGTTCATGCTCTGTCTCTCTCTGTCTCAAAAAAAAAAAAGAGGTTATCAGTCACTTCCTGGGCTGGACCCCTGCCATCAGGAGGGAAACTGTGGGCTTATGGTCTAAGGCGGAGTGCAAAGAAAGGATGTGGGGGAGAAAGTGGGAGTACAAGAGGAGAGGATAGGGAGAGAAGAGAGGGAGGGAGCTAAGGGGATAAGAAAAAGAAATGAAAGACACACAACCAAGGGGGAAGTGGGACGGGAGTCATCTTCCTGATTTAGGAGATAGCCACAAAATGAAACATCTCAAGAAAACTCCACCAAACTCCCCACCCATTCACTTGACCAGAAGACAGATCTGTTCCTCAAAGAAAAAGTCAAAAAGATAAACGAGATAACGAACCTTTCTAACTAAGGAGGTGGTAAAGAACTAGCTCAAGAGGTCCCCTTTTCTTCGTACACCTTTATTTTTGCATGTACAGGTGTCGTGTTGTCTCAAAAAAAGAAAGGCAGCAATTTAACAGGTGATAGCTCTCTATTATGACACAGAGACTCATAAAGTCCACAGTGTTCACCCTGCATGTTCACCATCCTCTATTTTTGCCCTAAAAAGTCATGAGAAAAAAAAAAAAAAGGCATCCCAGATTACTATTCTATTTTGCACAGGACTCAGAGAGGAAAGAGTCAAAACTCTGTCTTCTATTGTGAAGAAATGCATTGGTTTTAAACCCGTTAGGTTAGCAGGAAGTAGAGGAAGGCGATCAGATAAAAGCAAAACAACAACACAATGAAAACATCCTATTTCTTTCTTTCAAAAACCAGTCCCTCCAGAAAGGGTTGGGCAGCCAGTGGTTGGCCAGTGTGAGCAGTGGGGACAAAGGCCACTTCTGTGTGCTCTAAAATCCAGGATGGGAAAGCCAGCTAATCCATAGAAAAGGAAGGCTTTTTTATTTTTATTTTTATTTAAAAAAAATTTTTTTTAAATGTTTATTTATTTTTGAGACAGAGAGAGACAGAGCATGAACGGGGGAGGGGCAGAGAGAGAGGGAGACACAGAATCGGAAGCAGGTTCCAGGCTCTGAGCCATCAGCCCAGAGCCCTACGCGGGGCTCGAACTCACGGACTGTGAGATCGTGACCTGAGCTGAAGTCAGACGCTCAACCGACTGAGCCACCCAGGCGCCCCGAAGGCTTTTTTATTTATTATCAAACTACACTCCTTAAAATGATAACCTGGGTGTTCAGTTAAATTTTTTTTAATTTAAAAAAATTTGAAGTTTTTAAATTAAAAGAAAAAATTTTTTTAATGTTTATTTTTGAGACAATGCGAGAGACAGAGTGCAAGCAGCGGAGGGGCAGACAGAGACACGGAATCCGAAGCGGTCTCCAGGCTCTGGGCTGTCAGCCCAGAGCTCGACGCGGGGCTCGACCTCATGAACCGTGAGATCATGACCTGAGCTGAAGTCGGATGCTTAACCGACTGAGCCACTCAGGTGCCCCATTTTTTTTTTTAATTTTTAATTTTACTGTGGCCAGAATATATAACACGAGACCCACCCTCTTAACAAATTTTTCGGTGTACAATGTAGGATTGTTGCCTACAGGTACAATGTTGTACAGCAGATTCTAGAGCTGAAACATTATGCCTGCTGATGAGTAAGCCCTCCTCCCAGCCCCTGACAACCAGCATTCCGTGCACTGCGTCTACGAATTTGACTATTTTAGGTACTTCATATAAGCAGAATCGTGCGGTATTTGTGTTTCTGTGACTCGCACAGACTCCCCAAGGTTCGCCTATATTGTCACATATGGCAGGTTTTCCTTCCTTTTCAAGGCTGACTAGTATTCCATTGTATGGCTAGGCCACATTTGGTTTATCCATCCGTTGATGAACATTTAGGTTGTTTCCGCACATTGGCTATTGTGCATGGTATTGCAATGGATATAGGAGTGCTGATATTTCTTCGAGATACTGATTTCAATTGTTTTCAATAAACACTGAGAAGTGGAACGTGCAATCATATGGTAGTTCTATTTTTAATTGTTTGAAGATCCTCTATGCTGCTTTCCTTGGTAGCTGTATCTACCAACAGTGTTTAAGGACTCCAATTTCTCCACATTCTTGTCAACGCTTCTCTCTCTCTCTCTCTCCTCTTTTTAAAAAACAGCCATCCTGGGGCGCCTGGGTGGTGCAGTCGGTTGAGCGTCCAACTTCAGCCAGGTCACAATCTCGGGGTCGGGGAGTTCGAGCCCCGAGTCGGGCTCTGGGCTGATGGCTCAGAGCCTGGAGCCTGTTTCCGATTCTGTGTCTCCCTCTCTCTCTGCCCCTCCCCCGTTCATGCTCTGTCTCTCTCTGTCCCAAAAATAAATAAACGTTGAAAAAAAAATTAAAAAAAAAAACACAGCCATCCTGATAGATATGAGGTGGTCTCTTTGTGGCTTTGATTTGTGTTTCCCTAATGATTAGTGACATTTTTTTTCCCCATATAGCTATTGGCTATTTTTATATCTTCTTTGGAAAAAACCAAATATCTATTCAAGTCTGTGGCCTGCTTTTTAATTGGGTTATTTGTTTGTTTGTTTACTATTAAATTGCAGGAGTTCTTTTATATTTTGGGAATTAACCCCTTGTCAGATATGCTGTGTTAAAAAGAAAACCACAGTCCCCAAATGGTGTCACTATTTAAGGGCCCAGGGCGGTAAACCAAGACTTACTATCTAAGGTAACTACAGTTTCAGTCCCCCACCCCCCTCCGGAACGTAATCTCTAACCAGCCAAACTGGAATTTCCTGGTCAACACTAGAGCAATCCCCTGAGAGACCCCTTCCATTCTCCTGAGGAAGGCAACCTTGCCTAAAACAATGCATTCCTTGCTAATAAATTCCTTTTCTCTGCCCTCTCTTTCTTTAAGAACCGTACATTGTGTATGCCTACAGCTCCTTGAAGTTCCCCTCTACTTTCTGCAAGCGATGCTGCCTAACTCAGGAATCACTTAATAAAACCAGTTAGATGTTCAAATTTACTTGGTCGAATTTTAACAATGATTTGTAAATATTTTCTGCCTTTCCATAGGTGGCCTTTTCATTTTGTTGATGGCTTCCTTTGCTGGACAGAAGCCTTTCTAGTTTGATATAGTCCCAAGGAACTTTTTCATTATATTTTCTTCCAGGAGTTTTACAATTTCACATCTTGCATTTAAGTCTTTAAGGGACGCCTGGGTGGCTCAGTTGGTTAAGCGTCCGACTTCTGATCTGGTCATGATTTCATGGTTCGTGGGTTCGAGCCCTGCATCGGGCTCTGTGCTGACAGCGCAGAGCCTGGAGCCTGCTTCTGATTCTGTGTCTCCCTCTCTCTCTCTGCCCTCCCCTGCTCCTGCTCTGTCTTTCTCTGTCTCTCAAAAATAAATAAATGTAAAAAAAAATTTAAGTCTTTAAGCCATTACATTTTTTGTGAGTGGTTTAAGATGGGGGGGGGGGGCAATTTCCTTCTTCTGCATGTGAATATCCAGTTTTCCCAATATTATTTATTGAGGAGACTACCTTTCCCCATAGAGTGCTCTTGGCTCCCTTATTAAATATTTGTTCACCATATATGCATGGGTTTACTTCTGGGCTCTAACTTAAGCTCCAGTGGTCTATGTGTCTGTTTTTATGCCGATATCACACTGTTTTTGTTACTTTAGCTTTGTGATATAGTTTGAAATCAGGAATTGTGATACCTCTACTTTTGTTTTCTTTCTCCAGGGTGATTTGGCCATTCATCATCCTTTATTGTTCCATACAAATTTTTGAATTGCTTTTTCTATTTAAAAAATGCTGCTGTGATTTTGATAAGGGTTGCATTAAATCTGTAGAATGCTTTGAATAGTGTGGACATTTTAACAATATTAAGTCTTTCAGTCCATGAACATGCAATGTCTTTCCATTTCCTTGTGTCTTGTTTAATTTCTTTCTTCAATGGTTTGTAGTTTTCAGTATACAACTCTTTTGTTTTCTTGGTTAAGTTTATTCCAGGATATTTTTTTTTTCTTTTTTTTGTACTATTTTAAATGGAATCGTTTTCCTAATTTCCATTCAGATAGTTCATTGTTAGATCTTTCTTGACTTCCAGTGGGGTTATATCCCAATAAGCCAAAATGTAGTCCAGTTGTAAGTCAAAAATGCATGAAATATACCTAAACTACTGAACATCCTAGTTTAACCTAGCCTTCCCCAAATGTGCTCAGAATACTTCCATTAGCCTATATTGGGCAAAATCTCTCACACAAAGTTTATTTTATAATAAAGTGTTGAATATGTCACGTAATTTATTTAATACTGGACTGGAAGTGAAAAACAGAATGGTCGCCTGGATACAGAATGGTTGTAAGGGTATCGATCATTTACCCTTGTGATCGTGTGGCTGACTGGGAGCGGGGTTGGCTGCTGCTCCCCAGAACCACGGGGGAGGGTTGCAACACATATCACTAGCTCGGGAAAAGATCCAAAATCAAACTTCAAAGTACGGTTTCTACTTGACTGCATATCACTTTCACATCCTCACAAGGTTGAAAATAATAAGTTGAGGAGCCATTTGTATAGAAAAACAATGGATTTTTGAATGATGATTTTGTATACTGCAACTTTACTGAATTTTTAAATTACTTCTAACAGTTTTTTTTAGTGGAGTCTTTAGGATTTTTTATTTATAAAATCATGGTGTCTGCAAACAGGGACAATTTTAAGTCCTTGTTTCTGATTTGAATGCCTCTTGATTCTTTTTCTTGTCTAATTGCTCTGGCTAGAACTTCTAGTACTATGTCGAACCGACATGATGAGGGGGGTATCTTTGCCCTATCCCTGATTTTAGAGGACAGGCTTTCAGTTTTTCGCAAATGAGTATGATGTTAGTAGACTTTTTATATATGTCCTTTATTTTATTGAAATCATTTCCCTCTATTTCTAGTTTGTTGAGAGTTTTTATCATAAAAATGTATTGAATTTTGTCAAGTGGCTTTTTTGCATGTATTAAGATGATCATTATTAAGATGATCATGTATTAAGATGGGGTTTTTTTAAATCTTTATTCTCTCTCTTTTAAAAAATTTATTTATTCTGAGAGAGAAAGAGAGAGCACGAGCAAAGGAAGGGCAGAGAGAGAGAGATAGAGGGAGAGAGAGAATCCCAAGCAACCCCACACTCAGTGCAGAACCCATGCGGGGCTCCCTCTCACGACCACAGCATCATGACTTGAGCTGAAATCAAGAGTCGGTCGCTTACCTGACTGAGCCACCCAGGCAGTCCTATCCTTATTCTCTTAATGTGGTGTGTCACATTAATTGATTTTCATACATTGAACTATTCTTGCATTCCAGGGATAAATCCTACCTTATCATGGTGTATGATAGCTTTAATGTGCTCATGAATTAGATTTGCTGGTATTTTGTTAAGGATTTTTTGCATCTATATTCATCAGAGATACTGGCCCATAGTTTTCTTGTGGCATCTATGTCTCTGGCCTTGGTATCAGGGTAACACTGGCCTCATAAAATGAGTTTGGAAATGTTTCCTTCTTTTCCATGTTTTGGAAGAGCTCGTGAAGGATTGGTGATAAAAAGGATCACAAAGGAATACTATGAATAATTATATGCCAAGAAATTGGAAAGCTAGAAGAAATGGATAAATTCCTAGAAACATACAACCTACCAAGACTTAATCATGAAGAAGTACAAAGTCTGAACAGACCTACAACTAGCGTGGGGAGAAATTATTGAGTTGAATCAATTATTGGTTGAGTCAATAATCAAAAACTTCCCAATCAAGAAAAGCCGAGGACCATATGCCTTCACTGGTGAATTCTATAAATTAGTTCCTAATTCTAGAAGCTTTCTAGCCTCCAACTGTGCTAGCACATTGTAGACGGGTAGGGGAAGTATCAAGATAGGTCATTTTTCCTGATTTAATGTTTTGTTTTGATGTATTTAAGCATAACAAAAAGGAGGAATTTAATCCTGAGTGTCATTAACTTCATGTTGTTTATATGGATGACAATTTTTCTCTTTGTCAGTGGGCTCCGGAAGAATTGTTGATTGCAAACCCCTTTGGCTTAAGGAATTTTAGTCAGTTCTCCAAAGCTAGCACGCAGATCTGAAAAGAATGTGTGTATTAGATGATCGTGTCCCTGAGAAAGTCAAGCAAACAAAGAAAAACAAATTAGGAATGTCTGCAGCTTCCCAGTTATCATCTTCTCTCGTTTGGAAATCAGTGTATTTATGGAAAGTAAGCTTTTCTGAGTAAGCTGTTTTTTTGTAACATTCCAGAAACAAGAAACTCAAGGTCTGTTTTGCTTAAACCAAAAAGAAAAATGTAGCAGGGAGGGGAAAAGGGGAAAAAGTGTAGCAAACAATCGAGCAAAAGGCTAATGAATGTAACCTGATTTGGTGGAACCAGTATTAGGCTTAAGGTTTTGTCTGGAAACCTTGACCGGCACTGCTGGAGCCAATGCCTCCAGTCCTGGCCTGATTCTCCAGTGACTTCATGATCTGAATTGATCAGACTGGCCTTGGATTCTCCTCCAGGGGGCTGCCTCTCTGCACCTCGAGGGCTGAGTTCTGCTGCATCTGGTTTCTGTGGTTCTATCAGTCCAGCTCAGGGTCTCGCCACTCTCCCTTCACCTGTTTGCTTTGCAGATTCATGCATCTGCCTGGCTGCTGGAGCCATGAGTTTACAACTCCTGGACACTCTCTTAAAGACTATAAATTCAGTAATGAATTCAGTCCGAGAAGTTTCCAAAGGGACCCAAAACCAGGGACAGAAAGTTAGCTGCCTCTAGTACATCCCATAACTACCTTGGCACCTACCTGATAGGGTTTCTTGTGCACACAGCTTTGATTTTGTCCAGTTGACCAAATCATGCAAGCCCACCCACTGGCGACTCCTAGCTTACTCTACTCTCATGGCATGAACGTATAGGGTCCTCTAGAAACTCCTTGGACAAAAGAGGACAGTCCAGTCTTGAACTAGAGCTTTTCTTCTGAGCTAGAGCCAACACCTCCTGTCCCACCTGCCACAGCTATACGTACCCTCTGAATATCAATCTACACGTTGTTGATTTCCCTCCTATCACTCCCATGACACCCATCCTTCTAGTCAAAGGCTGTTTGGTATTCTTACAGAGACATGGAGACCACAGTGGGGACCCTATTGTCTTGGAATTTGATAGAAAAGCAGCTTATGGAAAAGTAGTGATTGAGAACTTGGACTTGTCTCTGTGACCAGCGCATGGCTTTCAAGCAACAGTTGGCTCTGCAGCTTGAAAGGGGAATACACAGGGGTTCTTTAGTGCTGCCTGGGTGGTGGCAGATATCTATGCCTTTTGTCCCAGTTTTCACCCATACCACAAGGGCTAAGACGGTGTTTCCAAAATCTCAAATACTCCCAATCCGAGAACTAGAGAACGATGGTTACCATAGGGGAGGTGGGGAGGTGGTAAAGTAAACAGGTGAAGGGGCTTAAAAGTACACTTATGACAAACACTGAGTAATGTATGGAAGTGTTGAGTCATTATACTGTACACCTGAAACTCATATAACACTGTATGTTAACTATGCTAGAACTACAAAGCTCAATTAAAAAACCTCATATACTGAAAATGTCTCTCCCTGAGAAAAATTCTGGTACCAGCTCTTAACACAAAATGTTTCTGATCATAAAAGTGATATTTTTCTGTTTTTAATTTCAGAGGTTAAAAACACCAATGTTCTCCCCATCCAGAATTAGCCATTACTAGCCATTACTAGTGGTTTACTTCTTCCAAATAATTTTTGTAACATATGTTACAACTAGATATGTAAAGTATACTGGAATCTTATTATACAGTACAGTTGACTGTTGAACAACACAGGGTGTTAGGGGTGCTGATCCCCCAACGCAGTAAAAAACCCACATGCATCTATGACTCCCCCCAAACTTACCTACTAATAGCCTACTAGTGAGCAGAAGCTTTACTGATAACATAGTCAATTAACATGTATTTTATATGTTCATATGTATGGTATATTGTATTCTTACAATAAAGTAAGCTAGAGAAAATAAAAACATTTTAAAGCATCATAAAGAAGAGAAATGCATTTAAAGTACTATACTGTATTTATCAGAACAAATCTGTTTATAAGTGGAGATACAAGATTCAACACCAAGTTCTTCAAAGGCAACGGCATTATTTTAGACACCGTCCTTTCCACTTAACATTTGGTGAGCATTCTCTTTCTTTAAAAAATTTTTTTTAATTATTTAAAAAATAATAATTATTTATTTAATAATTATTTTAAAATAATAATTATTTATTTAATAATTATTTTAAAAATAATAATTTTATTTATTTAATTATTTTATTTTTGAGACAGAGACAGAGCATGAGCAGGGGAGGGACAGAGAGAGACACAATCTGAAGCAGGCTCCAGGCTCTGAGCTGTCAGCACGGAGCCCGATGCAGGGCTCGAACTCGTCAACCGTGAGATCATGACCTGAGTTGAACTTGAAGTTGGATGCTCAGCCTACTGAACCACCCAGTGCCCACATTTTCTTTAGAAAACAAAACTTCAGTTATGAAAGCAATAAGGGCAAATAATTTTAACGTTTATTTTTGAGAGAGAGACAGAGTGCAAGCTGGGGTGGGGCAGAGAGAGAGGGAGACAGAGTCCGAAGCAGGGTCTAGGCTCTGAGCTATCAGTAGAGTCCCAACGTGGGACTCAAACTCAGGAACTGTGACATCATGACCTGAGCCAAAGTCGAATGCTCACCAACGGAGCCACCCAAGTGCCCAAGGGCAAATAATTTTAAAGATCAAGATAAAATAGAATGCTAGCAAAGAGGAAGTAAAGGAATCTTGCTTTCTCCTGAAACTTTGCTACACACACAGTAACCCTCCCCAGAGAGAGACATGTTTCCTTGTTTGTTGTTTTTCTGAAACAATGAAAAGGCACATTTTTTTATTCCTCTATTTCATAAATTATCAGATTTAGTCTGTATCTGATCACTCTCCAAAGTATGGGTGAAGAATCTGGCTCACTAACATTTCCCCATCTTTCCTGCCCTTCCCCATTTTAAAAATATTTATTTTAAGGTTTCCATTCTACTTGTATAACTTTAACAATGTACTTGGACTTCAATTTCTTATCCCACTGCATTTACTCATTTCCTCCTGGTTTTCCATCTGGAAAGTGGAGGAGAACAAAAGCCACACACCATCTCCTACCTCTGTCTGCCCTTCACCTCTCGACTCTTCAGCGATTCCATTACCCTTCTTTTGGGGTTGACATCTGGCCCGACCCATGTGGACAGCTAGCTCAAGGTCCCTTGTCGTTTTAGTGCTAGACGGAGTTCTGTTCTTTGTCAACAACACTGTAATAAAATAAAATTAAAAGAAAAGAAATGAGTGATGGTGTATTCATTTGCAAAGGTGACTCTAATACAATACCATAATCTGGGTGGCTTAACCAGCAGAAATCTATTTTCTGACTGTTCTGGAAGCTGAAAGTCAGAGATCAAGGAGTTAGCAACGTTGACTTCTCCTGAGACCTCTCTCCTTGGCTTGCAGGTGACTGTCGAAAGGGATCAGGCTATGTCACCCCAAAATATGCCACTTCGGCACAGGGACTATTTTAAGCTGAAGGCAATTGAGAACCAGCAGATACAGGAAGAATTGTCTACCCTCGTTTATCCACCCAAAAAGCAGGGCGTACATTTCCCTTTATGGAAGCGGTGGCGTGCATGTGGAGGAAATGACAGAGTGTAGAAGAGGGAAACCAGGCAAGCACAGTGTCCTGAAAGCCAAACAAAGGAAGGGTTTCCAGTGGAGGGATGGATCGGGGAGATTAGTGCTGCAGAGATGAGGAGAAAGGACGAGGTGTGGAATATAGTGAAATGGAGGGCACTGTGACCTTGACAGAGTGGTTCCAGAATCTGAAGCAGGCTCCAGGCTCCGAACCGTCAGCACAGAGCCTGATGCGGGGCTCGAACTCATGAACCGTGAATCATGACCCGAGCTGAAGCCGGGACGCTTAACCGACTGAACCACCCAAGCGCCCCTATTTATTTTTCTATGGAAGGCTGAAGATAGAGAAAGCATGCTGGTGAAAGGAAAGACGGGATGTTAGAAGAGAGGAGGAGAATGCAGGATGAAGTCTTGGGTAGGAAAGGGGGCCCGGGGCCCGGTGCACTACCCGAGGGGCTGGCTCAGATTAGAGCAGGTCGCTGTCTAGCGACGAGGGTCAAGAGGCAGGTGGTGGGGAGACGTGGTGGCTCCCTTCTCAATGGCGTCTCTTTTCTCACTGAAATAAGAATCGGGGCCATCAGCTGAGGACCAGGAGGAGAAGGGGAGCTGGAGAACAAAGAGAGGGGCCATCTCACTCCTGCCGCACCGTGCTGGTGCGCTCTGCTGACCCCACGGTGCGATGTGGAACCCAGCAGGAAGGGAGACAAACATCAGATGACGGAAAGATGGCCCAGTTGCCCCATGCGGCCCATAGAACTTTCATCGGAGTCTGTTGTTCTTCTGTTTAAAAAAAATTGTTTTTTAATGTTTATTTTTGACAGAGAGAGACAGACAGAGCATGAGTGGGGGAGGGGCAGAGAGAGGGAGGAAGAGAGAGTGAGAGAGAGAGAGAGAGAGAGAGAGAAAGAGAGAATCTTAAGGCTCCACACTCAGCGAACAGCCCATTGCCGGGCTGGATCCCATGACACTGAGATCATGACCTGAGCCGAAATCAAGAGTCCCACGTTCAAGCGACTGAGCCACCCAGGTGCCCCACGTAAAACTTCATTTTTAAATAGCGGCCTACATTTTCCCCGAGTGCTCCAAAAGCAGAAGCAAAACCATCTGCAGGCTGGATTTTGTCCGTGGGTCACCGGTTTACTGCCTCTGGGTAAGCGCTGCCCGCTGCCCCCCGACTGGGCCTTAAATGCTCTCTTCTCGCACCTGGAAGACACCCCCAATTTTTTTTTTTCAATGTTTTTATTTATTTTTTTGGGACAGAGAGAGACAGAGCATGAACGGGGGAGGGGCAGAGAGAGAGGGAGACACAGAATCGGAAACAGGCTCCAGGCTCTGAGCCATCAGCCCAGAGCCTGACGCGGGGCTCGAACTCCCGGACCGCGAGATCGTGACCTGGCTGAAGTCGGACGCCTAACCGACTGCACCACCCAGGCGCCCCTGGTCAGTGAGGTTTAAATGCAGTGTCAGCAGGACTAGGGGGGGCCACGCTAGGCGGCAGTGAGGGGGGCGTTACCCCTCAGGTGAAACCCTAGCCTTACACGAGCCGATGGGAGCGCCTCTTCCAGCTTCACACCCTGGGCTTTGGCCAGCCTCGCTGGATCCTGGGTGGGGTGAGCACCCGGACGGCACTTGGAAGTGCTCAGCAAACAGTCTTTATCTTCATTAGTCTCACCATCCTTTCGTGGCTTGGCTGGCAGATCATCAGCAGGGGAGGGCCTGACTCACCTCCTCCTGGTGGACATGACCCCTTGCTCCCTCCTTTGGGCCCCTTCTGCATAACTTTCTGTGGCCTCCGATGCACGTTGCACGTTCCACGTCTTCATTTATACAGTGGTGGGGACTGTAGGCCAACTAGACCCTAAGGCGCAGAAAGCAGGGCCCGAGGCTTATTTGATGGTGGATCCCTAAGACTCACCCAAGCGGCCACATGGCATTGGCTGATGGATTTAATGTGACCCCTGGGGGCGCATCTGTGATGCCAGGCTGCTTTCTGAACTCCACACACGACCCAGTACTAAGTTTTCCGTTGCTGTTTCCTAGCCCTTCTGTCGTATCGCAGGCAGGTCCTCTGGCTTCAGATCGGACCTTGCAAAACTCCCACCTCCCGCCCCCCGGCGCCCCCACCCCTTAACATTTCTACAATTCTTTTGGGAGTCGATGGATTCCAGATAACCCGATGTCAGACAACACTCATAGGAAAAACTTTTTGTGCTAACTGTTCTATTTTGGTTCTGGTTCTCTTCCTCTCTCCCCCCAGCAAACATAAATTGTACCTAAATCTTTGCCAAGAGGACAACCTTCTTAAACAGAAGCAGGGAGACTGATGAGCGGTGGCTGGAGGGAGTAGTCTGTGGGATCGTGCCAAAGGCACCCTACACCTGGGGTTTGGGGGTGCCCACGGTCATCAGAAACATACAGAAACTAGCCCCGTTCTAGCAGCCCTGCTTTAAGGGTGGCAGTGATGGTCAAGCCCAATGGCGAACGGAAAGGCAGTGCTTGGCCAAGAAGGACCCACTCACTTCTTGCTCTGCGGTGGGCCCACAGCTGCTTATTTGTCCTGCAGGGCACTAGGGAGCCAGGGACACACCACACCACGCTGCCCCCAAGGGCCCCGAGGGGGACACAGGCGAGACTTCCAGTGTCGCCTCTTTTGCTGTGTGTCAGAAGACCACTGACAACAGAGATTCTAGGGGAGCTTGGTAGGACGCCATTTTCATCCACATCCAAGAACAACGTGGCCGCGAGCCACGAACAGGTAGCAAAGGCTTGTTCGCTTTGCGTACTTTGAAGATGTATTTGTAACCCGTTGCCTTTTTCTGCTTCAGGGATTGTGGGCAGCAAGTGCAAGAAATCATATTCTTCTTTTCTAAAGTCGCGCGTACTCTCGCTGTGGTATAACGACAATAGCAAAAGGAAAATTCTTTTTCCAGTAAAGAACATCTCATCATATGTTCTTTACTGGATGGGAAGACGGGCTCATTTCTATACTGAATTCTCCTGCATAATAAATACTACCCAAAGCAAGTTTTTTTTTTTCCCTGAGGTAAGACAAAAACAAAAAGAAAGAAATGGGGCCAAGCAAGATTTCCATAGGAACAAATGCACATGTTCATGCAACAAAGAATGTGAAAGCGCTTGCTGTGCTGAGTATTTTCTCTTCTCCCTCCAGATCCCCGTCTCGCCCAGTCTCCGGCCAGGTCTGTGCCCAGGAGGCCGGCCTGTGTGGACTGAATCAATGGACTCCATGGACCTGGCTGCCAGTTGGGTTTGGCCAATGGGGAGCCTTGGCAGGAGATCAGAGAGAGTAAAGTTGTGGTGTTTATTTCCCTGTCCCTGCCAGGTTGCTGTTGTTCATTCTGGATTTCTTTATGGAAAGCCACAGCTCTTGCCAGGTGGCCTTCTGTGCAACTATCAGCTCTCTCTCTGGGTTCTGGTGATCACTTCTTCCCTGGGCTCCTCAAGTCCTGGGGGGGGGGGGGGCTTCCCCTTGTTGCTGGCCTTGAGGAGCTACCCTGTCCCTTTTGGACATCCTTCTAAGAGTAGTCCCTCTATTTTATGTTGTTATGTTATGTTATGTTATGTTATTTTAATTTTTTAATGGTTATTTATTTTTTAGAGGAAAAGATGGGAGCATGAGCAGGGAGGGGCAGAGAGAGAGAGGGAGACACAGAATCCGAAGCAGGCTCTAGGCTCTGAGCTGTCAGCACAGAGCCCGACGCGGGGCTCGAACTCACAGACGGTGAGATCATGACCAAAGCCGAAATCAGATGCTTAACCGACTGAGCCACCCAGGCGCCCCTAAAAATAGTCCCTTTATTAAACTCACTGCAAATTACCCTCCTTCAGAGCGCTGTCTGCTTCCTGCCTGGCCCGACTGGCTCAATTACTCATGTGCCCAGCCCCCAGTCTTCCCATCTGTGCTTTTTCTAGAGTTTGGATTAAGCCCATCAACGCACATGCTCTGCGGATGGGGGAAGCAATTCTACCAAATGTAAAACTGGACACCACGAAAGGACACACACCACACAGGAGGGCAGGCATAGAAAGAAAAAGTCAACTTCTTTGGATAAAAACTTTTGTTCTGCCTGAATTCATAGACATACAGAGCAAGCAAAACACTAGAAGCAGAAGGAACAAGATCGCATTTTTCAAGCATTATTTCTTTGGCAACAAATTAGAGATGAAAAAGGAGCAGCCGCCAGACTACGTTCCCTCCCTTGGTTATGCCCTGGGAGTGGCCCAATGTCAAGCCAAGAAACAATTGTTCTCAGGCTTCACTGCCCTCACCTCCTAATCTGGGGTCTTCACCCTAAAGGTGACCCTATGGGTCCTGGTGTCAGGGTTGCTCTGGCATGATGAGGGATGTGGGCATGAGGCCAGGGAGGAACAGGCTTGGTGGACTGGTGGGACTTATATGCTTGCTCAGAAACTCCCCCCAAATTCCACCTGCTCTTCAAGGTGCAGCTCAAAGTCTTTTCTGAGTTCCGATGTAATTCATCATGACATGCTTTTTAAATGTATGTTTTCTTTCTTTCTTTTTTTTAATGTTTTTTAAATTTATTTTTGAAGGAGAGAAAGAGAGAGAGAGAGAGAGACGAAGCATGAGCGGGGAAGGAGCAGAGAGAGAGGGAGACACCGAATCGGAAGCAGGCTCCAGGCTCCGAGCTGTCAGCACAGAGCCCGACGAGGGGCTCGAATCCATGAACCGTGAGATCATGACCTGAGCCGAAGTCAGACGCTCCACCGACTGAGCCACCCAGGCGCCCCTGTGTTTTCTTTCTTTCTTTAGTCTATAGAGTCCAGATCACCTGGATCACCAGGGATGTATCTTTCATCACCTCCCAGGGTGCTGGGTACCCAACAGGTGTTCTATAAATGCCAGCTGACTAACTGACAGGTGGCTCGCCCATCACGCGTAGCAGGAGAAATTACACCTGGACATAATAACCAGCCCACACATACCGCACACCAGCCACTGTGCTGTGTGCACCTGCCTTATCTCATTCCATCCTGACGAAGAGCTTGTGAGCTAGGTAGTCCCCCTTTTATAGATCAAGAAACTTGGGCTTGGAAAAGTCCAGTAACTTGCTAATAGCCCCACGCTCATAATGGCAGAGACCGAAACCAGTTTCTTAATGTTTCCGCCATTCTGCCCTTTCTCTTTGGCGAACATCCCCATGCTCCAGTAATAGCGATGGTCATTTCAGTGATCTGTTCCATCAAGTGGCTTTAACAGGCCACAAATGTCTACACCGGTGAGGGGAATAACAGCCCTTGTTCAACACTCCTTCCTGTTGTAGACTGCCTTCCTTGCTCCCACTTGACCTTGACCTGCTCCACCCTCAGAACACTCAGGGTGAAACCAGAGGACCCATTAATATCTTCTCCAGGGGCCCTGCCTGAACTCTTCACAGTTTGGAGCTGGCCATTTGTCTTCCAGGCTGTCCCTCTGCTTTCTGCTTTAGATCACATTAGAAACTCCTTTGAACTCCCAATTTTAGAACTCAACAGAAAAGAGATGACTGCAAAAATTCTGTTCACTGTGCATTTTGGCCAAGCAGCCCAAGGGCATTTCCGAGGTCCAGAAACAGCCAGTTCTCTGCCTGTCCCACTGCCCAGTGTTCTCACTTAGATCAATAAAATGAGGCGAAAATAGGTCTCAGGGCTTGTGGGTAAGATCTGGACCACTAAACCACAATAAAATATTTGGTCACCGAATACTTTTTCCCAAAGCCCTGGCATGGAAACTCTGACGTCAAGTTCATTGAAGTGGACCAGAGATTTTGATTTTGATGCTGGAGTCGAATCATGGTCAATGTTCTCTGTCACTGAAGGGTGTGAACACAGAAATCATGACATGGGGCAGGGTATGAGAAAACTTCCAAGCTACACACACGATGCCCTTGGCGATTTGTGGTTGGTTAAATTTGGTTATGTCTGAGTATCAGAGAGAGCCTGAGGAAAAGGATTTGGGGTGGTGGGGTTTAGTGTAAAAACATACCTTTTTTAAGAACTTGGCGGTTTCCATCCTGGCCATCATCAATCACATTCCTTATGCTCCAAAAACATGGAAATGGGTGCAAAATATTTTGTTAGTTTTTCCAGAACAGGAAGAAATTCTTCATGATGGAAAGTAAACAGAGCTATCAAGACTATCGACCGAGATTCCCTTCTCTTTTTTTTAGTAACCGAAAGAAAAAAAATACATTGCTCTTGTTACTTTGCTTGCTTGATGTGAAGAGCACCCTTGGAGGGATCCCACCAGACATGTCTGTGATACCTGCCCTTGTCCATGGGAGCCATGCAGACATCCATGTCCCAACTGAACCAAGAGTCGCATCAATCAAACAACCCCCTCAGTCCGCTTCCAATTTGTGCCTTTTTCAAATTATGGTAAAATACGCATGACGTAAAACTCACCTTTGGTTACGCATCTAACTCTGGATTTCGGCTCAGGTCATGATCAAACCCCCTGTCGGGCTCTGTGCTGGTGTGGAGACTGCTTGGGACTCTCTCTCTCCCTCTCTCTCTTTGATATCCCTGGGATACCAAGTTGAGAGTAAATAACTCTTTTACTACACTGTGAGGAATTGCAGGACACACACAGAAAAGGGCAGGGCGTTTACAGGGCCGTGCATAGTTATAGAAGCCAACACCTTTCTGTCTCGCTTCTGTTCCTCCCAACTTCTTAGAAACCAAAAGCGTTAACCACCTGTGAGCACTCCACTGTCACTGTGGGAGGTGAGGCTGAGAGAGGTAAAGTCACCCAGGAGGCGACCCAGACAGCACAAGGGAGCTGAGTTTGTTCTGCTGGCTTGGCCTTGAGTGACGAGTGCAGCGGGAGGAGTACAGTGTCTGTCGTGGGTACCAAGCACACTCCCGCCCTGCCCTAGATCTGGAAGGTTCGTGCTCCAGTTTTGCCTCTGAACTGGAGTGCTGTAGCTCTGAATCAGAAGACAACCCAGGGCATTTGTCTCATTCTGTATCCAGAACATCGCCTACCTGCTGCTGGGTTTGAAGAATCGGCACTATTGCTTTATGTCAAGTTGGTCAAAGAAGCCAGTTCTTACTGCATCAAATCCACACTTACTTTGTTGCCATTAACTAGGTTTGAAAGTTGTTCAAATTAAGCTATTTAACTTTCAGTTTCTTTAACTATTGCAAGATTCCTGAGATAATAGAACATGCTTGCTTCTTTTTGGCACACATACCATGCTTGGAACAGTTGACTTATTATTTAAAGGCTAGTGTTCTGTCCTGTATAGTCTTTGGGGCCCCCGCTCCCCACAGTCATGCTTTCTTTCTGCTTATGCTTAGACAGGGTTAGGTCTGTCATTTTATCTTAAGTCTAGACAGCATAAGCAAAGCTGAGAATCTCGATCAGGTAAAAACGTATCATTTTTGGTATGTAATATAATCATACAGACATCTTTTGATCTCCAAATATTGAGATTTGAGTGAAGTAATTTTTTTTTAACGTTTATTTTTGAGAACGAGAGAGCGCGTGCACACGTGAGCTGGGGAGGGGCAGAGAGAGGGGGCGACAGAGGATCCGAAGCAGGCTCTGCGGAGAGCCAAGAGCCTGACGTGGGGCTCGAACTCGTGAACCCTGAGATCAAGACCTGAGCCGAAGTTGGACACTTAGCCAACTGAGCCACCCAGGTGCCCCTGAGTGAAGTGATTTTTAATTAATCTGTGTGTCTACACATGGATATAGACTCACAATCACCGTGACATAGCATAACTTCCCTTGAAGTTTGTCTCTAACGGATCACTAGATCTAAATCAGTTGTGCAAATTAAAATGGATCGGTAGGCACACACCATGGAATAAATATATTGATTTGTATTAGTTTGCCAGGGCGGCCATAGCAAAGAAGCACAGGTTGGGGGCGGGGGGGCTTATACATAACAGAAACTTATTTCTCACAGTTGTGGAGGCTGCGAGTCAGGGGTCAAGGTGCTGGTGTGGATGTGCTCTGGTGACAGCCCTCTTTTGGGTGCAGAAAGCCAGCTTCCCCTCGTGTCTTCACACGGCAGAAAGAGCAGAGAGCAGAAGCACGCTCTCCTGCGACATTTGTAAGGGCACTAATTTCATTCATGAGGGCTCTACCCTCATGACCCCAACTATTCTTAATTACCTCCCAAAGGCCCCAGCCCTTAATACCATTATATTGGGGGGGGGGGTAGGGTTTCAACATATCAATTGAAGGGGACACAAACACTCAGTCCGTAACACCTAATTTCTCCTTCTTACAAAAATTCCAGTCATATTGGGTTATGGGCCCACTTAATGACCTCATTTAACCTTATGACCTCTTCAAAGACCCTCTCAGTGCAGGTAGGACTAGACGTGGGGCAAGCCCCGAGAGAAGGAAATGCATCAGGGCGAGTTCCACAGTCATCCTGCTCTTTCCTGACAGTATCTGCCAGCTCTCTGAACTGGCAGACAGGGTCACAGCATTCTCTGAGAGTTCCTGGATGGAGGACAGAGGCTGGAGTTCAGAGCTACAATAGTGGCTACTTGAGAGGCAAAACTACACAAACACATACCTGTAGAGCAATGAACTGCCAAATCGTACACACTTTCCTTTGAAACAGTTGCCCACTCCTAAAGGGAACGTGCATCAGGCAAACCTAAGAAAGAAAGTTGCAGCTTGGAGCATAAAGAAATGATCAGGGATTTTGGCAGTCTGATCAGGGTGGTGGGGAGAGAGAGACTAGAGTTTAAGACCCACGAATGAGAGGAGGCATTAGTAAATAATACCGAATCTTGACTGAGCTCCCAGAAGAGCCCAGTCTTAGGAACAAAGTCTATATCACAGAAGAAAGGGCAAAGCTTAACCAGACCAGCCCCGACAGCATGAAATCAGCCCATGACAGGATCACGGTGATCAGTGGGCATGCTCGCTGCCTGCCAGCTGGAACATCAACACAACTTACAGGAAAACAACCTCTTTCAGAGTCTTTCATAGGCCATGTCCAGAACTTGAAACAAACCACAAGCCATACTAAAATTAAGATCAAATGACTGAAAACAAAACAAAAAAGTATTGAAATAGGAAGTCTCATGTGTTACTTAGATATTAAGTTATCAGGCAGAGATTTTAAAATAACTATCTTTGACATCCTCAAGGAAACAGTGGGAAGACAGAATATTTTACCAATGTGTGTGTGTGTGTGTGTGCACGCATTCCATTTCCAAGTATCTCAAATGGTTATTCTAAAACTGAAAAGAATACTTTAGGTAAAATTCATAGTTAAATGAATGGTTCTAATATAAGATTAGACCTAGCAGAAGAAAAGATTAGGAAACTAAAGAAAAAAAAATAAAAATAAATAAAATAAAATAAAATAAACAATAAAAATATCCAGATTAAAGTACAGAATGGTAAAAGAAAGATGGAAAATAATCAAATGGTTACAAAGACAGGACACATAATAGAAAGGTCTAATGTATGGATTGGAATTCCAGGTGAAGACTATGGAGCGGCAGGGGGAAGGGGGGCAGAAACTATATTTTTGAAAGTACTATTTTAAAAAATACAGTCTATAAAATTAATAAAAGACATCAAACCATAGATTCAAAAATTTTAGAGAATGTCAGCAGATAAATACAAAGCAATCCATGCCGAGTCACATCACAGAGAAAATGTTGAAAGTGAAAGACAATGAGAACATTTTAAGAGCAAGCAGAATAAAGAGACATATCACCTTCAAAGCAGCAACAGTAAGACTGATGACTGATTTTTTAATAGTCAGAGGGCAATGGAATGACATCTTTACAGTGTTAAAAAAACACTTATAGGACACTTTCAGACAAATGGAAATTCTCATTAAAAAAATACTAAAGGGAACTTTCCAGAAAGAAGGGAAATGATCTCAGATGGAAGTACAGACACATAGAATGAAAGGGAGAGTGCCCCAAAGGGTAAATATGAAGATAGATAAAAATTAATAATGGATTACGGGGTTTAACATATAAATAACATAGATGACAAAAATAGCACCAAATTAAAAAAAAAAAAACACAGAACAAAACAATGCAGTGTAAATGAAATTAAACTGTTTTAAGTTTTAGGCACTGTTCCGGAAGTGGTAAAAGTACTAATTTAAGATCAATTGTATTAAGTCAAGGATGTATTTTTTATTTTTATTTTATTTTATTTTATTTATTTATTAAAAAAAAATTTTTTTTAAGGTTTATTTATTTTTGACAGACAGAGAGACAGAGCATGAGTGGGAGAGGGTCAGAGAGAGAGGGAGACACAGAATCAGAAGCAGGCTCCAGGCTCTGAGCTGTCAGCACAGAGCCTGATGCGGGGCTTGAACTCACAGACTGTGAGATCATGACCTGAGCCGAAGTCGGACGCTCAACCGACTGAGCCACCCGGGTGCCCCAAGGATATATTTTTTAAATTAGTTTTCTTTATTTTTGAGAGGCAGAGAGAGACAGAGCGCGTGTGGGAGAGGGGCAGAGAGAGAGGGAGACAGAATCTGACAGGCTCCAGGCTCTGAGCTGTCAGCACAGAGCCCAACGTGGATATCGAACTCACAAACTGCAAGATCATGACCTCAGCCAAAGTTGGGCACTCAACCTACTGAGCCACCCGGGAGCCCCAAAGACACATTTTAAATATAAAAACATATAAAATGAGCGTAAATGGTGATAACAGATACCAAGCATGCTAGTATACATAGATTGCCAACAGCTAAAGTAAACTTTAAGAAAAAAAAAAATTGTCAGAAATAAGGAGGGATCTTTCATAATGATAAAAACATGAGCAGAAAAACACAACAATCCTAATTTCTGTGCACCAAGTGGCAGCTTAAAAATATATAAAGAAGAGTTAACAGAATTAAAAGGAGAAACAGAGAAACCCGTAATCATAGCTGCAGATTTTAACATACTTCTCTCATGGACCCATTACGGGCAGACAAGAAATCAGCAAGGATGTAAAAGATTATTAACAATACAAAAAATCAGCTTCATCTATTTGATATAGATATATAGCAACACAAAGAACAACGGGCAGACTACATATTTTTTCAGACATAAAGAACATGTACCAACATAGACCATATTCTATGAGTCATGCGGTAAGCCTCCACAAATTTCAAAAGACTGAAATCATACACAATAAGTTCTCTGGCCACAGTGGAATTAAAGTAGAAAATAAGATAACTGGAAGATCTACATATATTTGGAAGTCAGGAAACCCGTTGGTAAACAACCCACGGGCAAAATAAAATCTAGGAAATCTCAACTCAAAACGATCAAAATATTAAAAAAAAAAATTGGAAGGAAATTAGAAATACTCTAAAGGTTTTTTTTTTTTAAATGTTTATTTATTCTTTTCGAGAGAGATGGAGCGCAAGCAGGGGAGGAGCAGAGAGAAAGGGAGACAGAGAATCTGAAGCAGGCTCCAGGCTCCGAACTGTAAGCACAGAGCCCGTCTCAGGGCTTGAACCTATGAACCGTGAGATCATGACCTGAGCCGAAGCCGGATGCTTAATTGACTGAGCCTCCCAGGAGCCCCTACTTTGAACTGACTCATAATGAAAATACAACATATCAAAACCTATGAGTTTCAGCTGAAATAACGTTTAGATGAAAATACGTAGCTTCAACTGCACGTATTGGAAAAAAAGAAAGATGGAAAATCAACAATATAAGTCTTTCTCTCAAGAAGGTTGGACATAAAACATCAAACATAAACCTAAAATGCCTGGGACTGATGTCTATATAATTAAAAAGCAGTAATGTTGAAAAATCAATGTTTTCAGTGGATGAGAGGAAATTATAAACAGCATAAATCAACGAAATGTAAAACAAACATGCATAAAGAAAAGCAACAAGACTGAGTTGGTATCTTGAAAAGACTTCTAAAATGAATAAACCCATGACCAGATTGATCCAGAAAGAATGAGTAAAAACACAAATTGTCAATATAAGAGAATATCATAGATTCTAAGATGTTGAACAGGTGAAGATTGTTGCAAGCAACTGAATGCTGCTAAATTAGACAATGAAATGAAACAGACAAATTTCTTGAAGACGTAATTTCCCAAAACTGATAGAAGAGATTAAATAGAAAATCAGAATTACTGCGGAGACAAATAAATCCCCAATTCAAATGTTCTCCGAAGAAAACTGTGGGCCCCAGTGATTCGTTGCTGAATTCTAAGGAAGAAATAATACCGATATTACGCAGGACTTTTCAGTAACATTGAGATGAAACTGATATCAAAACCCGACACTGACATCACCAGAAGGAAAGTTACAGATCAGTCTCTCATAAATTTAGACATAAAAGATCCTGAAAACACATTATCAAATTCGATACAGTGATATTTAAATTTTTTTAATGTTTATTTATTTTTGAGAGAAAGAGAGAGAGAGAGACAGAGCACAAACCAGAGAGGGGCAGAGAGAGAGGGAGACACAGAATCCGAAGCAGGCTCCAGGCTCCGAGCTGTCAGCACAGAGCCCGACGCGGGGCTCGAACCCACAAACCGTGAGATCATGACCCGACCCAAAGTTGGTTGCTCAACCAACTGAGCCACCCACGTGCC
Source organism: Prionailurus bengalensis (assembly GCF_016509475.1). NCBI lineage: Eukaryota > Metazoa > Chordata > Mammalia > Carnivora > Felidae > Prionailurus > Prionailurus bengalensis. The sequence continues at coordinate 54,956,901 of NC_057354.1, read as the reverse complement.
CCATAACAGTGATATTTTAAAAATTTGTTATAGCAGACCAAGTGGACCTCATTCCAGGAATAAAAAAATGCAAAAATTTATTTCAAATAAATCAATATAACTCACTACATTAATTGAATAAGGGATAAAATCCATATGGTTACTTCAAACAATATCCAATAAAAAGCCTGTGTAAAATTCATCATTTAATCATGATTTAAAAAAAAGTTCAGTAAAAGAAGCAAATTTCTTTATTGTAAAATATCAAATCTATAACATACATGCAGTAAATGTTATAATGGTGAAATACTAAATGCTTTCTCCCTCAATTTGAGTAAAACAAAGATGTTTGCTAACAACACTTCATCTGACATTGTGTTGGAGGGCCTGGTCCAAGTGATAAACAAGACAGAGAAATAAAAGTTATAAATATTAAGAAGAAAAAATAAGGGGCGCCTGGGTGGCGCAGTCGGTTAAGCGTCCGACTTCAGCCAGGTCACGATCTCGCGGTCCGTGAGTTTGAGCCCCGCGTCAGGCTCTGGGCTGATGGCTCGGAGCCTGGAGCCTGTCTCCGATTCTGTGTCTCCCTCTCTCTCTGCCCCTCCCCCGTTCATGCTCTGTCTCTCTCTGTCCCAAAAATAAATAAACGTTGAAAAAAAAATTTAAAAAAAAAAAGAAAAAGAAAACTTCATTACTCTCATGATATGAGTGAGTGTGTGTAGAAAATCCAAAAGCCAGTAGACAAATGTTAGAATTTATATTGTTTATTAAGGTCACTGAATATAATAAAATCAACATACAAAAGTGTATTTCTATATTTACAATCAATTAGAAAATGAAACTTAAAAAGCAAGGCCATTTATAAACATTAAAAACAATTTTAAAAAACCTATTACGAACTGTGATTTAAAGTATGCAATTCTTGGGACGCCTGTGTGGTTCAGTCGGTTTAATGTCCGATTTTGGCTCAGGTCATGATCTCACGGTTTGCGGGTTCGAGCCCTGCCTCGGGCTCTGTGCTGACAGCTCAGAGCCTGGAGCCTGCTTGAGGTTCTGTGTCTCCCTCTCTCTCTGCCCCTCCCTCACTCGTGTTCTAGCTCTCTCTCTCTCAAAAATAAATAAACATTAAAAAATTTAAAACAATAATGAAAATAAAAAAATAAAGTGTGCAATCCTTCTACCGAGGGCTCACACCTAGGAGAATTTAATGTTTTTCTGTCACCATTTTGAATTCTTAATTTTTGAACAGGACCTTCTGTTTTCGTTCTGGAAATTCCATAGCTGGTCCTACTCTTAGGCATTTTTACTTTCAAATGGCTCATTGAATTAGGTCAGAGGTTTTCGACCTTGGTGGCACAGTAGAACAACCTGGGTGCTGGAGATTCTGAGTTAACTGGGTGGGGGTGAAGCCTAAGCATCGGGAGTATCTAAGCTCCGGACTGATTTTGGTGCTCAGCCGAAGCTGGGAATGACCTAGGTGGGCAGGCAGTGCCCAATGACTGGTTTGCAGAACATCTGGGGGGTTAGAGGATGAGGAGATCATTTTTAGCCGGTGGTCCGAGGGCTTTCATACGGGAGATGGAGCCCGGCTTGAGTTCATGATAGGATCAAATGTGCAGTATAACAGCGTTACAGGAAAGGGTGCCATGTAGCCCCAGGAGCTGGTCTCCCTGGCCGGAAATGCTGCCCACAGCCTCTTCCTCAGCCAACTTATTCTCTCATCAGTCTGTGCAGTCCCATCGGTTGTTTTTGTAATGAGGATATAAAGGATATGAAGACTAGACCGAAGGAATTAGCTATCAGCTGCTTTTGAGAAGAGAAGGGCAAAGGCTCTTGGGTCTTGGGTGTGGGTGCTTGACTGAGTGGTTACCGTGGAGGAAGGAGCACCGGGCACAAGATGGGAGTTTCCAGTTCTCATCCTGCCCCAGCTACCTCACATGGTGCTTGCTCAATTCCCGGGACCTCTGTTTCTCATCCAGAGACTGGATTGATTTGATCGCTAAGTAATTTTCCGTTCCCAAAAAGGGCTATACTTGTATCATTTGTGTGTCATTTCGTGGATGTATATGTTGTCTCATGAAGTTATAGCTTATAGATTATTTTCAATTGAGTTATAATTGACATCCACCATTCTACTAGCTTCGGACCTACAACACAGTGATTCAGCATCTGTGTCTATTGCAAAATGATCACGACAATAAGTTAGTTAGTATCCGTCGCCATACATAGTTACGGAAGTTTTCTCTGGTAATGAGATCTTTTAAGATCTACTCTCTTAGCAACTTTCAAATAATGCGTTGCATCCCGATGACTTATTTATTTTATAACTGAAAGCTTATACTTTTGACTCCCTTTAGTCATTTGACCCACCCTGTTACCTTTCTGCCTCTGGCAACCAGCGTCTGGTCTCTGTATCTATGAGCTTGGGCTTTTGTTTTGTTTTGTTTTATTTGTTTGTTTTTAAATTCTGCGTATAAGTGACATTATATGGTATTTGTCTTTCTCTGGCTGATTTATTTCACTTAGCATAGTACCCTCAAGGTCTATCCATGTTGTTACAAATGAGAAGATTCCATTTCTTTTTTATGGCTGAATTGTATATAAATTGTACACAATTGTATATACATTGTCTATAAATATAATAAAATATATATTATTGTATGTAATAATATTATGAGGATGGATAAAGAATATGTGGTATATATTAATATATATTACAGCATGTAATACGTAATATATTTGTAATTATATAATATAATACATGTATTAATATTAATATATAATATACATCTGTTATAAATACATGACTATATTGTAATAGAAACATATGATGTTATACATTATTATATATTATAAATATAATTGGCTATTGTAAATAATGCTGCAGGAACAGGCTGGTGTATATGTTTTTTTTTTTTTTTTTAAAGTTTATTTATTTATTTGGAGAGAAAGAGAGCATACATGCGAAAGGGGGAAGGATAGAGAGAGAGGAAGAGAGAGAGTCCCAAGCAGGCTTCATGCTCAGTGCAGAGTCCAACGCAGGGCTCAATCCCATGACTGTGAGATCGTGACCGAGAAATCATGACCTAAGCTGATATCGAGAGTCAGACATCCAAATGCCTGAGCCCCCAGTGCCCCAGTGCATAAGGTGTTTTTTGTTTTTGTTTTTGTTTTTTTGAGTGAATGTTTTCATTTCCTTCAGGTAAATACCCAGAAGCCGAATTGCTGGATCATATGGTAGTTCTATTTTTAACTTTTTGAGGAACATCCATACTGTTTTTCATAGTGGCTGCACCGATTCACATTCCCACCAACACCACACAGAAGTTCTTTCTCCACATGCGGGCCAACACTTATTTCTTATCTGGCCGACACTTTTTGGTAATGACCATTCTAATAGGTGTGAAGTGACCTCCCGCTGTGCTTCTAATTTGCATTTCCCTGATGATTAGCGATGTTGAGCATTTTTTAAATGTACCTGTTGGGCATCTATATGTTTTCTTTGGAAAAATATCTATTCAGTTCGCATTTTCAAGTTGGATTGTTTGATTTTTGCTGTTTGTTGGGTTGTATGAGTTCTTCATATATTTGGAATATTAATCCCTTATCATATATGCTTTGCAAGTATTTACTCCCATTCGGTAGGTTCCCTTTCATTTTGTTGATGGTTTCCTTGTTTGTACAGAAGCTTTTCAAGTCGACGTGGTCCCACTTGTTTATTTTTGCTTTTGTTGGCTTTGCTTCTGGTGTCAGAATAAAAAAAACTCATCACCAAGACCGATGTCAAGGAGCTTACTACCTATGTTTTCTTCTAGTTTTGTGGTGTCAGGTCTTACATTCAAGTCTTTAATCCATTCTGAGGTAATTTTTGTGAATGGCGTAAGACAGAGGTCCAGTTTCAGTATTTTGTATGTGACTTTGAAGTCTTTCCAACACCATTTACTAAAAAAGGCTGTCTTTCCCCCCATTGTATATTCTTTTCTCCTTTGCTGTAAATCAATTGACCATATATGCATGGGTTTATTTCTGGGTTTTCTCTTTTGTTCCATTGATCTATGCATCTGTTTTTATGCTGATATCATAGCGTTTTGGTTACTACAGATTTGTAATACAGTTTGAAATCCACACGATGCATCCAATTTTATTCTTCTTTCTCTGTAGAGTATTTTTACAGGTCAGAAAGTGTAAAGCCAAAGTCTATGGGCAGAATCGGGCCAGTAGGCATGCTTTTAGAATCAATAATATTTCTTAAAAATAATTTGCCAACATTATGAGATTTTACGTGAAGTTGTAGATTTAGTGGCTCTTGAAACAACAGGAGATCTGGCAACCGTGGACTTGCTTGAAGTGTTCCTGCAGACAGCGCCCTCTGGCGCTAAGGAGGACTACTTTTTGAGAGGCATGGGTTTGTCAGCTCGCCTGGGTTCCCCACTATTCACTATTATACCTGGTTAGCTTCACGGATGTACACTATGGGTCAGATATTGCGGTGATACCTACGTTCTATTATGGGGCTGGGTACCTAGCAAGGTCCCTGCGAAGACTCCTTCGGTAGAGTATTCACTGCCTTGCCTCTTGTGTTGTCTTAGAATTTGTTAGAAATGATAGTCTCATGGGTATGCGATGTTCTTCCATTCCCTTGTTTGTCTTGCCTAACTGGGATCCTAGAGCCCTTTGCTGCCCTCCAGCCTCAAAGAGGATGACCTCTCTTCAGACATGACTGGTTCCAAGAAAACAAATGAAGCCTTGGTAATTGGGTGTTGTAGAGGAATGTATGTTCATATCCATTTTCCCGGAATCTGCTGCATTCCTCAGGCCCTCTGAGTCTTCTAAGCACTCGGCCCAATGATCCTGATGCTATTTTTCTAGCCACAGTTATCTAAATCCTGTTTACTTTCCCCTTTTCTTTCCAAGTATTCAATCTGAGTCACTTAGGTTTTGTGCAAGGCAGCAAAGCCTTGCAAGGTCAGGAGCATTTTCCTTGAAGACCATCCCATGAGTCGAGAGGTGAGGCAACTGCTTCAACCTTCAGCATCTATAAGGACACCTGCTAAGATCACCTTATCCCTCGGATCTGCCTGATGTGGCTTAGAGAGGACCAGTCTCCTGACTGGTCACTCAGTGGAACTGGTCCCACGGTTCTTCTCCAGTGTGGCCATGAATGCCTCCCCAAGCCCTAGGCAGAACGCTCAAAAGCCAGCCCCTGACAGAAGGATAGTGAAACGGCACTCTGTACCTCATTTGTGCTTCGATAAGAAGTGTGTCCTGTTTCCAAGTCTGAGGTAAACCTGGAAAACTCAATTTTGTGATTGGAAGTGCATGGAACGTAAGACAGTATTAGTGGATAGGGGAACATTTTGGTGTGTGGCCTATTTCAGGAAGATTCCAGTATCCTCTTCATTATGCTAACTAAATCTGCCCCCCACCCCCAACCCCACTGAGTCTTCGGAACTCATCAGCCATTGACTTGTCATCCTTCTGGGAGAGAGTCAGGAAGGAGGGCAAAATTTGTTCTCCCACCTGTATTTTTTCTTATAAATATAAAACCTTTGCCCCCAAAGGACACGCTTCTAAAGAAAGGCCTAAGGGGGTGTCTGGGCGGCTCAGTCCGTTAAGTGTCTGACTTTTGGTTTTGGCTCAGGTCATGATCGCACGGTTCACGAGTTTGAGCCCCGCCTTGGGCTTTACTGATGGCACAGAGCCTGCTTGGGATTCTCTCTCTCTCCCTCTCACTCTGCCTCTCTCTCTCAATAAATTTTTTTTTTTTTTAAGGAAGGCTTAAAAAGTAAGAGGAAAATAAAAACAATAGATGCTTCAGCCATGTTGGGAAGGTGTGGAGGGTGTGGTGTAAAATGTATTATAGGTCACAGTGAACCTTCTCCCTGGGGCCTCTTTCTGATGATTTTCTCTCTCATTCTCCCTGAGGTCTACACCCCCACAGTGAGGCAATATTTCTACTTTTCCAGTTATGAATGTTGCTGTAGACCCCCTTTTCATTAAGTCATTTGGCAGAATTTGCATGTTGTGGGTATCAGTCATTAGAGCGAAGTCTCTTAAAATAGGCTTTTGGGACGCCGGGTGCCGATGCCTTGGAAGCTTAGTGACACAGGCAGCTAAGTGTTCGTATAAAAATAGACAGGTGTGAGTGGTCTGCACTTGCCCTCGACGCATGCTCACCACCTCATCTCAGCTGTCAGCACCTCTGTCCTCTGATTTCACACCTACTCCCTATTATCCACCTCCCTCTTAACTCCACTTGCTCTCCTCCTCATGGTAGAATCCCCGAATGAGTCCTGGGCAGGGGACAATAAAACACGGCCATCGGGCTTCCCAGTGTCTAGCATTTGGGAGACAAAGGCACCTCAAGTTACATATTTGCTCATTAGAAAGTTGATATGGGGGGGGCGCCTATGTGGCTCAGTCGGTTAAGTGTCTGACTTCGGCTCAGGTCGTGATCTCACCGTTCGTGAGTTCGAGCCCCGCGTCGGGCTCTGTGCTGACAGATCAGAGCCTGGAGCCTGCTTTGGATTCTGTGTCTCCCTCTCTCTCTGCCCCTCTCCCACTCACACTCTGTCTGTTTGTCTCTCTCTCTCTCACACAAGTAAATAAAAATTAAAAAAAAAAGTTGATATAGGTATGCAGTTAATCTTGTCCACGCGTATGGTCAATCCCAAGATTAGGATAGTACAATATAATTTAGAAAAGTCTAGCAAATAGGTTGATCTTAAATTTGAATATATTTTGAGGTAGTTGGTTGTGGTTATTGCTGTTGTTTTCCTGGGATTTTGATACCAATTTTTCCCTTCTCATTTCTGAGCAAGTATTAAAAAACCCTCATCTGGGGGCGCCTGGGTGGCGCAGTCGGTTAAGCGTCTGACTTCAGCCAGGTCACGATCTCACGGTCCGTGAGTTCGAGCCCCGCATCAGGCTCTGGGCTGATGGCTCAGAGCCTGGAGCCTGCTTCCCATTCTGTGTCTCCCTCTCTCTCTGCCCCTCCCCGGTTCATGCTGTCTCTCTCTGTCTTAAAAAAAAAAATAAATAAACGTTGAAAAAAAAATTAAAAAAAAAAAAAACCCTCATCTGGCCGGCATCCCAGTCTCACCAGGACCACCATGACCTGCTGTGCAGACGGGCACTGCTCAAGACCAGAGGTTCAAGACTAGATTCCTCATGGCAATGAGGTTCGTGGTAGTCTCCCGGGGCTGTGCAATGTGGTAACCCTCCCACCCATAATTTCCTGGATCTTTCCCCCCCAATTCTTTCTGTTCTTTAGATACTGATACAGTAATTTGGTAAGTAGCAATGGTGAAAGCTTCAAGGTGTGGAAAGTTTGAACCAGAAGGAGCTTTCTTGCTCCTTCCTTCTGCCCTATTTCACATTCTGTTTGTTACCCATGCCATTTCCTTCGCTTCCCCTTTGATTGATCTACGAGGTAATTGATCTCCTTCTTGGACTTTGGGAGCCTCACTAGGGCCACTGGCAAAAGTGAGTTATCCCCTGTACTCACACTTTCTTCCTCCATCTGGTCCCCTGCTATCCACCTACCTGGGAAACATAAAGATACAGAAGCCATTAGCTGTCATGAGAGATTCCTGAGATTCTAACGTTGACAGAACTGAAACCCACATTAACTGAAGGTTCCTTAAGTTGGAAGAAATCTTAGAGGTCACCTAGTACAAGCCTTCTCCCCATGAAGGACTCTGATTCCTCTTGATTACTCCAGTGACTAAGCATTCACCATCTCACCAGATTGTTCAGTCCATTGTTGGCTTTCTCTTGACGTTTGATGTTCTTTGAGCTAAAGTTATATTGAGCCCAAATCTACCCACTCCCCAACTTCAAGTGCCTGCCATGCATCAGGCATGGTGCTGGACATGAAGGTGAGTAAGCCACATACATTGCCTTGAAGAGGTCACAGTCAGTGATAATGATACGAAGGAGCGATCACAAGGACATAGGCAGAACACTAGAGGAACACAGAGCAAAGCCCCTCACCCAGCCTCGGGTTCTGCAGGTGTCTGAACTGTGTTTTGGACTTTTTGTTTTCTGGAAATATTCATCCCAAGTTATTGTTTGTTGCTCTAACAGCTCCATAATCGTTTAATATAATGATTGCATCATACCATTTTCTTGTCTCCAAGGGTTAACATCCTTATTGCCTTCAACTATGAATTTTCTAATCATAAGAGCTTCCCAACTATGTTCCTTTGGAAATGTTACACCCCAAGCCAGCACGGCATTCCTGTGTGATCCAATGGGGGCGGCATGCCAGGTGCCATGATTTCCCATGATCTTGATATTCTAATAATGTGATCACCGAGTCCATTCCTGTACTTTAGCGATCATCATTTGATGGTCAAAACCCAAACCCTTCCTGCCCGACATTTTTTTTTTTTTTTTTTTGGATGGAAAGTGAACTCTGGGATGTTACTCATTTTGTTTTTTTACATTAGAGCAGTTTAGAATTAACCGATCACCTCCCCTCTGCTTGGCACTTTCTGCTGCATTACAGTGACCTTGCCATTTTCAGTACTTCCCAAGGAAGAATCTAAGCACCCTCGGGCTTAGAACTTGGACCCACTGCTCTCATTACTGTGACCCTTATTGTAGGGACCATTCATTAGTTGCAGATCTAATGTCTCCTTGGCATATATCACAGTATATATCACACTCCTCGTTTGACTCAGTAACACTGTTAGAAAAGAAATGTTTGTCCTGGTGTGACTTAACAATATATATTTAAAAACATTTTTTTAAATGTTTATTTATTTTTGACAGAGAGAGAGAGACAGAGCATGAGCAGGGGAGGGGCAGAGAGAGAGGGAGACACAGAATCTGAAACAGGCTCCAGGCTCCGAGCTGTCGGCGCAGAGCCCGATGCAGGGCTTGAACTCACAGACCGCGAGATCACGACCTGAGCCAAAGTCAAACGCTCAGCCCACTGAGCCACCCAGGCACCCCTTAACAATATATATTTTAAAGACCTTTTCCAACTATTCCTTTTAGATTCTTTATAACTTGCTCATTATGTTCGTCATTTGTAAAATTAAGTCCACTTTTTCTTTTTCATCAGGTAATATACATCTTAAAAATTATATAACTTCACATGACATAATAAAAAAGGACAGTACCATGCTTCACTCATACTTAACCCGGCTTCCCAGAGACAAAAACTTCTAACTCTTTTATCTGGTTCTTCTGGTACTTAGGCTCATATTATCATGTAACTTTTTATGTCATTTTTCTTTTTTGATTTTCCACACATTCCTTGATTTTTAAATTTTGTGTAGTCTTGCCTACTTTCTTGTTCCTATGGAAGATAAGGTACCAATTATTTTTTTATGTTATTTTATTTTTGGAGAGAGAGAGAAAGACCCAGCATGAGCAGAGAAGGAGCAGAGAGAGAGGGAGACACAGAATCTGAAGCAGGCTCCAGGCTCTGAGCTGTTAGCACAGAGCCCGACATGGGGCTCGAACCCATGAACTGTGAGATGATGACCTGAGCCAAAGTTGGGTGCTTACCCGACTGAGCCATCCAGGTACCCCTCAATTAATTTTTTTAAATGTTTGTTTGTTTGTTTATTTATTTATTTATTTAAATACACAGTAAGTGGAGGGGGGAAGGGCAGAGAAAGAAGGACACAGAATCCCAAGCAGGCAGTGCACTCTCAGCGTGGAGCCCGAAGTGGGACCTGAACTCCCCAACTGTGAGATCACGACCTGTGCTGAAACCAAGAGTTGGATGCTTAACCAACCGACTGAGCCACTCAGGCACCCCAAGGTATCAGTTAATTTAAACCTCCCTTCCTCCCCTGCACTCATTCCTTTATTTTCTTTTCCCGTTCTTTCATTGTAGTTTTATCAAAATTTTTTGTTAAATAAATGTACAGTGGCTATCATTATAACTCTACAATTGAGCCATTTGGGGGGGGGGTCATAGTTATATTCCCTTTCTTTTGCTTTTCATTGATTTAACAACCACCTCATTTTTTTCCTGTTTGTTTTCCTATTAGCTAAAAGAGTTCATTTGTAAATTATCCACCAAAAACGCATATGCCCTTACAAAACTCTATCAGTTTGATTTTCTTTTTTTTCCCTTTTACAACCATGCTGTAGCCCTCTGTTCTTCTACTTCAATCTGCACTGATTACATTCTTGAGAATTCCTTTCCCTCTCTCCTGGGTTGGATCTCCCCATACCTGGTTCCCACATTATCCTCTTTCTTGGAATATTTACCCATGTTGGTGGAACACATTCTCACATAGCTTCTTGAGAAGGAGTGTATGGGCAGTCAGATCTTTGAGATATTGAATTCCTGAGTGCTTTATTCTACTAACACGTATCACTACTATTTGACTGGGTATCGAATTCTAAGACGTTTTCTGTTGAGAAATACATTATTCTCATTTGCATCCCTGAAATGTTGCCTCGTTGACTTCGCTTTTTTCTTTCAGAAGATTTTAGAATTTCTCTTTGTCCCCAGGACTCTGCAAGTTTACAGTGACGATCAGTGTAAGTCTTTTGGGTTCTTTTAATCTTGAAATGTGTTTCTTTCAGTTCTGGGAAATTTTCTTGTATTGTCTCTTTGATTTTAACCTACATTTTCTCCATTCACTCTATCTGGCACAACTATTATCTTGATTAGATTCACTAATTTTCTTTTTTTCCTTCCTATCTTTCCCCGTTTCCTTTTTTTTTTTCTTTTTTTTTTTTTTAATATATTTTTTTTCAACGTTTATTTATTTTTGGGACAGAGAGAGACAGAGCATGAATGGGGGAGGGGCAGAGAGAGAGGGAGACACAGAATCGGAAACAGGCTCCAGGCTCCGAGCCATCAGCCCAGAGCCTGACGCGGGGCTCGAACTCACGGACCGCGAGATCGTGACCTGGCTGAAGTCGGACGCTTAACCGACTGCGCCACCCAGGCGCCCCCCCGTTTCCTTTTTTATTCTGTTTTTTAAAAGAGATTTCTTAAATTTTTAATTTTCAACCCTTCTGGTTGAATTTTCATTTTTGGTATCATAAATATTTTTCAGAGATCTATTTTGGTCTTTGGATGCTCTTTTTTATTGAAATATGTTCTTGTTTTATGAATACAATATCATTCTTTATGTTTTGGCATATTAATTTTAGTTATTTTTTAAATGTCCTTTTACTTCTGCATTTTCTCTGTTTCTAATGAGTTTGTTTCCTGTTGTTTGGTTTACTTATTGTCTTTCATGTTAGAGATTTTCTTAAATCTCTAATCTTTGGCTATCCATCCATAAATTTTAAGATTTCAGAAGCCTTGGGTAAATCCCCTTTATTCCTCATGGCATAAGTAGCTATTACTTACTACTCAGTCAGATGTTTAACCAACTGAGCCACCCGGGTGCCCCTATTACTTATTTTATCTTAGCAAAAATTACCTTTAGAAAAGAAAATCACGTTCTATTTTTAATCCATTTTAATTCAACTTTAATTGAATATTAAATGTCTGGTACTACATTTAAAAATAATTTTAAGAACCATAGCTTCCAGAATGGATAAAGAAGATGTGGTATATATATACAATGGAGTATTACTCGGCAATCAAAAAGAATGAAATCTTGCCATTTGCAACTATGTGGATGGAACTGGAGGGTATCGCACTAAGCGCAATTAGTCAGTCAGAGAAAGACAAATATCATATGACTTCATTCATATGAGGAATTTAAGAGACAAAGCAGATGAACATAAAGGAAGGGAAGCAAAAATAATACAAAAACAGGGAGGGGAACAAAGCATAAAAGACTCTTAAATATGGAGAACAAACATAGTGTTACTGGAGGGCTTGTGGGAGGGGGGATGGGCTAAATGGGTAAGGGGCATTAAGAAATCTACTCCTGAAATCATTGTTGCATTATGCTATCTTGGATGTAAATTAAACAATAATAATAAAAAAAAGAATCATAGCTTCCATTTTTAAAAGTCCGAGCCCATATTTCTGGTACCGGCCTCTAAAATGTTCTTAAAAATAAATATTCCTGGTTGAACTTTAACGTTTTAGTCTCAATTGCCAGAAATCATCTTGCAAGGGAAAGCACGGTGTTTGTCCCTGTGGAAAGAAGTATAGAAGGAGAAATGGGAGACAGGACAAGGAGGCTGGGTGGGAAGGATTCTTAGAAATTAGCTCTAGGAGAGGTGCCTGGTGGCTCAGTCAGTTGAGCGTCCAACTCTTGATTTTGGCTCAGGTCGTGATCTCACGGTTCGTGTGAGCCCCAAGTGGGGCTCTGTGCTGACACGGGGAACCTGCGTAGGATTCTCTCTCTGTCTTCCTCTCTCTCTCTGCCCCTTCCCCACTCACACACTCCTCTCTCTCAAAATAAATAAATAAACATTAAGAAGAAATTAGCTCTAGGAATGATAAGAGGAAAATGGCTTGCCTGGGTCGGAAGGCTTATTATCCCCACATAGAACTGGGGTAATTGCTGGATCATGAAACATTTACTATGTGCCTAGCACAATGTATGATACACTTCTTACATGGATTATATTGTTAATTCTTTGCAATCTTATAATATATATTTTTCTTATTTTGCGGATGAGGAAGCTGAGGTTCCAAGAGGTGGAGTAAAATGCTTACTTGCACCTAAGAAGTAGTAAGATAGAATTGGCATTCAAACCTAGTTTTGCCTGAGTCCAACCTTCATGGCCTGGAACACAGTCTAGCCTGTGGATTGCAAGGTAAAATGAGTTTTTACACTGCTGGCCTCAGAAAGAACTAGAAACAGGCCTACGGTTAACCTGTGGTTTTAAGTATGATTTCTTACTCAGAAAATAACATTTTCAGGGGGGCCTGGGTGGCTCAGTCGGTGAAGCGTCCGACTTCGGCTCAGGTCACGAACTTGCAGTTTGTGAGTTCAAGCCCCCGCTTCGGGCTCTGCGCCGACAGCTCAGAGCCTGGAACCTGCTTCAGATTCTGTGTCTCCCTCTCTCTCTGTTCCTCCCCCACTCACAATGTCTCTCTCTCTCTCTCTCTCTCTCTCAAAAACAAGTAAAAACTTTAAAAAAGAAAAAAAAGAAAGAAAGAAAATAACTTTTTCGTACTTTTTACTTCTGGGCTTTTGGCCCCAATCAGGCCACACCAGCTTTTCAGAGAATCGATTGAAACACCGCACTTTTCTTATTTAAGATGCAGCTTTAATTAAAATTATGCTGGAACTCTCTTCTAAGACAGGTGGCAGCTTTTTATTGTCTGTTATCTAGGGTGTTGCTTTCACAAATCCACACTCTGTGCGCCCTGCCCAAGCAGCGGGATCCTGGTTGTTCTCAGTCAGTCACTTTACTGACAGTTCTCCGAGGTGATGACAGGTGCGTGAAGGCGTCCTTCAGACCATGACCGTGATCCTATGAGCTTATTACCAACTAAGGCATGTGTGCAGAGCTTCGAAACTTTCCAAGGATTTCATGCTCTAGTCAAAGAAGTAAAGTATGAATACGAAAACCGTTTTCCACGAAGCGCTTGCAACTTGGAAATACCAGAAGCAGAATGGCAAATAGACACAGTTTTAAGTTGCTTTATTTTTGTAATTATTTTTGTAATTACATTGTAACTACTAGGTTATGTGGAACTGAGATATAATCCCTGAATCATACGTGGCAGGTGACCAGCTGGTGAAGGAAAACACAACATCCCCGTTCGGTGAATGTAAGACTCCCTTTCTTGGACTGGAAAACTTAAACGCCCGACTGAAGCCTTATTTTTAAGATTTTTAAATTCCACTAGAAAATGATCTTTCTTGTCCTCTTGCGTTCTGCCAGCACCTGCAACAGAAACCAGCCTCGGGCGGGGAGGGCTCGAGAAAGCACCAGGGATTTGAATGGCTGGGCCTCCCCCCACGGGTTAGAATTGCTGCTCTTCGGTGGCTGTTTCTTCCTAGAAATTCAATTTTTCTCAAGAAAAATCTGGGGCCACCGGACCCACATGTCTAGGGACGATTTTGCAGTTAGAATACGTGGCCTCCTTCTTCTGCAACTAGTGTAGGGAAAACCTCTCACCCCTTCTGGAGGGGCAGATGAATGCGTCCTGACCTTGCTGCCGGGGCAGGCCCCGTGGGGAGGTGATGGCCGCAGCCTTGTTATTATTATAAATAGTCAGCCTCGCTCTCCAAATAGAGGCTTGTGTGGTTATCTCGAGTCGCATGTTAACAGAGTTCTAGAGAAAGCAAAGTTTCCAGTCGCCTTTTTGATAAACACATTCTTGGAAAGGGCGGCCCGCTGCCTGAGGGACCCTGGGGGAGATATTTTGAGCAAGCCCCAGGCCGCCTGTACCCGTTGTGCCCACAGTGCGAGGCACTCTCCAGTTCACAGGAGTGAAAAGTTAGGATCCAACTAGCAGGTTTGGTCAATACCTGTATAACCATCTAATTTTGAATCAGGTGAAGAGCGGGATCCCTGGAGGTGGAACTTTCGTGGCCTTTTCTCAGGCATGGAATTCCCTGTTACCATCGTGCCTAGGGCTCCAGGGGTACAAGGAGAAGGGGTACAGAGATCTTCAAAGCTCACAGCCCTGATTTCTGCTCTGTTCCCTTTCACTTGTCCTGTTGTTTGCACTGGCCTGTCCGTTGACCACCGGACACACACAGTCAGGCCTTTCCCTGGAGGGAGGGGATCTTGAGACACAGTATATGTAATGGGTAGTTTATATAATGTTATGTAATGGGGCCCCAGTTTCATGTTATCTGGGACCCTGGAGTGCATGCCCACGCGTGCGCGTGCGTGTTCAAAGGTCCTGTTTATCTTCATTATCTACTTGACCCTCTTGGGGAAGGTGTTTTTCCTTCAACATACTTTCACTCTTGATGTTTAGATATTTGTCTCAACCCCAGAAGTCACCTTATTCATAGAGATCTTTTCCCCAGATCCTTCCATTTTGGGAGTAACCGGATGCTCCTGAAACCCATTTATGTCTTCAGTCCGCTTGTGTTTCTGAGTAAGTGTCCAGAAAATTTCTAAACTGATTTTACCATCATTGTGGCGATTTAACCCCCTGCTCCACCCAAGGGCTGTCTGAGCCGAGTGACCATCAACACTTACAACTTTGCAGCCCCTGTCTGCCCTTACTCCTCTGCCCCCTCCTCCCTCTGTCCACTACCTACCTATTTCACTTTTAACACAATTATGTTGAATTATAAAAGGTGTCCTTTCTGAAGGTTGAAATGGCACGATATTGGGAATTTCATGTGATTGAACCTAGTATTTTTTCAACTGGTTGCACTATCTCTAGATTCCTTTCCAATATTCCATTTAAAAATCTCTCTCTCTCTGTCTCTTTCTGTCTTTCTCTGTCTCTGTCTCTCTCTCTCTCTCTCACACACACACACACACACACACACATCAAACTGTCTTTCTGAGGAATAATATTTGAGAACATATCTCAAATGTCAGGAAAATTTTAACATCATGATAATTTAATCATGATTTGCTTCGGCTCACCCCCTCCCCAGCCGAGTGATAAACACCCTACAATCCAAATAGGGTATTCTAATGCCCCATTGTGATCTTAAGGACCACAATGTGAATGATTCTGTTTCTTCATTTATTTGCTTATTTATTTATTTTAACGTTTATTTAATTTTGAGACAGAGAGAGACAGAGGGGAGGGTCAGAGAGAGGGAGGCACAGAATCTGAATCAGTCTCCAGGCTCTGAGCTGTCAGCACAGAGCCCGACGCCGGGGTCGAACTCACGGACCGCGAGATCGTGACCTGAGCCGAAGTCGGCCGCTTAACCGACTGAGCCACCCAGGCGCCCCTGTTTCTTCATTTAAAGTTTAGATACATAAAAAAGGGGAAAAAGTAAGTATGTTGGTAATAACCTCAAGCAAAATCAGCAATGAGATGGTCAAACAAATTAAATAATTTTCAGCATTTCTTACATTGTGAATATGTTTTTGATAGAAAAGAGTTTTGCAGGGCACCGGGGTGGCTCAGTCGGTTAAGCATCCAACTTTGGCTCAGGTCATGATCTCATGGTCCGTGAGTTCGTGAGCTGGGCTCTGTGCTGACAGCTCAGATCCTAGAGCCTGCTTGAGATTCTGTGTCTCCTCTCTCTGCCCCTCTCCCACTCGCACTCTCTCTCTCTCTCTCTCAAAAATAAATAAATATTTTTAAAAATTTAGAAAAAAGGAAAGAGTTTTGCATAGGGGCACCTGGGTGGCTCAGTTGGGTGAGCATCCCACTCTTGATTTGGGCTCATGTCATGATCCCAGGGTCATGAGATTGAGCCCCGCATCATGCTCCACCCTGAGCATGGAGACTGCTTAAGATTCCTTCTCTTTTCTTCTGCCCCTCTCCCTAACTCTCACTCTCTCTCTCTAAAAAAAGAAACACTTCTGATAAGATCGTTGATATTAATAAATGAGAATCATTAGGAAAGAAAATAATTTTGCATAGAAATAGTACTTGTATATGGGGCGCCTGGGTGGCGCAGTCGGTTAAGCGTCCGACTTCAGCCAGGTCACGATCTCACGGTCCGTGAGTTCGAGCCCCGCGTCGGGCTCTGGGCTGATGGCTCAGAGCCTGGAGCCTGTTTCCGATTCTGTGTCTTCCTCTCTCTCTGCCCCTCGCCCGTTCATGCTCTCTCTCTGTCCCAAAAATAAATAAACGTTGAAAAAAAAAATTAAAAAAAAAAGAAATAGTACTTGTATAGAAAAAAAGATGTGAAAGTGTCATGTGGAGAACACAGAAAACAACTGGTTAAGGGGGCCATCGGGAACCCCAAAGAAAGCATCCCCAAGGCAGCGCGCTCCATTTTTGCTCCAGCACGGGACCACATGAACACGCTTGCCAAGGTCACCCTGACCAGCAGAACAACACTGAGTATAGTTCCTGGCTGCCATCCTAGGGAGGCTCATTTCTCGTCAGTTCTGTAACTCTTGAGGGTTCTGAAATGGAAACGGATGGGAAGGTCATGGTGCCTGGGGGCGCCGTCAGTCTTTTCTGAATTGTCCAAGATTGTTTGGAGGGTGGGACGAGGCCTGGACTTGAAAGGTGTGCAGCTTTGCACCTCAGTTGTGTCACCTGGAGTGTGTCCATTCGCTTTTCAGTTTCTTCATCTGAGATTCAGGTTGACAACACAGTGGCCACAAGGCTATTGTGATGTTGAGATGAGATAATACAGGAAGTGTTTGACCCAGTGGCCGTCACATCAGTCCTTAAAACCTTGTTGAATCAAGATTCTATTAGAATTGTGCTTGTATCCATGTTTTAATGCAGCTGAAACTTGGAAACTTCTTGGTCCACTTTGCTTGGAAATAAGAGACGTTTTCATAGCTTAAGGGATCCTTCGAGCTAACATGTGAAACGTCTCTCAGATGTCATCTCCATACTCTTACAGTTGAAGGGAATTAGGGGAGACTGAAGAATCTGGGGGCTCAGAATTTAAAGAAAAAAAAGAAAGAAAGAAAAGACAAGAATGCGGACTGCCCATGAAACAAGCAAATGGAAATAAAACCACAGAACTACTACAGAAAACACAGAAGGCAGTCACCACCACCTGGGCTCCCACGCTCACCAGATAATAAATCCCTAGAAAGTATGATTCAGACCTAGGATGCACCAAAAAAATGTAATGTCTTTAATTTGCCTACGTGGAATCTGGATTTCTTCTACACTCCCACTTACAGTTAGTGAGACTCAGTTATTTCAACATCAAATTGGCTCAAAGGTTAGTCTGGTCCAGTTTTAATCAGTCCATTTAGGAAGCGTTCACTCTCTTTGTAAAATTCCACCTCCTGTCAGATAGCCTCTCCTTTCCTCTTCTGCTTCTCTACAGGGGTGGGAGGTGGCTTATGTAGCAACCTCATGGCACTAGGAGAAGCCAAGGTGTTGGAATTCTTGGGTGCTCTGCCCTGAGTGGGGGATGTTATCTTGCACCTGGTTGCTGCATGCCCTGTGGGTATTCATTGTTTTGTCCACAGTGGTATAACCTGTCATGTTTTTCAGGTAAGACTTGGTGATATCTCTAGACTACTCAGTATTTCCTCGGCTCCTACTAGAGACCGTAGGACCTGAAGAACAACACAGGTGAGGTCTTGAAGATTCTTTTGACCTATTATATCCCAAAGTAGGTGCTGGAGAAGCTGGCGATCTGGATGTAATGATGAGGGAGGACAAAAGTGCCCCAATTAGACTAACCCCTAATATCACTGAATTACAGAGCTGGTTGCAAATCCACTATGGCATCAGGAGGGCTGTTTTCTCCAGCCAAAGGGCCAGTAAAGGATCAACCTAGCAAAGGAAAAGGATTTTAAAAAGTGTACAATGCGAGCATCGATTTAAAAAGACAGGGGTAGCTGTATTAATATTAAATAATATAGATTTCAGAGCAAAGAAAATTATAAGGAACAGGGAGATAAAAGGATTGTGACAAAAGGTCAGTCCACCAAGAACATAATAGTCTTAGGTGTGCATGTGCCAAACAGTGGAGCTGCAAAATATGCGAAGCAAAATAGATAGAGTTGAAAATAAGAAATGGATAAATCCGTAATCAGAGTAGGAGACCAACACCTCTCTTTCAACAATTGAAAGAACAACTAGAGAGAAAACCATCCAGAATATATAAGAACCGAACAACTCCATCAACCAAGAGTATCTACTTGACATTTATAGGACACTCCACCCAATAACAGTAGAATACATTTTTAATTTTTTTATTTTTTTAATGTTTATTTTCAAGAGAGACAGGAACAAGGAGCAAGGAGAGAGAGGGAGACACAGAATCTGAAGCAGGCTCCATGCTCTGAGCTGTCAGCACAGAGCCCGATGCAGACCTCGAACCCACGGACCACGAGATCATGACCTGAGCCAAAATTGGACACTTGGAACCAACTGAGCCACCCAGGCGCCCCTAGAATGCATTTTTTAAAACATCCACAGAAGGTATGCCAAGATAGATCATATCCTGGGCCATAAATAAATCTTAACAATTTAAAATAATTAAAATCATATAGAGTGTGGTCTCTGACCTCAACGGAATCAAACTAGATCCCAATTACAAAAATAGAACAGAAAAATCTACCAAAATGTGGAAACTAAACATCATATTTCTTAATAATCCATGGGTCAAAGATTAAGTCTTGAGGGAAATAAAAATACATTGAACAGAATCAAAATGAAAATTCAACATGTCAACATAAGTGGGACACGGCTAACACAGCGATGAGAGGGAAATTTATAGCACTGGATGTGCACATTAGAAAAGAGGAAAAGTCTCGAATAAATAAAAAGTTTCTACCTCAACAGACTAGAAAATGAAGAGTCAAACAAACTCAAAGCAAGGAGAAGGAAGGAAAGAACACAATTAATGGCAGAAATCAAGTAAACTGAAAACAGAAACAATAGAAAAAAATCAGTGAAACAAATAGCTGTTGTTTTTTTTTTTTTTTTGAAAAGATCAATACACTGGAAAAACCTCTAACAACAATGACAAGGACAAAAAGAGAGAAGACATAAATTACCAATATCAGGAATGAAATTGGGGATCACTACAGACCCTGCAGACATCAAAAGGATAGTAAGGGAGCATTACAACTCTACACACACACATTTATAACAACTTAGATAAAATGGAAAGATTCCTCAAACACCCCAATTCACCCGATATGAGGCAATTTGAATAGCCCTATAACTATGAAGGATATTGAGTTTGTAATTTAAACTCTTCCGAAATCTGTAGACCCAGATGGTTTCACCACTGGAGAATTCTACCAAATGTTAACAAACAAACAAACAAACACAAATTCCGCACAATCTCTTCCAGGAAACACCAGAGGGAAAAAACACTTCCCAACTCATTTTATGAAACCCATCTTATTCTGATACCCAGACTGGAAAAAGACATTACAGAAGTGAGAGAAAGAGAAAGAGAGAGAGAGAGAAAAGAAGAAGAAGAAGGAAGAGGAGGAGGGGGAGGAGGAAAAGAAGGCAACAGATAAAAACTTCAACAAAATACTAGTTTATAGAATTTATAATATATAAAAGAATTATATATACCATGATCAAGTGGAATTTATTCCAAAGATGGAAGGCAGTGTTAACATTTGAAAATCAATTAATTTAATTCATCAAATTAACAGGCTGAAGAACAAAGCCTTTTGATACAAGAAAAGAATTCGACAAAATCCAACACCTATTCAGGATAAAAAATCCTTAGAAAACTAGAAATAAAGTGAAATTTCCTCAGCTTGATAAAGAATATCTAGCTGGTTGCCTGGGTGGCTCAGTCAGTTAAGTGTTCGACTTTGGTTCAGGTCATGATCTCTTGGTTGGTGGGTTTGAGCCCTGCATCCATCGAGCTCTGTGCTGAGAGCTCAGAGCCTGGAGCCTGCTTTGGATGCTGTGTCTCCCTCTTTTTCTGGCTCCCCCCACCCCCCGCTCTGTCTCTCTCTCAAAAATAAATAAACATTAAAAAAGCTTTTTTTTAGGGGTACCTGGACGGCTCAGTCGGTTGGGTGTCCGAGTTTCGCTCAGGTCATGATCTTGCAGTCCGTGAGTTGGAGCCCTGCATCGGGCTCTGTGCTACCAGCTCAGAGCCTGGAGTCTGCTTCGGATTCTGTCTCCTTTCTCTGCTCCTCCCTGCTCATACTCTGTCTCTGTCTCTCTCTCAAAAATAAATAAACATTAAAAAAAATTTTTTTAAATTTTTTAAATAAAAAAAAAGAATATCTATAAAAAACCTAGAGCTGATATTGTTAGTGGAGAAAGATTGTGTTTCCCCTAAGACCAAAAAGAAGGCAAGAATGCCCTCTCTCACCACTGCTATTTGAGATAATACTGGAACTTCTTTTTTTTTTTTTTAATTTTTTTTTTCAACGTTTATTTATTTTTGGGACAGAGAGAGACAGAGCATGAACGGGGGAGGGGCAGAGAGAGAGGGAGACACAGAATCGGAAACAGGCTCCAGGCTCTGAGCCATCAGCCCAGAGCCTGACGCGGGGCTCGAACTCACGGACCGCGAGATCATGACCTGGCTGAAGTCGGACGCTTAACCGACTGCGCCACCCAGGCGCCCCAATACTGGAACTTCTAAACAGTGCAACAAGGCAAATAAAGGAAATAAAAAGCATACAGATCAGAAAGGAAGAAAAAAATTAGTGGCAGATGACATGATTGTCTATATAGGAAATTCTAAGAAAACTTCAAGGAAACAAACAAACAAAGAAACAAAAAACTCCTAAAACTAGGAGTTTGGCAAGGTTTCAGTTTATATGAATGTACACATATCAGTTGTATTTCTTTATCCTAGCAATAAACCTGTGACAACCAAAATAAAAAATAATGACAGTACCAAATGCCTGCAAGGTTGTGGAAAAACTGGATCTTTCATACATTAAGAGTATAATGTAAAATGGCAGAGCCACTCTAGAAGCTTCTTTAGGCCAACGAGAGTATTACATTCAATTTGAACTACACACATGACATTCTTTATGAATATTTTAAGCCTTTTAAAATTAGTTAAGCCCAAGTTTAGTGCTTAAATGCCTAGATATGGAAATAAAGTTTAGTAGATAATTGCATCGTTTACTTTCAGTGGGAATTTAACTCAAATCATCCAGATATTTGACAAATATTTATGGAACTTCTTCTGTGTTTAGGCATATTCTAGGTCCTGAAATTAAATGGTGAACAAATATATCCTAAGGCTTTTCACAAAGGCGACATTTGGGACAGCTGAGCCTAGCCTTGGAATAAGCATTAATTATAACCACTCAAATATCTTGAATTTGTACATTTATATCTATTTATATTTAACATATTTATATCTATTTATATTTAACATATTTGAAATTTAAACTGAGAGATGTTTTAAAAAAATTAATTCATTTAAGATGACCTGTTCCATGTTCATATTACATAAATATTTTTACAAAAACTAAATATATTTTTCAAAACAAAAGTATTTAGTTGGAAGAATGGCATCGTTCTCCACTTTTTGCAATGTCTGGCTTAACAGAAGACAGATTCTCATATCTGATTTTACATTTTGTCTGTTGTGATATGTTGTTTGGTTGAAGTGAATAAAGAAAATCTGGGCTCACCTGGGTATTTAGTTGGAAAATACAGGAGTATTTTATCAGCCTTTCACATAATTGTGGATAATATGCTCTGATTCTACATGAAAACTTGACCAGTGTCAGTGCGTTAAGATTAGCTGCAGTCTGGAAGCATGAACCATATTAATGAGCTTTTTGTTTATTACAGTAAAACCCATTGGTCTTTCTTGCACTTTGAATAGATCTTTTAGTCATGCATGACTTCTAACTTCAAGTATTGGCCATTTAGAAAACTACCAGTTCATGAGTCCAAAAATAACATCAAAAAATGATAATCACGCCATATAAATTTTATGTATTTATTTATTTATGTATTTATGTATTTATTTATTTATTTTAGAGATAAAGAATGGGGGAGAATTCAGAGGGCAGAGAGGAGAGAGAGAGAGAGAGAGAGAGAGAGAGAGAGAATCCCAAGCAGGCTCCACACTCAGCATGGAGCCTGATGTAAGGCTCAATCCCACAACCCTGGAATCATGACCTGAGCTGAAATCAAGAGTAGGACCCTCAACCAACTGAGCCACCTAGGTGCCCTGATAATCACACCATATAAAAATCACATTTGCTAATATCGCCTCTGAGCTCATCAGAAAAGTTCTTAATTGCAGGCTGCCAAGCTCGTGGTCTTGGGTACAAGCTTTGTAACAGTCCAGTTTTTGCTTGAAATTTAAATTTTTATTATTGGCAACAAATGCTGTCAGTAGTATTCCTTGAAATGACATGTTCATTCCGTGCATTTTCAAGAAAATGCCAAAGGCTCAGTGTGAACCATAGTTTGTTGGATATTCTTTCAGGTAAACTTGGTGTTTCTGAAAAAGTGGTTAGTTCAGCTTGTAACTCACACAATCTCACAAATGCTGTTTCCTTGGGACAACTGTCTTGCTTTGACAGGCAGTAGGAGTGACTGTTGTGCAATTCCCATTCAATCACAGAGTGTCAAAAAGAAACATGTTCAGGGACATCTGCGTGATCAGTTGGTTAAGTGTCTGACTCTTGATCTCAGCTCTGGTCTTGATCCCAGGGTTTATTGTCTTTAAATTTTTTTTTTTTTTTAAATTTTTTTTTTTCAATGTTTATTTATTTTTGGGACAGAGAGAGACAGAGCATGAACGGGGGAGGGGCAGAGAGAGAGGGAGACACAGAATCGGAAACAGGCTCCAGGCTCTGAGCCATCAGCCCAGAGCCCGACGCGGGGCTTGAACTCCGGGACCGCGAGATCGTGACCTGGCTGAAGTCGGACACTTAACCGACTGCGCCACCCAGGCGCCCCGATTGTCTTTAAATTTTTAACATTTATTTATTGTTTATTTAGTTATCTTTTTCATTTTTTATGTTTTTTTAAAAAAATAAAATTTATTGTCAAATTGCTTTCCGTACAACATGCAGTGCTCATCCCAACATGTGACCTCCTCCGTGCCCATCAACATTTATTTATTTTCGAGCGAGACAGAGTGCAAGCAGGGGAGGGGCAAAGAAAGAGGGAAACAAAGAATCTGAAGCAGGCTCCAGGCTCTGAGCTGTCCGCACAGAGCCTGACTCAGGGCTCAAACTCATGAACCGCGAAATCATGACCTGAACCAAAGTTGGATGCTTAATCGACTGAGCCACCAGGTGCCCAGGTGCCCCAGGGTTTATTTCTTTAAATAAATAAATAAGTAAATAAATAAAATTTTAAAAAAGAAGCATGTTCAAGAACTCATATTCTATAGTTAATAATTTTTACTGAGTTAATGGGGACACTTTCAAGTGAACCTGTGCTTTCCTGCGAGTGCAAATGGAACAAGTGACTACAAGTGAAGAATAGAATAAGCTCTGGTATAGATGAACACAGCTGCTTTAATTTGTGCTAAGGCACCAGCAGTTTTAACTCGCCGCTTCTTTGCAATCCCATTTTAATATTATTACAAAAACTGCTTCGACCTCGAAGACTCCTCGAAAGAGTCATGGGGATCCTCACGGACCTGCAAACCACACTTTGATAACAGATGTTCTGGGGCAAAAGAGGAGCAGCGGATTGGGTAGATGTTAGGACATTTCCATCTTCATCTGGGCTATTCTTTCAAACCTGAATCAATTCATTGGAAAGCATACAGTGAAGGCCTAGGTGGCCAGTTGAGACACTGAAGAATGAGCGTCTGTACCTTCACAGAACTTACATGTTTAGGGAGGGAATCAAGGCCATATAAAGAATGAGCAAATTGCAAAGACCCCAAGTTTCCTGCCCTCTCCTTCAAAGCGTATTGCTTACAGCCAGCATCACACAATGTACCGACTTACTTTCTTGCCTTATCGTCTTTGCCGATGCTACACGTGTCAAACATGGTCCTGTTAATGAGACCTTTTCTGATCCTGGCTCAGATTTCAAGGTCTGTTGGGGATCTCTGAAACTGCAGTGCCATGGTTTGAATCCTTTAGTACCGACTGACCTCGGCAACAGAGCCAACAAGCTCAAGTTCAGACAGTTACAAGCCTTGTCCGTGATCTGGAGGAAAACCTACCATGTTCCCATGAGCATTACCAGCCTGAAATAAGATACCAGAACTCTCAGACATCAGCTTTATTTTTATTAACATAAAATAACAGAGTGTGCTTTTTCCTATGACTCTGATTTATTTTTGTTTGAGGCTAGGGATTATACCAACCTGCGTGTTTTTACCACAGTATAAATCAGTACAGTGTAAGCTAGTGGGTAAAAACGCAAGCTTGTCATCAGACTAGTTTGAGATCTGATTTAAGCTTCGTCTCACACCAGTTGTGAGCATTTGGACAAATTACCTAATCTTCTTGAGTCTCAGTTTTATTCATTGGTAAATGGGGATAATGATACTTGACCCCTAAATTTGTTATGATATAATTTGTTAAGTGATATAATTCATGTAATATCGGGGAGCCTGGGTGGCTCCGTCGGTTGGGTGACCGACTTCGGCTCAGGTCATGATCTCACGGTTTGTGGGTTCGAGCCCCGCGTCGGGCTCTGTGCTGACAGCTCGGAGCCTGGAGCCTGCTTCTGATTCTGTGTCTCCCTCTCTCTCTGACCCTCCCCTACTCATACTCTGTTTCTCTCTGTCTCAGAAATAAATAAACATTTAAAAAATTAAAAAAAATAATTCATTTAATATCATCACACACACCACTTCATGAGAGAGATTTTTCTGGCCCAGGTAGGAATTACTTTTAATCAATTATTATGATGGATGTAGCTCTCTACTCACCTTCTTCAGGCTTTGGACTTACACATGGACTTCAGTAATTAATATGTTCTCAACTCACTATTTGATGAATACCTGCCATGTACTCAGCTCTGTGCCAGGCATTTTGGGAAATCAAACAAATTAAACAGAGCTGTGATCTTAAAGAACAAGTATCTACCACAGGAGACAGAATGTATAGAGATGCCATGAAACCATTTATAGACTATTAAAAGTTGAAGAAGAGCTTAGAGGGCACCTATTACAACCTTCTTGCCAATGAAGAAAGTAATTGATTATGGAAGACAAATGAATAATAGACTGACACCAAGCTGGATGGATATCACCAGCAGAGTGCCAATAATAGCTAATATAACACTGGTTGAATCCTTATTATAAGTTGGGCATTGTGCTTAGTTTCTTTGCATGAATTATTTACTTAATCCTTGTAGTAGTATCACTACTTTTCCAGAAGGAGAAACTGAAGCTCTGAGAAGTGAATACACATTGAGAACACGTATCGTAAAACAGAACAGCACTAGATAATATTGTCTGCTATTCAATGTTTTCTAAGATCATCTCATACTGGACATTAGTCTACCTACTCTTATGGGTTCATGCTCCTTTCCTACTCATCCTTGCTTCCTTCACTTATATTTTAAATATAATCCAATCAGAGATTTTCTTTTGCTGCCCCATTGGCTTTTTCACATGCCTCCATGTTTCTCTTAACTGACCTTCCTCATGATCTTAAGCTTTAATGTTGTGGTGGTGTCTTTGGTATTGTACCTATTTCAAGTGCAAAAGTTACGTCCATTCATTGATCACATTGTGACTCTTGGTGCACATGTGCAACCCTGAGAATGATGCCCGTTCCTCTTCCCAACATTTGCTCCCGAGGATTGCCTCACCTTCATGTAACAGAGCATTTGTCACCTCCTTTTCTCCACAGAATAACATCTTAGAGTTTCCTGTAAGCATTTCTTTTCCTGTTCAAATTCCAGTTTGAATTTCAGTTGACAGGTCCGTAGGTCTCTTGACCAAAGCACTGGTACTAGAGAGGAAGAGGTCAGCAATGAAAAGAAAAGCACAATTGCATGGATACTTCGTATGAAAAATGCATCAGCAAAATCCTAGATAATTTTCATTGCTTGGGGGTTGGATAAAACCATCCTAGAGCATAGAAACTGAACAAATTAAGAATTTCAGGTAATGAGAATGTGACGTATGTGCTAATAAAAGCCATGCCCACCAATCTCTTGCCAGTGTGTTGGAACAAGAGTCTCCTCTTCTCTGAGAGGTTTGTTTTCTTGCTGAGTTAATTTTGCCATTTAGTCTCTAATAAGTATCTTTGAGACAATTCTGATATTTAAAAAAAAACCCACTTTGTTTCTTATCATACAGAGGAAGTAGAACGTCTACGTTTTCGCTTTCTCATAAGATCGGGAAAGGAAGGGTCTTAAAGAACCAACAAAGAATGTTTTTCTTCTTTTGCAAGTTATGCAGGAACATTTCTATGATAGTCGCGGTACTTATGTTAGCATCTGAAATCGTGATGCCAGTTCAGCAATGACTGCAATCCAGTGGGAATAGCGTGGAGTGTTGACCTTGGAGAAGAGCCAGAGTGAGGCATGGGTGGAAGAAAAGTACACCCAAATCCTTTGTACCTTCCCATGTGAATGTGGCAATGACGTGGTTTTGGGAACATTAAAGTAATTTATTGATATTGATGCTGGCTGTAGATACTGAAGAACAAAGTGAGAAAAACCCCCAAAGTTTGATTTAGTTTAATAAAAGTAAGGTTAATTTTACTTATATACACTCTTTACTTCTTATGTATCTACTTCAGGCAGAAGAGTAACAATCAGCACTAGACACATGTCCCGCTAATGCTTTTGTAATCTCATTTGACTACATTAGGAGGATGACCGCATGTTCTAGGTTTTCCAAGAGCGATTCAGTTCCAAACGTTTGGTCCGTTTGTCTCAAACAATAATTAAAACCTCTCATTGAAGAAGTTCTATAATTGGAGAAGTTCTCGAAGTAGTCCACAAAATCCAACACTAACCCCTAATATCACTGAATTACAGAGCTGGTTGCAAATCCATTATGGCGTCAGGAGGGCGAAGGCCGGTGTGAAGAAAGATAGTTTTCGTGCAAGACTGACCCTAAGTGACATTGGAAACAGGGACTGTTTGGGTGTGTTCTTGGCATTTGAAGCCAGAGCTGTGGGTACCTTGCCCAGATCCCCTTTACTGGTCAGAGTACCCAACCCACACTGCTGTGAGCACTGGCTGCAGAAGGCTCACAGCTGCCCCCTTCTCCTGACAATTGCCCTTGGTCATTGGGAGCTGTCTGTCCCTGAAACACCTGGGAGATTTTGCCCTCCCTCAGGGTGGCCTTCCGCCAGTGACTGATTGATACTGAGTCCAAAGTCTGGGCTTCTTGCCACAGGGGCAACAAGTCTGTGATGCCATTCATACTCCAGACAGTTCCATGGGATCAGTCAGAGGGTAGATGTCAGCTGAACCTGCAACTTACTGATCCCTCTCCTGCTTATCTTTTTCTTTATCTTACATCTTTTTTTTTTTCTTGTCATGCCTATTTCTGGGTATTTTTTCCCCCTGGCCTCTCTTCTAATTTATTATTCTCTCCTCAGCTGTATCCAATTTGGCTGCTAAATTCAGTCATTAAATTCTAGCTATTGATTTTGGTTATTGTTGTGTTTTTTATTCTAGGATTTACCTTCATTCTCTTTTAATAGTTTCCATTTTTTCTGCTGAAATTCTCAATCCTGTTTTCATCCACAAGCACTAGGTTAGGTTATTTATTTACTTATTTATTTAGTAAAATTGTGTTAAAGTCCATGCCTGATAATGCTCAAATCTGGAGCCCCTATAGGCCTATTTCCATTATCTGTTGTTCCTCTTGGTTTCTGTTGTTTCTCATATACCTGGTAATTTTTTGCTTGTGTGCCAGATATTTGATTTGTAAAATTGTAAAAATAAGCCAAAGCCCAGGATGGTGCTACCTTTTTCCAGAGATTTTGTATTACCTTCTGTCAGGCATTTAAAAATCTGGGATGCTTGTCCAATTTCAGGGTCTGAGATGGGTTGGAGTTATCTGATACCCTACAAGGGCCCGTCTACATTTGTTTCACCTTTATTCATAGGTTATAACCTAAAGTGAGGAGAATTCACCAGCAGCAATAACCCTCTTGCTGCCCTGCCAAGCCCCAGACTCCAACGACTATCCTGTTAACTTTGATGAGAGGCTGTTAAAATACCCATTCAGTTTCTCAGCTATCCCGTTAAGGATGGGTCAACAATATTAGGAAAACAGCAACTCCCAGAACTACCCTCTTGAGTTTCTTGTATTCCTGTCTTTCTGGCCCACAATTCTTTATTGTCTCGTTAGCGTCCCAATGCCTACAAATAGATGGTTTTTAATATTTTGTCCCCCAAAACTCCCCGGTAGGGAGAACAAGGTTGTGGTTCTGTTGACATATTCCAGAATCTCATTGTTGTAATATCTTCTCCAGAGCCATGGCTGGTTTGACTCAGTCATCTTTGATTGAACCACTGTGTCTGACTCTTTGACCGTATATGAGTGCGGCATGCAAAATTAGGTCTACACACAAGAGACTGTGAATCTGTGGGGATCGTGCCTGAACGAAATGAAAAACTTTACAACTTACAACTTTCCCCCATTTCCTTAAGTTCTACATACATCTCATTAAAAAATTTTTTTTTCAACGTTTTTTTTTTTAATTTTTTTAATTTTTTATTTATTTTTGGGACAGAGAGAGACAGAGCATGAACGGTGGAGGGGCAGAGAGAGGGGGAGACACAGAATCGGAAACAGGCTCCAGGCTCTGAACTGTCAGCACAGAGCCCGACGCGGGGCTCGAACTCACGGACCGTGAGATCATGACCTGAGCCGAAGTCGGCCGCTCAACCGACCGCGCCACCCAGGCACCCCTACATACATCTCATTTTATCACATGTGAATATGTAAAGTAACTTTTTATGCCAAGTAGTCTTTGTGGAGATTAGTCAGATAAAGATGAATGTCTTTATTTTAAATCAATCACTATTAATTTATACAAATATTTTGGGCCTTATAAAAAATAAGCCAATTTAGCATGGTAATTTTGCACACTTTGGACTCTGCTAAATATAAGAGCTTTAATTGTTAGCATACTTCCCGCTTTGCGGATGACGTAAGGGCAAGTTGGTTGTTGGCCTTCTTTAGGATTTATCTACCTACCTAATGAGTCCCATTAAACCACAAAAATATAAACACCGAAAACCCATTTTCCAACTGTTGTTCTCATAATCCCAGCACCCCATATCTTACATAAATAATTGGTGAAGGACATATCAGAACTTCTTCAAGGCAGGTCTCCCTGAGATGATGGCTTGATCTTCCAAAGGCAGCCCTCTGCTCTTACCGCCCCTGTGGCTCAGGCAGACCTCGCCAACAGTGCCCAAAGCCTAGCAATGAAGTTCAGCTGACTTTTACTGGGTTTCCTTTACGAAGCTGGCTGCCAGCCTACATCTGGCCTCAGAATGAAGCCACTCCAGGTCCGCACACACTATTAGATCCAGAATCAAATCTCCCAGCGGCATCCATTGTGCCCGCTCCCGGGGCTCTGACTGTTGTCAGGTAGGAAATATACAAACAAATTGCCCTTCAGGGTGTCTTATTTCCAGGGATTATTTTTAGTTGAAATCAGCACCTCCCCCAATTTTTTACATCTCCAAGGCACTGATTTATCTTCTGTCGCTCTTTCCTGCCTCTCTTCGTTGCCGCTTTTCAGGATTCACTGCCAAAGCAGCTGGTTTTCCGTTCTCACTCATTTCTCAAGTGCAAGGAAGAGAGTAAATATTAGGTTTCAGCTGGTTCCAAAGGAGGCCTCCAGGGGTCAGTTCCAAGCCATGCTTCCTGTCTGTTGAAATGACCTACCAGTGGTAGAAGCTATATTTTCTAGTTTTATCACCATATCACTCCTTGGGCACCAGGTCAGTGCCTTTCTCTTGGTGCCATTTGTTCATGAAACATGTGCTCCATTAAGAAGACTGGCACTGCATTTGTCTCTTGATCTCCACTAGGCATCGGGGAAGCACATGTTTTCTCTCATTTTCCCCATGTCCCTGGGGTCCCGGGGCCACCCAGTGCTTGGCTCATTGGCTGTGTAGCTATTCTCTTTGTTGCAGCTACTGGGAATATAGCAGTTGATGTTTATATGATGATTTTGTATATATTTTGCATATATTACTCTGTAGATACAGCTTTATTAGAGTCTGACAAGTTCTGTGATGTATGGGAATAAAAGCTTTTATAGATATGGGATCAGAGCTTTGGGTTTAGTAATATATTAGTAATTAATGAATTAGTAACTGGGCTTGAGTCTAAGTATCTCAGGTCCATTCTTCAATTTCTTTCTAACCATTTATTTTCATAGCAAAAGCTTTAAGGTGTGTGCCCTTTGGTCACCAAATGCTTTCAGAGGCCTCGGTTGTACTTTGCAAGCTGTCGTTCGGAGCGAAGCGTACGTGTTGACACATGCATACCCGAGGTTACATTGGCAATCAGCCCAGGCCTGCGCCCAAACGCCTCTGCTCTTTCCCTGGCAGCAAATGGCAGTTTCCATCCAGCCCCACATGCTCCTGTATGCCCCAGGGCAGGAACGGTGGCTGGGGCCAACAGAGTCCATAGCCCTGAATGTGCTAAAGGACAAAAGCCACGCTCCTTCGTAAGGGAGCCAAGACTTGCGTGAACCAACCCCAGCCTTATCTCCAAAGTCAGCACCTGCCATCTCCAGCCCCCATTTCCCTGCTCTGAAACACACCTGTAAACACCTGCCATGTTCCTTTGTACCCCTGTTGTTGCACGTGTCGCCCCGCGGCCCATCATATGATCTGCTCACAGTCCTTCCTTCCCTCCCTCGCCACCATCACCGGAGGAGTAGTGGACGCCCTCCCGACCGATGTTAGATCTGGCCATAAGCCTTGCTCCCTCCAAGGGAGAGGGGATAGATTTTGGGGTGCCCATTCTTCTTACCCCTCTTGTGGTTTTCCTACCCATCATGAGAAGAACATGCTGAGTAATGCTGGTCCCCACACCAGGAGATATGGGGAGCACAGCTGAATCTAGTCCAGAGCCAGGACCAGGTCCAGCTGATCTGAGCAAAGCCGCATCCGTCCTATAGACTGGGAAGTGAGAAATGAATGTTTGCTATTGTAAGCCACTGTGCTTGGGGTCATTTATGACTAGATTTATTGCATATTAAATATTAATTACTTATTTATTACTCTCCTCCCCACTTCCTATATGTGCATGTATGCGCACACACACATACACACACACACACTCAGGAAATTGTTTTCCCACCTGCGAAAGCTCCTACTCATTCTCCAAGACTCAATTCAAGGGGAGACCTACCTCGGGCAGAGTCTGCGTCTACACCTCCTAGTGCCCTGAGCAGACCTCCATTTGAGCACTTCCCACCTCACGCTCCCTGTCTCCCTGAGAGGAACAGCCTGGGGCCAAAAGGAGAATTTGAACCAGAATTTTATGGGGATGAGGTGTGTGTGTGTCACCAGTAGCCAATCTTGTTGAGTTGAAGGAGCCGGGTCAGGCTGAGGAAGGGACAGAGCAGCTCCCCGGGAGGCTTGAAGTCAGTGGCCATCTGCTGAGGGAGAGGGGGTCAGGACACTTGTGCTGAGAAACATGGTCCTCCAGAAAAGTTTAACAGCCCCTTTGTTTCTATACGAAGGTGCCCCGCAGCCAGACTCGCCCACCGGTTTAAGGCATTCAAGGTGACCGTCATTGAAATTCGATGAGAGAAAGTAGGACAACTCTGACCATCTCAGGGAGATTTATTAACCCACATTGGTGAGCTGTCACCTTAGCCGGCATTGAACTATCCAGTGAACAAGGCCCTGGTGGATTGGTGATAGGAGGGTGCATCTGGAGGGGGCAAAATGGGACTGCGGGGGGGCCCAACGGGTCCTTTCACAAATCCAGGGGAGGACGAGAGCCCTCGGATCAATTGCTCTGCAGATGGGGCACCTCGACAGAAACTGCGGACAAAGAATTCTGCGAAGAAACTTGGCTGCGAGAGAGAGGGCCGGTACAGCCAGACCTTGGTTCCGCGTGTCCTGTTGTGGCAATCGGACACAAACAAGCAAGTTTCAAGTTTGTGAAAGCCCCCTTGCTTTGTTAACTTGGATTTCTAGATAGTAACGCAGCAACGCAGTTTCGAACAGAGAGGTCTCCTGTTTGGGGACCTGAGATCTGACTTTGTGTCCATGTGTTTTCCTCTCTGAGCACTTTAGCTGTCCTTTGAAGGCGCAGGCCCTGGAGCCCTGGTCTCTCTACTACGAAGCTGGCAGCTGCCCACAGACTTGGCCGGCCGGGGACCGGGAGCATGTGGGAGGTGTGCCTGGGGCTCGCAGCCAGGTTTTGGGGCCCTGGCCGTGCTGCCTTCTATAACTGATCCCTGCCCTCTGTGGAATGCCGTGTGGGCTTGAGACAGTCCCCAGGGAATCGCTGCTGGCTGCTTGCAGCCAGTGTGGGCAGGCCCAGCGGGACGGCCACACAGGCCAGGGCGCCCGACCGGACTGGCACCACTGGCTGCATGCTGGCTCCAGACAGGTCCCTCCCATCCTTCAGGGCCCCTCTCTCCCAAGCAGAGACTTTCTGCAATGGTGGGCTCTCAGGGCGCCTCCCCACCATAGGCTGTACCGACCTGCTGGCTGGTCTGTAGGCACCTTGCCTCCCCCCAGACCCCTCTTCCTCCTCCCAGCATGCCCCATTTACACGCAGCCTCTCTGGGGCAGCTCTGCCTCACCCCCCCCCCCCCCCCCCCCCCCCCCGGACAAGGCTGTTGCCCCTTCCAGGCGCTACAGTGGATCGGATCCAGGGTCTTATGCTCTGAGCCGTCAGAGGAAATTCAGCTCCATCGGTAATCATTGCTCCTCCCTTGTACAATGGGGCTAAAAGTACTTCGTTCATAACGATTTTATAAAAGTTAAATGAGTTAACACAGGTACCGTACTTAGAATAATGCATGGCTCACAGCAAGGCCTAATGAAGGTTGTCTGCTCTTAGTACTTCACTCTCGGTCGATGTTAAACTAATATATGAAAATCGAAGGAAAAGGAGCCCACGTTGGCCTTGTGTCTCGTGCAGATGTTTGGTTTCCTTCCTTCCATAGCTGCGCCGAGCGGCCGTTCAAAATTCACTGAATGCAGATAAAGCACTGGTTTAAACATCACAGAACAAAAATTAGCATGCTAAGTCACACAACATTACCTGCTGGAAGATTCAGGCGCTCAAACCCCACACGTACCCGTTAAATGGTAGTTTGTCTTTAAATGAAAATCTTCACTGGGGCGCCTGGGTGGCTCATTCGGGTGAGCGTCTGACTTCGGCTCAGGTCATGGTCTCTCAGTTTGTGGGTTCGAGCCCTGCATCAGGCTCTGTGCTGAACTGTTGCTTAGAGCCTGGAACCCGCTTCAGATTCCGTGTCTCCTCTCTCTGCCCCTCCCTGCTCGCACTCTGTCCCACTCTGTCTCTCAAAAATAAATAAATGTAATAAAAAAAAATTTTTTTTTTAATCTTTACTTATTGACTGACAATAAAGAACCGGCATTGGAAAAAATAGCAAGTTTGATGCCGGTCTGATAGCAAGTCAGAGAAAACGGTCCCTTGAGTATTCCTTGGGTTTGTTTTGACCAAATTAGTTTCCTTTTGGTGAGATCAGAGCTGCACTTAAAACAATTTTTCTTTTAATGTTTTATTTTATTTTTTGAAAGACAGAGGCAGAGCACAAGCAAGGGAGAGGCAGAGAGAGAGGGAGACACAGATTCTGAAGCAGGCTCCAGGCTCTGAGCTGTCAGCACAGGGCTTGAACCCACGAACGCAAGATCATGACCTAAGCCGAAGTCAGACATTCAACCGACTGAGCCACCCAGATGCCCCAAGCTGTACTTTTTTTTTCAGTCACGTAGGGACACATTCTGACATTGTTGATTTTATATTCTCTGGGTTTCAGAGCTCTCAAGGGCTGTGGTCCTACACGGAGCGAAAGAACGGACCAGAAGGGCATTAACATTGAGCTCTGATC
The DNA here is from genome assembly GCF_016509475.1 of Prionailurus bengalensis. Taxonomy (NCBI): domain Eukaryota; kingdom Metazoa; phylum Chordata; class Mammalia; order Carnivora; family Felidae; genus Prionailurus; species Prionailurus bengalensis. Next base: position 54,922,524 of record NC_057354.1, on the reverse strand, counting down.
CCATGCCAGCCACAGTGCTCTGGGTTTATTTGGAATGTGGGAGAAATGAGAAGGGAACTGTTAGAGGGGTGGCGTGAAATTTCAGTATTTCAGCAGTCTGCAATGCAACAAACCGTGACCCTTTTGTCTCAGCCACCCCTTCGGGGGCTCATTCACGCCTCAGCCAGTCACAACACAGCCCAGTGTTTATGGGAGAACAAGAGGGTGAAATTGATCTCCATGCACCAAGCAGTTTATTATACTTGAGAGCAATGCTAGGGCGTGGTCACAGGTAGTGCAAGGGGCAACATAAGACACAGGAACTAAGACACTTCATGGTCCCAAAGTTTTGTTATAATTTCACTTTTGAAATCTAAGGATAAATTCTGAGGTTTGTATGCTAGTGTATCCTACATGGATATTTGTGTCTGCCGAATAGCCATTCACTACCAGAACTAAAGAGAAGGTTCTATTTTATTATAGTGGGCATATTGAATGCTTCTTATACTAGCTGTTAAAAAGGAATTTCGTTCTTAGTATTTTAGTTTTTGCTCTTCAACTTTAATAGGGAAAAAGTAGGGACGCCTAGGTGGCTCGTTGGTTAAGCATTCAACTTCGGCTCAGGTCATGATCTCACGGTTTGTGGGTTCGAGCCCCATTTCAGGCTCTGTGCTGACATCTTAGAGCCTGGAACCTGCTTCGGATTCTGTCTGCCTCTCTCCACTCCTCTCCTGCTCACTCTCTGTCTCTCTCTCTCAAAAATGAATAAACGTTTTAAAAAAATTAATAGGGAAAAAGTAAAATGATGACAATAAATAGCACACAAAAGGAATAAGTGTACAAATTAGTTCATTTTAATTACTAAGAGTAGCAGATATATATATATATACACACATATACATATACACACACACACACTTGGGGAACTGTATACTTGAGGTTCTATTAAACCATTGGAATATTTGGCCAATTATATAATTGTGCATAAAAATTTTTAAATTGCATGAGAAATTGTGTCAATTTGATAGTAACCACAGGTGGTATTCGAACACAATTTTTTTGACAGAATAGGTACAAAGTAGCCAAATCACATAGAACGCCTAAAATTCCACCTCTCCAGGGAAAGGCTTAGGGTAAAGTGATGCTAGTGTGCAATGCCCTTGCTGAAAAGGTGTTACCCAAATTCTATCAACCTGATGTAGATCTGCTGCTAATAGGCTGTATATTATACAAAATGGGCAGCCAGGTATTTTGCAAAGTCAGCTTTAAACAAACAAACAAACACGTGGGGCGCCTGGGTGGCTCGGTCGGTTAAGCATCCGACTTCGGCTCAGGTGTGATCTTGTGGTCCGTGAGTTCGAGCCCGGCGTCGGGCTCCCTGCTGACAGCTCAGAGCCTGGAGCCTGGTTCAGATTCTGTGTCTCCCTCTTTCTCTGCCCCTCCCCCGTTCATGCTCTGTCTCTCTCTGTCTCAAAAAGAAATAAACGTTAAAAAAAAAATAATAATAAAAGAAAACAAAAACCTGCAAAGGTGGTTGCCTGGCTGACTCAGCCGGTAGAGCATGGGACTCCTGATCTCTGGGTGGTGAGTTCAAGCCCTGCCTTGAGTGTAGAGCCTACTAAAAATAATAAATAACATGAATAAAGCCACAGGAAAATCAACTCTGCCCTCTGGTGTACAAACAGGTCATTGCAACTTCTTTTTCCTTCCAGCAAAAAATAACACCCAATCGGGTTATTCTTCATTTACGAAGGATCATCAGGAGCTGGTGGTATTCTAGTTGCGTGGTTTCATAAGATAACTGAAGCCTCTTACAGATTTTTTGAAAATTATCGATGGGAACGTTCCTACAAGAATTACTCATTTAGTGCCTGTGGTGAACCCATTTGCCTCTTCCTTCAGTGACTCAGCTGGCTCATTATGAACGTTAATTACCTCACTGTCTGCAATTCGCAGATAACGTCAGGGTTCGATGCGCTTTGGCCCCACTCTAAGTGGGCCCGTGGATAGTACTGCCCTCATTTGCAGCACGCTGTTTGAATTCCTACTCTGTGCATGTGCTGCTCTGCTCTGGAAGCTGGCCAGGCACTTGGAGCGGGGTGACCAGCATCCTGGGCGCAGACACTTGAAGCCACGGGGCACAGCAGGCCTGGACTGGAAACAGGTGGTCTCCAGATGTAGAAAGAAACCTGAAAAGTAGAGCAGAAAGTCCACAGGTCAGAACCGCAGGGAATCATCAGGGACCAGACACCACAGGAATAAAAGCAGAGAGAAGGTTGAAGGGAGATAGGAACTCTATCATAGCGGGAAGTACTGTAGCCCAGAAGAAAGTCTCCCTCTTTCTCGACAGTGGCTCCAGGTCACGTTTACTGGGCTCGGTCCAAATCCTCTCCCCTCCTTCGTCACCCCCACCACAGCGGCTCTCGAACTTCGTAGGAAGGATAACCAGCCAGGAGCAGCTTACAAATACACACTCCCTGGCCAACCTTTCCTGGGATGGTGCGTCAGCAGGTCTGAGATGGGGCCTCTGAGTCTTCCTGGTTGTTTTTTTTTAAGTGTTTGTTTATTTTGAGAGAGAGGGAGAGTGCACGCGCGCGCTCGCACGCGCGCACACACACACACACACACGGAGTGGGGGAGGGGCAGAGAGAGAGAGGGAGACAGAGAATCCCAAGCAGGCTCCGTGCTCACAGCACGGGGCTGGACTCAAGGCTTGATCTGACAATCTGTGAGACCATGACCTGAACCGAGATCAAGAGTTGCTCTCTTTAACCAACCGAGCCACCCAGGTGCCCCGAATCTTCCTATGTTTAATAAAACCCACAGATGACCTTGATCCACATAGTACAGAGGCCCCAAGCCGAGAAACAAAATCACTTCCTAAAATCCTACACTCAAGGTTGTACCGAATTCTGCAAGACAGCGTGTTTTTGCCCATCTTAGCCATCCAGTCTGTAAACTTAATTTAATTTTTAAACCGTTTGAAGTTTCTTTAAAATTTTACCATTGTATGGCATCTGACAGTGCAGAATGGTTTTTCCTAACATTTTTTTTCCCACTAGAAGTACATGTTTCATATAAAGAGGAAGAGAAATCAGTAGCTCTTTCCTCCTAAATTGCTTGTGAATCATTGATAGGATAGATCTCAAAGCAAATCACATTTAGAGTTTTTGATTCTTCAACTGAAGTTTTGCTGTAATTCTTTAAAATTGGTGGCTGCCAGTAGGGTGACCACACATTCCATTTTTACCCAGGGAGATCATAGTTTACCCCTGTTGTCCTGGTATCCTGTGTAATTAAAGCCCCATTCACTCTCAGATAAATAGCAGCTTGGATGATAAATAATATGTTTACCTAGAATTAGTTGAATGGTATCAGCTCGCAACAAATGAACAAAGGAAAAAAAGGTAAACCAAAAAACACACTCTTAACTCTAGAGAACAACCAGATGGTCACCAGAGGGGTGGTGGAGTGGTGGTGGGATGGGTGAAATCAGTGATGGGGATTAAGACTGCCCTTGTCTTGATGAGCACTGAATAATGTATGCAGCTGTTGAATCACTATATCCTATACCTGAAACTATTATAACACTGTATGTTAACAACTCTGGAATTTACCAAAATAGTATCAACTCACAAGCAAATAGCATTCTATTCTATTCTTGAGATTTGATGAAACCTTCACTTTTCTTTTTTTTTTTTAATTTAAAAAAAATGTTTATTTATTTTTGAGAGAGAGAAAGAGCATGCAAACAGGGGTGGGGCAGAGAGAGGGGGGAGACACAGAATCCAAAGCAGGTTCCAGGCTCCCAGCTGTCAGCACAGAGCTCGATGCGGGGCTCGAACCCATGAACCGTGAGATCATGACCTGAGGTGAAGTCAAACGCTTAACCAACTAAGCCACCCAGGCTCCCCAAACCTTCACTTTTCTTGTCAAAAAATGCTCTTTTTTATTTAAAATTTTTAAATTTTTTCATTTATTTTTGAGAGGGAGAAAGACAGAGTATAAGTGGGGGAAGGGCAGAGATGGAGACACAGTACCCATAGAAGGGTACAGGCTCTGAGCTGTCAACACAGAGCCTGACGCGGGGTTTGAACTCGTGAACGGCAAGATCATGACCTGAGCCGAAGTGGGACCCTTTACTGACTGAGCCACCCAGGCGTCCCCAAAAATGCTCTGTTCTATTTAAATGGAACATCTTTTTTTTTTTTTAAATTTTTTTAACGTTTTATTTATTTTTGAGACAGAGAGAGACAGAGCATGAACGGGGGAGGGGCAGAGAGAGAGGGAGACACAGAATTGGAAGCAGGCTCCAGGCTCTGAGCCATCAGCCCAGAGCCCGACGCGGGGCTTGAACTCACAGACCGCGAGATCGTGACCTGAGCTGAAGTCGGATGCCCAACCGACTGAGCCACCCAGTCGCCCCTAAATGGAACATCTTAAAAATTGGGTAGGTTTTGTAAAAAAAAAAAAAAAAAAAAAAAAAAAAAAGAAATCGATGCTTCTCTCTATGTGACTTTGGAAATAGCACTCTAAAATTGCAAATTTTTGGAAAATTCCACTTTGGGCAGTTGTTACAGACAACCCACCCACTAGAACCCTCTGATTCTAGAAATAGAAAAGCTGGGTTTAACAGAAGTCAGTTTGAAAGCAATACTTGGGCATTGAGGAGGGCACTTGCTGGGATGAGCACTGGGTGTTGCATGTAAGTGATGAACCGTGGGAATCTACCCCCCAAACCAGAAGCACACTGTATACACTGTATGTTAGCCAATTTGACAATAAATTATATTAAAAATAAAAAATAATAAATCTAAAAAATAAAAAAAACAGAAAAAGGAAAACAATGCTTAACTACCAGGCAGCAAGAACTTGAGAAGCCACTACTCCAGGTGAAAGACGCAGACAGAAATGCAAGATTGCCATTGGGCTCTGCTTTCTCCCCTCAACACACCTGTCTGCCCACTCCCAGGGGCGGCTGGGAACCATGTGGAGCCGGTGGGTGTGTCTGAACACAGGGAAGATGAGAGTCAGCTCAGGATCCACCCAGGGGGGAAGCCAAATACACACTTCCGGGGCTCCGTGCGACACCCTTGAAAGTTTACACCCTGGGAAACATCATGATCCTGAACTAGATCTGAGCTTTAGAGAACCCCAGATTCGAATCAACTTAATCCCAGAGAGATAAAGTCATGTTCACTTACCCCAACTGCCTGCCAGAAGCAAAGGTAAGTTCTAGTTCAGTTTCGATGAGGTCATCCTGGAGTAGGCGGGGCCCTTAATCCAACGTGACTGGTTTCCTTTATAAAAAGAACTTTGGACTCAGTCAGGCACATGGGAGGACACCACGTGAGTGTGAAGGCAGAGATCAGGGTGATATCTACCAGCCAAGGCACGCCAAAAGCTTCCCAGCAAACCAGCAGGAGCTGGGGCACAGGCAGGTACAGATTCTCCCTTCCAGCCTCAGGAGGAACCAGCCCCCCCTACACCCTGATCTCAGACTTCCAGCTTCTCCAACAGGGAGATGATGCATTCCGTTGTTGAAGGCCCCTAGCTTGCGTTTCTTCTTTCCAGCAGCCCTAACTAAGGAGTGGAGACGAGAAAGGTAAGGGCAAAAGCTATTAGCTCTTCTCGTCCCTTGCTCTGTGCACATTGCTGCAGGCTGGCATCAAAAACACGAGACAGCTCGTCAGGGCGGGCAAGGGCAAGGGGAGGTCTGTTGGGCTGAAAGCAGCAGTGTGACCTGTGGGATGGCCACGTGTTCCCGCCTCTCCATCTCCTGGCCGCACATTCGTCTCCGGGAGGCGTTCTTCAGACTTCCAAAAAACGGCCCAGAGGCATTTACCATAACTAGTGAGGTTTAGGTTTGGTAAGGGAGCATCTGGGTTAAGGAAATGGAGAGGCACTGAGGGAAGCCGCAGCCCCCAGGGGGAAGGGGGGGACGGGAGGTAGCACACCGTGGGAACCGCAGGTCAGTCCGAGGGCTTGGCCCTCCTGATCGCCTCCACCTCCTGCCGTTCCCGGGTGCTCGTGATCAATGGCTTACCTCTCAGCTCCAAATTCACCCCTTTGGTGCCTACCCTGGAGCCGTGGGAAGAATCCCATTAAGCATCTCTCCTTGTGGTAAGCATGACATCAGTTTTCTCCCTATGGCCTCTGGAGGGACAGCCCAGAGGAAGGGACTTCTCTTACTGGCCCCAGTGGCTGCGCTCATGGTCAGGGACAAGCCTGCAGGAACATTGGTGACGCTGTGTGCCGGCCACATGCCCAGAATGCGACCTTGCAGTCCCACTTGGCCTGCTGATCCCTTCCTTGTAGCTCCTGCAACACGATGCTGGGGGCACCCACAGCAGCACCTTCATGCCTGCAAGCCTGTGACTCTGCCCACAGGCTGTGATTCCCTGCTTGCCCAGGAACTGTGGACCAGCTCCTACCTGGGCAACCCTATCAACTGCCCTGCAGTCCATACCTTCCCCATGGAGGTTCGTACCCCACCTGGGGTGGGGACCCCCATTCCAAGCTCGTCCTTCCTTGGGCACTCTCCTACAGCCCTGGGGAACCAATGAGAAAATTTTCTACACCTTATACTTACTTTCCAAAATCATAGCTTAACAATCCCTACAGGGGCGCCTGGGTGGCTTGGTTGGTTAAGCGTCCGACTTCGGCTCAGGTCATGATCTCATGGTCCGTGAGTTCGAGCCCCGTGTCGGGCTCTGTGTTGACAGCTCAGAGCCTGGAGCCTGTTTCAGATTCTGTGTCTCCCTCTCTCTGACCCTCCCCCGTTCATGCTCTGTCTCTCTCTGTCTCAAAAATAAATAAACGTTAAAAAAAAATTAAAAAAAAAAACAATCCCTACAATTACACATCCCTAGTTTTAAGTACCATGTGGTCGGTCCTGTGTCCTGATTGGCTCCAGGCTGATACACCCTGGAAAGCAGGTTTGGCCATATGCGTATCCTTGCATGAAAGAACCAACACTCCAAGAAATCCACAGATCCGAGAAAAGCCACTCAGCTCTGGTCACTCTGCAATCCGAGACTCCCCTCAACTTCAGGGGACGTGGGTTCCTCAAGAGCATGACTGGGCCCTGGGACACTAACACTGGCCCTTCAGGCAGAGCCGGAAGGAGAAGTGAGCTGGGTAACCCCGCAATCGTTTGTGTATTCATTCAAACACATTTATTAGGTAAAATTTCCTTGTTTCTCCCCCCAAGTCAGTCGCAGAAGAGAAGCTTCGGAGGAAAGAATAAGGCACTTCTAACTCCTCACCAGAACACCATGGCCAAGCTCCTAGCTTCGCTCAGCCTGTTGGGTTTGGGGATTATCTGTCTGCTCGGCTGCTGTAATAAGAACACCACAGTCTGAGAGCTTAACCAACGAGCACTGGTTCGTCGTGGGTCACAGTCCTGGAGGCTGCGTGGTCCGAGATTGGGGAGCTGGCTGATCCAGTGTCCGGGGAGACCCACCGCCCGATTGCTGACAGGTTCCCACAGCTGGGAGAGAAATCATTTCTCTTGAGTCTCTTCTTAGGAGAACGCTAATCCTATTCGTGGGGGCTCCCCCCTCATGACATAATCACCTCTCAAAGTCCCCGCCTCGTAATACTGTTACCTTTGGGGTTAGGTTTCAACACATGAACTTGGGAGGTGGATACATTCAGTCCAAAACAGGAGCGATGGCTAACTTTATGTGTAGCTTGCCGAGGCGATGGGGTCCCGTTGTTTGGTCAAACACTGATCTAGGTCTTGCTGTGGAGGTGTTTTGCAGACGTGGTTAACATCGACAATCAGTTGACTTTGAGTAAAGCAGATTACCCTCTATAACAGGGGGGGCCTCATGTAATCAGGGGAAGACCTTGAGGGCAAAAACTGAGGAGTGTTTTGGAGAGGGAATTCTGCCCCCAGACTATAACAGAAATACTGAGTAGGTTTCTAGCCTGCTGGCTTGCTCTCCAGATATCAGACTCGCCAGTCCCTGCAATTGCATGAGCCACTTTCCTTAAAATGAATCTCTTTTTCTATGTTTCCTGTAGATTCTGTTTCTTGGGAGACCCCTGACTAATACAGTAGACAATGAGCATCTAGGAGATGGTCAGCCAGCCTGGGGGAGGGACCGAGGACATTTCTAGCAATGGAAGTGGTTTCGGTATTAAAACCATGGGCCTGACCAAATCTGGAGGAAGCTTCCAGGTCAATTCATCTGGAAAGCTTCTGAAGGATGAAGAGGAAATTGTGTCCAATGACAGGAGACAGAGGGGGCTCTTGGCAGTTTAGTGCTTCCCTGTAGAGAAACTCAACAGGCCCAGAGTAGCCCATCTTGAGGGGGCTCTAGGCTGGAGAGACTCTAGGGCTTTGAGGGGTCTGGGTGACACTTGGTGAGCCCAGGGACTATAGTGCCATCTTGTCACTGGCCAGGGGGAGGCAGAGGGTTAGTGAATAAAAATAAATCTCTGGGCACCTCTGAGGTTTTGAACTCCAAAGGAAAAAAAAAATGACTAAGCCCTTGCTTCTGGTACAGGTTTAGAAGTGTTATGTCACAGGACTTGAAAGCTATAGAGAAATTATATTTAACACCTTACGCCAAAACTTTAAAGCTTGGGTCAGCAGACCGTGGCTCATGGGGGGGGGGAGGGTTCCATTTTTAAAGATTTGGTGAAAGAAACAAAGGAAGAGTCCTTTTTATAAATATTCTAGGAAGTTCAATTATCAGTGTTCGTAGTTTTACTGGAACACACTTTTTTCTTTTATATATTATTGCCTTTGGCTGCTTTTGTGCTACATGACAAAACCGAGTTATTGGACAGAGACCGCATGGCATACAAAGCCAACGTAGTTATTATCTGGTCCCTTAGAGAGAGAAGCTTGCTGACTCCTGCTTTAAACCATCGCAAACCATTTAGTCTCTCTAGCAGGATTGTAATCAGTGTGCTATGTCATAGCTTCATAGTGTGATGAAGTACCTACATGCATAAACATATAAATAAATAAATAGGTAAACATACACACACACACACACACACACACACAGATATATGTAAAATCTTAGATGTTTTCATTTCCATTCAGGAAAATTCCAAGAAAAACTTTAAAGAAACAACAGAAACATATTTTCATTAAAAAAAAAAAATGTCTTCCTGACTCAAAGTGGAACATGCCAGAAAACGGGGGCACATCCTAAACTCCATATTGAAGGGTCGCCAAGTGCTTTCAGCTCATCACCACGTGGCAACTCAATGATGTTGCAGAGGGGCAGACGGCACCTGAGGACTGGTTTTATAGGTAGCAAAACCAAGGTCAAAATCAAGGCACATCCTCGCCTGTCAGGGGCACAGAATGTGGGACTGACAGAGTCTCCCTTTCCCGAGAGGTCACCTTGCACTCTCCAATGACTTCACAAGTGCAGGTTTTTCTAAAATCATTCCACCATGGGGAGATCAAACGCGACATCGTCATGTTCTTGGCATTTCCAAATGCAACATTCTCCTTAGTAGTTGCAAATTTCAGGGGTCTGCCCAAGTGGAATTCATAAGGGAAAGGGAGCAGTGAGCATAATTGGTCTTCTTTTTTGGGTTCTGGCCTTGTTTCTCTTGTCTTTGGGCTGGGAGTCTAGAGCCATAATTTTGTAATGAATCTCCAGTTGGCCGAGTAGATTCATCCCATGCAGTTGGAAGACGACATTCAATGTAGGTGGGGTAAATCCAGGGTATGGAGGAGCTTTAGAAATCCTTAGTTTCACGTGGGAAAAGACTTCAGTTGGACAGAACAAGACCATAGTGTACGTAATGATGCCTATTGAAGCCCCAACATTTCAATACTTGGCTTCTCAGGGTCTCTCTGTATCTTGGTCTCGGAGGTCTGAGGGCACTTCTTCCTGCCCAGTACAGATTCTGTGCACAGAATCCAAGCACAATATGCAACAAGGGAAAGAATTGGATTGATTTTCCAATGCTGGATTAGTTTTAAAAAGTGGATCATTTTCATAAAATGGAAGTAATTAAGAGAAAATATTAGCTTATTCAATTTATCTTGGTCATACACTTTTAATTTTCTTTGTATATATATTCTGATTTACTATTATTTTTTTAATGTTTTTTCTGATGTTTATTCTTAGAGAGAGAGAGAGAGACAGACAGTGTGAACAGGGGACAGGCAAAGAGAGAGAGGGAGACACAGAATCCGAAGCAGGCTTCAGACTCTGAGCTGTCAGCACAGAGCCTGACGCGGGGCTCAAACTCACAGACTGCGAGTTCCTGACCTGAGCTGACGTCGGGGGCTTAACCATCCGAGCCACCCAGCCGCCCCTATATATTCTGATTTAAAACAACATTAACGATAATGTCATCCTAGGAAATAAGCTTAACAGAAAATGAGCCAATGCAGAGGTTTGCCTATTGATCTAATGAGCTGGTAATGACCCTCAAAATGACCCCTAGGATATGCTGTGCTTTCCAGTATAATAACGCTTAATTATGTAGACTGAATGAGTGGAACGATTCTCAAGCTCTTCCTGTTTTCATGCTAGTCAATGTCACTTTCATGCAATGATCAAGTCTAGTTCTGATGACATTCTCCCTTCTCCTTGAGTAGCAGTTAATGCAGGGGCTACTGTACCTTGGCCCTGATGGCCTCAGTTAATATTTGATTACTGAATGAATGGATAAGTTGATCAATAAACCAATCCAGATGTCAGGGCTCTAGCTTCAGCTGGAAGAGAGCAGAAGAGGCAGTCTTTGAAATTGGCCACGTCAGCAGGCTGGCAGGGGTCCAGGTAATTGTCCTGGCTTGGCCTCGTGGAGATTGTTCCAATGACACGCTTCCACAGCGTGATGAGAACTGAGGTGGAGGAGAAGTCATGTCTTTAATGCACACCTGGAAACCCCCGGGTTGGGAGTAGGAACAGCCAGCAAAGCAAGTAGCGTGTGCCTTCACTTCTGGAGCTCTGCTGTATCCTGGGCCAGTCACTGTTGCTTTTGGTTTGTTTGCTTTGATTCTCTTGCAACTGCATCCCTGCCTCGGGACCAGGGAAGACATTTGTCAGAGCAGGCTGGGTGTTGCTAAATGTCCTCCCCAGCATATGCGGCCACCAAGCCTCGGAAGGATTTCTGTCAAGAAACTTCTCAGCCTCCATGGCAGAAAGTAAGTAAAAAGAGTCCTTTCCAGGCACCTGAGTGTCTCTGTCAGTTAAGCATCTGACTCTTGATTTTGGCTCAGGTCATAATCTCGTGGTTCACGAGTTCGAGCCCCACATCGGGCTCCACACTGATGGTGTGGAGCCTGCTTGGGATTCTCTCTCTCTCCCTCTCTCTCTGCCTCTCCCTCGGTCACTCTCTTTCTCTCAAAACAAATAAGCTTAAAAAACGTTCTCAATAATAATAACAAAGAGTCCTTGGGATGTAGAAACCACCTAAAACAAAATTTATGAGAGCCAGAGGACATTGTTAGAATTTCCTCTGTGGCTGAATACTTAGGGAAGAAGAGCCATCTAGTCACATGCCATTCTTGGTGGTGGGATGTGCCTCAGGCTACATTGTTGATTTCCCACCTCACCATCCACACGGGTGTGCAGGCTGGAAACCTCCCCTCATCATCACATCCCACCCAACACCAGTTCCTTTCTAACTCCGAAGTATCTGTTGGTCCACGTTCTCCTCTCCATCCATCTGAAGAGTTTGGAGCTTAGCCATTCAGTGGCCAAGCACTAGCCCTGTGACTCAAGTTTTGTGACTTTGAAACAGGGCTGAAATCGTTTCTGCCCTTCCTACTTCACTGATACATGATGAGGCCCTACCAAGACACTTTGAAAAGCATTATGGAAAACAGGGACAGAATTACATACTATAAGTGTACCATCAGGTAAGAAATTTTCCTTTACCATGACATGACTTGCTTCCACGTTATTCTATGTCACTTAAAGTTGTTGGAAGCACAGACCTGTAAACTCTGCTCTTGAAATCTTAGCTCATTCAGTCATCATGCCCACAAATGAGCCAGATGCAATCACAGTTGACACATGAGAAGGTGTGTCCCCTGGAGGTCAGGTAATCCAGCACCCAGCTGGGAAGCCTGGCTTCAGGGATCCAAGATGGCGTGACCCAGAAGTCTTCTGTTCCTGTGTGGTCAGCATGGGAAGGGGGTCCTGAGGAAGTGCCTTGAGCAGAGCTGGGCAGGGAGTAGACAGTTGGTACCTATTGTTTGTTATAACTTCTAAACAATATGGATACACATGGGTGTAATTGACCAGTAGAGAAATACACCTCATCTCAGATGCGTTCAGAAGCCTCTGGCGATTCAAGACATCCAACTAAATGGAGACCCCTTGAGAGCAATGGGAGGGCTGCAGCTGGGACCACAGAGCCCCCCTTGCATTTTATAAGGTGGCAGTCTTTTCTCCTCCTCAGCTGCTAGGAAAGTCACTGAAGCTAGTGCTTGATCAGCAAGACACTGCTTGCTGGGGACATTGAAGATTCTCACTTCGCTTAGCGTCTCAGTTGTGCTCTTTTAGCCACACATATTACACTTCCTCTTCTATGTAAGTTTTCACTGCTAAATGAGACAGTAACTCCTCATGAGTTGGGACATTTTATTTTTAGTATGTCTGAGGTGAGACACTACTTATAATGTCAGACTAATTTTTTAGTCTGATTATACTAATTATATTAATTATATTATACTATATTCTAATATACTATATATTATATACTATATATTATATAGTATATTATAATATACTATTATATAGTATAGTAATATATATAGTAATATATATATTATATATATAGTATACAGTATATATATAGTATATATAGAATATATACAGTATTATAATATATAATATTATATTATACTTTATATAATATTATATTGTATTAATTATACTAATTTTTTTATTATCTCTTTTAAAGCTTCTTTTATTGAGCACCTGAGAACATTCTCGATAGGCACCTCTCAGCCTTCATCCTGGAAGAAACACGCATGTCTTTCAGCGAATGGACAGTGGCACCAGACAGAACGGAGTCGGAATCCTGCCTTGGTGACTGCTTCTGCGCGATGAACATTTGAGCCGCCCAGGTGACCTCACGGAGCTCTGTCTTGGGACGCCCAGTGTCTGCTTCATAGCCTGACCGGGAGGGTGAAATCGTCTATGTGAATCACCGGATAGCACTGCCCCTGCATCAGAATGCACTTGACATGATACCACCATTCCCTTTCCTTAGCTCTCTGCCTCTTCCTATTTTGCGTTTCTTGTTATTCCTGCGGTCTCCCCAGGTAGGACCTAATCACATGTTGAGGCATCCGGAGACTGTTGTCCTGAACTCGCCCCATGTCATGAAACACTCGGAGTATGTTTCTCCCTCCTTTTTTTTCATGCTTCAGTTGGGTTTCTGGCAGACTCACAGCAGCCTTCAGCCAGGAGGCCGATTCCCCGCGTTGACGTGGGCGCCATCTCCTGGTCATCTGAGGAAGGTACACACACATTTTATCGGGGCTTTCTAAACCACGAGGGAATGTTAAATTCAAGCAGTGTTACTACACCCGTTAAAGAGAAATAGGCAGAGTAGCAACTCAAATAGTTCTCAAGTCTTTTGTATCTTGGCATCTTTTTTTTTTTTTTAAGTTTATTTATTTTGAGAGAGAGAGATAGAGCACAAGCAGAGAGAAGGAGAGGCAGAGTCCCAAGCAGGCTTCCTGTCATCAGGACCGAGCCCTGAGCGGGGCTGGAGCTCACCAATAGTGAGATCATGACCTGGGCGGAGATCAAGAGTCGGACACGTAATTGAAAGAGTCACCCAGGTGCCCCTCTTGGCATCTTCGCTTAAACTTATGGTAATACCATGGAGGAGAGATGAAATTATATAATTTTTTCTCTATCTAGCAAAATGACTTTTATCCGAAGCGTCGAGTTTTTTTTTATTAAAAATTTTTTTTTCATGTTTATTTATGAGAGACAGAGAGAGATAGAGCGTGAGCAGGGGAGGGGCAGAGAGAGAGGGAGACACAGAATCCTCAGCAGACTCCAGGTTCTGAGCACAGAGCCCGACATGGGGCTCGAACCCAGGAACCGTGAGATCATGACCTGAACTGAAGTCAGACGCTCAACAGACTGAGCCACGCAGGCGCCCTGAACTTAAAAAAAAAAAAAAAGTGGTTAAAATGTTGCAGAAAACAGCAAATGATGATTTAATTGGGAGTCTGAAAGTACTATGAATGTTCTGGATCAGATGAGCATATTAGTGATGCTGAATGAGGTTTATTTCTCAATCCTCGCCCCCACCCCCCTGCAAGCAAAGTCAAACCATTCATAGATGCTGGTGGGCTTTCTTGTCAGTGATGATGTTGCCTAAACAATTCATTTCTTCATGAACAGGTGGTATGTGTGAGGGAAACGCATGCACCGGGCACCCTCTTGGATGCCACCGCCTTCTCCCTTGAGGACAAACCTGGGCCCAGCCCTTCCAACAAAGCAACATGTAGATGCTTGGGAACCACGGAGCAGACCCTTTTCCCTGCAAAGCACCATGGAGAATCCTTTCCATGAGGAAGGGATGTCTGGGGCGAGAGCAGACAAACAGGGCAAGGGTGCATGCAGAGAGGAACTGCCTCTGACCGGCCCCACTTGTCTTGCCTTCTCTCTTAGTTTCTGTTCTAGACATTGAAAGCAAGAGTCAGCAGATGCCTGCCCGGCTCGCCACCTCCTCTGTAGATAAAGCTGTATTCACACACGACAGCCACAGCTATCTGTCTCCATGTGGTGTCCTGCGATGCCGTCCCAAGTGACATCATCACACTCCGCGATTGTTTTGGCAGGGGATGGGAAGCCGGTTACCGCCCCTGGAGGTAGAAGCCCCTCTCCTGCTGCCAGGGTGGAGGCGATCTTGGGAACCACACGGCCAAGAAGTATGGGCCTGGGGCCGCTGGTGAAATCAGGTGGTCGGGAGCGGGTGGGACACAGGCGGGGGCGTTGAGAAATTCCCTATGATCTTATCTACATGCAGCAACTGTGTGCAACTCTCCCCTCCGCCCACCCCCGGGCCTTGCTCTCGGCAGCTTGTTAGAGCTGCACTGTGCAGCTGTATTTGTCTCTTCGACCGTGGCCAAATTGTGGTTATTTGGGTACCTGAGTCCCTTCTTCTTCAATGTCCCTTAAAGTCAGAAGGCCACATGGCATCGCGGTGCATGCACAGCTTCCTGATACAGAGAACAGGAAGACGTTCTCTCCTTTATATGCAAATAATAAGGGCTTACCATCGCCTCACTCATTAGCAGAAAGCTACTGATGGAGAAGTATTGCCATCCGAGCCTCAAACGTTTGGTAAAATGTTCTCAATGTTTAGCTGTTTTATTCTTTGTCGCTCCTCCAGCCACTTAACTTCATTCAGTTTGATGTAAATGTACGTTCCAGCAATAAGTCATCTTAGTTCTTACACTGTGAACTAGAAGGGACAAAGCAAGGCTTTCTACGGACATCTGCAACTGCATTTTTGCTTATGTGTTTGTTTAATGGCTGAGGCCAGTTTTTGATTATGCTTAATGTTTTTTTCCTAGGATAAAATCCTTACCTCCGAGACCGTGCCCCCTCCGGCTATAGATCAGCGCATCCACACCCTGGCGTCAGTTCTTATCTATTCACATGGAAACTTTGCTTTGCTTCTCCAGCCGGGGGCCTGTCTTCTGAGCTCCAGGACCATCCAAACATTAGACTGCCTACTCAGCGTCACCTCTGGAATTTTGCAAACTCAACATACTTAAAACCATTTTCATGGTTTTTTTCCCTTCCTTTCGTGCCCCCCCCCCCGCCAGCCCCCTTCTCATGCCTTACACACTAAACCCGTGTTCCCTATTTAACCAGGAAGTGGCACAAACCAAGAAACCGAGTAGGCTTCCCCCACGCTGTCTTACAGCCACATGTTCTTTTTATTATTATTATTATTAAATATAATTTATTGTCAAATTGGTTGTCATACAACACCCAGTGCTCATCCCAACAGGTGCCCTCCTCGATGCCCACCACCCACTTTCCCCTCTCCCCCACCCCCCATCAACCCTCAGTTCTCGGTATTTAAGAGTCTCTTATGGTCCGCCTCCTTCCCTGTCTGTAACTTTTTATTTTCCCCCTTCCCCTCCCCCATACAGCCACGTGTGCTCAATTCGTGTATGATTCCCTGTTCATTTTATTTTTTATTTTTTAAGTTTATTTATTTATTTTGAGAGAGAGACAGCATGACTGGGGGGAGAGGCAGAGAGAGAGGGAGAGAGAGAGAATCCCAAGCAGGCTCCGCACTGTCAGTGCAGAGTCCCACGTGGGAGTCGAACCCACCAACCATGAGATCACAATCTGAACCAAAATCAAGAGTTGGACACTTAACTGACTGAGCCACCCCGGCGCCCCGTATCCATTGATTTTAATTCACAGTTGACTTTTTTCCTCTCCATCTTCATGACCATCACCCTAGTCCTATCATTTCCTGTTTTCTAAATATTATTTTATTTACTTTTTTATTTTTTAGAGAGAGAGAGAGAGAGTGATAGAAGGAAGGGCAGAGGGGGAGACAGAGAGAGAAGGCGGGGAGAGAGAGAGAGAGAGAGAGAGAGAGAGAGAATCCCAAGTAGGCTTCATGCCCAGCACAGAGCCCCATGTGGGGCTTGATCTCACAACTCTGGGATCATGACTGGAGTCAAATAATCTATAATTACTCAGTTGGTACTCAATCAAGTGAGCCACCCAGGTGCCCCTTAAATATAATTTAAATTTTAGCACATATTTTAATTGGTAATACAAAGATATAAAACTCCAAACCAGAACGTATAGAACAGTATGCACTGAAAAGTCCCCTTCCTGCCAGTCCCCTAGCCAACCTGTTACTGTCCCCATGCAACTCACGCTACCCAGTCCCTGCGTGTCCTTTGACACAGTGTAAAATATCCAATTACTCTGCTATGCGTCTTGGTTTATTTTAATTAAAGAATTTATCTTAGTGCTCATTCCACAAAGAGTTTCTTTATTCTTTAAACAGCTTTCTGTCATCCTATTGAAAAACCAACTGTAATTTAACTAGACTGTTATTGGTAGGCATTCAGGTCATTGTCAATTTTCCCATATCTATAAAGTAAATTCCTAGAAGTGAAGTTACTAGATTAACTAAAGGCAAAGCCACCATTATTTCTCCTGGAAACAAGAGCTTCCTAGCTGGTGTTCCCTCATCTACTCCTGACCTCCTGTGATCTTTGCTATACTCTACAGCCAGAGTAATCATTTTTTCCATAGGGGTGTCCATTGTTCCAGGATCACTCTTGAAAAAAACTCTTTTCCCTCATTCAATTGCCTTACACTGTTGTCTAAAACCTATTAGCTGTACCTCTCTCTGTATTGATCTCTCTACAAATCTCGATTTCAGCCTCTGAACTCTATTTTGATACATTGACCTATGCGTCTGTCCATACATATATTTCACAGTCTTTTTTTTAAATTTTTTTTAACGTTTATTTATTTTTGAGACAGAGAGAGACAGAGCATGAACGGGGGAGGGGCAGAGAGAGGGAGACACAGAATCCGAAACAGGCTCCAGGCTCTGAGCTGTCAGCCCAGAGCCCGACGCGGGGCTCGAACTCACGGACTGCGAGACCGTGACCCGAGCTGAAGTCGGCTGCTCAGCCGACTGAACCACCCAGGCACCCCTTCACAGTCTTGATTACTAAAGCTCTTGCAAGTATTTTGTATTTCAATATAATTTTAGAATTAGCTTGTCAATTTCTATTTAAAAAAAAAAAACTCTGCTGGGGATATTCATTGGGACCAGCATGGGATCAATATAGATCGATTTGATAATTTGGGGAAAAATCAACTTGGGGAGAATTATGTCTTGATAATATGGAGTTCTCCAGCCTATGACATAATAGATCTCTGTTTTTAAGTAGGTCTTCTTCTTCTTCTTCTTCTTCTTTAATGTTTATTCATTTTTTAGAGACAGAGAGAGACAGAGCATGAGCAGGGAAGGGGCAGAGAGTGAGGGAGACACAGAATCCGAAGCAGGCTCCAGGCTCTGAGCTGACAGCACAGAGCCCAATGCAGGACTCAAACTCAAGGACTGTGAGATCATGACCTGAGCCGAAGTCCGACACTCAAGCAGCTGAGCCACCCAGGCGCCCCTTAAGTAGGTCTTCTTTAGCTTCTTGCATCGATATTTTGTATTTTGTAGGGCATTGAAGCAGCGATACCCCAGCAGCAACTAATAAATCATTAATAACTAATACATACAGAAAGATTCCGAGAAATAGAAAATCAATTACCAGAATCCCATGGTAATAATTGCTTGCAGGCAAGATCCCCAGTGAATGCTACATTAGTGCGCCAAATTTTAAGGAGAAGCAGGATTTGGCATAGCTGTTAAGTACGGCTCCCCAAACATTTATAAATAACTGTGGCTAATCGTAATTAATTACTATACTTCACAAATTCTTTGATACTCCTCCCTCCATTATGTGGATCTTAACTCTCGTCACCTTCAGTGTGGTCAGGACCTATTCGCGTGTAAATAAGAGTATGAAAAAAGAAATAGTAGTTTTACGGTGGGGAAACCTGGCACGCACCACCTTAGCCACGTGGTCAAGGCGTCACTGGTAACAAGATGTTTTGGCATCGCATATGCCCAATATTATGCCTTGGGTCCTGGAACAGAAAGAGCGAGGAGGACAAAAACGGGGGAGTCCAGATGAAGTCGACCATTCAATATCAGGATTGTGCCGATGTAAGTTTCTTAGATTTGAAACTTGTACCATGATTAGTCAAGGTGTTAACACTGGGGAAAGCTAAGTGAAGGAGATACAGGCATTTTTCGTATTATCTTTGCAATTCTAGGTCTATAATTATTTCAAAACAGAAAGTTAAAAAATCAGGCAATAATTATGGAGCCGAGGGACATCCAGATGTTGGAGTGACCTGCATAGGGATTGGAAAATACCTATATTTGAAAGGTCATGAAATTAGATGACAAGGATGAAGATTGTAAATAGACAAGTAGAAACCATAAAAAAAGAATCAAATAGAAATACTTGAACTAAAAGGGACAATAACTGAAATAAAAAACGTAATGGATATATTTAACAAAGGATCAAATTTGTATACAATGGTTCAGAAGAGAGAAAAAAGGATTTAAAAAAAATAGAAAAGAAATGGAAGATGTCAGACACAGTAAAAAAGAAAAACAAAACCTTAGTGTATGTGAAATTATATAAAAACAGCCCCCTCCTCACTTCTCCATAGCACCCCTTTCTTTTCCCACTCACAGAGAGACTCTATCTTTCGTCACTCTCAGAGGCACAAATATGAATTTAAACATTTAATGATAACTAATATTAATACTATTAATTAATATTAATTAATGACACCCAAATATTATTTAAGTATGGATAATACATGCATACAAACAGATAACGTTTCTTTAAAATGTGTTATATATGGGGGTGCCTGGCTGGCTCAGTTGGTAGAGCATGCGACTCCTGATCTCAGGGTCATGAGTTCGCACCCCCTGTGGGGTGTAGAGATTACTAAAACAAAAATAAATACACTTTAAAAAAAGCATTTAAAATGTGCTATATATCCTGGACAATTTTGCTGGGTGCTTAACCTATGAAAGTAAAAGCTAGCAATTACACAGCCCTTACCATGTGCCAGGCCCTGAAGGCAAAGTGCCTTAACTCCATCACAGCCTCAAGACTAGCCCCGCCTCCTCTGAAGCTCAGCAGGAGCCTGCGCAGTGAGATCTGGGTCAACCGGAAGTCATGGGCAGGAGGTTATTCTTAATGTTCTCACTTTTCAGAAGGAAGACTTTAAAGTCCTAACCCCTTCAGTCATTCACTGAAGGAAACGCCAGGAAGTGTTGGAGCTGAGGTCCCAGCCCCAGCAGCCTGACCCCAAGCCTGGGCTCTCAGGTCCTTCTGCATGCAAGGTAGCCCTGCCTGACTTGAGGCTTGGAAGCGAGGAGCTGAGGCTGGTCTAAGTTCCTGACCATCCCTGTTGATCTTAAAAGAAAGGATATAGCACATTCTCTAAGGTCTCCCTGTGGGCTTGGAACAGCCATAAAGAAAGCCGACAGGAGAGTCTAGACAACAGCTCACATCACGGAAGAAATGAAAGTTTGGGGAACCACAGCAGCAAAGGGCAAGGTAAAGGGCCTAGACCATCGAGAACCATCCCTGGGGAGGAGAAGGAAATGAAGGAATTCATATTCCTTGGTGGAAACACTTGAGGACTTGATAAGATCAAAGCCTTAGACAATGAGCACTGATAAAATAAAAAGGGGGGTTCAAAGCATGCTCAGGGCTGGGCGTGCAATGTGCAGATTCTTTCACCTGCCACACGGAAGAACGTGCGTTGGGTTTTCCTATTTTCTAGGCCACTCGTAACAAATTCTCCGTCAGCCCTTGCTACCTTCAGCCCGTTGATCTAATTTTCTCCTAACAACAGAAAGGCTCCTTCACTGTGAGATAGAAAACAGCACAACCTTCCTGCATGCTGGATGTCTCACAGTGCCGATCTCTCAGAAGTCCTGGGACGTTACAATGCCATGTTGTGCTCTTCTTAACGCATTGTTGAATCAAATGTGCTACAGTTACGAAGTCATTTGACTTTCTTGAGCTATACGCTTTAGACGTGACAACTCTGACGGGCTCCGGCTTTTGGGCAGGTGAGATTTGACTGTCTGCGTTTTCTAGGCAAACCTGCCGGAATGCAGAGAGGTCGATAACTTGCTGGTGTTTCAGAGCTGTCGATCGAGCCCAGACAGGCACTGCTCAGCTTGTCTTCCTACCTGAGGAAGGAAGACAGACCAGGGTGGTCCCGCTGGAAAGCTGGCAGTCAAGACCTTCAGAGTGGCCGGGAGATGCTAGGGCAGAAGCCTCCAAACTTTAAGTGTGCCCAAGAATTTCCAGGGGAGCTTGCTAAAGTACAGAACCTCACCACCCCCCCACCCAGGGGAGCTCCCTCCTAAAACTCTGATGCAATTATTCTGGAGAGGGCCCAGGTGATTTTGACAAGACTGGGGCCACAGTAAAGGCAGCCCAGAGGAGAACAAATGTCAGAGGTAGAGACCCATGGAGTTCTTGTGATGTCCTTTGAACCTCGGTAGCAGGAACGACAAATCTGTTCCTTAACATGTCTTTGATTTGCAACAGAAACAGTAGTGCTCTAGTGAGGCCTGTCCAAGCAGCTTCAAGAGCAGCTGGCATGGACAGAGAGGGAGCTGGAACGGGTTGAGAAAGAGCGTGATGGATGCCCCTGGGGACCTGAAAGCTGGCAGCCTCTTGTGGGATCGCAGGGCACACCCTTTGGCCATGCCCGGAACCCTGGGGGCCCTCTGCAGGAAGGCAGTGAGTTCTTGGGTGCACAGAGAAGGAAAGAATAGGGAGTTTGAGTCATTCGTGCATCCACATAGCAATTGTGCATCCAGAGCTGGCAGGCATTCAGAAATTGGGCTGAACTTGGGCCCCCTGCCCCCACAGGACTCCCCTTCCTGTGCTGACTCCTAGTTATTCTAAAGCTTCAACTTTTAAAGGACCGAATACTCTCTTCTGATGAACGTCGACCCATTTTCTACCGCAAATAGGCTGTTGGGAGTGATCACTTGAACGAATTTTCATACGCGGGAGCTTAGAGCAGGCTGGCGACATAATTTGTGGGACCCGGTGCAAAATGAAAATATGGGGCCCCTTGTTCACATGGGTGTCGATGGCACTAAAATATAAAGCTTTTTCTTTTCCCCCAATGGTCCCTTTCCTCAACTTATCACGGCACTGTTTGCTATATAATGTCTATCCTCTTGGGGCATTCTGAGCATGCGATCCTCCCTGACTGCATTGGTTACCTGCCTGTGAAGACAGTCACCATGATTTGTGCAGTACAGGAAAAATAGAAAAGTAGAAACTCACTGCTTCCAGCCGATCAGAGCAAAATTCGTGATGACCGTCAACCGCATAATTCAAATACAGTAAAATCAATGTTGGTTAGATGTCAGGGTGATGGTAACTCGTCAGGTCAATTATTTACCAATTCCGTTTACGATATAAAATTTGCTCCAGGCATTTTCTAAAATGAGACAAAGTAAGCAAAAAAAAGTAAATATACCCCATTATTATTCCTTTCTTGCATAATTGCACTGTATGATCAGTGTCTTACAAAGCAAGATGATACAGCTTATTACAAAAAATAATAAGGGCTTTATCATTGCCTTTTCTCTGGTCTGAATTTTTAAAGCTTACTTTAAAAATTAAAACTTACTAGGGGCGCCTGGGTGGCGCAGTCGGTTAAGCGTCCGACTTCAGCCAGGTCACGATCTCGCGGCCCGTGAGTTCGAGCCCCGCGTCAGGCTCTGGGCTGATGGCTCAGAGCCTGGAGCCTGTTTCCGATTCTGTGTCTCCCTCTCTCTCTGCCCCTCTCCCATTCATGCTCTGTCTCTCTGTCCCAAAAATAAATAAACGTTGAAAAAAATTAAAAAAAAATTAAAACTTACTTTAAAACAGATTTCTATTGAATTGCTGAAAATGATGTAGTCTTCTAAAGGAAAACATGAACACGCTTGAGCAGCAGAACACAAACGACAAAAATGTAAGTGGCAGGTTTTTAGAGGGTCATCTTGGTTCAAGGAAAAAATAAGAACTTTTTTATGAGGCAAAATCACTTCTGTTAATGAAGGCAAAAAAAAAAAAAATCCTTACCCATTGACATTTATCGGGCCGCAGGAAAATTCTCATTTCCCCCTGTTAAACGCCATTGACAGAACATTAACAAAAGGAGAAAAGCATGTCTGTGAGGATTACGTGGGAATTTCCACCAGCTATTATCGAGAATTGCCCTGATCAACTGCAAAAACTGCTTTCAAAGGAGAACAAAATACCTTTCGGGGATTTAGCTAACCACACCAGAATTTGGAATGCCCTAACTTTGTTGAGGTGAACTGAGGGCTTTTTCTTTCTAACCAGAACAAGCAATTCACATCAAGGACCACTCAGGAAAATATATATTAAGGAGCTGGGTTTGTCACATGTCTAAAAGGCGACGGTGTTTTAGCTTCCTGCCAAAGCTGTGCTTTTGTCAAACACGGCTAGAAAGGGGTGCGCTCCACTTTTTTTCCTATCTGTTGTTTTCTCTCCCACTTTGCTCCACACTTGTCACACAGCACTTTAATGTGCCTGTGGCTTACAGCCGAAATATACCAGGAAGGTGGTTTTTAATGCTCTGGATCCTGGGAAATCTTGGTTAAAACCCAGATGAAATAGGAAGGTGGGGAAAGGTGTCCTCAGGCTTAGCACAGCCCTGCGCTGTCATCCAATAAATTTGCTCAGGTAAGATACCCATGTCTGTCCACCTGGCCTCTAGCCGGTCCAACTGCTGCTGCTGGGAAGTCCTTCCCCCTGTATTCGTCCCAGGCAGGTGGAAGCCGCTCTTCTGGTCATGGGTGGGGTCCTGAGGGAGAGGATCCAGGGATTCATTTGTGCTGGTCCTTTGTGAGTATCTTCAGTCAGAATGAATACAGTTTTGTCCTGTAAAATTAGGTTTCATTCTGCAAGGCAGTAAGGATTTCAAAAGACATAGCTGGTGTGTCTGTTAGAATGCAGAGGCACCTGGGTGGCTCAGTCGGCTGAGCAGCCAACTCTTGATTTCAGCTCACGTTATGATCCCAGGGTCGTGGGATCGAGCCCCACGTTGGACTCTGTGCTAGGCATGGAGCCTGCTTAAGCTTCTCTCTCCACCTCTCTCAGCCCCTCACCCTGGCTCATGTGCTCACTCTCTCTTTCTCTCTCTCTCTCCGAAATAAACTTAAAAAGAAAAAGAAAAATCACACCTATAGTTTAGAGTGGTATTGAGAGAAACATAAACAGTTTTACCTCTTAATCTCACTAAGATTTCTTCCTTTTTAAAATTATTTTTTATCTTTTTATGTATTTTTTAAATTTATTTTTGAGAAAGAGAGAGAGAGCAAGTGTGAGCAGGAGAGGGGCGGGGGGGGGGGTACAAAACATCTGAAGCAGGCCCTGTACTGACAGCAGAGAGCCTGATGCGGAGTTCGAACTCACAAACCGTGAGATCATCACCTGAGCTGAAGTCGGATGCTTAACCGACTGAGCCACTCAGGTGCCCCTGTCCCTTAAAAAAAAAAAAAAATCTATATGGAACCATAGGGAATAGAAAACAAAACCAGGCAAGGATACCCCTATTCCAGGATGTTACAGTACTATAAAGGAGATAATACCTGAAGGTAAATAAAAATGATAAAACAGTGGAAAAAGTCATAAAGCAGATAGTGTGAGGTATTGCTGGTATTTAGAAAAGAGAGAGGTTGTTTCTTTCTACGGTGATTCAGAAGGGCTTCACAGGGGAGCTAGAATTTGAGCTGGGTCTAAAAGATGGCAATTTCTGTAGGGTATTTTCTGATACCACATGCATGGTGTGTTTCCAAAATGGGAGAAGAGGCACAGAGCTTCCATACCCTCTTCTAGTCATACCACCCTCCCAGCACCTCCACCTGTTCAAGCCAGAGGATTCTTGAACCCTGTTATTTAGGGGGTTTTATGGAGGTTCCATTACGAAGGCACACTTGATTAGATCATTGGTTGTGACTGAAACTGTCCAGCCCTTGTCCCCTCCCTAGTGGTCAGGGGGTGGACCTAAAGTTTCCAACTGTCTGATCACAAGGTAGATTTCTTTGGCAGACCCTCCCTCCACGAGTCACTTGATTAATGCAAACTCAGGTGGGACCTGCTCTGAATAACAAGGAACTCTCCCCTAGCTCTTAGCACTCTGGAAATCCCAAGGGTTTCACAGCCCTCTATGCCAGGAACTGGGGACAAAGACCAAATAAGTATTTGCCATGATACTGTGGACTGATTTAGACACATCAATGTGGAAAAGTAAGAACAAGGCAGAACAAGAACAAGGCAAAAGATGCTGAGAGGTATTTAAATCATAAATAATTTAAATACCTGGCTAGAGGTGTGTCACCGAAGTTGTTGAGCCAGGAAGTGACTTGATGTTTCAATGGTTGGGAACATTATTCTGCAAGAGGGTGCAAGGTGGGTGAAAGTGGACAGGATGTGGAGGAGGAAGACCAGCTGGCGGCTGGAAGCGAGGAGGTGTATCAGAAATGTCTAGGTAAGAAACAGTGAAGCTCTGAACTAGTATAGAGGTGATGGAAATGGAGAGGGCCAGGCAGTAGTTGGGTTTGGTCAACAAGAAAGGTGGCAACTTTAGAATCCCATCTGATGATGCAGATTTTTTTTTTTTTTTTTGCTGGTGCAGGTTAGAGTCCTGCCCCATGCAGGGGCATGGTACAAGGGAAAGAAGCTTCCCAGGGGGAATTTCCATCCATGTGCATTTGTTTTCCAAGCTCTTCGCAATTCCGCCTTTTCTAGCTATGTGGCATTTTACGGAATTACGAGCGATCGCTCTAGTTTTGCATCTTCATCAATCTGTGGACAGGGCAGTTGACCTGATCTGCTGTTGGAGCTGGAAAGTTTGGAGATGTATGCAGTGCCAGTTGCTAGAGCCCCTCATCCGGGAACGTGTTGGGTATGCGTGACTTGGTACTTTGAAATGACGGAAGAGAGGAACTCTTCAGACCAAAAGTTTCTTGCCTGGTTTTCCATGGAAGAAGACTCTGCACGTAAGTTTCCTGCCTCTACTTCAGGCTCTTACTGAGATCTGAGCTTCTGAAAATGACCGTAGAGGGGGGCAGATTTTGCCACCCCCAAATCTGTCTTTGGCATAAGGATTATTTTGAGCTAAAGGCAATCAAAACCCCGCAGATTCAGGAGAATCTCTTCATCACCCCCTCAACTGCCTAAATTTACACTGGAAAAGGGGCCTGTACTAGAAAGAGAGCTATTGCCATGGGACACCTTTTTTTCTAAGAAACTTATCTGCCTAACAGGGCAACCTTTGTTTTCTAAACATCTCCTGCCTTCCTGTGAGTGGCCTTTCTTCCCTTTGTATCTCTAGACCCCCCTACCCCTTTCCTTAGCATAAGATGTTATATAAACCTCAATTGCCTGGCTGCCTTTGGGTCTCATAGTTTATGGGGCTCCTGTATGTATGAAATGCATTTATTTTTGTCCTGTTAACCTGCATTATGTCAGCTTAATAATTAGTAGCCAGAGAACCTGCAAGGGAAGAAAGGAAACATTTTTCTTCCCTACAGACCTAATATTAGCGTTTCCCCAAATGTGTTCTAAAGATGGGAAATACTTTTCTGAGTTGAATACGCTTGAGCAATGCTGGGTTGGACAACATAGACAGGTTGCTTTGCTGCAGGACTTCTCAGCCTTCAGCACATCAGTGTGCTTTGTAAAGCTCTAAGGGTGCTACAGTATGTCACCCTTCCCAAATTTAGTTGGTTAAAACCCACTTTTCATGCGTTATATCTTAGTCTAGTGTCCTTAGAAAGGACATATCCATGATGCTCATTGACCTAGGGGTCCCCAGGCTGGATGACCCGAGAGACCTATACACCTGGAACCTGTAAAACAAGCCACCTCCTGAGTTCAGGGCTGAGGGGCTAAGACAGACCATCCTGTGTCTTTGGGCCTACAGCAGCCTGCACTATTTCCCTTCCCATGCATGGTGCTCTGTGTGGTTCAGTCCCCAGCCCTTGGCTGAGCATGCTCATTGCAATGGGACCCCAGGAAGGGGGAGGGTGCAGAGGGGAACTCGGCACTGTCTTAGAGTCCAGAGACCTGAATTAGCAGCACTGAGGTGCCTTTCACCGGCTTTCGGACCTTGGGCAAATTGCCTAATCTTTTTGAGTCCCCTCTGAAAGACGGAGGTAATAATCCACTGTATCATCTAATAGTTACCGATCATTTTCTGTATGCCAGGCAGTGTTCTAGGTACAGGGATACAGTATTTGCTCCATCCAGGGATGTTAAACACTATAACACTGAGGCTCTAGTTCAGGCTCCACGGTCCTGGTTATTATTATAAAGGAATCACGAACAAGTTCTTCACAATTTGCTCGCACGGCGACGTTAATTGTTCAAGCCAGAAAACCAACAGTTTGGGGCGGAATGAAAGCCTGTGATGCTGGGCTCACAGAGTGAACACACCGTCCGTTGATGTATTTTATCTCATTTCATCCACGCGACAGTGCCTCAAGCCCTCTCTGTTCTGTGCTGGGCAAACTAAGGCTCAGAAACACAGTATGACTTGCCCAAGGATGTAGGAAGTTTGAACGACATATTAATAAGCTTGATCTATTAAATCATGTTTATTTTTACCGACCATACCACCTATATCAGGAAACAGGAAGCAGATGGCGTACTCAAAATAGGGTAATTCGAAGAGATTTCTTTACACAGAGACTACTGATGGAGATGTGGATGAGCCTCGTATTGACTGGTAGCGGCCAAGCTGTTAGCTTCCTAAAGGAGGTGAGTGTGGCTGCCTGAGGCCAGCAGGAGGGCTGCACAGAGCAGCCGCCTGCAGAGAGGGGACACAGCCATGTCCAGGTGTCCCTGTGGGGAGGGACAACTTCCCTGCCATGGTCCTTTTGCCACCTTCTCTCACTCCATCCCAGTCCTACCAGACCATCCCAAGCAGAAGCCAGGGGTCACGGGCACCCTTGATATAGTTCAAGTAGGTCAGCCTCGGGCACAGGGCAGGATGGGGAAGGGTGGCAAGTGGATCTGAAGACTGAGGAGTTAAAATTAGCTCAGACCCAGATGGTGAAAACGTGCCTGGCATTGCATTAGTCTGGGATAAGAGATACGGACCAGCCAGCAGAGAAGCTGCCTGTGTTCCTTCCAAGAACATGCTGATGGAAGTTGTGACATGGCAGGGCGCTCTGTGCAGCGGCCTTGCTCTCTCAGATCACAGACTGTCTCTCCGAAGCTTGAGCACTGAGAGGTGGCATCCCACTCTTGGACATACATCATTGACGCTCCCTCCATTTCCGCCCCAGGGCCAGAGTTTCAGATGAGGGTACTCTAGACACGAATTCCTTATCATCTTTTGTGATTTCTAAAAAACACAGGACCCTGGATTCTGCAGTCCAGGCCTGAGGCCAACCCACTGGCATTCAGCCCCTCTTTGCCCTGAGTTGATAAAAGCACCACTACGTGTAAATTTCACCTTGCCTCCACGGTCCCCCCAAATACTGGGCGACTTTACCTTCTCTCTTCTTGGTGATGCCCCCGGTTCCGGGAGCCTTTCCCTCCTGGCAAGGAGCCAACAGACCTGTCTTTATCAGATTCCATGTTTGCCCTGGGGCTTGGAGGTGGGCAAGTACGCACGAAGAAATCTGGCTCATCCTCCTTCCCGCTACAGTGTAATGTGATGGCCAGTTTTCCCCATTTCTCTCAAGCTTTCAGGAAACAGCCTGGGTGCAATCCTTGCAGGTGAGCTGCTTTCACTGCGGAGTGTTCGGCGGGTTTCTCTTTTCTGTTAGAATTTTTTGTTTCTGTGAACTCACTCAAGTTTGCGATTTTGTTCTTCCCCATCTTGCTTTGTATCCTGTGAGGACTTTCAGGTTGATGTTGGATTCTCCTGCCTCTCTGTATTCCAAGATGGGCTTTCAGCCCTTCTAGAGCAGGAACTGGATGTGGAGAGATGGGGACAGGGCTGCACCAGGAACCCCTGGGGCATAGGAGGGCTTGATGCCTCACTGACCAGTTTGAGAGATTGCTTGGATTTTCTGGATGCCTCTGAGGGAGCTCTCCCTTGGTTTCCTGATTCAGAAATTGAACAGCAGCCCCCTCCGCACAATTTCCTCAGCAAAAACCTGATTTGAGGCATCGGTCCCTTGGGCTTAAACGTTGCTACTCCAGACTGAGACCAGCCTGCACCAAATGTCTTTGCCTCACAACTGAATTAGCAGGGGTCTCCCCACTCGTGAGGTCTAGGGGTCACTGGGCCTCTAGGAGATTGCCGGTCCCTTCCCCTCCTGCTCCTCACTGTGTCAGGAAGAGCATTTGAACCCCACTTGGGGGTCACTGTGGGGTTAAAGTTGGTGTTCTACAGTCTGCAGAGACCCCTTCTTCCCTCATTCCCCACCCACAGCCCAACTGGGGAGGATTGTGCCGCCATCATGATCCAAACCCAGCCTTCGTGTTTCCTTATAACTTTGGCACAATCCTAACCCAGAAATTCTCAAAGGGGGGGACCCTCACATTCAGATCCACCCCATTCGGAAATAAGTAACACCATATTAGGCATAGTTATTGTGCTATGAAGGTTCAAGCCCAGCTCATGGTACAAACTGGCAAAGTTCAGCCATCAGTTCGGGTATAATGGTGATAGAATGCCCCTCCGTGCCCTCTGACTCCCACCCCCAGAAGAGTTGTAGGGCCACACAGACCCCGAGAATGAGGGGTGGAGCTTCCTCGGAGTGGCCTGCATGTGTGGGATGGGAAGCTCCCCACACAGCTCCGTACATTTTCTGTTTGGAAGGAGAGTTCCCAATGTGCTCCATAAAGTTCTTTAATTCTCCCAGGCTGTAGGCGCCTGAGCAGATAGCAGAGAATGACATTTGGTTTTTATCCAGTTATTTATTTTTTTCACAAATTTTGGTAAGATTCACCTTACATAAAATGTACCGTCTTCGTGATTTTCAAGCGTGCCGTTCAAGTAAATACATTCACATTGTTGGGCAACCATCACCACCATGGATCTCCACTTTCTCCTCTTCCCAGACTACAACTCATCCCCATTAAACACTAAGCCCCATTCTTTCCCTCACCCCAGCACCTGACACCCACTTCTTCTGCTTTCTGTGACTGCGAACTTGACTACCCTAGGAATCTCATGCAAAGTAGAATCACACAACATTTGTCCTTTTGTGTCTGACCTGTTTTAGTTAGCATAATGTGCTCAAAATCCATGTTGTAGCAGGGGTCAGAATTTCCTTCCTTTTTAAGGCTGAATGCTATTCCGTGACATGTATATACCACAATTTGTTTATCTGTTATTCATCTAATAATGAATGGCAGGCATTGAGTCCGCGAGTTTCCACCTCTTGGCTGTTGTGAATAAGGCTGCATAAATGTGCGTGTTGAGTATCTCCCTGGCAAGTTGGCTTTTTGATGCCTGCCGATCAAAGCACATCTCTTGGTATCTGTTGATCAGAATGGATCTGAATGGGGAGCTCATGAATCTGCAAACAGAAAGGAACTTACCCGGTAACAAGGGAGCCACAGAGCAGTGAGTGGGAGAGGCCTTCAGGCCTCAACTCAATCAGGTCTGATGATACAAGTTTGTGGAGAGGTTTCAGCTGTATGGCTCTAGCGATAAGAAGACAAGTAAGTTCTTCTCCCATGGAGAACACAAAGTACGCTCATTCTAGAGAGCTTGGCCAGACCTGAGGTCTGCAGGTAAAAGTGCTCTCGGGGCTCCTGGGTGGGTCAGTCGGTTGAGTGTCCGACTTCGGCTCAGGTCATGATCTCGCAGTTTGTGGGGTTGGGCTCTGTGCTGACAGCTCAGAGCCTGGAGCCTCTTTGGGATTCTGTGTCTCCCTCTCTCTCTGCCCCTCCCTCACTCGCTCTCTGTCTCTCTGTCTCTCTCTCTCTCAGAAATAAATAAAAAGAATTTTTTTAGAAAGTGCTCTCAATCTGTCCAAGTGCCCTTTACCAGAAAGTGGAATGAAGTGATCCTTGCTCTATTCTCATATCTGTCTCCTCACCAGGAATGTTGCAGGAAGTCCTGCATTGCTGGTAGAATCCTCTGATGCAATTTCTCAGGGGCTCAACCCTCATTCATGAGCCCTCAGCGACAGCCTGTACAATGCCCCATTGATTAGAACCAGTTTCTACCAGTCCCTAGATGTTTGGGCTGTCGAGAAGGCTTACGGTCTCCCTGCAAAGGGCCCATTTTTCTCCCTTGGTGACTGTTCCCAGATCCCAGCCGTAGGGTGCTGCCAATCTGCGGTCCCCACCTCTACCAGCCTGGGGGAGCAGGGCAAGACTGGGGACCCTGGGCACACCACCCCCCTGTGGGCCCTACTGGGCCTACACAGCCCAGTGGTAGGTGGTGAGCAATTTGATCTTAGTCTGGTGGGCGGAAACTCAGTGCCTCCATTGCCAATACCCCCATCTGATGAAGCGGCCATCAAGCCCTGTCCCCGTTGAAACCTGGTCCGTGACAAAGCTGTCTTAGGGGAAGAATGCCATCTTTTCCTCATGCACATTGTGCAGGCCAAGCTTTCTGGGCTTGAGATGGGGACAGAAATACTGAATACCTGCTATGGTGGTGGTCTGGGGCCCATTTGGTAATCACACACTTGTGCCTCTTATGGGCCGTCTGGAGCCTCTGTGGGGTGGGCACCCCGTGCAATAGTGGACAGTGCACAGTGTCAGTGGAAGCCAGGGACACAGAGGGCATGCTGTGCCGTGCCCAGCTCCATGTTCTTGGGCAATATCAACAATGCCCCAGCCCCTGAGGTGCAGAGAGAGAGACCAGAAAAAGGAAACCAACTGGAAGTCGAGGGTGTCCCTCCCATGTCCGGGCACAGGCCACAGGGAGGGTGCCACAGAGGATGGCCATAACCCATAACCCATTTTACAGATGTGGAAACAGAGGTCGCTTGACTCCCCCAAGATCACACAGCCAGTGAGAGGCAGAGCCCGAGCTGAAACCCTGGTGTGTCGGCTGCTGAAGTCCACCCTCTAGAAATACAGATGTCAAAGAAAGGGAGGGGCAGCGGAAGCAGCTCTTCTCGGTTGGCAGCGACCACCTCGCTAGGCTTCGGGGTGGAAAACACATGGCAAAACATCAAGGGCAGCTACATCCCAGCGCCCTGCTGGCTGGAGGACGCCACCCCCCTTCACTCCGTGTCCCCTCGCCGGTACCTTGAGCTGCGCCGATTAGCCCACACTGCATCTCCGACTACACCTGCCTGAGTGGCGGGATGGCAGATGTCTTTCCGAGAGCGTGGCTGTCAGCGCGAAGTCGTTCCGCTGAAAGTCAGTATTAGAACTCGTGTCTGCTCACCACGATAAACGATAATCATTCCCCGGATCGCCTGCATTGCTTCTTGCCGCATCGCAGCCCTGGGTAGCATCGTGATGGAAATCCGCAGCGTAGGAGTCATCTTATTTTCTCTGTCAGATAGCTCTGCCCTTATTTTGAGCAATTGAGGACGAAATGAAGCCAATTGTGAGAAAATGATCCGTCAAGAGAGACGGAAATGGGGCAGCTCCCGCCGCTGCGTGTGGCTCACAGGCGACACCCAGGAGTTCAGAAGCCCACCCCAGTTTAGCAGGGGTGGGGGGTCTTCCAGGCCCGTTATCTCAGAGGCAGGTCACGTAGCAGGAGGCACGGAGAGATTGGGGAAATCCTGGCTGCTCTGCTCAGTTGTATCACTTCGGGCTCCGTATTGATCTTTCTGAATGTTGGCTTGCTCATCTATAAGATCAGGAGCACGGTTCCTGCCTCACGGGGTTGTTTGTGAGCATTTAGGGGGATAGGGACTCCGTGGCCCCTGGGACAGCGCCTGGCATCTCGCGGCGTGCCTCGTGGCCCTGCCGCTGGATGTTCCCAGCCCTTTCCTGTGCTCAGATGCTATTTACCCATCAGGTGCGTCCACTCCTTTATTCTGGCTGCCTGACAGCTGACGCTCCCTCTGGTGACAGACACAACATCTGAGAGTGCTCTGGAGGGATATAAAGGGAACTGGAATTCATTCAAGCATTTCTAGTGCTTCTGGGCTGGGAACTGACTTGAATCGTCTTTTTGATCCGGTCCCCAACCTGCTGGAGCCCAGCCGACAGGTGTTAGCCTGCTGCCTCAGAGGCCGGGCCCTGTAGGGAAGGCTCCTTTCTCCCTGCTACACAACCCTAGTCCCCATCACTTACCAGCCGATGTCAGGGAAGCAACCTCTGTCAGTGGTGAGCAAACACTACCTTCACAGGGTACCTATTGAGCATCATTCTTGCCCAGGCAGGTTTGGACTCAGTGGGCGCTCAGGCCGTGAGAACAAGACAACAGGGCCATTGCTCATAAATGCAACAATTCCTTGCATGATGTCCTTATTGTCCAGACCTCAGGAAAGGCACCCGTGTGCCATACTGCTCACTGGGAGTCTTGTCCGAGGTTAGCCGTATTCATCAGGGCGCTGCTGTTTTAAAGGGACTGACGACCCTGTATCTGAACCTCTGCCTGGAAAACCAATATGCTGAAGGCTTCTCGTTGTCTTAAGTGGTTTCTAAGAATATTTGTTACGTGGTCGTGAAAAATATAGAACACAGGGCATGCGGAATGCAATTACCTGGTGCCTGGGTCCCTCTCCAGGACCATCTGATTTAATCGGTCTCTATTGGCTTCAGCCCTGGGAGCTTTACATGCTCCCCAAGGTTTCCAAAGTGAAGGCCAAGCTCAGAACCAGTGCATTAGACGGACCTCAGCGGAAATCCCTAGTCATTGACAGGTTGTGCAATCTTGGTAGCCGCTGACCTTCTCTGAGCTTGAATTCCTCCTTTGTGAAAGAATGGCTATCGTGTTGATCCCGGAGCCTTGTCTTGAGGATAGAATAAGACAGGGGGCACCTGAGTGGCTCAGTCGGTTAAGCGGTCGCCTCTTGGTTTCGGCTCAGGTCACGATTTCACGGCTCGTGTGTTCAAGCCCCACATCGGGCTCTGACCGTGCGGAGCCTGCTTGGGATTCTCTCTCTCTCCCTCTCTCTCTGCCCCTCCCACACACGCACTCTCTCTCTCGAAATAAATAAATAACTAACTTAAAAAAATAAGCGTATGACAGGATATATGAAGTGACCTATCATAGCAGGTGTGCCCGCAGAACTAGGGTCTCCCCACAGGCACCTGGGTGAATGAGTAACAGGTCTTCAGGAAGATGTGTGCCCTCGGGAGAGCCCTCAGTATGTTGGAGTGGAGCCCCTAGGTGCGGCCACGTGCTATGGCTCCCCCCCTCCCCTCCCGCCTACTGCTAACTGCCCCACCTCCGGAGCACGCCATGAATTCAGTACCACCCCACCACTGGCCGGTAAAAGAGGAAATATTTTGAAGAACCAACTTTGTTATTTCCAAACACCTCAGGTACCTAGGTCTCTGGTTCTTCACCTCTTCGGCGTCACAGACCTTCCATATTCTGAGGATCTTCCCCCCAAGTGCACTTAGGTACATCCAAAGCAGTTTGAATGGGTATCGAGCCACTGAGCCCATCACTGAGCCCGTGTTGAAAGCACCAGATCTGAGTGAACCCAATGCCGTGCTCACGTTTGGGAAAAGGAATCACAAAGCCGTGTTTCATTCCTGGTCAGATGCAAGGCGGTGGTGGAGTCGGGAAGAAAATCCAGGTTCCCTATCCTGTTTCACTGGTACCGAAGACTCATTTTACCACGTCCTTCGCAAAGGAGGAGACGGAAAAGGGCTTAGAGTCCATTGTACTTGATCTATACGTGAATGAGAGGTACAAGAAAAATGTTTATTAGGAGGGTCCCCAACTCCAGTGAGGTGCCCTCCCAAAATGCCCCCAGAGGGTGCTCGGCTTGCCCCAGCACAGCAATGAACTCTCCGGGGGGCATTTGCCTGGTCGCTTGTCTGTCTCCCTCTGAGGGCCAGGGACACATCTGTCCTATTCATTATGGTGGCCCCGGCACCTGGCCTAGGTTAGGCAATGGATAAACATTGATGGAACGGATGAGTGAATCACTCTAAGAACAAACACACTAGAATAGTTAAAATACGTAAGCATGATGAATTGAACTAAGCATTCAATGCGGTCTCCGCACAAAACCCTTCGAATTTTTATTGCAAGTGTTTAAATATTCAGTTATGTTGCCCTCATTTGTGTCTCTTCTGTTTCCCACTGCCCCCACCCCCACCCCCCCAGGTCTTTTATCCCTTAGTATGAAGTGGGAGCCTGAGTATTCGATACTGCCAATAACAACCTGCCAATTCTGATCCCAGGGACTCAAGCAACAGTATTAAAAGGCATCTGGAATATTTAAAAAACACTGTCCCCTCACAGGGAGCATTAAATGCTATCATCAGGCTGGCACTAGGTACAGAAGAGCCTGCCTTTATGCTCTCTTGATGAGATGCTGTCATGAATATTAATTCTCTATCCTTAGAATAAACGACGCCCTGTGGGCTCTGTCCCCAACCACCGAGAGATGAATATGGAAACCAGCAGCCACAGTGGGGACCGGGCGTGCGGGCAGGGGAGGAGAGTCTTTGAGACAGAGTCGAGGAAACACCAGGCTCTGGGAGGTGATTTCACAGCTCGGAGATGAGAATCGTGGCAAGGGAACCTAAGAAACTAGAAGCAAAAGCAAAACAACCATTTGCAGAGAAGTCTTTGAGCTCTAAATACCTTGCTGCCACCTCAGCCTCTCACAGAATAGATTTCTGCCCCTTGGAGAAACTGTTTGCTGTGGACTGACCTACTTTTCACATGAAAGATACATGCACTGAAGTGTTCTTCTCTCTTAGCTGGATGGTTTTTTTTTTTTAAGGCCTTCTTTTTCTGACTCTGACATAGCTATACTGTGGGATAGGACTCATTAACTAAGAAGAATGCTCTATGCCGGGGCTGTTCTACAGAACTTTCTGTGCCATCCAGTATGAAAGCCACTGGCCGCGGGGGTCCCCTGAACACTTGAAATATGGCTGCTGGCATGACTGAGGAACTGAATGTTAAGTTTTGTTGAATTTTCATTAATTTAAGCTTAGTCACATGTAGCTAGGAGCCATAGACCAGACCAACACAGAGTGGATCAAGAGAGTTCCTAGTTACATTGTCAAAGTGGGAAAAAGAAAAAAAGCAAATTGCAGTGTTATACATTTGAGGCAATCCCCGTTTTGAAAATACACTCACCGCAAACAAAACACTACGCTTACATTTGTGCAGATAGATGCTTTCAAATGCATCAAAAACAAATGGCTGGAATTATACCCAACGGACCCTGGAGTAATTACCTCTGGGGAGAAGGCACGAGAAGAGATCAATGAGGTCTGTTGCTTCATCAGCTTTGTTGGAATTTTTTAAAATGAAAATGTATTCATGTGTGATCTACATGTATAATGCAATATGAAAAGAGAACACTTCAAAAATGGTTTCCTTGCCTGATATACCCGGGGTTATTTTCGGTCTGGTTACCGTGATGAATCCACCTGAGTCTGGTAGCTGAGACCA
Organism: Prionailurus bengalensis; assembly: GCF_016509475.1. Taxonomy (NCBI): domain Eukaryota; kingdom Metazoa; phylum Chordata; class Mammalia; order Carnivora; family Felidae; genus Prionailurus; species Prionailurus bengalensis. Next base: position 54,886,420 of record NC_057354.1, on the reverse strand, counting down.
AAGAAGCCAGAGAACAGGTAGGTGAGTTGTCAGATGCTCTTTCTAGGGAGCCCAGAGATCCTTTGTGGCGGGTTGCGGGGAGGAATCCAAAATGCCTAAGTGCACACACCCATCCATGGGTGGCAAGTACCACGGAATACTCTGTTCTCAACCTCAACTGTGTGGATATTTGAATCCAGAATGCTGGAGTCCATCCCAGAGATTAGAGGTCAGTCTGTCTGGAATGAGCACAGGGCAATGGACTTTTTAGAAAGCTGCTTGGGTGATTTTTGTTGTGTGCCACAGTTGAGAATGTCTGGGCTGAGGACAGCCCTTAGAGGACTATGCAGGAAGCAGGAAGCAGCACAGGGGGGTCAGGGCCCCACGGGAGGAGCCGTGGCCCTTTGGCGAGGGGAAGGACACGAGGGCGCTTGCTCAGCTTGGCATCCTCGGGCAAAGGAACATGGCATCTGAACTCTCGAAGGCCAGGGTTGGGTTCCAGTCTCTACGTGGGTCATGTCTCCCCTACAATGGCTTGAGATCACTGATGGCGTCTCCATACAGTGACTGGGGACCTCCAGCCCCCATCCCTGACTCCAGACTCAGGTTTCTAACTCCCTGCACATGGTTCCTGCCTGGACACCTCATCAACCCGCTTCAGAGCATGGCCACACTGGGACCTCTCCTCTTCCCCCAGGCTCCCCGATTCCAGAAAACAGCTGCACCACGGGCTCCAGCCAGAAGCTCGTGGGGGCCGACTGACTCCTCTCTTCCCCTCCTACCCCCTATCCAGTGCATCTTCAGCTCTTGCCAGCTCTACCTGCAGAAGGGGTCTCTGTCTAACCTCACCCTGCCTCCGCAGTGTCACTCTGGTCCAGGTCTCTGTGCCACCTATGAACATTCCACCAGCTCCCCTCTGATGCTCGTCCTCCAGCTTACACTTCCCGCCCCGTGGAGGAGGCTCCAAACCACAGCAGGAAGGAACGTGTCCGCACAGCCCTCCCTGCCCACCACTCCGTGCCCAAAGCCTCCCCAGCAGCCCCCCCCCCCAGGCCCCTGCGAACAGCATCCTTATCCTTCCGTCCCTTTCAGACTCATCTCCCGCTAGCTGACCTCCTTCCTTCTCAGACCCAGTCACATGGGTGTCCCTGAACACTTGAAGATTCCCTGCCTTAGCGCATGTGCACTAGTCCCTCCCTTGCGCCCCTCACCTGGGTCTCTTCTCCAATGTCCTCCTTGGGAGGCCTTTCCTGACCTCTCAGATCTCAGTCAAGAAACCACCTCCCTCCCCTACCGGGGTCCCTCTCCAGTCCCTCACCTGGACTTACCTTTCTACGAGGTACTGAGAACAGCCCAGAATGACTGCTTGCTCTTGTTTGCCTCCTCCTCCGTCCTCCACTGAGAAGTAAGTGCCTGAAGGGCGGGGACTGCCTGGTTGCACACAGCTGTCCTGCCACGTCCTAGAACAGGGTCCCACGAACCGTGGCAGGGCAGGTGCTCGGTGTTCCTTGACCGAGTGAGTCTTTGTTATCAGCCGCTGAACTGCACACGGCTGTGTATTTGCTCATGTTTTCTTAAGCTATAAAATGCAAAATAATTTATACCGCAAAGTAGGCAACATGTAAAATGTACCATTTTAACCAGTTTTAAGTGTATCGTTCAATGGCGTTGACATTGACGTTGCTGCGCAACCATGACCACCATCCATCCCCAGAACTTGCCCATCTTTCCAAATGGAAACTATACCTGTAAAGCAAAAGCTCCTTCCTCCTCCTGCCTCCTGCCCCTGGCAACCACCATTCCATTTTCTGAATCTATGAGGTTGACTACGTTCCCTCGTATAAACGGAATCACATAATATTTCTCTTTCTGTGTCTGGCTGATTTCACCTAGTGTAACACCCTCAAATGTCAGCATTTCTTTCCTTTTAAAACTGAGTCATACCCCATCGTGTGTATGTACCACATTTTGTTTATCCCTTCATTCATCGATGGACATTAAAGTTGTGGTCATTTAACTTTTTGGGGTGGGAGGAGGCAGAGGGAGGGGGAGAGAGAGAATCTTAAGCAGACTCCATACCCAGCGCAGAGAGTGACATGGGGTTCCATCTCATGAACCCGTGAGATCATGACCTGAGCCGAAATTAAGAGTAGGATGCTTAACCGACCGAGCCACCCTGGGGCCCTCATTTAACTTTTTAATAGAACCTTGTAGCAAGAGTGCTTGCCAAATGTGAGGTGTGAGGAGCAAAAGTATGCCGTCTGATCCAGTATAATCAATGGTCCAGGAAGCCAGCAAAGCAGGATATTCCCAGGACTCCCAGAGTTTGGGGCAGCAGCAGCTAGACCCGAGTGGCTGGGGGTGCACATGCCCAAAATGACCTATCTCAACGTCAACATTACACTTAGTAATTACTCACGATAACTTCTTTTTTTTTTTTTAAGGTTTTATTTATTTATTTTTGAGAGAGACAGAGATAGTGTAAGTGGGGAATGGGCAGAGAGAGGGCGGGGGGGTGGGGAGAGAGAGAATCCCAAGCAGGCTCCACGCTGCCAGCACAGAGCTCAATGCAAGGCTCAAACCCATGAAACTGTGAGGTCATGACCTGAGCTGAAACCAAGAATCGGACACTTAACTGACTGAGCCGCCCAGGCGCCCCCCACTCACAATAACTTCTAGTTACTACCACAGAACTGTGAGAAGCTGGAGATTTCAAGAGACAGGGAAAATTCCTGGCCATTGTGTGCTTTGGTTTGGGGCTGAGGTGCTCCTGGTAGCCTTGAGAGGCCTTTTTGGCTGTACTTGTTGGCCCTCTGGCTTCCTCCTCACACCAGCGCTCTGGCCTGTCCAGATTCCCTGTGAGGCTGACTCCAACCAAAGAAGGGGGTTGGAGTTCCCCACCATTCCCTCTCCCCAGCTCACCTCCCCGTCCTGCCCATCAGAACCCAAGAGCCAATTGAAGGAACAAGCCCGCCATTTTTTTTTTTTTTTTCCTCTGAAACTTGAAGCCCCAGGAAAGAAAGCAAAGTCTGGTCAAATTTGATTGTGTTGCAGATGAAGAAAGTTGTGGCCCTGCCTCCAAGAATGAGCCGAGGGTGCAGGTAGGCATGTGAGGAGGCTGGGCTGATTGGGGTAGAGGAGCATGGTGGGAGATAGCAAGGGGAAGCTGGGGAAGGAGGGAGACAGTTGATGAGGGAGCTGGAAGAGCCAGGAGGGGGAATGCGGGTTTTTCTAGAAGGAGGCCCATCTCAGGCAGGGGTTAGGAGGAAGGAAAGGCAAATGTTGTATCCAGCCTAGATTCCTTTTGAGCATCCCTTAAGTCATTCCAACCACATGCTCTTCTCCTCAAAACCAGGTCTGTGGGCCAGTGCCGGTGGCAAGGGATCTGTTTCCAGTCCACAGTGAGGGAAGCACGGGAGTGAAGAGGAAAGAGGGGACAAACTGGGAGCAGCTGACAGGCGAAGGCATCCAAGCACATGGCCAGTAGCCTTAGCCAGTCAGAGGGTCTGAGATCAAGGGCTGTTTACCTGGTGCTGAGCCTGGCAGGGGGGTGGGTAGGGAAGGGTAAAGGGGTGGCGAGGCGAACACAGGCTGGGTTCTACCAAGCCCAGTGGGGGGCCCCGTCAATCCTGGAAGGGTGGATGATACCAGTCCTTCACCATGCATGGCTTGAGGACGCTGTCCTAGAGCGCCAGCCCCTGCCCCAGCATGCCAGCCTCTCCTGCAGCCTCCTCACACAGCCTGTTCTCAGGTTGGACACCCAGTGAGGTGGCTGGCCTGCTTTTAGGGGCAAAGGTGCACACATCTCCCCTCCCTAAACACTCCCCGCTCCAATGGTGAGATACTTTCCTGTGAATGATGCTTAGGGACCTGGGCCGTCTGAGGAAACAGAAGAGCGAGGTCAACTTTCTCTCCCACTCAAGAGTGTGTTGTTCTCTTGCAATGGAATGGTGGGCGAGGTGCCCCATTGCTCTGTCCCTTTCATTTATTTACATTTTGCTTTTCTCCCTCTCTCTACCTACAGTCGAAATCTCACAAGTTAAGCGTCTGCGTGATTTTGCTCCATGGTAGGAGTTATGGAAGTAAAAACTGTGTGTCCACCACGAACCAGACCCCGGGATCATAACTTTCCATGGATTTTGTCATCGACTCTTCACCTCAGCTCAAGGAGGAGGATGCTATTATCGTATCAGTTTGCACTTGGGGCTATTGGCGAGAGTTGTTTTAACTCTTCCTATCCCTTGTGTTATGAGTTGAATTACTCACTTCCTGCCCCTGCAAATGCTGTGTTGAAATCCTAACCCTCAGTACCTCAGAAAGTGACCTCATTTGGAAAGAGAGTCTTTATAGATGTAACACACTAAGAGGAGGTCATTAGGGTCGGCCTTGACCAACATGACTGGTGTCCTGACAGGAAGGGGACATTCAGACCCAGATGCACACAGGGATGACCACGAAGGAACACAGGGGAAAGCCACGCTAAGACAGAGGATTGAACTGTTGCATGTACAAAGGAAGGAATGCACAAAAGTATGGCAGCCACCCACCAGAAACAAGAAAGAGGTAAAGAAGGATGCTTGCCTGTAGGTTTTAGAAGGAATATGGCCCTGCCAACACCTGACGTCAGACTTATAGTCTCCAGAACTGAGAAGACAATCATTTCTGTTGTTTGAAGCCACCCAGGTTTTGGTATGTTGTTACAGCAGCCGTAACAGATGATCACCTGGATCCAGCCAGGCCTGAAGCCACAGCTGTTTTAGTCACACAAGCCCCAAACTCTTCTTTTCTTTCTCTTGAGCCGATATCCCCCACTTGTAACCAGAGAGTGACTGTGTCAAATGGTCCATGTTGTCACTGCAGCTTTGTGCTTGGTATCTGACCTATTGGCCATCTTTTCTCACCTCTGCCTGTGAGATCACCCCCACCCCCCACCCCCCATCCCCTGCCCCGGCGCCTTAGCATGGGGAGGGCTGCAGGAAGTTTGTGCTGCTGAGTCACGAAGTGAAATGACTGTTTAGGAATATTGCAAAAATAATAGCCTCTTAGAACAGTTTGATGTCTTTTTGTTTACATGTTTCCCCAAGCAGGGTAATGAGGTTGGCGTCTCCGTGTGGCCCGTGGTTTACTCAGCATGACCAGGGAAGAAAGGCCCCTCTGGGCTTCAACACCTTTCAGGGGGAAATTCATGCTGTTCCTCTGGGCTAAGGCTTCACGTGAGTACAGAAAATGGCTTGGGGGAGGTGATCAGAAGCCCTTTTGCCAATCAGTCTTTCCAGACCTCACTTCCAGAGTGGCAATTAGGTCTGCTACGAGAAGGAAACAGGTTATCTTAGTAGGTGGGTAACCCTTGATCCTACCGGAAAAAGAATTAGCTCATTGGGGACGACGCATTTTAAATTAAAAATTGGCATTTTTATAAAGAGTGTATAATTTTAATATTCTATTCTGTGCCCTCAACACAATTGAAATGACACACCAAGCATGCACTCAATTTTGTTCTTAAAAGAAAAAAACAATCTTGTGTCTCGCTAGAATTCAGCATGTTTTTGAACCGACAATGTTAAGAGACAGCGTTTCTGAAATTTAAAGTAGAACTTGCAAGAGTGCGAAGCTTATTTAACTTCATTGAACTCTTACTGAGTATCTTCTAATGGATATGGACTGGACAGAGAATGGAAAACCAAATAATCTATGACTCTTGCCCCTGAAAAGCTGTCAGTCCATGACAAGTATGATAAGGGCTTGAATTTTGGAAAGAAATTTTGGAATGCTTTGGGATGTAAGAAACAAACAAACTAACAAAAATCTGACTCAACTGACCTAAAAACTCACATGACTTAAGGTAGTTTTGCTTCCCGTTTAAGCTGGATCCAGGGCCTCAAATGCTCCGACCAGGATTCAGTTTCTATCTTTTCTCTATCTTTTCTTTTCTTTTATTATTTTTTTTAAAGATGAAATTTCTTGTCAAATTGGTTTCCATACAACACCCAGTGCTCATCCCAACAGGTGCCCTCCTCAATGCCCATCACCCACCCTCGCCTCCCTCCCACCCCCCATCAACCCTCAGTTTGTTCTCGGTTTTTAAGAGTCTCTTTCCTCTATCTTTTCGTGTCTTCCCCATTCTTAGCAGCTCCTCTCCACTCCTCTTGCCCCAGCCCGTACTTTCAGCCCCTCTACTATTCTGCTCCCTGGGGATCAGGAAGAGGTACGAGAAGATGAGGCATTGAAGTTTGAAGGCAGAATTTGCACTGGATTGACAATAAGCGAAGCACATTCCAGCAGAGAATATCTTGAAAGGCATGGTCTGGGAGCTTCACATAGTTTGAGGCTGCCGGAAGAGAGAGTTCATTTCAGGGAATATGAGTTACACTGGGCGCCGAGGGGCCAATGATCTCTGCCCTGAGCCCATTGGAGGAGGTAGCAATTTATTCTGAATGTCCTGGGGAAGGATTCTAAGCTGGGTGTGCCATGATAAGATCTGCACTTTAAAAAGAAAACTGAAAAGCCTGACTCAAACCAGTCTAAACAATCAGGAAGTTTATTATCTTATGTAACTGAGTTCAGAGGGAGGGTGGGTCCAGGCTTGGCCTGATCGGCACTCAAAGAGGTCCTCAAGTACGTGATTCTTTTGTGTTTCTCTGCTCTGCCACCCTCAGTGTGAGCTTTAACCCAAGTCTGGCTCCGCTCGGGGTCACAGAATGGCTGCCTGTGGCCGGCAGGGCCATATTCAGTGTCCTATGTGCATCCAATAGTGGGGGTCAGGGGAAGGGGGGACACTGAGGGGAAGAGCGGGAAGAGACAGGGAGACAGAGATAAGAGAAGCCAGAGAGGGAAGGGGAGGGGATGGGAGGAGAGAGAGGGAGAAAGGAGGCTAGAGGAGGAGACGGAGGGGGCAGAGGGGGAGAGAGGGTGCGAAAGAGGGAGAGAAATTATCTGCAGACTCTTAACTTCTTCCCAAATGGATTGACCAGGAATTGGGCACTGAGTGTGGACACTGGGAAACCAACCATCCACATAGCATGTCCCCAGTCCTTTAACTCACACCCAGGAGTCCACTGTGTTTTGGAATTTAGAATTTTTGGATTTGGGGAACAGTGGCTGTGACTCTACACCCTTCCCTCCTCACCTGCCTCCGGGGACTCTGAGGGAGTGGCCCATACTCAAACAGCCCTACAGGAGATGCCTAGATCCTTGTGCCCCAGGGATAATCCCCTAAACACCGTTTAGGGCAGCTTTGCGGCCGGTGAGTCACAAGCTTGTGGTGTGCCTCCTTTCTAGGTGTAGGAGTGTAGGGAGGAGGGTAGGGTAGCCGGGGGGCTCAGAGAGGCTGCTTCTGAAGCCATTTCTTGGTGATGCAGGATGAGGGGAAGGGGGGCGGTGGCCGTGGGAATGGAGAGCTCAGTGGATGCGGGATATTCAGGGGAGATGATGATAAGGCAAACGTGAAGACCAGATTACCTGGAAAAATAGCAGAGTCCTTCTTCTGCCACTAGAGGTCGTGAAGAATTGAGACTAAGTTCATAGATGGCTGAAGTGTTTGCAGGTCGTTTGTGTGCAATCATCTTCAGGACAAAGAGCTGGAACTTCTGTTTGTGGCTATGTCTCAGATACGAAACCGTAAGCTGTATATTTCCCTCAACATCCGTGGAAGTGTATTTACGTTGTGTCTCATAAATGCATATATGCAGTCTTAAGAACTTAAGTGTTGAGATATATTAGCATCCTGCACTCAGGTGGGCCTTGCCTGGGAAGGCCCCTCTAGGGCTCCCCCTTCGCCATGGTCTGTGGGTACAGGGGAGCGGTACCTCCCGTTGCCAACAGGGCAAGCGAGAAGAGGTAAAAGACAGGGCAGATTATTTAGATGAAAGTGTGGGATTCGGGTCACAATTAGTGGCACCAGAGGATTCCCTGAGGTCCCTTCTTTAGCCCACCATAAAGAATTCCTTACTTGCCAGAATGGAGACAGAGGGCCAGGGCCCTATGGTCTAGGGCCGAGGGCTGGGTGTGGGGTGGGGTGGGACAAGAGGAAGCAATGGAAGCCATGTGAGGTGTGGAGGAAGTGCATCAGCCAGGACAGGAGGTTTTAATTGCCATTACTTGTGTAATCCCTGTCAGAATGTTCCAGAAACACTTGAGCCGGGGGTCAGTTTTGGTTGCCGGAACATGGTTCTCCACCACGGTGAGGACAGTGACAAGGGACCACCACCAGGGAGGGAGCATCCAAGTCAGAAGGGTGCAGGTCCTCAGTCCAGACTGAAGACTTTCTGAGGTATGTGGAGGGGGGAATCAGAGCCTAACAGAGTGGGGTGGCCTTCCGGAGGCCAGAGAGCCCTGTGGGGGCAGAACTGGCATGAGATCTGGTTCCCTGGCAGGAGGCCCAGGCTCTCACCCCTGTTTGACCCGGAAGGCAGGGCTGCAAGCCTGGTTAGTTGGAAGGACGAGCCAGAAGCAAGTGCTTCTTGCCGTTTCCACCCACATCCGAGCTGGCCTTGGCCCCTTCCAGGGTTCTGGGGCCTCCTGCCCTGACTTAAAACTCCTCTTCCCAGGGTTTCAACAGATCCTGACTTAACACCGTTCTGTTTTGTTGGTTTTTTTTAAGATTTTTTTAAAATCTCTTTTTATTTTTGAGAGAGACAGAGATAGAGCACAAGCGGGGGAGGGGCAGAGAGAGAGGGAGACACAGAATCTGAAGCAGGCTCCAGGCTCCGAGCTGTCAGCACAGAACCCGACGCGGAGCTCGAACTCACGGACTGAGAGATCATGACCTGAGCCGAAGTCGGATGCTCAGCCAACTGAGCCACCCAGGCTCTCCAACAGCCTTATGTTTTTTTTTTTTTTTAAGATTTTTTTTTAAAATCTTTATTTATTTTTGAGAGAGATAGAGACAGAGCAAGAGCGGGGAGGGGCAGAGAGAGAGAGGGAGTCACAGAATCCAAAGCAGGCTCCAGGCTCCGAGCTGTCAGCACAGAGCCCGAATCGGGGCTCGAACTCACGGACTGAGAGATCATGACCTGAGCCCAAGCCGGATGCTTAACCGACTGAGCCACCCAGGCGCCCCAACACCCTTCTGTTTATGGCCTCAGGCTGCTTTCTCTTTGGCTGGTCTGGAGACCCGGCTCCACACAGACACCTCACCCCAACTGCAGACACAGGTGAGAGTGACCTCCATCCTCCACTGCATGCCCGCCTGGGTCCCAGTGTGAATGTGGGCCTCCTACCACACCTGCCAGCAGCCCTCAGGGGCCACCTGTCCAGGTTCCTGTTGTGTGCTGCTGACAGATGTAGGCCACGTTCCTCTCTGCCCCAGCTCGGGTGGACTGCCTCCCGCCACGCCCCTCATCCCATATGGTGGTGGCTCTCGGGGTCACGGTGGGAGCTAATGTACTCACCCCGATGAGCCCCCGATTTTCCCTTTTACAGTGAGAATCACCCCAGCCCACAAAAACAGGCAGTTTGAAAAGTGCACACGTGACTGTGATCTAGCCAAGAGAATTAAACTGGAAAAAACCTGTTCATGTAGAAGGACCATGGTGAGGTCCACTGGTAATAAACTAATAAAACATTCTGTAAATATTCCAGACCACGAGGTGGTCTGCGGCCGCTCACAGGAAGCTACGGGACCGGTAGATTTAATACACGGTCCCATTACGCCCAGAACACATTTTCCGGGTGGGAAGGAGCCCACAGAAAGATGGGGTGACGCTGTGCCCTCAGACAAATGCTCATCTGTCAGGGATGGCAGGCCCATTCGAGGCAAGATGTGATCATCGTAAACCCTTTATTATCATCTAACAAAAGGGTACGGATAAATTAGTTTGGGTATCAAAGTCGTTTTTCGGTTGTTGCTGCATTCAGCATTTTACTAACCGGTATGTTTAAACGCTCTGCATGTGTAGTGATGTGTAGTGAATAGAACGGTTTCGATGCTGGGATTTATCCGCCAATGTGGGAGGAAGAAAAGAAATGTGGGTTAGAAAAAAAAAATCCCCTAAGATCCATGTCAGGATTGGTTTTTTTTTTTTTTTCCTCCCCTGTATTATTTTTTTTTTTGCAGTAAAATATTGTTCATCCCTCACTCTGATCTGGAGCTACAGAGCTAGGGAGGATTTTCAAGGTAATTTGGAGCCGAGGACAGAAAAAGAAAAGACACTCTATCAGTCACTTGGATCTCCGGATAGTCATTTTTTATCCCATGCATTGTTGAATCTGCTTGTCCCTCTTGAAGCCTTTGGATGATTCCTGCAGACTCGGCTCCCTATTCTGGTCTGCAAGTGGTGACTTTGTGTCTGCATACGGCATTTCGCCCTCTTGCCTGGGATCCTGCCGCCTCCAGCAGAGAGAACTTCGGACCCTGTCTGCGAAGAGCAGGCCCCTCCGTGTGCGAGGTCCGTGCCAGTCACGTACACAGCACGCCCCACTCAGGTTATTTTCACTTTGGGGCAAAGCTTGCCTCTATGAGACCCCAGAAACACTTCTTCCTGGGCCCCCTCCCTTCTTTCTCTGACCCTTCCTTCTCTAGAGCACAGTCAAGCAGACAAGCCCAGTTTGCATCCGTGAGAGGGGTTGCAAATGTCGACCAACTTTGCTAGCACGATTTCAGCGTGTTCCTTTAGTAAAAGGCCTGGTCTCCTTTAGAGGTGAGGGTGCCGAGGGCGAACCTTATGGAAAATGCAGAAAACAGCACCCTGTCCCCCCCCCCCCCGACGTGGCGGCAGGGAAGCCACAGAGAGTGGACAGATGAAGTCTGTTTCCTGTGCCCCATGCCTTCCTAGGTTTCAGCATCCCCCGGTGCAAACACAAGGACCCACATGTGCACACAAGGACCCTGCAGCCAGAAAGCTGACCACAGCGTGGGCCAGTGTTTCCCAAAAAGCATGCAGCAGCACCCCTGGAGGGTTTGTTAAAGCCCAGGTGGCTGGGCCCTGCCCCGTTTCGGATTCCATGCGTCTGGGACGTGGCTCAGGCACCTGCATTGCCAGCACAGCACCCAGGGATGCTGGTGCTGCAGATCCAGGGACCTCACCTGGAGAACCACTGAGACAACCAGTGATGCCACAAGTCAGGTGAGCTAAGTGCCGGGATGTTTGACCTATACATTTGCACCTGCTCACCGCGGCTTCTCTCCCACTTGCCAGATCGTCTACCTGGATTCTCCTCTGTCGTGTACTCAGGGGTCTAAGGTTTACCCTACTTGCAAGCTAACCTGTTAGCCTATCACAGATTCACAGGTGCTGGCAGAGGACGTGAGATGCCTGGGTCAGAGACAAAGGACAGATCAGAGCTTACAGCCAGCCAGAGCAGCAGCCCGAGTGTCAGAGTTTACACCGGTTCCCCCAGCACCAACTCCCACAGGAGGGCCAGGTGACACACTGGCCCTGCGGTGGGCTGTGGTACAGGAAAGGCACCCCGTGCTTAGGGGGAACCTGAATCTTTTGTAATGGACAGTAAAGCTTACCTGACTTTTGCCCTGGAGGGAGACATTTCTTTATTCTACTGACGGTAAAGCACCTTGGCTCCAGGGTTAGACACCGCCCCGATATTTCAAGGCTGTTTGCTACACAAATGTTCTGAAAAATATAGTCTGGAATGAAGGCTTCATGCACCTCTTCTCTCGGGATGTGCAGAAACCTGAAAGACCCGTGGAGGATCGTCTCCAAACACGCTTGTCCTCCTTCTCGTTGCAAATTGCCAGAATGTAAGTGTAGTAGTCTCTCGGGGTTCCCATAACAAAATATCACGAGCTTGGTGGCTTAAAACAGCAGAATTTAATTTTCTTGTGCTTTTGGTGGCCAGAAGTCTGAAATTAAGGTGTTGGCAAGGCCGTGTTCCCTCTGAAGCTTGTAGGGAGGACCCTTCCTTGCCTCTTCGAACTTGTGAGAGCTCCAGGTGTTCCTAGGCTCATAGATATGGCACTCGAGCCTCTGCTTCCATTTCCACATGGTGTCCTCTCTGTGTTGTGTCTTCACATGGATTGTCTTCTTATGAGGACACCAGTCATATTGGATGAGGAGCCCACGCTACTCTAGTGTGACTTCATCTTCACTAACTACATCTCCAATGACTCTGCTCCCAAACAAAGTCATATTCGCAGGCACTGGGAGTTCAAACTTCAACATACCATTTTGTGAAGGGGACACAGTTCAACTCATAACACGTGACAAGTGGGACTTGAGGTTGCTAATCAAACTGACCCTAAAATAAGCAGATTACCTGATGTAATCACAGACGTCCCTAGAAGCGGAAGAGGCAAGCAAAATAGTGCATCAGACTGATGAGATTTGGGAGGGACTAAACCCTCCACTGCCAGCTCTGAAGATGGGGGGACCATCAGCCAAAGAATGCGGGAAGCCTCTAGAAGCTGGAAGTAGACCAGGAGTCAGATGCTCCCTGGGAGCCCCCAGAAAGGAGCTCAGCCCTGCCGACACCTTGGTTTTTAACCCAGTGAGGACTTCTAACCTACAGAAATATCAGACAATAAACGTGTGCTGTTTCCATGCACCAAGTTGGTGGCAATTTGTGAGAGCAGCATGGGAAATGCTAGAGCCATCAATCGCAATACAGTTGGGATACCACAAGTTCATTGCCCCAGCTAGTTCCTTTATTGTCCTCTATGCCACAAATTTCATGTGAACGTTGCCGTTCCGAATCCCATGACTGTTGTGTGTATAGCTATTTCTGAATCTCAGAAAGAAGGAATTTTGCTCAGAGCGCCAATTTCTCTCTCCACCCGTCTTTCTCCCCTATTTAGAGTCTTGACCATCACGGCACCACTCCCAGGTGACTGAAATCACAACGCCCGCTTTACATTGGGCTTTGCTTTGTTTTTCAATTAAAATCTTTTGTTGGTAGAAGATAGGAGTGCTTGCTTGTTTAATGTGTGTGTATCGAGCCTGATGACTCCCTGTTTGTCTAACAGGAGCTCAGGAAATCCATCAATATTTGTGATGAAACAACACCTCCTCCTCCGTGTGCACAATGGCTCGGAAGGTTTGAGTTGTTTAGATTGCCGCTACTCGGGCCACTTGTTTTCTACGTCCTTCGCGCTTTGGGGGAAGGGACCGGATCTTATTCACCTTTGCATTCTCTAGAGCGTGGAGCTCATACATTTTAGACTCTCGCTAAATAATGCTAAATGATCGAAGATGGGGATGGTTGTTTTCTGGAGATGTTTTCTCGTGTTTTGGCAGCCTTAATTTCCTGTATCTCTTTATTGTTTTCTGTTCTCCTGGCATCCCTCCAGTGGCCACCTCATCTTTCTGTAACCAAGCTTCCTGAGACAGAACAGAGCACTCCAGGTATGGTCTCATTGGAGTCTCTGAGCCGTGAGGTAATGCTCGTCTTCATAATGCTACCTTGTTCTTGCCTGGCACCTTACAAATACATTCACTGCTGGTGAAGAGCGTGAGCACACACACACACACACACACACACACATTCACTCACTTCCAAGAGCAGAGCGCAAGTAGGTTATCCGCCCCTTCAGAAAACAGACAACTGCCAGCCAGGTCCCTCCACGTTTCATCGAGAGATCCACTTGACAAAGGGAATAACATTTTACCTTGAAATTTTAGAACGCCTGTCATCTCGGGTCTCAAAGTACCGGTGGAAACTTAAGTTTGCCTTTGTAACATCGCCATGGGAACAGCACCCTGGCTTTTGAAGGTGACCCATTACTTAGCTTCAGGGTGAGGTGGGAGGCTTTTGGGAAAAGTCCACCCGGAGGGGTGGGGCTTCTGAAAGAGGATCCAGAGTGACATCAGTGAAAGAGGGTTCGGGAACGTGGCCGCCAGGGAGGGCACAATTGAAGCTCAATCTATTTGAAGGAGAATGTGATTTTTCTAAGAGAACCAGGCAATTACGGGCAAATATCAGATAATGAGAGTTTTCTGACCTCTGAGGAGGTTTGGAGTCAGTTGTAGCTCACCTCTTAACACTATCCAGAAATGTGTGGTAGAACGGCCTCCGGGTTCTGTAAAGAGAACGAGGGTTTGGATTTGCACAGAACTTCCCACCTGAAAGCTGAGGTGTCTGAGTTCAGCCTGGCATGGAGGACACTAATCTGCGAAGGTGGGAATGTTGTGAAAAAATTCCTGACATAAATTATAGCAGAAAACCTGAATTTATGCCGTCTTTCATCAGGCTGCCTTCCTGCTGGCTAATGCTTCAAATATGCTCCCAGGGTCCTGATACATCTAAAAACACCAGTTTCAGGGCTTTCTTTCTTTCTTTTTTCTTTTTTTTTTTTTTTGTCTTGCTAACACGTGCATATGCCCTTTAACTCACCAAAGTTTTTGAAAGAGGTGTTTATTAAGATAAAAGAAAGTTCACTGACAGGACACAGCAATATGCCCATCAATGCAGGCCAAGTTCATCTACCATATGCTTGGGCAACATTCAGTCCAAAAATGGTTCAGGCCAGACCAGTGAGTCCTTTGGTTCTGGATGTTCAAGGAACTGGAATCATGGCCAAATGAAAACATAATTTGCAGCCTCTTCTGAGCATTACAGCCTGACGTGGTCATGAAGAACACCAAGAACATTAGGACTGGTTCAACGTAATGGATCGTACCAATGCCATACTGAACCATATTGGAACATGATGCTCAAGGAAAAATCAGTCATACTGATCTTGTCTTTATTTAAAATTGTGATGTTTTGCTCATGGTGGACTTTGGGCATTAATTCTGATTTATTAAAAGGTTGCACTAAATACTATTTGCCTTGACGTCTGAGTTTTTTGGCGTCCCCTTAAATTTTGCTGCAAAGGCAAATGAGGCACCTTAGTCTTAGCGGGGGGTGGAGATAAGCATTAGCTCCACCCCCTCCTGAAGCCCCACTGAGATAACTGTAATGAGTCTTTAAAAGTCACAAACCCACAAAGGCAAAGAGAATTAGAGAAGACCTTGGAAGGTCGAATCGGTTGGAGCAGTGGCGCTTGACCTAGCAGACTGGAGAAAAGGACACCGCTCACTGGCAGTGGCAAATGCTGAGAAACAACCTTATTTCTATCACAAGACTCACTTCCTCCCACACACTAACTCTTCAAAGTCGGTGGAAGTAAGTGCTACTGAGACTGTGATTGAAAGAGGACTGTGATTGAAAGAGCCTTCTTTGGGGCACCTGGGTGGCGCAGTCGGTTAGGCGTCCGACTTCAGCCAGGTCACGATCTCGCGGTCCGGGAGTTCGAGCCCCGCGTCGGGCTCTGGGCTGATGGCTCAGAGCCTGGAGCCTGTTTCCAATTCTGTGTCTCCCTCTCTCTCTGCCCCTCCCCTGTTCATGCTCTGTCTCTCTCTGTCCCAAAATAAATAAACGTTGAAAGAGCCTTCTTTAAGGGGTGGCTAGATTCAGCAGCAACCTGGAGGTTTACTTTCTGGAGAGAGTAAACTGAGGTTGTCTGATCTGGGAGCACCAGGTGCAGCTAAAATAAGGATAGCTTATTGGGATGCATAAGATGGGAGCATAAGAGGTAGTTTGCAAGTAAATGTTCAAAATTCCAGTCTCCTTCCCATTTTAGGGTGGGGACCCTGGAAGCCAGCCATATACCCTTCAGGCACAAGATTGGAAGTGTCCTTTCCGGGGAGCCTCACCGGCAGATGAGGACTGACCCCAGGAGCTCCCAAGAACCTGGCCCAGCCTGATCATCCTGTAGTAAAGACCATGGGCCACAACCCCCAAAAGGCTTCCAGTCAGCCTTTAGTGGCTCCTTCTTACACACTGACCACCAAGGATCGTCAGGCAAGATGCCCAGGGTGAAGTATATCCCAGCAATAACAAAGAGCGAAGCAACAGGAAAAAGTGCACCTTGTAGAAGCAAGAGACCACACAGACAGAAGAAGAGAACAGAATAACCTCTGAGAGGTAAGAAAAGATACTGCATTCATAAAACAAGAATAGTACCTTATATAAAAGGAATACACAGGGTACAAAAGAAACCCGAGAAAATAAAAATATGATAGCTGAAATTTAAAACCCGGTAGGAAAGCTGAAAGGTAGTGTTGAAATCTTCCCTAAAGTAGCATAAAAAGATTAAAAAAAATTAAAGACAGGGAAAAATAAGAAAATTAGGGAATCAACCCAGGTAATAGGAATCCAATTAGTAAATTATTGGAGTGGAAACAGGAGGAAGTGGGAAGGAAATTATTTAAGAAATAATAGAGGAACATTTCCTAATGGCAAAGGACGCTATTTTCTAGAACGAGAAAAGCCCACCATGTACCCTGTTCAAAGTATGAAAATGATGCATGCCAACCAACCCATGTCACTGAAGAATTTCAGGATGCTGGGGACAAAGAGAAGACTCAAAGCACTGACAGTGACAAGCAAGTGGTTCACAGATAAAAAAAAATCAAGAATCAGAATGACATTATATTTAAAAAGACAATAAAAGGAACTATTTTGGAAAAAAACAGAAAGAATCAGAATGACGTTAATCAGAGTTCTTTATATCAACCCATCAATCCCAGAAGCTAGAAGACAGGGATACGACGCTTTCCAAATTCCAGGAAGAACTTAATTCTATCCTAGAATTCTATCCCCGGCCGGAAAATCCACTAAGTGTGAGGGTAAGACAAAGACCTGTTAGGACGTGCAAGATGTCAAGAAATTCACCTAAGGAAGAAATTACTCAGGAAGCTGCTACAGGATGTACTCTATAAAACCACAGAAGAGGAAGACTCAGAATATAAAAAACAAAGGATATGGCAGAGACATTTCTTCCGGAAAAATGACCTGATAGATGCCCTCACATGTTTGAGTATACACAAGGATAGTGTTTGGGTGTATAGTGGTAATAAATACACAGGGAGTTAAGTGCACACACACGCAAACACATGCACACACACACACACACACACACACACCCTGTACAATGATAAGCTCTAGGGAAAACACTATTGCACAAGAAAGAAAAAGTAACAGTATAGTGTGACTCAGCTGCAAATAGCATTTGCAAGCATAATTATGTAAACACAAGACTGCTACAACCAAGCTACATTGTAACTGCATTGATATTCAGAGGATGGAAAGTCAAGAAATGCATGTGGATGAAGTAGGGTGCAATGACTATGGGGTGAATGAGGACAGTCTTGTCATTTGTCCATAAAGGGAGGTTCACAGATACGACCTAAAACGGAAGACTCCAGGAAGAGGAACAGGAGCATGTTATTCACAGATAGGAAAGGAAGCACCCAAGAAATATGCTAAACTCGTGGCCAGTGGGTTGCCTCTGGGAGAGCGAAACATGCTAAGGAGGTTCTGCTGTTTTTCATAAAAAAGCCTTGTGGAACAATCTGACTTTAAAATATGTGCATAGATAATTTTGATAGGAGAAAACCCCACAAATGAGGAAAGGAAGGAGAACTTTGATCTTTGAAGAGCAGTTCACAGAGACACAGTGAGGACTGGGAAAGAGAGCAGGTGATTCAGATGTGAGCGATTTCACGGGTGCGGTGGCAGAGGGTGGACCCATGATGTCAACCACACCTTCTTCTTCTGAGTCAGAGTACTCGACACCCACTCTGGGAACCAAGAGCTCTCCAATCGCCCTGCTGCTGTATTGCTGTGAAAACATGGAAAGTATCGGAGTATGTTTCCAGGGTAGGACGTATGGATGATAATTTGAATTAATGATTAAAGATTCCAGTGCAAGCCTGGGTAGCATGAGAATTAATTATAGATTTGATTAAAGAGATTCAGGTTCATTAAAAGTTAAGTGTTCTTATATTCCTCAGAATTGTTGATCTCCGTAAAATGAAGTTCGCAATTCTTGAGTGGGTCTTGCCCAAGGTCCCCGAGCTAAAGCTAAAACACATTAAGGACCCCCTTTCCCTGTCCTGCATGCCCCTGTCATAGGAGTCATGCCTCACACGCCGCTGGTGGATCTCTTTAATCCTTACCATTTTCCCCTCGGGCCTACTGCTCGCCCTGGATGCTTGAATTTGTAATTAAGCTGGAGTTGATGCTGTCTCTGTAGTTACGTAGTTTTTAAGATCGAAATAGTTTTTCTGCTCCCATTTGGATGGTCTTTCTAACAAGGCCAGAGATAAAGCTCTCTGAAAAATGGAGGTACAGGGGCACCCGGGTGGCTCAGTTGGTCGAGTGTCTGACATCAGCTCCGTTCATGATGTCGAAGTTTGTGAGTTCGAGCCCCGTGTGGGGGTGGCAGCTGTCAGCCTGTCAGTGCAGAGCCTGCTTCGGATCCTCTGTTCCCCTCTCTCTGTCCCTCCCCAGCTTGTGCTGTCCCAGAAATAAATAAATATTTTCCATTTTTAGGAAGTACAAAAGGGTGCTTACTTTGAGAAGAATTGAAATAGGTAAACGTCAATGGCGGTATTATCAGAAACAAGAGTTCTGGGACAAAGCCAAATCTTAGTATTGTGCTGGGTATTTCCATTTGCCCATCATTCCCTCATTTTCTGCTTTTCCCCGCCCTGTGTGATCCAGGACTCTAACTCGTATTGGTACCTTCTCTCGGCTTCTTGGTCCTTTGACTTCCGGTTAGGTGCTTGGGTTCAGCAGGGGAAGCCCAGTCTTGGCGGCTGCAGGCCTCAGCGGCTGCTGCATTTGCTCTGGCTCTGAGCTCTCTCTGGGCTCTACTGCAGGGCACCCTCCCTCTGTCCCTTCAGGTCCAAGGATGGTGACAGCTCCCATGGACACCAGGCACCATGGTTTTCATGGTTCCATGATGGTTTTCATGGTTCCGTGAAAGCCATCCACACTCTGAGTAGGTGGTTGATTAAACTCAATTCAACTAGACTTTCTCACGGTGCCATCTATTTTCCGCCAAGACCCTGACTGATCAGAGTGTGGTTTTCAGCCATGTCCTCTGTTTGTCTCCCAGTCTCCCCCAGTAACTAACGAGTGCCCGAGGGCAACGGCTCTCACTCATTCATCTTTGTTTCCCCAATGTGTAATACATGGCCTGTTGTATTGTAGGCATTCAATATATGCTTGGCAAATGAAACAATGTACCCGTTAGGGAATTCCTCTATTTGGGCTTTTTTTTTAATGGAAAATTTAACAGTATTGGTTTTTCCAATCCATGAGCATGGAGTATCTTTCCGTTTGTGTCGGCTTCAATTTCTTATTTCAGTGTTCTATAGTTTTCAGAGTACAGGTCTTTTGCCTCCTTGGTTAAATCTACTCCTAGGCATTTTACTATTTTTGGTGCAATTGTAAATGGGATCGTTTTCTCAAATTCTCTCTCTGCTACTTTATTATAAGTATACAGAACGGCAACCGATTTCTGTATATTCATTTTGTATCCTGCAACTTCTCTGAATTCACATATCAGTTCCAGGAGTTTTTTGGTTGAGTCTTCAGGGTTTCCTATATATTGTACCATGTCATCTGCAAGGAATGCGAGTTTTACTTCCTTAATGTGATGTTCTATTTCAGAGAAAAGGTTGAGGTTATTTAACATATCTAGACCAGGAAACAAGAGTGGAGGTTGTGCATTTAGGAAGGAAGCATTTACTGCTGTCCATGGTTTACAGCCATTAAATGTCTGGGCCAAGCCTCCCTGCCTAACCCTGCACAAATGTTAAGATAATAGGCCTATAAAACCTTCTTCACAAGCTGTTTCATTTGAAGGTATTGAATAAAGGTATAAAACAGAAACTCATATGCACAAAAACATTCAATGGCTTTGGACACCATATCTACCATTTCAGATGCATTCAGCCACGAATAGAATATTCCATTTCGAGGCCCTAAAATATAAAGTTCATTATTATCTCACATAACAAAAATCTAGAGGCTCCAGGTCCTTCTCTGACACCTCATAAGGCTGGCTGTTGTCTTTTCTACCCCTTGCCCTTCCAAAGCCACAAGATGGCAGCCCCTTCCCAGGCACTATCTTCCCACGAGTCCAACAAAGGCAGACAAGGAAATTCTTTTCACTTGCTTTGTTTCCTTAGTGAGGTGTTTAGCAGGTGCACGCTCTTGTCCATTGGCCTTAGTGGGCTCTCAGACCCATGACTTAGCTGCAAGAGAGGCTGGGGAACGAATGTCTGGTGTTTCCAGACACTGCAGTGGGAGGCGGTCCCTGCTAGCAAGAAATAAGAGGCAGAGGAGAAGCAGTTGGATAACCAACCAATAGTGTCAGCAGCATAACTCGGAGAAGCAGAAAAGGAGAGATGCCAAAATTGTGGAGGGTTCTATATACTTTATTTATTTATTTACTTAAATATTTTTTTAATGTTTATTCACTTTTTGAGAGACACAGACAGAGTGTGAGTAGGGCAGGGGGAGAGAGAGAGGGAGACACAGAATATGAAGCAGGCTTCAGGCTCTGAGCTGTCAGCACAGAGCCCAATGCAGGGCTCAAACTCACGAACCATGAGATCATGACCTGAGCCGAAGTCAGATGCTTAACCGACTGAGCCACCCAGGTGCCCCCAGGGTTCTGTATACATTTAATTGAGAAGACTATTTTATACATAAATGATTTCCACTCTTTATGTAGGTTGACTTATTTGACTAGAGAAACTCAGGGGGCAGAAATAGTGATGTTGTAGGGGCGCCTGGGTGGCTCAGTCGGTTAAGCTTCCGACTTCGGCTCAGGTCATGTACTGGCCATCTGTGAGTTTGAGCCCCACGTTGGGCTCTGTGCTGACAGCTCCGAGCCTGGAGCCTGATTCAAATTCGATGCTGCTCCTCCCCTGCTTGCGCTCTGTTTCTGTCTCTGAAAAATGAATAAAAGTTAAAAAAAAAAAAAAGAAATGGTGATGATGTCAGTCTGTCTCTTCTGTGACATGAACCTGACATTAATGTTTATAAGGGCATTACTCAATCTGCACATGAAAGCTGTCACAAGTGCTGAGCACACACACACCCCTTTGTACTGGATTCTCCTTATTCCCTGTTATATTTTCGTGGTTCATTAAATTTACTTGCATTTTTTAATAATGACAGCAGAAATCCTGCTGTAGGTCTTCTTTTGCCATAGAATTGCCCGGGCAATAACAGTTGTCTCGGGTTAAAGCTTACGGTAAAATAGATGAGGTGCTATTATTCTTTCTCAATGAAAGAAAAAAAAACTTTTTTCATTGCTTGAAAGAGGACAGAACAAATATTTATCGAGTTCCCTCTGTATGCTATACATTTTTGCGTGTAACCTCATGGACCCTCAGAACAATTGTGTGTGTGTGTGTGTGTGTATGTGTGTGTGTGTGTTTGTTTGTTGCTGTCCACTTTGTATAGTGTGGGCGCTGATGCTCAGAATAGCTTCCACCAGTCATAGGGCTAAAGCCCAGATTCAAGCCAGGTCAATCCATGATGCTTTACGACCCCCATCCGCTCATTCCCCACGTAGTGTGGATGGTTCAATGACCATGTGGCCTTCCGTAATGCAGTCCCTTATAAGACTGAGTCACAGGGTCAAGGGTCAGTGTATCAGCTTGCTAGGGCTGCCATAACAAAGTACCACAACCTGAGTGGCTTAAAACAACAGAAACTTGTTCTCTCAATTCTGGAGGCCAGATGTTCAAAATCACAGTGTTGGCCGCGTTGGTTCCTTCTGGAGGCTCTGAAGGTGGGCTCTGTTCCAGGCCTTTTCTGGGCTTCTGGTGGCAGCCAGTGATCCTTGGCGTTCCTTGGCTTAAATACACATCACTCCAATCTCTGCCTCAGGCTTCACGGGGCCCTGTCCTCTCTGAACAGCCTCCTCTCTCCTGAGGACACTAGTCAATGGATTTAGGACCCACTATCTCCTATGACCCATCCTAATTAAACTAATTACAACTGCAAAGACCTGTTTCCCAATAAGACTACATTCTGAGGTTCTGGAGGACGTGAATTTTTTTGGAGGTGAATCCTGTTCAACTCAGTTTAATGAGCTTTGAGTAACGGAGAAATTGAAAGGATTTGATTTCACTGTTACCAGAGCCATCCACCTGGCATATGAGCACTCAGGAAACATCTAGAAAGGACAGAGTGAGACCCAATCTTCCAATTCTTTCAGCAAATGCCTATTGAACACCTGCTGCATCTTCTAAGCACTGGGATCTGACAGTGAACCACACAGAAAAGGTTCCAGGCCTCTATGGCTTCCTTATGTGTCCTGTGCTTTGTTCTCTTACCTTCCAGGGCTAACAGGACAGGTGACACCTGTGAGCAGGTGTGAACCAGGGCAAGATTTCTCCATGGGGTGTTCCTCTTCATGCTGGCCCAGGGCAACGATCAACCATCATCACCATACATGGTCACGACTCTCCTCACTTTTCACAAGACAGCCTTAACCTACATTACCCTATTTAATTCTCTCAAAAACACTCGGGATATGGTTATTATTTTTGCCTTACCCATGAAAAAAATGAGTAAGTAATGAAGCTAGGACTGGATATAAGTCCCCTCATTCGTATGCCTTTGTCTTTTTTTTCCCCCAGTGCCTTGCAGCAAGACAGATAACACAAAGGTACGAAATAACCATTGGACCATGTGGCATAGTGAGGACCATGATGAATGGGAGATTGCACGTAATTAATACAGATTCACATCCAACTTTTAGAAACTGCTCTGCTGATGTATGCCGAGATTACAAATGCACATGTCCTTTGACCCAGGGATGCCACTTCCAGGAATTTGTCCTATGGATATGCTCATACATGTGTGAAACCACCCAATGGCCCTCAGTCGTAGACTGGGTAAAATAAATGTGTGCTATCTTTACAAAGGATTAGTAGACAGCTGTTGAAAATGAGCTAGTTTTTAATGTACTACTATGACTCTATCTCCAAGATACACAACAAAGTGCAACACGCATTTGTGCAGAAGAGTACACATTTGCTTGCACATTCGTGAAATATCTCTAACGTGGAAGAAACTGGTCATCGATTACCTCCAGGGTGGGATTCTTTTCGCATATATCCTTTGGTAAGTTTTGTTTGCTGAACCATGTGAATACATTTCCTGTTTTTAAATAATGAAATAAAATACTGTGTAGGTCCAGTGAAATGCAGGGAAGGGGTCCATTTTGTCACCCCTTCCCTGGGTGTGGGGCCATGTGATAGCCCCCGTTCAGTCTTTCCCTGTACCTTATTCCCACCCTGCATGCAATCAGGCTCATTAAATAACGTAGTTCGCTGACCCAAATCAGCTCATTCTTTCAGCTTTCAGGGTCAGCACTTGAGGCTGTTTGGGTTTAACATTGGCCAAAGCTGCTGCTCCCCCTGGGCACTCCCTGAATGGCATTTGTACCCTCCCAGCCACCCCAGGCCATGCTCCAGTTTCCTCTAGCTTGTTCCCCTCCCTCACTGAATCCCATCTCTGCCTCTGACCCCCGCCCCCCAACACACCCACACACATCCTCGTCCATCTGCTTTCTAGAGATGTCTGCGAAGCTCCCTCACTTCCACCCACCCTCCCCACCCTAGACTCAGTCTTTTATCTCCAACTAATGCCGCCAAATGACCTCCCTTCCACCCCTTTCCCCTCTGTAGACCCTTCTACCCCCTTCTGCCAGGATTATCCGAAGACACAAATCTCACTCTGTCATTTCCCTGTTGAAAAATTCCCCTGGCCCCCCATGAGAGTTCAGTTTCTTTAGTATGGCACCTGGGCCCTCTTAGGAGCTGGCGCTGGCCTGCCTGCCCTCCCCCCCCCCCCCCCCCCCCCCCCGTCTGCCCATACCTCCCTGCCTCTATCCTAACCAGTCTTTCCCACCTTTGGTATCCACTAGGCTGGGGCAGATCCAGCTTCTGTGGGGCTGGAAACTTACACAATTGGGGCAGGGGAGGGTTTCTTTAAGAAAATGAATACAGTGCTACCAGTGAAACTGATGTGCATTTACAACAACAAAATCACATAGATTAATGTGTGTTTACGATAATAAAAGCTCATAACAAATGGCATATTTTCAAAGGCCTTAGAGTGTCCAGAACATAAGATAATATTTTCATTAATTATATGACATACTTAAAAAAAAGTTTATTTGTTCATTTTGAGGGAGAGAGAGACAGAGAGAGGGAGAGAGAGGGAAAGAGAGAGAGAATGAGTGGGGAAGGTGCAGAGAGAGAGGGAGAAGAACTCCAAGCAGGCTCAGCACTGTGAGCATCTAGCCTGATGTGGGGCTCAGTCTCATGAACTGTGAGATCATGACCTGAGCCAAAATCAAGAGTCGGATGCTTAATCAACTGAGCCACCCAGGTGCCCCCATATGACATGCCTTTATGCTGCATAGTCTGAGAGCCTTGTTATGTGGCACTGACCCTTGATGGCATCTTCTGTGAAGAGAAGAAGAGAGGGCCATCTATTCTCTAGCATGGTGGATTGAAAATTCCTTTCACTGTTGACAATCGAGTGAGGTTTTCTTTTCACAACTCATTATTAGTCTTGTCATGCTAAGAAGCAGTATCTGTGTTAAGACACATCAGACATGTGACCACACACACACAGATATTCTTGCTACCTATAGTGCTGCTACAGGCTTGGGCTTGACAGACACAGGAATTTTCTGGATCATTCCATTTGGGGCAATTTGCATCAAAATGGACATGCACCACGTGGTTTGTTTTAACGGCAGAG
Organism: Prionailurus bengalensis; assembly: GCF_016509475.1. NCBI lineage: Eukaryota > Metazoa > Chordata > Mammalia > Carnivora > Felidae > Prionailurus > Prionailurus bengalensis. The sequence goes on along the minus strand of NC_057354.1, from coordinate 54,861,919 downwards.
GCTGTGTTGGTTCCAGGTGGACCAGTAACGCCATCCTTGCTGTGGGCCAGTTGTGGACGGAGAAGATGGGCAGACTCCCAACAAGTGTCAGAAGAAGCTTCTAGGAGTCTGAGGGCAAATGAAGGCCAGGTGCTCCGGGGTTGGGAAGAAGTCCAGCCTTGCAGCAGACCCCATGTCCCCGAAGTGAGACAACAGACAAGCAGTGAGCAGCAAGCAGGGGCCTCCTGGCACTGGAGGAGGTTGCCTTACATGGCAAAGCAGTGTGGCCACGGTCAGTTCCTTACCTTGTGGAGCCTCTGCTCTCTGACCTGTACAAAGGGGACGAGGACACTTGCCTGCCAGCGTTCAGTGACATAGCGAATGCACAGACCTGGCCTTGTGCAGGCCCTCGTTGCCGATGGTCCCTCTGCTCGACAACAGTTGGGGGAGGCCAATGGGGCTGTCCTCACCACAGTAATGGGTACAATCACTGTAGGCCCCAACTTTCCAAGCCCACCCACCTCGCCTGGTCAGCACTCCGGCAAAGCACCCTTCAACCTTTCCAGGGTTCAGATATATCCCCAAGAGGGAGAAGCCCCTCAGCCTAGCTGGTTGGGACCCTGAGGGCCTTCCTTCCCCGGAAGCGGTGTAGGCCTCATACAGTTTCATGAGTCTGGTACTGCAGACGGACGGAATCGAGGCTCTTTCCTTTAATCCTCCCATCACTTGCCTCTCTAGATTCCAAAAGCCCATATTTATTGCTAAAAGTATTCTTGAGAGACTAGTCCAACTCACTTGGGTTGTGGGTAAAAAAATGAATCTGTCCCTGCAGCCAAATATCGGTTCTACTGAGTCTTACTTCTGTAGGCCCTTGTGTTTCCGTAGGGATAATTACGATTTGCTAGACAAACTGAGTTTTAGGTTTCCTGTGTATTATGCATTTAACGGGCACCTTTTGGAGAAATGCCCAAGCTCCACAGACAGCTTGAGCATGTCAGACGCGTTAAGGGACCCAGCTTGGGCTGGGTGGGTGCAGCCACCAGCCCCTGTAGCTTTGGGAACCTGTTAAGTTCCTTCCCCCGGGCAAAGCAGTCACCTGTGTGCCTACTTGTGACATACCCCAAAGAGGGACTGGAGCTCAGAACACGAACAAAAGTCATCAATATTGAGAAAGACCACATGAGAAGGGAAACCGCTGTGGAGACACCAGCACGAGATTCTACCAAATGGTGAGACACCTGTCCTGATGCCCCCGGTGCTTCGCCGTGAGGCGCTCTGGCTGGGTCTGTGCAACAGACTTGCGCAGCTGGGGGTGGGGGGCAGAAACACCCGCCTCACTGCCAGAAGCTCCGTCTGGTGCCTTTGCAAGAAGGATGGGCAAAGAGACCTTAGCGATGTCTCTGTGGAGTCTCCCCCTATCTGAGCAACTCCTCTCTGCAACGCTGGAGGGCACCCGGTGCAGGCTGCAAAAAGGACACTTGTTGGAACCCTGGATCAAATGCAACCCCAGGTTCTTTTGAGCATGAGAGCTTGGGCCCCTTTGCTCAAGCAGGCAGCTCTGGGGAGGAGGAAGGGTAGGAGTGCAACCCTCAAGGATGGTGGCTTTGTCTCTAGCGTGCGGAGAGGGTGGAACGTTGTAGAATGAGTGGTGGCTGTTAGGCTTGGTGTCCGCCAGGACGGATTGCTCCCCTAGTGGCAGGTGAGGGACACCTGGTCTGAAAGGAGGTGACAGTCGGCCTCTTGCCGTGGCCTTGACAACCCTGCCAGCCATGGCCTCCACCCCAGGCCTCCCCCCCTGCACGTGGGGGCTTCCCTGGGCCTGTCCTGAGCACAGCAGGCTTTGTTCTCCCCTGATTTCTGCCTTCCCTTCTCCTCCCTCAGCTTGTCTCTGAAGCAGGTCAGACAGAAGAGAAACACCTAACATTCCCCATGGCACCCTGAGGTCCCACTCCGTGGAAGGCCCTGCACCAATTGCTGGAGGAGTGAAATGAGGCCGAAAGGGGGTTAAACACTGGCCTTCTTCTCTAGGGGCTTGTCGGGATCAAAAGATTTAAATGACTGCACAAGGCACCGAGGTGGAGAGTCATGTGAGTGGTAAAGTGAACTTGCCTGTGGCCCCGAGAGCCACACAGCAGTGAGAGCCCAGGAACACGCATGAGGGTAGCGTGGTTTCCTGGAGGGCACCGGTCTAGGAGCCAGCGGTGCACTCATAAGGCTGGGTTGGACTGGTCGTGTTGTGTTGAGTGAGGCACCCAGCGCAGCTATGTCACCTGCAGCATGCCAGTGGGTGGGCACAGGACGGAACACAGGTCAGGGTGGGCAGGAGACCTCGGGTCTCCTTCTCTGCCAACAATAGCGCCATCTTGTATCCTCAGCCTCCTGGACCTTAGCTTCCTCATCCATAAAATCATGGCGTGATGGTCTCTCGGGCTTTCCAGCTCCGGAACTCCAGGACGTTCTAATGAGATAATGTATACGAAGGCTATAAAAAATAATGTTCTGGTAAGGCATTATTATGTTATTACTACCTCTGGCAATAAAGGTTTTGTAGAGGAAGTGGAATGTAAACTTGGCCTTGGAGGAATAGTAGGGTTTGGATTGTGCGTATGAAAGTGTATAAAGGGCAGGACAGGTAAGCTGAGAAAAAGAGGGAGCAAGAAGTGATCAAGCAAGGGTCTCTCTAGGGGGACAAGCTGATGGACTCTAGGTGGCTGTGATGTGAAACTGGGACTCAGCAATGATGAGACGGAGGCTGAGGCAGCAGCATCACCTTCTGGAAATGCTTCAGGGGCCCTGGCTGAGGCCACAGAGGCCACAGTTCCCAGTGGTTGAATGCCATGAGCATGACATCAACCCCCCTTCCCAAAAGAAGTCTGAAAAGGGGCCCTGTGTGGCTCAGTCGGTTGGGCGTCCGACTTCTGCTCAGGTCATAATCTCACTGTCCGTGAGTTCGAGCCCCGCGTCGGGCTCTGTGCTGACAGCTCGGAGCCTGGAACCTGCTTTGGATTCTGTGTCTCCCTCTCTCTCTGCTTTTCCCCTGCTCATGCTCTCTCTCTGTCTCAAAATTAAATAAAAACATTAAAAAAAATTAAAAAAAGAAAAGAAGTCTGAACAGGGATTGTGACTTCTTAGTTGACTGTCCTTGAAAGCTTTAACCTCACATGGAGCCTTCATCTAAATATGCCAGAGGCTCCCCTTTCCTGGGACCTTGGAAACCATTTCTCTGATCACTGAGCCACCATGGCATAAGTGACTACTTTTATGAAAGTCCATTTTTAAGTGCTTGGTATACGGCACTGAGAATTCCCCAGGCCTCGGTGGCATGGAAGAAGTCACAAACTGTGTTGCTAACGTCGACTTTGAAGTTGTCACTGCAAGGGGGAAGCTGTCTTTGGCGTGGGAGGCACTCACATTTAATTGTCATTCAACAGACACTCCTCAAAACTGTTCCTGGATGCTTCAGCTATTATTCTGGTTGCTTCTAAAATAAAGTCTTGGGATTAAAGTGTGTGTGTGTGTGTGTGTGTGTGTGTGTGTTTTGGTGTGCATGTGCGTGTGTGCACGCGTATGGACAGCCCACAGGATGCCTGTCTTGTTTTATGCGTTGGTTTATCGGGAGAAAGTTGCAGAGCTCAACAGAAGAGGAAGTGATCTCTTCCTGAGGAGCCGTGAGTATGCTTGTTGTAGAGAGGGAGCCCTGGTGACCCTATCTTGGGGAATCGGCTGCATTTTCGGGCAGTTACCACTCATCTGATGTCAACTGCCAAGGAATGCGGGCTTCAGGTTATCACTCCTGGAGACAAAATGGCTTTGCAGTCCTGGAATGTGGACCAGTGTCCAGCTCCCAAGATTTCGTAGGCCCCTCGGTCACCAATCTCCTGATTTATAGCTGTTTTAGCCGCTGCTGGCATTGTCTTCAGAAAACACACAGGTGTAGACGACCAGGGAGGAGAGGGCAGGATCAATTGAAGCCACTTCTCCCTGAACTCAGCCTGCAGTGCAGCCAGCCAATGGGCAACGGGGTCACTGATCTCGGGTGGTAATATGCTCTGACGCAGTAGAGCAGGTGAGCAGGAATTTGTGACTCCAGTCAGCGAGCACACAGGGTAAAACTCTGAAGGACTCATTTCCAGAGCCTCGTGGCTATACCAGATGCTAATGACCGTGCCGTGATACGTCCATGGCTCTCTCACGGGGACATGGGCAGACCTTAGACACCAGTGCCTCCTTCCCAGGGATGTTTGTTTCAAAATTTTCCCATGATGTCATCCTCATTTTCAACCGGAGTATAGAAACATAGCAAAAATGGCTTATACTAAAATTGCAACGTGACGGTGAGCAAGAGTTCTGAGTCTCAGAAACCCTGGCCTCACCTCCTCCCGCCCTTTCTAGCAAAGCCAAACTGGGGACCAAGAAAGAGATGCAAGGAGAAAAAAAAAGGCGGAAGAACAGCACAGAATGCCCTCGCCAGCTTGGCATCAGGCAGCTGATTAAGAGAAGCTGGGGAGCGCCTGGGTGGCTCAGTCGGTTGAGCGTCCGACTTCGGCTCAGGTCATGATCTCACAGTTCGTGATTTCGAGCTCCGCGTCGGGCTCTGTGCTGACAGCTCAGAGCCTGGAGCCTGTCAGATTCTGTGTCTCCCTCTCTCTCTGCCCCTCTCCTTGCTCGTGCTCTCTCTCTCTGTCTCTGTCAAAAATAAATAAATGTTAAAAGATTTTTTTTTTTTTTAAAAAGAGAGAAGCTGGGACCTCATCATTATGTCAGGTGTCTGTTCCTAACCTGGGTGCCCAGAGCTGGAGCCATCCCTAAAGAACCTGTGTCTTGTAAGAATGACCACATGGAAAAGCTCTTCGTGTGTACAGATCTGTTTATGAAATAGCCAAACTTGGTCAGTCCATTATTTAGCAATGATTTTGTGATTTAGAGAATGTTAAAAAAAAAAAAGACAGATCTGTGTGGCGTGTTTCATAGAATCTGGTGCCGGGGAAAAGCTTTAAAAAGATGCCGTGTCGTGTAGGACTTTTCGGTTCCTTCAAGCCAGATCCAGGGTGAGTGACCAGCTGCCACTCAGAGGTCAAAGCCCTCCCCTACTCCCTCTCTTAACCTCCCCCTACTTTGTGGCCCTGGAAATTTCTACTGTCTGAATAATCTGATGACTGTGTCTCCAGCCAGCCAGCGTTGAAGTGAAAGCATAATGCCTGGGAAGGAGTGAACGAATGCGCCCATTAGCAGCCACCGATGCGTGAGCACCTGTGAGTTTGTCAGGGAGGTGAGACTGGGAAGGCGGGGGAGGGGGGGGGGACAGGGCCGCCCTGGGGCAGCTGGTCCAGAATGAGGGGGGGCAGGGAGGGAGGGGCAGGCTTGGGTAGCAGCCAGCGGCGGGTGACGGGGGGACAGGGTGCTGCTAATGGGAGAATGTGCTGGAAGCAGACTCACCTACTTTACAGTTTTGCCTAGAGCCAGCCCCTGCATTTAACTTTCCCAGGAATAAACCTGTCAGCAAACCAGGCAAGGGCTGTTTGTATTGCTGAGGTTTGCAAAAGCCCACGGGCAGGCCGTGGCTGGACCTTTTGGCCTACGTGTCACCTCCCCTCTCAGGTGAAAAATGCCTCAGGCTTAGGGAGGGGCTGCGGGCGCGGTAAAAAAGCTCAAGGTAACACATGTCCATTTCTGGCTGAATTCTCCCATCTTGAGCGTGCGAGATATTCAGCACATTCCCGGAGATACGCAGACCTCTCTGGTTTCTACCTTCTGGGACTTGCTTAGATCTCAGTGAGCCTTTTTTACTGTTGAGAATTCTGCTAATTCATCTCTTTACATTTTTCTTTAGTTCTCTCTGAAAGGGAAAGGGGAGAAGCCGTCCTATTGGTACTTGAACAAGATGCCAGATTCCTCTTTTTCACAGAGCTCCAGCTCCATTCACCTTTTGTTTAAAGACCTGCCCTCCCTGACAAAAAGTTTCAGGAAGATAAAATCAAACAAAAGCAAAAGAAAAAAACCCCCTAGACAGGAAGTAGCATACTGCCTTGGGCCGGTGCCTGACAGCTGGTTCTGAGCTGTGTGTCCTCCTTCAGCCTTACTAACCTCTCTGGGCTTCAGTTTTCTCATTTATAAACTGAAAAGGCTCCCTTAGACGCCAAGGTTATTTCAAGCTTTGAAATTTTGGATTCAAAGATTGGGGAATACAATAGAGCTTCAGATCTGATCCTTTCTGAGTAACAGTGAGATCGGTCCCCAGTTGGACCTAAGAGAGCCACTGGAAACGTGTTGTCCTTCCATAGAGCCGGCCACCTGTTGTATCTTTCACGGCACACCATTAATATAATCATATCAAGTCTTGTAATCAGTCCAATATGAAACCTAAGAATATAGTAGTTACCATGCCACAGCCAGGGAGAGACCCGGAGTCAATGCCTCCATGAAAACAAAGGAAGGAAGAGAATAAAAAGAAAAGGAGATTTTTCAATCTCTCTCTAGAAGGTTGCTTGCAAAAAAAAAAAAAAAAAAAAAAAGTACCTGGGAGAGTTTCCTTCTAACTTACCGCTGAAACAGACCTGAACAAATGCATTCTTCCCCCACAAGGCAGAGCTGGAAAAAGTTCTGCCCCATCTCATGCCTCTATCAGAAGAACAGAGAAGTTGGCAAGCCGCACAGTCATAACCAACGGGCCAGGTACACGTTCAGTCCTCCCATTTCTGATTTAGCTTCCAGAGTGTGCTTTATGATACGCAGCACTTACCAATTAATTATGTATCAAATGTAAATACATCATGCCTGGGAACAATGTGATAAACCTCTTCCCATGATAGTAAAGAAATCAGCCCTGAATGACACACACTGAGAGGAGTCTTGCCTAATGCAACTGGCGAACGTGTCTGCCAAGATTTTGATTGTATGGACTCTTGATTGCCGAAGCTATGTCTTAATGGGTCTCTCCTCTAGGAAGAACTGACGGAGTCAAAGAGGAAGATAAAAATTGATCACCCTTGTTTCTATTCGCAACTTTACAGTGTTAACTGGTAGCCCCGGGGATGGATCTAGAATAATTCCACACGTAACTGTAATGAAACGGACAGCACTTTTGCCTACTTAGTAATTGGTTCTCCGTTTTGTATCACTGCTATCTATAGAGATGGACATCTTGAATCACAGTGCCGGAGGCATCTCCTCTCTGAACGCATTCTGGTCCTGAGAGCAATTTTTTTTGAGGCAAGTGGCAAGCGCCGTTCCAACAGTATGGCTGACGAGTTAGGCAATAGCAGGGCGAGGTGCAGGCCAATTCCTTTATTCACATTGTGATGTCCAAGGCAGGGATTTGAAAACATTTGTAGTCCACAAAATCCTTCCTCAAACACAGTCGAATGCAGAAACCCTGGACATCAAATAGACAAGTGGAGAAGCTCCGGATGAAGGAAGAATGGGCAAGGGTGGGGAGAGGGAAAGCTTTACTGGAATTCGGTTTGTTCCCTAGGGCATTTCTGTAAACCCTGAGATCTGTGAGTGGTTTGAAAATCTGTGTTCATAGGAGTTTATCACTTTGTGCCCATGGTGCTTTGAGGGCAGCAAAAAGAATAAAACTAGCCTTCATTCACTTTTGTTGGAAAGCTGAGAACCAACTGGTCTTTTTTTTTTTTTTAATTTTTGTTTAATGTTTATTTATTTTTGAGAGAGAGAGCGTGAACAGGGGAGGGGCAGAGAGAGAGAGGAAGACACAGAATCCGAAGCAGGCTCCAGGCTCTGAGCTGTCAGCACAGAGCCCAACGCGGGGCTCAAACTCATGGACTGCGAGTTCCTGACCTGAGCTGAAGTCGGGGGCTTAGCCAACTGAGCCACCCAGGCACCCCACAGTCGGTCTATTTTTTAATTTAATACACAGAAACCAAAGGAACATTTTAAAGACTATCTCACAAACTGACTTCAATTGGAGCCACCCAAAAGCTCAAGTTTGAATTTTTATCAAGTGCAACTGGGAGGAAGAGAAGGGATATGATTGTTATGCAGTGATGTGCTACAGCTGGCTCACATGGGCTAACGAAAGCTGTTGAACTTCCAGAAACCTCCCAAGACAATTGTTAAACACTGTCATTATTAAAAATTAAACTATGTATTCAGCAATCACACTCCTTGGAATTTATCCAAGTGAGTTGGAAACCTACTTCCATGCAAAAGCTTGCACACAGATGCTTATAGAAGCTTTCTTCGTATTGGCCAAAACTTAGAAGCCACCAGGATGTCCTTCAGTACATGAATGGATAAATAAACTGTGGTACATCCAGACAATAGGATATTATTCAGCAATAACAAGAAATGGGCTATCAAACCATGAAAAAAACATGGAAGGAACTTCAAAGCACGGCACTATGTGAAAGACGCCAATCTGCAAAGTCTACGTACTGTATGATTCCAACGACAAGACATTCTGGACAAGGCAAAACTCTGGAGACAGTAAAAATATCAGGGGTTGCCAGGAGTCAGGGGAGAGAGAGGGATTAGGGATTAATAAGCCAAGTGCAAAAGATTTTAGGGCAGTGAAACTATTCTGTCTGATGCTATACTGAGGGATCCATGTCATGATATAGTTCTCAAAACCTAAAGAATGTACAATGCTAAGAATGAACCTAATGTAAACTATGGATTCGAGTGGTGATGTGTTAGTGTTGGCTTATCAATTGCAACAGGTGTACCACTCTGGTGGGGGATGTTGATAGTGGGGATGCTGGGTAGGTGTGGGGACAGAGGGAAGTCTGTATGGGAAGTCTCTGTTGTACGTTCTACTCAATTTTGCTGTCAACCCAAAAGGGCTCTAAAAATAAAGCTTATCAAAAATTACACTATATAAATTTCAATTAAATAAGGTGTACTAAAAGCAGAGGTAATAAACCCCAAGCTCAGCGCTTCCTCCTTATTTATTTCATATTACTATTATTTATGTTACTAAGTTTCCCTACATGTATTGCACCTGTACAGTGGAATTCTAATGCAGTGGGGTGCTACTGTGCTAGTCTTCCCAATTCTGTGTTAAGTGGTCTCAATTTGGTAGCTTGAAATTAAATCAGCCTTGGTGGGAGTACTCACACAATGGAAATCACTACAGACAGGACCTTTCCCTGCCCCGAGAGTCAGTTATTAAACATCTACGGCACACCACCAGTAATCAGTAACAGTAGGATCAGTAACACATGTAGAGCTGAGATGTGGATCAGGGTACAGCTTTTGGGAAAAGATCGTGGAACGCAGATCTTCATATATGATTAAACTAAGTCATTCACTCTAAAGTCATCCAAGACCTCTTTAAAATGGTTCCAAGAATTCCCTTTTCTGGAAGCCAGCAACTCCAACCAGTCTCAAGAATGAAACCACTCAAATGTGAAGAAGAAAAATACGCCTCAGGAGCAGCTCTCTTGCCATCAGAATTACTGAGATCTTGTTCTGAGTGATAGAACCTAATTGCCAAACTGTTTACTATAATTAAGTCTATCAGCATGGTTTTCTCCTGATGACAATAAAGTTTGGTATATTACATCTTTTGCAAAGGGAATCTGTTTTTATCTCCCTGAAATTATAAGTCTATGATTCAATAAGAGTTCTCTTCAAAACACGATTTTTTCCTTCTCGAAGATATGAAGGGCTTAGAAAATTTAATATCGCCCACAAGAGAGAAGCTGGTTGCAGGCCCCATTATTTCACTACAAACACTATTATATCGTGGTACATCTCAAGATTATTTAAGCGTGTCTGAGGAATGTGTCTATCTTTTGCTAGCCTTTGCTTCCATGGATCAAGTATGCAATTTTGAAGTACAGCGCAAGCCATCATTGCCTCTTTGAATTCGTGTGAGGGGGCAACCATGTAAATCAAAGATGGAGGCACTCTCGCTTGGAACTGGTGCCGGTACACCAGCTTTCCTGGAGCCCAGTGCCTCCCAGCCCTGACCAGCCCATCAGCATCACCGGAGGTGGTGGGAGGAAAGTCTGACAGAAGTACTGAAGTCCAGGTCCCATCTCCAGAGATTCTGATTTAATTGGTCTGAAGAAGGGCAAGGGTAGCATTAAATTGTGAAAGCTTTCCAGGTGATTCTAATCTACATTGAGGATTAAGAACCACCATTTGCAGGCGTGCTCTCTAAAATTAAAATAGAATAGAATAGAATAGAATAGAATAGAATAGAATAATTTGACACAGTTGATGTGATTTTGCTACTCGTCCATCTGACATGTAGGGGAGCAAGTCAAATACGCTCATCCTTTAGGATGGCATGATTTCAGTGTCTTTGGCTTTGTTAATGAAAAGTGGAGTGGTTCAACATGAATGGCATCAAACATAATTGCTGTGTCTGTTAAACAATCTCCATAGTTTAAAGGGTCCATTTTGTAGCGACTGAGCAGGGAGGTGGTGCTCTCACTTCCTTCCAGGTCCCTATGTGATTATGCTCCGTTCTGCTTGGTATCCTAGCAGTATCTTACATCTGACCCACTTTCTAAGCCAGATCTTAGTTTCCTACCAATTCTGTGAGACCTATGTCTTTCCAAAAAAAAAAAAAAAAATCCAAACTTTTCTCCCTTACTTTTGCTTAAAATAGTCAGAGGCACATTTTGTTCCTTGCAAAGAAAGATTCCTAACTGATGCTTTGTCATACCTCTAAAGGAAGCAGAAAAATGTAACTCATTTTTGTAAACATTTCTAAGCCTAAGAACATGAAAATTCAAGAAGAAAAAGGTTGGAAGCCCTGTCCTACAAAAGCTAAATATTATAAGGTCTATACAAAAACATCAGTGGGCTAGAACCAAGAATCCAAAAGCAGACTCGAACATATGGAAACTTGGGGGTGTAGCAGAGACAGCATTACACATTTGGAGAAAGGATGGACTACTCAATAAATAGTACTTGAGAAAAGTAGCTATCGGTGTAGGGAGAACAGATTAATTCCAGATGTATTAAAAAAACCCCAATGCAAACAACAAAACCAAAACATTTGGAAGAAAATATTTTTATGACATTAGGGTAGGAAAAGATATTTTACAATGAGAACACACAGGATACCATGGGAAAGACTGATGTACTTGACTGCAATTAGGTGAAAGGTTATCTGTGGGGGGGTGGAACTAAACTAAATGAAAGGACAAGTCACAGTTTAGAACTCATATATATATAACCAAAAAAAAAAAAAAAGACCAGGACAATAGTAAACATAAACAATTTCTACAAATCAATAAAATATGAATAGACCAAGAAAAAAACAGACAAAGGATATGAATGGGTAAAACACAGAGAAAGAAAGCTGCCTGGTTCATAAGTATAAGAAGACATGATCATTCAGTGAGAATCAGGAAAATGTCAATTACAGAGCAGCGAGTTATTGTAGAGCCGAGAAGTATTGACCAGGATGTAGAGAAACGGGAATTCTCAAACTCCTGGCAGAGGTATAAACAGTTTCACCAACTTTAGAGAGCAACATGGCAATATTTTGTGAAAGCGAAGGTGTGCATATGTCCTGCCACCCAGCGGGGGCACCGTTACGGTTCTATGCTAGAGAATCTCTCACGTATGCAGGATCGAAGATGTAAAGGTGCTTGTTGTACCTTGTTTGTATCAGCAAAAGAAAGGACAATCAAAAAGCCAATCAGCAGCGAATGGATAAATGGTAGTGTATTTCTGTAGGGGAATCCTATGTATACTACCTGAGACTGAAAGTTAATAAACTAAGGAAACGTACTTCGTCATGAATGAATGGCAAATCATGGCGCCAAGTTAATGGGGAAAAAACAAGCTGCGTAATTCAAATCGATACCAATTTTAAATCACTCCAAACCGTATTATCCGTAGGAAAAAGTGCAAAAACATGGTCAGGAAGAACACTCACTAACTTGCGGATCATGTGGGACTCTGGTGAAGGGAGGAGGGAAATGAGATCGGGAAGCTGAAGGCGATTGAACTATACCTGAAATTTCTGTTCCAGTCTGGATGGTGGTATGGTGATGTGACATCAGTTTCTACCCTAGTTCGGCATATTTAAAATTTTTTTTTTCAACGTTTATTTATTTTTGGGACAGAGAGAGACAGAGCATGAACGGGGGAGGGGCAGAGAGAGAGGGAGACACAGAATCGGAAACAGGCTCCAGGCTCTGAGCCATCAGTCCAGAGCCTGACGCGGGGCTCGAACTCACGGACCGCGAGATCGTGACCTGGCTGAAGTCGGACGCTGAACCGACTGCGCCACCCAGGCGCCCCATGGCATATTTTAAATATTTTTGTGAATAAAAGCCAACTTGGCTTTTTTGCCCTTTCAGCGAAGATATTGCTTTCCAATTTCTCGTGCCCAAACATGTCATTATTTTAGCTAGCTGCCCTGAGGATCTTCACCCTATATTATTTCTTGCTTCAGGTATGAAATGCACCCAGACTGCATGCCCTGGCAGTCCCTGGCCAATGTGGTGTGAGGGCAGAAGGCCATCATACAATTACTAGTCCCTTTCCTCTTTACTCATCCTGGTATTCAACAAATGTGCGTGTGTGTGTGTGTGTGTGTGCACGCACGCACTCCCTGTAGCCTGTTGCTCTCTCGTCGTCTGCTTGTGTTTGCCCTGCCCTCCTATCTCACACTGCCACCGCCTCCCAGTTTGATGTATTGCCAGCTCACGTGTGTTGCAGTTTGTTTGCACAGACTCTTCTATTAGTCTGCAGTTAACCTTCCAGCATTTGGAGCCTGTCTGCCCCAGCATCTTGCTCTCCGGGCCCAACTTCATGAACCCTGTTTTATCATCCACATCGCTGAGGAGGCTGTTCACATCAGGATGGAGAGTGGACATCTGTGTAATTCCTTCTCCATCCCCAACTTCTCCACCCACAGGCCAATAATCACCTGTTGAGAATATCCCTCAGATATATCCATCATGTGTGTGCTTCTCAGAGGTGTGAAGTACGATATCTTGCTGTATTTAAACCCCTGCTATCTAGCTAGCTAACCATATATCCATCCATCCATCCATTTATCTATGCATCCATATATTTTAGTGTCACACTTACAGTAGCAATCAAAACATAATTGTTTTTGAGGGCAGATAAGTAGTAGAAATAGTTTTATTCAAAGGATGAGAGGGGCACTTGGGTGGCTCCATCGGTTGAGCGTCCAACTTCGGCTCAGGTCATGATCTATCGGTTTGTGAGATCGAGCCCCGCGTCGGGCTCTGTGCTGCCAGCTCAGAGCCTGGATCCTGCTCTGGTTTCTGTGTCTTCCTCTCTCTCTGTCCTCCCCTGTTCATGCTCTCTCTCTCTCTCTCTCAAAAATAAATCAACATTAAAAAAAAATTTAAAGGATAATAAAGGTGACACATTTTGGTGTATGTATTTCCAGATTTCTTACTGTTTTTTTTCCTCAAAAAAATCTGCGTTGTTCTGTGTAGAGTACCTTTAAATCTGCTTTTTCCCTGAATAATTTATTTTTCAGGTCAGTGACCTCGAGCCTCCATATTCCCAGCAGCACTTGAGAGCTGGAATGAGTAGGCATGCTCCGAAGGCGGCATCTGGCTGGTATCTCTTGTTACCTGTGCACCTCACGGGCACCCTGCTTTCAGTATTTCTGCCTGGTTTGGGGCAGCAACAGTCTGCAAGTGGTGGGAACAGGGCTCCGGACTATAGACCAAAGCATCTATGCAAATGTGCTCAAGGCTTTTGGTGTCGCTGAGGCAGGGCTGAGAGTAGAGAGGCAGATTGGGGACTCCCCTGCGCCATCACACTCTAGCATGGGATGCTGAGGAATCAAAGCACCTTATGTCCAAAACTCATCTCCCAGGCTGATATAAAGAGAGCAAAGTAGAACCTATTTCACATTTTGTTAGCCTGAGTTAGAAATTAAATATTTGGTCATGTGCTAGGTAAGCCTCCTTTGGTCTCGTCCTGGATTGGCAAATACTAAGGGTAGCCCTGCACCCTCGTGTATATAATCTTTGTGCAACTAGTTCTCCGGCAATATTTACAAATTAATCAGGAAATCGTGGGTTTCTAGTGTCAACATTCAAGTTAAAGAACAACCCTGTTTTGGGATACCTGGAATACTTGAATCTCACCTTACGAAGTATGAAGAGTTTTCAAATATATCCAGGAGTGTACCCAAAGAACAGTTGCCTTTTCTTCTCCTTAGACAGAAGGTGGTTTTGAGGTTCAGCAAGGTTCAGGGGCCTTCCCGTATCCCGCTTCGCCAGGTCTCCTCACCCGTCCTCCGGTATTCTTCTTAACTTCCCCATGCTGCCTTATTTGTTTATTTATTTTTTCGGTGCCATCATTCAAACCTTTCTGGGGCTATTGACCTGAAAAAGCCTATTCTAAGGTGGCCTGCCTGGAAATCGCTAGATGCTGTTTCTAATAATGCCCTTATTTGCCTTCTGACCTCTTCGAGTTGCATGAGTTGTACAAATGGCTTTACGTCTGAACACAAGTTCCTTCAGCGCGCTGGGCCAGATCACCCGCTGTCTCCAGATCTGTTTCTGTGACTGAGCTTTCTCAGAAGAAACTCTTCCGAGGCCGTAAGAAGCAGGTGGATGCTTCTTCTTGAAATCAGTGACAAGAGGGGGACACCAAAACACCATGAATATCCCAGGTCCCAGCAACAGTATTAAAATATTTAAAAAATGTAGACTTAGTTCATCCCTGGAGTCCCTTGCTTCGTACCAGCGAAGCATTGACAACAGTGTCCTGAGGAGATGTTTTGCATTTCAAGCTGGCGTGGGCCGCAGAACGAGGCCTCTTCTACCCTTTTCTACCTCACCACCTCCGCTCCATTGAAGGTTTCTTTTCCTTTTTTACACCATGCCCCCTCCCTCCTCTGTTACCCGAGTTTTGCTTTTCTCTTCTCTCTTCATCTTTCCGTCATCTTTCCCTGTGTCTTTGTGCGGCTCTGACGAGTTGGGTTAGGGCGGGAATGGCGGCCGGGAGCTTCTGTGCGGCTGCTTGATCTCCGGGCTGTGGGCTTACCGCTGCCACACTAGACCCCAGCGGGCACTGCGTGCAGGAGCCATTCTCTAGCTAGTTCTCCTTCTCCAAAGGGTATCGGGGACACGGCATATAATTCTCGTGACTCAGGCATCTATTATCCTCACAAAAGTGTTAAGCAGGCTTCGTCCCCTTAATGGCTCCATCTGTGCCCACAGCAGTGGTTTTTGTCTCCATTTACAAGGGGCACACACCTGGGCCTGTCTTGGAAATCCAGGGACCCAGCCCTGCCTCTAGACAGACAGTGTGGGAATGAACTGGCTTGCCAGGGGACTGCTTGCAAGGCTCTCTCAAGACACTCGGGAGCCCTCTGAGGGAGCTTACCCCCCAGCCCCTCCGTCCTGGGGTGCGCAGTCTCCCAGCCCAGGCTGCCCCAGGAGGAGGACGTGCTTCCCCTGTCATCACCCCCACCGCCCCCTTTTCCCTCCCTGTCTCCCCACAGCCGACTCTTATCAGGCAACTGCTTCTTCAGTGCTGGCAACTGTAAACCCCTGGGATGCCTGAAAGGAAGATGTTGGAAACATGCAAGGGCTGAGGTTTGGGAGAAGAGAGGTCTGGGAAGGAGCCAACTCCTGAGGGGACAATGTTTGGCTAACTTACTTGACCTTTGACCCAAGCCCCTGGGAAAGCTCACCCTCCTCTTTCATTTTATTTATGGCTTCATGCATGCTTCCTATTTATGTTAACTTTCTGACAGAAGCGAGCTTTTATCTGGCAAGATACTGACGCCAGAGGATTCTATCCCCTCTGTGTGACCAGCTGCCGCTCTTACAGGCCTGTCTTTCCTCGTACATCTCACCCGGATTTCAAGGTCTTTCCACTTGGGCTTTTAAAGTTTAGGGATGATGCAACATTTGATGCATGAAATGTGACTCTGGAAAATTCAGAAACAAAGCCCTTTCCCTCGTTGTTCATTAGGAGCACGTGTAGCTCAATCTCTGTAAGGAATGTTTGCTGGCTGTGCAGGTTTTGGACACAGTGAGAAGAACAGCAGATGTGGGAGGGGGGCTTGGTGGCCATCCAGAGCACGGCGCATCCCGACATTAGGATAGATGAACAGCACTACCTCGCTATGGTAAGATATCTGAAGGATGAGTTTTTCATGCTGACATGAAAGAGAGGGAGAAGCAGGGGAAGCCACAGGCCAAGGTAGAGGTCAGGGTCTCCTGTGACAAATACAAGTGTCCACCCTTATCCAAAGGTAGAGCGTTCCCATGAAACCTTTCAGGAACCAAGATGGCGCAAAGCGAGGAAGCAATTACACGAATGTACGTGGAAACGTTTTTGAGCGTTCCCAGACCCCACACCTAGCCTTTCTTGGGATTTTCTGATACCTTAGCACATATCTTGCTAATGAAGGCAGAAAATAAATTGAGATAAAGCCCAGGTGCTCACAGACACGTCCCAGAGCTCTGGCGTTTGGCGTGATGCTGAGATGCTACGTGTGGCCCCACAGGAAGGATCTCGGGGAGCACTGCCTCCATAACAGCTCGCTGCAAAACCAACCCTGCTTTGGGGCGCCTGGGTGGCGCAGTCGGTTAAGCGTCCGACTTCAGCCAGGTCACGATCTCGCGGTCCGGGAGTTCGAGCCCCGTGTCGGGCTCTGGGCTGATGGCTCAGAGCCTGGAGCCTGTTTCCGATTCTGTGTCTCCCTCTCTCTCTGCCCCTCCCCCGTTCATGCTCTGTCTCTCTCTGTCCCAAAAATAAATAAAACATTGAAAAAAAAAGAAAAAAAAATTAAAAAAAAAAACCAACCCTGCTTGCTATTGTCACTTTTTGTCTTTTTTCTTAAAAGCAAAAGCCCTTTTTAGATACCTTGCAGTTAGCGAAAACGGGGACTCACGTAGGTCTTTTGTAAACTGAAGTGATGTCACGCAAACTTTTGAAAAGCAGGGGATCCCAGTAATGGCAAAAAGATACTAAACTCAAGTGGGAAGGGAAGGGCTTCAGTCTGAAAGTGAGCGACCTTGGCTTGACCTCTGCTGTAGCCATGTGGAAAGAAGGTAGTCCTGCAGAGCCAATGGGTCGTTCCAGAGGTAGACAGCAGTTTTGCCTCAGACACCACAGAACACAGATGTGAACCCATGACACCATCCTCTGACTAAAAGGCCCAAAATACCAAACCAGAGGTTTCCATTTTTAATTTGCAAGGGAATAGCTAAGTTTTCAGAAATAAGAATTGAGGGATGTAAATCTGGCCTTTCTAAAAGGGCCAAAAGCAGCCCTGGGGACAGAAAGATCTAGAAGTATTTGGGGGGGGGGGGGGAGTTCCACAAAGATGTAGCCTTCTCAGTCAAGCCTGCCTCTTGTCTGGCCAAACATGGGAGGGATGACTTTTTTACTGGCAGAGAACATTTGGCTGGACTTTCTTGTTGGCTTGCCGTATGTTCAGGGAGCACGGGGCACAGTCTGTGGGCTAATCCCCAATTATTCTCTTCCTCTTCCTGCCTGTGAGGTAGGTGCTCCCCATAGGGAAGTTCACACTGGACAAGAAAGAATCTGCCCAGCCATGCATCACCTGAAATATTAAATTAGAGACGAGACACAAAATATCTGAGCAAAGAGGACACTCAGTTGGCTTCCTTGTGCTGCCCTCTTGGTAATGTTTATGTTCTAGTCCATCCCCAAGCCTTTGGTTGTCTCCTCCCCTCTTCGTGCTTGTGGGAAGCACCGTGGAAGGGCCAACCCTCCGAGATTCTTCCTCGGAGACTGAGAAAAGCATTTTGTCTAAATCAACCCGTCAGATTTCTGTCATTTGGGTTGCCCAAGAAGAGGACCAGAGATAAAGAGAAATATAGAAATTTGAAGGGTAAAAATAGAGAGAAAAAAAGTGTTTTCAGAGATGACAACAAAGGAATGCAATAAAATGTGGGAAATCTGGCTACTGGGTCAAAGAAGGCTACAGAGAAACAGGAAGATAATGTGGCAAAAAAAAATTACAGAAAAATCTTATTACTGTAGCCAAGGGAGTGATGCATTAGAGAGATAAGTGATTGCATAAGTTGATACTTTGGGAATTATCAAAGATTTAAAACATCTTAAAATGTTTTAAAAATATTTCTTTCGTGGTTGGAAAATATTTAGAGCTGTAAAAATATTTCCAAACCCCACCAAGGAGGGGCATACCCAATTTTCAAACCCAGGTGACATTTTTGAAACACAAAACATGAAAGTAGTCCTTTTAAAAGGAAATAGAATGCCTTTCATGTTTCTCTCATAAAATTTCCATATGTTCTAGCAATAATGTGATACTGAATCCCTTGAAATGTGCAGGGGTTTAAGACTAAAGCTGACACATCATTCAGAGTTTTAAACAAACACAGAACTTTGTAAAACAATATTGTGATGGTTAATTTTCAGTCTCTCAGTCGTAGGGACGGGGCTTCTGCTGGCCAGGGCTGGACACTTGTATGAACTTGCCCACTCTGAGTTCTGCGTTGGTCCACTCGCTGACCCACAAACACTGGAGAGGAAGAAACTTGGATGGCCTTGACCACTCCCTTAAATGTACAGTGGCCTTTGTACAAGTGATTTCAGACTTTAAACCCAAGAGCTGGGGTCCCATAGGAACACGACTCCAAATCAGGCTTTTAAAATCTGGTTTTAGAATATGAAACGTTGCTGCCTTGTCTTTGTAGTTTTGGTTATCGGGCAGTTGTGCGTTAAGAAAGTGGAAGTGGAAATCAGGAGTGGACATACATGGGACATTCAAAAGCTATCCACACACCACACAATCCTTGTTAGGCAGGATGTCCTTTGGACAAACAGTTATTCTTGAACTGCTCAAATTCTCCTACTTCCAGAAACACGGACAACATCTATAGAAAACAGTGGGGGTGAGTTTACAGAGATAGAACCATCCTGTGTAGTGTTAAGATTTCCTACAGGGTGGCTGTGGTCACATGGACCCACCCCCTTCCCCTGATGGCTTCATCTTCTCCCCCAGATTGTTCAGCTTCCAACTCAGAAAGAAATGGGACACATCTTGGAGCCCCAGATCTTTAGCCAATAACTATGTTCACAGACGCTGAGCACTTGAGAGCCTGCCTAGTTAGAAGCAAATCCCAGGTGGTAATGGCAGTCATCAGGGACAAGGCAGTCCAATTATATCAAGTAGGCTTTTTGGTTAGGCAACCAAAGACACGACTCATATAAAATCATGGTTTATAGTTTGCAATATTATTTGCAAATATATAAACTGGGAGTTTATATGTGCCAGCAGTGAGCAAGGCCATCGTAGACCAAACGTGCAAGATCTCTAAGCTGACCTTTCCAAGACGTTGCCCTTGGACGTGGGCAGGAAGCCTGGGCCATGCTTTTTATGAATGAGGTCTATGTTCTGAAAACTAGCACAGTGCCTGGCCCAAAGCTAGTGTTCAATAGTTGTTCATGCAACTAAGTTGGGGAGCTTCCTAGCTGGTCTAGTGTGCTCGCTCTTCCTTCTGTACATCACTACCCTTGTCAATCTGATACGTGCATATGAGAAAAATGCAGGCTCCTCCGTCTGACCTTGAATGTCTGAATTTTCTGAACGTCATCTGCATACCTGTACGAGCACCTGTGATGAATAAGCCTGTGCTTGACCACAAGGAGCCAACTATATGGAACGTTAACCTGGCAATTGCAACACAGGGTGAAAAGGTCATGCATGAAGGGAGGGAAGGACTAGAGGGACAGGTGGCCTGGCTTCATTTCACCTACATCAAGATCACAGGATCCAACCCTGCTGGCAATGATTTATCTTTAAAACATAGTGGTAAATATACAGGTAGGTGTTGTATTATTCTTTACCCCATGTTTGTGTCTTAAGTATCCATCATATATGTTTTAAGACATTGTTTTGCCTTCTTAACATTCTCAGCTATGTGTCTTATGCTTGCTCCTGCCTCCTTCTGCTGCGGGGAGAACACTTCTGATCCAAGCTGCCTCAGCCGCTGCCGGGTGGCGCCCTGCATTTTCTGCTTATGCCTTGTCTACTTTGGACCCACAAATACTCTTTCATGAAATGAAGAAAAACAACGGCTCAGGTGTCTTCCTCTCCCTTCTGACCTTGTCTGAAAAGACTGCTTTACAGCCTGGCTCTTTGTTTCTTAGAAGGACCGTGCCCTGTGAATCATTGAATAAAGCCAGTAAGATATTTAGGGGGAAAAAAAGAAAAAGAAAAAGAAAAAGGACCATGCCCTTCAAGTTTATAGTCACAGAACTGCACGCACACTTTTAGACAACTGATGGCGGGGAGGGTCAGACTTCCCACCCAGCAGACTAGAGTGGGGGGAGGGGGGTGGGGGTGGGGGTCCTGGCATGGTAGTCAGGCTTGTCCAGACTGAAAACTGCTTTGTGGTGTGTCTGAGTTTTGTTCAGTGTTTCGGGGAGTGAGGAGGAGACTGGTTAATCAACCTCCTTTGGAGGTCCTTTCATTTCCTGGTGAGTATCTGGGTCATTTGCATCTCTGTATCTCCCCCCCCCCCCGCCCCGAGGTGCAGCCAACCACCTACATGGCCTCACCAGTGATCACAGGACAATGCTGGGCCAGAGAGCTTAGTCTCTGGTGCTTCATGCCCAGTAAATTCTTGTGCCGTTCGGCTTCAGCATCATATCAGGCTGATATTTTCAGGGGCCAGTCTACAACAGTGATAAAGGTTTTGGGTCCTTCTCTGCTTTTAACAGCTGAGCATACCCCAAGATGCCATCTAGATGGCTTCTCCTTTAAGACTTGTCTTCATCTGCTTAGGCTGCCATAACAAAGTACCACAAAGTGGGTGGCTTAAAACAACAGAAATTTGTTTTTCACAGATCTGGAGGCTGAAAAGTCCCACATCAAGGTGGAGGCAGATTTTGTTCCTGGTGAGAGCTCTCTTCCTGCTTTGCAGACGCCTGTCTGCCGTGTTCTCAAACGGCAGAGAGAGAGAGAGACAGCAAGCTCTTTGGTGTCTCTCCTTGGAAGGGCACTAATCCCATCACGAGAGTCCCACCCTCATGACTGAATCCAACACTAATTACCTCCCAAAATCTCCATCTCCAAATATCATCACATTTGGGAGTTAGGGCTTCAACATAGGAATTTTCCAGGGACCCAGTCCAACCCATAGCAAGGCTCACGCCACCTTGGAACTTTACTATTTAATTTTGCGGGCCCTCACTTGTAAACTCAGTCATTCACAGCAGACACATTTGTTTTGCTCTCTCTCCATAGCTGTGACCCTCTGGAGGAAGGAGCCAGGCCTTCCCTTGCTTGGTGCAGTTGCTGTGTAAGGCGATGACGGAGGTAATGCGAGCAGTTCCAGAATTAGCCTTGGCCTTTGCTCCTGCTCCCTGATAACTCCTGCTGTGTGGACGCCTTTGTGCTGGGACAGTGCTCTCGAAAATCATTTCAGCCATGGAGACTTCTGTTCAAATGGAACATGGTACCCATGAGCCAGGTGACCTGCTGTCTTAGCTCAGGATACAAATATAGTAGCAAT
This sequence comes from Prionailurus bengalensis, assembly GCF_016509475.1. NCBI lineage: Eukaryota > Metazoa > Chordata > Mammalia > Carnivora > Felidae > Prionailurus > Prionailurus bengalensis. The sequence continues at coordinate 54,840,494 of NC_057354.1, read as the reverse complement.
AATTATTTTTCTAATTTCTCATGCCGTCACCTCACATATTAACCAAAAAAAAAAAAATCAGCATATTTCTCATGAAACCTCCTTTTCAAAAAAAAAAAAAATGCATGCATACACATGCACATCCCACTCTGTTTCCCAGGAAGCCCATGGGTAACCACCCAAGATTGTGACCAGGTCACTTGCTGGCCCTCAATATTACTGTTGCACGCAGATCTTAAAGAATACAGCACACACTTACTGCTGCCAGGAGCCTTTGAAGCCAAGGACAGATCTCTCCACTGACTAACCAGGATTTCAGGACAAGAGGATCCCCTCAGCTAAGGACACCTTCCCAGCTGGGCTCCTGCAGCCACTGTTCTGACTGCTCTGTTCCAAACACAGCTGGCCCCCATGCCTGCTGCAGGGAGAACTTGCAAGGCCCCAGGACTGACATCCTCTCCCTACCCAGGGCTCCACCCAAAGGTTCAGGCAGTTTTTCCTTTTAAGCCTACAAAACATGAGAGGTAGCTGCCCTTGTCCCATAGAACAGGAGTTCTACGACTCCACAACAATGGAGTAAGGGAAGATTCGCACAGATGAGTCCGTGATGAGGCCTCCCACCACATCAGAAAGCCTGAGGAGCACAAAAAATTAAATCCAGGTGTCTGGGAGTAGCTGAGGGGGCTCGCAGAAGCCCCAGGACTTTCTGGAGCAGAGTTTGACATCTACTGGCCTAGCTGATGTTCGTGTTTACTGAGCTGCTTGAAGACGAGGTCTCCCGAGGCCCCATCTCAGTCCCTCAGGCCTTGGGAAGTGACAAGTGTCGTGGTTCCTGAAGTGTGTACCCAGACCCCACCTGCAGGCTCGCCTGCTGACCTCTGGGACTTGTCCTTGGCCTAAGGAAGCTGCCTTACCTGAGGTCATGCTCTTTCCCAGAGGGAGTAAGCATCTTTAAAAAAGCCAGTGTGGAGGTACAAGGTCCTGGTCCCTCACCTTGACTTGAAACATCTCTAAAGGGTATCCCAGCCCAAGTTCCCTGGGGGGATGGTCTGGGGCTTCTGATGCCCAATCCTGCTTTCACTCCCCATGGACATTGATCCCTAGAACTATGCCTCAAAACCTCCACAAAAATCTCAGCATCTATTTCCAGAGATCTTGACCTGTGACAACTACTACTTCTAGAACTTATAGAACTACTACTTATAGAATGTACTCAATCAGGAACCCTACATCTATGGAACAACACAGTGACTGCCACATTGTCCCAACCACAGACACCAGATTAATACAATGGAACTAGACTTATTTCTGGTCAGTGAAGCCATGATGTGAAGAAAACATACTTGAACCAAATTTGAAGACATTTGTAATTTGAGATAGGAAGAGCTTTCTGGACTGAGATGGTTAAAGATGGCAGGTTGGACCCACATATTTTATCTCTTCCTCTTCCAGAGATCCTCCAAAAATTATAGGAAAGAAATAAGCTACATATAAATGCAAAATTAATGAAGAGAATCACTAACAGACAAGACATTCCAGCAGAACGCTGGGGGAAGGAAAGAGACAGGGAGGTGTGGCAAGGGCAGCTTGGCCTGGTTTCAAGGGAGAATGGCGGACGAGCGAGGCCAGTGAGCCTGGCCAACCCTGCAGTTCAGGTGTGGACCCAGCCAGCGCTGGAGCAGGTGCGAGACAGGGGGCTGAGCACAGGAGATGGTCTCAAGGTTGTGATAGGTCTGTTGACCCTGCTACCCCTTTCCCTTACACATCTCCAGAGCTATTTAAGTTAGTCTTTAACCCTCTGCGTATATTCCAGTTTAATGACAATGAAGTGACATTTTAAGTAGAGAAAGATGACTGTTTTGAAGAGAATCACTTTTCACTCCTCCATGTACCCCATTTGGTCAGACAAGATCTCACACAGGCCGTATGAAAGATGGATGCCGCTGGGCAGGTAAGCATGGGGTTCAATCAACTGCTGGGTTCTCCCTTTCCTCCTGGGAGATGCCTCAAACAGCTCTGTGGGAACCCCAGGGCTCCAGGGATAGGAGTTTGAAAACCACTGGTAAACTATGGGAGAAGAGAACTAATCTGCTCTCAAGCAGTTGTGTCCCTCTCAGGGGAAGGTGGGTTACTATTTCCTGACCTCTGGAGGGGTCCTGGGCATGGGGTTAGCTGGACTTGAGTTTCAGGGTGCCTCTAATCACCAGAGGTATCAGGGACCCAAGTTAAAAAAGAAAAGCACATTCTAGAACAATTCATGGGCATGGAGACCCTTGAGATTCTTACAGGGTTTGTCACATTTGGGAGCATTCTTCTAAACCTGCCAAAGACAATCTCAAGTTTCAGGCAGAAACACTCAAAACGCTTCAGGATACCACTCATGGGATTTTCTGTTCTCGGCATCCTGTGACTCTGTCAGTGCTGCAGCAGAGGAGGAGCTGGGGACAAGACACATGGGAAGGAAGGGGTTTAAAGAGGAGTCCTCCATGGCGATCAGGAGACAGAGTGATTTAGTATGAGCCAATTCACAGATGGTCTGGGATGATTTGGAACATACTCAATCAGGAAAATTGGGGGAGCTGAGAACAGCATGTCTGTATCTCATCCCAGGGACGGTGTGGGAAAACAAGCGGAGTCCCCACCGAGCGTGCGATCCATCTGCCTCCCAGGCAGCAGTGGAGAGATGACTTAAAGGAACATATGAAAAATTGAGAGTGGAGATGCCCCCGATATTCAGTAAGCAGAGAAATCCATTCCCTTGGTGGAGTTAATGGTGTCAATGTTACACATTTCTTTTTCATAACATTATTCTAAAGAAACTATAAAAGTTTGATAAAAAAAAAAAACTAAAAAGTGATCTTTTATAAATAAGAGGAATTGGTGAGTGAGAGCACTGACTGTGGTGACATTTCAGTTTCTGCTGGTACTTTAGGGTCCCTGCCTCCCCCATCCCTGTGGTGGGCATAGGGATGAAGTTTATGTAGTTTTCATGGCTCCCTGCAAGGTAGGCCTTTCTAGCAGACGGTCTCCTTATTTTATAGCAGGGAGAAGACTTCCAGAGACTGGGGGTCTTTGCTAGTAAATGACAGCAGCAGACTTTGAAGCAGACATTGAGGGCCCCACTCCTGCTTCATCCAGAGCCCAGTACCTTGTTCTCCAGAAGTGTGCTTCAGTACTTGGCCAATCTATGTTTTAACAAGCCCTTCAGGCCATTCAGATGTTCACCCAATTCTGAGAATCTACCCCACCTCAGAACAATTCAGGACTCAGTGGGATGAAGGAGGTGTGGCTTTGGAGTGAGGGAGGTGTGGCTTTGTTAAAAGTCCACCGGATTCTAACAATTCTAACGTTTGGTTAAGGTTGAGCCCGTCCTGATAGACATACAATTAAGGAAAATAGTCAGGCTTAAGAGACCAGGAAGAGGAGAAATGGAGAGAAGCAGAGTAAAACAGGAAATTGTTTTGAAATGTCCCCAGGATTTTGTTTTAATCAGGTGTGGTAAGATGACAGACAAGGAGACAATGCCTTGAAAGGAGAGTCATCACTCATAGTTCCTGAGAGGGTGGGGGCATGCCTGCCTCACAAGGCCACAAGGGGAAGTACCAGGGTGGGTCTGGGAGGCAGAGGCAGTGAGGGAAAAGCATGGGCCAGGGCCTTTGTTGCGGTTTTCCTGGTAAGAAATCGGCGATGCAGTGTTGGTATGCTGAGTAAACTCAGGAAGGAATAGCTTGAATAATTTCAGTGGGATCTGGCCACAGGGGTAGTCCCTGGTTGTCCGGCACCTGGCTCTGGGGTGCGTTAGAGGAGGGGGTATATTGTCAGGGTGTGTGACAGTTTGTAAAGGAAGTGATTGGGGGTCTGGGCTCTGGACTGGTTAGTTTGCATATCAAAGGCATGCTCCCCGGCTAATTGTTTGCTATCTCTTGGAAGTAGCTAACCCTTTGAGGGGCAGTCCCTCTCCAGGCCCACAAGGCCCTTGAGATGTCAAAACATCATAAAGTAGAAAAACATTAAAAACATAGTTAATACGGAAGTCAAGTCAGACAGACTCAGGTTTGCTACTTGCCAGCTGTGTAGACCGGACTTCTCTCAGTGTCAGTTTCCTCCTCTCTAAGATGGAGATACTACACATATCCCATAGGGTTTCAGGGAAATTAGGAGATGATGGGCTATTATGTTTGGCTCCACTGGCAAGCATTTAATCCATGACAGCTATAATAAAGACGAGCAATAAAGCAATGGGCTTAGGACTTGAGTGGAGGTAAAGACAATGAGTCAAACACAACTTGTACTTTTGAGTTTCAAAACACGACAGAGCCACTGACCGAGGTGGGGTGCAGATAGCATGGCTGGCTGAGCAAAGTACAGATTTGTACACGTGGCATTGACATCCAAGGGCAGTCATCTTGGACCAGAGCTGCAAGGTGGGATCTGGAGTTGTGAACTTGGAGGATGGGTCATCTCTGAGAGAGACTGCACGGAAGGAGCAGTGAAGGTCCAGCCTCAGGGGCCGGGGGAAGGGAGATCATGAGTGCCTGGGATGGTTGTTTATGAAGACCAGATGGTTGTTTATGAGAAGGGGGCTTTTGGAAGGTGAGGAGAATAAAGCCCTAACTAGCGAGGTTGTATCACTTTGTTCTCTAAGCATCTTCGTAATAAAACTAAGATCATCCTCTTCTTCCTCTTCTCCATCCATCTGGCTGATCTACTCAAGGTGGATATATCTCTTGCACATCTTTGTGTATATGTGGCCAACATAATGCATAATTCAAGAAATGACTTTTAACTGAATTAGGTTGACATTCTGAGATAATTTAGGCATCATTCTACTTCGAAAAGGGATTTAAATTGAGGGGCAACATTAAAGATAGCTCCTTCCCTCTTCATTTGTGTGTGTGTGCATGTGTGCATGGGTGAGGGGGGTGGGGGTTACAGCTTTACTAGAACAGATGCAGGAGAAGCCATAGGACAAAATGCACAAGGAAGAAGGCACAGAGCCACCTTTCCCAGGAACACAGTCTGACAGAACGCGCAGGCTCAACTTCTAGAGCTGGTGTGGCATCTCATTAACTTTGGGGCCTGGAGCGTGCTCCGTATGCCATCTTTCCTTTAAAAGATAGTCTCAGAATAAGCACAGCAAACTTAACAGTGCTTCGGCCTGGTGATTAAGAACTGAAATTGTCTGAAGCCCTCGCTATTTGAAAAAAAAAATATCTTCTTACTAAATGGATTTTATTGATTTTACTTTGTTTTTTAAAATTTTACCTATTTTTTTTTTTTAATTTTAGAGTGGAAGCGAGTAGGGGAGAGGGGCAGAGAGAGAGAGAGAGAGAGAGAGAGAGAGAGACTTAAGCAGGCTCCATGCTCAGTGCGGACTGAGACGCAGGGCTCAATCCCATAACTGTAGGATCACGACCTGAGCCAAAATCAAGAGTAGGAAGCTCAACCAACTGAGCCACCCAGGCACCCCTGCTGATTTTATTTTGGAGGAGTGTATTGGTGTCTTATGGATGCTGTAACAAATCGCCACAAGCTTAGTGTTTAAGACAGCACAAATTTATTATCTTACACTTCTGTAGGTGAGAAGTCTGACACGGGTCTTACCTGGCTAAGAGAAAGGTGCTGGCAGTTCCTTCCAGGGGCTCCAGGGGAGAATCCATCCCTTGCTTTTTCCAGCTTCAAAAGACCACCCATGTTCCTTGGCTCATGGGCCCTTCCTCGAGCTTCAAAGCCCTTCTCATGCTGCCATCTCTCCAGCTAGTTGCTTTCCTTGCCATCTCTCTCTCTGACACTTACCTCCTGCCTCTTGCTTTCCCTTATCAGGATTCTTGTGATTACATCAGACTCAGGCAGGATCATCTCCCTATCTCAGTGTCTTTAACTTCATCACGCCTCGAAGTCTCCTATGCCATGGGACATACAAATCCACAGGTTCTGGGAACAGGGACATAGATATCTTTGGGGGGTGGGAGTGGGTAGGGAATTAGTCTGCCTCCTCAGAAGGAGTAAGAGGTGAATGCACACACAAGCCCAGGCTTACGGGGAAGTCTATACTTCTCTTGGGGTATGCAGAGAGATGCAAAGATGAGATCCTTGGAATTCCTGCCTGATATCATGAGATGGTGGATAGACTGTGTTATTACTGGTGGTCCACTCTGGTGTGGAGTGGGGAGGGATCCCTGGGAGGGAAAGGACAGGTCAGTCACTCGGTGTGATAAAAACGTGGTGATTGTGGTCCGTGCACTCCTGCAGACAGGGGCACATGACGCTTTTCCAAGTCTGGGCAACCTTCCACGCATCTTATTAATCCAGGAGAGTCAGAAAAAGTCATTAGCTCAAAGGTACTCCTCATAGAGCACTCGGCCTTTCCATGGCATCTAAGGATTAAAGGTCAAAAAAACATTGGAGCCCCCCGAGGAAGTGGTGACCCAGGTTCACAGCCTCATTTGGGAAAACCAAGGCTGAGGGAGGTGCCGTAAGCTTCCCAGAGCTGGGAAATGACTCTTTGGAGTGCGCTTGAGTTGAAACGGAAGGCCCACCAGGATGTAAGGCTGGCAGATGTGGGCTTTTGGGGTGTAGACAAAGGTGTGGAAACCACTGTTTCAGTTAGAAGCAACCACCCAGAATAAGAAGAAATGTAATTCCATTTTTAGGCCATTGTTTTTTTTTTGTTTTGTTTGGGGGTGCCATGTATCCCAGGAAGAGGGGGCCGGCAGGCTTCCGTCAGTAGGGCGGGCCCTGGTTCTTCCTGAGGGAGGGCCAGGTGGTATCAGGCATGTCCTTGTTCAGCTCTCTTGTGCCTGCAGGACACCCCCTGAGACCGGAGACCAAGGTTATGTGCACTCTCGGTGATGTCCTGCTCAGCCCCATATCCCCAAGCCAGTGTCCTCTTTACCCTGTGACTCTGCACCCAAAGCACCATCATTCTACCTGCTTTCGTTTGGGGTCAGCATTACCCTCTCTGGGTGGCACATTTAATGTTCAAGCTCTCTGGGGAAGAAAAATGAAAACCAACTATACTAAGTTCATTTGAAGCCCATGGCCCTGCCTGGAAAAGGAGATGTACGCTCAGTCCCTGGAAGTGGGGAAGAAGAGCTAAAATCCAAGGAGGGTCCAGGAAACTCAGTTTCTGGAGGTCTTACCTCTGCCAGGGGCTGTGCTTTGCCCACACATTTGTTCCTGTCCACAACGCTCTTTTCCCAGGTATTATTATTCCCATTTTACAGATGAGAGAACTGAGGCTCATGAGGACCCCTGCACATGCTAGGCTTATTTCCAGCTTCTGTCCAAGCACCACGCTTGGCCTATGTGGGGGAATAAACCCGAGTTCTGGGTCTTCTCAGAGAGGGTTCTGCAGTTCGTGTGTCGGAAAGATTCCTCTGGTCTCGCTCTGGGTCCCGGGACTGAATGCAGCTGGACTCAAGGGGCTCATTAGATCTCAGGTTGGCTTGGTTTGGAACGCTAAAAAAAAAAAAAAAAAAAAAAAAAAAATCCCTCCTGTAGAAAATGCAAAATGAACCCGACTCGAGTCTGTACCACGTGTGGTGTAAGTAAGCCCCTTTTGCTGTTTGAATGCGATTCAACTAAAGGATTAGAAGCCATCTTGGCAGCTTACGTTACCATCTCCAAATGCAAAACAGCAACAACAAAAAGATCCAGTGTTTACAACAAGGGATTTGTTATTTGACCGTAAAGAAGAAAGGGATAATTCTTTTTTAATTCAGAATAATGGAAACTCAGGTATGGAAAACAGAGAAGAGGACATTCTAGACTAATTCCTTCTCCACACCCGCCCCCCTCCTACACACACAAAAGCAGGAACCCCTTCCAAACCATCTCTGACAAGCGGCCTTCAGCCCCTTCCGTGACGGGAACAGGCCTCCCTCCTGAGGCAGCCAGCTCCGCTTGGTCTGATGATAGAATAAGTCCCTGATTCATGTTTTAACACTCTTGTGAGAAACAGAATGGGGAGGTTTGATTCTCTACTGAGGTTCCTGAGGTTCGTCCTCAGGAATGGAGGCCCGTATTAGTCTGCTATGGCTGCTATAACAAATCCACACACAAACTTTGTAACTTAATTTAACACAAGCCTACTAACTTACGGTGTGGCAGGTCTGAAGTCCAAAATGGGTTTCACTGGGCTAAAATTAAGGTGCCAGTCGAGCTATGTTTCTTCTGGAGGTTCTAGGAAAAAATATGTTCCTTTGCCTTTGCCAGCTTTTTGAGGCTACCTTCTGTCCTTGGCTCATGGCCCTTCCTCCCTCTTCAAACCCAGCAATGTAGCATCTTCAAATCTCTCTGATGCTCTTGCCTCCTCCCCCCCTTTCACTTGCAAGGACTCTGGGTTTCTATCAACCCCCCGCCCCCCCGCCCCAGACAACCCAGGATAATCTCCCCATCTCAAAATCCTTAATCCCATCTGCAAAGTCCCTTTTGACCCATAAGGTAGCATATTCCCAGTTCCAGGGATTAGGACATAGGCATCTTTGGGGGCCACTGTTCAGTTTACCACAGAAGCTCAACCATCTGTGAGTTTGGAAGGCAAGTTGAAAGAACAGCAGGCAGAACTGGGGTAAGGAGATAAAGGACAGGTTTGCCGGCATAGAAACAGTGAGGCACCACCTCAGTGTCCCAGAAGGAGGCAGAGCCTCAGCCTGGAGATGCTGGACGGTCTACTCCTCCAGATGGAAAGGAACCCTAGGTCCAGAGCTCTCCACCTAATCCCAGATTTGGCATGGAAGCAATATAGACTCCCTTCAAAAGATGCCAGATGTCAACAGGGGCCAATATGGACTGGAGAACAACAATCCCCTCCAAAAGTTCCAGGGCATGATTTCAAATGCTGGCGAGGTAGCCCCAATTCTGACTGGAATTGAAGTTTCTCTGCATCTTAGAAAATGGGGCTCGGGCAGGGTTTTCATATGATCTAGAAAAATTCAATAGTGTGGCATTTCTTTGCCAGACTGTAGAGATCCTCAGTTTACAATTGTGCCTCATTCATGATCCTTCCTATAGTATTAGAATTGCCCTTGAATGAACAATTAAGAATCTGCCTGAGAGTTTCTTTTCCTGACAGGAATGGAGAGACCCACCTCCAGGCCTACCTTCTCTAAAGATCCCCACTAACATCCCTAGCCAGGGGGACATCTCCCCCTATTCCCAAAGCATTTACTGATTTGACCTTTTATTTGGTACTTGACGTATATACTCTTGTATTATAGTCACCTTTTATGGGCACACACTCAACGTTCTGACCTTGCCAAGCTGACTGTAGACCTCTGGAACAGCAAGTCTACACGCTGTTCACCTTTAGCACCCCCAGGGCCTGATACCACAGCCAACATGCTAGGTTCTAGAAAGATATTTATTGACAATTTATTGATTCCCAAAGGAATCAAGCTCAAAAGGTGAGCTCAAAAGGACTGCATCTGAAAAGTGCATTCACCTACAATGTGATAAAAACTAGAAGCCTCCTGGGATTGATGGAGCTGGTTTTCCCATCTTCTGTCTCATTTACACTTTTCCCGTCACTCTAAATTTCCACCGTATCGTTCATTCTCAGTGTAGCTGCTGGGGTTGTTTTTCGGAAAAGCAAAGCTCTTCCCTCCCAAAAGTGTGGCTTGGCTTGGCTTACCCAGTATGGCTTACCCAACTTGTTCCTACTTGTTCCTCTAGCCTCAGCTTTAAACTACTGCTTTTCCTAATAAGAGCTAATAAGCTCTCAGGTGATACGGTGTTGCTAGTTTAAGACACATTCTCGGTAGCCAAGGTCCACCAAATAAACACAGAGTGCATTTTCCTGTCAGTTTTTTAAAAGCTTATTTATTTATTTTGAGAGATAGAGGCGGGGGGGTGGGGTGGTGTGCAGAGAGAGAGGGAGAGAGAATCTCAAGCAGGCTCCAAGCTGTCAGTGCAGAGCCCAATGCGGGGCTCGATCTCATGACAGTAAATCATGGCCTGAGCCAAAATCAAGAGTTGAACACATAACTGACTGAGCCACCCCAGGCGCCTCTCTTGTCATTTGTTTATACATAAACCTCTTCCACCAGGATGAGTGATCCCAGAGGCAGAAGCTTGGGTTTCCTAAAGCACTCAGCCAATATTTATAAAGGACACAATGAATCCCAGCGTCCCTAATGTTTAACTCGGTGCCTAAAACACAGCAGGTGCTTGTTAGATGTTTATTAAATGAATGAATAGACAGACTCACTAGGATTTTAGGAACATATGCCTTCAGAACAGTTGGGTTAACTTTGTCATCACTTTGCAAATGAAAATAGATGGGCGTGCCCTTCCGTGTGATAATATAAACCCAATTTCCCATTTCAACAACAAGAAAGCCAATTATTGAACTAAAGAAATGTGGGATATATACATATATTTTTGCCATTCATTTACATTAGAAGTAATAATAGAGGTCTTGCTTTCTTCACCAAAGTTAGGGCATTATCGAAAGAAAAGGGCAGTAGTCCTTGCTTTCCAGAACCTTCTCTTCTCCTCCAGCTACTGTCCAATGCTCTTAGCATTGTTGATAGAAAGCAGAGGTTAGCCTCTCTGAGGTTGTTGAGGTTTCACTGTCAACAAATGAAGCTGAAGATGGCCAGACTGATGTGCATATTTATGTGTCCTTGCCATCGATCGGTATTTTATAGTTAAAAAAAAACCCACTAATGCCAAACATATGCACTAAAAATGTATGGAAATTACCCACAATTCCATTTGAAGGCCATATTGCCTGGCCCTAAAATATTCAAATAATAGGACTCTGCTTCTTTCAGTCCATGAACAGGAATTTCTACCGTTGGGCAGAAGGAGGCAAAATGGGACAGGCACCTTCCCACCCACCCTCTTTCAGGATGTGTATCAATCAAGACTCTTTGGCCAAAACCGACAGAAACTCACTCTGGCTAACTGAAACAGAAGAGCAATCTAACAGAGGAGGGGAGGTAGCTCATGGTCTGGGAAGAGGCTCAATAGACGTGTGGGGCTCCACAGTGTAGGAACCAAAGGACCATCTCCTGTAGGTGCCACCATCTACATGATTCCAGTTCAGCCGTTTTCCACGTATCACTCAACTCAAGATTCACATGCCCGGAGAGGAGGCTCTTATTGGTTTGGCTTGGACGGCATGTCTATCCATTGGTCATAAGAGAACAGGATCATTAACTGAAACATCAAGAATGCTCATGATGGAGGAAGGGGAGTTTCTCAAGAAAAACTAAGCAATGTTACCAGGAAAGGAAAGGAATAGGGGCTAAACCAACAAATAGCTGCTGTTAAGCAACAGTGCGTTAAAATACAATCAGTCCTGGGGGCGCCTGGGTGGCTCAGTCGGTTAAGCCTCCTACTCTTGGTTTCAGGTCAGAACATGATCTCACAGTTCATGAATCAAGTCCCACATTGGGCTCTGCGCTGCGGAGCTGGCCTGGGATTGCTTCTCTGTCCCTTTCTCTGCCCCTCCCCAAATAGCTTGCGCAGGTATGTGTGAGTGTGTGTGTGTGTGTGTGTGTGTGTGTGTGTATGAGCATGCTCTCTCTCTCTCTCAAAATAAATAAATAAACTTAAAAAAATAAAATAAAATAAAATAAAATAAAATAAAATAAAATAAAGTAAAATAAAATCAGTCCTTGCTGATCCTTCATGGATTCTGTATTTGTGAATTTGCCCATTCGCTGAAATGTATCTGCAGTCACCAAATCACTCCTCCGGGTGCTTTCACGATCCTTCATAGACACATGCAGGGTGTGGGGGATTTGAGTTGACCAACGTGCACATTCCCAGCTGAGGTGGAACAAGGCAATAGTCTGCCTTCTCCTTTTAGCCATCATGTTGTAAAAAAGGGTTCTCTTCCCAGTCTATTTACTACTGCCCAATTTTGTATATCTTTCTGCTTTTGTTGGTGACTTCCTGTTTAAAATGGCTCCATGGGTAGTGCTGAAGTGACATCTGTGTTCCTAAGCGCAGGAAGGCTGTGAGGTGCCTTATGAAGAACAGAGGTGTGTTATATGGGCTTCAGGCATGAGTTACAGTGCTGTTGGCCATGAGTTCAATGTCAAGGAATCAATAATACGTATTAAATAAGGCACCTTTAATAAGAAACGCACAAAAATCAAGTTTATGTACTCATCTGTTGATCAGAAGCTTGCAGAAATCTAATTCTGTATTTCTCCTACGACCAGTCGTTCAGGATTCTCAAATTCAGTGTTTGAGGTGACTTTATAGAATATAACTACAATTGGCCCTTGAACAATACTGGTTTGAACTACCTGGGTCCACTTATGCACAGGTGCTTATACAATATGGTACTGCAAATGTATTTTCTCCTTCTTATGATTTCCTTAATATTTTCTTTTCTCTGGCATACTTTATGGTAAGAATACAGTATATAATACGTATACAAAATATGTGGTAATCCACTGCTAATCTTATTGGTAAGGCTCCTGATCACCAGTAGGCTATTCGTAGCTAATTTTGGGGGGAGTCAAAACTTCTACATGGATTTTTTTAAGTTTCTTTATTTGTTTTCAGAGAGTAAGCAAGAGAGAGAGGGAGAGATCGAGAGTGCGTGAGCATGAGCGGGGGAGGGGCTGAGGAACACGGAGAGACAGAATCCCAGGCAGGATCCATGCCATCAATGCAGAGCCTGACACAGGGCTCAAACCCACAAGCCATGAGGTCATGATGTGAGCCGAGATTCGGAGGCTTAACTGCCTAGGCTGCCCCCACACCCCTCTATGTGGATTTTTGACTGTGTGGGGGTCAGTGGCCCTAACCCCTGTGTTGTTCAAGGGTCTACCGTACAGTAAATAACAAGGTTAGACTGTATGTATATAGTTTAGATACTTGGTCTTTAGGCTTGCTTTTTTTGGGGAGGGGGGATCTTTAGACTTCTGATTTCTACATTACACATCTCTCCGATTTCTCTTCTTACTTCATTTCACTTCAAACTTACGATTTTCTCCCGATTCTTACGTAGTTATGAACTGATTGCCATTTAATTATGTGCCGTGTCAACATCTTGGGTCTTCTCACCCCAGTGTGGGGAGGGGAAGGAAAGGCCGGGGAGACGGGCAGAGTCTCCCTGAAAGAGATATCAAAGCCTTCCTATCAGGTTGAAAAGATGACAATCTTTTTCCCATTTAAGGAAAGCAATCAGCTCAGCTCACACAAATGCTGCATTTCCCTTGCAAATGAGCTTCATTACCAGCTTGTTTTATGACTTTTCTCTTAGCTAGAGTGAACTTGTTTCTTATGGCGCTGTGTCCTAGCAGAAAATTGTCTCAGCCCTGAATTATGTTCTCATCCATAATCACATTTAATTATGAAGTTTGCCATGAGGCTCTGTGTGAGTACACTGGAAGGAGCTATCTGGTCCAGTGAGATTTCTCTCAGCTAAATACAGACCCTGGACTGGCAGAAAATATTCTTTTAACAGATTTTATCTTTAACATCGAACCTATTAATGCCAGGCTTATAGTCATTAAGAAACATTACCAAGTGGCTTGGCTCACACTCAAATCAAAACTGGAGTCCAAAAGTTCTGAGTCCGTATAATTATCTTCCTAATGGAAGATCTTCCTATCTCCATGTGACTTGATTGATAATACTTCTCTCTGGACACACACCATTTTACAAAATAGCTCATTTGCTTAAGGGAATTTTTCCTGCAATTGTGTTGATAGAAAATTTGTTTTAAATTATAATATCTTCAAAGGTCAGGGTACCTCATTATTTAGACAGTCAATGGAAAACTAGGTAATGAGAAATTGTTAATAGTTTACAAAATTAAAAAATAGAAATAATAAACATAATAATAAGACTGAACTCATCAGTAAGGAAGTAACATGCAAATTTAAACAAGTCACAGTTGTTCACATATTGATAAATACTGTTTATTAAATAATAGCATAGTGAGCGAGGTGGCTCATTCAGCTAAGCGTCTGACACTTGGTTTTGGCTCAGGTCATGATCTCACAGCTTTGTGGGTTCAAGCCCGCATCAGGCTCTGCACTGGCAGCGCAGAGCCTGCTTGGGATTCTCTCTCTTCTCTCTCAGCCCCTCCCCCACTTGCACTGTCTCTGTCTCTCTTAAAGTAAATAAACTAGGGGCGCCTGGGTGGCTCAGTCGGTTAAGCGTCCGACTTCGGCTCAGGTCATGATCTCACAGTTCGTGAGTTCGAGCCCCGCGTCGGGCTCTGTGCTGACAGCTCAGAGCCTGGAGCCTGTTTCAGATTCTGTGTCTCCCTCTCTCTCTGCCCCTCCCCTGCTCATGCTCTGTCTCTCTCTGTCTCAAAAATAAATAAACATTAAAAAAATTTTTTTTAAAAAGTAAATAAACTAAAAAAAAATAATAATAGTAATAATAGTAAACCAGTGTTTTTGGACGTGCCAGCAAAAGGCACACTCAGAAGTTGCTCAGTAGTGAGTAAATGGGTATGTCCTCATGAAGAGGAATTTGGCAGGTAGAGTAAGCACTTTGAGTAAAGTATGTCTTCGTAAATTTATCCTAAGGACTAGATATCAGCCCCTCTGTTAAAGGATATTCAAGGTACAATGATATTCAGTGCAGCATTGTTTATATAGCGAAAAATTGGGAACACACTCCATATCCAGTAATAAGGGAAAAGTGAATAAGTTTTGATCTCTTCTTAGGGTAGAGTATTATGCATCTATTAAAGTTGTGGTTTGGGGTAATGGGCAAAGTTCATTAAAACCACAGTTTTAGGGGGGGAGCCACGATGGCAAACAGCATGGAAGTTTTTTGTGTGTCTCACATCCATGAAATGTAGCCAGACCAACACTAAACCATCCTGCACACCTAGAAAACGGATTTGAGCATTAACACAACAATCTGCACAACTTGAACCACAGAAAGCCACAGTTTTAATATAATACATATTAATATTTAATATAATATAGTAATGTAAATAAGATGACATATAATTACATTATAATAACATAAATTAATATATAAACAATATAAATATAATATATTATGTTTATAATTTTATATATTTATAACATAAAATAAATATATAAAAAATTATACAATATATCATATAATTATATAATTATATAAATTAATATATAAATAATATAAATATACTACTATAAAATTAGTTAATATTTAATATAATATAATATAATATAATATAATATGTAATATTTTACACCCATCAGACTGGTAAAAATCCAAAAGTCTGGCAATGAGACCATGAAGCAATATGAATCCTATGCACAATAGGCCATATCTAGAGCCCAACAATTCCACTCCAGGTATATTCCGTGGAGAAACTCTGGTCTGGCCAGGAACGGTGATAGCAACGACGTTTATAACACAACACTGGAAACAGCAAACCCATCTGCTGGCAGGCCGGTGGATACGTTGCAATTCACCAGGTAGCAGTGGGGTTCCTGTCCACGTAGCAGTGGGCACAAGTCCACGTGCATGAATCTCCAAAGAGAGTATTATCTCCCCCAAATAACATGGGAAGACAAAAAGCAAAATGCAGAACAGTGCAGAAAAATCAGGCGTCGTGTTTTTTTCAGTTTAAAAGTATGGAAAACATTGTATCCTGCTTAAGAGTAGAAACATATGAGGGGAAGGTATAAAGAAGGGTACAGGATTGGAATCAACAGAATCTGCACGAGGGCTGCGTCTTGTGGGGGGAAATGAGTAACAACTGGCAGAGGGGCACAGAGGCATTCGGCTGCATTCAAATATTTTCTTTGGCTGAGACATGGCTGCAGAGATGTTCTTCCTATCTTTCTGTGAATCGCAAATAAGCATGATTCTTTTATTTTAACCCCAGGATAGTTAAGATACTGTGTTATATTAGTTTCAGGTGTACAATACAGTGATTCAACACTTCCATACATCACCCTGTGCTCATCACAAATGCGCTCCTAAATAATGTATAATTTTTTTCAGGAATATGATGGTATGAGAAAATGCAATTTCATACCCACTGAAAAAGGCAAATATGAAATTACATCGAATAGAATTTTGTATGTGTGTGCATGTATACACACACACATAAACATAGCATGCACACGCGTGCACATGCACACACACACACACACACACACGATGTCCATAATCATTACCTCTAAGTATCGGGACTGTGAGTCACGTTCATTTCTTTCACACATTTGTGTCTCTCAAAATTAAATATGCTACTTCCATCACCAGAAAAAAATCACTTCTATTGAGATGTTTTGAATGTGACACTTGTATCCTATCGGGCCTCTGATTGGTGCGTGTTTTAATCACCGTTTCAGATTAAGCTGCAAGCTTCCTGGGAGCCCTCAGTAAATGTCTGTTCCCGTAGAGCCAGGAGGCTGCAGGTGCATCTTCAGAAAGCTCTCAATTACAAAGTAATATTCCCCTTGGAGACCAAAATGATCAAGCGTTCAGAATTGGTGATGGACCTCTGTTATCGGCGATCAGTCCTGGGAAGGCCATTCACTGGGAGGGGGAACAAGCGTGTCAGCAGGAGGGAAGGGGCGCTGATTTCATTTATTTGAAATCCCCGCACGTGTCCCTGGGAAAGAAGGGGAGACGGTCTCGGAAAATGTGCTGGGACTGGATGAGTCGTTGGTACGCGACCAACTGAAGAAAACAATCTTCGTTTTTCTGACCTGGTTTCTGTTTTTCTTCAGAATTTCTTCTTCAAAAAGGCTTTCAGACAGGAGAGCATTTTAGAACAGAGAGGGGTAGCTCCAGGTCACAAGGTCACACGCTATTTGGGGTGAGAGAAGATCTAGCATCTCATGGCCTGAGCGTCATTTTGGGCCAAACGTGGGGAGTTTGGGGGAATGACACATAGAGGCCAGGGCTCGGAGCGATTAAGTGATATCTCTCCCATCTGCTTGTTCAGCACTAGAACCTTCCCGCAGAATTCTGTTTCAGAATATGTAGGCCATGCAAACAAGCAGAATAATAGGGTTCGGTTAGCTCTGCTTATAAACTGCCAAATATCTCCAGCGAGCTAAAAATGTACCATAAATAATTGAGTGAGTGCTACTTTGTTTTCAGATCCACTCTAGTGATATCTGAGAGTCATATCCTTGGAAAACTGACAGTATTTTCCTTTCGTCTGTCTGGGTTCTTCCCCCTTCTCTATGACCTAAGGTCAGCTCGTGGCCAGGTTTACCCAGGCAGTGGCTGCTAGGAGCCTGACAAGCCATCTCTTAGACTCACGTGGTGCCCAGGCCACCAGGGCAAGCCCAAGAGCCTGGATCTGAACATCAATAGTTGACAAAGGGTAGGGGCACCTGTGTGGCTCAGTCAGTTAAGCGTCCAACTTCAGCTCAGATCATGATCTTGTGGTTCATGGGTTGAGCCCCGTGTGGGGCTCTGGGCTGATAGCTCAGAGCCTGGAGCCTGCTTCGGATTCTGTGTCTCCCTCTCTCTCTCTCCCCTTCCCCCACTCACGCACACTCTCTCTCTCTCTGTCTCTCTCTCTCTTAATGTTGGTGATGCTCTGAAGGTAATATGTGACCCTATGTTTATTTTTCAGCATTTCATTGAAGTATAACAAATACAGACAATTGCACAAATCATTGATATACAGCTCGATAAATTTTCACAAGGTGGCACTAGGGTTTAAATGAGAATATACGCAGATGAGACCATAGCTCGTCTTTTCTTTTTTCTCTTCATGTAAAAATACAGATTCCTTAAAATCGTGCCCAGGGAGCATAAGCAAGAGCAGAAAACAAAGCAAAACAGAGTATTGTGTTTGCAGCCTAGGAGGCTCAGTGCAGCCTGTATGAAAATATACCCATAAAGTTGTTCTCTGTAGAGTCCTGGCACTGAATGCCAAGCCAACTATGGCGGCCATTGCCTCCCAGCAGATCCCATCGCTCCTGGTGGCCAGCCATGGGCACCCTCCGCATCTCAGCTGCCACCCTCCACTTCAGCTTTGGCTTAGAGACAGCTGCTGGACCTCCTTCCCTTGGGTAGAGCCAAATGACGGTGTGGCCTCTGATTCCTTGATGACAATCCTAGCGGGTGAGATGGTGAAGGCAATTATATATATATTTTTTATTCCCCAACTTGGGCTCTGGGTAAATGGAAGTGGTAAAAGGTAGGGGAGATGGGGAGAAAGCAGAGCCATCACGAATGGATGAAAGAAGTATCGTTGTAAGCCAGCCCTCAGAATGTCCTGGAGGACACTGAGACATGATTTTACCTTACCTTGAAATGTTGTCTGTAGGAGATACTGGCAGTGCGCCACCTTTATCCCCTCCATCCCGGCTCCCCAAAGGCCTTCCCTAGCCCCTGCCAGAAGGGCTGCCCTCAGGTGCCCACTCTTCATAAAGGCCTGG
Source organism: Prionailurus bengalensis (assembly GCF_016509475.1). Taxonomy (NCBI): domain Eukaryota; kingdom Metazoa; phylum Chordata; class Mammalia; order Carnivora; family Felidae; genus Prionailurus; species Prionailurus bengalensis. The sequence goes on along the minus strand of NC_057354.1, from coordinate 54,822,183 downwards.
CGGTGTGAGGGCACATAAACACTGGAGCTTTCTTATCCTCTGATCAGGGCAACTCTGTGGTGTGACCCTCACTGTCCAGAGCTCCCTGTGGAACCGAGTCAACATTCGCCTCCATGGGGTCTTGGGGAGATACCGTAGCTTTGTTTGGCCTTCTTCCCTCTTCCCTTCCATTCCTCAACTAGGGGGCTTTCCCGAGAATGCTAAAATATCCCTTTGAAGTCTCTCTCATGGCCTGCTTCTGCAGAACCCAAACTAAGACAGTACCATTTTGGCTCTCATAAAAGTTTGTTTGTAATGCTTCATCTTGATTCATGAAGCTCAGAAAAGAAACATATTCCTATTTACTGCGGGATGGCGCATGATCTCTAGCCACAGTTAACCTAAGGAATACTGCTAGTTTTACTTTCTTGATGATTTTCATAAAAATGCTACTTTGAGGCAAAATGACAAGATGTGTGATTTAGAAAGAAGGGGGAAGTGTATTACCTATATAATCATTTTTAAAAATTGTTTTAATGTTTATTTTTGAGACAGAGAGAGAGCATGAACAGGGGAGGGTCAGAGAAAGATGGAGACACAGAATCTGAAACAGGCTCCAGGCTCTGAGCTGTCAGCACAGAGCCCGACGTGGGGCTCGAACCCACAGACTGACCTATATAATCATTTTAACCAAATTGTTTTCTGAGGGGTAACTCATGGGCCCCTCGAAACTGAAGAAAGAATTTGCTTTCTCTGTCATCTCAATTAGCCCACTGAGAATGGACCCACCATTGATGGATGAAGTGAGGTAAAAGGTGTTTACCAGAAGGTTCATCTCTGGCTACAGAGTGGTGGGTCGGCCCTCCTAGTGGCTCCTGGCCAAGCCCTGCCTCTCTAGCCCCCATGATAATCGAGTGGATTCATTCTCCTGCCCGCCACTGCTCTTTACTCATAGTTCAGGGATATACCCACTCTGTTAGCTAGAAAAAGGGAGATATAGCAGAGTGGACACGGCCCTTCACTCCATACCTGTAGCTTAATAAACAACGGAAGTTTATTTCCTTATCATAATAAGTCCACTCAACAGTGGTGTAGGGCTGGGGTCCATGTAATTATCCAGGGATTCAGGCTAACGAAGACCCTGCCACCTTCAGCACAAAGTTTTCAAGTAGCTCGGGGTCTTGACAGTGGCTGATGGGGAGAAAGAGCTAGAGAGAGGCATACCAGTTGGCCTAGAAGTGACATACCTCACTTTGCTCATGCCATTGGCAAGAACTAGTCTAATGCCTCATTGCCTCCATTTAAAACTGCGATCATGTTTTTACCATTTCGAACCTAGAGCGAAGGGGCAGGTGTAGGGGAAGCCAAGATTTCAGAGGCCAATAAAATGTGCTTTGCTAGGCAAACAGTAACTGCCATCATGATTTTATGCCTGGAAACTTTCTGTAGAGTATTTGTACTTAAGCTTTGTGATGTTAATACTTGTAGCAAATTCCCTGTCAATGTTCTTCTTCAGAGTGCATGTGACACATTCCCTGATATCTGCTAAAAGTTGATTTTTCGTGGAGCAAACCATTTGGGAAGGTAACATGCCGTGAAAAACTGCATCCCTAGCACTCACACTTACTGCTTGGAGGTGAGTGTTCTGCCTAATCGTGGAAGTGGCCTGGGAGCGTTGCTATGTAACTGAAAACATGTTATGCTCAGAAAGTATCTCTTTTGCTTTTTGTTTTATGGGGTGCCTGGGTAGCTCAGCTGTTAAAGCATTCGACTTCGGCTCAGATCATGATCTCTTGGTTTGCGGGTTCAAGCCCTGCGTCGGGCTCTGTGCTGGACAGCTCAGCGCCTGGAGCCTGCTTCATTTTCTGGGTCTCCCTTTCCCTCTGCCCCTCCCCCCCACTCTCTCTCTCTCTCTTTCTCAAAAATAAATAAACATTATAAATATGTCCCTGGTTGACAATGCAACAAAGGATTTCCTTCAGTACCTCCAAGTGATTTTTTTCCTCATCCTCTTCACCCCACTTATTTTTTTTTTTACTATTTTTTTCTCCTGTCAATCCTACTCATGATCTGGGTCACAAGTTGTCATCATTTCAAAGGTACGTGGACTTAGTAACCTTACAATCCCGAATATGGACAGCCGGTGCCTCTTTCAAACACCAAAATGCCATGGTGACTGGGCCGTTTCTTCACGGCCCCTTTCTGGGGGAAATATAATCAGTTGTCATTCCATAGACCGTCGCGGGGTCTCTGAGAAATAAGTTCATCTTCTAGAAGCATACTTTTTTCCCTTGCTATCCCCTGACTATCAGCCTTCGGGTAAGAATTGTTGTGATTTTTGTGATTAACATATTCGGCGGTTCATCCATTTATTCATTTGCTTACTTATTCGTGCAACAGACCTTTGTGGGTGTGCTACGTGCCATTATTAGGCTTTGCTAATGGCTGTCAAAAATTGCAAGAGGTCTTTCTGGAGAAGAGCATTGGAGAGCTGATAGGAAAATAAAAGGGAGCGTGACTAAATCACCTTCTTAAAGTTTAGGGGTAAGCCAGAGAGTTAAAGGGAAGAACGAAGAAATGAAGAATTCCTCTTCGAATGTCAAGTCCAGGGGACCCTGTTGGCCCATCTTCAGTCACCAGGCTGGCTGGACACATCAGCCCTCACCCCCCAACTCCCCTGTCATCTTCGGGCTTGAAGACCCCTCTAGTATACCCAGACACATCTGGCTTTGCTAGTTGAATCAGATGTGCCCCACAAGCAAGTTGTGTTTGTTCCCAAATCCATTCTTAACGTTGTAAAATTTGCTTGAATATTATCCAAGCCAAGGAAATGTGAGCACAAGAGAAAAGATAATGGTTGCTTGAACACAGAGTAAGTTGAGCGCTTTGGAAAGAGTCGCTAACCTGAACCCTCCATGACCCATAATTAACGTACATTTACAAGCGCAATATACTGCAAACAGACACAGTCCAGAGTTGTTTTTTAAAAGGCCAACCGTTAAAATCTTTTCAAAGGGGGTAAAGGTTAATGGCATTCAGAACCTATGCAAATGACAAGAAAAGCCAGTTCGTGAAAGAATCCTATGTGCATATCACGTAGAAAAATTTATCATCGGTAGTTGTCAAAGATACGCAAATTAAAACCAGAATTGATTGTTTCCTATAAAATTGGCAGATGAAAAATAAGACTCAGTGCTGCGGAGACGATGTGGGAAGGCCTTCTTGCTCCCTCTTGAAATGAGTTTGTACTGATGAAAGCTCCCTTAAAAGCATCAGTTCATAAGTATCAAGAGCCATAAAAAGACATTAATTCCTTTAAACTTAATGACCCTACTTCTAGTAACTTATTCTGAATAATCAGATATATGGTCAAAGATGGATACACAAAGACATTCCTCACAGGATTATTACAGCAAAAGATTTGAAGCCGCCCAAATATGCTATGTTAGGAGAAAGATGTGTATATATATATATATATATATATATATATATATGCATATATATGGAAATTACACAGCCATTGAACATCAGATACTCAAACAACAGTAAATGGTATGTGAAATTGCTTACTTTATAATTTGAAAAGAAAAAAGAAGCTCACAAACTTAGACATACAAAACGATATCTTTGGTATTTAAAAATTACCCTACATATTCATATCTATGATTTGAAAAACGAAGTAATAAGAAATACAGCAGAATGTTTAAGGATGTGGAGATTCTTTTTCTTCTTTTATATTTTTATTTACTTTTCTAATTTTCTGCAATGAAGATTCCATATATATATATATGTATATATATATACATACGTATGTATATATATACATATATATATAACCATTTATAAGAAAATATTTTGTTCTCAAAAAGGTGCTAACAAGAAGCAGAAAAATATTTTGTTTTCAAAAAGGTGCTAACAAGAAGCAAAATATCACACACACACACACACACACACACACACACAGGCGAGCATTCCAGCAACAGCTGGGTGATGTTTCCTAATCCAAGATACAGTCCTGGTAGTTTAAAATGACAGGTGTCAGCTGGGGCACCTGGGTGGCGCAGTCGGTTAAGTATCCGACTTCAGCCAGGTCACGATCTCGCGGTCCGTGAGTTCGAGCCCCGCGTCAGGCTCTGGGCTGATGGCTCGGAGCCTGGAGCCTGCTTCCGATTCTGTGTCTCCCTCTCTCTGCCCCTCCCCCGTTCATGCTCTGTCTCTCTCTGTCCAAAAATAAATAAACGTTGAAAAAAAAAATTAAAAAAAAAAAATGACAGGTGTCAGCAAAAAGGCTCCTTTTGTGCTGGGAAGAACACTGAGTGGCTCTACTGTGGTCTGGGTGACCACATGATTTCACAAACATTTCCAAAGATGTTTTTCCAGATTAATTTCACTTTCTGTAAAGAAAAATACATCTGACTGGGATAATAGAACAACACATTGAAAACCAGTTATTGGATGGTTGAGTAATTTGATGCCACCTCATATATTACATTGGCATTGAGGCCTTATATTTCACCAGATTGCCCAGGTTGGACCCTCTAGGACTTGAGACTTTTCCTGGTCATGACACCACCACATCTGTGGTCACGATGATGTCAACTAGCAAACTAGGGTAAGATTTTGGCATGCTTCTCAAAAGTAAATCCAGCTTCAGGTTAATAGCAAAGATCTAGGATGATTTGTTTCTACTTAAATCCCAACAAACCCCCCAAACAAGAAACTTACTAAAAAGTACAGATGGGTTTGAAAAATGTCTACAAATTCAGTAACTGCAAAACTTCGTCTGTGAATCTTGTAATTAATTTTGTTTCCAATTAAGCAACCCGGAAAGCAGCTGAGTGCTTTTCCAATCAACATCGCTCAATTACTCAGAGTTCCTTTGTTCAGATTATCCTAGTTTTCCCAAACTCCACAGTCTGATATATTTGGAATAATCTACATGCTACAGAATGACAAATGGGTAAATAGGATACAGATTCATCTTTAATTCAGAGTTCCAAAGACCAGAACCCTCGCTCGCCCACGGAGAAAATACATTGTTTTTAGATGTAAGGAACTACTAAAAATTGTCCTTTTTCTATTAAGTTAAAATACTATTCAAGCCACACAATATTCAGGAGTATAAAGCAATTCTTAGCAAAATTTCCTATTATGGAATAACCACCCTCTTAAATCAAATAATCAGTAGAAGCCAGTAAATTTGATTTGATCAAAAATTAAACTCAATGAAATAATGCCTGTTAACAGAACTGGGGAGGCAACTTGGCTTTTTTTTTTTTCTAAAAAGGGCACGGGGGTTTTAGATATCCATATGTTTATTTGGAGCTAAAAATGGGTCACGGCTGCCAAAAAAAGCTAGTGAGATTTCAAGCTGTATTAATAAAAGTACAGTGTCCGTTACGAGGGGGACAATAGTCCCATTGTTCGGCACACTTACGGAGGACAGCCCATCTGGGGGACTGTGGCCAGCTCCACCAGTGAGGCCTGCCCGGCTAAGGACCGGCACGCTGGGCCGCCTGGAAAGCATGTCAAAGGATGAACAGATGGGCAGGCTGGAACAGGCTGACGGGAGGCGGGGTGGCATGCGACATCCATGTTCCAACATCTGCAGAGTTATCACGGGAAAGGCGGATTCAACTAAATTTGTGGTTTCAAAAGGCCAAACTGAGAACCATAGGGTGGGATTGACAAGGAGGAAGGCTTTTTGAGTCCCACCTCAGGGAGAAGAGCAGTGCTGTGCCCTCCCTGGGTGGCAGGGTGGGCAGTGACCAGGCTTCCATTCTGCAAATTTGCAAGTGCGGACTGGCAGAATTTTAGTGTTGGAAGGGACCTTTGCAGGTCGCCCGAAACAATCTTCTCCCTTCGCACACAGGGACAGCGAGGCCCAGGGGGTGGTGACGAAATCACGCACCGGGCCTCACGGAGGTGGAGTGCAGAGGGGGGCCCTTTCCTGACTGTTAAGGAGGTGGCCTCACCTGACCACACGGCTCGACTGACTCATTTTCACTGGACATGGCCGTCCTCTGTATCTCCCACCTCACATGCTGATTGACACGCGAGTTGAATGGGTGGCCCGCAAATTCTGTTACATTTCCAATGTTTGCAGAGCCTGATGGCTCGACCGTACAGTGCGAGTGGAGGGAAACGGTACCAAGCCCTGGCACTGAAGAGTTCGTCATCTGGTTAAAATATTTTTTAAGGAGAAATTATATCCAGGCGGAAATAAGGCAGTGTATGAGCCAGATAGTTGGTGAGGATGCCCAGTGCTCCAGGAGTTCTGAGGGAAGGAGGCTGGGCCAGAGCAGGGGAGGTGGAGGACGTGAAGGTCACGTCAGGTGCAGAGTCGGTGGGAGGAATAGGGGTTTGCAAGATAGAGGTGGAGGGAGGCAGACCCGCCGTCAGCCCAATCGCGTGCCTTGTTTACTGCTAGTGGCACAGTCCTGGGGCCATGGTTACTCGTGCTCCTAGCAAGTAATTCATTCATCCTGGTGTGAAGAGCTGTGTGGGGACAGCCCACGGTATGCGTCCCACCTCGGTCCCCTGCTCAGGGGTCGTGCCGTTGATACCGTTGGCAGGGTTCCTCAGTCTCGGGGGTTGCACATCTTTCACCAGGAGGGTTTGGATAGCATGTCACGATCCTTCCCTTCTTGGGGAGGGGGTGGAGGGGGGCTATGTGCAGCCATGTTCCTATAGCCCAGGGTGGCCAATTGAAGAAAGGGCTGATGCATTGAAAATATAGTCATTTCGGGGGCGCCTTGGGTAGCTCAGTGGGTTAAGCGTCCGACTCCAGCTGAGGTCATGATTTTATGGTCTGTGAGTTCGGGCCCTGTGTCGGGCTCTGTGCTGAGCGCTCAGAGCCTGGAGCCTGCTTCAGATTCTGTCTCCGTCTCTCTCTGCCCCTCCCCTGCTCACATTCTGTCTCTTTCTCTCAAAAATAAATAAACATAGTTTTTTTTAAAAAAGGAAATATAGTCACCTCTCCTCTACTCAGTGCAGGCAAGAGATAAGGGTTTACAGCCCTCTGACCGGGGGATTTCTGTAAGAGTTTTTGTGGGGCTTTAGAAATTTGATTTTATAACTTTGGCTGTTCCCGGCAAACATGGAGAGCCAATTACGACACAGAGTTCCTAATACTCAGTAACCACGCACAGCCAGGGAAGGCAACGATTATGTCTTACTTAGCTAGAATACATTTTTCTTACTGTCAAGGCAAAGTAGAGAATAAATGAAACCATCTTGAAGTCAAGGCAAATAGAATGAACAGAAACTGTTAGATTCCTTCTTTGCTAGTTTTTCTCTTTCCCTGATTATCCCTAGAGTATCTAGACATTCCCTGATATCTAGAGAGTTTGAGTCTATACAACCTGCCTCTCTTAGGTGCCACGTTCTCTTTCTTCCAAACGGAGGGCCTGGTGATCACCCACAACCCGCCATCATGATGTCACAGCAGGACACACAGCCCATGTATACATTTCACTTGATTTTCAGAAAAGGTGATCCAGGGTGTCTGTGAGCTAGAAGGAATTCTCCCAAATGAACAATGAACAGCTCCAGGCATCACAGGAGAAGCCTCCGCTCGGGCGCTGCCGCCCAAACAAGCTCGGGTTTCTTTCTAGGCAAAGTTGGTATTTTTAGTTCTGGGAACATATCTTTTAAAGATGGGGGTCTTGTTTACACCTGCTGTTGATTCTCTGAAGGAAACCAAAAGGGCGCCTGTGGAAACCACCCTCCCAGGACTCGCGAGCTTCTTGAGAAGAGCACTTTCTCTCTGTCTCAATGCGCTTGTTTGTATGTATCCCCAAAGGACACAGTGGTGATTTATTCGGTGACCATCAAAATTGCCGTTTCGCAAGGGTCCCGACTCCACGAAGAGAGAGCTCTATTGTGGTTCCCTGTCCACATGCCTGGCTGCTCCGAGAGAAAATTAATGACTTTGGAGACTGACATCTCTGCAAGCCCCTGAGAAAAGGGGCATTTCCTGTTTGTGCTGATCCGAGCGCTCTGGTGTGAGATTGCTTTACCGCAAATGACAACGTTCGGCTGCGGGGACACTGCTTCCCCAAGCCTGGGTCGGCGGATAGCCCACGAGGCAAAGAGGAGGAGCGTTGCTGGCCCGCGTCTTTGCTGTGTGACATTCTCTGGTCACGGTGAGCTCTCGGAGCGGTGCTGACCCGCCGTGCTGAAACACAGATTCCGCTTGTTCGCGCTCAACAGCTCCTGCAAACCCCCGTGTCCTCTACTGTTTGGACTGAGTTACCGCAGGAGGAATTGGAGGGGAGGGTCAGGAGCCAGGCGGTGGGGTAAGGCAGCTGTGCCTAATGAAAAATTCACCAGACTTGGCGTCGGGAAACCTGAGTGCGAAACAGTGCCTGGCACACAAGCAGATGTTTAATTCAAACAAAATAATATCAACAAAGAAGGCATAAGAGTTCACTTTTTTTTTTTTAAGGGAAAAACAAACAAAATGCCTAACCAGATGTCTCTAAGCTTCAGCTTCCTTCCTAAGAAGTGTTTCCTTTTTGTTCAGCTTTTCCCGATTTGGAACACACAGGGCTCTCTGCTGTGGCCCGTTCTCATCTCGGGCTAATCGGCGTGGGTTCCTGCGGTTTCTGTCTGCCCTCACTCTGGTTTCATTAGAAGCGAACCTGCAGTCACAGCTGACTCTGCCTCTTTCCAGCTGTGAGACTCGGGACTTTCTGGCCTCGGTTCCCTCCTTGCTAAAATGCAGATAAAAAACACCCACCAGAAGGGCCTACGGAGGGGCCCAAAGATGACGTGGGAAGTGGTGCTTTCTGAGCCCTGACAGGTTGTGCACACATAGGAAACTCGTCTGTGAAACAGCAAGATGTGGGAGATGGGGACTGGAAGGAGGGCAGACAGGCCCACCTGTTGCTTGCGTGCGGACATCTCTGAGAAGAAAAGCCGTGTGTTCACTCCTGCCCTTGGGCCTCTTAGGAGGACAGGCGAGCTACGGAGATGGGTCCTTCTCAGCCTCCCTGCATCTTCAGGCTGAGATCGTCTATTTGCCGTGTAAGCATCCAAACCCAACTTGCAAGGGCTTGGGGACACGTGTGTGCTGCCCAGACGGCCACTGACAGAAGATGTCATGCCAGGATGGCTTCAACACCCCTCACTCACACCCGTGTTGACCCCCAGGGTATCGGAGCGAGGGGCCCCCTGCTTCTTTCCCTCCTGGCTCGGGCGTCACAGGGAGCATCCACTCTCGGCTTTATTTTCATCATCCTCTTTGGTGAAAGCCATGGTGTCCCTTCCAAGTCCCAACAGGGTCTATGTGGGAAGCAGAAAGCATGCCCCAATGGTTGGCACTTTCAGTCGCTGGCTCCAAGGAGCATGCTTGTCACCCCTGTGCCTTGACAGGGCCCACGTCTGAGCAAGAGACCAGGGAAGGGGGGGATATTTGCTCAGAAAGCAAAACTCTTGGTGTCACAACCTGTAAAGGCTGCTGGTGGAATCTCATTTGGAGAAGGTGTCTTTTAAATTTTTTTTTTTTCAACATTTATTTATTTTTGGGACAGAGAGAGACAGAGCATGAACGGGGGAGGGGCAGAGAGAGAAGGAGACACAGAATCGGAAGCAGGCTCCAGGCTCTGAGCCATCAGCCCAGAGCCTGACGCAGGGCTCGAACTCACAGACCGCGAGATCGTGACCTGGCTGAAGTCGGACGCTTAACCGACTGCGCCACCCAGGCGCTCCGAGAAGGTGTCTTTTAATTAGAGCTTTCAGTTTCTCCTTATCTTTAAAATCATTATCACGGTCTCGACTGTGTCCCTCACAAGGTGCTGTCACGTCAGGTGGGAGACGGGGGGGGGGGGGGGGGGAGTTGGTTCTGGAAGCTGCGAGGCATTCTGCAGGGTCATTGGTCATTCTCTGAAGACAGTCAGTCCTTTGAGGGTGAGTCGGGGGGTGGAGAACTCATTCCTCTTCCGACTTCCTTTTTCTAGCACATTCCTGGTTCACAGGAATAAAGAATGAATGAATAAATAAGGGAGTATATGAATAAATAGGACTGTTGTTTAAAAATACAGACAGGGGTGCCTGGGTGGCTCAGTCGGTTAAGCGGCCGACTTCGGCTCAGGTCACCATCTTGCGGTCCAGGAGTTCGAGCCCCGCGTCGGGCTCTGTGCTGACTGCTCAGAGCCTGGAGCCTGTTTCAGACTCTGTGTCTCCCTCTCTCTCTGACCCTCCCCCATTCATGCTCTGTCTCTCCCTATCTCGAAAATAAACGTTAAAAAATAAATAAATAAATAAATAAATAAATAAAATAAAATAAAAATACAGACAAAACCCAAACAGTAGCAAGCTGACATCTTTGCCAATCAAAAGATACACTTGCAGGGGTTATTATGCCTTTTTAATATGCACCTACTATGTGCAGAACATACTGGAAAAAGAAGGGGGGTGCTTTACCAGCTCTCCCTTGCATAGTTCAGACACAAGCTTTCCAAAAATCGATTTTCCAAGGCTTTTCTCTCACATCAGTTTCTCACTGTGGCCCAGGAGAAGATATTTCTGTAACACGGATGAGGAAGGCGGGGCGGGGAGGCGGGGAGGAGAGAAACACTCTTAAGGAATTCTAAGGAGTGCGCTTCTAAGAACCCGGTGGAGTAAACGAGGCGAGCTCTTAGCACACCTGATTTGTTATTCGAAATGAACGTTGCCTGCTCTTTTCCTCTCTTGTGAGGGTGTCAGACTCGTTCCCCATGGAGACACAGCCACATACACTGTTATTTCAACAACAGCTATGCAAACAGATCAATGGCGTGCCAAATGCCACAATAAATTGTTGATCTTCAGCCGGACTATTAAGAGCGGCAGTGAACGCTCACATCTCTCCACACCTGTGAGACCATTGATCTCTAGTGGCCAGATGATGGATAAAAACTGGGATGTTTAAAATGGGCAGCAAGGATCTACAGCGTTGCTAAAGTAAGTGCTGGCAGGGATCCGTTCTCAGTCCGCTGAGAAGACCCGTGTTAGAGTAGAGAACACTATTGATCTGTTTGGACAAGAGTGTGGCTTTCATTTATTTTGGGCCCTTAGCTATTTATCTTCAGGACTGGCTCCGGGCCAGCGAGAGACGAACTGGTGCCTAATGATAAGAAAAATTACCTGGAGCGAGGTCTTCTGGGGTCTGCCCCACACTGGGTCTCCTCATCCTCTGTTTGCATGTTGGAAAGTGTCTCAGACCTCCAGATATATCCCCAGAAGGGGAAAGTGCCCTGCACGCAGTACAGAGTTGTGACCTTGATCACTGGCAATGATCCTGGGGGCATCTAGCACCGCAGAGGGGTGGCTGTGTAGTCTCGTACAATGATTCTTGGCCTTGGCATGAACCTATCAGAATCCCATGGGGGCTTGTACAAACAGTGTGCCAGCCCCCTCACCCTAAGATTTCTTGATCAGCGTGTCTAGGGTGGGGCCATTTCTAACAGATTCCCAGATGGTCCTGCGGCCCCGCCTTTTAGGTCTGATGGGTTCATTGTCATGAGTTGTGTAATTGAAGGGTGCAATCCAGCTCTTCTGCTTACTCTCTCCATGGCTCAGTTTCCTCATCTGGGAAACAGGGATAATAAGCCGGTGGTGGCCTCGTAGGACAGTTTTGAGAATAAATGAAGAATTGTGAGCAGAGCCCAGAGCCCGGCGCATATTCAGAGCTCAGTATCGTGTGTCACTCATATCTACCACCACCAACTAAAGGTTAGAAGCCTGGAGAATTGTAACAATTTCCATGTCCACAGTCGAGTTCAAGTATTGCTCAAGAGAATTCTGTGCTTGAGGAGCAAGCGTGAAGGATCCAAAGTTGGGGTCTCTGTGATTGCTGAGGCTTAGGATAAGTGGAAGGTCACCTCCTAGCCAGGATGACAAAACGAGGAAAACTTCATTCCCCTGGAGCCGAGCAAGGTCAACGGTGGGGTCTTGGGGGTGGGACCATGTGTTGGCAAAGCACCGTGGCCCTAGGGGTCAGGAGGCCTGGGCTCTGGTCCCAGCCTCACGTTGGCTGGCTGTATGCCCTTGTCACCCCTGAGATTCTTGGGGACATGAAGTCTCATTCGCAAAATGAGGAGGCTGAATTGGAAGACCTCCTGAGCCTCCAAACTTCTAACAATCAAAGGATGACAGTCCCCACTTGAGTGGCGAGTATGATGCCTGGAGAGACAGGAACGATTCTTGAGTGGTGGAGGGAGAGGGTGAAGGAGGGTGTAGGGCCGGGGAGGGACATACGAAGGGATACGGAAGGGACATGCAAAGGGAAACTTCCTTCTTAATTTTTCCAGGCGCAGCTCATTAGAAAGCACATCCCAGGGGGTGAGAAAAGAGCACATGTCTCAAGCCTGATTGGACTGAGTTCCGCAAGTAGCTTCCAGTTTTGGTGGGTGTTCCAGTCTGCTGGTGTAGCTATACCCGGGATCCCAGGAAGCTACTAGAAAATGAGAGGGGCCACAGGGACCACACGTTAAGGCCAATGTCACAGAGAGGGTTATCTTTGGCCTGAAAGAGAAAAGGCAAAGGACAAGGTTCCAGGGGTCATCAGTGGTGTGCATGGTGCCTGAGACACAGTTAAATGCATGCTCACAGACCACTGAGAGTTAGGTATCACTGCTCTTTAAAGAAGCATCAAACGTGGGGTGCCTGGGTGGCTCAGTCGGTTAAGGGCATGACTATGGCTCAGGTCACGATCTCACGGTTTGTGGGTTCGAGCCCCACATCGGGCTCTGTGCTGACAGCTCGGAGCCTGGAACCTGCTTCAGATTCTGTGTGCCTCTCTCTGTCCCTCCCCCACTCGTGCTCTGTGCCTCCCTCTCTCAAAAATAAGTAAACATTAAAAAAGTTTTGAGTAAAAAGAAAAGAAGTATCAAATGTTGAGCCTTTTGAGATATATTCCTCTGAAGGTTTCAATTTTGCTTTTGTTTCTGATGGAGAAGGGCAGATGACACGACGTACTAATAAATGCACACGCCAGGGTTTTCTAATGGATTGACATCCAAAGGGCTCTAAAGTTGCTATCAGCAACTCTTTGCCCTAAATCCTTGTAAAGAGGGGCACCTGGGTGGCTCTGTCAGTTGAGCGTCTTGATTTCAGCTCAGGTCATGATCCCAGGGTTGTGGGATCAAACGCCGTGTCAGACTCATTGATTAGCGTGGAGCCTGCTTAAGATCCTCTTTCTCTCTGCCCCTTCTGTGCTCGTGCTCTCTCTCTCTCAAACACAAAACAAAACAAAACAAAACAAAACAAAACCCAACCCTATAAAGAAAGTCACATGTTGGGGCGCCTGGGTGGCGCAGTCGGTTAAGCGTCCGACTTCAGCCAGGTCACGATCTCGCGGTCCATGAGTTCGAGCCCCATGTCGGGCTCTGGGTTGATGGCTCAGAGCCTGGAGCCTGCTTCCGATTCTGTGTCTCCCTCTCTCTCTGCCCCTCCCCCGTTCATGCTCTGTCTCTCTCTGTCCCAAAAATAAATAAACGTTGAAAAAAAAAATTTAAAAAAAATAAATAAAAAAGAAAGTCACATGTAGATGATAACCAGGGGTCTTTGGGGATGAAAAAGGCCTACAATAAGATTTCCTTCTAGTGCAAATGGAAACCAGTCTCCCACTGGGCTGAGGGCTTCATCCTGGGAGCTTAAACTGGGGGAAGGACTCCTGGCAGACTGAAGGACCCTCTTACCCAGAAGGGAAGGGGAAAGATGGGAAAGAGAAGGTCACGTGGCAATACTTCTAATAAGACCGCGGTGGGGGGGGGGGTGCTGGAGGGGGAGGACATAGGGATGAGGAAGAGGGAAACCAGCCCTGCAGGTGTAGGGAATGTCGGAACGGGGAGGGGGATCTTCCTAGCCTTTGCTGCCACAGCCCCCTCTGGACCGACCCTCACTGGAGAGTAACAGCTCATCTGTCATATGGTATCGTGCACCGTAGCTCAGTAGCCTTGCAGAAGAGCCCCATCTTTATTATCCTGACTCCGTGCCAAGGAAATGGAGATACGGAGCGGCCAGGTGGCCTGTCTTAGTCTGCAGTGGCAGAAGCAGCCTGGCCCCAGAGCCTCTGATGTTACTACCACGCTAGCCAGTCCTTCGCCGTGGGCTGCCTGCAGCCGGCTCCCCGGGGGGCTCCGCAGTAGCCCCTAGAGAAGAGAGAAACACCTATGGCTATAACCTGTCTCCTTCCCTCTTGACCTTTAGTGACAAGGAAGCCCCTCGCAAGGCACTTGCGGTGAGTTGGAATTGTCCGTAGGTGAAGCTAGTTTTCCGTACCTAGCCGCTTGGTTACAAATCTTTCTGCGTGCCTATGGAAGGTAGAGCAGTCAGAGGAGTCATCTAGGAGCCAGAGCAGGTGGGAAACCTGGGGCTGGGACCTGGGGAGGGGATGGGCAGCAGTTAAAACGTAAAAAAATCAGGGGCGGCTGGGTGGCTCAGTCAGTAAGCGTCCGATGACTCTCGGTTGCCGCTCAGGTCGTGATCTCACGGTTTTGCGAGTTCAAGCCCCACGTCGGGCTCTGCGCCGGCAGCACGGAGCCTGCTGGAGATTCTCCCTCTCCCTCTCTCTCTGCCCCTCCTCCACTCACGCCGTCTCTGTCTCTCTCAAAATAAGCTTAATAAAAAAATCTTTTTAAAACTTTAAAACAAAATTTACAAAATAAAAAAGTCAGCATCTTCGTTTAACTATCTGCCTACATCAAGCAAATTACACAGAAAGGCTTTGTTAATGAGTGGCAAAGAAAAACCAAGGAGGAGGCGTCAGTCTGCCCCTGCTGGGCTAACCTCCATCAGGGGGAAGGTCAAGGACCCACCAGGATAGGGAGTGACAGCAGGTGCGGCCAGGTGCGCTGTGGTAGCAGGGGGTACAGCCCTGCCCTTGTCTAGAGCTCCTGGCGCTAAGTGCTCAGCCTGCAAGCATGCATATATATCACCCTCCCCATGTTAGACTTTGCAATCAGCCTGCTTTCCTTTATGGAAGGATCTAGACTGTGTGCATGTGTGTATTATGTATATATGTATATGTAGGTGTGTATATATATTTACCCTGTATTTCTATCTATTGATCTATTATCTATTGATCTATCAACTATCTATCTATCTATCTATCTATCTATCTGCAGTGGGGACCCTCCCTGCCTTTCACCTTCGTTCCTGTTCCTTTTGGAGCACTAATTTCTGATCTAGAAATACTTTAGACTGGGGGCGCCTGGATGGCTCAGTCGGTTAAGAGTCCGACTTCAGCTCAGGTCATGATCTTGAGGCTTGTGAGTTCAAGCCCCACATAGGACTCTTCTGACAGCGCAGACCTTGCTTGGGCTTCTGTCTCCCTCTTTCAACGTTTATTTATTTTTGGGACAGAGAGAGACAGAGCATGAACGGGGGAGGGGCAGAGAGAGAGGGAGACACAGAATCGGAAACAGGCTCCAGGCTCTGAGCCATCAGCCCAGAGCCTGACGTGGGGCTCGAACTCACGGACCGCGAGATCGTGACCTGGCTGAAGTCGGACGCTTAACCGACTGTGCCACCCAGGCGCCCCTCTGTCTCCCTCTTTCTTTGCCCCTGTCCAGCTCATGCGTGTGCTCTCTCTCTCTCAAAATAAATTAAAAGCAAAAAAACTTAAAAAAAGAAAAGAAAAGAAATACTTTAGACTAATGTGTCACAAGCAATTCTATCTCAAAGTGTCTACAACTAAATCCAATTAATCGTTTTTTTGAAAATTGTCCCTCAACTCCTTCTGCCCCATCCCCATCTTTAGCGTTCTGGTATAAGACATGTTCCACCCCAGCTCCTCCTCATGCCTCCCTCCTCCTCCCCCACCCTCGCACCCCTGCGAGGCCAGACATGCGCTCCCCGATGGACCTCCAGCACCTTTGTTGCAGCTTGGCGTTCATGACCCTCCCTTTGCTCAGTGTTGCAGTTTCTGAGTGTTTGGGTGAAGCCACCTGGATTATCCATCTACCGTGTAGGGCTGTCCTCTGACTCCTGGCTCCCTAGTCTCCAAGCTCATATGCCTGCCTTGATTGCGTACCTCATCCCAGCCTGCCTCCTTTCTGTCTACCTTATCATCCCAATGTTCCCTGGGAAGACGCTTTCTTGGTCACACCAGTCAGCACCACCTCCACCCCCTTCTGCGTGTCCTCAGAACACGCCGTTAGCTCTTCATCCAGCATCGTCCCGTTTTCTTTTTTTTTAATTTTTTAACGTTTATTTATTTTTGATACAGAGAGAGAGCATGAACGGGGGAGGGTCAGAGAGAGAGAGGGAGACACAGAATCTGAAACAGGCTCTAGGCTCTGAGCTGTCAGCACAGAGCCCGACGCGGGGCTCGAACTCACGGACCACGAGATCGTGACCTGAGCTGAAGTCGGCCACTTAACTGACTGAGCCACCCAGGTGCCCCAAGCATTGTCCCGTTTTCTCTCTGCACTGCCCAATCGTCACGCTGTCCGAGCTAGTTAATTATATGTGTAGTTACGTTAAGGCAGATGGACAGCTTACCATCTTATTCTGTGGTTATCTCCTGTGTATGTATGTCTTACATAACCACTTGGTTTATGAGTTCCTCCAGGGCTATCCTTTCTAAGAGCTGGGCCAAATATGAATAATAATAATGATGATGATGATGATGATGGCTGGAGAAATAAACTGTGGTACATCCAGGCAATGGCATATTACTCCGTGCTAAAACAGAAACGAGCTATCAAGCAATGAAGAGACACGAAGGAATCTTAAATGCATTTTACTAAGTGAAAGAAGCCAATCTGAAAAGGCCACACAGTGTATGTGTTCAACTACGTGACGTTCTAGAAAGGGCAAAACCATGGAGTGCTTGCCAGTAGCGGGGGGAGGGAGGACAGAATAGGTGCACACAGGAATTTTAGGGCAGTGAAATGACCAGTGGCTAGAATGGTGCATAGCTATCATCACACATTTATCACAACCCATGGAGTGCCCCCAAAGTGAGCCCTAATGTAAACCGTGGACTTTGAGTGATAATAAGGTGTCAGTGCAGGTCAGGGATTGTGACAGACATACCATTCTGGTGGGGGATTTTGATTGTGGGGGTCGTGTGGAGGCAGGAGCATATGGGAAAGCTGTACCCTCTGCTCAATTTGCTGTGACCCTAAAGCTACTGTAATAAATAAAGTGTATTTTTAAAAATTATGTATGGTACCTAATACGTATTGAGGACTTTCCTGGGGCCTCATCAAAAGTACTTTGCATTATCTCATTTAATCATGACAACGATTCTGTGAGGTGGATACCATTATCAGTCCTGTTTTACAATTATGGAAACTGGGGCTCAGAGAGGTTTAGAAACTCGTTCAACGTTACACAGCAAGTACTGGCCCCACAGGCTAGGAAAAGGGGCCTTCTTTTCAATAAAGACATTTGGGCCAGGGTTGGATGGCAGAAGATTCTGGAAGCATTTGCGGCTGCTCCGTGTGTATGGCAAGTGGCTGACTGTGCTGTCTCCGTGGGATGCAGCCGAGGTTTATGACAGAAGACTGAGTGTCTGCTCTTTGCCATCGGTAAACAAACAGTGAGTCACTGGCTGGAGCACGATGGAAATGAGGTCGCCAGGCACCTCTCTGTAAACAGTGTGTCTCCTCCGGCCGCGACAATGATTCCGTTTGAGCAGAGAGCTAGAATGGCTATTCCCAGCAGACCTAACCTGTATTTTCTTGTGCTGTCTGTCTGCTTCTCCCCTGTGGTTTAGGGTAAACAGCTTCTCAGGTGGTTTAGCCAACTCCTGATTCGTTTTGAGAGGTGTTTTATCTGGTACATTTTGGCACCTGGAATTTTTTTTCTCCTCTTGTTCTGGAAAGTTCTTTCCCAGTGTTGTTTGTTATGAATATGTGGTCTGTAGAGTCGACCATCCTGTTCACTTTTGATTTCGGTCAAAGGCAGCGTGTCGTGGGGCCCAAGTCCAGAGAAGGGCCCCAGGAATGTTACGTGAGGTTCAGGGGATCTCTCAGTGGCCCTCACAGGCCCAGGATGGAAGGGGTTTTGAGGCCTGTCTGATCTGAGCTTTTCACTTCTCCAAGCAACCTCAGGGCCCCAGTGGGGTCACCGCGTGAGCCCCTGCAGCTGGGGACAGAGACAAGTTGAGAACCCAGGGCTCTTCATGCCCAGGCTCTGCCCTTCCCCCCAGATCATCCTCTGAATCTGCCTCACCTTCCCTCCCTCTTCCAGGTGAGCCCTGTAACTCCCCCTGGGTGGCCTCTCCTGTGCAGCCTGGGGCCTGCCCCTCCCCGCTTCAGCTCAGCTTCCTGTTCCCCAGCCGTCTGGCTCAAGGTGGATGTTTCACGAAGTGGGCTGTCAGCAACTGCCAGATCAGCACCCGGAGTGAGAGCCCCATGCATTACAGACAAGTGTCCCTGAGCAATGGAAGGGGCTGTGCTGGTCTAGAATATTTGCTTCTGGTCTTCCTCTCCACCACAGATCCATGGAGGGCGGGGGGGCAGGGGGCAGCAGATTCAACTTAGGGGGGAAAAAAGCTCCTATGAAGTGTTGCCCAAACATATCTGACGTCTCTTGAAAAGTGGCATTCACTCGACTGAAAAGTTCCCCTTTGTATGAGAAATAAAGTGACACCAGGGAGCAGGTCCCCCAGGGTTGGGGGCTGGCGGCTGGGACCACTGTGGCCCGGGAGCCACACAAGGACTCTTGGGGTATCTCTGTGGACTGGAGTACCAGCTAAGCAGAGGCAGGTGCTCCTGGCTAGTGCGGGCTGTGAGGGATCCCTAGTTCCCAGGAGTGCTTTGGTCTCCAAGGATTCTACAGGAATCCTCTGCTCCCCTCAGGGAGTCTGGCTGTCCCTCAGAACACACCAAAAAGCCTCTTACCTGCTTGAGGGATAGGATCTGGGTTGGATTGCCTCGCGCCTCTCTCTCACTAGCACCCCTACCCCTCTTCCAACGTATCAGGCACGGGGGCTCCCGTCAGCCCCATCTCAGTTTGACTCTCTCCTTGGCAGAAATACAAATTCTTTAAAGGCCCCTTCCTCCCATGTCCCTGTTCCTCTGTCACCAAAGGTTTGCCATTTGACTACCTCCAACTGGCTGTTCCCCGCCTGTCACCGTGGATACACCCCTTGGATCTCCTGCCCCCTGCTACACCGATGTTCTCTTCCCGGTTTTTTCTGCCCGATTTCAAGTTTTTGGAGATGCACAGCCTAGGACTAATCATTGTGGAAGACGCACGGCCCGTTAAATGAGGCACCTCAAGTTCATGACTCACAGAGATTGTGAGTTACCTTGAAATGCCATTTTCATTTAAAAGGCGGAGGATGGGGAGATCCCAAATTACATTCCAAGGGCGACTGAAAGATTACTGTCATGT
This sequence comes from Prionailurus bengalensis, assembly GCF_016509475.1. NCBI lineage: Eukaryota > Metazoa > Chordata > Mammalia > Carnivora > Felidae > Prionailurus > Prionailurus bengalensis. The sequence continues at coordinate 54,802,866 of NC_057354.1, read as the reverse complement.
TTGTAGCACGTGGGAAGACTGTTGCACAAAGGGGTCTTAGTTCTATACCGTGTGTGCATGTGTGTGTTCTATAGGCTATATGACAGTGAGTGTAGGTGGGTGTGTATTCCATAGGTTATGTAGTGTGCGTGTAGGCATGTGTAGCGTGTCTATGTGTGTGTTATATAGGATATAGAGTGTACGTGTAAGTGCGTGCGTGTATGTGTGTTACATGGTTTGTATCGCGTGTGAACTGTGGGTGGTTCGGGTGGTTGGGGAGTGGGTAAGCGTGTAAGGGGTATGTGTGAGTATCCCGGGAAATAGGTTTCTGTAATTGAGAACAGGTTCCCTGCTGGAACCTGAGACTTTTGTCTGCCGGAAAGTTGCAATGGCCTAAGGCCTAGAAGGATAAGGTTTCAAACTGAATATGCTCTTGAGGCAGCCAATCGCACGGAAGCAGATGTGGTTTCTGTGGTCAGTGAAACCAGATCCTGACCTCCATGAGATAATCGGCACAGGAGGAAGACGAGTTGGATTAAAAAAAACAAAAACAAACAAACAAAAGCAGGCAACGGTGTCTTGAGTTTGGAAACCCCGCCACCACCCAAAGCAGTGGTAAAATGTCTGAACTTTTTTTTTTCCGGTCAAGGTTTAGAGGGTACTTTCATCATCTAAGAACAAAACATCATCAAAAACAAGACTTCACAGCGAAATCACAAGAATCCCCCTGCAATGATAGAAATTCACATGACGAGTGCGAAGGTATTTTGTTTATGACTGTTTACTTTTTTTGGTACCGTGTATTTGTAGCGATTCCTCTTGATTTCCAAAGGGGAAGTCTACAATCACCAAACCCATTCTTGGTGACTAATATCAGAAAAGTCTGGGAGCTGACCCTAGGCTGTTGGTTGGAAAGTGAGGGGACCAGCTTTGAGGAAGGCGTCGGTACACAAATGTGACGGGCTTATGAGACAGCCATGTGACGTTATCAGCAGAACCACAAACTGAATTTTTAACATGTCTCCTCTGTGCAAATCTTAATATTTAGAGCAGGTCTTCGCGATTATATGATCAAAGAACAGAGTCCCTCCACTGTCGTTGTGGCTATGGGAGTTTTGACATAAAACTTTCCATTGACCTTTAGCATAGATCTCTATGGGAGGAGGGACCTCATGTTAGTCTGACTTCTAGTTTCTATGACTTAAAAAACTTAGCCTCTCTTCTCAAGTTGTATTGCATTTTAACTAAGTATTTGATAAATAGTGTCTTCTATAGAATGTCCCACTTATTTTCTGAACACTTTAGTATATGCTTTAGAAGATCAATTACATATGGTTTTTGGTATAAGCATATAATTAAATATTTGGAAATGTGTATAACTCGCAAAAATAACCAATATAATTGTCTTCATAAATTTCCTGCCACATTTTCCTTGAAGGGCACTTAAAAATGGAAAGCCATGTTTTAATTCAGTAAGGGAACACATATAGAATGCATTTAAATAAAATTAATCTCTGAGATCCAGAATAATATATTTTTCAAAGCAACTTCTCAAATCTACTTTATGCAAATTTTGTGCCAGTAACATATCATAATGACATGGAGAGTCGAGTCCTTTTTCCTTCTCATGAAAAAGAAGTTTACCTTAACATTATAATTAAGACGGCTAGGAAGCAGAAATCATATAATTACAGAAGATTATTGCCACAGAAAGAATGACTAATGCTTTTAAGGACCGAAACAATTGAATGACTCAATGGATTGCATGAAAATTGTTATTTGCAGGGAACTGGAGGTTTGCGTCTCCCTGGAATTTATACATTGACATCCTAATCCCCAGTGTGACAGTATTTAGAGGCGGGGTCCTCTGAAGGTTGAAGGGTGGAGTCTTCATGAATGGGCTTAATGCCCTTATGAAAGAGAGCCCCGAGAGCCCCCTTGCCCCATTGGCCACATGAGGACACAGTGAGAAGACAGCCTTCTACGAACCAGGGAGCAGAATCCACCACGCATTGAAACTGATGGCACCTCGATCTCGTCCTTCGAGCCTTCAGAAATGTGAGAAGTACATTTCTGTTGTTGGTAAGTCACCTAGTCTGTCACTTTGTTTTTTAGCAGCCCCAATGGACTCAAGCAGCATTCTAATTTCACATCTTTCTATAATGTCATGCAAAGAGAAGGGCATGGGGAGTACTGGTGTATTTATTAGGTTGTGAAAGGAAAGAAAATCCAAGTCCATGTTCTCCGGAACTACTTGCTTGGGATACCTTTGTCCTTTCAAAACAAGAGCTGGAAAATGGTGTTGTGTAGGGTGGCATCAGATGGCATCATCCCCAATCTCCCCATCCCCAGGCAAAGGACTTGGAGGTTTTCACTCATGAGATGACGGAACACAGCAATCAACGAGGCCCTGCTCATGTGTGTCATTGCTGTGGTCTGGGCTGTGGCAGAGGTGAGTAGACGTTGTGTGGTACTCTACCACCAGACCCAGCCAATGCGGGAGCAGCCGCTGGTAGAACTGGCTGGACTAGAATCTCAAATCTCTGTAAATCTGTCACTGTCTCAGCCGGCCCCTTGTTTTCCTGCAGGGCGCGAGCCGACACTGAGGCTGCATATGGAGAGCGTCCAGCCAGAAGGAGCGGCCCAGCAGGAGTCGGAAGACCCGGTTGCTGGTCCCTTTTCTTGTGTTTAATTACCCACGTGACTTTGGGCAAGAACCTAACTCCTTAGGAATCTTGGGGTTTTTTATTTTTTTATTATTATTTTTTTTAATTTTTTTTTCAACGTTTATTTATTTTTGGGACAGAGAGAGACAGAGCATGAACGGGGGAGGGGCAGAGAGAGAGGGAGACACAGAATCGGAAACAGGCTCCAGGCTCTGAGCCATCAGCCCAGAGCCTGACGCGGGGCTCGAACTCCCGGACCGCGAGATCGTGACCTGGCTGAAGTCGGACGCTTAACCGACTGCGCCACCCAGGCACCCCAGGAATCTTGGGGTTTTTTAATCTGTAAAACGAGGAGACTAGGTGGTCCCTGAGAGTCTCTCCAGAGGTGAGACTCTATTCTACATCAATATGGTCAAAATCTGAAATCACGCAAATGGAATCTAGTTGCAGACCAATCTCCAAGTTGAACGCGAATATCTAAGCCATTGATTTGCAAGTACATTAAATGTGGTTGAGGTCTTCTTAACCTCAGGTGAAAGTTCAAAGACCAAGAGTCAATGTGAGGAAGGATGACTTGTACCAAGAAAGCTAAAGGAGTTAACCACAACCCCAGAGGTCGGGGTCAGAGGCACTGCATCCCATATTTTGGGGATGGAATATGTGTTTTCACTGTCTGGTTCATTGCAACCTTTTAGTTAGAAGGGAAGTCGATTTTTTTTTCTTACGGTTTCAAGAGTCCGTTTTCTTAGTAACGACTGTCTTCAACAAAGAATTTCTCTCTTTAAATTAAAAAAAATTTTTTTTTTAACATTTATTTACTTTTTGAGAGACAGAGAGAGACAGAGAGCGCAAGCTGGGGAGGGGCAGAGAGAGAGGGAGACGCAGAATCCAAAGCAGGCTCTGAGCTGTCAGCACAGAGCCCGATGCGGGGCTCGAACTCACAAACTGTGAGATCATGACCTGTCCAAAGTCGGTCACTTAACCGACTGAGCCACCCAGGCGTCCCAAGAATTTCCTTCTTTAAAAATACACCTTTAAAAGCAGTATATACCATGACCAGGTGGGATTTATCCCTGGAATGTAACTACAGTTCAACATTGTACAAATCAATCAATGTGATACACTGTATTAACAGAATGAAGGAGAAAACCCACACTCGTTTCAATTGATGCAGAAAAAGCATTTGACAAAATTTCATCCTTTCATGATAAAAGAAACGTGGAACAAACTAGGAATAGAAGGAAGCTGCCTAACATTATACAGGTCGCATATAAAAAGCTGACAGCTGATAAGGGGCTATCTATCCAGAATAGATGAAGAACTTTCATAACTCTAACAATAGCCCCAAAGCCCAGTCGAGCAGAGGATTTGAATGGACATTTCTCCAGAGAAGATATACATATGACCAATAAATACATGAAAAGGTGCTCAGTACCATTAATCGTTAGGGAAATGCAAATCAAGACCACGATGTGGTACCACTTTGCTCCAGCGAGGGTGGCTGCTACCAGAGACACAGAAAATCACAGAAAATCACAGAAAATCCCTGTGGGGAACAGGGGGTGCCTGGGTGGCTCAGTCGGTTGAGCCTCCGACTTCAACTCAGGTCACGATCTCACGGTTCGTGAGTTTGAGCCCCACGTCGGGCTCTGTGCTGACAGCTCAGAGCCTGGAGACTGCCTCAGATTCTCTCTCTCTCTCTCTCTCTCTCTCTCTCTCTCTCCCTGCCCCTGCCCTGCTCACCTTCTGTCTCTTTCTCTCTCAAAAATAAAAATAAACATTAAAAAAATTTTTTTTAAGTGACAGTAATCCATGGGGCCAGAAAGAGATGAAAAGATAAAGAAAATCTAGTACACACATACACACAACGGAATATTATTCAGCCTTAACAAGGAAGGACATTTTGACATCTCCTACAGCCTGGGTGAACCTCAAGGCCATTATGCTCGATGAAATAAAAAGATAAATACTGTGTAATTCCAGTTATATATGGTACTATACAGTAGTCAGATTTATAGACAGGAAGTAGAATGGTTTCCGGGGGCCGGGAAGAGGGGGAAATGAGAAGTTATTGTTTATTAGGTCGAGTTTCAGTTTTGCCAGATGCAAAAGAGTTCTGGAGATTGGTTCCATAACAGTGTAGATGTACTTAAGACTGCTAAACTGTACACTTAAAGACGGTCAAGATGAGGTGGGGGGAGGTCACCTGGGTGGCTCAGTCTGTTAAGAGTCCGACTCAGTCCCAGCTTAGGTCATGATCTCCTGGCTTGTGAGTTTGAGCCCCACATCAGGCTCTGCACTGGCAGCATGGAGCCTGCTTAGGATTCTGTCTTTCCCTCTCTCTACCTCTCTCTCTCCCTGTCTCAAAAAAAGGTGTGAGGATGGTGAATTTTATGTTACATGTATTTTACATTATCTATATTACATTACATTACATTACATGTATGTTACAATTTTTAACAGTGCAACTTTAAAACGTGTGCTATACGTGCAACGGATTTTTAAAAATGAATCAGTCATCCCAGACTTTATGTTGTATATACTCCCTTCCAGTCTTTTTCATTGTATGCATATAATTTTAGAGCTTGAATCATAAGGTACCTGCATTGTGGATATCACTTTTTTCACTTAACGATTTACTGGACATGTTCCCTACGTGTGTGTTTTTAGAGGTTGGGTGTGAGGGTTGAGTTCTGTCTGCTGGAGCCTGGGTTGGGAGATGTTACTGAGGTAGGTGGGAGGAGACAGAGCACTGGGGACCCAGAATAAGGAGGAGAACCAAATGCCCGGGAAACAGTTCCAACAGTCCAGGCCAACTAGCAGTGGCCACAAGGTGAACGTCCAGCCCAGAAGGAACCAGAAGGAACCAGAAGGAACACCCAGGTCAGAAGGCAAACTTGGGTGGACTGAGTGGTGACACGTTCCCAGACTAAGGAGATCTGTGCCCAGGTGGGGGACATTACTGGTCTGTTTGGAGTGAGTGTGGCTTTCACTTATTTGAGGTCCTTAACTCTTTCATTTCAGGTTGGCCCCAAAGCTGGTAAGAGAGTGACAGGTGCCTAATGATTAGAAAGAATTACTTGGAATGAGGGCTCCCAGGGTCGGCTCCTGATTGGGCCTCACCGCCTTCTGCCATCATGTTGAAAAGTCTCTCAAATCTCCAAGTTTATGGTTATAAAATGGGAAAAGTAAAATGCTTTGCATACAGTAAAGATTCATCGACCTGATGAGCAATCCAGGAGTCCAGCATCCCAGAGAGGCCACCAAATAGTCCCGTGCAATGGCTCTCAGGCTTCAGCAGGCATTGGGGTCACTGGGTGGGGGGCTAGTAAAAATGCAGTGTCATTCTCCCCACCCTGCCCCCTCTTGGCTTCCGATTCAGTAGATCCAAGGTAGTGGCTGAGCATCTGCAATTCTAACAAGGTTCCTAGATGACATCAACGGGGCTGGTCCAGGATTTTGAACTCCTTATGTGAAGATGCTATGTAATATTCATCTTTGTGATCTGGCACAGAGACTTGTACACAGTAGTTGCTCAATAAATATGTGCTACTTCCCAACAGTTAGGTGGGAACGAGATACTGTGGGAAGTGGAGGCAGGATGGAGCACTAGGTAAGGGGGAGTCCAGAAATTGGCACTTCAGACACCCTAGGTGATTATAAGGCAAATATCCGGCCACCACAACTTGCCTAAACTTCAGACAGAAAGTCAAAATCCAATTCAGGGATCACCATCTACCGACCTATGACCAACAGGGTTGTAACAACCATCCTGGCTACACCAGCTTCTTGTTCTCACTCTAAAAATAGACGTCATTCAGTGTCTTTGCCCTAAAACTTAGGACCTGGCAATATGTTTGGGCTAACCAAAGAAATGGTCAACTGGGTTTATGGCGGCTCATGCTGCCTTGGTCACATCTCCCTTGGCAGGCAAGGCCGAGACCACTCATGTGCCATATGGTGTGGTGGCTCTCGAGACGGGTGGCTCTGAGAGGGATCTCATGCAAGATGGCCTTTCCAAATATGTCATCCTCAAAAGTGCCTGTATACACCTTTCATTCTCATTCCACATGTTGTTTTCCCTCTTGCGGTTGCTCCCAGGAGTTTGTCTTTGTAAATTACAGCTCTTTATCCTGCAGTGAATTTTCTCCTCTCATCCTGTATTGAAGTCATTTCCCTAGAGCAGCACTGAATTATTGCTGCTCTGTCTCAGCCATCCATGATGGTAGATGCACAGGGCTGGAGTTCTCCCTGCAGGCAACATGGGGGTACAAGGACCCCCTCCCTGGGAACACTGTTGTTTTGCACAGTTCGAGCGTCTGCAACATGCCAGCCAGTAAGAGACCCGAGGAGCCACGTCTGCTCCCAAGGACGGTTCCAACCACAGTGACGATGGCAAAGAGAGGCTAGAATTTTAGGAAACAGGGATGTGCTGCTGGACATAAATACTGCCTGGTGCTCGTTTCAATTCTGATCATTTTACTGATTGATGCTAGCGAAGAAGCCCCAAGCCATGACGTCCACGGCAACTTGTTGGATGAAAAGACACTACAGAGTCAGCCAGAGAATATTACAGCGTGCCAACTCCGTGCCTGGCTCAGAGTGAAACCTTTACAGCAGGGATACAGAAGTTCTAGACGTAGTCTTTGTCTGGCGAGTGTAGAATGTATACCTAAAACCAAGCTGTCCGGATACAAAAGTAATAATGTGAAATATTACCCAGTTAAGTGTGGACAATATGACTTGAAGTGTCATGGGAATTCAGAGTAGAAAGCTCATTCTGGGATAGAGGGGCCAACATGGTAGAGAAGAAGGGAATTCAAAACAGGTAGGGGAGCACGTGAAACCATGGCATGACCATGGTCTGTATACAGATTGCCCACAGACCGACACAGGAAACAGGCCCTGGGGGCGGGGCGGGACGGGGAGGGGATGATAATAAAGGTGTTGAATTTAACTTGAGCCACACTGAGTCTGAGCTGCTGGTTGAATGCTGCCCCACCGCCCCAGGGGGCAATTTTGTACTGCTCTCCCTTTTAGCGCGAAACCCACAAGGGGCAGCTTAAACAAGTGAGGGTTTTTTGTTTGTTGTTTTTTTTTTTTTTCATGAAAAAAAGAATCCAAATGTCAGCAGTCCAGGGCTGCTGTTCAAGACTGTCTCTTGCTCCACAGTTGTGTTCTCATGGTCACAAGATGGCTGCTGAACCCCCGGCTTCACATCCACAGAACAAGTGGAACAAGAAGGAAAGTAGAGACAAAAGGCATACGCCAGCAGTCTATCCATTTTTATCAGAAAAACCATGGCTTTCCCTGAAGCCTTGCCCTGTGGTCTCCTATTTCATCAGAACTTTGTGCCCCCCCACCCCCTACTGCCCCCACACTGAGGAAGGGAGTGTTTCCACTGGGCTGTACTAAACACACACCGAACTCTGATAGCAATGAGGGAGAAACCCACATTGGATGACCAACGGGCAGGGTCTGACCCAACGGTCACCCACTGTCCACTCCCCTTTTACTAAGTGAATACTTTGTGTGGGCACTGGCCTAGGGACCAAGAATTCAGAGATCAGAATGACAGCTTCTATCCCCTGTGCATCTAAATGGGCTAAGCACTCACTGTCCTCAAAATTTGACTCATCTTTATCATGCATCGTCTATCTCTATTTACTAGTAATATTTTATCCTTATAAAGAAAAAAAAATAGCACCCAGGTCAATCTCCAAAACTGTATTTTCAATGTAAAGTGTGGTCTCCCTTGCAGGGGCGATGCAGGTGGGGGGTGTGGGGGTAGATGGTATTTTACAGCATAACTGTGGAACAACACGTCCCCCGACCAGGTCTTCTGAACTCTCTGGGCCACCATTGCTGTGTCTCTAGAGCAGGATGTCCTTGGGCGTTGACCTCACCCCTGCCTTCCCTGTCAGCCCCTGCGGGAAGAGTGGGATATCTCTCAGATTACCCACCACTGCGTTAACCAGGAAGTATTTGGAGTCAAACGATTCTTCTTCCTAAAGAGAGACGTTTTTAAAGCACTTATTCCAGAATGGGAATAAGTGGCAGTAATCTGGTAAGTCCTAGGATTTTCTCCTCCCTCCTCTGAGGCAGTTTAAAAAACACATTTCCATTTAGCTTGAGCTTCCTCTTGAATATGCCACTGATCATTATCTAAATGCCAGGGAGAGGAGTGTAAATAGGTCCTATTCCTCATCACCGACAACAATAAATCTAGAACCCCAGCTGTTTCTTTCCTGCCCACTTTTTCTTTCAGAGGCTGCGAGGAGACAGTTAACTCAGAGTGCTACCAGAGGGGGTGCCTGGGGAGCATTTGGGGGTCATGATAACTCTCTGATCACCTGCCATCCTGTCATTTTTTTTCCTCTCTCTAATGTATGGGCTAACATCATGTGAGCTGATTCTGGCCATCCAGCACAGGCCTGGGCTCCGGCCACGAAACCCCTGCCTGTGCCAGCTGCGGACTTCTAGCCCCCACCGGAGTGAATAAATGCTTTGTCTGGAGCACAGATGCTGACTCCCCCCCCCCCCCCACTTCTTTTCTTTGTATTAAGAACTCTGTCGTTTAGGGATTGTACTTAAAGGCTCTAGTCAGGATAATCCCCCCCACCCTCCCATAATTGAAGGATGTTTGTTATGAACCAAAAAAAAGCTTGCCAGCTATCCAGCTGGTGGGAAAATATCTGTGTCTTGACGGTCTTTGGTTTCCTATGAAGGAAATCTGAGGACAGGGAGCATATTCCATGGCTGCAATCACGGTAAACAGGGCAGGTCCGGGAAGTTCTGAAGACAGGATCCTGCAGTCGCTTGCTTCAAAAATTGGGAAAACCAACCTGGCTTCTGAATGCTCTCAGCAGCGCCACTGCTAGGCTGCTATGCAGCCTTCCCCTGGAACAGATCACTCAACCAACTCTTAAGCACTTGCCTTTGAAAAGATTCTCCACCTTAGGGGTATGTGGGTGGCTCAGTCTGTTGAGTGTGACTTCAGCTCAGGTCCCGATCTCACAGTTGGTGGGTTCGAGCCCCGCGTCAGGTGTTGAGCTGGCAGTGCAGAGCCTGCTTCGGGTTCTCTGTCTCCCTCTCTCTCCGCCCCTCCCCCACTCATGTGTGCTCTCTTTCCCTCTCCAAAATAAACATTAAAAAAAAAAAAAACTTTAGAAAAGAAAAGATTCTCCACCAACGATTCTGCAAATGCAACTAGTTCATAGGCGCTTGCTTTATCACTATGAAAACATATCCAACTAAAAGGTGGCTTTTTACGACTGAACATTTTTCTAGAAGCTTTGGTTTCAGTAATGGAACCTTGGAAGTCATTCTTGCTAACTTGTCTTTTGGGGTTTCCTCAGAGAAGACTCTTGAAGAAGGTGTCCGGTGCAGTTAGTTTATTTGCAAGGCAGTCCCAGGAGAGGACGGGGGAAATGGGGCAGGGAGAGAAGGAAGACAACAATGGATGTTGTCTATGCACTGGATGTTTGTGTCCCCCCAAATTCCCAATCTCCAATGTGATGGGGCAGATTTGGAGGTGACTACATCATGGGGGTAGAGCCCTCGTGATAGGATTAGTGCGTTCTAAAAACAGATGTGAGAGACGTGATATCGCTCCCCTCCATGTGAGGGCATGGCAAGAAGTGGGCTGTCACCAGGATCCAAACTGACCGGCATCTTGAACTTGAACCCCCAGCCTCCAGCACCTCGAGAAATAAATGTCTGTCGTTTAAGCCCCACAATCTATGATAATTTTGTTATAGCAGCTGGAGCTAAGACCGACCGTACACTAGGTTTTTAAAAAATTTTTTTAAACATTTATTCATTTTTGAAAGACAGAGAGCGAACGGGAAAGGCGCAGAGAGAGAGGGAGACACAGAACTCGAAGCAGGCTCCAGGCTCCAAGCTGTCGGCACGGAGCCCGATGAGGGACTCCAACTCACAGACCTCAAGATCATGACCTGAGCCAAAGTCGGCTGCCCAACCGACTGAGCCACCCAGGCGCCCCCCCCCCGAACACTAGGTTGAAGCAAGTTACCATGAGGGCAACCGGTGCCCTATCCATCTGGAGACATTCTGGAACATGTGCCCTCCAGGGAGTTGGGATATTTATCTACCAATTCAGATCAGTGGCTGAAGGTTGCTGGGTTGTGGGGTGTTCATTCTCTAGCCCTTCCCATAGCTGGGGCTCTGGAATTCAGGGAAAGTCCTCAGGCTGAGATGTAGGCACCACAGTTGGCCACCAAAGGCCCCCACTACCAGGCTTCAGGGACGGGTCAAGCCAACTGTGGAGTCTGCTGTACTTCCTCTGAGAGTGCTAGAGGAAAGTGAAGACATTAGTGCAGGTGGGGTCTGGTGAGCAAGGGCGAGAGTTGTAGGCAATGAGGTCCATTGGAACTGATGAGTAGAAGCTTGGAGGACACAGAAGGGACTCTAAGTGAAGAGAAGTCACTTCAGGACTTCAAGCACGACAGAGAAACGCTCTAATGCTCCATTTACAGGGACCACCTGCATTGAGAATACAACTTAGGGAACAAAGGTCAAAGCAAAAGTACCACTGAGGAAGCTATCATAATAATCCCCTGCAAGACAAGCAAGGTGGCTTGCAGCAGGGTGTGACCAGAAAGGTCATAAAAAGTGTTCCCATTGTGGTTATATTTTGAAGGGCGCCCCCCCGTGATCTGTTTACCATCTAAGCAAACACTGTTCTTGCCAGTGGAGGGAGGAAGGATGGGCCTGGGGTTATTACAACTGGCCTTTAGGAGACACAACATCCAGCCCCGGGTCCACTCTTACCAAAGATTTGGGGCTACCTGATTCAGGTCACATCATTTCATTACTTTGAACCAGTTTTCTCCTCTACAGGACAAGAGTGGTTACTTTTGCCTCAAGAACCACATGATTCTTTCTCATTAGGAGCTTCACTGACAAGGTAAAACACACCTTCTGAATGTGTCACTGCTACTGGAACTTCCACGGCGACAGAGCACCCTCAAAGTGCCCAAGGTCACAATCACGATCGCGGTGGGAAAAGGAGTCGAGATTTGAGTCCAGGCTGTCAGACCCTGAGCTCCGCTTTCAAATGAAGCAAAACAAAAATGAAGAAGAAAGCAAGCAAATTAACATTTATAAATGATTCAGCAAATGTCTACACCACATATTATGTCAACTTCATTAATTATTAAATTCAGCATGCATGAACGTTTTAATATGCTTGGAAACAAGTTGTAGATCTTTCACTTAGCAAAAATCCCCTAACATGTACCATGATTGCTGAGTCATTTGAAGATAAACAATTTCAAAAGTAGAACGACAAAATTATTTCAATTTTTAGAATGAAAAATTACATTTAATAGAGATGTGGATACAATTTTGATTTTTTTATTGAGATATAATTGACATTTAACATTGTATTAGTTTCAGGTATACAGCGTAATGCTTCAATGTTTATATATTGAGAAATAGTCACCAGAATAAATCTCGTTAAATCTATCATCAAACATGGCCACAAAATTTTTTTTCTTATCATGGGAACTTTTAAGATCTACTCTCTTAGCAACTTTCAAATATAAAATACGATATTGTTAACTCTCCTGACCAAGCTGTACATTACATCACCATAACTTATTTGTTTTATTAATAATTTTTATATATGTTAGGGATTCTAAAAATAACTGTACCTAAAATCCATAAAGGTCTTACGTCTTCCATTGGAAAAAGTGGACTTGGAGAATATTACCTTTTATTGTAAGCTCTTTATTCTCTTTTATTTTGAACTCATATGGTCTGTTGAGTATTTTTTATTATTATTGAAAAAGCCCTAACCTTCATTTATCCATGACGACTCAAAGATACCATCGTGTAGCCGGAATCAATGTTTTATGATACATTCTGATAAAATATGTTTTAACTGCCTTATTGACTAACTTGCACTGAATCTGAATGAAGTCACACAGTAGTTAATCTGTTTTTGTCTGTGGAAAAGCGGTTTGGATTTTTCCCCCCAGAAAACTCCCAGGAACGGTGGTAACAGCAGGCTTTGGATTTGTGTGTTCATTCATATCTCTTCCCAATCAGCCTTAACTCAAGGCCTGCGGCAGATACGGGATGGTAAAGATTTAGTAAACAGGTATGTTACCACTAAATTAACTCCGGAAAAAACAGAAAAATTAAACTCACGCTGCCTGATAGAACATGTTTGCTGGGCTCCATTAAAGCAGAACGAGACGATGGCTATCACGGTACGACCGGAACAGCGTTACTATTTCCAGCCTATTTTGTAAAGCATTCGAAGGCCACGCACAAAAACAATTTGATGTATAAAAGCCACACAGGTATTTAATCATGATACCGGGTAGGAGTCTTCTCTGACCTGTCCTCTTCCATCTGATGACCCGTCTGGGCCTCCCCACCTCTGTCTCAAATCTCCAGACTTGCCACCGTGCAAGGAGCGAAAGGAAACCCCCTGACGAGGCCGCCAGGAGCCCAGTGGGACCAGGTGAGATGCTGCAGTCACCAGTCCTTTCCCCACACCTCCTGTCTCGCCTCCCCCTTCAGGTGCCTGTGCCGGCTGCCTATCTAGATCAGTCTGCATTTCAGGGACGCTCGGGAGGCTCAGTTGGTTGAGCTTCTGGCTCTTGATTTTGGCTCAAGTCATGATCTCACAGTTCGTGGGATCAAGCCCCACGTCGGGCTCTGTGCTGATAGCACAGAGCCTGCTTGGGATTCTCTCTCGGTGCACCTGGGTGGCTCAGTCAGTTCAGCATCTGACTTTGGCTCAGATCATGATCTCACGGTTTGCGGGATGGAGCTCTTGGGTCAGGCTCTCTGCTGTCAGCACAAAGCCAGCTTCAGATCCTCTGTCCCTCTCTCCCTCTGGACCTCCCCTGTTCGTGCTGTCTGTCTCCATTAATTAATTCATGAATTAAGATTAAAAACTAGATCCGTTTCCCCATTCCAGTCTCCTTAGCAGGCCTACACTGTCCCTTTGATCACTCACATCTTGAGGAATCTCTACTTCCTGGGGTGTAAACACCTCATTTAGATGCGTGCCTAATAAAATATCACTGTTTCCAAAAAGAATTACTGTTTCTGTTTAATATATAAAGTGCACAAAGTTTATAATACATTTTTACTGTTGCAAAAAACTCCTTACCAGCAAACCTTGTGACAGCAACACAATCCAGAAGGATCTTTTTAACACTTTGACGAAATCAAAATGAGTTCGATTTACATACTTTATTTTTTTATTTATTTATTTTTTTGGCAGAGGAGCATGATTGAGACAGCAATAAAAGATTTGCACCGTAAAATACACTACACGACAATAAGAAAAGTGTGTGAGGAAATTGGAATGGAAACTCGAGGGTGTGTGGAAAAGGTTTACATTTCAGCGTATTAATTAAGAGCTTGTCCGTGTACTTTTGTAATGAATGAAAGCAGGTTTCAAATCAGAGTGTGTTTAAATTGCCCTGGATGTGTTTAAGAGAGTGACATAACAGCTTGTTTTGAAAGCCAGTGTTGACAGGTGCTGGGGCTCCCTTCTTAGTGACCGTGAACTTGATGAAGAATGACGAGGCCCGGACAAGAGCAGTGGTGAGTCGCAGGCCACTGGTGCGTGAGTCCTCCTCCAGGACTGGTTTCCAGCATTTTCAGGGCTCTCTGCCAGCGGGGACCCCTCCCAGGGCACCCCCACCCCAATGTGGCCTGGTGGGCGCCCCCTCTCTCCACTCAGCCGGCAGCCCCCTGCTCTCCTACCCACCTATGGCCTCCACTTTTCTTCACGTGGAGCCATGGAAGTGTGTGGGCCCTCTCCGCCTCCCCCACCCCACAGCCGATCGTCCACGGACCGCACGGCTGGTGCCACTTCCACCTGTGTGATGCAGTTGCCCATATCATCTCCCCAGGCATGGCCCAACTGGAGAGGACACTCGTCGAGCTGTTCTGAGCGGCTGGCTTCCACAGGAGCTCCTGTAAACACCCCAGGTGGAAAATGAGGCTCCAAGCCTCCTCTGCAAAGGCACCCTCCAGTCTTACCTGACATTTTTCTGGAAGCCCATCTGCCCAGGGAGACGAGGGACAAGTCTCTCAAGACGAGCCCAGCACTCCCAAAGGGCCCTGGAGTGTGGTGTGTGTGTGTGAGTGTGTGCATGTTTTGTGTGTTTTATGTGTGCTGTGCGTGTTGTGTGCATGTTGCATCTGTGTATATTGTGTGTTGTATATGTTGTGCATTGCGTATGCTTTGTGTGCTGTGTATGCTGTGTGTTGTGTTGTGAGTGTCACGTACGTTGTACAGGTGTGTATATAGTCTGTGTTGTATGTATGTTGTATGTGTTGTGTGTGTTGTGGGTGTTCTGTGTAAGTTGTGTATGTTTATATTGTGTGTGTTGTGTATGTTGTGTGTGTATTGTCTGTGTGTATGTTGTGTATGTGGTGTATGTTGCATATGTTCTGTTTAAGTTGTGTGTGTTTATGTTGTGTATGTTGTGTGTATGGTGTATATTGTATGTGTTGTGTGTGTGTAGGAGTGCGTGTATAGGGGGTTGGGGGTGTTCTGCCTCCTATTCAGCTTTTAGCTTTAACCCCAGCTTCTGACTCCGACACCAGGCAGCTCACATCCCCTTGAGACACCTTCACTTTCTTGATCCCAGCTGGAGATCGTGTGTTTATTTATACATCAATCTATTCAGCATATTCCCCCCTTTTGCTCCAAGAGGACAAGAGCAGTATCCAGTCTCTTCTCCACTGGGTGCTCCCTGGTCCACGTAGTGCCCCACACGTAATTACGAATCGGTGAACGCGTGCAAAAATTCATGAATTCTGTCTATGGCTTCGTAAGTAGATTCTACATGCTTTTATCCCTACCAAATGTAGTTATTTTCTAAATCGGTCATTGTTGAGGAAATAAGTTTTAATATCATTCTCAGTATCAAGTACTGCTTATTCAAGACTATTCTTAGAACCTCGGAAGTGATGACTTTTACTTCCATATGTCTCTGATGTAGACAAATAAAAAGGAGACAGTTCTCGTTGAAAACATTTTTCAAATGACATGCCCAAATCGCGACATTGCAGAGCAGTAGATGAGCACATTGAGTGTTTTTCTGTGAGCGTACCTTCTGCACTTGTCTCTCACCATGTGTCTTCAGAACAAAATCAGATCCATTCTTAACAGATCCAAATTTCTCAGCCACAGGCCTTAACACACATGCCTGTCTAGAAGATGCCAGATCAGCTAGGACTTCTGTGGCCAAGAATTGTTAGCGCAGACTCGACTTCTCGTACACGTACCTGGAGCGGAGGCCCCGGGTGCTACTCTACAATCCCCATGACGAGGCC
The DNA here is from genome assembly GCF_016509475.1 of Prionailurus bengalensis. Taxonomy (NCBI): domain Eukaryota; kingdom Metazoa; phylum Chordata; class Mammalia; order Carnivora; family Felidae; genus Prionailurus; species Prionailurus bengalensis. The sequence continues at coordinate 54,786,886 of NC_057354.1, read as the reverse complement.
CATCAGCGGTGCTGCTATTGTGATCCCCATGTCTGTGCTTAAGAGAAAAATGAGCGTGGATTTCCTCAGGGATATCTTTCCTTCATCTCAATACGAGACTAAAGCAACGGGATAAGACCCGCCGGGGAAAATTGGTCTATTCAAGGGGACTGTATACATGCATGTAAAATCATTGACTTAATGTGTAATCTGCCTCATGTCACCCAAAACTATCTAACAGAAAGGACAGATATCAAGTAAGCAACTTTCTAAATTTTTTTTTTAATGTTTATTTATTTTTGACAGAGAGAGGGAGACGGAGCGTGAGCAGGGGAGGGGAAGAGAGAGAGGGAGTCACAGAATCCGAAGCAGGCTCCAGGCTCTGAGCTGTCAGCACGGAGCCCGACACAGGGCTCGAACACACGAAACGCAAGATCATGACCTGAGCCGCAGTTGGACGCTTACTCGACTGAGCCACCCAGGCGCCCGCCCTTCATTTTGTTAATGCAACGTATCACACTGATTAATTTGCAGATGTTGAGCTATCCTTGCATACCTGGAATAAATCCCTTTTGATCGTGGTGTATGAGTCTTTTAATGTATTACTGAATTCAATTTGCTAATATTTTGTTGAGGATTTTCGCGTCTATGTTCATCAGAGATTTTGGCTTATAAGTTTCTCTCCTTATGGTATCCTTGCCTGGTTTTGGTATCAGGATAATTGTGGCCTTACAAAATTCATTTGGAAGAGTTCCTCCCTCTTCTATTTTTTGGAAGAGTTTAAGAGTTGGCATCAGCTCCTCTCTGAATGGTTCATAGAATTCACCAGTGTTGCCATCTGGTCCTGGACGTTTGTTTGTGAGGAGGTTTTCTATGGCTGATTCAATCTCCTTACTGGTGATCAGTCTGCTCAGATTTTCTGTTTCTTCCTGATTCAGTGTTGGTAGGCTTGATGTTTCTAGAGATGTACCCATTTCTTCTAGGTTGTCCAATTTGTTGGTGTATAATTATTCATAGTCATCTCTTATGATCCTTTATATTTCTGTGGCATCAATTGTAACATCTCTTTTCATTTCTGATTTTATTTGAGCCTTTTTTTTTCTTAGTCAGTCTAGCTAAAGGTTGGTCAATTTTATCTTTCTGAAGAATCAGCTCTTAGTTTCACTGATCTTTTTTTTGAATAGGATTCACTGATCTTTTATATAAGTCTCTCTTTCATTTATTTCTGCTCTAATCTTTGTTATTTCCTTCCTTCTCCTAAATTTGGGCTTCATCGGTTCCTTATCCAGTTCCTTCAGGTGTAAAGTTAGGCTGTTTGTTTGAGATGTTTCTTGTTTCTTGAGGGAGGCCATTTACATTTCTATAAACCTCCCTCTTAGAACTGCTTCTTGCCCATCTCATACATTTTGGTATGTTATATTTCCATTTTCATTTGTCTCAAGGCACTTTTTATTAAAATGTTTATTTATATTTGAGACAGAGAGAGAGAGCAAGCGGGGGAGGGACAGAGAGGGGGGTACAGAGGATCCAAAGCAGGCTCTGTGCTGCAAGCAGAGAGCCTGATGCGGGGCTCGAACTCACCCAACCGTGACATCATGACCTGAATCAAAGTTGGATGCTTAACAAACTGAGCAACCCAGGTGCCTCTCAAGGCATTTTTAACTTCACTTTTGAGTTTTTGCATTGTTCCACTGGTTATTCAGTAGCATGCTGTTTAATCTCCACCTATTTGTGAATTTTCCAGTTTTCTTCATGTAATTAATTTCTAGTTTCATACCATTGAGATTAGAAAAGATGCTTGATAGGATTTCAATCCTCTTAAATTTATTACGACTTGTTTTATTGCCTAATATATGATCTATGCTGAAAAATAGTCTACGTGCACTTGAAAATAATGTGTGGTCTGCTGCTTTGAGACGGAATGTTTTGTATATATCTGTTAAGTCCATCTGTTTAATGTTTCATTTAAGGCCAATGTTTCCCTATTGATTTTCTGCCTGAATGAGCTATCCATTGATGAAGTGGGTTCTTAAAATCTGTTATTATTGTTTTGGTGTCTCTTTCTTCCTTTAAGCCTGTTAATATTTGCTTTATATATTTAGGTTCTTCTGTGTTGGGTACATAGATATTTACAAATGTTATATCTTCTTATTAAATTGACCCCTTTCTCATTTTTTAACACCCTTATTTGTCTCTTATTAGTCTTGGGTTTAAAGTACATTTTGTCTAATAGAAGTATTAGAGTCAGGTTCTCTGGCTTTCTTTTCTTTTTAATTTTTTAAAAATGTTTTATTTATTTTTGAGACAGAGGAAGACAGAGCATGAGCAGGGGAGGGGCAGAGAGAGAGAGGGAGACACAGAATCCAAAGTAGGCTCCAGGCTCTGAGCAGTCAGCACAGAGCCCGACGCGGGGCTCGAACTCACAAACCGCGAGATCGTGACCTGAGCTGAAGTCGGACGCTTAACCCACCGAGCCACCCAGGCGCCCCTACTCTGGCTTTCTTTTGATTTCCACTTGCATGCGATATCTTTTTTCATCTCTTTGCTTTCAAGTATGTGTATTTCCTTACATTTAAAGTGAGTCTCTTGTAGGCAGCATATAGATGGATCTTGTTTTTTCTACATTCAGCCACTCTAACTTCTGGTTAGAGAATTGGGTCCATTTACATTTAAAGTAATTATTGATAGGTACATACTTTTAGTGACATTTTATTAATTTTTTTCTGGGTGTTTTTGTAGTTCCTCTCTGTTTCTTTCTTCTTTTCTTACTTTCTTCCTTTGGAGTTTCATGACTCTCTTTAGGGGTATGGTTATTCTCCTTTCACTTTATCTTTTGTGTGTTGACTACAGGTCTTTGCTTTGTCATCACCATGAGACTTACATACAAGAACTAATACCTATAACAGTTTATCTTCAGCTGATAACGAGCTAACTTTACTCCCACTGTGTGTAGTTCAACATTATGATGCTCCCTGCCATGTTTTATGTTTTTGATGTCACATTTCACATTTTTTAAAATTTTGTGTGTTCATTGACTAGTTAATATAATCATAGGTTTTTTTTTTACCACTTCTGTTTTTTAATGCTCTTATTAGCTTTATAAGTGATCAATCCATTACGTTTACTATACATTTATCTTTCCAGTGAGATTTATTATTGTATTTGTGCTCTTTTATTTTATTTTATTTTTGGAGACTTTTTTTAATTTTTTGAGACATTTATTTATTTTTGAGACAGAGAGAGACAGAGCATGAATGGGGGAGGGTCAGAGAGAGAGAGGGAGACACAGAATCTGAAACAGGCTCCAGGTTCTGAGCTGTCAGCACAGAGCCCGACGCGGGGCTTGAACTCACGAACCGCGAGATCATGACCTGAGCCGAAGTCAGACGCTTAACCGACTGAGCCACCCAGGTGCCCCTGTATTTGCACTCTTGATGCTAATTAGTGCCCTTTCTTTCCAGCTTAAAGAAATTCTTTTAACATTTCTTCTAAAGCTGGCTTAGTGGTGATGAACTCATCCGACTTCTGCTTGTCTGGAAAACTCTGTGCCTCTCCTTTACTTCTGAATGATCATCTTGCCGAGTTTAAAGTGTTTTTCCCTTTCAGTACTTTCAATATATCATGCCACTCCCTGGCCTGAACAATTTCTTTTGAAAAGTCTTATAATAGTCTTGTGAGGCTTCCCTGGTACATAACAAGTTGTTTTTTTTCTTGCTACTTTTTTACCTCCTTGTCTTTAACTTTTGAAATTTTAATTATAATGTAGCTTGATATGAGTCTCCTTGGGTTCCACTTCTTAGGACCTCTTTGGGCTTCCTAGATCTGGAGGCTTGTTTCTTTCCCCAGATTAGGGAAGTTTTCAGCCATTCTTTCTTTTTTTCTAAGTGTTTATTTCTTTTTGAGAGAGACAGAGTGTGAGTGGGGGAGAGACAGAGAGAGAGAGAGACACAGAATATGAAGCAGGCTCCAGGCTCCAACCTGTCAGCACAGAGCCCTATATGGGGCTCAAACTCATGGACTGGAGATCATGGCCTGAGCCGAAGATGGATACCCAACCAACTGAGCCACCCAGGTGCCCCCACCATTATTTCTTCATATAAGTCTTCTCTCTCATTCTCTCTTCTCCTTCTGGGACACTTATAATGTGATGTTAGTCCATTTGATTTTTTCCTATAAATCTCCTAAGCTACTTCAACTTTTTAAAATATTCTTTTGTTGGTGTTGGTGTTGTTGTTGTTCTTGTTGTTCTGATTGGGTGGGTTCCACCACCTTGTCTTCAGGTTGGCTGATTTTTTTCTTTTGCTTCATCTAGTCTCCTATTGTCTTTTTCAGCTCGGTTATTGTATTATTCAGTCTGTGACTTCTATTTGGCACTTTCTTATATGTTCCATCTTATTATGGAAGCTAACATCATTCTCAACAGTGAAAAGGTGAAAGCTTTCTGTCTTAAGATCAGGAATAAGACAAGGATGCCCACTCTCACCACTTTTATTCGACACAGTATTGGAGGTCTTAGCCAGAGCAGTTATGCAAGAAAAGGAAATTAAGTGCATCCAAATTGGAAAAGAAGGGGTGAAACTGTCACTGTAGATACAGATGACATATGTACATAACATGATATTATGTGTAGAAAACCCTAAAGACTCCATCAAAAACTGTTGGAACTAAGAAATGAATTCAGTAATGTAAAACAAAAAAAATCAATACACAAAAAGTTATAGTATTTCTCTACATTATTAATGAGCTATCATAAATAGAAATTAAGAAAACAATCCCATTTACAATTACATCATTAAAAATAAAATAGCTAGAAATTTTAACCAAGGAAGTGAAAGATCTGCATATTGAACACTGTAAGACATTAATGAAAGAAATTGAAGAACACACAAATAATGCAAATATATTTCATGCTCATGAATTGGAAGAATTAATATTGTTAAAATATCCATACCCAAAACAATCTAAAGATTCAATGCAATTCCTATCAAAATTCCAATGACATTTTTCACAGAAATAGAACAAGCAATCTTAAAATTTCTATCTAGCATAAAAGATACTGAATAGCCAAAGGAATCTTGAGATAAGAGAACAAAGCTGGAGGCGTCTTTGTCCTGGATTGGAAACTATATTACAAAGCCATAGTAATTAAAACAATATGGTACTGGCACAAAAACAGACACATAGGTCAATGGAATGGAATAGAGAACCTAGAAATAAACCTACACTTATATGGTCAAATTAATCAGAGGCAAAGGAGGCAAATATACACAATGGGGAAAAGACAGTCTTCTCAATAAACAGCATTGGGAAAACTGGACAGCCACATGCAAAAGAATGACACTGGACCATTTTCTTACACTATACACAATATTCAACTCAAAATTATGAAAGAGTTGAATGTAAGACCTGAAACCATAAAACTCCTAGAAGAAAACATGGGTAGTGGCCTCCTTGATATGGATCCTGACAATGATTTATTAAATCTGACACCAAAAGCAAAAGCAACAAAAGTAAAAATGAACAAGTGGGACATCAAACTGAAAAGCTTCTGAGTGGCAAAGAATATCATCAACAGAATGAAAAGACAACCTACTGAATAGGAGAAAATATTTGCAAATCATATATAAGCAGCTACTATCCAAAATATATAAAGAACTCATGCAACTAAATAGCAAAAACGCAAACAATCTGATTTTAAAATGAGCAAAAGACATGAAGAGACGTTTTTCTGAAGAAGACATCCAGGTGACCAACAGACACATGACAAGATGCTCAGCCTCACTCATTATCAGGGAAATGCAAATCAAAATCACAATGAGATATCACCTCACACCTGACAGAATGGCTGAAATAAAAAACACAAGAAACAACAAGTGTTGGTAAGGACATAGTGCATTAATGGTGGGAAGGTAAATGGTACAGCCACTGTGGAAAACAGTGTGGAAGTTTCTCAAAAAATTTAAAATAGAACTATCACATGATCCAGCAATTCCACTTCTGAGTATTTACTTCAAGGACACAAAAACACTAACTCAAAAAGATATATGCACCTCCACGTTCATTGCAGAATTATTTAGAATAGCCATGATATGGAAAAAACCTAAGTGTCCACTAATGGGTGAATGGGAAAAGAAATTGTGATACACACACACACACACACACACACACACACACAGGAATATTATTCAGCCATAAAAAAGAAAGAAATGTTGCCATTTGCAACAACATGGATGGAACTTGAGAGCATTATACTAAGTGAAATAAGTCAGACAGAGAAAGATAAATATAATGTGATCTCAATTATATGTGGAATCTAAAAAACAAAACAAAACAAAACAACAACAACAAACTGAGCTCATAGATACCAAGAACAGATTGGCAATTGCCAGAGGTAGGGAATGGGGGTGGGGGGAGAAATGTGTGAACTCCTTTTGGGTTTCAGTATTTTAGTTTAAATAAATTAAATTTTAAAAAGTCATGTGACTGACATTCTGAAATAGGATAGTCAAAATGTGTTCACTAAAAACTGAATAAATTCACACTTGTTTTCCAGATCAGATTTTGTGTAGATCCAAGAGTTGTACTCTAAAAGAAGAGCTGCAGCCTTAGTGCATCTGTACGGGATCCCATTATGCATTTAGTTCCACGAGCATTGGCTGAGCGTCTGGGACTGTCCTCGATGTCTAGAATATGTCAGTGCAGACATAAATTCCCTGTCATTCATACAACATTCCTTTTGGCTGGGAAGGGAGGATAAACAACAGCTGTAAACTTAACAAACAAAAAATACGTTTGAGGTTTGTTAGAAGGTAGTATTAGGAGAACATTTTTTAAAAGTGGGTCAGAAAGGAGATTAGGAATGGAGAGACAGATGTCAGTTATAAATACTTAAAGGGGGTTAGGATAGGCTTCGAGGTGATGGTTGAACAGCAGCTGGAATAAGTTGAGCATGTGGATATCCAAGAAAAGAATGGTCCGGGCAGAAGGAACAGCCAGTACAAAAGCCCTAAATTGGAGGTGAAGACATTGTGGGGTGAAGGACAGTGGGGGAGGGGTGTTAGAATCAGTGGTGTAGGTCCTGGTGGAGTCAGAGGGTTTCTGGAATTTTTGAGGGACTAGAAGAGAAATGTGGAAAGACAGGAAGTAGTGGTCAGAGCATAGGGTGAATGACCCTGGCCTCTACATGTGAAGAAATGTCAGCCTTTGGTCAGGGAGCAACCACATTCTGTCCACTCCTCTGCTCTAACAGTGGAAATTCACGATGCAGGCTTGTGTTTAGTGCTCAGTTATGTTGCTGGCTGCCTAGACTGGAGCCCATAGGGATGACCTACTGTTTCACTACTTCCCTTCGGGCAGAAAGCAGCAAGGATCTGCATCTGGAGGGATGGAGCCCTGCCTGTGAGCAGCCCTAAGGACTGTTCACCTTGGAACCCACCTCACCTTGGCAAAGACATGCAGCTTGTCCCACAAAAACAATTGCATGCAGTAAGCCATACTTGTCCCTAGAGGCTTGATAAATTTTAGGACTGCTTCTTGTTGAACAAAACAAAACACTGCCTCAATGTGGACATAAAAAAAATAAAACAAATATCTATTATCAGGGAAACTTATAAATAAATGCATGACTTTCTGGAGTGCATTTCATTTGTCCTCCCAAATTCTGATCCAGTGCATTCTGTGGATCCAGTGTGTTTCAACCCCCTCTTGTTTTTATGCAAGTCACATCTCCCTAAAAATGTTCCATGCCAAAAAGACTTTCTCACAATTATTTCATGTTGTCACAATAAACCATCCTTTAAAAGACAGTTTAATCATGACATCTCTTAACGACATGACATAGCTTTGACCTTAGCTATTCACTGGAGCTAATGAAACAAGGTCACCCTGTTGGACCTGGGGACCCTCACAATCCAGTCTGTGTCATTAATACCACACCACTCAGCATGTGCCCAGGTGTCGGGTTTACAATTTCTGATGTCCTTTAAATTGCTCTATCTGGGGGCGCCTGGGTGGCTCAGTCGGTTGAGCGGCCGACTTCGGCTCAGGTCATGATCTCGCGGTCCTTGAGTTCGAGCCCCGCGTCGGGCTCTGCGCTGACAGCTCAGAGCCTGGAGCCTGTTTCAGATTCTGTGTCTCCCTCTCTCTGACCCTCCCCCGTTCATGCTCTGTCTCTCTCTGTCTCAAAAATAAACGTTAAAAAAAAATTAAAAAAAATAATAAAAAAATAAATTGCTCTATCTGGCTGATGGCACGTCACTCCTGCTTGAGAGACCTTTGTCTTCACGTGATCAGGTGGAGAAATGGAGCCAGGGAAGATCTAAATTTCGAGGAAATTTTTAAAACCGGATGCTACAGATTTGGAGACAAGCTTTATTCTTATTTTAAATTCTTTGCATTATGGACTTTCACTACTGAAGAATCGGCCGGGTATTGTAACAGTTGTTTCAGAAGAAATTGCTGAATTTCCTGACTGAGCCTCTAATTTAGTTACTGAAATTCTAATATCAAGAGTCTTGATAGAATATCAATTGTTGGGGCGCCTGGGTGGCGCAGTCGGTTAAGCGTCCGACTTCAGCCAGGTCACGATCTCGCGGTCTGTGAGTTTGAGCCCCGCGTCGGGCTCTGGGCTGATGGCTCGGAGCCTGGAGCCTGTTTCCGATTCTGTGTCTCCCTCTCTCTCTGCCCCTCCCTCGTTCATGCTCTGTCTCTCTCTGTCCCAAAAATAAATAAACGTTAAAAAAAAAAATTTAAAAAAAAAAATTAAAAAAAAAAGAATATCAATTGTTAAATGGTCCCTTTCACCTTTTGGCGTTTGATCCAGGAAAACAGAAAATGTAAGATTATGGGTTGGCACATCAGCACCCGGGTTGACATTCTGTCAGACTTGCCTTGGAAAGATTCTGGCAAGAAAGGAAGTGAAATGTCTTTATCTTTTTGATAGTCCCACCTGGTGGCATTTTTTTTAACCTTAGAAGAGGACGTCCAGACTTGAGGATTCTGAGTGAATTCTGACCTTCAAATTTGTTGATCAGATCAGCCCAACACAAAGTTGGGACTCTTGCATCCTCCACAGAATTGCTAAAGCATAGAAGGTAATCCTTTTGGCTTATCTGGGCTAAAATACCATCCATCAGGAAAAAAAAAACACTTTCTACATAAAAAGCAACTCAAAGCTACACACTAAGTTGGTTAGCAAAAAAAGTTTTTTTTTAAAAAAAATTTTTTTTTCAACGTTTATTTATTTTTTGGACAGAGAGAGACAGAGCATGAACGGGGGAGGGGCAGAGAGAGAGGGAGACACAGAATCGGAAACAGGCTCCAGGCTCCGAGCCATCAGCCCAGAGCCTGACGCGGGGCTCGAACTCACGGACCGTGAGATCGTGACCTGGCTGAAGTCGGACGCTTAACCGACTGCGCCACCCAGGCGCCCGCAAAAAAAGTTTTTAAACTGAGAGCAGTTATATATGAAAACCAGTCATCTATGCCTTAATTTTCTATTATTTTCAATGAAAGAAAAGGAAAGATTACTTAGTATGTTAAGAACTCTATTAATTTTTTCTGCACAATTAGTTCAGAGAGAATTGGTGTTTCATGGATGAGTAGATATGAAATTGTAGAGCATTAGGAACGGAAGAAATGACAAAATCTTGACATTGACAGCAGAGCCCTCTTCTCCAGAGGAGGGACTGAAGCCCAGTGAGGCTAGTTCTCACATCCAAGATCACTCATCTGTGGACCCATCCATACTTCCACTCTCGGGCCCAGCCCGGAATCCACCCAAAGAGGATCAGCCTTTGTGAAGAGGCCTCACCCTGCCTCCATGCTCAAATTTGCTTACAAGCTAAGCTCTCTGCAGATCAGAGACTCCTCACCAGGCCCACCGCCTTCCCCTCTCATAGGTCCTACCAGCATAATGCGCTATTAACAACTTACTCCTGGTTAATGAGCCCAGTGGGGTTGTCATCCAGTTCTTCTGAGGCTCCCATGAAAGCTCTCTCCAAACTGCCATTTTCTGAGAAAAAAAATATTAAACAGACATGAGCAGACCTTCAGCAACTGAAGGCCTTCTTTCTAAAGAGTCACTCTGGGCTTCCCATCCCCAAAATTGCCAGGAGAACTCAACGGAAGCGATTACATCTGCTCCCGTCGGACAATGTGATCCCTCCCTCCACATTTCACCAGTCCTGTACCTTGTGAGGCAGAAACATCTCTATTTTCTAGAAAAATGAAATCTCACTTTGAACTGAACAGTTGCAAAATACTCCAAAATTCTCGACATTGTCCTGAAGCGATTGGTGAAGCGATTGTCAGGGTATTTCATTTCACGACTCTTGACATCTGCCTCTCCAATTAGTTTTCACTTCTGTTCTGGCTTCTTCATTGAGTGCAGGTGCTTGGCTGACTGGCGCTGTCTAACATTACGCTTGACAGAGCACCCGTATTAGGAGGAAGACTTTTTTTGGTCCCCACACCTCGGTCCCTCACGTCTGGAGTGAATTCTTACCAAAGCGTCTATTCCGAAGGATGCACAGCTTGTCTTGAGGCTCACATTTTAGAGCCGTCTTAAAAACAAGTATTTGTTGCCAGACTCTTATGGGCTGGTTAGACATAGCCGTAGACATAACACCTTTATGAAGCTAGAGATAGAACCCGTTTCCCGTGCCCTCCCCGCCCCACTTTGTCATCTTATCTTGGCCCTAATACAAAAAGAAGTGGAGATTTGGCAATTATCCAACTGGGTTGATTAATACAGACAGGTTACCTGAATAATTTAGACTGCAAAGTGGATTTCTTTAGACACTAAGTCACTCCACCTTGCTAGTAGTATACATTTATCAAATTAAATGGAAAAATGCCAAGACTCCATCTGATGTCGTACTGAGAAGTTACAGCCCAAGACACAGACCGGATCCTGTGTCGCTTGAGGTCTGCAGCAAGGATTGGATGAGAACTTCAGTTCGTGATCCTTGCTTAAAATTAGGGCATTGTTTTCTTTTTCCCAGAGGTTTTCAAACTGAGTCTTAGTTGTGAAATCCTTTATCCAAATAAAATTTTAGAGCGACGCGTAAGAGGTAAACAGAGCTGCCCTGACTGGCCACACGCGAAACGCTCTCTGCCACCCTGACGGCATTTGGACGTGCACTGATTTATAGAGTATTTCTCATTGACCAAATCCAGTTCTGCGGTTTGTGTGGTCAGGGGAAAAAGAAAGAAAGTAGGTGGCACACTCAAATCGGGAGCCGTAAAGGAGTGTGCAGGAATTCAGGGCCACAGCGAGGGAACTGCCACCATTCCTAGGCCAGGAGGGAGAAGGGAAGGGAATGGTTATCAGAACATGGAGGGAGGGAGAATGGTATAGAGTAGGCTACTTCAAGAGGGCCAGTGACTCTCTACTGAGATGGGCAGAGGAACCAGGGAATAAATACTCTGATCCCTTTCCTCCTACTCCCACGCCTCCAGTCTCCTGCTGGTGAAACCCAACCCGACTCCAGAGGACAAGGAAGTCCGCGGAGTCAGTCCAAACAGATCGGTCTGATGGAGAAGAGACAGGGTCACTGTGGAGATGGAACCACGGGAACAAACGTAAGTTTTCCAGACACTTGCTTTCACCACATCCGGCTCTTCCTTCCCACCCCTTGAGAGCCTCATGAATATACGTGGCCTCTCAGTACTGAATTATTCCAGGGGCGTCATAACAGATTTCCCCCACTTCCACTGTGAAATTCATTATCCTAAAACACAGCCAAGGTCAAGGTTGGAACCCCCCCCATCAGTGTTCCAATTCATCTCACTCATGGTGCTAGAACATCCCGACAAGCGATTGTAAAGCCAATCCATGCTCTGTACCTCTTTTCTCCTGGCGGAAACCTCTTTCACCTTCGTGGAACTCGAGAGTCTGACGAGTCTCCTCACGTTGCACTGCAGTCTTCTTTCCAGAAACTTCCACCCTTTACTTATAGGAATGCAGAGAAAGGTCAATCCTCTATCCCACACAAGAGCCATTTCGTCCTATGATCTAGCACCCAGATACCCAGTGTCCACCTACCCGGACGCTTCCTACCCGCCCAGCTGATGATGGGTAAGCCCCAGTTGCTCTGCAGTAGCCCTGTGTTGGAACCAGGCTGGCTGCCTGCTTAGAGCTTTGATTTGATGTCAAGACTTGTTATCCTGCATGTTATTCTGAATTCCAGGGAATCTTTTTTTTCCTTCAAATTTTCAAATCAAATAGCAGAGTCTCAGAAAGATTAAGGGTGTATTAGTTTTCTAAGGCTGCCATAAACCAAGCACCACAGGCTGGATGGCGTAAACAGCAGAAATTTATTTTCTCACGGTCCTGAAGGCTAGTAATCCCAGCGCAAGTTCAAGTCCAAGATCAAGGTGCCGTAAGGCTAGACATCTCCCGAGGCCTCTCTCCTTGGCTTGCAGATGGCCACCTTCTCACTGTAACTTCACGTGGCTTTTTCTCTCTGTAGGTACATGTTTGTGCCCAAATTTCCCATTCTTGTAAGGACACCAGTCATGTTGGGTTTGGGCCCACCGTAATGACCTGATTTTAACTTAATTATCTCTTTAAAGATCTTGTCTCCTAGGGCACCCGGGTGGCTCAGTCGGTTGAGCGCCCGACTTTGGCTCGGGTCATGATCTCATGGTTCATGAGTTCAAGCCCCGCATCGGGCTCTGTGCTGACAGCTCGGAGCCTGGAGCCTGCTTGGGATTCTGTGTCTCCCTCTCTCTCTGCCCCTCCCCTGCTTGCACTCTGTCTCTCTCTCAAAAATAAAATAAAACATTCAAAAAAGAAAAAAAGATCTTGTCTCCAGATACATCACATTCTGAGAAGGATTAGGACTTCAACATATGAATTGGGGGGTGGAGAGGGACACAATTCAGCCCATAGCAGAGGGCCACCCAGTCAAACCTTTGTTCTGGTCCTTTAGAGGAATATCTTCCAATGTATCAGTCGTCACCGTGCCACCAGGGACCTGCATGAGTACTTATAAGGATGGGACTCACTGCTTCACAAGACAGCCCATCCCTTGGTTGGCGACCTTGTTAGAGTTTTTGCACATGTTGAGCTAAAAACAATCATCCTTTCAATTTCTGCTTTGCCCTTCTTGTCTCGGGAGCAGCAAGGAGCCAGAGGGTTTGTGCCCTCCGGCACGTGTGAGCTCTCCACGTATAGACAGACCCAACTTCACCGCTGACCCACAGCAGGCAAAAGGAGATGCCTTGATTGGACTCCAGCTGAAGTGCTCTGTTCTGACAATCTCCTTCCCAGTTCAGACCTGCTGATGGTGAAAAGGCTGGAGAGGTCTTTCCTCGTGAGAAAGCAGAGAGCCAAGCGACTAGGTGGGGATCCTCTTCTCTCCACTGTATTTTCCCAGGGGTGGCCACAGTGGGAAAGGGCTCCCCTCCCTCCCACACGTCCACCAAAGAACTATCCATTCCTCAGTCCCACGCAGGAATTCAGAATCTACACGCTCCTGTGTGTTTGCCAACATTTTCTTAGTTTTTTAATGTTGACATGGGATGAATCAATCCCATAAACTTGGTTTCTGAACAGACAGGCCTTTGTTCTTCAGAATGGAATACTTGCAGCAAGCGAAACTGTCCAGGCAGGCCAAGGGCAGGGCAGCGGCCAGCAAATCACCCACTGCTCTTGGCGGTGATCACCAGCCACAGGGGGAGCCTCTGACCCATGGTGCAAGGCCAAGCCAGTGTGCATGCGGGAGATCTGCTTTCTTCTGTCCTTAATCAACCTATGTGTCAGTATTTTCCCCACTCACATTAAGTCTCAATATCATGGCAGCTTAAACGTTGTAAAGACATGGTCCTAACCATGACTGTCCTGATCAAAACTCTCCAGTGGCTCACCTAACAAATTCAGGCAAAACTTCTAGAAATGCCTTTAACACTGTGCTGTTTATATGCCATTTGCCATTGGCCTCTCCATCCCCACCATCCCACGCCAGCTCCTTGATTCGGGAGGCTGGCCTAGTGGCTTCTGATTGGGTCTGGACAATGGGAAGAGACGGAAAGATGAGAAGAGAGAGGTGGTGGCTTTCTTCCCCAGTCCCTGCCTGCTTAGGGCCACCCCAAGAGTCCAGCCCCTTGCTGATTTGTCCCTCCTCCAGGGTCTGGCTCTCACTGGGCTCCTTCTTTCCCCAGATCCAGGAGATCTGTTGATCCCTCCTGTGTCTCGCTGAACCCCTTACCACTGCCCTCGGCCTATTTGCCTGGCTGACTTGGATTCTCTTTCCTGCCAACAGCATGTGTCTTCTGGAAGAGATCCTGATCAATTTCCCCATTCTCCCTGATCTTCCTAACTCATACCATGAGCTTCAGTAAAACCCTTCTGCCCGCTACGCCAAAACTCGAAGGACGTCAACTCTGCGCATCAGAATTACTTGCAAAAATGTTTTTTAAAATATCTACTCTTAGAGATTCTGATGCCGTTGACCCGGGTGAGGTAGAATGGCATGGCCGTGCACCAGGAAGAGTGGAGGTAGACGGGGAGCATCTGCCTGGACAGGAGCAGAACTGGGTCCACCACATGGCTCGGTAGAGTGTTCTGGCAGTTTTAACATGCAGCCAGGACTGAGAGCCCCTGGGCCAAATATCACTTTCCCTGCCACTTTGCCTTAGCAAGTGACTCCCCTTCTCTATGGAAGACACCCCATCTGGCTCTTCTCATCACATCGTGAAATCCCACCTTTTATTCCCATCCCAGATGGGCTATTCCTTTTTTCCCCTTCTTTTTGAGTTTTTATTTAAATTCTAGTCAGTTAACACTCAGTGCAATAATGTTTATTTGTTTTTGAGACAGAGAGAGACAGAGCATGAACGGGGGAGGGTCAGAGACAGGGAGACACAGAATCCAAAGCAGGCTCCAGGCTCTGAGCTGTCAGCACAGAGCCCGACACGGGGCTCGAACTCACAGACTGTGAGATCATGACCCGAGGTGAAGTCAGTCGCTCAATGACTGAGCCACCTAGGCGCCCCGCACAGTGTACCATTGATTTCAGGAGTACAATTTGGTGATTCATCACCTACATCCCCACCCAGTGCTCATCACGGGTGTCAACTGGGCCTTTCCATGAAGGCTTTCCCCACCTCCATCCCCACCGGGGCTCACGTCTCAGTCCTTGGCATGCTCGTGGTATTTATTTCTCCCTCATGACATTCCTCCTCTTGGGCCTTGAATGACAGTTGTTCGGCCAGGTGGCCCGGTCACACAGCGACCCTATGTGTTCGGGAAAGACCTCACGTCCAAACTGAGATCATCTGACTTTCCCCTCAGCGAGGGAGCAAGGCCCAGGCAATACTGGGTCTGGGGTCTCTGGTGTCGCAGGCTGGTGTCCTATTATCACACTTCCGAATTTAAAAGGCTACAATCGATTCCAGTTCAAATTCTCAGCCTCCTCTCCGTCCACCTTCTGAGGTATGTAACTCTACCTCGCTTGAAAATGTTCTGTGGAAAATCAATGCTATAATCACATCGTAGCACAGAAGTGCTTTGTTTGGATATTACATCTGAGTATTAATTAATTGTTACAAATCGCAATCAATAGATACAAATGCTGTGTTCAAAACAGTCCGATATTTTCTACAAAAACCCTAATTTACTTGGATTTCAGGCTCTAATGCTAATACCCAGAATAAGCACTTTAAAAATAAACTGTTTCTTTGCCCCTTGGAAGATGAATGTGGCAATTTCCCACATGGGCTTGGGCTAGAGTCTTAACTCAGGTTAAGGGTGAATAAGCAGCCTCATCACCTTTTCTTCACTTTCCTTCTTTCCCCAGACACATCATATCCCTTTAACCTTGCTTTCAAGTCTTGTGTGCTAGCAGCCTCTCATACCATAATTGCAATTAACTGCTAACTGTGGGTGTGAATGAATGTCACCCACTCCTCCAAGATGTTCTCCACTCTTTGCTTCCTCGTATAGAAGCATCCCTACTTCACTGAATCTAAGATCCCCTTGGGGGAGGCGGGGGGAGACACAACACTATTCTCTATACCACCAAGGAACAGAACATCTGTGATAAATAAACTGGCAAGCCATCAATTGTAAGATGCCATTGATTGTGTCCCATATCCCAATGAGAGAGGTGTTGATATATGAAAAGCTGTGTACCTTAGAATCTGTGAAATAGGATGTTCCTTGACATCATCGCTTCCTTCCTGTGAGCTGCCCATCGACTCCATTTCTGCCACCTTTGATTGTCCAGAGTGGTTCACGATACCAGGTCGATGATCCTTAACTGTGGCTATATCATGTTCTTCCTCCTCTTAAAACTATCATACCTTATTAGGTTCCTTTGCATCCAAAGAGGCAGTTCCATTCTTCAAGAGGGGAGATTTTATTGCATAAGAAGCTTTTCTCATGTACAGTTATAGCACAGCAAAGAACTAGAAGACAGTGCCTTTCAAAGAGTCAGGTTCATTGATATCCTCTATCAGTCCTTCTGCGAGCCTTTTCTGAAACCATCAATTACTTCAATGACAGGAGCTAAAGTTATTTACTGTGCCAGGAAAGTTCATTACGTTATGCCATTTTGAAATGCCACATTGTTTCTCAGTCAAAAAAGAGTAATAAATATATTGTATATATTCTCGTGTTACCCACAAGTTGAAATCATTTTTTAGGTTCAACTGTTTTCGTCTAAACTTTTTTACTGTGCAGAATATAATAGAAAATCTATTTTTTTCTATGCCTGCAATTTTTTCCTTTTAAGATTTTCCATCAGTTCTAAAATACTCAGAGACACTAAAACAAAAGTACTGAGGACACAGGAATGTGTTTTCTATGATCTTACATAGAGGGGCCACCCCTATATAAATAGAACTGAAGGCCTATTCTAAGCAACATGATGCAAAAGCTTCTGGAAGAGCTTCAGGGCTGAGACCATCATTTGGCACCAAATTTAGATCTTCCTCTCCTAACTTAGGTCATGCTCTCTTTTGATGTTTAAAATAAACTGTTTAATTTGGTCTCTACAATCCTAATTTCTGGTAAAGGAGAAGTCTGAGAACTTGGAAATAAAGTCTTTGTGTGTGTGTGTGTGTGTGTGTGTGTGTGTGTGTGTAATATACCAGAGATAGTGTGCACAGTGGCTAAGAGTCAAAGAATGTGTCTTCCATTCTGAGGTTTTCAACTTACTAGCTGTGCGCCATTGAGCATGTTGCCGCCAGAGCCTTATTTTCCTGATCTTTGCAATCGCAACAGTAACAGCCATTTCAGAGGGTTGCCAAAAGCATTAAACGGGATAGGTGACTAGTAACAGCTATCAACATTTTAAATGCACCTGCTCTTTGACCCAGTGAACTCTGTTTGTAGGAATTTATATTACAGATATAGCAGCGCCGTTGTACAAAAATGTGTGTGGATACTCACGCACCAATATGGAAATACATAATGTACTTATGTATGTTATAAAAAGCACCAAAAAAAAATAAAGGCCAATATAATGTGGTGCAAATGATAGCATGTCTTAATATAGGAGAGCTCTTAAAACTTAATCAAGAAAAGAATACCAGGAGCGCCTGGGTGGCTCAGTTGGTTAAGCGTCCAACTTTGGCTCAGGTCATGATCTGGTGGTTTGTGAGTTCAAGCCCCGTGTCGTGTTCCGTGCTGAAAGCTCAGAGCCTGAAGCCTGCTTTCAATTCTGTGTCTCCCTCTTTCTCTGCCCCTCCCCGCTGGTGCTCTGTCTCTCTCTCTCTCTCTCTCTCTCTCAAAAATAAACATTAAAAGAAAAAGAAAAAGAGGTGCCTGGGTGGCTCAGTCAGTTGGGCGTCTGACTTCAGCTCAGGTCATGATCTCGAGGTTTGTGAGTTCGTGCCCCCTGTCAGGCTCTGTGCTGACAGCTCGGAGCCTGCAACCTGCTTCAGATTCTGTGTCTCCCTCTGCTCCTCCCCTGCTCATGCTCTGTCTCTCTCTGTCTCTCAATAATAAATAAACGTTAAAAAATTAAAAAGAAAAAGAAAAGAATACCCTATTATAAGAATGGGTGAAGAATAGAAGTATTCGTTTAGTTAAAGAAGTAATTTAGAGATCTACTAAACATGTGAGTATATGTTAACATTTCTTGGAAATAAAACAGGCAATGTAAAATAAAATTAGTAATTACTATGTGTCCATCATGAAACCGGCAAGATTCTTACAGATAATAATAGCATTAGGCAAGTGGAAATAGATTTCCCTGCTCTGGTGATAGGCGTGTAAATTGCACAAACTTTCTGGAGCATATTTTAACAATATGTATCAAACACCTTAACTTTTGCCTTCCCTCTGACAAAACAGTTTCTCTTCTAGAAATATACCCTGAGGAAATAAATACAGATGGACTCAGAGATGGGAGGACCCTGAAACAGTGTTGAAAATAGGAGGGGGAAAGGAAACAATTTAAATTTGCAACAATAAGAAATCGGTTCAATAAGTTATATAGAAACACTATTCTGCCACCTGAAAAAAATCATGCTACAGAAAGTATTTGTTGGCAGGAAAGTGTCGCAATTTGTTAATTAACCCAAAAAAAAAAAAAAGGCAATTCAAAACAAAATAAAACAACAGTAAAAAAAAAAAGCAGAAACAGACCCATAAATACAGAAAATGAAGCCCATGGGGCTAACAGTGGGGGTGCGGTGGGGGGATGGGCAAATAAGCGAAGGGGAGCGGGAGGCACGGACTTCCAGTTATGGAATGAACAAATCACAGGGATGAAAGGTACAGCAGGGGGAATACAGTCAATGGTACTGTAATCGCGTTGTACAATGACAGATGGTAGTTACACTTGTGGCGAGCACAGCATAACATACAGAGAAATTGAATCTGTATGCAGTGCACCTGAGACTGACATAACATTGTGTCAACCAAACTTCCCTGAAAAAATAAAAGAAAGAAAGAGAAAAGAAAGCACGGCAGTTTACAAACCTCTAATTGTGGCATGGCCCTCAGCCTTAGGGCTTTCCCCGGGCTGTCTACTTCTCTCCCATTCATCCTCCTTGTCCTTGAGATAAACTTTGAGTCCATTCCTGAGAAATCCAGGGGAAAAAATCCAGAAAATCTCCCCAAGTTCACATGCTTACTTCATCCCATGTGTCTTCTTTGAGGCACGTTTCCTAATAGTCCTTAAATATTTTATTAGCTCATTGTGGTCTGTGTCTCCCACTGGAACATAAAGTCTAGAAGAACAGGCGGAGAGGCTGGGTCTGGTTTGTTCTACACCTAGAATGGTGTAAGCATACAGAAGGTGAACTTTAACATGATTTGTCTGGGGAGAAAAATATCTTGCTGTTTGTGTACTTATGATACTGCTTTGAGGGGCGCCTGGGTGGCTCAGTCGGTTAGGTGTCCAACTTCAGCTTGGGTCATGATCTCACTGTCCGTGAGTTCGAGCCCCACATCAGGCTCTGTGCTAATAGCTCAGAGCCTGGAGCCTGCTTCAGATTCTCTGTCTCCCTCTCTCTCTGCCCCTCCCCTGCTCATGCTCTGTCTCTCTCTGTCTCAAAAATAAAAACATTACACAAGTTTTAAAAAAAGATACTGTTGGGGCGCCTGGGTGGCGCAGTCAGTTAAGCAACCGACTTCAGCCAGGTCACGATCTCGCCGTCCGTGAGTTCGAGCCCCGCATCAGGCTCTGGGCTGACGGCTCAGAGCCTGGAGCCTGTTTCCGATTCTGTGTCTCCCTCTCTCTCTGCCCCTCCCCCGTTCATGCTCTGTCTCTCTCTGTCCCCAAAATAAATAAATGTTGAAAAAAAAATTAAAAAAATAAATAAATAAAATTAAAAAATAAAAATAAAAAAAGATACTGTTTTGAAATATTAATTTTTGTGCTTTTCTTTCTCAAAGTTATTTTTTTTAGTGAAGTGTAGCTGACATGTAAGATTATATTAGTTTCAGGTGTACAACACATTGATTTGTTATTTGAATGCATTGTGAAATAATCACGACAGTAAGTCTAGTTACCATTTATCACCATACAAGGTTGAAGATCTTTTTCTTTGATGAGAACTGTTAAGATTTACTCTCTCAGCAACTCGCAAATATGCAATACAATATTATTGACTATAGTCACCATGCTGTACATGACTTTCTGTGACTTACTTATTTCACAAATGGAAGTTTGTGCTTCTTTTTTTTTTTTTTAATTTTTTTTTTCAACGTTTATTTATTTTTGGGACAGAGAGAGACAGAGCATGAACGGGGGAGGGGAAGAGAGAGAGGGAGACACAGAATCAGAAACAGGCTCCAGGCTCCGAGCCATCAGCCCAGAGCCCGACGCGGGGCTCGAACTCCCGGACCGCGAGATCGTGACCTGGCTGAAGTCGGACGCTTAACCGACTGCGCCACCCAGGCGCCCCTTGTGCTTCTTGATTCTCTTCACGCATTTTACCTACCTCTCCCGCTGCTGTGCTCTGTATCTATGAGTTTGGCTTTATACTGGCTTATTCGTTTTGTTTTTAAGATTTCCCATATAAGCAAAGTGATACTGTACTTTTCTTTCTCTGTCTGACTTACCTCAGTTAGCATAATATCCTCAATATCCATCCATGCTGTTGCAAATGGAAAGACTTTATTCTTTTTATGGCTGAGTGATAGATATGTTTCTTATCTTAATATATGTTATACCACATCTTCTTTACCCATTCATTCACCAGTGGATACTTAAGTTGCTTCCATATCTTGACTACTGTGAATAATGTTGCAATGAATATGCATGGGGGTGCATATATCTTTCTGAATTAGTGGCTTTGGTTTTTCTGGATAAATACCTAGAAGTGGAATTGCTGGATCATATGGTAGTTCTATTTTTAATTTTTTTGAGGAATTTCCATACTGTTTTCCATAGTGGCTGCACCAATTTACATTCTCACTGACAATGCATAAAGGTTCCTTTTTCTCCACATCCTCTCCAACACTTGTTATCCCCAACCTTTTTGATAATAGCACTCTGATAGTTGTGAGGTTATATCTCACTGTGGCTTTGATTTGCATTTTCCTGACATTGCGCATCTTTTCGTATGTCTATCGGCCATCTGTATGTCCTTTTTTTTTTTGTTTGAAAATGTCTATTCAGATCCACTGCCCATTTTTAAATCAGAGTTTGTGTTCTTAAATTGTATCCATTCTTTTTTTTTTTTTTTTTTTTTTTTTTTTTAATTTTTTTTTTTTCAACGTTTATTTATTTTTGGGACAGATAGAGACAGAGCATGAACGGGGGAGGGGCAGAGAGAGAGGGAGACACAGAATCGGAAACAGGCTCCAGGCTCCGAGCCATCAGCCCAGAGCCCGATGCGGGGCTCGAACTCCCGGACCGCGAGATCGTGACCTGGCTGAAGTCGGACGCTTAACCGACTGCGCCACCCAGGCGCCCCTTGTGCTTCTTGATTCTCTTCACGCATTTTACCTACCTCTCCCGCTGCTGTGCTCTGTATCTATGAGTTTGGCTTTATACTGGCTTATTCGTTTTGTTTTTAAGATTTCCCATATAAGCAAAGTGATACTGTACTTTTCTTTCTCTGTCTGACTTACCTCAGTTAGCATAATATCCTCAATATCCATCCATGCTGTTGCAAATGGAAAGACTTTATTCTTTTTATGGCTGAGTGATAGATATGTTTCTTATCTTAATATATGTTATACCACATCTTCTTTACCCATTCATTCACCAGTGGATACTTAAGTTGCTTCCATATCTTGACTACTGTGAATAATGTTGCAATGAATATGCATGGGGGTGCATATATCTTTCTGAATTAGTGGCTTTGGTTTTTCTGGATAAATACCTAGAAGTGGAATTGCTGGATCATATGGTAGTTCTATTTTTAATTTTTTTGAGGAATTTCCATACTGTTTTCCATAGTGGCTGCACCAATTTACATTCTCACTGACAATGCATAAAGGTTCCTTTTTCTCCACATCCTCTCCAACACTTGTTATCCCCAACCTTTTTGATAATAGCACTCTGATAGTTGTGAGGTTATATCTCACTGTGGCTTTGATTTGCATTTTCCTGACATTGCGCATCTTTTCGTATGTCTATCGGCCATCTGTATGTCCTTTTTTTTTTTTGTTTGAAAATGTCTATTCAGATCCACTGCCCATTTTTAAATCAGAGTTTGTGTTCTTAAATTGTATCCATTCTTTACATATTTTGAATATTAGCCCCTTATCAGATTTATGATTTGAAAGTATTTTCTCCCATTTAGGTTGCCTTTTCATTTTCTTGATAAAACAAAGCCAGAGCTTGTAATTTACAAGTACCAGCTTTTGTTCAAGAAAATATTCTTGAGAAGCAAAAAGGAAGGCCCAGGAAGAGTAAGGCCTTGAGAGTGCCTCAGTAAACTGGATGGAGAATTAAAAGACCCAGGCAAGAGACACCACGGGAGACAAATGGGTGAGGCAGTGACTTTGAGAAGAGGGAACTAGCCTACATAGTCATGTGACTGGGAAAATGGGCAACATAAGAAGAACTGTGGGTAACAAGCACACAGACCCTCCGCTGCCCTGGGGAATGGTGGGTCATGAGCCCACAGACCCTCTACTGCCCTGGAGAACTATGGGTAACAAGTCCACAGACTCTCTGCCACCAATGAGTAGATGCCCCAGAACACATATGCCAAGGGGCCCTGACAGCTATTATTTTCTTCGAGGTCTGGTAGGGGTAACTTCATGGAGTCTTGGTTTTCTCATATATAAAATGTGATAAAAATGCCTAACCATTGTGAAACGTTATGATACGTATTTGATAAGACAGATAGTTGATACAATGAGTCTTATGATAGCTTGTGTATCTTTTCAATATTTAGTGCATCTTAGTTTTGTAATCTGCATGTAGCTTTCTGATTCATTGTATTTCCTTTGCAATATTACGATTATAAGCTCCCTGAAGGCCAGAATCTTTTCTTTAATCTCAATAATCAACAGACCTTAAGTGCTCTTAAACTGAATAGACTCAGGTAATTGATTTTTGTACTTTTCTAGGAAAACACTAAATGTGTGCTTTTGTATTCATGCATTAAAACAATCATATTTTCTTCTCAATTTGTTAGTGTATAACAGCATCTATTTTAATAAATGAGTTCGGCTTATAATTTTCCCTTCCTGTACTGTCTTTGTCAAATTTTAGTATCAACTTTGTGCTTACCTCAAAAATGAGTTAGGGATGGCTTGTTCTGTTTTGTTTTTCAATTATCAGAAAAAGATCACATAAGATCAGAATTCCATTCATGGTAGAACCTACCTATAAAAACCATATGCGATTGATGTTTATTTCACAGGGACATTTTTAACTACTGACTCAGTTTTTTAATAAGACTATTCTAACTTTCTATTTCTTCTTGAGTCAGCTTTTCTGAATTTATCTTTTTATTATGGACTGAATTATATTCCTTCAAATTCATATGTTGAAGCCCTAACCCCCAATGTGACTGTACTGGAGATAGTATCAGATTACATTGGATTAGCTTTAAGGTTAAATGAGATCAACAGGGTGGGAATCTAATCCAGTGGGATTAGTGTCCATATAAGAAGAAAGGACACAAGGAGTGCAAACACAGAGAGGAAAGGCCAAGCGAGAACACAGCAACAATGTGGCAATCTGCATGGTAGGAAGGGAGGTCTCACCAGAAATCAACCCTGATGACACCTTGATCTTGGACTTCCAGCCTCCAGAACTGTGAGGAAATAATTTTTTTTTTCTTCCTTAAGCCACCCAGTCTGTGATATTCTGTTATGGCAGACTGATGTATTGCTTTTCTCTCTCTCTCTCTCTCTCTCTCTCTCTCTCTCCCTCTGTTCTTAATTATATTTTATGAGTCATTTTAGAAGATTCTTGTGGGAGAGGTCCAGTGTCACTGTCAGACTGCTTCCCACAAAGATGGCATTTGTATATGCTTTCTCTGTCACTGCCTCTATCTGGGACGAGTATAGTTCAAACAAGAAACTCTCTGTTCCCCTTCTATGTATGTCTTTGGAGAATTATGTTCTGCCGACTTTGCCTAAGGACACAATGCCAGGCATCATACCTCTGTCTTATCTCACCCTTGGTTTATCATCAATGCATTTTATAGCTCTTGATCATAAATTTTAGGTGGGATTTATTAGTGTTTCCTACTTTCTTTGTATCTGTTTGTTGTTCTTTTATTTGGGGCAGATTTCCAAGAGGAAAGTGGGGCAGAGATATCTATCTTTGACATAATCTTAAAACTGGCTATTATTCTGTATTCTTTTTTTTTTTATTTGAGAGATAGAGCATGTGTGAGCAGGGGAGAGGGGCAGAGGGAGAGGGAGGGAGAGAGAGAGAGAGAGAGAGAGAGAGAGTGCGAGTATCTTAAATAGGGGCTCAATCCCACGATCTTGGGATCAAGTCCCGAGCTGAAATCAAGAGTTAGACGTCCAAATGACTGAGACACCCAGGCACCTCAATCATCCTGTATTCTTATAGAAAAAAAATCTTATACTCAAGTAGTGTTTCTTGGTCTTTGCCTTACTTTCCTATACTCTCCTTCTGAGATTTCAGCATTTTTCACAATTTTACTTTTGTACCACTCAAGCATTACAGGCAATCTGACCATACTTTGGTTCCCCTTTGTCATTCCATATTTGCCCTTTCCTCTATGACTACCAAGTCATACCATAAATTCTTTCCACCTTTCCTACTTGTCTGGTTACATTTAAACACAAATACTGTAGCATCCGCTGTGCTGACCAGTCTATTCTTTTCAATAGCTCGGTCTTCAAAGCTGATCGGAGATGGGGTTTTCAAAGCTGATCGGAGATGATAAAGAGTAACCAAAGATCAGTGGGTTTTGTTGTCGTTATTGTTGTTTTGTTTGTTTTTCTTTTTCATTAGTGGTAATAAGAAATGTAAGGGATCTGGTTTCAAATTCCACTTGGCCACTTACGAGCTGCAGGATTTTATTTAAAAAAATTTTTTTAACTTTTCCGAGGCTTCATTTCCTCAGTTACAAAATAAGGGGAACAACACTGGGATGTTGTAGGGAATAAATGAGAAAAATCTGTGTGTGGTGCCCGGTGTGTACTCGCTCATGAATGTCTGCCTTGTGCATCCTTGTGCATTAGTCATACCTCTGCCATTCTTTAAGGGCTTGATGCATTTCCATGAGCTTTCATTTGTGCGTAGATCTGTGGAAGTCCTAGCACGTATGAGAAAAGAAAAGCCTGCGCAGACAGGGCTATGCCAAGAGGAAAGCAGGGCTCAGAAAGATGGGAGGGGTTTGGAGTTCCCACTGCCTGTGGGGAGCTCAGTTTGCCGAGAGGAGCAGAAGGAAACGTTGCAGGCAGACCCTGCTTCCACTGCTTTTGCAAAATGAATTTGTCAGTAAAAGTCATCTTCTAGAACGTCCAAAGACTCCCCATAGGTTCAATTATATGGAATCGGATCTGCTGGTGAATGTAAGAAAAGTGTTGCTTGAGCTACATGGTGGAAAATGAAAGATTTAATTCCCACGGCCTCCCAACAGCTACCTCGGTTTCAGTGACACTGGAGAAAATTCTGGCGCTTTTCTTTGACATACCTATATTATAAAGCCTGTTGGTTTCATAATAGCAGTATCCCTTCAAGTCATTTCCTTCGGTTATTTGCTTGTGGTATACATTTCGAGGGGTGTCTAGGCAGCCTCCAGACCCTATAATGGCTTCACCTTCATGTTAGAAAGGCACTTGGAGGCTGGTAGATCAGTTGTTTTCAGAACTGATCTAGTGAGAGTTCCAGTGCTGAGCTAAACTCACTGAGGTTTTTTGTTGTTGTTGTTATGGTAAAATATGCATAACATAAGATTTACCAGTTTAACCATTTTTTAATGTTTATTTATTTATTTTGAGAGAAAGAGAGAGAGAGGCATAGAGACAGGGAGAGAGAGAATCCCAAGCAGGCTCCGCGTTGTCAGCGCTGAGCCCAACGTGGGGCTCGATCTCAAGAAGGGTGAGATCGGGCGCCTGGGTGGCTCGGTCGGGTGAGCGTCCGACTTCGGCTCAGGTCACGATCTCGCGGTCCGTGAGTTCGAGTCCCGCGTCGGGCTCTGGGCTGATGGCTCAGAGCCTGGAGCCTGCTTCCATTCTGTGTCTCCCCCTCTCTCTGCCCCTCCCCCGTTCATGCTCTGTCTCAAAAATAAATAAAACGTTAAAAAAAAAATTTAAAAAAAAAAGAAGGGTGAGATCATGATGGGAGCCGAAACCAAGAGTCGGATGCTTAACCAACTGAGCCACCCAGGCGCCCCTCCATTGAACCATTCTTCAGTGTGCAGTTCAGTGGCATTAAGCACATTCCCATTGTTGTGTGGCCATCACCACCTTCCATCTCCAGAACTCTTGGCCATCCCACACTGGAAACTCTGTGCCCATCAAACACTAACTCCTCATCCCCCTCCCCCAGCCCCTGGCAATCCTCATCCTACTTTCTGTCTCTAAATTTGACTAGGTCCCTCATATAAGTGAAATCATACAGTATTCATCTTTTTGTGTCTGGTTTCTTTCATTTGTCCTCGACGTTCACCTGTATTGTAGGAGGTGTCAGAATTGCCTTCCTTTTTGAGACTGAGTAATAATAATCCATTGTGTGCATACACCACACTTTGTTTCTCCATCATCCATTAGTGGGTACTTGGGTTGTTTCCACATTTCGCCTATTATGAGTAATGCTGCTATGAACATGTCATCTGAGCTTTGAGTGAACCTAGGGAAGATTTGAATAACATTTAAAAAACCCTTTTGAGTGACCTGTGTCTAACCAAATGGGACCGGGAAACAAGTAAGCTCACAGGACCAGTGGGAAGGGATTTAACCATATCTCTGAGCCTCTGTTCTTAGTCACTGCAGTTGACTCATCACTGGCCAGGTCCCAGTTTTCCCTTGGAAATTATCATGGGAGGGAATTATCTGGGGGAGGCTTAATCGCAGGTCTGTTCAGGAGGCTCCCACACTAGCAAATTCCAGAATCAGCTGGAAACACATCGGAGAGGCACAGCCACATTTGCCACCCGTGAGATACGAGAACTTTTAGACCAAACTTTTAACAGGTGACATATTTGATATGAAATTCTCAGTGTGCCTGTACTGTGATTCTAGGCCATTTACCACTGTGGTTTGCATTGGTATTTTCTTTGAAAAAACAAAGTCGATGTAGAATTATAGCCTCCCATGTTGTGGTCAAGCAAAAAGGCAATATTAATGTAAACTAGAAGCCAAAATTCCCCAGAGCAAAGATTCCTGGGGTAGGGATTTACCGGGGTATGGATTAATGCAGAGAAAGTTAATGTTATGGAAGATTTCATTGTATGCCATCAAGGTTTATGTAGAAACTGAGGTCTGGGGTGCAGAGATCCTAAGGGCTAACATTCGTGAGATCCATTCAGCCTTGGTATCCATGCGATAACTGTCAAGTAATTCTTACTTATCCTTATCTTGCATGTTAGGAAACTGAAGATTTGGATGTTAAGCAATATCTCCAAGTTCACACAGCCAGTAACTGGCAGAGCTGGAAGTCTAGTCCAGATTTGTCTTAATCCAAAACCAACTCCTTTCACACCCTTAATCCAGCTCTATGGGATTTACAGAAATTAAGAAAAATTCATAGACCTTGTTACATAGACCAGTGGCTCTTAAAGTATGGTCTGTGGACCAGCAGCATTAGCATCGCAGTGGAAATTTGAAAGACGTACCTTGTACATTCGTAGGTCCACACACCAGCCTTAATTCAGATGCTCAGGGCGGGGGGGAGAAGGGTTCCAATGTTACCTCCAGCAGTGTGAGAGCCCCTGGACAGATGATTCCCTGTCATCCAGGGACATTTTTCCCAGGACATTTTCCCATGTCATCCAGGTGACAGAACGAGGAGTGCACAGACATGACAAGGATTTTGAAAGTGGGTGGTGAAATTCAAATACAGGCCAGACAGTACTTTGA
This sequence comes from Prionailurus bengalensis, assembly GCF_016509475.1. Taxonomy (NCBI): domain Eukaryota; kingdom Metazoa; phylum Chordata; class Mammalia; order Carnivora; family Felidae; genus Prionailurus; species Prionailurus bengalensis. The sequence goes on along the minus strand of NC_057354.1, from coordinate 54,758,979 downwards.
TCTCAAGGAGTTTTAGCTCATTTTAGATTGCATTGTGAGTTTCACACACGTAAGAGTGTTAACTCTGATCTAAATTTTAATTTAGCCAATTACCCTCCTCCTCGTTCCACGCCCCAGCTATCACTTCCGGCAGTGAAATACCTCAGGCACCTGGCATTTGTTGAATAGATACTACCTTCCCTCGTTGAGGAATGTCAATTTCATCAGCAGACACTCCCCTGCTGGCTTTTCCCATGCTTGTGCACACTGCAATTTTAACACAAAGATTTTGGTTCTTTCTATGCATGGAGCTTAAGGTGGAGTCGTAGCAAAGGAGACGATGCGTGGGAACTTACAATACAGCCGTCGGATTCGCGCGCTATTTGTTGACACTCTTGAGCACCAGAAACAACAAGATGGAAGAGGTCAAATGTTTGAACAAGATTCAAAGGCAATTTTCAGGCAGTCAGATGTCAGCAGTGGTAAAATAGAGGAATATGGGGCCTTGACATTTCAAAGCCTTAAAGATCTGACGGTGGTCCTTACAGAAATGCACTGGAATGTAACACCTTCCAGCATAAAGTAACTGACTTTGACACCTGACACTCCCCTGTTGAAGAATTCAAGATGCTGACTCGCCTATGTCGACTGAGCCAAAAATGGCAAGACCTGAGTTGGGGAGAGGGTTGGCAGAGAGTGTAAATGATGACATTTGAAGGGAAGTGTTTTCTGGAATCACCGCCCACAGGGTCGGGGGCTTCCTGGGTAGGGGAGGGGGGAGATGAGAGGAAGCTGGGGGTGGGGGTGGGGGGGGGACGATGACAGTCTTTCTGAAAATCTAGCTTCCAGGAATGCTTTGTTTCATTCTGTGTCATGCGTTCGCCAATGTCATTGTGAGCAGAATCAGCACACAGGAAGAGTGAAAATAGCCATGCTGGAGTCACAGTGAATTAAGATCTTTGTGTGAGCCTAGTCAGCAGGACTGACTCAGCAGGAGCCACTTGTGTATTTTGGATACGGGAGCCCTTTGATAGGGCCGCTCACAGCCTGCACACAGTAGATAGGCACTCTCGGAAAGGCAGCATGGTGCAAAATCTGCCCATCCTGGTCACTGTCTGTGACCTTAGGGGAATCTGCCCGCCCTCTCTGTGACTCTCTTTTTTCACAGGACAGGAAGATAGCGATCACAGATCCTGCCTTGAAGGGCTCTTGTGTAAAGACAGAAATGCCTGGCCCCCCACCCCCACCCCCCGGCTCTCTCTAGGACTGTTAGCTCTTATTGCATAAATAATCAGCATGATGATTTGGGATCCTAAGTAGGGTTGAGACATCTTGGATATCAACAAAATCTGCACAAGCCACCTCAACATGCAGATCTATTAGATCACTAACACCTCGAATATTATAATATCGCAGCAAAAGGAAGAGAAATTCGTATTTGCTGAGAACATAGCACCTGAAGCACTTGGGTGTTCCAAACTGCCAAGTCCTGACACACACACTAAGCCCTGTGACATAGTCTTATTCTCCCTAGTTATAAATAAGGAAAAAGAGATGCCAAAGCACAAAGGCACGTTGTCAGGATTCACAGAGGGCAAGAACTGGAAGCCTGGATGCCCTGCTCTCCTGCATCTGCGCCACAACCCCCTCATGCTGGACCCTTCCAGGCTCTGTCATATCTCCTCCAAAATGTGCCACCATCCCCCCAGGAAAGAAGCCAGAACTTCTCTTTTTCACCAGAAACATACTCAGCAGTGACCTCTCAAGCTTGACTTGGATTGAGCTTCTTGTCTACGAACCAAATGTCCCTGCTCAGGTATAGTTTTTGCTTTGCAGAAAATGTACTGCTACCATTTGGGATTACTTTGTGAACTGGCTCATTTCAGATGCACTTCAAACTTTAAATCACAAGCACAGAAGTCGGGGGAGGATGGCGATCACAGCAGTGTTTTTATTATAAGGCGTCCCAAGCACTTGCACATAAACTACGATGCCAACCTCCATGCCGTGTTTGTACAATCAACCTTTCTGCAGTTAATTTGGAAAAAAAGAAAAATAATGGACTTTAAAATTTTTTAAGTCACTGAAAGAATAGAAGTCTACAGAATTCTTCAAAAGTGCATGGCAAATTGTCGGGAGATCACTGCCATAGCATAGCTCCTATCGTTGGGGGATGTTTGCCTTCTTGAATCTTGAGTATTTAATCAACTAACATGTAATAAGAAGAGGGAGGTGGGACTCAATGTTAGGGTCAGCCTGAGCAGCGTAATCAGAGGCACAAAGTGTGAGGTTGGTTAGAGGAAATACAGGGGGGTGGGTCTGGAGTTGCTGCAGAGGGAATGATGAGGACAGTGGCGGATTTTGAACTAAAAAGGTAGCTCAGGGCACAGAGTGAAGGGACGCTCTGCCCTCTGAGATCTGAAAGAAAACCATTAGCTTTAAAATAAGGGAACAAGAGCGAAGGAAGTGGATAACATAACATCATGCAACTCTACAGCAACTCAACTCAATTCCTCAACGGGCAAGTATCCATATTATGTTTCATTTGAAATGCAGTATGGATGCGTCTTCCATGCTGCGGACTCCTGCGTTCCCTATTCGACACCAGCACTTGGAGGTCGAGCAGACATCTCAAACTTCACTGTCTACCATCCACGGTGTAGCTACGTCCTCCCAGTGGATCAAGCGCAGGGTTTGGACTCATTCTTCCTTTTCTTTTCCACTCACATGCCCATCAGGAAATTCTATAGCTCTACGTTCAACAGATACTAGGAATCCTATGGCTTCTTTCCATCCTCTCATTCTTTCACCTGGATAACTGGAAGAGCCCCCTAAGTTGGTGTCTTTGCTTTTCCCGTGGCCCCTTCATTCCATTCCAAGCCCGGGAGGGGAACTCTTCTAGAACGCCCATCAGAGAACGCCCCTCATCTGCTCAGACCCTGAGGTGCTGCCATGTTTCATCCAGACCAGAGCTGTGATCTTCACAGTGGCCCGCATGACCTGGCGCATCTCTCACCACACCCCCCCACCCAATCCGGTCCATCAGAGTAGCCACTGGGCCTTCACCATGGTGCACACAACCCGCCTCCGAGCTTTGGCTCCAGCTGTTTCCTCCACTAGGAATGCTTTTGCCTCAAATAGCCACTCAGGTCACTCCATCCTTTCCTTTTAGTCTTTTATCAAATCTCTCTTCTCAGTGAGTTCCTGTTCTGAGAGCTCTAAGTCACCCTGCAACCTGTCCCCATCCCACAGCCAACCATCTTACAATGCTCTATTTTCCTTTTTCCTTTTTCCCCAGCACTAACCACCTTCTAACATACTGTATAGTTTATTGGCTCATTTTTATTGTTTGTCTCCCCCGACTAGAACATAATCCCTGTGAGATCAGCGTTCTTTGTTTTGTTCAGTGGAGTATCCCGTGCTTCTGGAACTATTCCTGTCTAGTGATTAGCACTCAATAAATATTTGGTGGACAAACAGTGGATGAATTAATTTGGCAGCAGCCTGGAAGATTTATTGGAGAAGGATAAGGAGCAGACAGGTAGAGATAGCCATCTGAAATTCAGGATTATGCTGAGGAGACAGATCTGGGCTGAAGATACAGAGCCTGACAACGTAGGCATAGAAAATGTAACAGCAAAATTAATGTCTATACAGTTTTGACTCTTGCTTTTTCCACTTAAAAAATATATCAATCCTCTTGTCATGTTTCAGTGTTCATAAACATCATTTGAAATGATTGCACCATTCCACTGAGTGGTTACATAATAACCATCTCCCTTCTGTTGGCATCCAGATTTTAATTTTTCACTATGATTAATGATATTGCTATGAATATCTTTATGTATATTGTATATGTATATATTTATGTATATGTAGATTGACAAAGGCTAGCAAAAAACAGTTTTGTGATTCTCCATAATGGCTCCACCCAATTTCCTCATCTCAACATCATCGGAATGTACACATTCTGCCATAATATTGACAATGTTGACAATTAATTATGAAAATGTTGTCTTATTGTTTTCAACATGTATTTCTTGTTCTGTATGATTTTTATTTGCATCCTTTCCTTGTTTATTTTTTTAAATTTTTTTTATATTTATTTATTTATTTTTTGTAGAGACAGAGCACAGGTGGGGGAGGGGCAGAAAGAAGGAGACACAGAATCCCAAGCAGGCTCCAGGCTCTGAGCTGTCAGCACAGAGCCCGACGCGGGGCTCGAACTCACAAACCGTGAGATCATGACCTGAGCTGAAGTCGGACGCTCAACCGACAGAGCCACCCAGGCTTTCCTCTTTCCTTGTTTATTTACTTGAAGCTTACTGTTTGTGTTTTATCACTTTGTATTAATTATTTGCCAATCTGAGAGATTTAAAATGCTATTTTAATTTGCTTTTTCTTATTAGGAGTCAGTTGGGCATTGTGTCACATGTTCACGAGCTATTCATATTTCCTCTTCTTTGAATAGTTTACATCTTTTGTCTTTACCCTCCACTTCAAATACTCAATTATTCATTCAATTCGATAAGTACTCTCTTATATGATGACCAATGGTGGTCAAGGGCCCGGGGCCAGTCACGATAGTCAACTCTCCTCCGTGAGATCATGCAAGGACCTGGGGACCCAGGCTCCCTTCCCTCCAACTGCAGTCATCCCCTGGCTGTTTTGCTCTCCTGTGGCCACTGCTGATTTGCCATCAGCAAGGCTGAATTTTGGTCTAAGGGAAGGGAGAAAGAATGCAGAGCGTGCAGTTTTCTGTGTAAAGAAAGTGCCCTGGAGGTTGTACGATTTACCTACCTGCCAGAGAGCTGCGGGATGCAGCTGGGCATCAATAGAGTTGCCCCCACAAAGCTCGGTGTGTGTGTGGGGGGTGCGTGCTATTGGTAAAGAGGAAGAGGGGGATTTCCACAGGGGAATTATCAATCTGTACTATAGGAACTAAGTAGATCTTCCCCCCTAAACTGCCAAACACTTATCCAGACACCATTTATTAAATAAGACACACCGTGCCCACTGTTTAGGGATGACCCTCTCTTGTTAGAACAATTTATCCCACTAAAAGCATTGTTTCCTTGGATAGTCTCTTCATTATGCTGTTGTAACCATTTGTTAATATTTATCAATCAAAGAGCTATATTGTTTGCCAATTGAGTCACCTAAATTAAATTATTTAGGCTTTCAAGGAGAGAACATTTACCTCTTCTTGCACATGCATTAACAAAAGTAAAGCATTATTTTAAGCCCGATGGATAACAACACAGGCTCAAAAGACGTCTTAAGATTCCAAAGCCCTCTTGCCAAGAAAAGAATAACATTCATAAAATAAACGTAGGACCACCTTTAGGGTAGGTGTTAGATTCTCTACCTGTGTCTTGATTAAAACAAAACAAAACAAAACAAAACAAAACAACACCAAACCTTAATATATTGGAATCTAAACAAAGACATGATATAAACAGGCTGAAGTCATTTTTATAATGTGAGAGAATAGCAGTCTCATTTCCTTCCACAATGAAAATTGTGCAGAGTGAACAGTGAATGGTTGATAAGGTTTGAAATTTCTGGGGCAAAGGTGATAATGAATAATAAAAAAATGAATAGAAAATGAAAGTCGCATTTCTCCTGAGGTGCCAGGGCTCATGTCTGTCTGTTGGGGCAGTGGTTTCCACAGCTCATGGAAAACTTCATTCCTGCCGACTCCAGGCATCTTTCCATGGGTGAGGGACACACTGTCACTGGGAATTCAGGAAGTCTTGATATATAGGCCCGTGTGGCCAATGGCCTGACACTGAGCATTATCAGAGCTTTAAAAGTAGAAGTCTATTTCCTGAGATTAGCTAAGCAAAATTTTGAAAAACATAACTGTGGACTTTCTCCACAGTAAGACAACTAGGATTTTCCTTCATTCCTAGTCTAGACAAATGGCTTTAGATATACCCCCCAAATCACTCCCTTGGAGGGGTGCCTAGGCGGCTCAGTTGGCTAAGCATCCCACTCTTAATCTCGACTCAGGTCATGATCTCATGGTTCGTGGGTTTGAGCCCCTTGTCTGCTTGGAATTCTCTCTCTCAAAATAAATAAATAAACTTTTTTTTTTTTTAAATCACTTGGGGCACCTGGGTGGCTTAGCCAGTTAAGCATCCGACTTTGGCTCAGGTCATGATCTCACAACTCACGAGTTCAAGCCCCTCGTTGGGCTCTGTGCTGAAAGCTCAGAGCCTGGAGCCTGCTTCAGATTCTGTGACCCCCCCCCCATGCCCTTCCCCCACTCGCTCTCTATCATTCTCTCTCTCTCTCAAAAATAAATAAACATTAAAAAAATTTTTTTAATAAAAATCACTCCTCTGGATGGAGATGCCGTCCAATTCATCTTGCTGCCATAGGGCAGGATAATAATTACACTCTCTCAGAGAAATGGCCACCTATTTTCTTTTTAAGTCTCTTGAGAAAAGAACAGCTGTGAGAATTTTATTGACGGGTGGCGGTGTCCACACTTGGGGATGCATGAAGTTCCAGGCAGCTGGAGTGAGAGACAGGCATGAAAAGCTGAGTTAGAGGAAAGTCCTGAGACACCTCAGTGGCCACAGGAAGATTTTTCGATGATATCCTTCTTTCAAGTGAAAGGGGCACCTGGCCCTGAGTGCTCAAGGTGGTCAAGGGTGATGCCCACAGCAGAGGGCAGACAGCAGACATTTTCATAATGCCAGATCAGGAGGGGGTTTTGAAGCTTGGCACATCTCAGCTGCTGAGCGGTTTCTGGCGTAACTGGGCTGAGGTGAGCAGCTCTGGTTTTTTGGAGAGCACAGAGAAGGCCGGAGGAAAGGATAGTGCCCCATAGGCCCTTTCCTTGGCCTGCCACAAACCTGTTTCTGGTTTTTTCTGAAAGTGGAGGAAGTGAAGAGCAGTGTGGCTGGGGGAGGCCCAACAAGATGGGGCGAGGGAGGGAACTGGGATTATAGTCTGAGAGAGAATAACTGTGTTTTCACTTACTTTAGATTTTATGTGCAACGTCAGAAAATTTAAACAGCTAAACACGGAAGAACCTTATTTATAAAAGAGATAAAACATGTGTCAAAACCCTGAAGAGGAATAGTTTCCTAAAGCACAGAAGTAGCACGGCAAGCCATCAAAGAAAGGTACGTCTAAATAAACATTTAGCATTTGAATAGAAATCTGTAGACTAGGACAAATTTGGTAGAAAAATGTTCAATATATTTATTAGATAAAGAGGTCATATGAGCAAGTAAGAACATTAAAACCTTGATAGCCACCTGCAAAAGAACACCAGAAGATCATTTATGATCAAGGAAATAGAATCAATGAGCAAAATATGATCCTCACCGGTGACTCTCACTTGTAATTGAAATTCCGTAAATGAAAACAACAAAGGGGCCACACTTTTTGCTTTTTAAATTGAGTTGAAAAATATATAGTACTCAATTCTGATCAGAGGGTAGTGAGATTTGTATATTCGCTATTACTGTATTGTATTTTTTAAGGGAATTTAAGAATGCGTATAAAGAGTTAAAAAATTTCATTTCCTACGCTCCAATAATCCCACTTATAAAATTCTAGTTTAAGGAAATATTCCTACATATGCATATATATATGTGTATATATATATATATGTGTGTGTGTGTGTGTGTGTGTGTATATATATATATATATATATACACACATATATACAAGAAGACAATTACTAAAGACTTTATATGAAAAAGTCAGTAAAGGGGTGCCTTGGGTGACTCAGTTGTTTGGGTGCCCGACTTCAGCTCAGATCATGATCTCAAGGCTCATGAGTTCGAGCCTCCCGTCAGGCTCTGTGCTGACAGCTCAGAGCCTGGAGCCTGCTTCAGATTCTGTGTCTCCCTCTCTCTCTCTGCCCCTCCCCCACTGGCACTCTGTCTCTCTCTCTCTCTCTCTCTCTCAAAAATAAATAAATCTTAAAAAAAAATTGAAAAAGTCAGAAAAAAGTCCAACAGCTGGATTCTGGCATACTCACTTAGTGGCACATTGTTCACTGCAAGCAGTCATTATAAAAATTATAATGCAACATGTAAAAAATACTATCAAGTAAAACAAGCTTTGAAAAACTGGGTGGGCAATAATAAAAAAAAACGACACAACCAACTATGAAAGTAAAATATGCATTTGAAAATATGGAAGTAAATACAAAAAGAAAATTGTGTCTGGGTTGTGGCCATAGGATGATATGAGATTTCTTTAGTTTAAAAAATTTTTGTGTAATTCATACACAAAAATAAACCCAAGATGGATGAAAGGCCCAAATGTAAGTAAGACAGGAAGCCATCAAAATCTTCGAGGAGAAAGCAGGCAAAAACCTCTTTGACCTCGGCTGCAGCAACTTCTTACTCAACCCCAATCCAGAGGCAAGGGAAACAAAAGCAAAAATGAACTATTGGGACCTCATCAAAATAAAAAGCTCTGCATAGCGAAGGAAACAATCAGCAAAACTAAAAGGCAACCAACAGAATAGAAGATATTTGCAAATGACATATCAGATAAAGGGTTAGTATCTGAAATCTATAAAGAACTTATCAAACTCAACACCCAAAAAACAAATAATCCAGTGAAGAAACGGGCAAAAGACATGAATAGACACTTCTCCAAAGAATACATCCAGATGGCTAATAGACATATGAAAAAATGCTCAATATCCCTCATCATCAGGGAAACACAAATCAAAACCATGATGAGATACTACCTCGCACCTGTCAGAATGGCTAAAATTAAGAACTAAGGAAACAACAGAGGTTGGCAAGGATGCAGAGAAAGAGGAACCCTTTTGCACTGTTGGTGGGAACGCAAACTGGTGCAGCCACTCTAGAGAACAGCACGGATGTACCTCAAAAAAATTAAAAATAGAAATACCCTATGACCCAGCCATTGCACTACTAGGTATTTATCCGAGGGATACAGGTATGCTGTTTGGAAGGGGCACATGCACACCAATGTTTATAGCAGGGCTATAGCCAAAATATGGAAAGAGTTCAAATGTCCATTGACCGATGAATGGATAAAGAAGATGTGATATACATATACAATGGAGTGTTACTCGGCAATCAAAAAGAATGAAATCTTGTCATTTGCAGCAATGTAGATGGAACTAGAGTGTATTACGCTAAGCAAAATTAGTCAGAGAAGGACAAATATCATATGACTTTGCTCGTATGTAGAATTTAAGATACAAAACAAATGAGCATAAGGGAAGGGAAGCAAAAATAATATAAAAACAGGGCATGGGAGAAAACATAAGAGACTCTTAAACAAAGAGAAAAAACTGAGGGTTGCTGGAGGGGGGTGCGGGGATGGGCTAAATGGGTAAGGGACATTAAGGAGGACACTTTGGTTGAGCCTTGGGTGTTATACACAGGGGATGAATCACTGGAATCTACTCCTGAAATCACTATTGCAGTATATGCTAACTAACTTGTGTGTAAATTAATAAAATAAAATAAAATAAAATAAAATAAAATAAAATATTTCATGTGAGGTTTACAAGACATCTAATTTTTTTTTAATTTTTTTTTCAACGTTTATTTATTTTTTGGGGGACAGAGAGAGACAGAGCATGAACGGGGGAGGGGCAGAGAGAGAGGGAGACACAGAATCGGAAACAGGCTCCAGGCTCTGAGCCATCAGCCCAGAGCCTGATGCGGGGCTCGAACTCACGGACCGCGAGATCGTGACCTGGCTGAAGTCGGACGCTTAACTGACTGCGCCACCCAGGCGCCCCAAGACATCTAATTTTTAAAAACAGATGTATGTAGTAGATTCTGGGAAACTCAGGGTTGATTTCGGTTATTCCAGGGTGTGGGTTATTTGGATAATCAGAGCATGTTGGAGCTGAGAGGGACCACCTGGTAGACATTTCCAGTGACCCTAAACCCATGTCTTCGGTCCATCCTATCTTCAGATCCAATCTGAGTCCAAAGATACCTGCATTAGTTTCCCTTGGATGCTGCAATAATTACCACGAATGTAATGTTTTGAAGCAACAGAAACGTATCATCTTTCAGTTCTGGAGGCCAGCAGTCTGAACCAAGATTCATAGGGCTGAAACCACGCTGTGAGCAGCACTGAGTTCCTTCTTGGTGGCTCTAAGAGAGAAGGTTTCCTTCCCTTTTCCAGCAGCTGGAGCTCATTGTCTGCATTGCTTGGCTCCTGGTCCCTTCCTCCCTCTTTAAAGCCAGCACACAGCATCCTCTCTCTGAATCCGCTTCCGTCACTTGGCCTTCTCTTCTGTCTGCCCCGATCACCCTCTGCCTCCCCTTTGCAAGAGTACATGTAATTGCATTTAAGGCCCACCTGGATAATCCAGGGTAATCTCTCCATCTCAAGATCCTTAATTCAATCACATCTGCAAAGATGTTTTTTTGCATGTAAGGGAAGGGTAGTCTCTGGGGCCATCACTCAGCCCACTGCTTCTAGCCATTGTGGATGTTGAAGAATTAAGAACTATTGCTCATGATGGATATGTTCACTTTTCTTGACTGTGTTGATGGTTTCTTTGGCGTATAAATGTGTCAAAACTCATCAAATCTACAGTTTAAAAAGGTGCAATTTATAAATGTCAATTATATCTCAATAAAGACATTAAAAATAAAGTACATAGCATACTATATGATAAACATTCTCTGAGCAAGCTTGAAAATGTCCTTTTAGGATTAGTTTTGTATTATTTTAGAAAGCTGGGAAACTGATAAATTGAGCTTCATATAGAAGTCTATAGGAACTACAGGTGAAAAAAAAACACACAAAAACCTGCATCCAGAAACCCAAGGGGGTCTTAATTCATCTATAACCCTTCTCTTTGGAGAGTACAGTCCCCTTCCCCACCTCCTCAGCCCCAGTGACAGAAACTTAACCATAGTGACTTCAGTGATCCCTCAGACATACAAACATACACACAGGACGCTTTTCCAGAGGTTGGTCCATATATGTAGTGTCAGGGCACAGGGGCAGGAGAGGGGGAGACACAGGAAACTTTCCTGGGTGATGACATCTCTCCTGGCTGCTACTCCAGGGATGTCCATCTCCTTTGGTCGAGCCACATTGCCATGGGTTGCCATGGAGTCCTGCCTCAGGCTTAAAGGATCTCATTGGGTCTGGCCACCTGTTTGTGCTGTCCATGCTGTTCTCTACTGTGGGCTAATTGGACACTCTTGCACAACTTTGGACTCTAGGGAGAATCTAGAAGTGATGTAGAGCCCATTCGATTGGCCCCAAATGGAGGGTCTTGGCACCTCCAGGGGAAAGGGATGGCAGGAGCCCTTAACTCGTGATGAACAGTTGAGTGCACGTGCTTATCCATGCCTCTTTTATGCTATGGAACAGATACATTTTACTTCAATAATTTATAAAGCAAATGTCCATCTACCGTAAACCATCCATTGATATCTGTCGTAAAACCACATAAAGATAGGTTTCCATGGAAAGAAAGATCTTTAGAAATATTGAGGGGAAGACATTTGGTGGGAAAGAGTACAGTAGATGCAAACACAGGCTACCCTAAAAATTATCTAAGTCAGAGGTGTCAGTTAAAAAAAAATTCCTTATCTTTTGCCAATTCTGAAAATTGGAACTTTGGCACATCACATTTACTTATAAAGGAATCTAGTTGTATTAAATGAAAAAATTCTGTAGCTGTACTATTATTAATATTTTGTAATTTGATGATGGGAAATGGAGATACCTAAGAATTATTTTTAGGCATAAAGGAAGCAACCCGTCCCAACCCTGTGTCTGCTTTCTGGATGCCCTGACTCCCTTTATCATGGATCTGCTCTTTAATTCTCTCTTTGGTTTTACCTCTAAGCTTTTTCCTTGAGCTTGCGTCAAGCCAGCCTTCATTCAAAGGGGAAGACAAATCCCCTGAGCTTATAGCACGGGAACAGGAGGGTTGGGTGTCTCCTATGTACTGACAAAGTTTATAAGTCAAAAATAGTGCCCATCTCAAGATGTGCTTGGGGAAGAATTCCAATACGTCCGATGATTCATACTGAGGTTCTGATCAAGGGTGTGCTGCCATTTGTTTGCGTTATAAATACATAATTACCATATTTCCAAATTCATCACATTCAAGGTTGAGAATGATTTCTAAAGACTTTGAAAGAATGCTTAAGATGGAAGATAAAGACCCATCAACTCACCCTCATCTTCAGTGCTAGGGTTAAGGTAATAAAAGTCTATATGTTTGGGCTAAAAATAGGTATGCCTCTTTAGTTAATGTACAGGGCCTTAAAATAGCTCTTGGCATAACTTCCTCTCCCTCTGCAATCTGTACTGAGGAGAGGTGGGGCAGCTGAAATCTCAGGGAATCAAATTGCTCTTGCCACTGCAACCCCTAGCATTTCTGCAGAGCTCGGAATGTTCCAGCAGTTAGGTTCCGTCAAGGCTAGGCAAGATTGCACCCCAACATAGCTTTTAGCCAAACACCATCTGCACTTGGAATGAGTCTGGAACCATATGTATTTTGAGTTACGATATTAACTGATGAAAACTAGAGCTTTCCTTGCTCATTGTTCTGGATCATCTTCCTCGGGTCCTTCTCAAGAGGAGTGACCCTCCACTTTGGCCTCTCTTTGAGATCATCATCTCCTCTTGTCTATGCTACATTTTGGGATAAGAGTTAGCTCTCCATACAGGTTTATCCGTGTAAGTGTAGATTTCTTCACACATATAGCCAGATCTCTATTTCATCCAACATGCAGATTCTTTTTTATTAGCAGTGGCAGCTGACAGGTAATCGAGCTCCTACCCAGGTGGATTTCTGTGCAGCTGCTGCTGTGAGTGATGCAGGGACCTGGGCCGTGTAGAGACCTTGGCACTGTGAGCTGCTGCTTTGAGTAGCAGCTGAAGCAAGCACAGTAGTGAAGTCTGGGCACACGCCAATTAGCAAGTTCCAGAAACCCACAGCAGCTAGTTAGGGCAGCGAGGGCTCAGCTGCCATATACCTGCTGTACAGCAACCCCGATTTGGGGAAAGAATTCTTTTGACCTTAAAGAGTCACTTTAGGGGTGCCTGGGTGGCTCAGTCGGTTAAGTGTCCAACTTCAGCTCAGGTCACGATCTCGCGGTTTGTGAGTTCGAGCCCCACATCGGGCTCTGGGCTGATGGCTCAGACCCCGGAGCCTGCTTCTGATTCTGTGTCTCCCTCTCTCTCTGCCCCTCCCCCATTCATGCTCTGTCTCTCTCTGTCTCAAAAATAAATAAACATTAAAAAAAAATTTTTTTTAAAGTCACTTTATATGCAGTGAGGCATGGTAACAATCTGAGAGGTAAGTGACAAGGTATGACTACAGACTAAGAGAGGCAGGCTGGGCCTCTGTGGTGGGTCCTGTGGTTCTCATGGAGAAGTCTGGCCTACCAGTTCCCTTTCTGGTGGGCACATTATGAGACTCTCTGTGTCTGTGGTGACAGGAGTGATTGTGCCCTCCACCACTGCCACCACCATCCCCATGTCCTGAATTGGATGGCTACAAAATGCTGGCCACATAAGGGCAGGGTAGCTTTCATTTCCTTTTAATTTAGGAACAGAGTGATGTCAGCCACATAGACCTACTTACTTCGTGATTTGGGCTCATTCAGACTGTGGGAGAAGCCTGAGATTTCTGCATAGGACCCTGTGGTCAGCGGGCTCTGAGAGGACCTCTAATTATGCACACCTCCTAGTGTAACACCCTTGTGCAATACCCTCCCCCTGAGTATGGGCTGGACCCAGTCACTTGTTTCTAATAAAACAGAATATGGAGAAAGTTACAGGATGTCACTTTTGAGGTTAGGTTACAAAAGGCTGTGGCTTCTGTCTTGAGCACACCCTCTTGGTCTTTCTCCTGCTCACACTGAGAGGAGGCAGCTGCCATGTTGTAAGCTGACCTATGGAGACGCCCAGGTGGAAAAAAAGGGAGGGAGACCTCCAGCCAACAGCCAATGAGGAACTTAGGTCCCCAGCCCAACAGCCTGTGTGGAGCTGAATCTTGCCAACAGCCACATGGGTTGGTAAGGAAGTAAACCCTCATCCCCTAGCAAAGCCTTCAGATGAGACCACAACCCTGGACAGTAGCATGACTGTAACCTCTCTCATGAGAGACCTTGACAGAGGCACGCTTCTAAAGTGTACCACGAATTCAGATCCACACAAAACATGAGATCACACATGTATGTTGCTTTACGTGCTAAATTTAGGGGTAATTTTTTAACAGGAAGAGAACTGATACACGGCCTGAGGCACAACGTCATAATCTGAGATAAAGGGTATTTCAATTGTGTGGTACAAGGATTTCTCCAGAATCTTTCATCATACGGACATCTTCATATGGCAGCATAAAAGACTAAAATGTTGTCTTAGCCAATAAGTCTAAATATTTACTTCACTAAAAGCTTTTTTATCAGAGTTGACAAAATACCAAAATGACCTGCTTTCCATTTTTGTTGTTATATGTAAATTATTCCATTCTTCTTTCTGCAAACGTATAGATAAGCAGTGAATTAGTCCAAAAGCAACCAGCTTGAGGGAAGACAAATGAGGACTTACAAACCAAATAATCAGAAAAGTTGGCACATCTGATTCAGACAATGACTAAAGAATGCGATTGGATTGCACCAGAGAAGGAAATGCTGGGACCGTTAAGACAAGAATATGTGTGTGGGGGTGTGGGGGTGTGTGTCTAATTTGGATAGCATTTCATTCTTCTGTTTCAATAATCTTGAAAAAGAGAAAGATTTGTTTTAAGTTCCAGTGAGAGGAATAAAGTCTCAAGAAATTAAAGAAACTGAAAAACCAATTAGTCTAATGATTTGCAAAAATTTTTGCCCTTAGAATCTTTATACAAAAATAAAATCTTGGGTAAAACTCTAATATGCAAAATAGAAAATATGGTATTTTGTTGGCATAAATGTACTTTACACATTCAAAGCCACAATTGGTACATATAAGGTAAATCATTGAGAATAACAGGAATGCAACATTTAGGAATTGGGACATATGGATGTCAGGTGCTGTCTTGTGCCCCTCTCCCCTGCTTTTAATTGTATGGAACCAAAAGAATTCTAATTCACGACCACAAATAGGTCCAAATGGTACAAACTTTTTTTAAAGTCTATTTATTTATTTATTTTGAGAGAGAGAGAGAGAGTATTCACTCAAGGGCAAGCCTGTGGAAGAGGTGGAGAGAGAGAGAGAGAGAGAGAGAGAGAGAGAGAGAGAGAGAGAGAGAATCCCAAACAGGCTCCCTGCCTCAGCCCAGAGCCCGATGAAGGGCTCAATCTCCAGACCATGAGATCATGACGTGAGCCAAAATCAAGAGGTGGATGCTCAACCCCCTGAGCCACCCACGCGCCCCAACCAAATGGGACAAGTTTTAAAAATGCCTTTCTTGCAATCTAGGATACACATCAGTTAAGCGAATTTAGAAATATGATAAATAGTAAGAGAACAGAGAAATAGTAAGGCAATTTTAATTATCACTGAGCAGGAAATGCTTTTCAAACATAACCACAAACAATATAAAACCATATTAATATTTTAAAAATCAGACACAGTAGCACGGTTCTTTGTCAGATAGTAATTTGAGGTTTCTAAATAGTCTAATTTACTTCGTTGTGCATATTGAGTACAAACATTAGTTTGCAGTTTCACTGCTGACATTTTAACTGTAATTTTAGGCATGGTAACATAGGGGCCTTGTGTTGCCAAATTTAGTTCTTTAAAAATATCCGCAAGACATGCAAACAGCACAGCCATGCTATATTTGAGAGTTTCAGCTAAAAATGCTTCTATCACACAATAGTAATTTTCTGTCTCATTTGAAGTATTTACATGGACTGATGCCTCTCTTCAGTATAACCAGTGAAGTTCAGGATGAAGAGTAAATTCTGGAATTCACCACATTTATTACTGTAAATAACTGAGAAGTTTGTAATGGGAAGACAATCCTTTAATAAAGTTGTCAATTTGTAGGACATTATCCAACACTTGAAAAACAAAGTTGCCTTTTTGTTGACAGTCAGGGCTTGTTATGCAAATATACTACTTGCATACATATTGGCAATAATTTTTATGCAAATAGTTTTTCTATCACTCATTATACAGACATTGCTACATTTTTTATGAGGTTATTTGTGGTGTGTTATTTGAGTTCTAAGCGGTTACAATTTTCTTGTCCTAATATGTCTGCAGTGAGTGTTTTATAAAGTGATATAAATATACCTTTTATTTGCCTACAAGAACTTCGAAAAAAACAATCAAAATAGAGAAGTCACCAACATCTATACACTTGCTTATTTAAAACGTAGAGATTTTATTTACTAATCTCAGATTTTAAGCCAATTATTTCAGAATCTTGGGTCTGTACTCTTGTATTCTATTTTAGACTATGTTGTCAGACAATGGTAATGATTGTATTGTACAAACCTTTTGATCAGCCTACATTTCATTGGTAACACCAACAGCACAAGATTCAGGAACATTTTCCAAAAGTTAAGTACAGGAGGGGTTCTCAGATGTTGCCCAATCTGTAAGCTGAAAAGTTAGCATGCCATAGTTTCATGAAGGCTGGCAGAAGACATGAAATTCCTGTATCAGAGACAAAGTGCTTTATACTCTTGGAAAGCAAGTGGCAGGAGCTTTGTCTGTTGTGGTTGCCCTTGCCTCCCAAGTCTCTTTGGGTTAACACCAAATGTCCCAGAAGATGCTATGCATGCAGTGGGTGTTCATCGGCACCGAGAAACCTGAAGCTCAGGGAACTTGAATTCTTATAATGGTCTACAACAAGCAATAGAATCTGCTGGACCTTGGCACCAGACGGAAGCATTGTCTTTATTATACAGGACCGTAAACAAACCTGCCACTGGCTATTGGGAGACACTGCCTTTATTTCCAAAGGCTCTTTGTTATACAACAAAGAAAAGACAGTCTGGGATAAAGGTTGTCAGTGCCTCTGTTTGTGAAATGAGCAGGAACATGAGAGACCCATGGAGAATTGTCTCCCAATGTAGTGCATTCTTCCCCTTTTCTTGCAATTTTGTAGTTCAATTTAAATAATTTTGAGTACCTTTTCATTTTCAGATTTTGCTTTCACCTGGAGAATCTTTAAAGTATTTCAGAGGAATCCCGCACTTTAAAAATCACTGCTCCAGGGGCGCCTGGGTGACTCAGTTGGTTAACTGTCTGACTCTTGATTTTGGGCTTGGGTCATGATCTCATATTTCGTGAGACTGAGCCCCACGTTGAGCTTTGTGCTGATAGTGCAGAGCCTGCTTGGGATTCTCTCTCTGCCCATCACCCTACTTGTGCGCTCTCTCAAAATAAATAAATAAGGGGCACCTGGATGGCTCAGTTGGTCAAGCATCTGACTTTGGCTCAGGTCATGAATTCACAGCTCGTGAGTTCGAGCCCCAAGTTGGGTTCTGTGCTGACAGCTCAGAGCCTGGAGCCTGCTTCAGATTCTGTGTCTCCCTCTCTCACTGCCCCTCCCTCGCTCATGCTCTGTCTAGCTCTGTCTCAAAAATAAACATTAAAAAAATTTTTTAATCAAAATAAATAAATTAAATTAAAAAAGAAAAATCACTGCTCGAGTCCAAACCCTTATTCTACAATCAGGGAACTGAAGCACGAAAACATTAAGTGGCTTGTCTAGGTCATAGCTATGTAAGTGTCAACTCCAGGTAATGAAATTACAAATCCAAGCAGGACTAGATGACAGTCAAAATATCCTTTCCTTCAATCTAGAAATAGGTTGTTTAAAATGTATAAGGGCAGAGAACTTCCCAGGGCATTTTAATTTGTGTTTCCTAATAAGAAAAGGACAAGGATCACAGTGCAAGAAGATTATTAGGAAGGGAGCCCAGGAAACAGCATCAGGGAGTAGGGGAGTGTGACAAGAGAAGGAAGGACAAAGATGTGAGATTTGTCAGGATCCAGGCCACTACTGTGGACGCCTGGGGCTTACTCACCCAGGGAACTCTGGGAGCCAGTGTGGGACACGCACCTCAGTTATCCCTCCAGAGGGGTAGGGAGCTGGGTATTTGTCAATGAATCCCCATCAGTCATCGGCTGAAGGGACTCTGGTTGGTGTTACTGTCCTAGCACTTGGGCCCTGCCCTGCACTTGGGTAGAACAGACACTATTGGCCAGAGAGAGCCTGAAGGCAAAGCATTGCAGGTGCTACCAGTTGGAAGCCAGGCCTTTGGGCAGGAAAATGGTGTATTCCAAGGGGATGTGGCTGGATACCAGCTGTGTGGCTGGATACCTGACTGTGTGCAGTCAACCTTTAAGAAGGAGTGTAGATTCAAGTGGTTCTTCTGTGGTCCAAACACTCCATCTCTGCCTTTGGGTAAAGCTCTTCACACCTGATAGGAATACCTGTGGGTGTCAGGCTCTGGGCTGATGGCTCAGAGCCTGGAGCCTGTTTCCGATTCTGTGTCTCCCTCTCTCTCTGCCCCTCCCCCGTTCATGCGCTGTCTCTCTCTGTCCCAAAAATAAATAAACGTAGAAAAAAAAAAAAAAATTAAAAAAAAAAAAAAAAAAAAAAAAAAAAAAAAAAAAGAAAAGGAATACCTGTGGGTGGAGTTAAGAAGGCTTTCCAGGGGCGCCTGGGTGGCTGAGTCGGTTGAGTTTCCAACTTCGGCTCAGGTCATGATCTCGAAGTCTGTGAGTTCAGGCCCCGCATCAGGCTCTGTGCTGATGGCTCAGAGCCTGGAGCCTGCTTCGGATTCTGTGTCTCCCTCTCTCTCTGACCCTCCCCCGCTCATGCTCTGTCTCTCTCTCTCTCTGTCAAAAATAAATAAAACATTTAAAAAAAATTAAAAAAAAAAAGAAGGCTTTCCAATGAACTGGTGAATAAAAGAAGGGAACCAAGAATACAGAAAGTATTGATCAGGGTGAGGAGAAAAGCCTACCTGAATAGAATTAAAAATATTGGCAGAAGATAGCAAGACAAACAAAGGAAGAAGAGGACAGGGTATGGACAATTATGGTTAAGGGAACTCTTCAAGGGACAAAGGGGCGTAAACAGGCAGTAGATTACACACTGTCTTCTTAGACCCTGTCCGTGAAGGGGCAGCTGAGTTAGAAATGTCTTTGTTACAGATTAGAACAATGACTCCAAAATTTGGAGTGCAAGTGCCCCTTTTTACATTTTTTTTCAATATCTTCATATGTTAGTGGTAGAGTTTAAATATTCTTTGATTGGAAAACCACATGACTGAAGGCTACAATGAATTCAATAGCGCTGCACAATGACCTTGGGTTTTATTCATCAGCACAGCATCTGCGTGTATGTGAAAAACAGTAGTTTATGCATGGGTAGGATGTGCAGGCGTGAGGTTAGCTCGGACCACAAGTTGGGAGAATATACGGGTCGGGACATACCACAGTGACTCTCAGATGAGCCACAGTCTGAAAAAGGGTCTACCATGGAACTGCTTGAGATATGTGCCCAGAAAATACAGCCCATGAGGCCGTCCTGAGATGAAGACCCCCTCAGAAATCAGTCTCTTGAATTTCCTCCCATCATCAAGATTGGTTGTGGACCCAAACTGCCTTTGTGCAGAACAAAGATGTGCCTTTGTGCAAACAGGATGGTAGAAAGGAATTGGTGCAGAAAAACCAAAATCCCATGAATCAATAGGTGCATTCTTAAAATTTCTTTTAATGATTTTATTTATTTTGAGAGAGAGAACACACACGAGCAGGGGAGGGGCAGAGAGAGAGGGAGAGAGAGAATCCCAAGCAGGCTCTGTGAGTCAATGCAGAGCCTGATGTGAGGCTGGAACTCACAAACCGTGAGATTATGACCTGAATGGACATCAAGAGTCAGACCCTTAACCAACTGAGCCACCCAGGTGCCCCCGTAGGTGTATTCTTTTTAAGGAGAATCCTCACACACATGACTTTTATTCTTGGGTTATGCAATTCAAGCCTACATGGAATCTGGCTTGGGATGTTCAGTGGCATTCTCTGACTATAGGAATGCCTGTTTTGTCAAACCAGGTGTGTGTGTGTGTGTGTGTGTGTGTGTGTGTGTGTGTGTGTATTCTTTGTAACAACTTGTTTTTTAGGGTCTAAGGCAAATTGGCATATGGCTCTCTTAATTTGTGCCCATACCCTGAGATAAGGATTTGAGTGCAAGTAATTTATTTTATAGATGTTGCTGACTAAATTATATCCCCACCAAATCCATATGTCAACGTCTTAGCCCCCAGTGTGACTGTATTTGGAGACAGGGCCTTTAAAGGAGTAATTAGGGTTAAATGAGGTCATAAGGGGAGGGCCCTAATCCAACAGGGCTGGTGTCCTTGTAAGAAGAGGAAGAGACAGCAGGGATGATCGCGCAGAGAAAAGATCGTGTGAGGACAGGCAGAGAAGTTGGCTATCTGCAAGCCCAGGAAAGGAGCCTTAAGAGAAACCACCCCTGATATTAGACTTCTAGTTTCTGAAACAGAAAATAAGTTTCGGTTGTTCAAGCTATCTAGCATGTGGTATTTTGTTATGGCTGTTGTAGCACACTAAATAAATAGGTGTTGTGGGAAGCACAGGGAGGGAATAGGGATGTGAGATGGGACAGAAAGGAAAGTAACCAGTGGGTCACTGCTGTGAGTAATGGGGGTGTTCAGGCCTTCTGGGAGCCTTCATGTAGAACCACCAAGAGTTGAGGAAGCTGAGATACCTAGTTACAGATGCACCTCCCCATTGCTTGTGTTGCTTGGGGAGGTTAACTCCCTAGCACCTTGCCCTGCCCTCACTTGAGAAAGGAAGACACCAGCGTGTGGGGAAGAAGGGGATCTGTCCAACGAAGCTGCAGCTGGACCTTGGGGAGGACAGGTGGTAGGATTCTGCCGGTATGTACTACAGTCATTTGGATTAAACCATAGTATCTGCTTTTAGGTTGCTTTGGTGTTTATAAAATTAGTTCAGGTTTTAGACCAATTTCTTCAATAACATCACATTTTTTCTCTCCCAGTTGTACTACCTGGGCAGGAAAGGTGGTTTATTGGAATACAACCTGCTTTCTACTCTAGCTTGAGAATCACCCTATGAATAACAAAAATTCAGAGACTTCAGGGTCTAAAGCAGATCACACTGGACATGTGTATGTATTAGTGAAATCAGGTTTAATGGTATTCAAGGCTAGCTTGGAAAAAAGTTGTAAAGTTCAGCGTCAGCTTTAGGTAAGGCTTGATATATAGAGAGATGGGTTTTGAGGTGCCTTTAAAGATGGGGAGGGGACCACAAGCTAAAGAATGTGGGCAGCCTCTAGAAGTTGGAAAATTAAGGAAACAAATGGTCTCCTATAGCCTACAGAATGTAACACAGCTCTGCTGATGTCTTGATTTTAGCCTAGGGAGACCTGCACTCGATTTCTGACTTACAAAACTATAGGGCAATAAATGTGTGTTGTTTAAAGCCATGACCTTGTAGTAATTTGCTATGGTGGCAGTAGGAAACTAATTCCCCAACCAGTTTGGTTCTGAGGGCCACCTTGGTGAACTTGTGCTTCCCTCCAGCCTGAGTCCATGTAGGTGAAGATATCATATACCCCCCCCCGACCCCCCCCCCCCCAATTCATGGCCTTGGTCTGCTGCAGACATCAGAAGTGTTTAATAAAATCAGAGTGAGGTTGGGGAGAATCAGGAACTCTGATAAGAATTCACCATGAACTCAAATAAATAAAACCAGAGATGAAAGAGTAGAAGTGACAAATGCTACCACAGAAATGCAAAGGATCATAAGAGACTACTACGAATAATTAAATGCCAACAAATTGGACAACATCGAGAAATGAATAAATTCCGAGAAATTTCAAGACCATGTCATGATGAAATAGAAAATCTGAACAGACTAATTACTAGTAAGGATTTAATCAGTCATCAAAAACTTCCCAGTAAACAAAAGTCCAGAACCAGATGGATTCACTGGTGAATTCTACCAACATTCAAAGAATTTATATCTTTATATATAATCCTTTATATATAATCCTTTATATATAATCCTTCTCAAACCCCCTCAAAAAATAGAAGAGGAGGAAATTCTTCCAAACTCATTTCATGAGGCCTGCATTACCCTGATACTAAAACCAGGCAAGGGTGTCACAAGAATAGGAAATTATAGGCCAATATTACAGATGAACGTAGATGCAAAAAATCCTCAAAAAAATATTGGCAAACTGAATTCAACAGTATATAAATAAAGAGAATACACCATGGTCAAATGGGACTTATTCCAGGAATGCAAGAATTGTTTATCATGTGCAAATTCATCAATGTGGTATATTACATTAACAAAATGAACAGTGACAATCTTATGATCATCACAATAGATGCAGAAAAAGCATTTGACGAATTCAACATCCATTCTTGATAAAAACCCTTGGGGTGTCTGAGTGACTTAGTCAGTTATGCATCTGACTCTTGATTTGGGCTCAGTCAAGATCTCACAGTTTGTGAGTTCAAGCCACACGTCAGGCTCTGCACTGACAGCATGGAGTCTGCTTGGGAGTCTCTCTCTCCCTCTCTCTCTGCTCCTCCCCTGCTCATTCTCTCTCTCTCTCTCTCTCTCTCTCTCTCAAAATAAATAAATAAACATTAAAAAAAAACCTCAACAAAGTATGGATGGAAGGAACATACCTCAATATAATAAAGGCCATATATCACAAGCCTACAGCTAACATCATACTTAATGGTAAAGCGCTGAAAGCTTTTCCTCTAAGTTCAAGAACAACACATGGATGTCCACTCTTCACCACTCCTATTCAATGTAGTATTGGAAGTCCTAGCTATAACAATTAGGCAAGAAAAAGAAATAAAAGTCATCCAACTTAGAAAGGAAAGAGTAAAATTGTCACCATTTGCAGATGACATGATGGTTTTTTTTTTTAAAGTTTATTTATTTATTTTTGAAAGAGAGTGAGAGAGAACACATTATGAGTGGGGGAGGGACAGAGAGAGAGGAAGAGAAAGGATCCCAAGCAGGCTCCACACTGTCTGTTCAGAGGCCAATGCAGGGCTCCAACTCATGAACTGTGAGATCATGACTTGAGCTAAAATCAAGAGTTGGAGGCTAACTGACTGAGCCAGCCAGTTGCCCCTACATGATGTTTTATATAGAAAACCTTAAAGACTCCATCAAAAAACTATTAGAACTAATGAATAAATTCAGTAAAGTTGCAGGATAAAAAATCAATATGCAGAAATCTGTTGCATTTCTATACACTAATAACAAACTATCAGAAAGAGAAATTAAGAAAGCAATCCCACTACAATTGTATCAAAAAGAATAAAATTCCTAGGGATAAATTTAACCAAGGAGGTAAAACTTCTGTACACTGAAAACTATAGGACAGTGATGAAAGAAATTGAGGAAGACAACAACTAAATGGAAAAACAATCCATGCTTATGGATTGGAAAAATTAATATTGTTCAGATATTGATTCTACCCTAAGCAATCTAAAGATTCAATGCCATTCCTATTAAAATTCCAGCGGCATTTTTCACAGAAATAATACAACCCTAAAATTCATATGGAACCACAAAAGACCCTTAACAGTCAAAGCAATCCTGAGAATGAGGACAAAGCTGGAGGCATCATGCTCCCTGATCCAAAACTATATTACAAAGCTATTTTTAATCACAACAGTATGGTACTGGCACAAAAACAGACATATAGATCAATAGAACAGAATAGAGAGCCTAGAAATAAACCCGCATACATATGGTCGATTTATTTATGACAAAGGAGCCAAGAGTATACAATGGGGAATGGACAGTCTCTTCAATAAGTGGCATTGGGAAAACTGGACAGCCACATGCAAAAAAAATAAAACTGGACCAGTACCTTACACTGTACACAAAAATTAACTCAAATTAAAGACTTGAACAGAAGACCTGAAACCATAAAATTCCTATACGAAAACATAGGCAGTAAACTCCTTGACACCTATCTTGACCATAAGTTTTTGGATTCGACACTGAAAGCAAAGGTAACAACAGCAAAAATAAACAAATGGATCCACATCAAACTCAAAAGCTTCTGCACAGCAAAAGAAACCATCAACAAAATGAAAAGGCAAGCTACTGAATGGGAGAAGATATTTGCAAATGATATATCTGATAAAGAGTTAATCTCCAAAATATATAAAGAATTGTTACAACTCAATGGCAAAGAACAATCTGCTTAAAAAAATGGGCAGAAGATCTGACTAGACCTTTTTCCAAAGAAGACATACAGATGGTCAACAGGTACTTGAAAGACAAGAAATAGCAAGTGTTGGCGAGGATGTGGAGAAAAGGGAACCCTCGTGCATTGTTGGTGGGAATGTAAATTGGTGCAGCCACTACGGCAAACAGTATGAAGAGTCCTCCAAAAATTAAAAACTGAAATACCATGTGATTCAGGAATTCCAATTCTGGGTATTTATCCAACAAAAACAAAAAAAAAGTAACACAAAAAATATGTGAACCCTCATGTTCATTGTGGCATTATTTACAAAAGCCAAGATATGGAAATAACCTAAGTGTACATCAATGGATTAATGGATAAAGAAATGGTGAGATATATATATATATATTATATTATATATATAATATATATTTACTTATATATATTATTATATATGTATATATAATATATATTATATAATATATATTTATTTATATATTATTATATATGTATATATAATATATATTATTATATATATAATACAAATATTATTCAGCCATATAAATAAGTGAAATCTTGCCATTTGCAACAACATGGATGGATCCTGAGAGCATTATGCTAAGTGAAATAAGTCAGACAGAGAAAGACAAATATTGTATGATATCACTTATATGTGGACTCTTAAAAACAAAACAAAACAAGCTTAAAGATACAGAGAACAGATTGGTGGTTGCCAGAGGCAGAGGGTGGGGGTATGTGTGTGAAATGCTTGAAGGGAATTAAAAGGTACAAACTTGAGTTACAAAATAAATAAGTTGGGGGGGGGAATAATTCATGAAAGTGATTTAATAGGAAAATAAAATAAGTGTAATTTGTTAATCTTGGTTGTATTCTCAGGCATCCTGTGAGACAATATTTGTACAACCGACCACAAGAGAACTTTAACATCCCTGTAATCTTTGTGACCTTAAATAAGCTTTTGGAGCTTTTTAAGCCTTATCTATAAGATGGGGATCATCACACCTCCCTTACTGGGTTGTGAAAATCAGTGTGTTTGGCAAGTGGTAAGAACACAATAAATGAATACCCACAGCAATAATAATTACTTACAATATACATAGGTCAACATAGTTGTATTAAAAAATATATATTTCTAAATAGTTTTACCCCACAGCATTCCTCTAAAAAACCAGTATTCACTGCCAATGCTGTATAAGATACTCTGGGGAATTCAAAGAAATTCTCTCTTGCCCTTCATCAGTTTGTTGGGCTTAAATATCATAAGGACATAAATGATTACAAATCAAGGCATTCTTGGCCAAATGCCCCAGCAGCAGCGTGGGGAGTAAGGGGAACTCCAAGCAGAGTTTACTGAATACTGAATGGAGACTGCTTTCCAAAGGGAGAGCGCCCTTGACTACCAGGTAGGAAACTACATGGGATCCTTCCTTCCTTCCTTCCTTCCTTCCTTCCTTCCTTCCTTCCTTCCTTCCTTCCTTCCTTTTTCTTTCTTTCTTTCTTTCTTTCTTTCTTTCTTTCTTTCTTTCTTTCTTTCTTTCTTTCTTTCTTTCTTTCTTTCTTTCTAATGTTTGTTAATTTTTTTAGGGGGGAAGGGGCAGAGAGAGTGGGAGACACAGAATCAAAAGCAGGCTCCAGGCTCTGAGCTGTTAGCACAGAGCCTGACACAGGGCTCAAACTCACCAACCAAGTTATCATAACCTGAGCCGAGGTCGGATGCTCAACCGACTGAGACACCCAGGCACCCCCCAGGGTCATTTCTTAAACAGCCATTTCCATAAAATTTTCCATCAAATGCATGGACCACAGAGCTGTTCTGAGTGGTGCGGCACAAACAGCAAAGTGAAAGAGGTATCACATCACAGCATTTCTAAAATATACTTTCTCATTAATTTATTTGTGTTTTAGTAAAGAACTTCATTAATAAAAGCACCATTCTATTCTGCAATTCTCTAGTTGAGAATTGCTTTATATTTCAGAAGTCTTCCCTTTTAAAACAGACAGATAATAAATAGGGACACCTGGGTGGCTCAGTTGTTAACTGTCTGACTCGATTTTGGCTCAGATCATGATCTCACACTTCATGAGATTGAACCTGGAGTGGGGCTCTGTTCTGGTAGCCCAGAGCCTGCTTGGGATTCTCTCTCCCCCTTTCTCTCTGCACCGTACCCCGCCCCCCCCCCCCACTCTTTCATGTGCTTGTGTGCTCTCTCTCTCAAAATAAATAAATAAACATTTAAAAAATTGAATAACCAGCCTGTAGGTAACTGGAACCCTTGTTAACTGGAAATCCCCCTCTTTTGGGAAAAAAGTAAAGTGCAGTAAAACACATGAATTTCATTAATTTTTTAAAAAGTCATTTTGGCACGTGGCTCTGAGTACAGCATCTACCCAATTTTCTATACATTTGGCACTGTAAAATTAGGATGCATGTTCAGAATGATGACTCTCAGGCTTTATGGGCACCCCAACATCAAAGAAAGACTCTTTTCACTTACTATACTGCCTGTATTAAGGTAAGATATCAGTTTGCTATATATATATATATATATATATATATATATATATATATATATATATAAAATTTCAATTTATGCTCCAGCTAAAGGGGCTTTCTGGTTAATCCTTACCCAAAATGAAAATTTAATTTAGCAGAACACCTCCCTCCTGAGGCATCCTGATTAATTGGGGGTTTATTGTATCTAACAGAAATGTTTCATATGTGATATTCACCTAAAGGCAGATTTCAAAATGGAAATTTGAGTAAAATCCTCTTAGCTTTTCTAAAGTTATGGAGCTCTCTTAAAAGTTTTCCCATCTAAAATTAATTCTTCCCTGCTGCTAATAATCACAAACAATTTAAAGTTTGATCATTTTTATATTTTGGAGCAAGCACTCTTCAAGTTTGTAAGTTATAATGTATATGTCTATTACCATAGTAACCATTCCCGGACAAAATGCATAGGAAAGATTGGATAGTGTTTCGGCACACTTACTTGTCTTTCATTTTCTTTTTACCCTAAATTGTACTTAGCTTTATGCTATTACTTCACCTGTTTTTCTTTTATTTAAATAATTAGGTAATGCATTGCTGCTTCCTGAAGGCCAGATCATAGTTTCAAGCTGGAAGTAGGAGAAAACATAGAAAGTGGCTTTTTTCTTTTCTTCACTTTCTTCTTCTTCTTTTTTTTTTTTTCGTATTTGTGATTTTTTTTTTTTTTTTTTTGGAAAAAACTTCATCCCACTGGTCACTGAGAGATGGATTTGATGGGTTTCTAGCCTGTCCCCTCTTGACTCTTAGGAGGTAACGGGAAGGTACTTAGGAATTTGGGTAAGAAATTTTCACGCCATCTTCAGACTCGTCTTTCTGTCCCGTCCCCCTATGCTAGTGTAGATATGAAATACTGAAATCTGCAAGTTCTTGTTTTGAAGTTCTTATGGTGAATTCATAAAGGCCGCTTTTCAGGTCTCAACACTAATGCTCAGAGTCCTCTGTTCCCTTTGGCCAACTCACAGAGGTGTGGAATTTCCATCCATGACTACAGATCTATGTAGTGTCTGCTCATACTGGGTCCAGAGGACCAAGGTGCTGGAGCTGCAGAGGAAAATCAGACTTGGGCCGATTCACGCTGGGATGGACGCCACAGTTAAGGAGCAGTACGGATCATTACCCTAGTGGAATATTCAGGATCCAGAGCACTAATAGCTCCTCTCCCAGCCAAAAGTCACTGGAGGGCAGGAACCATGACTCACTCATTTCTGCACCTCCCATAGAACAAGCTCAGTGTAGTAAGTCGGGAGTAATGTTTGTTAAATTTAAGTAAATGCACAAAACCGGAAATGTTTATCCCTCACAAACCAGTTTACCTTGCTTTCCTATTACTGATATTGGCATCATCTTTGCCGACATCCACATCCAAA
Source organism: Prionailurus bengalensis (assembly GCF_016509475.1). Classification (NCBI taxonomy): domain Eukaryota; kingdom Metazoa; phylum Chordata; class Mammalia; order Carnivora; family Felidae; genus Prionailurus; species Prionailurus bengalensis. Next base: position 54,730,880 of record NC_057354.1, on the reverse strand, counting down.
CCCTCAGGTTATATTTGATGCCCGTTCTCCTCTGCCACCCCACCCCCCCCACATCCAATCACTTGTCAATTCCTCATGAGCCTTTGCTCTTAATTTCTCCTACACCACTTTCCATCCATTTACTCCACCCTAGTTTGAGTTATGACCTCTCTGAGTAATGAAACGTGTCACCCCTCTTCCCACCTCTAGGTGTTCCTTAGTATGTGCACCAAATTAAGTTATCCTGCCGCCAAGCTCGGATGATGCCCGCACTTAACTACCATATCTCCTTGGTCTTATCTCCTCTGGATCCTTGGTTGGCATCCTCTGCTGGGGGCATTGCCTGTTCCCATGGAATTTGCCCACATTCGCCCTGTGCTCGAGGTTCTAAGTTCCCTCCACTAGGAATTTCCTCCCAGTCTCCAACGTTCAAAATCCTACAGTTTGTTTGTATCATTCAGGGTTTTGGGTTGCAAGACAGGGAGGTACCTCTGGCTACCTTAAACAGAACAGGGATTTATGGGAAGAATATCAAGTAGCTTGCGGGGGCAGCTGGAGTTGCTGGAAGAAGGAGGGAGGACCAAACAGGCTAACACCTCTGTAAGGAAGTTCTGGGACCCTTCCAGTAAAAACAAACTGAATCTCCTTTTTCTCCTCTCTGCCACCCTTCCCAGGTTTGAAGTCCTGAGTTTGAAGGTTCTACTGGTCAATCCCAGACCGTTCATTCTTACAGGGCTTCTGGCAGTGGAGAGATGGAGAAGCCCACTCTGGTCCCACCAAACTCAGACAGGAGTCTCCCTAAAACTAGGAAGGGGGCTGGATGGAGGGGAGCCAAGGTTTCTCAAGGTCCATTCCCAATGCCACAACCTTTCGTAAAATCTAAAGACTCTTCTGACTCCTGGAACATATTTCACGTGGTGCCTTTCATGATAGGATATGATATGAGATGATATGATGATATGATATATTATATTATATTATATTATATTATATTATATTATATTATATTATAGTTGTTTATGTCCTGGTCTTATCCTTCCTCTGAGCTTAAAAACTCAACTTATCCTTATTTCTCCTGAATTCTCTCTCATAATGCCTTGCAAATAGAAATATACCAGATATGTTCAACTAAATTGAACATTATTATTAATTGAACAAAATGAACATCCTAGCAAAGCTGAGATGGGTGTTTACCATCTGCCAAACACACAGTTGAGACACCATCACATGATCTCACTTAATTCCTATGACTTAAGAGTAGTTAGAGCAGTGTTACTACCATTTGAGATCCAGAGAGGTTAAATGATCTCAAGTCATGGGCTTGTAGGGGGGCTGCGGGCCTCTGAAGTCTGACCCAAGACCTTCAATCTTGCCTTGGGTTTCCCATGAGTCCAGTGAGGGGGCCAGAGGGCAGCTGGAATGCAATGCTCAGAGAAGGGAGAGGGACAAGGAATTCCTTCCTGTGTCTGCACTGTCAAGGCAGAAATTAGTGTGACTTAGTGGGGCACACAGAGCAGGGAGCAGAGTGATTGAAGCAAACAGCTTATGTGGGGACAGAGTCAACAATGAAATTGCTGTGGTAGGACTAAGTTGGAGAGGCCTTCTAAAGGTAAGTTGTAGGGTTTCACCTTGGAGTGATTTGGTGGCAGGGGGGAGGTTTATATAGTTTACACTTTCAATACTTCGTTGTTGAAGATATTTCAATTGGAAAACAAACAGGGCATACTAATGGAGTAAACATACATTTTCAGACAAAACATCAGGTTGAAAGAATAGTCTCCCCCATGTTGGGTCTTACGGTGGGTTGAATGGTGGCCCCCAAAGAGATGTTCATATGGAAATTGTGAATGTGATCTTATTTTATTTATTTTTTTAATTTTTTTTAAACATTTATTTATTTTTGAGACAGAGAGAGACAGAGCATGAACGGGGAAGGGGCAGAAAGAGAGGGAGACACAGAATCGGAAGCAGGCTCCAGGCTCTGAGCCATCAGCCCAGAGCCCGACGCGAGGCTCGAACTCACGGACCATGAGATCGTGACCTGAGCTGAAGTCGGACGCTTAACTGACTGAACCACCCAGGCGCCCCAATGTGATCTTATTTTAAAAGGCTGTAGCTGCTGTAAGCACAAGCACCTTAAGATGAGACTATCCTGGATTAGGGTGGGCTTTAAGTCCAATGGCAAGTTTTTTTATATATAAAATTCAAAAAAGATTTCTTTATTTTTGAGAGAGAGAGAGAGAGAGAGCACGCAAGTGAGTGGGGAAGGGGCAAAGAGAAAGAATCCCAAGCAGGCTCCACGCTGTCAGCACAGAGCCCGACATGGGGCTCGATCTCACGAAGTGAGAGATCGTGACCTGAGCTGAAATCAAGAGTTGGATGCTTAATCAACTGAGCCATCCACATGTCCCCAATGGCAAGTGTTTTTATAAGAGAGAAGGAACCAGAGGACACAGGGGATCTGGCCATGTGAAGACAGAGGCAGAGATTGGAGCGATGTTTCCACAAGTCAGGAGATACCTGGGGCCACCAGAAGCTGGAAGAGGCAGGGAAGAATTCTCCCCTTGAGCTTTCTCAGAAAGCATGTTGACACCTTGATTTCAGACTCTGGCACCAAAACTCTGAGAGAAAGAACTGCCTGTTTTAAGCCACACAGTTTAAGGTAATTTATTAAGAGGATCCCTAGAAATGAATATGCCTTTTAAGGCTCAGTTCCTCTGCCTTCTTGGAAGCAAACGCTCAAGTCTTCTGCTGTCAGAGAACTTTTGAGGAACTGTGGTGGGCCATGGGAGCCATGGTTAGTTCTTGAGCAGGGGCTGGGCAAGATAGAAGCAGTTTTTAGGAAGGTTACATTGACGCTGATAGCCAGCATAAATTTGGGGGATGAAAGGAAACGAGTAATGGGGGGCTAGTTGGAAGGCAATGGGCATACTGGAAAGAACAGGAATTTTGGAGTCAGGATCTAGTGCTGACCCCAGTTCCTTCACTTACTGCTTCTGTTTTTTTTTTTTTTAATGTTTATTTATTTTTGAGGGGGGTGAATGGGCAGAGAGGGAGAGAGGGAGACAGAGGATCCGAAGCAGGCTCTGTGCTGACAGCAGAGAGCCCAATGCGGGCTAGAACCCACGAACCGTGAGATCATGACCTGAGCGGATGCTTAGCCGACTGAGCCACCCAGGCACCCCTTCTGCTTCGGTTTTTTTCATGTGCATAATGAGGATAATGTATCATGTGTGAGTTACAGGTGGTATATGAATTAAAAAGTTACCTGAGGTGTTATTAGTAATAATGTAACAATTTGGATGGTGCCAGGGGAAAGGGAGAAGATACAAAGAGCTGTTTCAAGATCACCAGAACTCAAAATCATGAGGATTTAGACTGAGAGGGATCCCGAAGTCATCTAGCCCCTCTCCTCACTGTCCTTGGGGAGAGCTTGGAGAGAAGGAAGGAAGAAATGGAATTGCAGTGAGGTTTCTTCCTCAGGAGCTGAGATGCCTGCTGGACTCTTGGCCAAGCCTGAGACCGTGGGAGGAGGAGCTACTTTGGGAAGGAGATAAATTTCATCCTGAACCTGGTGATATTGAAGAGACAATAAGCCATCCAGAGAGACTGCAGACAGGCTACAGATCTGGGAGTTTATCACAGAACATCCAGCCTGGAAGCATACAAAACAAAGATCCACTCTCTTTAAAAAACAAACAAAAATGGGGAGGGGGGTGCCTGGGTGGCTCAGTTGGTGAAGCGTCTAACTCTTGGTTTTGGCTCAGGTCATGATCTCTCAGTTTTGTGAGTTCAAGCCCCACATCAGACTCTGGGCTGGCATCTCAGAGCCTGCTTGGGATTCTCTCTCTCTCTCTCTCTCTCTCTCTCTCTCTCCCTCCCTCTCTCTCTGCCCCTCCCCCACTAGCTCTCCCTCTCTCTCTCAAAATAAATAAACTTAAAAAAAAAAAAAAGGCACACATTAGAACAAAAGCAAAGAGCCAAAGTCTGCTCTGGGAACGTTACTGTTAGAGGCTGGAAGGACAGCATGCTCTATAAGGACAGACGTGGGAAGGTCAGAAAGGTAGTCATGTTCAATAAGTGAAAACATGACTGAATTTCAGGTGATAGTAGAAATACCATGTGCTTCTGAAAACTGCACAGGATAAGGATTAAGACAGGGACACTGCGTTCTAGATAGAATAGCCTTGGGGACTTTACCTTTGTAAAGGAAGGAAGGGGGAAGAGGAGTTCAAGAACCATGATTCAGCGACAGTTTACAAAGCAGACAAGTTAAAAACTGGGTCACTGTTATGACACGTATTTTGGGTAAACTAATTTAAAATTGGGCCAGACCATTTATCATCATTCTGCTTTCTTTATTAGTAAGACAAAAGGATGAACTGAGGTAGTTTTTTTCCCAAGGTCAAAAAGAAGGAGGCTATCCAGATCCCTGCTCTGTACATCATAGCTCTTTGCAGCTAGTGACCTACGGAGGGCTCCCTATGGCCAGGACGTGTGCCAGGGACAGGCAGACATAGGAGCTAAGTAAATGTGATCTCTCCATTTGATAGATTTTAGATCGGTTAAGAAACACCTGTGCAAGGGTCCACACTTGAAGAAGCAGAGAGTCAAACACCATACTGTGACCTCAAAGTTATACTGGCTCTAGCTACCCTACTTGGTTGGGGAACAAAGCAGGGGATGAATGATTCAGATGATACAGCCTCGTCACCTTGGGTAAATTATTATTGCTTTAATAATAATGAGAAGCCAGCAGCCTAAGAAAGAATCTCATTAACATGGATCCAGGCTATTCCGCCAGGAAATCAGAATCATTTGAATAGTAGGATTTCCTTTTGGGAAGCCATCTGGGAAGGCGATTGGAGAACAGACATCTGGATGCATATGCCCTGCTAAAGGAAAACTTGTCTTTCCCTTTCTCCTGGGTTTTAATCTTCCAAATTTGTTTCCAGGAAAGCCCCTACGTGTGGCCAGGTGACCGGACCAGTCCCACTACTAGGGACAGCTCCTTCTGGCGCCCACCTTGGGGCCGCTCCTTACAGGATTTTCCCTGGTGGGTGCGCTTGAGCCGGACCTCAGGCACCACAGGCTGCAGGGCTGAGTTTCCTCTCCTCCTCTTAAGAAGTGCTTCCGACGGGAATGATGGAGTACTAAAGTGTCTGTTTGGGAAAGTAAATAGATACAAGGCAAATAAATAAAAATGCCCAGAAGCAATTACAGAAAGGAAGTGACATTTTTATGTAAGTCACTTTTCTGATGGACAACAGGCCTCCTTTGCCGAGAGTGCCGTGGGAATGCTTCCGGGAGGGGGACGGTCGCCAAACAACTAGAGCGTCGTGATAAGAAAATCAAACAAAAAGAGGATGGAAAGGCCACCCGGCAGTCACTCGAGGCTGGAAGTTGCTGCCTTTATTTCCTCTCGAGTCCGCTCGCCACCCCCCCCCCCGCCCCCCCGCTACCGCACTCCCCGAGCGGGCAGTTTGGGGAGCGGGGACCTCTGCTCCGCGTCCGCGCCGGTCCCGCGCCCCCCCACCCCGCCCCCCCGGTGCCCGCCGCGCCGGAGCGCCGGGTGTCCGGGCCGTGCCCGAGCCCGGCCGTGCCGCGAGCCCCGGCTCTGCCTGCGCGCCCCCAGGTGGGTGTCTGGCCCCCGCCCCGCGCGCGGGCCCGGGCCGGCCTCTGGGCGGTGTCGCTGCGCGGCCGGGGAGGAGCGGCGGGAGGAGGAGGAGGAGGAAGCGCGCGGAGGAGGCGGGCGCAGCGCGCCGGGGGAGGGTCGCCGCCGCCTCCGCCGCCGCCGCCGCCGCCGCCGCGGGGATCGTCAGGCCGGAGCCGCGCGGCCGAGCGGGCGGCAGGCGGCGGGGAGGGCTCGGCGGCGGGAGGCTCGCGGCGGCCGGGCCGGCGGGGTCCGCCCGGGCCGGCAGCGTCCGCCGAGCGGCGGGAGGAGGGAGCGGCGCAGACAAAGAGCGGCGCCTGGGCGGGCGCTGTGCGGCCGCCGCCCCGGGACCCGCGCCGCTGCCCTCCGGCCTCGGCGGGCGGCCCACGGCGAGGTAAGCGCTGGCGGCGGGCTCCGGGCGGGAGCCGCGAACTTGGGCCGTGCGGCGGAGTTGGCGCGCGCCTGGGGAGGGGTCGGGGAGGGGGGCCGGTGCCCTCGGCGCCCCGCCGGTGCCCTCGGCCCCGCCGCGGCCTGGCCCCCCGCGGCCGCAACTGCCCGGCACCTCCCGGCTCCTCACCTTCCCGCCCGCCTTCCGGGCACCCCCCACCTTCTCCGGGCCGGCGCTGGGGGCGGGGGTGCCGGCGAGGGCGCGGGAGGGCGCGGGGGCCTGGGCGGCGCGTTCCCGGGACCGGAGACCACCCCGGGCGCGTGGGGTCGCCTGGCCTGCGAGCGGGCGGCGGGCGCGGAGCCAGGAGCAGGCGTGGGACCGTGCGGTGGCCGGGGTCGCCGGGGCGTGAGTCCCCGGGAAGAATAGCCCGTTTCGCGCGGCCCCAGCGCAGGGACGCGGGAGGCCGAGCTCGGCCCGGACAACTTAACTGTGTTTATTGCAACTATTTACGATCCCGCACAAAGCTGCTGTCACATCGCATAAAGGAGGTCCTCGACTGGGCGAGGGGCGCTTTGTGACGGGTTCCAGCCTCTGCGTCCTGTCCCAGATTTACATGACTCTGTTACAGCCACCTGAAAGAAAGTTTCTCACATCGCTCTGCCCTCTCGGTTTATTCAGGGCGATTTAACCACCAAGTGGTTCTGGAAGAATTTGGTGTGCGATTTTTAAGGCATTGAAGGCAACTCCCTTGTGAGTGCAGTTAGCGTGGCATCGTGCGGAGGTATCTAATTTGCAAAACGCTTTAATTTGGAGACAATAACGATCGCCTTGGAAGGTCTGCGCGGGATGCTGGGGGTTACTGGCCGAGGAACATCAGGCACCTGACTTTAGCATTGTTAACAGCTTCAGGGACAAAGCAGGAACGCGTGTAGAGCGGGCCTGTATCACTTCAGACAATTCCGGTTGGCAGTTTCCCCTTTATTTGGTTTTGTTTATTTTGCCAACAGGTTTAAGGCTGAATCTGCCAAGTTTGTGTCTGCATAAGGGAATGAGCAGGCCCCAGTGGTGGGCCCTAGGAGCTTAGAAATCTCGCCGGCCCCTCCTTCTGTTGACCCAAACAGAAACTGAACCAGCCAGGCCAGGGGGTATGGCTCACCCTGGACCTGCAGGCGGGAGAGGCCCGTCCAGGCCCATCCCCAGCGTCTCCCGGCTTCTGGGAAGGGATTTGGGTAGGAATGAAAATAATTCGGGTGTGTTTCATACCACTGCGTTTGATATTGTTAGCAGCAGTGCTTTTCAAGTCTTGAAATGACTGAAAATGAAATTAAGCAGGGCTACTTTAACTTATCAAAACAGATCTAAACTTTGCTTCTGAATACTCTCTTAATTCTCTTACCCGGCGTTCCTCGATAGATGGGTAAATTAATAACAGGATTCAAGCGTGTGCGGTTTTTGTATAAAGAGAACGGCAGTCTGTGGACGCTTGGAGAAGAAATGGGCTTAAGTGGGAGAGGGAGCTGTTGATGTAGGTTTTTAAGTGTCGGGAGCAGGGATTTCCTGAAAAACGGCTGTTAATGGTGCTTGTGCAGCAGTGACCCACAAGGGAAAATCCTACCTTAATGAATTCTCCCCTTGAGGTTGATTAGATATGCACTTTTGATTGGAGAAAAAGGCCGGATGTTTGTGGTCATCTGGCTGCAGCTCCTTGAGGCTGAAATTGAGAACTTTAAGCAAGTGGGGAGCTTGTGGGAGGTGCCTGACTCTGGCTTCCTCTCCTGGAGGCCTCACCTGGGCTCCCAGCATCTCCGCTGTTAACCTAAACACGCCACCACTGATCATTGAGTTTAGTATGAAATTGGGTGTCAGATCACCACCCTTACAACTGAGCACTCCATCACCCACCTCTGCCCACTTGTGGAGAAAGTGGCCCTTTTTAAACATTTGTTTATTTATTTATACTTATTTTTAAAGATATTATTTGTAAGTAATCTCTACACCCAACGTGGGGCTCAAACTCAGACCACGAGATCAAGTCTCTTGCTCCACTGGGGAGCCAGCGAGATGCCCTGAAACTGGCCCTTTTTTAAATGGGCGGGGCTTATTTAAGGTGCATTTCTAATAGTTGGGCTCAGTTTCCAGGCTTTGAGTTTTGCTTTATTCCATGCTGTATGCTTAAATTCTCTTCATCTCTGAAATCAGTGACCCTGCCCTGTCATTTGCATTGGGGGATTATTGAGATTTTTCCAACCAACAGCAGATCTTATGTACACAGTATTTGAGAAAGGCACTATCATCCATATTAAATACACCGGAAATCTTCCTTGCATGAGCACAAACTAGATAACCTTTTAAAATACCCTAAAGACTCCCTGATTGCCTGGAATAACCTGTAGTCCTTTACTTGATCACTTGCATTAGCTTAATTTGCCCTGGCTAAATGAGGCTGTGTTGCTCTCTGGGACACACAGGCTTCTAACTGCCCAGACTGACTTACAGTGTGCGCTGGGGAGAGAGCGCTCGTGGACATGATTCTCCATCATTAAAAATGAGGCTGGCTAGCTGAGGAGCTTAAAATTGCTTGCTGCAACTGCACGGGAGGGCAGTGGACAATGCTTGGGGAAACTTGTAAGCTAAACTCTTTTCACAAATGAACTGGAAACTCCCCACGACTCACCCCAGAAGCTTAGGGAATTAGTCTTCCCATCCAGAGGGAGAGCAAATGGCGCTTCCAAATTGTTTCTCTTTCCTCAGATGAGTGATGGAAACCCTTCATGGCATGTTTTTACAGGGCCTAAGCTACAAATGCTATCATGTATGTTGTTAGATGCCTGAGTTCAGGCAACTTCGAAAGGGGTCAAGATGGCCTTTTAACCGGTTGTCAAAAGTATGCAGCTTAAGTAAAAATAGTTTCTTATGTCTTTAGGCCGCTTTCGTAATACAGTCGTAAAAATTAGAGTGTTCTTTCTTTTCCTTTATTTTACTTTGAACAGATCCCAAAGTACGTATATTTCTGAAGGTGTAATCGGCGTTAGCAAGTTATACCCCTCAACGCGCGCGCACACACACACACACACCCACACGTCACCATCTGCCCTGTGGTTTCTTGTGTTCATATCTTATACATGTGGATGCCCAACAAATATTAAACACATGAATATTGAATGCTGAGCCTGTTGGGCAGTTAGGGCTCTTGTTTCCACTGAAATGTGAGTAATAAAAGATCTCCAGAATCTTTGTACCTCTGCTCAGAACCTCTGACCTCGTGGATGGCTTTGTCCCCAGGATGTCTGGACAGTTGGGTGAATTTGGTCTGGTGGCCTATTTGGTAAATTCTTGGTCAAATGCATCATATATAGTCCTGAAGCTAAACTTAAAAAAAACAAAAAACAAAACGAACAAAAAACAAACCCAGTTGCACACCCACCTGGTGGTTTGGCTGCATATATTATTTTTCAGTAGATTGTCCGTGTCAGCTTGAATTGGAAACTGTGGGCAAAGTGTTTGTCCTCCTGGCCTGGTACGTTAATTAGTCAGTTCCACCTTACTTTTTTCTCCTGCTTGTATTTTTAGTGGTTTTAAAAGGAGAAGCTTCAAGGGCATTCGGAATTTAAATATTACAGTTTCCTCTTGAGATAGTTTTGCTGGTCAGTGCTTAAATGAAGCCCCAAAGTGCGATAGTCAGGTAAGAATAATAGATACTAACTCGTATGTTAATGTAAAGTTTATGGATTGCTTTCCACAAAGGCCGTCCTATTTAATATTTGACATATCATGGTAAAATGGGCTCTGGCCCTTATTTCTCTGTGAGGAGACTAGAGCTCAGGGGCAACCCCAGGGATGATGGAGCTTGAACTTGAGTATAAGTCCTGCCCTCCAGAGCCCTTGGCCCTGCTAAGCAGGCAGTTGATAAGGAACGCCAAAAGAGTGCTGGATAGATGTTTTTTTTTTTTAATTTTTTTTTTCAACGTTTATTTATTTTTGGGACAGAGAGAGACAGAGCATGAACGGGGGAGGGGCAGAGAGAGAGGGAGACACAGAATTGGAAACAGGCTCCAGGCTCTGAGCCATCAGCCCAGAGCCTGACGCGGGGCTCGAACTCACGGACCGCAAGATCGTGACCTGGCTGAAGTCGGACGCTTAACCGACTGCGCCACCCAGGCGCCCCTGGATAGATGTTTTTATGAGGCTGTTGATCTAATAGCATGTACCACTAATGAAGTGAAGCATCGTAGACCTTGCGTGGATGCCTTTGCCGTGTTGCACATGTGAGCAGATAGTGGTGGGAGCAGATTCTCTAATGTGAGCTGGCTCTTTGAAGATGAGCCGTTTCAGGGGAGGCAGACAGGAGTGGTTACAGTGAACTGTTGTCCTTGCTTCATTGCTGGGAGCCAGCATTACCTTGGAAAGGCTCTGCAAGTTGAAATGTGCTTATTCACTCTTAGCGTGTATCTCGGTCTGCTCCGGATGCCGTAACAGAAGCACACAGACTGGGTGTAAAACCGAAATTTATTTCTCACAGTTCTGGAGGCTGGAAAGTCCAAGAGCAAAGTGCTGGTAGTTTCAGTTCTTGGTGAGTCTCTCTTCCTGGCTTGCAGAAGGCCACCTTCTCATTGTGTCCTTGTGTGCTCTCTCGTTTCTGCTTGCAGAGAGTCTGGTGGCTTTTCCTCTTCTTATAAGGTCATCAGTCCTGTGGGATTAGGGCCCCACCCTAAGAATCATAATTACCTCCTCAAAGGCTGTCTCTAAACAGCCACTTTGGGGGTTGGATGGAGCTCCAACATATGAATATTGGGGATACAGTTCATAACAGTGTGTAACGCTGTGTTCAAAAACAAGGCTGATTGTTTTAGAAAGTCCTATTGCTTCCCTCACCCAGATCTGGAATCTGCTTGTTGGAGAACACCTGCCAGGGATGGTTATAGAGCAGACCGAAGGAGGGGATGGCAGTTCATTATTGGTCATGCAACCTCCAAATAGGGAAGGAGCCTGGGCACTGGGCTTTTAGATGCTGGTCAGGTTTTAGGTAGAATGATTAAGGAGAGAAATCAGTGCTGACTTAATCCATTTATGGATGCTTCACCTCAGTACATGTAGGTTTTTTTTGGTATCAGGAACAAGATAAAATATCAGCTATAGGGAAAGCATTGGGTTTGTCTGGTAATGAAAGCCCGTCCTGGCCCAAGCTGTAGGGAGCCAAGTGGGAGGGCCGCGCTGTCCCCTCTGGGCCTGCTGTTGCTGTGAATTTGTGGGAGCGGGGGAGGGGCAGTGGGAGAGGGAGAAAAAGAATCCCAAGCAGGCTCCCCCTGGGATGGGAGCCTCACATGTGGGGCTCGAGACCATGACCTGAGCCCGTATGGAATCAGATGCTTAACCAGCCGGGCCACCAAGGTGCCCCATGAAATTAATTATTTTTTAATGTTTACTTATTTTTGAGAGACAGAGACAGAGAGCTAGGGCGGGGGAGGGGCAGAGAGAATGGGAGACACAGAATCCTAAGCAGGCTCCAGGCTTTGAGCTGTCAGCACAGAGCCCAGCAGCTCAAACCCATGAACCACAAGATCATGACCTGAGCCGAAGCCAGACGCTTAAACCGACTAAGCCACCCAGGTGCCCCCCATGGAATTAATTTTTATATTTTTTATCTTACCCAATAGATCAAAAATATTTTTATTTCTATGTGTAATCAATATAAAACCGTATTAATGAGATAGTTTACCTTGTTTTGCTTGTGTGCAGTCTTTGAAATCTGGCATGTATTCTGTATTTCTGGCACACCACATTCCTTCTTTCCATCTGGAGTGGCCAGGAGCCTCTTGAGGTTAGTAGTGGCTGCCGTATTGCAGAGGACAGGTCTATACTCACTTTAGGATTTCAGCTTCATCTCTTCTGTGTGTCTCAAAGTAGAGATAGCTGAGGAGACAGCATGGGCACAATTCAGAATAATAGTAATGGCAATTATTATTATTCCTTAGCGGGAAAGGCCTCACCCTTGTAGATCTAGGGAATAATGTACTATTTCCTACGCTTGATAAAGTCAGATTTGGTTACATGTAATCAAAATACTTTGTCCAGTTTACAGATATTTTTAAAATGTGTTTTGAATTCTCGAGGGTAAGTTGCCAACTTAAAATAACTTTTGGGTGTTAGTGTTCAACATATTTTTGGTGTACATTAAGTGCTTTATAAGTACAAAAGCTAAAATCGTATTTTCTTTAGTGATCGTTAGCTTATCTGTTAACACATGCACACTCAGTCTCGTGTTGTAATTACTGGTCTGAGCACTTTATACAAAGTAATAACTCATTGAATCCTCTCAAAAATTAGGTGTAGATACTGCTAGCAAATAGTGGATGTGGAACTCAACCTCAGGCTGACTTCTGAGTCTCTGCTCTTATCGACGAAGCTAGGCCACCATCTTTTTGTTAAGATGTCTCTGAAAATACATAAACAGAGCCATAAACTTTTATTAGGTATAAGATTTGAGAAACCTTGATGGAAAACCATCGATAAAGAGTGGAGCTTGGGTATCAGTTCATACTGGAACTTCTTGTATCAGCCAGGCAGTGGAGGAAGCCCTGAACTTGGGAAAGACATAATGAATACAGCTGCTCCAGGGGTCATGAAAGGCTAGCTGTGCAGGGTCACAGAGGAGCATTACTGGGCACCCTTGGCCTTGCTTCTCCTCTCAGCCCCTCCTTGCTGCATACCACGGGCCATTGCTCCTCAGATGGGCAAACTCTCCAGCTCTGAGGTGGGCATCACTATCCCTGGGAGGGCTTGCCTTAGACCTCAGATCGCTGGGCTCACCCCAGAGGGTCTGACGCAGGATGCGCTTTTTTGCTGAGTTCTCAGGTGGCCTGTGATGGGATGGGAGCCGCACGCTGAGAACCACTGTTGAGGGATTTGCAGTATAACACAGGGTGAGTGAGGAGGTTTCTCTGTTTGATGATAGTAGCAGTATTTTAATTTGAGAGTGGCCCACAAGCCTGCGTGCAGGTACTATTGTGCAGGTCTCTGCAGCTGGCTCCTTTGTAAATGGCTGTGTGGGGGGCTCCCCACCCAATTTCCACCACTGTGGGGACTGAGGAGGCAGGACTGAGTTTTCTTGTTCTTCCACTTAGTTCCTGAGTGCTTGTTTTGTTGGGATATCTTTTGGGAGGTCATTGTCAGTTGCTGCTGTTTTTTCTTAATGAGTTCATGTTAGAGAAGGTAGGTCGGTAGGTACTTGGAGCCTTGGAGCCCAACACACCAAATCCTTTTCTTTCGTGCTTTTGTGAGATCTGTGCAGGTCTCAAAGAATCCCAAAATGGCTTTGAAAATCTACTTCTTGGATCATGAGAGGGGCCAGGTCAAGTGTCAGTCTGGATTTTTGGAAGGCTTCTCTAACAAGGTTCCAATGGGAGCTTTGACATTGGTAGTCATTCCAAGTAAGACCGTCCTTAATACACCCTTCTGTGTTTGGAAGGCCCTTAGGGGCTCTCAGAGCATTGGCTAACTTTTGCCCAGGGCAGGTGGAACTGAGATAGAACCGAGAGTCCGGTGCCCCTGTTGGGAGAAGTATCCATGTGTCTGTCCTAAGACTCAGGAACACAGTGGTTTCAGATGGTCCACACCTTGGGCAGCTTCTTTGAATTCACAGTCTTAGATTTGCCGTCCAGCTGTCTCCCCCTGGCCAGCTCTGTATGTAGCATGTTCCAGGAGGAGTAGCAGCAAAGATTTATTTATTTAAACAAGCTTAATAATTCTCCCAGCAGCAGTGGGGGTGGCCAGCTAGTAAGAAATGTTACCAGGAGCTGAGGTCGCAGCGAGATGCCTAGAAAGTGCCAGTGGCTGTCTTACCAGACAAAGCCCATCAATGTCTGCATTGATTTTCCTTAGAGGATGGGGCTCAGCTTTAATATCTTATGAATTTTGGCTGAATATTTAAGGATGTCTGCAAGTCAACAAGTATTTTAATTATGTCACTTATGAGCCTGGCTGCAGAAGAGCAGTTCCTGTTCTGTCCTGCCAGCTGTGTCCATTTTAAGGACAATCACTCTAAAAGCTTGTTTCCCTGTTCGCAAGTCTTGTTTGTGTTGGGTGGGGGTGATGGGGAGAGGTCTGAATGGGTGATAAACAGCCCTCTTACTGCTCTGAGTGATGGAAACCAGCTCAGGGACATTGACATAAAAACTGCAAGCTGCTGGAGAATTTTTTTAAGAGACCAAGAAATAACCAGGGATTCAAGGAGTTATTTTAGAGACAGTTGCAGGAAATTTGACGTAGGTGAATAGTGAATTTTCATCAGCCCCCCTCTTTTTAAAGAAACCTATTTAGGAACAATATCTGGCAAGACAGATATAAAAGCAGATCTTTCTTTGCATCCTTTCGCTTCTCCCCTCCATGTTTCACCTTTGCATGCGACTCATTTCGTGTACACCCCCGCCCTGACCATTTATCTTAAAGTCCGTTTTCCATCTGTCTCCATTACCAGCATGTGTATGGTTCTTCCTTTACGTGCTTTGGTTACTGCCCTCCTTGGCCCTCTGCCCTCCTTGGCCCTCCCTAGCTTATAGTTAGGAGCTCCTCCTGCCACCCCTTTATTAAGCCATCTCGTGCCTCCCCCTGGTTTCCTTAGTAGGTCTGTTTTAGATGGCTCAGTAGGTGAGACCCAGTGGCGACGGTAAGCAAACCACGCTGTTATCCTCTAAACAGAAAAAGGGGAGCAGAGATGACACTCAGCTGGCCGTCATAATTTTCACTTTGAAGCATGCCTGGGTAGCACGGAAGCCCACTTGATGCGGCCTAGATTAAGGCTCAGGTGTTTAATATGTTGCTGCTTAAACTTGATTGTGCCACTCCCTCAGCGCTGGTCAGGAAGGCTCATTCCACCGTCCAAAAAAGAGAGGTAGGTTCCCTTTTTGTCCATGTCTCAGGTCGGTGAGGGTTACATGTTGAAGGAAGAAAATATGTGTTTAACATGATGGCGTATTAATATGTGCAAATCCCCATCCATTTTGGGGTCTTAACTGGCTGTTAGGTATGGATCAAGAAATAAGAGCACTTCACTTTGGCAAATATGTTAATTGTTAATATTTTTAAAAACTTAATTGAGACTTGGACCTCCAGTCCTATATATAGATGAGTGGTTCTCAGCTGGGGGTGATGTTGCCCATATGGACATTTGGCAGTGTCTGGGGACATTTTCCAATTATCTTGACGGGGGAGTGTGCCTGGTGTCTTAGTGGGTACAGGCCAGGGATACTGCTAAACATCCTGAAATACACAGGGCAGCTTCCACCCCAGAAAATCTACTGGCCCAGAATGTCAGTATTTCAGCAACCTTCATGTCAGTGAACGCTTCCTTCCTTTACTCAGATCCTTAAATTAATGGCACATGTATTCTTTCACACAGTTGCCCATATGGAGATAATTTTTTTTCATCCATTTTTATAAACATGAAAAATATCTATTTAGAGAGCTAGACAGTATTTATACATCTTGCAGTTATATAAAGGAGAAACCTCCTTTAATATAACTGACTTAACCACAGTTTATCTTTAATACTGTTGGTGAAGTGTGGCATATGTTGGTTTTTCAAATTGTCTTCTTCTCCATGTTTGGACCATGTAAGTATAAAATGTCAATTTGCAGGAAACCTTTTGAAATCTAGCTGAACCGTGATAAAAACATACTCTCCTTAGAATGTCCACTTACAAGGAAGTCATGGAGTCCCTTGCCAATTGTTTTTAATAACTAGTCAATTTTCAGAGTTTGGTCCACTCCAAATCTGTCTGCCTAGCTCAGAATCCTTTTAATCTTTGGCTATCCATAGGAAAAAAAAAATTGTAGTTGTTATGGCTAAAGTTCGTAAGATTCTAGGTTCAACCTGACAATCATTGGACTGGTCACATCTGTTAGCTTTCAAATGTTTCATTTCCATCTTTGTATAGTTCCGAAAAAGAAACTCTTTAGGAGAGAGCGAACGAAAATACCGCAAATGAGACCTTATCCAGGGAAACGGAAAGAGAAAATTATAATTTGGCTGTTAGTCTCTGTCCAGGTTAGTGGTAGAGGTGCCTATTAGTTGGGCTGGAGTATGACGTTGATGTCTCTACTTCTTTTTCTCTTCAGACGTAGACTCTGACTTGACAGAGTCCAATAAGCCCAGAAGTTAAGAGGGTGGCCAATTAGAAGTTTCCTTGGCTATATCTAGATCTATTTTGTATAAATCCCTTCCGGCTGTACTGTTCTTCCTTTTTACTTTGTTGCTTCTTCTCTCTTCCTGTTCAGTTATGGGGATAAACACAAAATCAGCACTTTGTAAGTCTTTGAATTTTTCTTGGTGAAGATTGTTAAAAGGCACAATCAGTCCTTTCTTTTTTCTAAATGCTCCCATCCTCACGTGGACTGGGGAGGACCTCTGAAAGGTTAACAGTAACTCCTTCTGACCGACTTGAACCTTCTAGGTATGAGCTCTAAAACAATGTAACCTATCTAATTGTTCTTTGCAGGCTCCTATCGTTTGATTCTTACAGCAGGGCTGGAGGGAGGCAAGTGTGGTCACTACGCCACTGAGTGAATGAGAAAAGTGCGGGTCACTGGGCAGTGGCTAGCCCCGGGGGTCTTGTGAGTGGCCAAGGGGATCCCCAGGCCCATGCCCTCAGCAGTGCATGGGGTCTGGGTCGTGTGTGTGAGCTGCTCTAATCCAGAAGCTGCGGACTCTGGACTTCCTTCCTGCTTTGTGTATGTATGTCTCCTCCCTGAAAGTAAAATGTTTGCCTTTATGCAGTAACTTCTTGACTTGTGATTTTAATAGGAGCTGGAATCACAGTATCTTTCGGAACTTCATTAGCAGCTAGCCTCGGTTTGAACTTCAAAAATCTTGCTTTGAGCGAGGACTGGACGGGTCCTCTCCTTTTCCCCTGCTGCTAATTTATCTCACGTTGTGCCTCCAGCCCTTAACCTCCCAACCTCTATTTTTGTCTTCTGTGAAACAAGGCCTTAGGGCTCCTGTTTTTAAAGACCTTGCACAGCCCTGCCATTCCCTCTTTAAACATTTGAACCACACCGCTCCTTTTCAAAGGAGTTTTGTCCAAGGAGGGTGGCATGAGCAGACTTCTGTCTCAATTTTATTGCTCTTCCTTTTTTGTGAATCTAGTTTGAGGACGGAAAAGGCACGTGTGTGCAGGTGTAGAAAAGGCTGCGTTATTAATTCTGATCTGACCCACAAATTGGACCGCTGTCCCCATCACACACTTAATGCTTTGCAGTGCCACCTAAGTGACAGGCACCATGCCAAGTGCCCCGGATACAAAAACCCGCCCTCAGGGAGGGTATAACCCAATGTGAGATGGTTTTCCAGGTTCCCACTCAGCTCTCTTCCCGATTAACTAGTATTTAAAATGACTGTGATGTCTCTGTGGGGTCCTGTAGAGAATACAAGGGAAGATGCACGGAAGTCCCCAAGGCCAGGTAGAACCCGTTTCAAATATTCCAGGGAAGGGTAGTTTTCTTCGAGATCTTTAGGAACTCTTCATTTTACAGACAGCCCCAGAGTCAGCCAAATGCCAACTGAGCAGAGATGCATCCCACCCCCCCTCCCAGGATTGCCACTGTTCTCCCGGGGCCTGGCTGAGGCTCATACTCTCTGCTCACTTGGGGTGAGCACTCACTTTTTGGATCCACGAGTCCATAACTTTCAGAGATTGTAAACCTTACATCTTTGTTGTTTATTTGCTTGAGACTTTTAGATCTTAAAAATTAGTAGGGGTGCCTGGGTGGCTCAGTCGGTTGGGCATCCGACTTCGGCTCAGGTCATGATCTCACGGTTTGTGAGTTCGAGCCCCGCCTCGGGCTCTGTGCTGACAGCTCGGAGCCTGGAACTTCTTCAGATTCTGTGTCTCCCTCTCTTTCTGCCCCTCCCCAGCTCACGCTCTGTCTCTCTCTCTCTCTCTCTCTCTCTCTCTCAAGAATAAACATTTTTTAAAAGTTAAAAAAAAAATTAAAAAAAAATTACAAAAAAAATTAGTAAAGCTACTTTTTGGTATGTTTAAGAGAAGGCTGGCGTTAGGCGGCACGCCGATGCCTCCTTATTCCTTTTGTTTTAAATTGATAATGGCATAAATGCATTATGGCATTACATTTTAATCTGGAAAAGATTTATGTAGTCAAGTTACTGCTTCCCCCGGATTAGTAATGAATACTGTAAATCACTCCTGTCCAGCCATTTTGCAGGTTTATTTTGTATCCTACTGGTAGTCTAGTTTGAAGTGTGTCTCCTTTGAAACTTAAACTCTGTCTCTCTCGATCATCGAAGTTCTTTTTGTCTATTTTAAGTGCAGTGTTTCAGGCTGTTGACTTCGGCTTTATCTAGTACCCAAATCGTGCCATTCGGCATCAAGTTGGGATGAAGCTGTTGTCTGTAGGCGGGCTGATTTGGGTACTACTTTAGCCCTGTTTAGCATCAGGAGATAACTGAATACTGGCATTCAACACAATTAAAATCATAATTTGTGATTTGTCTTCCATTTCATACCGCACCAGTTTGCATTTAACTTTTGATGATGTGGATTAGTGTAAAATAGTTTTTATGAGACGCTGTAATTATTTGTCATTAATGCTTGGCGTTTCAATTAACTTAATTTGAGAATAATGAGACTATCACTTGAAATATGAGTTACGTGATGTCACTGTAAAGATTCCTGAATGAATCGATTAAAGAATACATCGATTCCTGGTTCTCGGCGACCTGAGTGGGAAAGAATTTAATGTATGTTCAATAAGCTTGTTCTGGGTCTCGTTCAGGAGAGGGAGTTTTTTGTTGTTATTTATAAACTCGTAGTCTTTATTATTTCACATATTCAAGTATATCTAATGTGTTCTCTGAAGAACAGGACAAAAATTGTAATGAGTTGCAACTATATAATGACCTTATTTTATTGTGTTAAGCTAATGGAGTAGGTTTCTCTCCTTTTGTTCATTCCAGTTTTTACCCACCTGCTTTTCCAAAGTACGCTTTGTAATTCATCCATGTTATGCTTCGCATGTATGTATTTCCAGATAGTACGTATGGTACATATATTTATTTCTAAGTTTATTTACCTTGAGAGAGAGACAGTGTGAGTGGGAGAGGTCCAGAGAGGGAGGGAGAGAGAGAATCCCAAGCAGGCTGCGCACTGCCAGCCTGGAGCCCAGTGCAGGGCTTGAACTCAAGAGCCATGAGATCATGATCTGAGCCGAAACCAAGAAGACACTTAACCAACGGAGAGCCACCCAGGTGTGCCTGTATTTTTACATGAACATGTATTTGATATGAACCTTTAATTTTAGAATAGTTTTAATAATTTTTTTTTTACATTTCTTTTAAAATTTTGTCAAGTAATCTCTACACCCAGCGTGGGGCTCGAACTCATGACCCCAAGATCAAGAGTCACATGCTCTTCCGACTGACCCAGCCTGGCACCGCTAATTTTAGGATAGTTTTAGATTTACAGAAAAAATTGCAAAATTGGTGTTGGTACATTATTGTTAACTGAAGTCCACACTTTATTTGGATTTTCTTAACTTTTATGTAATGTCCCTTTTTTGGACCCCCCCCCCCCCGCCAAGAAGACCACATGATAGTTAGTTGTCAAGTCTCTTTAGGATCCTCTTGGCTATGAAAGTTTCTCAGACTCTCCTTACTTTGATGACCTGTGCACTTTTGAGGAAGACCAGTCATGAGTTTTGTGGAACATTCCTCAGTTGGGATTTGTTTGATGTTTTTCTCATGATTAGACTGGAGTTGGGGGTTTTGGAAGGGAGATCACAGACATCAGATGCCATTTTCATCATCTCAGTGGTGCGTACTGTCAGTGTGACTCATGACCTCGGTCCCCTGGCTGAGGTGGTATTTGCAGGCTCCCCACTGTAAAGTTAACTCGTGTTTCCTCTGTCCGTCCAGCAGTTGGGGAGGAAGTCACTTAAATGGGGAGGAGTTATGTTCTCCCTCCTCCAGGGGGTTGTATCTCAGTTATTTGGAATTGTGCATGGGAGATTGATTTATTCTCTCTGAAAGAGGAAGGTTTTCAGTGGTCACAGGGGCATTGTAGCCCCACCCTAGGTGCCGGTCCAGAGGAGGGAACTAGGGGCCCGCTCTGTTTTTAGAATGTGGTCCTAGGGTATGTATTAGGAACGCAGATTCCTGGGCCTGCTTTGGCCCTACTGCCTGAGTCTCCTGGGGAGCG